>NC_064639.1:370649626-372124626 GCF_023864345.2 Schistocerca serialis cubense
GATACTGTTCATTCTGTTCAAATGCTCTTCAAAGTCCTTTGCTGTCTCTGGCAGAATAACAACGTTATCTGCAAACCTCAAAGTTTTTATTTGTTTTTTTGCTGGACTTTAATTGCTACTCCAAATTTTTATTTTATTTCCTTTCCGGCTTGCTCAATGTCCAGAATGAATATCATCGGGGATATGTTACAATCTTGTCCCACTCACTTCTCAACAACTGCTTCCCTTTCATGCCTCTCGAAACTTTATTACTACTGTCTTGTTTCTGTGCAAGTTGTAAATAGCGTTTCGCTCCCTGAATTTTATCCCCGCTGCCTTCTGAATTTCAAAAAGAGTATTCTGGTAAATATTTTCAAAAGCTTTACGTAAGGCTACAAATACTATAAGCATAGGTTTGCCTTTCCTTAACCTATCTTCTAAGGGTTCTCCGAAATCCAAACTGGTCTGTCCCGAGGGCGGCCTCTACCAGTTTTCCATTGTTCTGTAAAGAATTCAAAAATGGCTCTGAGCATTATGGGAACATCTTAGGTCATCAGTCCCCTAGAACTTAGAACTATTTAAGCCTAACTAACCTAAGGACATTACACACATTCATGCCCGAGGCAGGATTCGAACCTGCGGCCGCAGCGGTCTCGCGGTTCCAGACTGAAGCGCCTAGAACCGCTCGGCCACCCCGGCCGGCTGTTTCTATAATACTGGCTTCAAGTTGACCCTTGTACAGATGGTCTGTATCCTTCTTCCACCTTTCAGCTTTCCCTTCTTTGCCTGGGACTGGTTTTACATCTGAGCTCTTGATATTCATGCTGCTTCTCTTTCCTCCAAAGGCCTGTTTAATTTTGTTCTATATATCTTTCTCCTAGTGATATAAGCTCCTACAGCCTTACATTTGTCCTGTAGCCATTCTTGCTTAGCCGTGCACTTCCTCTCAATATAAAACATAGTAATTAATAAGAGTACGGAATGCGGTTATGAAGACATATTAAATTATTTTTTTTTTACGACATACACGTCGCAGCGTAATCTGTATTCTTTATGCTGCTTCTTGGACAGTAAATCAACTAAGTAATCGCGCTTGTGAAGCAAATCAGTGCACTGTCCTTATGATATAATGTATGAGTCTGTTTTGGATCTTTGTACCGTCGTGCAACACCACTGCGAATAAGGACTAAAATCACACCGAAATTCAATTCTCGCGTTTAAAATTCAACGCGCCCCTGTAGCTGAATTCATTTTTCATGGCGCGCAGATTATCTCTCCGAGTATGCGGGGAGCGTTGGCGGCTCTGTTAATTCTGGGTGACGACCGGTGGGAGTTGGGTATTTCACAGTTTAATCAAACACTTCGTACCCGCCAATTTCCAGCTACAGATTAACTGTGAATCGGAACAGCGCCGGTGACGCGAGGGTTGGCACACACCGCCCGTCCCCGGACAGCACCATCGATTCGGCGGCCGCGGCCGCACGGGACCGGTGACTGCGACCGGAGGCCGCAGCGTTTCCGTCTCAACGGCGGTGTCAGTGGTAGGGGGGGTGGGGGGGGGGGGGAGCAGGCGGCCATCGAATTTGGGAGGTTCCACCGATCCATCTCGGGACTCATAAATCTCACCCGCAACGAGGCGCTCGCGCTACGCGAGAGCGTTTACATTCCAGATTTTATTACCCATCTTGAAAACCGATAAAGTCAATAACGCCGTTATAATGACTTTGCGCATCACAACGAATCTTTCACTCTACAGTGGAAAGCGTGATGTTTTGAAAATTCCTGGCAGATTAGCACTGTGTGCCAGACAAGGACTCGAACCAGCAAACTTACCTCACCAGGTTCGAGTCCCGGTCTACATCCACATTTATACTCCGCAAGTCACCCAATGGTGTGTGGCGGAGGGCACCTTAAGTGCCACTGTCATTACCTCCCTTTCCTGTTCCAGGCGCGTATGGTTCGCGGGAAGAACGACTGCCGGAAAGCCTCCGTGCGCGCTCGAATCTCTCTAATTTTACATTCATGATCTCCTCGGGAGGTATAAGTAGGGGGAAGCAATATATTCGATACCTCATCCAGAAACGCACCCTCTCGAAACCTGGACAGCAAGCTACACCGCGATGCAGAGCGCCTCTCTTGCAGAGTCTGCCACTTGAGTTTGCTAAACGTCTCCGTGACGCTATCACGATTACCAAATAACCTTGTGACGAAACGCGCCGCTCTTCTTTGGATCTTCTCTGTCAACCCTACCTGGTACGGATCCCACACTGATGAGCAATACTCAAGTATAGGTCGAACGAGTGTTTTGTAAGCCACCTCCTTTGTTCATGGACTACATTTTCTAAGGACTCTCCCAATGAATCTCAACCTGGCACCCGCCTTACAGTTCGATTCCCGGCGGGGTCAGGGATTTTCTCTGCCTCGTGATGACTGGGTGTTGTGTGTTGTCCTTAGGTCAGTTAGGTTTAATTAGTTCTAAGTTCTAGTGGACTCATGGCCATAGATGTTAAGTACCATAGTGCTCAGAGCCATTTTTGAACCCGCCTTACAAACAATTTTATATGATCATTCCACTTCAAATGGTTCCATACGCTTATTCCCAGATACTTTACAGAAGTAATTGCTGCTGGTGTTCGTTCTGTTATCATATAATCATACAATAAGGGGTCCTTCTGTCTATGTATTCGCAATACATTACATTTGTCTATCTTAAGGGCCAGTTGCCACTCCCTGCACCAAGTGCCGATCCGCTGCAGATCTTCGTGCATTCCGCTGCAATTTTCTGCTACTGCAACTTCTCTCTCATCCGCGAAAAGCCGCAAGGAACTTCCGACACTATCTACTAGTTCATCTATATATATTGTGAAAAGCAGTGGTCCCATAACACTCCCCTGTGGCACACCAGAGGTTACTTTAACGTCTGTAGACGCCTCTCCATTGAGAACAACATGCTGTGTTCTCTTTTCTAAAAACTCTCCAATCCAGCCACACAGCTGGTCTGATATTCCGTAGGCTCTTACTTTGTTTATCAGGCGACAGTGCGGAACTGTATCGAACGCCTTCCGGGAGTCAAGGAAAATGGCATCTACCTGGGATCCATGTTGATTCCTACAGAGTAGATTCTGGGTTTCCAGAAATGACATGATACGCGAGCAAAAAACATGTTCTAAAATTCTACGACAGATCGATGTCAGATATGTAGGCCTATAGTTTTGCGCATCTGCTCGACGACCATTCTTGAAAACTGGAACTACCTGTGTTTTTTTCCAATCATTTGGAACCTTCCGTTCCTCTAGAGACTTGCGGTACGCGGCTGTTAGAAGGTCGGGCATACAGTGTTGATCTGACAATAAGTTTCAACACATCGCACTCTCCACTGCAGGGTGAAAGATTCATTCCTGAAATATTCCCGTAGGCTGTGGCCAAGCCACATCTCCGCAGTATCTTCTCTCCCAGGAATGCTAGTGTCGCGTGATAAGCTGGAGAACTTTCGTGAAGTAGCACTGGAGAAAGTAAAACTGTGAGAACGAGTCGTGAGTCGTGCCTATACAGCGCGGCGTAGAACAGTAGCCTGGTTTCTCTTGTAATAAGACCCCTGTTTGTCTCGGAAGGTGAGTAGTGTTCATTTCAGTAGAGCAGAACTGGTTATTTTTAGAAGAGGTTCTGTTAGTTTCTGAAGAGGAAATCTCTCTTTTACAATGAAAGGTTTCTTCGTTTTCGAAAAGAACTCTTGGTTGTATCCTGAAAACGAGTCTTCTTTGTCGCTTTGAACGAGAAAACTTTTGTCTAAACCACAGGTGCTGACTGCGAGAGACAAGTTTCTGGATTCGAGTACTGATCCGCCACACAATTTTAATCTGGCAGGAAGTTTTACTGTTTGTACCACTTTACGTAATTTTACGTGCCACTTCATGTAATTTATACTTATTAGGTACTGTATTATTGTTAACAGGACAAGATGTCGAGTATTACACTGAATGAAGTGTGCTTTTACTTAATACGCTGGTCTCACTTCGTGGGTACAGTAACACCAGTGGCAGAACGTGTTGTGTTAGCAGAAGAACCAACACAGTGTTACGAGTGGAGGCCGAAATGCACGCGTTTTAGCTCACGCAGGCTGGCGTGACGAGGAAAGAACTATATTGACGTGAGAATTGGAGCATGACAAGGAATGAGAATTCAGAAAGCGGACGTAATTAGTTTGATACTTACCTTTAATCCATTAATAATGAACGTCGTTTGATACTTAACTTTAATCCATTAATGATGACGGTACATGATTCACAACATTATCTGTTCAGAATACATTCTTGAAGAATATGGCGCCTTGCTAGGTCGTAGCAAATGACGTAGCTGAAGGCTATACTAAACTGTCGTCTCTGCAAATCAGAGCGTATGTAGACAGTGAACCATCGCTAGCAAAGTCGGCTGTACAACTGGGGCGAGTGCTAGGGAGTCTCTCTAGACTAGACCTGCCGTTTGGCGGCGCTCGGTCTGCAATCACTGATAGTGGCGACACGCGGGTCCGACGTACACTAACGGACTGCGGCCGACTTAAAGGCTACCACCTAGCAAGTGTGGTGTCTGGCAGTGATACCACAGAACTTACCTGTATTTTTGGTCCGCTATGCTTTGCTAACCGGCATTTAACATCAAAATAATACCAATATCACTTTGAATGGTTTATATTAGAATAGCAAAGTATTATGATGCGATAAAATAGGAAGAAGGGATAAAATAACAATTCTAGCCTCAAAATTTGGTTGTATCTTCATTAGCGAAAAAAGCAGTAAGAACTGACAGTCTCCTGCCTGTAACCCCTCTCCCCCCTCCCCTCCCCCCCCATCACACCTTTATTCTATACGACTCTTTACGCGGTTAGCAACCTGAGTATGTACTGTACGTTACTTAGGGTGCCTTTGAGGGGTATCGATGGCAGCGCTGTTTCACTACAAACACCTTGCAAGGGAAGTCCACGATGTTGGGTTCACGGATTTACTTAAAACGTCGTACGCCTTCAGTATGCCATTAAAACAATAAAACAACATAACGTACAAGAAGTAAGGCGCGCTACTCTGACAATTCCGAGAAAATCGTAGAAGTTTTACTCGTCTATTATGTGGCTTATGTACCTGCGAATTGTGGCAGGGTGTTGGAGTTGATGGTGGTCAAGTGGTTAGAGTTCGCCCTAAGAAAGATTGTCGAAAAAACGCGACGGTTTGGCTATTGCTAAAACTTAATTTTTCAATCTATATTTTTTTCATCACAGTTGCAGATTTAATTTATATGACTTTTGAGAGATAATATCACGGTAAAACCACTGAAATTTTCATGCAGCTGTAGTGAATTTCATACGTTATTTGACTATTTACTATTTTTTATTTAAATTTTCAAGGACGAGGGACAGGCTTAGGAAGCCCAAGTCAAACCTCGATACGTAGTGATGCGAATGTCGTTATTCAGTAATATAGTAGGTCACTATGTGCTACACCACAAGAATAATGTGCAATTACTCGTCGGATGTACTCTCAACATCAAACGTTGCTGGATGGCATTTGTCGTACAGCCATGGAAATAGTAAGTTGAAACGACATCTACTACAACGAATGAATGCAGTTCTCCAGCATTTACAGGGAATGTTGAGAGTATGTAAGGGAAAACTCACCTCGTTGACATTTTGAAAAATTCCTCTCTTTTCCGATTGTATATAGTAAAGACGAAGTTTGAGCGGGACCGAACCGTCCCTTCAAACTCATTCATGTTACGAAACTCGAACGCTACCAACTTGACTACCATGAACCCTAACGGCGTTCAGCTACGCACAGACACAGTTACACAATAGATGCGTAAAACTTCACTTGCAATTTTCTCGGAATTGCCAGAGCTGTACAACTTACTACTTGCACATTATATTGTTTTGAAGGTCTATTAAAGGTGTACAAAGTTTGAAGTAAATCTGCGATCCCAAAGTCGTGGCCTCCTTTGTTAGATAATCAGTGAGTCAGACCACATGTTACCGTAGACATACTGGAGTCTCTAGAACCCAAATGTATTAAAATGAAAGTAACTCATTAGAAACGTATTGCTCTGCCCAAAGTACGATATCTGTTGAAATGCATGCTATTGTTTTTCCACATCCACATCCACGCCTACATCTACATGGATACTCTGAAAATCACATTTAAGTGCCAGGCAGAGGGTTCATCGAACCACCTTCACAATTCTCTATTATTCCAATCTCGTATAGCGCGCGGAAAGAAAGAACACCTATACCTTTCCGTACGAGCTCTTTTTTTCCTTATTTTATCGTGGTGATCGTTTCTCCCTATGTGGTCGGTGGCAACAAAATATTTTCGCATCCGGAGGAGAAAAACGCCTTCCTTGTAATGATGTCCAGCCCAGATCCTGTATCATTTCTGTGACACTCTCTCCCATATTTCATATGAAACGTGCTGCCCTTCTTTGAACTTCGTCGATGTACTCCGTCAGTCCTATCTGGTGATGATCCCACACCGCGCAGCATTATTCTAAAAGAGGACGGACAAGCGTAGTGTAGGCAATCTCCTTTGTAGATCTGTTATATTTTATAAGTGTTCTGCCAATAAAACTCAGTCTTCCGTTAGTCTTCCTCACAACATTTTCTACGTGTTCCTTCCAATTTAAGTTGTTCGTAATTGTAATTCCTAGGTATTTAGTTGAATTTACGGCCTTTAGATTTTACTGATTTATCATATAACAGAAAATTAACGAATTCCTCCTAGTACTCATGTGAATGACATCGCACTTTTCGTTACTTAGGGTCAACTGCCAATTTTCGCAACATTCAGATATCTTTTCTAAATCGTTTTGCAATTTGTTTTCATCTTCTGATGACTTTATTAGTCGATAAACGACAGCGTAACCTGCAAAAAATCTAAAACGGCTGCTCAGATTGTCTTCCAAATCTTTTATACAGATAAGGAACAGCAAAGGGCCTATAACACTGCCTTGGGGAACGCCAGAAATCACTTCTGTTTCACTCGTTGACTTTCCGTCAATTACTACGAACTGTTACTTCTCTGACAGGAAATCACATATCCAGTCACATAACTGATACGATATTCCATAAGCACGCAATTTCACTACAAGCCGCTTGTGTGGTACAGTGTAAAAAGCCTCCCGGAAATCCAGAAATACGGAATCGATCTGAAATACCTTGTCAATAGCACTCAACACTTCATGCAAAGTGTTCATGTTTTTCAGATAGGTTTTG
This sequence comes from Schistocerca serialis cubense, assembly GCF_023864345.2. NCBI lineage: Eukaryota > Metazoa > Arthropoda > Insecta > Orthoptera > Acrididae > Schistocerca > Schistocerca serialis. The sequence continues at coordinate 370,656,858 of NC_064639.1, forward strand.
TACAGAAGAACTTCCGTTTATAGCCTGTTCAAAATTACTTTGTAGAATTTACACTTCTGCAACAGTACGTGCAGGCGTGCAGTGGAGTTTGCGACATCCCGTACAGAACTCAGGAAGCTTCATACATTTCATTCAGTTGTCTCAAACTCGCAGGCTATTCGATGTACTGTGGTACCTCTGCCAGGGGCGACTGGAACAGACTGACGACGCCAAAAACACAGGACGAGCCGAAAGCTGGACCTCAAATAGAGAGCGCCAGAGACGCATTCTGCAAACACATGGGTTGTAGCCTGGTGGATGCCTTCGCCTCGCGTAGGAATGCACATTTGCGAAGAGTCTGCCGGGCAATACAAAACGTGCAGATACCTGTAGACCCCTGCAAGCACTGAGATAAAGCATATACACAGAAGCGCCGAAAGTGCTGTCTCGGAGACGTGTGAAACTAATTTTTGGCAGCAGACGCTTTTGCCTGCCTTAAAAAGCGAGGACGTGTCGAGAATTCTAGCCCTCCCCCATAGGCACTTCTACATCTACATCAACATAAATGATCCGCAATCCACCATACGGTGCGTGGCGGAGGGTACCTCGTACCACAACTAGATCTTCTCTCCCTGTTCCACTCCCAAACAGAACGAGGCAAAAATGACTGCCTATATGCCTCTGTACGAGCCCTAATCTCTCTCATCTTAACTTTGTGGTCTTTCCGCGAAATATAAGTTGGCAGCAGTAAAATTGTACTGCAGTCAGCCTCAAATGCTGGTTCTCTAAATTTCCTCAGTAGCGATTCACGAAAAGAACGCCTCCTTTCCTCTAGAGACTCCCACCCGAGTTCCTGAAGCATTTCCGTAACACTCGCTTGATGATCAAACCTACCAGTAACAAATCTAGCAGCCCGCCTCTGAATTGCTTCTATGTCCTCCCTCAATCCAACCTGATAGGGATCCCAAACTCTCGAGCAGTACTCAAGAATAGGTCGTATTAGTGTTTTATATGCGGTCTCCATTACAGATGAACCACATGTTCCCAAAATTCTACCAAAGAACCGAAGACGACTATCTGCCTTCCCCACAACTGCCATTACATGCTTGTCCCACTTCATATCGCTCTGCAATGTTACGCCCAAATATTTAATCGACGTGACTGTGTCAAGCGCTACACTACTAATGGATTATTCAAACATTACGGGATTCTTTTTCCTATTCATCTGCATTAATTTACATTTATTTATATTTATCTTGGATGGAGCATAGGCACAAAGCGCCAAGATTTCGCACAGGGAGGTGTGTGAACTGAAAAACTGTGGAAGAAGTCAATTCACTTAAAAAAAATTTTCTGGACACTAAGGAGTTTTCTCATAAATCACGAACGCCAGCGGATTCTAAGACACAGCACGAACTTTAGACTGTCCAGGGCTCACTCACGGGTAACAGTTACAAAAAAGTGTTGTGTGACTGCGTTCACAGCAACTTAGGAATGCAGAAAAACATTTGTACAATGTACGACCAACGCTGGGAACAGCCTTGGCGGTGAAAACGTGAGAAAAAAGACAATTCTCGACTCAGACACCACCTCACGCAAAAGTTCCATTCTGGCTTGGGAGGCGTGGTCATGAAACAATGATCAGACACTGGACGGCATTGCAAATTTAGTCCTCCAACGACAGCGCCAAGAAGAGGAAAAATTCGAAGAGTCGGTGAGCTTAACAGAGTGAGGAGAAGTGGAGAAGGGAGTTGGTGAGACAGCGCTGACGCAAAGATAACACGTAGGCTCTTCCAACCACCGACGGCTTAGTCTGCTGAGTTTGAATCTGATCCTTACACCCATCCTGACGTTGATAGTTACTCTTGTAACTAATTTTCTCCTGTCCCATGTTAAATGGACGGGTGCTGAAGGTCCACTGCGTGGCAGTGAAGGACTGAACTGAACATTTAAGTTTCCTTACCTAACATGGCCTCCCGACGCCGTGATATAACAGCTTCGGCCACGCAACCCACAAAAAGCAGTAAACGCCGAAAGCGGCCCGGGTCTAGCCGCAAGCCGCGCGGGATTAGCTGAGCGGTCTCAGACGCTGCAGTCATGGACTGTGCGGCTGATCCCGGCGGAGGTTCGAGTCCTCCCTCGAGCATGGGTGTGTGTGTTTGTCCTTAGGATAATTTAGGTTAAGTAGTGTGTAAGCTTAGGGGCTGACGACCTTAGCAGTTAAGTCCCACAAGATTTCACACACATTTGAACTTTTTTTTTCTTTTCTAGCCGCAAACCCAGGACATCGACGGTGGCAGCTGACTCGCTCTGCACAGCTCCGAGGAGACACGCCTTCGCGACCCAGTGCTGGCCGCCGGTGTCCCACACGACAAATGACTATGAAGAATGATGAGATGATTCATTTCTCCTCTCCTTTCGCTTAGTAACTTAACTGTGTCCACACCCAGTCAAATCGGCTCTGAGATTTGTAATTTTCTTTTCTGTTTGTACAAGGTATTGAAATAAATGCAGTCACTTCATGTTTCATTCATCTAAAAAATCTGTTCCATTCGCTTGTCAGTCCCTTAACTCATAGCCTTTGCTGTTTGATCTCTATTATCGATGGTTGTTAATTATTGGTTCCCATCGTGAGGATATCTCGTTGTTAATTTGCTTGCTACGTGATATCACGGAGAATCTGAAGGACTCACTATATTTTTGGTTCCCTGCGTGAAGCAATGGAGTTAGTAATCTGCGTGTCATTTCATGCAAGAGATCAGAGACCTCTCAGATCATTGCAGTAGAAAGATGGAACTATCGTCATTGTATTCTGGAAGCGCTACGCTATGTTTTTATTATATTTTTATTTGCGGCAGTAAATGTTTAAAACGATAGACAGTAAGTATACGACATGCATTTACTGACGACGTTATCGAATTCTCTACATAGGAGAAACTTTTTTATTACTGAACTGGGGTTAACACAGTACGTAAACGAAATCTGAATAATGCATCATATTTTCATCTGCTCTAAACTGCAACTGAGTCAAAGACCTCCAACACGATATAGTTTCAGTTAAAGGTAACGCCTGATGCTAAGCTGCGCTTCCGAGCCTCTTCGTTCGCGCGTTTGGTGTTGCTGACAGAAACAGGTTGTTAAGTTTCTAATCAAACCGTTATTATGTTTTTTGTCATGGAACTTTTTGCTTATTTCCGACAGAACAACAACTTATACCTATTAATCGAGGTAAGGAGACCTGTTGGTTTGCAAGAATTAAGAAATCGTTAACAAAATACACCACTTCAGTACAGCAACAGCTATAACTCAAACAATGAGAGGAATTTCTTCTGGGTAATTAAGATTGATTTCCTGAGGTGAACTTCAGTCAGACTCACAAGGAAACATCACTAACTTGACCTTGTATTTTAAGGAGAAAAAAGTACACTTGCAGAATATCAGCCCCAAAAATTGATCCCCGCGAAAATTTGGGCTTTAATCGTGATAGTACGCGTAAATCACCTTCTGAAAGCACAGCTTTTAAACATTTGCGCGCGGCGGTCGTTTGTCAGTTGTTCTGCCCCACTACAGACGCCTAGTTCCCGGGTGTGACGTGCTGGACAGCGGAGTGAGTAAGAGGTTCGTGTTTACAACGTCGGTGAACCAACAAGCGACAGTGCTCTGTTCACTGTGTCAAAAAATGGTTCAAATGGCTCTGAGCACTATGGGACTCAACTGCTGAGGTCATTAGTCCCCTAGAACTTAGAACTAGTTAAACCTAACTAACCTAAGGACATCACAAACATCCATGCCCGAGGCAGGATTCGAACCTGCGACCGTAGCGGTCTTGCGGTTCCAGACTGCAGCGCCTTTAACTGCACGGCCACTTCGGCCGGCCCTCTCTGACAGCGAGATACGTGTATCGGTACTGTTGTTGCTATGACTGTAGGGCAGGCAACTTTCAGAGGTGGTAGTATGGACCAAAATAAGAAATAATATCTAGTAAACGTGGGCTCTAAAATGAATACCTAAGAAGCTATGAGCACTTGTTCATTTTCGCTGGTGTGAGACGCATCTCCTCTACTGAATAATACTCATAGCTCTTAAGGTACGCCTTTTAGAGTCCATGTTTGCAAGACATGTGTGTACGAGCCCTTCACATTCAAAATTCGATTACAGCACGCTGCTTTGGAGCCTACTAGCGGCAGAGGGCTGTTAATACGTCGACACGAAGAATAAAGATGTAGAATCTTAATAACTTTCGTTTTGTTTAAACAGCTTTAAGAGGCTTCGAAATAAAACGTTAGGAGACATTATTTTTCAGCACGCGCTCGTAGTTTCGTCAGCAGCTCGTCGTGTATGTATCAAAACCTCGCTTCAGAACACTATGGTATGCAACTGTGGTCCATATTTTAAGTCGGTAAATGATGAAGAGAGAAGTAAGTGAGAAAAGGGTTCAAAAATGGTTCAAATGGCTCTGAGCACTATGGGACTTAACATCTATGGTCATCAGTCCCCTAGAAATTTCAACTACTTAAACCTAACTAACCGAAGGACATCACACAACACCCAGCCATCACGAGGCAGAGAAAATCCCTGACCCCGCCGGGAATCGAACCCGGGAACCCGGGCGTGGGAAGCGAGAACGCTACCGCACGACCACGAGATGCGGGCGAGAAAAGGGAGAAGAGGGGAGATGAGAAAAGTAGAGTGATGGGGATTGGGAGAGGTGAAAGAAGGCAGGGAGAGGGAGTTGGAAGGATGTCATGAGCTTAACAGATTTTCATTCAAGTGAGAGGCTTAAGCTAAAATTATAAGAAATAAAATAACGTAAAAAATTTATAGCTGAGTCATTAAGAGAACAGTGGGGAGGGATGTCATGTGCATACCGGACTTACATTTGGTAAAACATTGCAGTAACCTGCGTAAAATTTTTAAAAATGAAATTATTTAGAGACTATAGTTAAAACATTAAGAATGTAGAACCGTAGGGGAGGGATATCATGACCACAAGGGATTTATAGTCCGTAAAACATTACAGAACCTTGTGTAAAAAGAGTCTCACACTAAAATTATAAACTGTGAATTAGTAGACAGGACACCTTTAATTTTCCTTTGTTTTTAGACCCGAAAATGCTCCAGGGAGATTGAAACTAGTCATACTGTAAAAAACAATGTGCAACTGGAGGTGAAAAATAAACGATGTATCAAAATATTGTATTAAACATTTCAGATTTGCTTCATACAAAGCGCACTCCAGTCACTTGTATTGCTATTTGCTCAGGGGCTACACAGATATATAAGCAGCACTTGATCGTCTTCCATAAGAACTTTTCAGTAACTCAGGCAAGGTGTCGCTAATGCAGTTTCTTGGAGGTATACGGCGGCAGAGACCGCGTCATCGTAAATTATTGCTTCCACCACACATGCCCTATTTTTTAAGTTTATTAGGTAGTATCGACCACAAATGACAATCACATATGTTCTGCAGAATTTGAGCCTGTAAGACACCATTTTATAATAATCTGAGGCAGTGCAGCATGACGTGCAGTTACTCGGAAGTAACACGACTGAGATTTGAATTAAAACATTGAATAATGTTTTAATTTAAATCTCAGTTGTGTTACTTCCGAGTAACTGCATCTTGACACTGAGCTTCGTGTTTCTCCATCTCCGAATAACGTTGTTATATGCATTCGTTGAGTATGTGCCAAGCAAGATCGTAAGAGTTGGAAAAGAGCGCCGTGTACAACAACCGAGTTAGAAAACTATTGCGAAAGCAAAGGCAACTTCACAGCAAACATAAACATCGCCAAAGCCTTGCAGACAAACAAAAATTACGCGAAGCGAAATGTAGTGTGAGGAGGGCTATGCAAGAGACGTTCAATGAATTCAAAAGTAAAGTTCTATGTACTGACTTGGCAGAAAATCCTAAGAAATTTTGGTCTTATGTCAAAGCGGTAGTGGGATCAAAACAAAATGTCCGGACACTCTGTAAGCAAAATGGTGCTGAAACAGATGATGACAGACTAAAGGCCGAAATACTAAATGTATTTTTTCAAAGCTGTTTCACAGAGGAAGACTGCACTGTAGTTTCTTCTCTAGATTGTCGCACAGATGACAAAATAGTAGATATCGAAACAGACGACAGAGGGATAGAGAAACAATTAAAATCGCTCAAAAGAGGAAAGGCCGCTGGATCTGATGGGATACCAGTTCGATTTTACACAGAGTACGCGAAGGAACTTGCCCCCCTTCTTGCAGCGGTGTACCGTAGGTCTCTAGAAGAGCGTAACGTTGCAAAGGATTGGAAAAGGGCACAGGTCATCCCCGTTTTCAAGAAGGGACGTCAAACAGATGTGCAGCTATAGACCTATATCTCTAACGTCGATCAGTTGTAGAATTTTGGAACACGTATTATGTTCGAGTATAATGACTTTTCTGGAGACTAGAAATCTACTCTGTAGGAATCAGCATGGGTTTCGAAAAAGACGATTGTGTGAAACCCAACTCGCGCTATTCATATACGAGACTCAGAGGGCCATAGACACGGGTTCCCAGGTAGATGCCGTGTTTCTTGACTTCCGTAAGGCGTTCGATACAGTTCCCCAGAGTCGTTTAATGAACAAAGTAAGAGCAATTGGACTATCAGACGAGTTGTTTGATTGGATTGAAGAGTTCCTAGATAACAGAACGCAGCATGTCGTTCTCAATGGAGAGAAGTCTTCCGAAGTAATAGTGATTTCAGGTGTGCCGCAGGGGAGGGTCGTAGGACCGTTGCTATTCACAATATACATAAATGATCTTGTGGATGACATCGGAAGTTCACTGAGGCTTTCTTCGGATGATGCTGTGGTATATCGAGAGGTTGTAACAACGGAAAATTTTACTGAAATGCAGGAGGATCTGCAGCGAATTGACGCATGGTGTACGGAATGGCAATTGAATATCAATTTAGACAAGTGTAATGTGCTGCGAGTGCAAACAAAGAAAGATCCCTTATCATTTAGCTACAATATAGCAGGTCAGCAACTGGAAACAGTTAATTCCATAAATTATCTGGGAGTACGCATTAGGAGTGATTTAAAATGGAATGATCATATAAAGTTGATCGTCGGTAAAGCAGATGCCAGACTGAGATTCATTGGAAGAATCCTAAGGAAATGCAATCCGAAAACAAAGGAAGTAGGTTACAGTACGCTTGTTCGCCCACTGCTTGAATACTGCTCAGAAGTGTGGGATCCGTACCAGATAGGGTTGATAGAAGAGATAGAGAAGATACAACGGAGAGCAGCGCGCTTCGTTTCAGGATCATTTAGTAATCGCGAAAGCGTTACGGAGATGACAGACAAACTCCAGTGGAAGACTCTGCAGGAGAGACGCTCAGTAGCTCGGTACGGGCTTTTGTTGAAGTTTCGAGAACATACCTTCACCGAGGAGTCAAGCAGTATATTGCTCCCTCCTACTTATATCTCGCGAAGAGACCATGAGGATAAAATCAGAGAGATTACAGCCCACACAGAGGCATACCGACAATCCTTCTTTTTCACGAACAATACGAGACTGGATAGAAGGGAGAACCGATAGAGGTACTCAAGGTACCCTCCGCCACACATCGTCAGGTGGCTTGCGGAGTATGGATGTAGATATAGATGTAGAATGGGTCGTATACAATGTCACCGAATATATTGCAGGGGAGAAAACAGGTTCATGATATTACATGTATACTCAGATCCTGTTTCAACAGAATGGTAGGCTTCCAACATTACTCTCGTCGTTACAACGTGCTTGTAGTACAGTTGTCACCGTCGTTATGAATTTATGTATCTGAGCCGTGGTAAAATTTGCTGTTTTGAAGAGCGCGTCGCAGCGCAAATTGTAAAGCAGTCGCCTTCCGTTTCTGGCGGTGGCGCCGCTGTGGCTATCGCAGGTTTGGTGTCTCCCTCTGGTGGGAAAGGGGAAAGGTAGCCTTTTTACGTGCATTTAAGGGGCGCTATGAGCTCGCTAGGCGGCGAGTCTAGGCGGTTGATCAGTCGGAGTGAGTCCGGGTCCGTCTCGCGTCACCAGTTGCATCAAACTTTAAAGCCGGCAAATGAAAGTCTTGCCACTCCGCCAGTAACAGAACTCAGCTGGTGGTCGCCCGGTCGGGGCTGAGTTCCTGCATCTGAGTCTGAGCGTTAGGCCGCCAGTCTGCCCGAGTTGCTCTGGCAACGGTCAGTGTCGGTTGGATTGATCGGTTGGTCGGTCGAGCACTGAGATACAAGATGACTTGTCCGCCTTGAGAGTCGGCGCATGTGAGGTCGCCACGTGAGTCCAGTGGGCCGCGTCGTATAGCGAGGGGTAGTGGCTTCGCGGTCGACACGAGAGCAACAGGAGTCAACCCACGACATCGGGTTGGCCGGTGCGAGCTGCGACGCCGTGAGACGGGAGATCGGCGCGCCATCCTGCGTCCGTTGAAGCGGCTGGCAGCGGACGGTTCGGGAGAGCGTTGGGGGTGCTGCGCCAGGTCTTGGCGAGAAATCGCAGTTTATTAGAAGTTAAGTGATTGTTTCATTTACTTTTTAAATTCTACTTGTTTTCTTGATGAGGTCACTAACCGCTTTGTTTTGGGTCGTCCCACAATTTTTCTCCGTTTGCCCACCCGCGATAAGGTGGTTATTTATGAATTGGGTGGCCCGTTTTTCCCTTGTGGAGTAGGGGCGGATTAGAGCAATCTGCGATTCGGGTTGTTCAGTAATCTCCCTGTCAATCTACCATACGTTAATAGCTGCCTCTGTCATTTTGTAGGAGTCAGTGTTAACGAATTTATTGCTTGAAGTGTAACGGCCGAATTCCTGAAATATGTTTTTATCTTGCCTATAATCTTGAGAGGCGGTGTATGTCTAATGTAGAGCATGTTTGTATAGTTTATGTAAGACTGCATTTTATGGGTTTTTATTTAAATGGTCATTTTAGTATATAAAGTTGCCACACTTCCACCTTTGGTGGCAAGTTAATTTTTTTAATGGTTCAAATGGCTCTGAGCACGAAGTTACTTAACTGCTGAGGTCAATAGTTCCCTAGAACTTAGAATTACTTAAACCTAACTAACCTGAGGACATCACACACATCCATGCCCGAGGCAGGATTTGAACCTGCGACCGTAGCGGTCGCGCGGTTCCGTGGTTGTAATGGCTCTGAGCACTATGCGACTTAACTTCTGAGGTCATCAGTCGCCTAGAACTTAGAACTAATTAAACCTAACTAACCTAAGGACATCACGCACATCCATGGCCGAGGCAGGATTCGAACCTGCGACCGTAGCGGTCACGCGGTTCCGTACTGTAGCGCCTAGAACCGCTCGGCCACTCCATCCGGCATTTTTTTTTTAATTTTAGTGTTTTGTACCATTTCCATCCCTTCTACAGGGTGCATTAGTTTATGTGCTTGTGTGAGTTGTTAAAATTGTTTAGTTTAAAGTAATCTGGTGTGTTGCAGATTTGCACCAGTGTAGCCTTTCAGAGGTGGTTGTGAGCGGTCGTGACTACGGCCGTGTCAAAAGGCAGGGGCAAGGTTCTCAGCCCGAAAGCTCATACTGTCAATATTTGTTCTTTCTGCCTCTGAATAAAATTGTAACTTGATATTTTGAGGGTGACTTCTGATTATAATTTTAAATCTGTTTCAGAAAAGGGCTTTCAGGAATAAAATTTCCATTTGTTGAAAGAAATTTAATTTGTTGTCATCAGTTACCCACTAGCAACTACTTCCACGCTCACATAGTGTGATTAAATGTGTTAATGTTCTTGATGAATCGTTAGTAAATAAAGGAAATTCTTAAGAAAAAGTTTTGAAAGTAAATTCACGGTTCAGTATCATTTAATAACTCTTTTAATACCTTCATTCAAACATGCGTCTTTCATTATGTGTTGCATGAGATTAACGGCTTTCTTCCAGTCTTCAGAGATGTCCCTCCTAAAAGCTTTGTTGCCAACTGCTTCGACTGCAGTCAACATACTTTTTTTGTTGCTGGCAAATTGGGTGCATATCAGTTCTATTGGCTCGAAGTGACAATGAAAAGGTGGCAACCTGATGTTTATGTTTATACCAGTTCGTAGATGGTTCAAATGGCTCTGAGCACTATGGAACTTAACATTTGAGGTCATCAGTCCCCTAGAACTTACAACTATTTAAACCTAACTAAGCTAAGGACATCACACACATCCATGCCCGATGCAGGACTCGAACCAGACAAGCGCCTGGAACCGATCGGCCACACCGGCCGGCCTAGTTCGTAGATGTCATGTATGGTGAACTGCGGTTTATGGAAGGGTATTAGATCAATAAGCTCCGTATCTTCTTCAAGTTTATCACTTACTTCGACGTGGCCTTGTCCCAGAAAGCTATGTGGAGCTTTTCCACTGAATGATTAACGAAACTGCTTTTGACGTTGTTCATTAGCACACAACATACAACAAACACTAGTAATAACGTATAAAAGATTAATTTTCCAACCGTGAGAAATAAAAACATACAAAATATCAGTATCCAACGAACGATCTCACAAGACAAAATGCCGCCTGCTGCTCACTGCAGCCTGCAGGTCAGAGATGGCCGGTGCGCGAGTAGGGGGGGATATGGGGGGGGGGGGGGGGGGGGCGTGAGCGGGTCTACCAATAGCGAGTGTTTCCTGTGGCTAGACAGCAGGTCTCGTGGGACTGCCTGAATACGTGCTGTGCCTTTCTCTTGATCCTCACTTCACTATTTTTCTCATAGCTGTCAATACTAAAGTACTTATGAAACTACCCTAGTTACAGACAGTTAGTACCTACAATGCCCTAGTACGGCTTCCTAAAAGTATAGATGATTGTGTGAAACAAATTAAAGCTTAGATCTGTGCTAAAAGCCTTTAACATGGATCCTTGTCTTTCCTGGACAGTGAGCAAGCAACAACGCAGCCTATAGGTTTGACTTTACTTCATCCTAGTAAATTAAAGACTCCTGAGGCTTCCTGATAATAATGCAGAGAAAAATATTTCTCATATTAGTCCTATTTATTTTCAATAGGTGTGTTCTGTGATGTAGCTCAGTCGTAAGTTCCTTTACATCATCCCCAATTCTCACAGGTCACTCACTTCTGCTGGACGAGATCTACGGCTTTCTCTACGTCTAAAAAAGTTAGGAAAGTACTCTAATTGCGTGACCTGATTCTAATATAATAATAAGAAAATCATTTACAAGAAAGTCATTATGTTCAACTGAGGCAGTAAACCTAGTGTGTACACTGCGGTTTCCTTCACTCAATCATGCGTTTCTCGCTACAGTTCTAAAATAGGTAATATGGCACAAAGATTCATAATTTTTCTTAATATTTTGTTTACATATTCTAGTCAACAGTTCATGTCAGCAATTTACCGTATGACTGATCGTCATTTACAAAAGATTTATCCACATGTATCAGTCACAGTGTATTGAATCTTCACATCACCGTAACTGCTAGATTCGGTTCTATAATGTCAATGAACTTGGTTATAAACACTTCTATTTTCATAGAGTACCTGTACATACAACAGTAATATCTCTCTTAACTTTCTACAATTATTTTATTATTGTGAAGAGATAAGGGTTATAAAAGTTTCAGCTTTGATTCCGTTGATACGTTTATCGTTGCATGTCATAACCATATATAACTTTCCTTAGATAACGTTAACATTCTGACGCCTGTGATATATTTTTACGCTTTTCTTTCATCGTGGAATGTAGCTCTCACAGTGATCTAAAAATAAAGTTCTCCGTTTTATCGATATCTCTGCACCCTCGATGTGGAATTTCACTGACGAAACAGCGGATTTCTCTACTGCAGTGCGTTATCACACGCAATTTCCTAGCGGAAAAGCGTCATGTCGTCGGCTCGTCCGCCAGTAACAAAGTTCTGCAACGGGGTTCAATTTCCAAGCGCGTGAAATAATTACTGCAATCTGCTGCCGACTCGACTAACTCCATAACTTGCGCGCCCCCAAACGAAGGATTAGAAACGTAGTGGCTCGCACGTTACAGCGTTAGCATAACTCAGCGTAATTGCGTTACAGAAAATTCCCGCTCTCTGTGCAAATTGTCAGGAAACTTCTTGTCAGCGACGCGCTGCAGAGACTGTTTTCATAGCACACGATGTCACTCGAAAATTCAAATTTCTTTGTTTTATTCACGATAATTACTCCAAACCAGTAAAATTACTGTCACTGGAGTGAAATAATTGATCAACTCCAGAAGTAGCTAATGTAATTGTGTGTTATACCGCAAAGATGAGATATATTACTGTATTACCCTGGTGTGCAATACTTAAAGACGAGCGTAACTTTAACATCATGTGTCGCTGCCAGGCAGCATAGCTCGATGGGACTTGGATGAGTGGATATGGAACAAAAAAGCTCTTATGAACTTATATCCGGAAATTCATGGTTTACATGCTAGAGACCATTTATTTAATCATTCTTTGTTACAGAAACTGCGCTGTAATACGCGCTATATCATGCAGCCACAATTATGAATGGTTTCCTCCTCCTGGAAGGTAGTACTGTTACTCATGCGTCATGCCCTAACGCCCTCTCCTGCCATGATGATTGGTAATGTTCACTTCTCCTGCTGACTCACCTTGTAGTGGATTTGACACGGCGGTGTACCCAATGGTTCCGTATTCAAATCGAGGGCTTGTTGACATGGTGTGTACTCACGGAAAGGCAACTGGAAACGGGCGGCGGGCAGCAAGGTTGTATCACGAGGCCTATCCCCCCTGTCCCCCCCGATAACAACCACAGTATTCACTGTTTGCAACAGTGTTTCGCCGTTTGTCTGAGACAGGGTCGTTTCAGAAAGCAGGAAATCATGAAGAACGTATCCGAAATGTCCAGACATCAGTCTTGGAGGAAAATATGATTAACACTGTGGAAGGCGATCGCTGTGTCAGAACCAGGCAGTTGGCCCACCAGTACAGGGTAAGCCAGACGACCGTGTGGAACATTCTGCATGACAACTGTTACAACCCTTTCTTATTCACAGCGTGTGCAGGGCTTACCAGCGACAGACTTTCCACATCGGGGGTAGTTTTGTCACTGGTTTGTTCACGATGCGACCACGACCCTGGGATTTGTGTCATCCATCTTATTCGCAGATGAGGCCACCTTTACGCGGAGTGGTAACTTCAACTTTCGTAACAGTCATCTGTGGGATAGAATGTAGAAACCTCTTGTAATGGTGACAGCGAATCATCAGCATAGGTGAAGTCTGAATGTGTAGGCAGGCATGATCGGCGACCGTATTTTGGGACCAATAATCGTTACACGTCACTTAACAGGCCGGAACTAACGGCGTTTCTTGCGGGTGACTTGCCTCCCCTGCTGGAAGAAGAACCATTAACGATTCGTAGGGTTATATGGCTGCTACGTGATGGTGCTCCATCCCACATCGCCATTAACGTCCGACGCATATCAGTCGTGTCCTCCTGGTCGATGGATTGTTTCTTGAGGGTGACTTTGCCTCCCCTGCTGGAAGAAGTGCCATTAACGATTCGAATGGTTATATGGCTGCTACGTCTTGGTGCTCCAGCCAACTTTGCCATTAACGTTCGGATGCATCTCAGTAGTGTCCTCCTGGTCGATGAATCGGATGAGAGGGTCCCGTCGCATGGCCTGCTCGTTCGGAGGATCACTACCTGTGCTATTTCCGGTTATGGGGCCATCTCGAAAGTATCGTATTCGCAGAGACCATTCCAGGTGTGGAGACATTGGAGGAGTTTAGTCATGCTGCCTTTGACACTGTTCGGATGCAGCCTGGCTGATGTGAACGTGTGAGACAGAACGTGCTACGGAGCGTTCACGCACGCGTTGAGGTACATGGAAACCATTTTCAACACATACTGTAACTGTGGCTGCATGGTACGGAGTGTGTTAGACCACGGTCTCTACCAATGCATGATTGAATAAATGGTCTCCGGCATGGAAACCATACAGTTCTGGACCTAAATTCATGAGATCTTTTTTGTTCCGTATCCTCTCATCAATCAGTCCCTAGTGTTTGTTCACGGTGTAAAAAAATCACCCTGTAGTAGGGAAGGTAACTAAAAGAAATACGTAGTGAGACGAACTGTAATCTGTTGTTCAGAAACAATATTTACACCGTAATCACAGTGATTTATGATGGTCTCCTGGACGCTGCTGATGATCAACGCGTATGGAAATACGTTTGGCAACGCACTCACATGTTGGGCACAAAGAATTCTTGTAGAAGGACGTTCCATTCCTCCACCAGCACTGCTAATAACAAGTTGATGGTCGTCGGTGCATGTGGACGTCCTACAGTACGTCTCCCCAACGCATCCCACGCGTTCTTGATGGCATTTAAGTCCGTGGAAGGGGCGGGCCAGTGTGTTCCTGAATATGCTCTCGTTCCAACGGCTCCTCCACCCGCACTGTTCGTTGCCGTCGCTCATTGTCATCGATAAAAATGAAATCAGGGCCGAAAGCACTCAAAAAGACGCTTATGGGGGAAGTAATACAGCACAATAACCTTGACCAATGAGAGTACCCTGTTCAAAGGTTTGGATGTTAGAATACCTGTGTAACATTTTGCCTCCCCATACCATAAAACGGCCAAGTTCGACAGTGCACCCAGAGATACGAGGGCAGTCCAGAATAACAACTCAAGAAGAATCTGCTCTCATGCAGGAAGAGCACACGACCTTACTGCTCGTTGGTTCAGTCCCTGTGCTCCTGGCACAATCGCAGACGGCGCCGCCTATGTGCAGGTGTCATCGGAATACAACTTACTGGTCGTCGGACAAAGAGATTACACCCATACATCCGCCGCCCCACTGTGGAGCGAGAGATTGCGTGCATTGCACCCCTGTTAAATGTGATTGAAACTGCACCCACCGACGGCCTCTGTGGCCGAGCGGTTCTAGACGCTTCAATCCGGAACCGCGCGACCGCTACGGTAGCAGGTTCGAATCCTGCCTCGGGCATGAATGTGTGCGATGTCCTTAGGTTAGTTAGGTTCAAGTAGTTCTAAGTTCTAGGGGGCTGATGACCTCAGATGTTAAGTCCCACAGTGCTCAGAGCCATTTGAACCATTTGATTTTTTGCACCTACTGATTGACTTGGGTCCGTTCTTGCCTGTGGCATAGCGCAGTGATCATCTGCTGCTATAGTGGACCGTCGTCGACCAACTCGGTCCTTCGAGCAGCTGTTCCTGTGGTTCACAACTCCCACCGTACACGTGAAACAATACCGTGAGCAGCACAGAACTCCTGGGCTACACTAGTCACGGTTCGTCCTTCTTCCAGTTTCCCTGTGATTATTCCCTGATCATGTCAGCCAGACATTTTGTAATGAAGAAAACGACCCCAGTGCACCGTAACTGTTCACTGACTGACACACACTGTCTTTTCCCGATCGTTCAACTATCTCGCATTCTGGGGCCAGCGCCATTTGGTGCTATAATCACGCTTACCTCACGCCGCGTGACGTCCAGTTTTCTGTGCACGACTGGGAGACCTTTGGCAACATGCTCCCGCCTTTCAATAACTTTCACTGAGGAGTTGTTAGTGTGTCATGTTACTTTACCCAGCTCGTCCTTAAGTTTTGCAGTGCAGTGTCTACGGGTTGTGCCACATTAATCTCAACAGGGGAATATCTCGAAAAATATGCTACAGGACATTAATAATGTAACGCCAGACAAACATGAATAACTCACGTAAACACCTCGAAGTCCAAGAACAAAAGATTGAAATAGTAAAAGAATTTAAATATCTCGGAGAATGGATTAGTTGAAATGCTGGGGAAAGCAAAGCAATGGAATCCAGAAAAAATAAACTTCAACTGGCCTTACAACTAACAAATGATACATACAACAAAAAAAAATCCCTTTCATGTGGCTCCAAAATTACACATTACAGGACAGTGATTGAGCCGGAAGCACTGTATGCGGCAGAAACACTGACCATGAACTTTTAAGGCCAAATGGAGAAATTTGAGATAAAGGGAAGAAAAATTTTAAGGAAAATCATAGGACCAAAAATCCAAGAAAATAAGATAGTAAATGTCAAAAATGAAATTCTCTACAAAAAAATCGAAAAATGGTCAGATACAGTAGGTCAAAGGAGAATAAACTTTTATGAGTGTCTTCTCAAAATGAACTCCAACAGAGTAACCAAACAAATCTCTGACTTTTTCCGTAGCTGCAAAACAAAATCCAGCTGGTTTAAAGGAACTGAGAAAGGTCTATTGGAACTAAAGATTTCAGAAAAATCGCTGATCAATTGAACAGCTAAATTAATAATTAAACACGAAAATATAAGGTTTCAAGACAAAAACCCAAACACGTCATCTCAGGAGAAGAGAGGAAAAGATCAGAAAGAGTGAAAGCACTGAGAAAAGGACAACACACAAAAAAGTGATTGATCCAACATACTCCAAAGACGGTGAAACGAAAGGTGAAGTGTAGCACCAAATATAGTAGGAAATGGCGACCTTATCTGAATTCAGTATTACAGAATGAACGCATCATTAAATCTGTATACAGGGAGCGAAACATTTTACACAAAGTTGCCAACTGCCAGCAGGGATGGCTCTAGTGCGACTGTGCACTTAGTGGAAATGAGTTTGGGTAATAGATACGGGTACGTCATTCCGTGCTGTTTCAGCTCTGTCTCCGAGCAGTAGTGGCTGACCAATGGTGGCGTCCCTGTCTCTCGACAACCAATGACCAGATGTTTCCAGTGGTAACAGATTTGGAGAACACGTTCACTACGGAAGCAGTCGGACACCATCTGTATCGTGGTAGGTCGGGACCGCAAGGCCTACATATCGCTTGCATTATCTTGTTGAAAGATAATGTCATGGAGGCAGATTCACAGTACGGGGTGCACCCATGGTCTCAGGTTGTCATAAACGTAGCGGTTGTTATCCATATTACCAGCTATGTGAATCAGAGGTGATCATGTTATGTAGCCGACACAATGGCACACCATTCCAACACACCATATGCTGGGCCTTTATGTTGGTGACGAATGCAGTAACAGATTTGGAGAACATGTTCGCTACGGAACCAGTCTGACACCACCCGTATCGTGGTAGGCCAGGACCGCAAGGCCTACATATCGTCTTGCATTATCTTGTTGAAAGATAATGTCATGGAGGCAGATTCATAGTACGCATGCAGCCATTGTCTCAAGTAGTCATGAACGTAGCGTTTGCTATCCATATTACCAATTATGTGAATCAGAGGTGATCGTGTTATGTAGCCGACGTAATGGCACACCATTCCAACACGCAATATGCTGGGCCTTTATGTCAGTAACGAATGTATCCTGGCAAAGCTCTTTATCCTTGAAGTCCCCACACAGAGACATGTACATAGTGATGCCGTAAGCAGAACCGACAGTCGTCTAGAAGGTAACGTGGTGCCACTGCTTTGTCGAGTGTTAGCTGTGGACGTACCCTTACCGTCCCGCTTCCTTCCGCTGCCGCCTCCGCGGGAGCAACACCAATGTAGCCGTGTTCACACCCTGTGGCGGTCCATACAACAAGTCTTACACTCCGAATGGATTTCTTGCTGCTATTAAGTCCATTTCCTCAGTCTAACGGTACGCGATCTGGCTGTGCGGTCCTGCACGTCAGATTCGACAATACGTCTGCTCTCGGATGAACGCGGCCAAGTCCACAAAGATCCTGCATGACGCAGGCGTTATTCCTACCTATTTTGTGCAGCTCCGTTGAAACGCCAGTCACTTGTAAGCATTCATCTAGTACATTCCATGCCAGTTTCTCTTTTTTGCACGCCGTCTTCGTGGGATTAAAATTTTAGTGAAGCATGACATAATACCACTGGACTGTATTTTAAATTCCTTTACTCTTATTACACTTTGAAGTACTTTAAAAGAGGCCGGTGGTATAATGCCGCTTTTCATGTCCACCAGTGTACATCTCCTCGAGGAAAACTGCATCACGTGAAAATGGTTTTTGACAATCTGGGACACAAGCTAACAAAAGCAGTTTATTTCCTAATGGTACTGCAATCGTGAACAATGGGGTGAACATTTTTATAACAGGAGCCCCCTCTTTTTATCGCATACGGTTTGGTGGTAAAAACTAAATACCTTTCAGTTAAGTAGTTATTACATTAGCCTCAGGTGGTGCGGAAATCTGTGAGTTTTGTATGATAAGAAATATCATCATACTTCTGAAATAATCTAATTGGCGGTATGGTCTCCTACATTGTCCTGTGTGGAGTCACGATTAGTTCACAGTTTTACGACATTCCCCTACTCTTTCAGCTATGCAGACCCATCCAGAGGGTGCCACAAGAAGACAATTTGCAGTACCTATCATCTGAATATTGAGGACCTATCAGTTCATTAACGACAGAAACACTTAATTACACATAAATTTGTTATTCGTATTAATACTTCTTCGTCGCAACGTTCCATATCTTCCGACATTAAACAAATACGTAAGAGCAAATCAACTGTTCTACTAATATTTACAAGGAGCATGCTATTGACAGTGAAATGTTCAAATGTGTGTGAAATCTTATGGGACTTAACTGCTACGGTCATCAGTCCCTAAGCTTACACACTACTTAACCTAAATTATCCTAAGGACAAACACACACACACCCATGCCCGAGGGAGGACTCGAACCTCCGCCGGGACCAACCGCACAGTCCATGACTGCAGCGTCTGAGACCGCTCGGCTAATCCCGCGCGGCTATAGACAGTGATTCTAAACTTAAAACGAGAGCGTGTTAGGCCTAGACAACAACTGGTAAAAGTTCTAACAACACTAACAGTTACTTTCTACATTACTGATACAAATGAATATGGTCTCTTCTGCTTTTTTACGATTGCAGAGAACGAGTTAGAAATCTTATGAGTGTCTGAGAGAAGGTTACTGTAGCGTTTAAATGCTTTCAGAAATCATTTTTAAAGTGGAGAAAGATCGGTCCAGCAATTCTAGCTGCATTAACTTACAACAGCGTTTGCCAGGCACTATTACAACATTTCGAGAACTGCGGGAATAGCGAAAACTGTGCTTTATTTCCGAGCGTTACTATTCAGTACGACAATAATAGCAACCTTATCTGGCGGTAATTGACACTGTATAACATTTCCAATTATTGTATATTTTAATTTAAATTTATAATTATATTTGACAAGTGTAACAGATTAACCGATCAGTCTAAATAGAGACTGTGAAATGTTAGCCTTTCACATAAAATCACGACACTTGCACATTATAACGTTTCCGTAAATAGGAAAATCTGGAAACAAAATTATCTTTGATTAAAGTTTTAATTTGTATTTAAGATATAGGAGTACGGTAACGTCATAAACAGCAGTCCCGTTACGTAAGTTTAAAATATCTAACGAAGATCCAGTTAGACACAGAATTGCTAAAATTTTAAACGACTCCACGACTGATTATTTTCATTGAAAATTAGAATAAAAACATTGTATATTTTGTCCAGTTATTCCCACCTGGGCGCAAAATATGTCGTTAGCAGTACGTCAGTAATCGATTACGTGCGGGAAATTTAATCTGCCGCGCTGAATGAACATTGGCTTGGAAAAGATATGATGATTTTCTGCTGCGTAAAAAGTAAATTTACTTTTAGAACAAGATTTATGCTTTAAGAAAATTCGATCTGTGGTTGTTGATGTTTGACTGAATGTTCTAGCCAACGTAATGCTTCCAAATTCTGATGAACTACGAAGAGATTCTTGTTTAAATTTGTCTATAGAATACAATGTCAAACACCTTGAAATAAAAGAAATTATTATCTGAATTAATTATTGTTCAACTAATGAAATTACACTATTAGATGAAAGCAGATGCTAACATGCTTGGCTCAAGATACCGAAGGGAAGATAACAATCGCCGGTAGTGTCTTTTTATCGTCCATCAGAGATATTATAGAGTTCACTGCTACTAAATCAATCACATCTTTCCTCTGATTTTCATAGAACTGCAATTTATGTTTGGGACAAATGATATAACTAATAATTCTCACTGTTCACCGCAGGATTCATAAACCATGGTTTTATAGAGATATTTCTAAGTCCATTTTAAGGCGTTACAACATCTATTTTGGATTGGTCACAGCTGAATTGCTACTATTCTTTCTTAAGAGCTTCAATGAGAAAGATAAACAAATAATTCACAGTGATAAATAAGCTCACGCTATCGACTCTTTTATTGATTTACGGTTGCATTAACTTAGAATGCCTTCCTCATAACCAACCTCACAGTGAGAGGTTGAAACTTTATATTTATTCCAATTAATCGACGCATTCAGCCCTAATGTTGTAACAAGATCTGTCTCAGAAGTTGACATGGCATAAGAAGTTATCATAGAAGCGGGAAGTCATAAAACAGCCGTCGTGTCTTTTATAATTTCTGATAGCGAGTAGAAAGAAAATGACCATAGCGATGTTTGAACTATGCGCTCTAGCGTCTCTGAACTTTAACACGATCGACAGTGAAGGACATGGAATTCTCGTAAAAATGATTCGAAATAAAATGATGTATTATATCCGTCAATCTCGATTTGTCAGTGGAATATCTGCAGGTCCATAGCTGAAAAATGCTCTGTTCCTTTCAAGCAATCTAGAGCGTCATCAATGCGTGGTAATAAGAAAAACTGCATCCGAACAGGCCACGAAGTCCCAAACGTACTGACCGGCCGTCCTGTCATTCTCAGCCCACAAGCAAAGTCGTGGGATTGCCTGGTAATGAATATGAATATTTCTTCGACATTTTGTTCAGACGTCGGCAGTCGATGTAGAAACGCAATGTACCGTCCTTCTTCACAAGGACCACAGGAGAGGACCAAGAGTTTTCTGAAGTTTCAGTGACATCATCTTGCATCATATTCCTCACTTTCTCCCGGATTTTCCGTCGTTCAGCCGGCTACACTCTGCATGAGCGCAGGCTAACTGATAGATGATCCCCAGTGTTGATACGGTGTTTTGCCATGAGCCACTTGGTCTGTCTGTTCTCCACAAGGGATTTGAAAGCATCTGAAAACTGAGGTAGAGCGCCTATCACTTGGCGTTAATGTTCTTCGATCAGGACAGATCCTATATTTTGTTAAAACGACAAATTCGATTTGCTGTGTTCTGTCGTTGGTAGTGATGCAATTCATGTTCTGTCGGCTGGACGTATTTCCCATTTCCTACTACCAGTACAATCACTTTCGCATCACGGAGTATAATCTTCTTTAACTGACGACGTTAAGCATCCGGCATTACGGAGTAGGAAGACCCCGGGGCGATGAGCGTCTGCCCAGGTTTGTCGTGGATGATGATGTCAATGAGTTGTCCTGTCATCTTGGTGACTGTAGTCTATGGATGATTTGCATCAGTGGCGGCCCACCTCTATAGATTGTCGCCTCACTTATTATTTCTGAGGTCGGCAGGCTAGGAGAGCAGTTGGTACCTTTGCAGGGTGACGAGGAATGCCCGAGATGTGTTGGTGAGCAACCTCGTCTGGGGTATGGCTATTGACTTGATTCAACAGATCGACAATAACCATCTCCAGTTAACTAGGGTGAAAAGGACTTTCATGAAGGTTGACTTTTTCCGGCATAGTAGTTGTCGAACACTTGTCTTCTGTTTCTACAGTAGCTTACAACGTATCCAGGTCGTTCACAGTGAAAACATAATTGCCCGTTGTTCTCAATCCGCAAAATGTCCCTTTTTCTACGGGGCATAGTGCTTGGCGGAGAGGCTGGTTGTACCTGCCTTGGTCAGATGCTGGTTTGTTGTTAAGCGGTTGCTGCGTTAAGTCCGAGTTGGGCGCTTCCATTCTTCATGGTGTGCACAGATCGCTACATCTCTTCTCTGACATTCTCTGTTATCTCCTGACATTTGGTGTTGAGGTGTCGACATTCATGGCTGCTATCCCTTGTGTACTCCGTCAGACTGGCTGAAATACACTGTTGTATCTCTTCTCTTACTATACAGCGTCTGAGAGAGGCGAGCCCTTGGAGGTCTTCCACAACTGCCTTGTGGACCATATTCTGTCGTACCTGTTTCGTCTGATTCTTTTTCTGTTTCATTTCCTCGATTCACTGGAATCACTTGACATATCCCACTGTTCTGACGTTCTTCACCAGAAGAGTGTGGTTCATGACTTCATCAAGTGTGAGAAATTCACAGCTTCAGATCATCTTAGGATTCCAGATGTGGTACAGAACCAAAACATTCTGTACATACTTCTGTGTTGTAGTGGATCGGTGCCAGGAGGTGCCGTATTAACTTCTGATACCAAACGTAGGGGAATGAGATGTCGAATGGAGCGGGAAGAGGTAGAAGGCACCGTATTAAAACTCGTCCGAGGTTTTCAAGTGATTTATTGTTTTCTTAGCTGCAGTGTTTTTGTTCCTCTGGGTCTGCGTCACAGGGCCCCATAATGCTGAGGAAGCACCCCAGCGGCCCGTATAATGCAATTCTGTGTCGAGCCGGCCTTTTACACCAGCAGAGTTGCGGTGTCGTCAGGATGCCACAGTTGACTCGGAGGTCTGCGTCGCTGCCGACTAAGCTGTCTCTGTCCGTATTGCCTCTGCGCCGCTCCGAGGAGCTTCCGAGCAGCCCACTGACAACTGCAAGATTGTCCGCGCCATGTTCCTTCGCCGGCGTGGCTTAGGACGCGGCGACGACAAGCAGCCGCGACCCACAACTGAGTCTGCGACCCTCGCCCCAGTTCTCACCGATGTGTGTTGGAAGCCAGGACGACTGCCCACAGTAGTGAGCCGTGGAGTAGCCTACCGCTGGCTGGCTGGTTACGGACCCAACATCGGCCTCAGGGGGTCAAATAAACGACCCGCTTTGGACTAGAGCGCTGGCGCCCCATCTGTTGCTGTGTGTAGCCTGGTGGTGTGATATGCCCCACCGTCCTGGAGAGCTGCCACATTTGAATTAATCTCGTTAGAAAACGGCACCTATTTATACTCAGCTGTGCTCCCCTGTTTTGCCAAGTGTGCCGCTTCGCGTCATGTATGCATAACACTTAGGTTGAGCAGTCGCCCCCTTCTGCCTGCGACTTGCGCCATGAAAACTGCTATGTGTGCCCTCTCCAGCAGTTCTACACCCCTGTGCCCTCTACTTGCCTTCGCAGTTGCTGGTGTGCGTAACTCACTGCAATCCAGCCCACACCTTGCTGCAACTTGTGCTCACAGTATCACACAAAACTAACTTTCCCTATCCTAAACTCTGGTGCTGCTACAGTGGCGTTTCCCCATGACGTTTGGTATTATTCTTCTATTGTTCAGCCACGAAGCGGATTTTCTGTTGATTGTCGCCAAACGTTTTCTTCAGTTCGACCTGGAATTTCTCTCAGGTCCTGAGCTTCTCTTCGTTATCCTCTAACCATTGTTGGACTTTGCCATCAAGATAAAATTACATGTTTGCCTAATACTTCATGTCTTCCCAACCATTGTATTTGGCTATCTCGTCGATTCTTTTCAGCCATTTCGTCGACCTGGATAGTGTCTCTGGAAACCCCTTATGGATGTCTTCTGAATATGCTGATCGTAGGAATGATGAACTCTTTGTATTCGGGTTCCCGATCACTTAGGCGATGGCTTTTACATTGCCTAATTCGAGCCATGGTAATCTAGGGATACTGAAGTAAGCGGCGTCTCTACCTAACAATGTTACGTCGAAACCACGATCAAGTTCAAATCCGAAGGCAGAGATCTCAATGAAGTACAGCATTTAGAACTAAAATCATGTTTATTACCGACACCAACGTACAGCAAGAACAGAAATGAGCTTCTGGACAGAGATCATTGCTGTTTGTACACACGTAAGATATTTTCACAGACTTCTAGAAATGACAATTATTAAATTACAATTATTTTTGGTGGTCGGTTTTATACTGGCAAACTGGAGTACCACAGACGCTAACATCACTAGTCGCGGCATTATTACACGGGTGTTTTTATCATTATATCGAAACAGACATGCACTTCGTTTTCTTTCTCCGTTATTCGTATAACTCCGATGAGTTCTTCTCGAAGAAAAATGTCATGAGTTTACTTCATTGTGACTGATCAAATGTGCTGCAACAGAATTAGATTTCAACATTTGTGTCCGAAATGACAAACGGCAGCTTGTAATTAATTCATTCTGACAGCTATTTAGAAGATTTCTGCCATAAAACTTTTTAGATGGTGAATCAATATTGCACAACTTAGCATCTATATTAACATGTGTGTGGCAAATACGAGTATTTGCTGTTTCATTAACCTGAAGTACGCAAGTGAAGTGTGTGAGATGATCTGTTACTAAGTAATCAAGTGTGTCATAGGTATCAGTTGTGTCTATAAAACTAGAACGACACCTGTTGCTGATATAGGCTCCTCTCTCTTACGTTCAGTGAATCAACATATACACGGAACATCTCAAAAATGTTAACTCGATAAAATCCTAGAGACCACCACGTTTAGGAAGTTTTGATGGAAAAACTAACCGTCCGCTATATTACGTGAATGCCTTTCTTTGAGTCTGATGTATTTCTGCATGTGACGATTATTTTCATAGTGACTTTCCTTTCTCGGTTATTGTTAGCCGTGTGATCAATTCTTCCTATGCTATTTATTTATTACCAAAAGGTTCAAATTAGTTTCGAATATGTACATGTAACAGTCTTTCCTTATTAGAAAAAGACTCTGAGCACTATGCGACTTAACTTCTGAGCTCATCAGCCGCCTAGAACTCAGAACTAATTAAACCTAAGTAACCTAAGGACAGCACACACTTCCATGCCCGAGGCAGGATTCGAACCTGCGACCGTAGCGGTCGCTCGGCTCCAGACTGTAGCGCCTAGAACCGCACGGCCACTCCGGCCGGTCCTTATTAGAACTGAAGCCTACTGTGACTTCACTTACCGTTGACTTCTGATCCCTCTGACAGTCCTCTGGTTTACCTGTGATACTCACACATATACGTATAGATTTTATTCCTCTTCATGTCGCTATAGTATTTCATTTTTGGTTCAGATGCAGTACAGATGTACCACTGTATCTTCTGAACACAGGAATGGGAAGGGAATAGCGCGAATCACAAAACCACGTGTATTACCCTTAATCAAACCAAACCAAAATCTTCTGAAGGGATAGTCTGCAAATGGAATACCTAAGTATTTTGTTGCTACTATTGGTTAGAACGCAATGCAGGGTGAACATAAGGCACATAAAAAAAACATTTACCTACAAAATATTGCTGCGGATGACGGCTATGTACACTTGTATAAAAGATATATAATAAAATAATAATTATTCCTACAAAATTATTTTTCATTTCCTTCCTCCCCGTCTTCCTTTTACTTCTAATATGATTTAAAAGTGTGTAAAGAGGTGCAGTCATGACTCTGTCAGTGAGGCAATTGCAGTGGTTTCTACAAACCACAGTGCTCTCAGTACTATCCCGCCACCACTGGATAATCTACACTCCTGGAAATTGAAATAAGAACACCGTGAATTCATTGTCCCAGGAAGGGGAAACTTTATTGACACATTCCTGGGGTCAGATACATCACATGATCACACTGACAGAACCACAGGCACATAGACACAGGCAACAGAGCATGCACAATGTGGGCACTAGTACAGTGTGTATCCACCTTTCGCAGCAATGCAGGCTGCTATTCTCCCATGGAGACGATCGTAGAGGTGCTGGATGTAGTCCTGTGGAACGGCTTGCCATGCCATTTCCACCTGGCGCCTCAGTTGGACCAGCGTTCGTGCTGGACGTGCAGACCGCGTGAGACGACGCTTCATCCAGTCCCAAACATGCTCAATGGGGGACAGATCCGGAGATCTTGCTGGCCAGGGTAGTTGACTTACACCTTCTAGAGCACGTTGGGTGGCACGGGATACATGCGGACGTGCATTGTCCTGTTGGAACAGCAAGTTCCCTTGCCGGTCTAGGAATGGTAGAACGATGGGTTCGATGACGGTTTGGATGTACCGTGCACTATTCAGTGTCCCCTCGACGATCACCAGTGGTGTACGGCCAGTGTAGGAGATCGCTCCCCACACCATGATGCCGGGTGTTGGCCCTGTGTGCCTCGGTCGTATGCAGTCCTGATTGTGGCGCTCACCTGCACGGCGCCAAACACGCATACGACCATCATTGCCTCCAAGGCATAAGCGACTCTCATCGCTGAAGACGACACGTCTCCATTCATCCCTCCATTCACGCCTGTCACGACACCACTGGAGGCGGGCTGCACGATGTTGGGGCGTGAGCGGAAGACGGCCTAACGGTGTGCGGGACCGTAGCCCAGCTTCATGGAGACGGTTGCGAATGGTCCTCGCCGATACCCCAGGAGCAACAGTGTCCCTAATTTGCTGGGAAGTGGCGGTGCGGTGCCCTACGGCACTGCGTAGGATCCTACGGTCTTGGCGTGCATCCGTGCGTCGCTGCGGTCCGGTCCCAGGTCGACGGGCACGTGCACCTTCCGCCGACCACTGGCGACAACATCGATGTACTGTGGAGACCTCACGCCCCACGTGTTGAGCAATTCGGTGGTACGTACACCCGGCCTCCCGCATGCCCACTATATGCCCTCGCTCAAAGTCCGTCAACTGCACATACGGTTCACGTCCACGCTGTCGCGGCATGCTACCAGTGTTAAAGACTGCGATGGAGCTCCGTATGCCACGGCAAACTGGCTGACACTGACGGCGGCGGTGCACAAATGCTGCGCAGCTAGCGCCATTCGACGGCCAACACCGCGGTTCCTGGTGTGTCCGCTGTGCCGTGCGTGTGATCATTGCTTGTACAGCCCTCTCGCAGTGTCCGGAGCAAGTATGGTGGGCCTGACACACCGGTGTCAATGTGTTCTGTTTTCCATTTCCAGGAGTGTATAATGACTACACATGTATGTAAGTATATGAGGAATGAAAACACACATAATACGCTAAAAAATAATAATTTATTTGTTCCATTTTACAACCATCACTGTTCAATAAGAGGAGGTCCAACAATTTTATATTCTCCAAAAAAATAATATTTGCCATAACAGGAATCGTGCTTACAAATAAACACATCACTCCAAAACACTTGAGGCAACTTGTGAAAGCTGCATGAAATATTATATAACAAGTGCATCGGCGGCTATTTTCGAAACAAATAATAGTCAATGATATTCAAATAATGGCACTCTTATGTTATTCAAATTGCAGCTTACGAACAGTTTTAAATTTAAACCACTTGAACATATAACAACCATGATCTCTCTCTCTCTCTCTCTCTCTCTCTCTCTCTCTGTCAGCGAATCCGTAGACTTCCAGCTGCAACACCATGCCATGACATATTTGGGAATGATTTATTTCAGTATATTTACGGCGACAAGGCTTAGTAGGTTTCTACGCCTTGCAGTCATCATTCTTTTTTAGCAGTGACTTCATGGATGAGTTCAAAGTACTGAAAGATGCTTTATAATCGGCAGTACACTCCATACTATCGCTAATACTTTCGCTCAGTGTTTATCAATTTGGCGCCAAATATCACAAGCTAATTCATTTTCAACAGTATCTGTGATGACAGCACAAGCTAAAGTGGTGAACCGGCTGTACAGCCCAGTCTACGTTTTTTTGATACGGAAAGCAGAGGTGGTATAGCTGTATATCTTCTTGTGTTTTAAAGCTGCATATACTGCCGTCGATGACATATGACTGTAGTAAAATGTTGTCGTATATGTGAAACTGGTTATCTTTTTCTTATGCACGTAAGGCAAAAACATCAAAGGTATGTGATCTGCAAATAATGCTGTTCAATTCAAAACACGGTTTAAACAGCACTGACAGTCAACAAGTTAGTGTGGGTGCTATGACAGATCATGAGTTCCAGCCAGTTGTAGATTTCGGACATACTCGATATAGTGACATAAAAGTCACATTACCCTTAGATTACTGGATTCATCTTCGTGATACCGCAATGCAAGTCGCTGCCATCTTAAGCGGAAGTGTTTAAACTCCTTCAGTGACCATTCTATTCCAGCAGTGGACGTCCAGTAATGGGTTAAACGTTTTAACGTAAGAAATTGCACATCTGTAAGAGGAAATTTTCTAGAAAAACGGTTAAGGTGGCAGCCATATGTGAACAGATTCTACGAGATAATATGGACCAATTCGAAGGAGTTAGTGTGCCAAACTCTGCATCCATTGGAAGAAATCATCGCCCACCTATATGATACCCACTGTGCGTCAAGATGTATCAATCTACCACGCCAGATGTTGGCACTGAACTACGTTCTTATTTAAGCATGTTCATGTACCCATCTGTATGTCAGAGTTTAAAAAAATAAAAGCATAACAGCCACATGCATGTGTGTTTTTCTCTATAAAACCTGTTGTATGCTAATGTGTAGTCATCACAATGGCTGAGTGGATGAAGAACCCTCATCACAAGAATTCCGTAGTAGCTGAATATGAGAGGCGTCATCCTGAAGCTGAGCTGCATCCTCTCATTTCTAATTCATTTCTTCATGCTCATTTGCTAATTTGGAAACTAACTGCATCATAATCCATTAAATTTCGGGCATGCAGCCGCGCAAATAAAATTTGCTCCACTGATATTTCCGCCGCGTATCGTCCGGCCATCCTCAGAGTGAGTTACATAACTGACGACAAGATGTCAAGCGCGGCCTTATATGCTCCACCACGGCGGTACTGCGAATGCGGATCACAGCTGCAGGTCGGCTGCAGAGACATAAGCTTACACATGCGCCGCCTGTGGCGAAGGCGTACAGACATTCGATTCGCTTATCGATGTATGATCGGCGGCGGTGACACGATGACGACTTCTCTGCAGTTTAATTACTCCAAGAGCCGGATTCCATGCTTTGTCCAAATTAAAACCATTATCTCTATTTATTTAATTGTTAGCTAATCTAATTTCTATAGCTTCCTTGAAGACAGATTCCCAAAAAGAAGAGGTGGATGTTAAAATCTTCACATCACTGTAATTCATGGAATGCCCTGTATCAATACAATGTTTGGCCACAGCTGACTTGTCTGGCTGTAATAAGCGTGTGTATCATCGATGCTCCGCGTACCTCTCATGAACGGTGCGTGTTGTTTGGCTTATGTACGACCTCTCACAATTTCCGCAAGGAATCTGATACACACCCACTTTAAGAAGCTGTAAATCGTCCTTCACAGAGCTGAGTAGAGCTACAGTCTTCGTGGGTGGCCGGAAGATCGCCTTAACACAGTGTTTCTCAAGAATATGGCCTATCTTCGAGGAAGGAGCACCCACATAGGGCAAAAACGCACGCTGAAGGAATTACTATCTTCTTCCCCATCACATACCTGCTTTTTAGGTTTTGCATCGAATGCTCTACGAATCTGTTGTGGAGAAAATCCATTCGATTTAAAAATGCTCTTGAGGTATGTGAGCTCTTCTTGCAAATTGTCTTTATCGGATATACAGTGTGGCCGATGCACTAAGATCTTAAGGCCACCTATGGTCTGTGGCATCTACTGACATGAAGATACAGATTTGTGTGCGTTGGTTTCCGGTATACGGTATGTCTCAATGTGCCATCACTTTTACGGCGAACGACAACATCCAAAAAGGGGAGGCAGGCAACTTTTTCTATTTCCATAGTAAATTCAATGCTAGCATGGATGGAATTCAAATGCTCAAGAAATCGATGTAATTCATCCATTCCATGAGGCCATACCACGAATGTGTCGTCCACGTACCTCCAGAAGACCGTAGGTTTAAAACTTGCTGAGTCCAGTGCCTTGTCCTCGAAGACTTCCATGAATAAATTAGCTACCAGAGGGGAGAGGGGGCTTCCCATGGCAACACCATCAATTTGCTCATAAAATTCACCATTAAATTGAAAATAAGATCATAAAAGCACATGTTCAAGTAAGGACGTAATGTTCTTATCAAAGTGTTGGCTGATAAGAGATAAAGAGTCCTTTAAAGGTCGAAGTGTCAGTGGAGGAAATTTTATTTGGGCGGCTGCCTGCCCGAAATTTAATTGATTATTCGTTACGCCGCGAGAAGTTGAAAATGCATAACTGGATCACATTCGTGATGTTAAACTGACTCGTGGGGATCGATGGTAAAGTGGATTCCGGTATAGTGATATGAAAGTCATATTACCTTTGTATTAGTGGATCCGTACCAGGTCGTACTGAAGGAAGAAATCAAAGCAATTGCTAGTTTTGTTACTGGTAGTTTCAAACAACGCGTAAGTGTTACAGAGATGCTTCGGGAACTCAAATGGGAATCCCTAGAGGGAAGGCTACGCTGTTTTCCAGAAACACTATTGAGAAACTAAAGAGAACCGGCATTTTAAGCTGACAGCCGACAACGTACACTGCGCCCAAGGACCACAAAGATAAGACGAGAAATTGGGGCTCATACTAAGGCATATAGACAGTAGCTTTCCCTTTCTCTATTTGCGGGTGGAACAGGAAAGGAAATGACTAATAGTGGTACAGGGTACCCTCCGTCACGCACCGTACGGAGACCTGTGGAGTATCTATGTAGACATACATGTACAAGTAGAAAGTGGTCCATTCGTATTTCCACTTCATCTGTTCCTTACAATTTCCTTTAGATCCAAATGTCTATTGTGCATGTCTTTAACAATGCCAGCTGCAAGCAAGTTTCATATTATGTGTGGCCTGCAAGAATTGTACAGGGTGATTCAAAAAGAATACCACAACTTTAAAAACGTGTATTTAATGAAAGAAACATAATATAACTTTCTGTTATACATCATTACAAAGAGTATTTAAAAAGGTTTTTTTTTCACTCAAAAAGTAGTTCAGAGATGTTCAATATGGCCCCCTCCAGACACACGAGCAATATCAACCCGATACTCCAGCTCGTTCCACACTCTCTGTAGCATATCAGGCGTAACAGTTTGGATAGCTACTGTTATTTCTCGTTTCAAATCATCAATGGTGGCTGGGAGAGGTGGCCGAAACACCATATCCTTAACATACCCCCATAAGAAAAAATCGCAGGGGGTAAGATCAGGGCTTCTTGGAGGCCAGTGATGAAGTGCTCTGTCACGGGCTGCCTGGCGGCCGATCCATCGCCTCGGGTAGTTGACGTTCAGGTAGTTACGGACAGATAAGTGCCAATGTGGTGGCGCTCCATCCTGCTGAAATATGAATTGTTGCGCTTCTTGTTCGAGCTGAGGGAACAGCCAATTCTCTAACATCTCCAGATACTGTAGTCCAGTTACAGTAGCACCTTCGAAGAAAAAGGGACCAAAACTTTATTGGCTGAAATGGCGAACAAATGTACAACTAAATGAAACTTTATAGCTCCCTTAATTCGCCGACAGATAGTGCTTAGCTCTGTCTTTTGTCGTTGCAGAGTTTTAAATTCGTAAAGTTGTGGTATTCTTTTTGAATCACCCTGTATAATATGGTTCCAGGTGATTTCCTTTGGGCTTCGTGAGATCGAGTCCCTAAGTAATGGTACCTTTTTTTCTACGGTAGAGCTCCAGTTCTTGGCCCATCGCTGGATTCCATACTTTATTTTTCGATCTTGTTAACAGTTAACCCATCAGGTTACAACTTTGCTCTTACCCACTAACTGAGGATAGGATCACTATGTTTCAGCTTTTATGTTTTCGACATATCACCTCCTCAGCGGTTCAGCCTCCATTCTAAATTAATGAAGAGTGTTGGGTCTTCCATATTTGCCCAGTGCTGGTCAACTTATGCCCTGAGATATATGTTCACCTGTAGATGTGATTTTAATGCCATTAAACCATAAAAGGGATTTTCGTAGAGCTGAATCTAATTTCAAATGCATCTAGGAAGTGGTAAAGTTGCGGAAAATGCCATGTATCATCCGGTACCAATGACTTCAGTGCATTTACAAGGCAGACCGTAAATGTGCAAATGTTAAAATGTTTAAAACAGTAATAAAAACAGAATAGATAACAGATTTTCGAAAAATCGGTTCAATAGGAACAAAATTAGGTTTCTCAACGAATAAAGTTTTGAAGAACAATTCTGGAAAAAGTTTCGAGTCAGTGCAACCAGTAGATACACTACAGGTTAGCACAATTCATGTTGAGTGTAGTATTGCGACGAACCAGTATCTCAATTGCAGATTGATCCACACACTCTAAATAGCCTTTCATACAGTGAGCCATTGGTATAAAATCGGCATTAGATCAACTCGAGTTGAAATCTATAGACCAGGACAGCCATAAAGACGACTTTCAAGGCGAATAAATCATAAAACATTTATGCCTGAAGCAGAAGCAACAGTATGGCTTTAAGATATAGAACACGCACACAGCATGTTGTGCTGCTTCACAGTAGAAGCACAACATAATAACATGGGAAATTTGCAAATTCCTTAAGTCAACGGTCTTGAAACAATATGATATCACTTGATGTAACTGTCCTGGTCTACTACGATGTGCGAAATATACGTCCGGAATATTTCTCCCACAAACTTTTGCTTTGGTGACAGCTAATGATAATGATGAAATTAGGATTCTCATTTAACGCCACAATGATTTAAGAATTCCAAGCAACATTTTTGAAAAAGATAGAGACCCTACAGTAATACTGCAACGCACACAGTGTTTTCGCCTTCCGGTTTCAAGAAATAAGATATGAACTGAATGATGTTGAAACTGACGGTGCAAGAAATAAAGGAATCACATCAACCTTTAAAACTTATGTTTCCAAAGCAACTTGGGACCTGAATGGTTTACGAAATGCAGGCTGGTTCATAGATGGATCGATAAGTAACCACACGTACTTAAGCATATGAATACCACTCAAGACTCTTACAGGAAACTTCGAGGACATGAAAGTTGTCATCATGAATGCAAAGCAAGAATTAATTGTGGTACAAAGCGAAATGGTTACTAACTCATAGGTTCAGAGATATGGATGTTGTAGAGTTTATATTGTCTTTCAGAAATTAGTACAGAAAATGTCCAACATTTCTTTAACCAATGAGGAGCATTTTAAATTTTAAAGGTATTGAGTGCTGGTATTCTACTCCCACTAACTACCTGTTCAAGGAAACTAAATACGCCATACTACCAACTGCGTCCCAACACACGTGGGCTATTGAAACAGTTGTTCAGTTAGAAATCCCTCAATTCATTATACTATCACTGCAAACTGATAGGAAGGGGGGCCTAAAACGTGAATCAAGTGGATTTGACAATTGTAGACTAATTAATGGTAAAGTTTTCCTTAACTCAGAGTTCTGCCCATATGATAATTTATAGTCTACTGTTCATCGTTAATGCACGATTACTGTGGAATACATTGGGACAATCCTGTAATAGCTTACTGCGATATCCTGACATCGCTTCAAATTCTTGATCACATAAGCACAATTGTGTGTGTGAAAGATATTGAGAGTCTTCATTTGCAAATACGCTGCAATTTTGGACATGACATTGTATGGGTGTCCATACCTCTTGTGGCTTGCACAGAAGTATGAAGAATATAATAGTAATTCAAACTTTTTTAGCTGTGCTGCAAGTAATGTAAAATTACTATTAAGTTGAGTGAAAAATAAACGATATTTTTAATGTGTTATTATTGCTACTTTCCCTCCTACTGTATCAATGACCTTGAACAAGCTCCCCTTCATGTGTATATAAGTTTTGAAAAAGGATATATGGAAACAGATTTGTTTGTGGTTTGTATACGTTTTTAATTCTTTCCCATGAAATTTCGTGCACACAGGTTGCCTGTGGCCTTAATCAAGTACACGTAGTTAGTTTCATGTTTCATGGATCATTTGCACAATAAATCGTAATGATGTGGAATGAGTCTTTTACATTCACACGGCAAATTAATTTGGAAATATGGCTACAAGCTGAACGTTTATAAGGTTTTCTCTAATATGCAGATCTGAGTTGATAATTCAAACCAACAACCTTCCACACATTACGCTCACAGAAATTCTCCCACGGAATACAAGGGGTTATCAAGAATAAATTTTTTTCAGTTTGCTTTAAAATTTTATTTTGCTGTCTGCAGCCGTTTTATATCGCTGGAAAGTGATTAAAAACTTTGGTTGCAGCATTGTGCACCCCTTTTGTGCTAAAGACAACCTTAACGTGGAGTGATGAACCTCATTATTTCTTCTGGCAATGTAAGTATAGATATCATTGTTAGCTCTAAGGTGTAGTGGATTATTTATAACAAACTTCATTAGGAAATAGCAGCAGTAAGAATGGCCAACTCCTTACAGAGATGTCTACAGGATGATCGTAGGTGAGCACCATGTATTATTCTTAAAGTACGTTTTTGAGCAATTCTATTTCATTGCTAAGTACTTTCGTGGTGGTTTCTAACATTCTCCATCGTTTTACGGAGAACTCCGTTAACCTTAAGCTTGTAAAATTTTTTTTCACAAAATCACACATTGTGGAAGCCCTATTAGCGGAGTTAACGTCAATGTCTTTCTTCAACCCCCGTGACAGGTCGAATTTAATTGTGTGGGCGATTAATTAATTCTATTCCCATACCGCGAGACGCTGACGGAGGTTTTCTTAGTGCATTCTATCTCCTAGCACTGTAATAAGCTTGGGGAGGAGACTGTTTGACAAAATTAGGTGTTAAGACGTAGGGGCAAATCGCTGTGCGCATTATGCGGTCTATAAGGAAAGGCCATGGCAGCCTCCATGGCATATCCTACATCATAATCTGTTGCCACATCTGAACAAACACTTAGTTCGACGATTTCCTTTCTAATAATCATAGAGTGTTGGATGGGATGTCCATATAAATTGTTTATATTCAAGTAAAGGATTTAACTGAAAACTCTAGATGCTTTGCTTAACTTTTCATACATTCGTGGGTTTTTGCCTTGGCTTGGATGTGGAAACATTAGCAAAATCCACCACAAACTCTGCACTCATAAAGCGGCAGTATGTCGACACTGGTTAAGAGTTCCACGTTGGCTTCTATTATTTGGAGCAGAGCATCACACAAAAGCCGTGTGGTGGTCTAGTACAGTGCCGGATCGAGAGTGGAATACGTTTCCATGCATATACTTAATGCAGGTAAGTGTACATCGGTGTTCATACAAGGTTTTGCATACTTCACTAAATCACAGATTATGAGCTCCTGCCAAACCCTCATTGCATGCTTACATTCGGCATCCGTTAGGGCAATGTGTGTAACGTTACTGGCAAATGTGGTTATGATGGGCAACGTGGTTTCATCGAGTTTCTCCACTGCATCCAGAAATCGATATGGGAGGACACCTTTCTTTATCATAAGCTGAAACATACAGCTTGATGGAGGTGAATGTCCTGCTGAGACATGGTTTCAGCGGTTTCCTGAAGTGATGCTTGCGTTTACTGTAGAGACTCCAGAAAGTGTAGCCTAATGGTCTTGGTGACAAACTTGGAAAATGAACTCTATTTCTCATGGCTCTGAGGTAGGACATCAACTTGATCATGGCTCAAGTTAAAACACCGAACTGTTTAACAAGGAAACGAGCATCTCATCCTTTCCAATTGTGGGAAAAAATTGGTATGTGTCATGACAGTTTGTAGTTGAGGTTGCACACAATGCTTGCTGCACTATAGGTTTGCCAATTAGGTAACAATAGTCCCTAAACAGAGATCCAGCTTCTTTATCTAATGGCAGCCCATGTAATGTATCGATATATTTTCCTGTACTGAACGAGAAACTCAGTATGTAAAGAGAAGAAAAAAATCTAATAAACGTTGTGGATTGGAAAGCTGTAGTAAGGGCAAAAATAGGAGAGAGATTTACGGTAGAATGACGGCTCGATACTAGGAATGACTGAGTAGAGAGGTGATCCTTGAGCTGTAAAAACCTCCAGTTGATAAGAAAAAAATAATGTTCAAGGCTCGAGAGGAACTGGCAAAATTACAAAAGGTCCGGAGGTGCTTTCTGGATTACTTGACGCGTGGTGAGACAGTGTTTCTGAAACCAGATATTAGATTGTAAGGGGCGCTTAAGAGAAGATGCAGACTCATAGGACAAACTAGTAATGATACGCATTATGTCGATTTTTAAGGTAATTTATGAGTGAAGAAGTGGGATACCGAAGTACTAAAGAATGATGATTTCCGCTATAAGCTCTCTGATGCTGTAGATACTGTGATGCTGAATACCAGAGTAGGCAGTTCAGTTCATAAAAGGACAATCACAGAAGTTAGCCCGAGTTTTACAGAGCTATCGAAGACTAGCGATCAAACAGGGTAAAATTTTTTAATTGATAGGGAGAATGACAACCAAACGAATATCTAGGTTAGCGTGTAGAATCTATTACACTGGAGTCGTTCCAACCGTCTTTCAGAGTAATAACTCGTACACCTGAAATGAAAAACGACAAATAAAAACACATTCGACCATTAAATTTCCAGTTTTATTTCATTTGTGCAACCAGTTTCAGTGCTACACTACGCCATCTTCAGGCCCCCTGGTTGACGTGTGGAAGAAACCCATATAAGATGAAGTCAAAATAGAGGCCAGCAGTCAATGACTGGGCTCCGTATATTTCTTCTTAACACAGCGATTCTTTCGATCATCACTCACAGACACCTTTACCATGCGACACTCTTCTCTTTCAATACCATCCGCTTTCTTCATTGATGCACGAGATAACAGCTGCGCCCTCTGCTTCCTGAACGTGCCACTCTCATTGCCTAAGCTATTTCTCAGTACAGTCAGTTAATAAACGTACCTAACGCTTTCTCATTAATATAACAGCTGAACACTCCAAATAGGCTTCAGACAGTTCATAGCCCCAGTATCACGCTTCATCGAGCGAACTGAAGAAGAGCTTACGGCACTGGATTCACGTTTAGGAGGAGTGAGATCCACACCTAAGTCTGATCATACTGATACTTCATATTCTACGTACAAAAGTTTCAGTGGTGCCATCTCGCGTTGTACGCAATGCATCTTCTCTCTTAAAATCTGGGTATATTTTAATGCTTCAAGTATTGGTAATTTCCCTTTCGAATTCAGCGTAAGCTTCCTTTCAACGAAAATAGATTGACCACTACAAGAGTTCTATGCAGTTCACTGTATTCTCAACATCAAAAATATTGACTTACCAAAGTATGTCCATTTACTCATTACGACTTCATTTCCGAGTTTCTGAAAAAGTGTATTATTAAGCTGTCTATCAACAAAATAACAAAGATGATAACTATGAGAGATAATTTAACCAACTCCACATGAACCAACTGTGCCGACCGGTAAGCTGGCGTCGTGTTGCGAGTAGGAGGTAAGTGGTCCACTTTCTGCCCGGATGCGTCACTGACACAGTGGTATCTGCAATAATATTTATTTCTCGTGTTGAGTTTACGGAGTTACAAAGTGCCTACATGGTGGCACTCGGTGGCCGGGTATAAGCACGTTCTACAAAGAAGTGGTGACGACTGATCAGCGAGACGTCGCTGCCACAGATCAGAGAGTCACAGCCGCTTGTACTGTCAGCAGCGGGGAGAGAGAAGGCGTCGCTCGCACATACGATATGCGTAACATTGCAGCCCCAACCTCAGCACTTTCGTAGACAGCCTATCGTATGCCCCGGTGAGGACTACCGCTGTAGTCCAGGTTGTCAGTTGTCGTGAGTCCTGGGTCTGATCATTTATCATGGATCTACCAAGACAGCAGCAGATATACACGAGTCATTGAGGAGGTTGCGCAAACATGACACGACTGGTTAGCGTGGAGACGACAGCTTGCAGATCACTCGCGATGAGCCATAGTAGAAGAGGGTTGGACACATATCAATCTTCGCACCCGCGATGTCCCAGCAGGCAGCAACGGCATACCACAGCTGTGGTATGCAAGGGATCCACTGTGCCTCGATGTTGAAGTCCGCAAGCAGGTACCAGGTAAACCAACATCAACCGGACTGTCATTCTTTCTGGCTCTAAGGGCATGAACAGAATGACGTCACAACTGAATGTGTCTTCGAGCTCCGAAAGCCTCATTAGTTAAAGAGCGATTCTGCAACTGTGACATGGTGACTCTGGGTGTAAGAACGCATTTGCTCTCTTTTTATCGTTCCCGTCAACATTCCTTTCCTAACTGTGGTAATTCAATAATCATTGTGGGTCGACCAGCTCAGTTCTTTTTTGAGTACGTTTGACTTTGCAGTAGGCCTACCGCTCTGGCGCTGAACTTAGTGTTACTTTAACCTACCTTGTTATGTAGCAATGTATCGGTTGCCATTCAGTATTTTTCGCTTGAAGGTTATCTGACGTCTGTTACATTGGTGGTACGTCTTGTTGTCATTCCGACTGGCACAAAGGCCGCGAGATAGCCATCTTTGTCCTGAGCTCACATGTACAGTAAAATTATAAACAACAGAGCTCTTGTCAACCTGAGGTGGTACATCTAACTTGACCAGTAATGCTTCTAACAAGTGTAATCCAAAAAAGAAATCTCCATTCCGTGTAGCGTGGGAATCAACAGCCCTGCTTACAGTCGTGATTCAAGCAATCACTTGGTAGCTTGAATAACAATGATTAATCATGGGGATATAATTGGACAGGAACAGCGATTTCACAAACATTGCTTTGGGGTGATCCCAAATTAATCTGATATTTGAAATGTACTGTGGTCCAGAGGATTATGTGTTCTTCCGCGAACAAATATTTTAACTTCAAATCGGTGGAAAATTGTACACCGCCATGTTTTACTCATTGACAAAACATCAATTAAAACCAAAATGTAATAAAATGGAAAATTTCCGATTCTTAGAAAGACACTGAGGGTTTGACACGAGCGACAGAAAGATTTTCGAACAATGAGAAGTGCCAGTGGGACACAGTGACGTGTGTCGCAGACTGGAGCTGATATTAACTCGACGTCTAGCGGCAGATTCCAGCCCTGCGATTCACCTTCTGTTGCATGGTAGTTGGCAATTAGCAGTGATAAACATCACTATCAACATTAATGGACCAAAAAACTGTGGGCATGTGACGGTGTAAGGATATGATCTAAGCGAAGCAGAGACGGATGAGGAATCACTCAAGTGACGATACGACCCGCTCAGAAGGAAACATTGTTACGGCACGACACCTGGGAACGAGCACCTCAGAAACGGCGAAGATACTCGCTGTTCACGTTCCACTGTCGTGTGATTCTATGGAAGGAAAGTGATTGAAGATGGTGAGAGGGTGTTGAGCTTCCCGCCTGAGCACACGGCGTGTGGTGCGCAGGCTTGCCTCCCCTCTTTATAAAACGGGTAGGTTGCCACAGAACGTGGTGCTCCGCAGCATGTGACCCCTACGTGTTCCCATTTTGACCCAACGGCATTGTACTGTATCTCCTGTAGTGGTCATGAACTTGAAGTGTGTAAATGTCATGTATCGATAATTAGTATATGAATAGTTTGCGAAGCATGCCAGCGAGTAAACAAATGCATTATATAGAATTCCATGGACATTCGAGATTCGGTGTCTGAACTATCTGTTCTTTTGTCGTCTTCTTCTGATATTGGACTTGGAGAGAAAAGAACGATTGCCTGAAGGTCTTCTTGCTCTAATAGTCTACGTGAGTTGAAAACGAAGAAAAAATATAGCTGTTAATAACACAAAATTTGTGTACGGTATTCAATAATGTATATTCTTCAATCTTACTCGTCCTGAGTAGACGTGGCCTTAACGGAATATTGACCATTGTTAGGCGCCATACAGGATAATAATTAGTAATTTTTTTCAGCTCATCTTCGGGACGTGCCGCCGGGTTAGGACACAACTTTATTTCAGATTCTATGAGCTATGTGGCCGCTGCGAATAATTTAATATATTTCACTTTCAGATTTTCTCATGATTTCGAGATAATATCCCAGGCAGAAAGGCCTGGTAACAGGATTCCAGTTCTAATATAAGATATCATCTGCAAAAGATTATGTTTGTCATCTTATATTGGTATTCGAGACGAAACTACGATCTGGAGTTGTAGATTTTATTACTTCAAATTGAACTGTCATACGAAATATTATCTGGTGCTGTAAGCACATGAGTTTTAACTACGCTTTTGATACATATGTATTGAGGAATATCTGTGATGATTCGAGGAAGAGACCATTAATTATTTATAGCCCCGTAACCACCCTGAGTACTGAGCTAGTCTGCTGATTGCTAATCCGCGTCGGGCTAAATTAAATTACATTACACTATTCGTAGTATTATTAGAGTTATTTCTCTTTGGTTTTGACGTCACTTTATTAAAGGCTATCAAAGCAGATATAATAAATTTAGAAGTTTATTGAATTACATTACAGCATCTTCAATAGCGACTGCTGTTAGAATGTGAGGATCGAGATTGCAAAAAATGGTTCAAATGGGTCTGAGCACTATGGGACTTAACATCTGTGGTCATCAGTCCCCTAGAACTTAGAACTACTTAAACCTAACTAACCTAACGACATCACACACATCCATGCCCGAGGCAGGATTCGAACCTGCGACCGTAGCAGTCGCGCGGTTCCGGACTGAGCGCCTAGAACCGCGAGACCACCGCGGCCGGCCGAGATTGCACCAACGAACGTGGTAGTGGACTCACGTTGACATCTTGGCCACAAAATTCGCCTGATCTGAACCAGATGGAATACATATGGAACGCTGTAGGCCCCAAATCACCAGCCAGAAATTTTCAGAAATTGTATGGCCATTGTGTCTATACATGGTGCCACATTTCTCTGGGAACTTATCAAGGATCTTTGTATCCATGCCTTGCAGAATTACTATTTTATTGCGTTCCGAAGGTGGACCGAACACTATTAAGTAGGCGGTAATCATTTGGCTCATCGGTATATATTAGTGTTTCTCACGACTTCAAAACTTTC
This sequence comes from Schistocerca serialis cubense, assembly GCF_023864345.2. NCBI lineage: Eukaryota > Metazoa > Arthropoda > Insecta > Orthoptera > Acrididae > Schistocerca > Schistocerca serialis. Next base: position 370,697,674 of record NC_064639.1, read on the forward strand.
CCTGACGTGGTGCTTAACCCTTGGGACATTTCGATGGATTCTAACTACATGACATGGACATTACGTATGGCTCCTTCAGAAAACCCACAGAAACACGTCTTTGTGATCCTGCTTGTCACTGTCAAAATACTCAGTCCCAGTAAGATGGTATCATATTGTCGTGGATCTCATTACATTCTGTCACTACCTTAAATTGATGTCTCTACAAACAACAAATTAATGTCTGAAAGCGAGATCTGAGGTAACTTCCCACACAATACCTGGTTGGTCCTAGCCACCAGTTACCTCCCAGAAGTGGTATGCTTATTCCGATGGTGTTCCACTCATGAAGAGAAACCTGTTAAATGGTGAAAATTAAAATGTTCAAAATACATCTGCCTCTAGCAAAAAATAATCATATTCCGCTCTTGTTCTCTCGTTTTGGAAACCATGGAAAATCCTTATTGAAATATTAGCACTAATTAATTAATAACGTACTTCCTTAACAATACACCACTCTTCAATTCAGTTAAGTGGCACTTTACCTTGGTTTTATTATTATACTAAAATACGTACGGCTTCGAGCGTCACTTCACAAACAGGTACGCAGAGCCGCACTCCTGTTTATCTACGTTTTAAGTGGTGAATCCCTTTCTGCAATTAACCAACAGCTTGCAGTCGCTCATCTTATTCTGTTTTTCCAGCTCGCATAATTACGTAGAAATGTTCAACTACCACAATTCAGCAAGCCATACTATGCCCCAGATTTTAGTTTCCTTCCATGTGCGTTGCGTAGGAAAACTCTCCAGGCGGCAAACATTGCAGCCGCGCCGGCCGAAGTGGCCGTGCGGTTAAAGGCGCTGCAGTCTGGAACCGCAAGACCGCTACGGTCGCAGGTTCGAATCCTGCCTCGGGCATGGATGTTTGTGATGTCCTTAGGTTAGTTAGGTTTAACTAGTTCTAAGTTCTAGGGGACTAATGACCTCAGCAGTTGAGTCCCATAGTGCTCAGAGCCATTTGAACCATTGCAGCCGTCCTTTGATGAGGTCAGGACTTGTAATTACCCTCTGACATGCACTGCACCCTTATAAAGGGCAGAAACACGCGAATGCCGTTCTAGTACTGCTTACAATTTATTTCGATAGCGTAAAATTATAAACCACTAGACGCCAACTCACTTTCAAGGTATCTGTCTTTCTAATAATTACAGACACTGCGATGCTCTACAATGTGAACTCAAATAGAACAGTTTGTCACAGAAGTCGGGAGCTAATAATTATCAGGTTTGCCTTCGACAGATTTTCCTCTCACACACACACACACACACACACACACACACACACAGAGAGAGAGAGAGAGAGAGAGAGAGAGAGAGAGAGAGAAGCTGGATGGCAAGTAAAATAAAGGTAGATGAAAACTGAATAAGTGTGTTCATTTCTTATATCTGTTTGTTATCTAGATTGTATCCATAATCTTCTACCGGCTTCTTTTTCCCATAATTGCTATTTCACATCACCACGAAAAGGCGGGCTGGAAACGAACAAAACCGCTCTTCAGCTGAAAGTTAGAAACATTTAAATGATGTTATCTTTAAAAACACTGAGTCTGTTACGAGGGCTATTCAGAAAGTAGGGAACGTTTCCGTCTGACTCCGCTAGGCGCGCCGATCGCGTGTTCAGGGTGTTACAAAAAGTACGGCCAAACTTTCAGGAAACATTCCTCGCACACAAATAAAGAAAATATGTTATGTGGACATATGTCCGGAAACGCTTAGTTTCCATGTTGGAGCTCATTTTAGTTTCGTCAGTATGTACTGTACTTCCTCGATTCACCACCATTATTTCATACGGGATACTCCACCCGTGCTGCTAGAACATGTGCCTTTACAAGTACGACACACCATGTGGTTCATGCACGATGGAGCTCCTGCACATTTCAGTCGAAGTGTTCGTACGCTTCTCAACAACAGATTCGGTGACCGATGGATTGGTAGAGGCGGACCAATTCCATGGCCTCCACGCTCTCCTGACCTCAACCCTCTTGACTTTCATTTATGGGGGGCATTTGAAAGCTTTTGTCTACGCAACCCCGGTACCAAATGTAGAGACTCTTCGTGCTCGTATTGTGGACGGATGTGATACAATACGCCATTCTCCAGGGCTGCATCAGCGCATCAGTGATTCCATGCTACGGAGGGTGGATGCATGTATCCTCGCTAACGGAGGACATTTTGAACATTTCCTGTAACAAAGTGTTTGAAATCACGCTGGTACGTTCTGTTGCTGTGTGTTTCCTTGCCCTGATTAATGTGATTTGAAGAGAAGTAATAAAATGAGCTCTAACATGGAAAGTAAGCGTTTCCGGACACAAGTCCACATAACATCTTTTCTTTCTTTGTGTGTGAGGAATGTTTCCTGACAGTTTGGCCGTACCTTTTTGTAACGCCCTGTATTTGGGTATGTGCGTGCTCGGCAGCTCAGTCATCATCCATCCGTGACAGTGGGAACGTCTCTGCGCGTCTGGTTTTTTCGATATTCGAAATTGAAATGTGCGCTGCAATCGAAAATCCCGCCAGTTGTGAGGTGCGGTCTGTTATACGGTTTTTATTGACAAAAAACCTAAAACCTGTAGAAATTTATCTTGAATAGTGCGAAGTGTACGAAAACAACGTAATGAGTGAATTTTCCGTCCGGAAATGGTGCATTCGGTTTAAAAACGGCCGAAACAACGTACATGATGAAGAGAAGAGTGGACACCCAAACATTGTGACTGACGATCTTGTCGCTAAAGTTAATGAAACGATTCGTGAAAACCGTCGCTTCACAATAATGGAGCTTTCGCTTTCTTTTCCACAAGTTTCACGGACTTTGTTGTTTGAAACTGTCACTCAAAACCTAAGCTACCACAAATTTTGTGCACGATGGGTGCCCAAAATGCTTACTGAGCACCATAAAGAACAGTGAGTGGGGGCAACATTGACATTTCTGGAGGCCTACCACAAACATGGTGATTCATTTCTGGATCTAATCGTAACCGGTGACGAGACTTGGGTGAATCACGTCAATTGGGAGACAAAATTACAGTCCATGGAGTGGGGGCACACAAGATCCCCCCAAAAACCAAGAAAATGTTTGCAAACCTTGTCAGCAAGAGAGTTGATGGCGACAGTGTTTTACGATAGGCAAAGTATGCTTCTTATTGATTTTCTCGAACGTGGAGCAACCATAAATTCTGCTCGGTACTGTTAAACTTTGTACAGCCTTAGAAGAGCAGTTCAAAACAAGCGCTGAGGAAAGCTGACGTCCAAAATTTTGTTTTGCACGGCAATGCCCGACCTCACACGGCAAACCGAACTAAGCAACTCCTTAATTCAGTCAAATTGGAAATTTTCCCTCGTCCGCAACACGTCTTGCACCAAGCGACTTCCACTTGTTTCCCAAGATGAAGAACTGGCTTGCAACGCAGTTCTTTGATGACGACCCAGAACTCCAGGCGGACGGACTCATTGGCTGAAGTCTCAGGCGGCACAATTTTAGGAAGAAGGTCTTTCAAAGCTTGCCCACCGTTATGATAAGTGCCTCAATGTGTTTGGTGACTATGTGGAAAAGTAGTATGTCAGTCGCTCTTTCAGTTGTATATAATAAAATGTATTTCTTGAACTTAGTTTTTTTTTAATGCCAGAATGTTCCCTACTTTACGAAAAGCCCTCGCAGTTACGTAAGTCTGCGCCAGAAAATGCTGTTCGGTGAAAGGACTGAACCGTGGGTAATTTAAAATATCATACACCATTAAAAGCAACAACATCTTTACTTCACACTCAGAATTTAAAAGGACTGACAATAACCATTTCGGAGCTTAATAAAGTTAAAGATGTTCTTTTCGCTTTACTGTCAAAAAAAGGAGTGAGTGGATTCAAATTTTAGCAGCTTCAAATTATATGACTAATCTTTAAACTGTCTAAGTGAACAATGGATGGCCTCAAATTCATACCATCTCGAAATTACATAAGGTAAAGCCACAGTAAAATAAATTAAAAGCATTAAACAAAATATTAATCCCTGGAGAAAAGCAGCCTCTAAGATTCAAACAAATGAAAGAACCACAGAAAGTTATAAAATTACAAGAGTTTTAAAATTAGATAAACTCTTAATTCCTTCATTGGTCATGAGAACAGGTCAGCCAAAAATACTAATTTGCGGACTACACGCAGCCCAAGCTGCCTGAAATGATGGCCGACCCTTTTGATACGTTTGCTGGGTGTGCCGAAACATCAAGGTGCTGGTCTAAACTGGCCGGTGGCACAGAACGCCGGTCGTGATTACAAAACAAAATCCAGCGCTGAGGCGGGTCAAAACACGGGAACAGTATAACTTCTATCAAGTCTCGAATAACAAACGTCTGCCAAGGTGCACCTGTAGTAAAGACAAAAGACTATTAGTTAACACACAGAAATTATTCAGTACCAGACTCAGTACGACATAGAGAGGAAAATGAGCAGGTTAGTTTCAAGAAAGTCAATTAAAGCAAGCTGCAAATAATGTTAATAAACCAACTCTAAAATGTACTGCCTAACTTTGATCATTACTGTTAGAATAGTTCATTAACAACCTTTATGACCTAATTAAGAGAAAATTTATCAATTAGGTTTGGCGTAAGTACAAGCTGCACCTTGAATTAGCTATAAATGACACTTATAACAAGATAATATCCGTAACAGTAGTGCATTTTACAAATTTGTTGCCTTGGTAACGCAATAAACCAGAGAGAGAGCGATTTCATGTAATAGGTAATAATCCACCCTATGAAGGCTTGCTAGTCCAAAGATAGGTACTCAAGACAATAATATTAGCGCTAAGAACTATCATTACCCTTCAGATGTGCTCAAACATCGAAATTCAAATGAGAGGCATTTAAATAGCTAAAGGCACATAGAAGCGTGCTACTGTAACGCCAAAATTACTTACAGTTTTCAACCTGCTTTCCTTCACCGAGTACACGGGCGGGTGGAAGCAACCACATGTCCTGGACCGTGCTCCAGCACTCTTAGCGGCGCTCGAAGTAGTATAACTGAATCACACTAAAGTTTAAATTTTAGAAGAAAAGGAAAGTGGTAGTACACAGTTTACTCTCAATGTTATAGAAAGAGCTCCTTCCTTATCAATATGAAGTTTACACCAGCTCAGCAGGCAGCTTAAACAACACTCACAAGAAAATCAGCTGCAGGTTTTTTTTCCGTTATCTTTTTTTCTAAAGAAAACAGTCTCAAAGGAGCTGTCTAAATATCACGGAATGAACAGCGGCACAAGTAAAAGCAGAAGCTGTTGCGAGGCATGGCGTGACAGATTACCCACATATAATCCGCCAACTTCCCACTACGAAACATTTCACTTTCCAGCTAGACAAGAAGTAAATCATTAACTGAGGCGAAGGCAGAAGCAAACCATCTTCCACAACATGGCAACGCCCAATATGGCGTTACGACAGGACCACCACGAACCCGGGCACATCACACAACACCCAGGCAAATGCCAAATCCAACTGCCCAGCCGTTCGGAGAAGCAATCCGTGTCGCTATTCCCTTCGTGTCCAGTCTCTCACTAACCGCCCGTACTCGCCACAACACTCCTACCGCTGCCATGCGCCACCTAGCTCACTTGAACAGTGGGAAACCAAAGATCGCGACCTCTTTCGAAAACAGAATCGATACGAGTAACCACAGCAATACGGGTACATATATTTTATAACTTTTTGGTCAATTTTGCATTACATTTGATATGTAATAACCGGTGATTATGTAAGTGATCCTATCATGTACAGGTGATACTGACGTTGAGTACAAATGATCGTGGTTATGGTGGATGTGAAATGATTTGACTGAGTGTGGGGCGCTGTGGAACCGCAGGTAGCTACTAGAAGTCAGAGATATGGCGGAACGGGAGGGAGGGAAGGAGGAAAATGGATGGTGTGAAGGGGAGCTGTGTGGCTACTGTTAAAAATAACGGTATACCTCGGGATGGATTTCGTCATCGTGGGTAGTGAATACGTTAGTAAAGAATGCGAAATGGGGATAGTTAGTGGATGCGGAAGATTAGATGGAATGTGTGTCTTACCAGAGGTTCAAGGGTCCTCTTTAGTTTAGGATAGGTGGAGATCGAACATTGGCGTGAATCAGGATGAGGGGGATGAGGGATTTATAGCTGAGGATAATGGTAGAAGTGTGTAAACCCCAGGTGTGGCCTTTACCAGTTTTAGTAGGTTTTGAGCTTTGTGTTGGACGATAAGGTTGTGTGACTTTCATGTTACTTTCTTCTCGAGGGTTAGATCTAAATACTTATCTGTGTTACGGTGGTAGAACGGTTGGTTGCACATAGAGAGATGGAAATCTGGACTACAGAAATGCCGAGTAGTGCGACCGATGTTGGTGTGGTTTCTCCAAGAATTTACTTGCGGTTATCCTGTTCTTATACATACGTATATAAATTCGCCTTCTGCTACGATTTCTCTCTGCTTGTTTGGGTTAATCTAAGGAACTATTGTACGGATTTTGATACCGTTTTCAGTAATAGATAGACTCATTCACTAGGAAACTTTGTGTGTATCCAGTAATGTACAAATATTTCGTGCAAATTGGCTGGTATTCAATTACAGCTCCTCATCACTGTGAAAGTTATACCATTGCCATCTAGGGACAGATGGCAGGACTCATTAAGTCAGCAACACCAAGATGCCACGAGCAGCCGGCCGGAGTGGCCGTGCTGTTCTAGGCGCTTCAGTCTAGAACCGAGCGATCGCTACGGTCGCAGTTTCGAATCCTGCCTCGGGCATGGATGTGTGTGATGTCGTTAGGTTAGTTAGCTTTAAGTAGTTCTAAGTTCTAGGCGACTGATTACCTCAGAAGTAAAGTCGCTTAGTGCTCAGAGCCATTTGAACCATTTTGAGCCACGAGCTGCCACTACCAGCGTGAACAACAGCTGACTGCTTAACAACCTGTGAAGCATGGCTTATAAGATACTACCTGTTACCCGCTGCTTCGATAGCATATCATCAGTTTTGTTACGATTAATGATGTTGAGTAAGGAAGCTAGTAATTTTGTGAGATGTATGTATATATAGCGATGTAAAAAAGGGTGTACAGTGCCGGTATGTTGGTACATACAGAATGTGTTTCCGTTACTTTGCTGTATATCCAATCTGAGAGCGTGCATTATACACTCCTGGAAATGGAAAAAAGAACACATTGACACCGGTGTGTCAGACCCACCATACTTGCTCCGGACACTGCGAGAGGGCTGTACAAGCAATGATCACACGCACGGCACAGCGGACACACCAGGAACCGCAGTGTTGGCCGTCGAATGGCGCTAGCTGCGCAGCATTTGTGCACCGCCGCCGTCAGTGTCAGCCAGTTTGCCGTGGCATACGGAGCTCCATCGCAGTCTTTAACACTGGTAGCATGCCGCGACAGCTTGGACGTGAACCGTATGTGCAGTTGACGGACTTTGAGCGAGGGCGTATAGTGGGCATGCGGGAGGCCGGGTGGACGTACCGCCGAATTGCTCAACACGTGGGGCGTGAGGTCTCCACAGTACATCGATGTTGTCGCCAGTGGTCGGCGGAAGGTGCACGTGCCCGTCGACCTGGGACCGGACCGCAGCGACGCACGGATGCACGCCAAGACCGTAGGATCCTACGCAGTGCCGTAGGGGACCGCACCGCCACTTCCCAGCAAATTAGGGACACTGTTGCTCCTGGGGTATCGGCGAGGACCATTCGCAACCGTCTCCATGAAGCTGGGCTACGGTCCCGCACACCGTTAGGCCGTCTTCCGCTCACGCCCCAACATCGTGCAGCCCGCCTCCAGTGGTGTCGCGACAGGCGTGAATGGAGGGACGAATGGAGACGTGTCGTCTTCAGCGATGAGAGTCGCTTCTGCCTTGGTGCCAATGATGGTCGTATGCGTGTTTGGCGCCGTGCAGGTGAGCGCCACAATCAGGACTGCATACGACCGAGGCACACAGGGCCAACACCCGGCATCATGGTGTGGGGAGCGATCTGCTACACTGGCCGTACACCACTGGCGATCGTCGAGGGGACACTGAATAGTGCACGGTACATCCAAACCGTCATCGAACCCATCGTTCTACCATTCCTAGACCGGCAAGGGAACTTGCTGTTCCAACAGGACAATGCACGTCCGCATGTATCCCGTGCCACCCAACGTGCTCTAGAAGGTGTAAGTCAACTACCCTGGCCAGCAATATCTCCGGATCTGTCCCCCATTGAGCATGTTTGGGACTGGATGAAGCGTCGTCTCACGCGGTCTGCACGTCCAGCACGAACGCTGGTCCAACTGAGGCGCCAGGTGGAAATGGCATGGCAAGCCGTTCCACAGGACTACATCCAGCATCTCTACGATCGTCTCCATGGGAGAATAGCAGCCTGCATTGCTGCGAAAGGTGGATATACACTGTACTAGTGCCGACATTGTGCATGCTCTGTTGCCTGTGTCTATGTGCCTGTGGTTCTGTCAGTGTGATCATGTGATGTATCTGACCCCAGGAATGTGTCAATAAAGTTTCCCCTTCCTGGGACAATGAATTCACGGTGTTCTTATTTCAATTTCCAGGAGTGTATTATGTTGCATATACAATTAGCGGAAAACGGTATAACGGGAATAGGGTTCGTCATGAACAGGAAGTTAGGATAGAGAGTGTTTTACGGTGAACAGTTCAGTGATAGGGTTAGTCTTATCAGAAACGACAGCAAACCAACACCGACAACGATAGTTCATGTATACATGCCGGCGTTGCAAGCTGTAGATGAAGAGATAGAAATAGGATACTGAACGGGTAATTCAGTATGAAAGGGAGACGAAAATCTAATAGTATGGGGGACTTGATTGCAATTGTAGGGGAAGGAGTAGAAGAAAAGGTTAGAAGAATATGGACTTGGGACGCGGAAGAAGAGAGGAGAAAGACTAACTGAGTTCCGTAATAAATTTCAGCAAGTAATAGCGAACACTCTGTTCAAGAATGACAAGAGGGGGAGGTATACTTGGAAAAGACCGGGTGAATCGGGAAGATTTCAGTTGGATTACATCATGGTCAGGCAGAGATTCCGAAATCAGATTCTGGATTGTAAGGTGTGCCCAGATATACACTCAGACCACAACTTAGTTATAGTAGTGATGAAGAATAGGCTGAAGTTGAAGAGATTAGTCAGGAAGAATCAATACGCAAAGTAGTGGGATAAGGAAGTACTACGGAATGACAAGGTACGCTTGAAGTTCTCTAAGGATATAGATACAGCAGTAAGGAATAGCTCATTAGGCACTATAGCTGAAGTAGGAATGGTCATCTCTAAAATGGGTAATCACAGAAGTTGGAAAGAAAAACATAGGTACAAAGAAGGTAACTGCGAAGAAGCCATGGGTATAAGAAGAAATACTTCAGTTGATCGATGAAAGATGGAAGTACAAAAATATTCAGGAATACACAAATACAAGTCCCTGAAGAATGAAATAAATAGTAAGTGTAAGGAATCTAAGACGAAATGGCTGCACAAAAATTGAGAAGAAATCAAAAAAGAAATGATTGTCGGAAGAACTCAGTCAGCATATAGGAAAAACAAAATTACATTTGGTGAAATTAAATGGCAAGGATGTTACCATTAAGAGTACAACGGAACTTCCACTGACAGAGCGGAATGGTGGTAAGAATTCGCTTAAGATCTCCATGAGTGGGAAGATTTGTCTGATGTGATAGAAGACGAAACAGGAGACGATTTAGAAGAGATTGGGGATCCAGTATTAGAAACAGGATTCAAGAGAAGAGGACTTAAGATCATATAGTGCAGAAGGGATAGATAACATTCCATCAGAATTTCTAAAGTTATTGGGGAAAGTGGCAACAAAACGACTATTCACACTGGTTTGTAGAATATATGAGTCTGAAACATACTCTCTGACTTTCGGAAAAATATTATCCACGCAATTCTGAAGGCTGTAAGATCAAGTGTGAGAATTATCGTACACTCAGCTTAACTGCTCATGCATCCAAGTTACTGACGAGAATAATATGCAGAAGAATGGAAAAGAAAATTGAGAAAGTGTTAGATGACATTCAGTTTGGCTCTAGAAAGCTAAAGGCACCAGAGAGGGAGTTCTAACGTTGCAGTTGATAATGGAAGCAAGATTAAGAAAAACCAAGTCGCGGTTATAGGATATTTCAACCTGGAAAAAGGTTTCGACAACGTAAAATGTAGCAAGATGTTCGAAATTCTGAGAAAAATAAGGGTAAGCTATAGGGAGAGACAGCTAATGTACAATATGTAGAATAGCCAGGCAGGAATAATAAGAGTGATCGACTCAGAACGAAGTGTTCACAATAAAACGGGTGTAAGGCAGGGATGTAGTCTTTCGCCCCTACTGTTTAATCTGTACATTGAAGAAGCAGTGACGGAAATAAAAGAAAGGTTCAGAAATGGACGTAAAATTCATGGTGAAAGGATGTCAACGATACGCTTCGCTATTGACATTGCTATCCTGAGTGAAAGTGAAGAAGAATTACATGATCTGTTGAATGGAATGAACAGTCTAATGAGCATAGAATATGGACTGAGAGTAATTCGAAGAAAGATGAAAGTAATGAGAAGTAGCAGAAACGAGAACAGTGAGAAACGTAACATCAGGATTGATGCTCACGAAGTTGTGGAATTCTGCTACCTAGGCAGTAAAATGACCAATGACGGCCGGAGCAAGGAGGGCATCAAAAGCGGGCTAGTACTGGCAAAAAGGGCATTCCTGACCGAGAGAGGTCTACTAGTACGAAACATAGGTGTTAATTTGACGAAGAAATTTCTGAGAAAGTATGTTTGGAGCACAGCATAATATGGTACTGAAACATGGACTGTGGCAGAACCGGAGCAGAAGAGAATCGAAGCATCTGAGATGCGGTGCTACAGACGTTTGTTAAAAAATAAGCGGACTGATTAGGTAAGGAATGAGGATGTTCTGCATAGAATCTGAGAGGAAATGAAGATTTGAAAAACACAGAAGAGACTGAATGATAGGGCATCAGTTAAGTCATCAGAGAAGACTTCCATAGTAATAGAGGGAGCTGTGGAGAGCAAAAACTGTAGAGTAAGACAGAGATTGGAATACAACCAGCAAATAATTGAGGACGTAGGTTGCAAATGTTACTCTGAGATGAAGAGATTGGCACAGGAGAGGAATTCATGGCCAGCAGCATCAAATCAGTCAGAAGATCGATGATTTAAGAAAAAGAAAAATTAGAAAGTGCCTCCATTCATTATATTCGTGCAGAAGTGGTTATTAGGGACGCCTCTGGTTCACCTAGTACTGGATGAGAAATTTTGTCGCCAGAGCGAAATAACCAACTGTTTCTTTCTTCCATTTTATTGCATTAAGTGTAGTGACTACATTTTTGATCCATCCCTCTAAGATGACTGATTTGTGATTAACATAGTAAATTAATAGATCATAATTAAATGCAGCCTCACCAAAAGCCTCCCGTGTTCCACATCTAGAGGTACGCTTCTGTTTCTCATACAGTCTTTAAATGATGCCGTCGTTGTGGGTCTTCAAGTGTCTTGGAAGCTGTAAGAGACGCGTGACGTTCAGCGCCTAAAATGCGAAGGGTTGTGTCCGTACTACTGTCTCTGCAGCTCTTAAGGCCGGTAAACGTTGTGCCTTCAAGTTCCTGCGGACGCGATATTGCTCTGAGATTCGCTGGATTCGAGTAACCGGAGCTCTCTTAGAACTACGGGCTAAATCAGACTTATGTTTACGAGGCTCGGTAATAGTTTTAAATATGATTCTCTGAATTACCGTCCGATTTTATTACCGTATCACCGCCAAAACTCTCCAACAATGCCAAGTCCTGCAGCAACTCAATTTCATAAACCACGTTCACAATAACACTGTAAGTGTCAGGAAGTCATTTCTGAAAGCATTTGTATGGAGTGTAGCCATGTATGGAAGTGAAACATGGACGATAAATAGTTTGGACAAGAAGAGAATAGAAGCATTCGAAATGTGGTGCTACAGAAGAATGCTGAAGATTAGATGGGTAGATCACATAACTAATGAGGAAGTATTGAATAGGATTGGGGAGAAGAGAAGTTTGTGGCACAACTTGACCAGAAGACGGGATCGGTTGGTAGGACATGTTCTGAGGCATCAAGGGATCACCAATTTAGTATTGGAGGGCAGCGTGGAGGGTAAACATCGTAGAGGGAGACCAAGAGATGAATACACTAAGCAGATTCAGAAGGATGTAGGTTGCAGTAGGTACTGGGAGATGAAGAAGCTTGCACAGGATAGAGTAGCATGGAGAGCTGCATCAAACCAGTCTCAGGACTGAAGACTACAACAACAACAACAATAACACTGAATTTTCACTGTCACAGAATAAACACTGAGAGTCGCTGATCATCGCTCCAGTGTCGTCTGCATGCCAATCATCTTTTCCATATTCAAAAATGTTAATAATACCCAGAAAGATACAACTTTCCAAAGCAGGTTCTGCTTTTGCTCAGGGTTCTAGCTATCTCGATACCAAATGTCACCGGAATCAGCTAAGCGATTCAAAAAATGGCTCAGCACTATGGGACTTAACTTCTGAGGTCATCAGTCCCCTAGACTTACAACTACTTAAACCTAACGACATCACACACATCCATGCCCGAGGCAGGATTCGAACCTGCGACCGTAGCGGTCGCGCGGTTCCCGACTGTAGCGCCTGGAACCGCTCGGCCACTCCGGCGGGCTCAGTAAGCTGTTTAGTAGTGAAAACGTAACAGGCAGAGCTACTTTCGCAGAGGATTATGTAAGCATTTTATTCTATTAGTCACGGCTGCGATCGCACATAAGTAAAATGAAGTGGTATATATGTATCGCTCAATGGCTGGGAGACCCCTGTCGGGATGTTCAGAAGGCTGGTATAAGTCTTTTTATTTGTCGCCACTTCGGTGACTTGCACACCTGTGATGACAACTTGATTATGAAATCAAACAATGGAAACTTCAGGTAAGAATACCAATGATACAAGGAAAAGGATATATTACCACTCACCGAAAAGTAAGTCTTTTCGTTGTGCCTGTCTGCAACTCACCGTGTCATGTTTACGGTGAGTGGCAGGCTATCCTTCTCCCTCTATAGTTAAAATGATGATGAGTACGACACACACATCCTAACACGAACAGACAAAAAAACAATCCTGGACGGAACCGATCCGGGGTAATCGCGACTGAGAAACAGAAAGACTAACCACATGACTACGTTTGATGTGGCAACTTCCTTATATTTCGTTATTTATCTCAATTAAATTTGTTCTTAATTATGAATTAAATCATAAGGAGAATTTTACATTTCGTGGAGCTGTAAAACAAAAGTACTAAATCAGTAAAGTCCTTTTTGTTGGTTGTACATTCCTTCAACTTTAAAATGTAAAATAATTTTCTCTTCCTCTGAAATCCTTCAGCTCTCTCAACCAACTAAAAATTAAGTGTATGATCCCTAAAAAATACAAAAAAATCTGATATTTTGCGTAAATCCAATCGTTTGTCATCTGCAGAAATTGAAGTTCTTGTTTCTTTGGCAGGAAAATTAGAGAAATAAATGAAACAAATTTCTTCGTCTTCATTGTAGTATATTTTCTATGGACTACCTGTGTCCTACTTTCATATCGAAAGGTACTTTTGAAATACAGGTAACGTAATGTGTAAAGTATTAATCTTAATTACAAAGTAAAAGGAGAGTATTCAGCAACTTGTAAACTGGCCTTAATATCTCACAAGTAGGGATATCATGCGCTTCCTTAGTTTGCAAAGTCGTTTTGATAATTTCGTTTGTTTTGCAGTTCATAGAGTAATGTTGTCACTTTAAACTTAAATTCCGTTGGACTCGTTGATTCTTATGTTGTCATGTAGTGTGCGAATGGACCCAATAGCCAGATTACCATATTGTTTTCCTCGTCGGGGTATCGGTTTTGGTCAGGTGCCGCCACTTCTTGTATCCTGATTTACAGCGGTGCCGTCCGCAGTAGTACTTTCCCAAATTTCGCGCGTGTGGTTTGCACTATACTAGCGTATAAGCGTAACCTTATTAGCTAAGAGCTCCTTAATTTTCTTGTAGAACTTTCTTGTAGAATTTCTACACGCCAGATTGAAGATATAGGTCTTAGCGGGTTATCATTAAACTTAAGTCTTTAGGTGAAGTTTTCATAAATGTATTTAAATGTTGAGTAACTTAGTGAACTTTAAATTAGGCTAGTTCCGAATGAGCGTCATACAATATACACACACAGTTATTCAAGATGACAAAAAAAGACTCCACTATTTTAAGAAGAAGATGTGTTTGCAAGTATGACTCGCAGACTGTTGGCATCTGTTCTCAAACAGGAAGTAAAGCCACTCCAAATCGCTGACGGTGATGATGGTGCCAAAAACATAAACATTAATACTAAGAAGCACCTGGTAACGGAGATACATACTCATACTGACAACGTCTCTCTCACGAGATAACACAATGTCAAGCATCGTTCAAGGATAAGAACTAGAAATCATATGATACGGCACAGATAACACACAGATCAGAGAGGGATGACAGACAGAATTACGAGAGTACAGAGACAAACTGCTGCCAGTGCAAGATAGCGTACTCAATTACACACACACACACACACACACACTAACAAACACACATATGTACCTACATAAATGTCAAAAAATGCGTACACTCAAGTGAAAGAAATTAGTCTTATACTTTTGAGAAGGTGAAAAATTTACCGTACTACTAATATTCTTTTCGTAAAGATAAATAATAATTAATATTAACAATAATTACACTCCATAAAACTGCAAGATGCGAGCACAATTAACTGACTGAGATGATGCTCGTTTTGTGTCAAGAGTTGGCAATCAACGAACGGTAAAGCTCGTAGGTGAAAAACGACTTCATTAATTAAACATTGATGAGGCAGCGTAACAGCGTGTTGATCCACCTTTGAA
This sequence comes from Schistocerca serialis cubense, assembly GCF_023864345.2. NCBI lineage: Eukaryota > Metazoa > Arthropoda > Insecta > Orthoptera > Acrididae > Schistocerca > Schistocerca serialis. The sequence continues at coordinate 370,712,683 of NC_064639.1, forward strand.
AAGCTTTAGAGCAACGATTCTGCGTGTCATGGCCGACAGACTCCTTGTTAGGTGTCCGGAGGTATGTGGCACATTGTGTCTATGCACAGGTCACGCAATTCCCTTAAATTATGCGCCGGTGATCTGTGGGCAAGGAGCTGACGCCCAAAAACGTCTCAGACGTGTTCCATTCCGCTTAAATCAGGCTGATTTGATAGCTAATACATCGACGTTAGCTCACTGTCACGATCCTGAAACCTCTGGGTACGATTCCGGCCTTATGACACAGATAGTTGTCCTGCTGGAAGGTGGCATCACCGCCGGGAGAGACGTCAAACACTCAGATGGTACTCAATAATTTTTGCATGGTCCACACCTTTCACTCTGCCTTCCGTTACCACCATACGTCCCATTTAGTCACAGGGGAAGGTCCCCCATAGCATAATACTGCCGTCTGCACCGCGTGTCCGTTGCGCTGTGTATGTTTCGAGCAGCTGTTCGCTATCCGGATATGGCCATCAACCTTTTATAACAAGAAACGTGATTCATTCAAGCATGTGACAGGTTTCCATTGATCCATGATCCTGTCTCGACGATCATAATCGACGACGTTGTTGGGGCAACATAGGTCGTCTGCTGTGGTGCATCTTGTTCAACAATGTGCGATGAGCAGTGCGTCCCGGAAACACTTGTGCCTGCACCAGAATCAACTCCATCCTCCGGTCTACCACAGGCTGCTGCTTAGTTTGCTGTACACACAGTGGAAGTCTCCACGTTCTGTGACGAGGCGTGGACATCGAACACCTTTTCATGGTTTCACTGACCTTCACACGATCAGCAAACAGCTTCGCCGTTACGGACATCCTCGTTCCCAGACGCCGTGTCATAACAATAGGCGGTTTGCAAAGTCACTTATGTCAGTGTAATTCCAAATTTGGGGCTCGTACCGTCACTTAAAGGATTCCTCATTCGCCTCTGTTTCATGTATATACAGGGGTTGGAGAAAAACATGTAAACACCGTGAAAAATGTATGCTTAAATATAAATGCAGATTCTTGGTTAGCCTGCAGGTTTCACTATTACATTTGACCACGAACGGCACATGTGCAGTGTCCACAGTACTTGCAACTGTCAGTCATAGTCAGAAAACTGTTCTCTGTGGTTGTGTGGGAATTATGTCGGAGATAATGAATTCGAAGACGGGCAAATTGTTGGTACTCGTTTGGTGGAAGCTTCGTTAAAAAATGTAGCCGAAGCATCTGTTGTATCAGGAGTCAGTGTATCGAAGCCTTATACCGCATACATGGAAAGCCAAAAAAAGATCATCCACTAAGTCACAACGCTGACGAAAACGTGTGTAGAGTGATCGTGACGGACAGAGTTTTGAAGAGGATTGTGACGAAAAGGAAGTGGGTAACAGCTGCAAAAGTCATTGCAGACCTGAACGTCGCACTTACTAATCCTGTCAACACCAAAAAAACACGAAGGAAGCTCCATAAGCAGGGAAAGGCAAGCCGAGCCGGAATCCCAAAACTACTCATCAGTAATGTAAATACCTGTAATACGACAACGTTGTGCCGAAGTCATAAAGCCTGGACTACAGAGCAATGAAAAAAAGTAATTTGGTTACGTTTCAAACAGTTTCCAACTTTTGGCCAAGTTCATGTCCCAAGAGTGAAACATTGCTAGAGTTAGGTGATAATTAGTATACCGTATCGTTGTATGCCGTAGGCCCCCACGGTTACTCGGCCAGGTCGCATTATCGCCAAGCATTATGTGAGGATTTTGGCTGATCGGATCCATCCCATGCTACAATGTTTGTTTGCCCAATGATGGTGCTGTTTCCCAACTCTGTGTTTTTGAGCACGAGGCTGAATTTTCGCTTCTGTCCTGACCATTACATACGTCACATCTCAATACTACTGTGCTTTTCTGGCCTACTTTGGAATGAAGGTTGCAATATTCGATGGTACCTAATCGTTACTGCTTCTGAGTAACTGTCCCAAACAGGAGTCCAGATGCATCTTTCTGCAATTTTGCCATATGATGACATGATGGAGACCGTGGCTGTTGTTTGAAGACAAATGTTGATGCTGTTGGGACAGCAACAAGCCACAAATTTACTTTCAGTTCCTTTATTCAAAGGGCACCGTTACCATCTGAGGATGAATCACAGCCGCGCGGGATTAGCCGAGCGGTCTAGGCGCTGCAGTCATGGACTGGCGGCCAGTCCCGGCGGAGGTTCGAGTCCTCCCTCGGGCATGGGTGTGTGTGTGTGTTTGTCCTTAGGATAATCTAGGCTAAGTAGTGTGTAAGCTTAGGGACTGATGGCCTTAGCAGTTAAGTCCCATAAGATTTCACACACATTTGAACATTTGATGAGTCACAACGATTCGAACCCGGTAACGGTACCCTTTCAATAAAGGAACTGAAAGTAAATTTGTGGCTGGTTGCTGTCCCACCACTATCAGCAATATGCATCTTTACTTGTGGTTACTCGTACTTTAGGTATTGGGGCTATGCAAGGCTCTGTTTAAAAAGAATAGCTCGATGTAGGTCATAGGCTAGAGCCGCGCACATGTGATTTCATGCGCCGCAGCTAATTCGCTGCTAATAATAATCTGTAGCTGTGATCCTTCAGTCAAATAGTCTGTGCAACGGCTACAATGGCGAGTTAATAATACACATAGAAATATATAGTAAAAGATATATGAATAATTTAATAAAAAGAGATGTATTGTAACGTTTGTAGTTGATTAAGACGACAGATAATTATGTTGAATAATGTTTGTTCAAGAAAGAACATCTCAAATAAATAGAAAGTGGTCCTATGATACACAGTTAAAATACAGACAGACAATGCAGTGAAGTTACATGAAGAGCTTTACAAGAATGGTTGAAAAATCCCCATACTAAACAGTCATCAAAGAGTCGCGAAAAGTAAGTTCATTTCGTGACCACAATACACGAAAGATTCTCTAGCTCAAAATAGTTCAGAGTTCAACGTGATGATTCACAAAGTAACGCACGCGATGCGAAAAATAATTACTCATACTTTCTCTATTCTCAGTTCCGCAAATGAAGCGGCAAAAGTTAGTCCCAATCTGGAGCACAATCAAACCTTTCGAAATATAAGTCTCTTCAGAAGTTAGAGTAGTGTAGCGGCGGTGTGCCGCCCAGAATCAATCACCTGTATCACTGAATCATTCATGTTACCATAGGCAGGCTTGCCTTCTTCCAGCACTCGGTATAAAGTGTCCAGAATCGCTCCTTTGAGCTTTTCAGTCAAAAAGTCCGAGCCTCCACTTGACTCCAGTGGTGTTCTGCCACTGTCCAACTCTCATCGGCTGAAGCCCATCACCACCAAAAATACATCGTTCTCAAGCTCTAAAGACATGATTTGACTCAATATGACCACTTCCCAGGGTAAACTAACATGTTACAACATTATTTAAATGCTGCTGCAAACGTCGTCGAACTGTTTGTGCAGATGGTTGTAGTCTTGCAAACGTCCCCATCTGTTGACTCAGGCATCGAGACGTGGCTGCACGATCCGTTACAGCAATGCAGATAAGATGCCTGTCATCTCGACTCCTAATGATACTAGGCCGTTTGGATCCAGGACGGCGTTCCGTATTACCCTCCTGAACCCACGGATTCCATATTCTGCTAACAGTCATTGTATCTCGACCAACGCGAGCAGCAATGTCGGGATACGATAAACCGCAATCACGATAGGCTACAATCCGACCTTTATCAAAGTCGGAAACGTGATGGTACGCATTTCTCCTCCTTACACGAGGCATCACAACAACGTTTCACCAGCCAACGCCGGTCAACTGCTGTTTGTGTGTGAGAAATCTGTTGGAAACTTTCCTCATATCAGCACGTCGTAGGTGTCGCCACCGGCACCATCCTTGTGTGAATGCTCTGAAAAACTAATCATTTGCATATCACAGCATCTTCTTTGTGTTGGTTAAATTTCGCGTCTGTAGCACGTCATCTTCGTGGTGTAGCAATTTTAATCGCCAGTATTGTAGATAAATTAGTTTATGTCTACGTAATGATTTTTATCAGAGGCTTCTTGTTATACTCAAATGGTTCAAATGGCTCTGAGCACTATGGGACTTAACTTCTAAGGTCATCAGTCGCCTAGAACTTAGAACTACTTAAACATAACTAACCTAAGGACATCACACACATCCATGCCCGAGGCAGGATTCGAACCTGCGACCGCAGCGGTAGCGCGGTTCCAAACTGTAGCGCCCAGAACCGCTCGGCCAGCCCGGCCGGACTGTTATACTCAGTTTGAGAAGATGTAAGTGATAGAAGTAGGCGATACGATTGAGTAATTTATTGCATTACCCAACACTACTCGAGAAATCAGATCTTTATAACGAGGAAATCTTTCCTATAATTTTTCTCCCCTTTGCTTGTGTATATACTCGCGCGTGCGTGTTACTATTATTTTAGTCCTAGTACGAGTAATGTTACCACTTTACACAATATAGAACAAAGCATTAATGATAGAAAATGCGATCTTGAAACTATTATTGGTGAATTGCGATAAGATGTCCAGCATTTAACAATAGACAACAGGGAACTTTTTCTACCGTTTGACACTGTACTATGACAACCAAAAGATTGTAGATTTTAAAGTAATGTTATAGCCAAGTTACGGGGGTCACTTGATTCAAGTGGTAATGTTTTGTTTAACAAGTAAGTTATTCATTGATTAGGGCGAAAACGGTTCAAATGGCTCTGAGCACTATGCGACTTAACTTCTGAGGTCATCAGTCGCCTAGAACGTAGAACTAATGAAACCTAACTAACCTAAGGACATCACACACATCCATGTCCGAGGCAGGATTCGAACCTGCGACCGTAGCGGTCGCTCGGCTCCAAACTGTAGCGCCTAGAACCGCACGGCCACTCTGGCCGGCGATTATGGCTAAAATTCGGAAAACTATTTTCTAAGTATTCTCGAGACGACAGCTAGAGGAAAGTCGGTTTATGTCATACCTTAGGTAGGGAAGCATTTCCAGAAGTTTACTTTTGACGTATCGTTTTCTAAACTTATTATTATTCATTTTCCAAAAGACTGATCTGACCATTTCATAGATTCCTCTTTATGAAGAAACATCCAATGATTATACGGATACGATTGTTGGAAGATAGTTGGTGGTTTGTACCAGCCAGGTAATGGTAACATTTTATGACCATAACTTTCCTTGTTTTTTGAAGGAACGTCCATTTAGGGTGGCATCAGAGAATAAATAGTGCGTTATCTTATCATTGGAAGTTAGTCTTTTAACAGACTCAGCATAATAACCCAGTCGCACGTTCATCGGCTTCTTGAATCAGCCATCACATAATACCCACGTCAGGTTTAGGTCCAACACAGTGGACCTCATGATGGACGCCATGTTGATGAATGTGTTACACTGATGCCTCACACACACGGTGTAGGGAGATCCTCTGATACAGACTGAAAGTCGTAGCGAGGCGAAGTACTGACTACCCCCATTTTTACGCGACCGGGAGACGAATCTGCTTAGCAATAGAAGAACCTGGAGGGAAACCGATTTAAAAATGTAACACCATCTCGTGATTCAGTAAGAAGTGCTGCCCGAGAAGCGCAGAACAATTTTCACTGTCAGATCCTGGGGAAAGATCTAAAAAAAAGTCCTAAGCGGTTCTGGTCATACGTGAATTCGATGAATGAAACAAACCTTCCATTCAGTCTGTGGATCTGGCTGACGTCGAACCTGAAGAAATTAGGTAGAAAGCAGAAACTTTTCTGAAAATTATGTTATGCTTGAAGATGCTGGTATACCAATGACTGCCGCACATAAAAATGAAATGTATATATTTTTGAAATCCCGGTAATGAAAACAACTAAGTCTTCTTAAAGCGTACAAGGTAACTGTTTCTGGTCGAATTTCAGTGAGATTCCAGATTAAATATGCTATGATTTTAAATTAAATATGCTACGAAATTAGCTTCTTTGCTCGGTTACATTTATCAAGAATCTCTTGCGTTGCGAACAATAACGGGCGACTGACAAAGAGGGCTGCTAAATTCATTTACGGAAAGGGTAAAAGGCCGAACTGCCAGTATTAGAGACGAATAACACTTACCTCCATCTGTTGCAGAATCCTGGAGCAAACTGAAAGCTGTAACATTATGACGTTCCTAGAGGAAAAGAAGCTTGTGACAAAGAATCGGTAAGGATCCAGGGAAAACCAGTTGTGTGAAAGACAGCTTGTTTCACTCACATTCGTTATCCTGCAAACAATCGACGCAGATTCAGCATTCTTGCATTTCCTTAAGGTGCCCTAGACTGTTCCACATCTTTGACTGCTAACCAACATAAGATCAAGTCTTCAGAAGTACCTGATTCTATCACTGACTAATTTACTAATGTTAGACCGCAGATGTTCTGCAGAAACAAAACTGACATCTGGTGTGACCAAAGGAAGGCTTTGTAGACAAGCATTAGCAGAGCCGTAAGATTGTACGTTGACGATGCTGTTGTCTACCGGAAATATTGTCCATGGACGATAGTAAAGAAATACAGAAACCATTGTGCAATATTTCCACTCGTAATAATGGACGTTAGTTCTCCTTAAGTGAGAATAAAAGAGGTTTGGCACAGGAGAGGAATTCGTGGCGGGCCGCATCAGACCAATCAGAAGCATGATGACTCAAAAAAAAGAAGAACACGCAAAAAATACACTGCCGGGGAAAAAAATGCAACACTCTCAGGGAGTGTGTTCAGTGGCACCAGGGCGTAATAGTGCATACTGAACTGTTGTGGGATTATTCATCACGGTCATGGATATTCAGATGGCCCTCAGGAGGCCCGTCTGTGCACCCTCCGGTTTTTAAGCAGAAATTCTTCAGTGGAATAGAAGTAGCTCTCCACGAGAAATGGCTTTAATTACATTTAAAACATGCTTCGCTACCCGTCAGACATTTTGTGTTATTGGGCAAATGACGAAAAATTTTGATTGCTATATACTGAATTCCTCTCTGTGCCACTTAACGATGAGTAATAAACGTCTTTTTCTCTTTAGTGTTGTAAGTATGTAATCACTCTTCTTCTCAAATAGTGATGGGTTGCTTATGACAATGTTCATTGCCGATAATATGTATTGTGTCGGCACAGTTAAAATGCCTAGCTTCTTAAAGTGGGGGTGAACACTACATTTTATTCTTACCGCTCGCTTTTTTGCAGTCAATTCTTTCTTTCTAAGTGATGGTCTACCCCTGAAAATTATTCCGTTCGACATAACTGAGCGGAAATATGCAAAATATGTCAAGAGGTTGATACTTTTTCTTTCCCGAAGATCAGCAGTTATACAAAGAGCAATAGTAGCTGAACTTACTTGTATGAACGGTTCAGTAATAGGCTTCTTCCTGGTCAAGTCTTCCTAAATCTGTACACCCAAAATATTGGTTTATTTAACCGTTCTTACTGACTGTTGTTGATGTGCTACGTCAGCTGTTGGTTTGACACTGTTTGTTGTAGAGAACTGAATTTAGTATGGGCTTTTTTTTTTTCTTAATTCAGGGAGTCAGTTTTCAGAGAACCGCTTGCTAATTATTTGGGAAGTAACGTTTAAACTCTTCTGTTGCTTTCTCTCTAATGGGCTTTATTATAACACTAGTATCGTCTACCAAATGTACCAACTCTTCATGTCGAACGTTACGTAGAAGGTCATTCACATGTTTGAGACATTTATTCTAGAATACAGCCATGTCTCACCGACGAGTACGCTCTCCTGTTGAACAGCTTCAGCCATTTGAGGCGGGGTTGCACTATGGGCCTACGGGAAGCAGGCTCGAAGTATCGGCGGATTGCTGCACATATAGGACGCACTGTATCGGTGGCGTGTCTCTGGTTTCAACGGTGGTCTGAGGAACAATACCTCACCTGCAGACCAGGTTCTCGACGTCCGCGTAGTACATACACACGTCGAAATCGACGCATTCTGCGAGGAGTGGTTGCCGACCGAACAGCGTCCACGGACGAAATGTGCAGTGTCATCAGGGACCACTGGAAAACGTCCGCTTGCAGCAGGATTACAGTCGTGTGTGGCTCTGGCCAGGCTACCACCGACACCACAATATCGCAAGCATGGCTACCCTGGTGTCGTGAAAGAGCTGAATGGAGACCGGAATGGAGCTCTGCTGTCTTCAGTGATGAGAGTAGGCTCCGCCACATGTGAGTGATGGGCTTACTACACGTGTATGGCGTAGACTTGATAAGCTTCCTACTCCAGTGTGCATTCGCCCACGAGAAACAGGTTCCAACCTCGGCTTCATGTTGTGTCACGGTTACATTAAGTGTTTCTGCAGGATAAAGTAACAGTACCCGCTACATTACCTAGGCCTTTATCCATGTGCTACTGCCATTTCTTCGAAAGAATGGTGATGTGCTCTTCCAGCAGCACAATGCACGTTCACATAAGGCTGTTGCTACGCAACACGCTCTTCTTGGTGTACAACAACTGCCCTGGTCAGCAAACTCACCAGATATCTCTGAACCCATCTGACCAGGACACGGTTTCCCAGTAGTAAATGGTCCAATCGACACCGTCACGAGTTCAGAAGAAGAGCTGCAGGCAATGTCGTACTGTTATCAAAGGCACTCACATTGGTCGTCCGATCCAGTAGTGCATTAAAGCCAAATTTCCCTTCACTGATACTTTCGTCGTACGTCCAATATCCACACTGCTTCCTGCTGTTGTTTCACGCAGTGTTGCTTGTCTGTTAGTACTGACAACCCCAAGCAAACGCTGCTGCTCTCAGTCGTTAAGCGAAGACCGTCGGCTTCTGCGTTGTCCGTGATAACGCCTGAAATTTGGTATTCTCGACACGCTCTTGATACTGTCGATCTCGGAATAACGATTTCCGAAATGGAATGTCCCATACGCCTACCTCCAACTACCATTCCGCTTTCAGAGTCTGTTAACTACCGTCATGTGACCATAACCATGTAGGAAACCTTTCACGTGAGTCACCTGAGTATAATGACAGGTCCGCCATTGCACTGCCCCTTTGTACATTGTGTAAGCGATACTACTGCCATTTGTGTATGTGCGTATCTCTATCCCATGACACCTCAGTGCATGTTGCGTTTTTGCTGCTAAAGAGCACTACTGGAGCATCATTCCTTTTATAACACACCTTCTCATTCAAAACTTTAGACGTCTTGTGATATCTGTGTGTGTCGACTCATATGTTTTGCACCTTTTGTGAATTTCATTACACTTCCCAAAAAATCTTTATGTTATTGTCATTTTCATGGAATTTTCGGTACTTTAGGAAAAGGGAAGAGTTCTAAAACATTTGTTGTGATTTATCGGTGGTATGCAACATTTACGCCTCGCACATCGACATTTCATGAATAAAATAAAGGTTTTGATATAAGAAAAATATCTTGATCTGCAAAACAATTAAGTATTATCGCCTTGTACAGGAGAAGAATGGTCGATGTTTAAAAGATCAAACTACCTTTTGTATAGCTCACACTTTTATTTGGAAAAAATAATAAACGAGCCGAAAACTGATTATTAACTTTATGACTGCAGTACACAGTCATGTACTTTTTATACCTCTAACGAACTGAATGTAGCAAAACTACACATAGTAGCAAATATCTTCAAATATTTTTGGCATTTATTTGTCTTTTGAATTATTGGTCCTAGATGCAAAAAGTGAAATAATTTCGTGTCAGTGCACAGTTCACAAAAAAGTTGTTTTAATTGCTGGATCACGCTCACTGCGTAAGATTTTCCCTGACATTAATCATCGAACATAGAGATAGCACCATTGATATCTCTAGCGTGCCTGGTTACTTCAATAACAGATCATATCATATAAGTCACGCACGTACTTCAGGTGAATGAAACAGCAAGTATCTGGTACTTTCATGTTAATATAGGTTGTGCAATATTGATTCATCATGCGAAAACGTTTTACAGCGAAAATCTTTGAAATATGGGTCGCAGTAAAATCTCTTCTCGCAAAAGCCATGAAATGTTAATCAAGTTGCCATAAAATGTTCCTCTTACAGGAGAATTGGTGACATCCATATGAATAATGACGAAAGAAACATGACTGCAGATGTAGAAATGCCGAGGTTGGACTCAATGACAAACTAATCTACGTGATATGTGGGAGGGCTACTGTGTTATTAGAATTCCCTGAATGCTGCAACTTTGTTTTTTCATCCTTACTGCCAAAATTTCTTTTCTGTGTACTTGAAACCAGTTGAGCATGATATGTCTTTCACTTATTTGCTATACTGTTTTTGAGGAATTATGCATGACGCAAAAAATGGAATGGGAATATGGAACCTTATACAGTCTGCGAAAAGAAGTTGTTCTTATAACACGAGCCCCACGCGGTAATTTCAAAAATATTATGTAAAAACTTACATGAACAAAGTTTTACTGAATCAAATATAATTACAACTTTGTACAATGTAGAAAGCCTCTTAAGGAGCGTCCCCATATTTAAATGTGTTTTAAAAAATCAACATTTATTTAGTTTTAGTATCAAGAAAACCACTTTACCGATTTACAAAAATCACACACGTGTCAGGATGTTCTTTGTGAGCCCACTTTTCACAGAGCATACACTGCATCTACGGTTCGCTACTGCAGACCTCTGCACACGTCTCTTCACAAAAAAAAAAAAAAAAAAAAAAAAAAAAGGCAAGCAGTGTCGTCACTCACAAGCTTGCTAACACGACATGCAGTTTCAGGAAAAGAATTACCCGAATCTGTGTTTGAATGACATTTTGCATCATCACACGCTTTTGGGGGAGAGAAGTAAGTTGACAGGATTTCTTGAGAACCTTTTTATTTTTTATTCATTTTCCTTCACTTATTACGACGAAATTTCTATTATGCACTTCTTTCCAGATTATTTCACGTCTTTCCTTTCACATCTTTCTTCTTTGAATTGCTGTCAACATTATTCCTCCTCTGCCTTCTGTTCTGCATATGCTAACGCCATTTTGTAAAGAGAGGATGTTATTAAGACAGATTTTCCAGACTTCACGACTTTGCTGTCTGTAATGGGCGAACTGTCTCTTGGTAAAACAGCTGTTTTACTTTTCTTAGATGTAGAAAGTCAGTATGGAGCACCTTCTTGTAAACTCTTAGCACATAGCAAAATATTCTAGTTCGAATCTGCGACAGGAGAACTCTCGGATTTCATCTCTTGAGAAGATGTAATAGCAATTTATCATTTGAGGAAACAATTCACTTGTTTTGTTGGAGACTTCGAACATCCAACTCTGCCATATTGCTCCAAGAGCAAGCAAAATCTGCTTCAGTAAAAACCTGTCGGTTGCAGGGATAATTTCCAATAACTCGGAAACCACTTGACAAGCATTCTGAAATGGAGTGATCTAGGAGGTCTGTCATAACGGCGCATCCAAGGTCGAATATTTTCGCTGCAGTAATGTTTTACCAGGACCATAAATTTCTTGTACAAGGGATGCGTCCTTGTATGATAAGGAGGGCTTATGATGTGATTTTTCTGTGCCATATCAACCACCTGAATATTTTTTGTGTGCGTATAATTCCTGTCAGAATTAGGACAGGATCCTTCGCTGTGGCACTAATCTTCTCAGCGAAATGATTGAACCAGTCTGCAAATAGATCTCTTTGAATCGTCCCAGAAGAATGACATGTCCGAACAGTACCGTGTGGGACCCCTTTCATTGAAGTGTCTACCGAGTGGGATAAAAGTTTCTCCGGCACTCGTTGAAAACACAACTGACATGGGACTCTCCCGATCAGAAGCACTAAAAGCAGCCATCTGGCGTTTACTTCTAGACCAGTCACTGGAGGGATCCTGCTTTGCACAAGGCTATGCCTATTACTTCCACACTGAACGTACGATCGGATCAGCGTATTCATCTAGCCCAGCTTCTAGAATATTTGAAAAAGTCGTTCCTTTTCGTTACGACAGGAAAAACACGTTTGTGGCTGTTCTTGAAATGGTCGAACTAGGCGCTCCTGTCACTTCACCAGGAATGGATGCCGGATTCTATTATTCTCACATAAGTGGATAGCCAAACGCCACATATCGTCTCATGTGACGGCACTAAATTTACATTGCATTATAACTCATTGTTGAACAAGGTCTTCGTCCACACCAGTGGACAAAATCGGATTCCTCCCGATTTTTCTACTTACTGCTTCTTCTAGAGACACGTCAAGACAGATCAGCCTTCGTAGGTTTTCTGCAGGCACACAAAACCGTTTATCTGCCTTTCAATAGTCCCATTCTTTACTCTGATAGTGCCCATGAAGGTCTTATCAAGTCTTGTTTACCCCAAACCTTTCGTTTTTGTTCCTTCTAGGCGTTAACTGTTTATAAGGCATTTGCAATACGAAATTGAACAGAAATTCTGCAGCGACTGTAATTTCGCCCCTTTACTACTGAAGGTTCTTAGAACCAACACGGAATGTTATAAAGTAAAATTCTGATACTGGATCATAATCCTCGATACGTGTGTAATGCAAAGAAAATATTATGGTTCAAATGGCTCTGAGCACTATGGGACTCAACATCTTAGGTCATAAGTCCCCTAGAACTTAGAACTACTTAAACCTAACTAACCTAAGGACATCACACACACCCATGCCCGAGGCAGGATTCGAACCTGCGACCGTAGCAGTCCCGCGGTTCCGGACTGCAGCGCCAGAACCGCTAGACCACCGCGGCCGGCGAAAATATTATGACGAGTTGTTACATTGGCATTGCTATAGTACTACTGGCATAAAATTCTGCCTCTAAAAGTTTCTGGCAGTGGTGAAACTAAGATAACCTGACTGCTCACTGCTAAAACTAGGTAACATTGAAAGGTCCTCTACACGGGTAGCTACGAACGAGTAATTGAAATTGATACATTCACCACCAGAATGCGCCCTTTCGTTTATTAGATATTGAGGAGTCCCAAATTACCAGCAGGGCTCCATGATATCCTTATGGCGTGTCTCGGAAGGAATAGTCGATATCCAGGAATATGACGGGAACGATCACTCGGAACATAAAAGTCTATTAAACACAGGCTCTAAAATGCACGCCGTAAGTGCTATGAGCACTTGTTCACTACAAGAGATGTGTTTCACAGTAGCAACCATAAACAGGTGTTAACAGCTCTTACAGTAAGCACTTTGGAACCCGTGGTAACTAAAAAATATGGAAAGCAAAGAGCTTGCAGTAGAAGAGACGTGTTTACAGTAGCAAAGATGAACAACTGCATACCGTACACATCGTACATTGTGGTCTCTAGCTTTCTATCTTGTTAAAATGTTTGATATGATGGTAAAGAGATTTCAGACACATATCCTAACCTAATGACAGTTTTGCGTATTCAGTTTCAAATTTAAGATGGGGCCCTAGACACAGATTCTGCAAATCAATGAATTTCATTGCAGTGATATTCTTCTTATATGCAGAAACAGGATGATAAATAAAAGATTATGATTGCAGAATTGTATTTAAACTCCTTGAGGTTTCTTAAGGTGCGAATCTCTAACACGCTACGAACAGGGCCACTCTACGTCATACTATGCAATCGCATATGTACAATATTGCAGTACCTGCGTCGTTAAGAAGATCGAGGGAATGTTCCTTCCAACATGCATGCATGTCCAAGGAATACTGCATCGATGTTCTTAACAAAACAGCCTGCTGCGTACACACATTATGTAGTTCTCGTACAGGGGAATAGATTCTAACTGAAAGTCGCTGCCTGGTATCGGCGGATAAATATGCAGTCTCATATTTATCCGCCGATACCAGGCAGCGACTTTCAGTTAGAATCTATTCTCCTGTACGAGAATTACATATTGTGTGTACGAGAGCAGGCTGTGACACAGGAAAGACGACATATGGAAGTTTGGGTCTGGCCGTGAGTCGTGCAAGGATAGCAAAAGTGGTTAAGGCAACCGCTCGCCTAAAGCGGGAAATCCGGGTTCGAGTCCCGGTCCTGCACAAATTTGCACTGCAGTCATTCCCTTATACAGCTCATGGTTGTCCCTATTCGCAACTGCGAATACATTTCATTTATCATATACGGTGGAGAAACAATCCAAACGAGTCTCAGTCCACACGGCATGTGTGCAAGTCCAAAACTTTAACAGTGTTTACTGTGACACTGATGTACAATTGGACGTCCAACCATTTCCCACGTGTGGTTGATAGACGCCGGATAGTGTGGCCGAGCAGTTCTAGGCGCTTCAGTCTGGAATCACGCGACCGCTACGGTCGCAGGTTTGAATCCTGCCTCGGGCATGAATGTCCTTAGGTCAGTTATATTTAAGTAGTTCTAAGTTCTCGGGGACTGATGACCTCAGATGTTAAGTCCCATAGTGCTCAGAGCCATTTGAACCATTTTTTGCTTAATAGACGATATGTCAGGTAACTGTTCAGAATCTTGCCCATATTTCGTTACATATGGCCGGGCGTTGTCTTGATGACATAGGAAGCGTGGATTGGCCAGAAAGAGATGCAGCTCCTTCGGACGTAGATGCACGTACTTCAGTTCGGATACGGGAGCTGGACAGAAACACGGAAACACTGTGAGAAGTGCATACTTCAACGTAAATGCAGTTACTAGCCAAGCCGTCAGGTTGAAGGAGTGACAACGAATGGCACTCGTGCAATGTCCTCAAAACGTTTTGAGTGGCAGTGGTGGTAAGTACACTGTTTAGTGTAACTGTCAATGGACTGTGCCGGAGTTAAGTGACTTCGAACGTGGTGGTGGGTGCTTCCGCAAACAAGGGAGCCAAAGTCGTCCATGTTTCAAGAAGCACCGTATCGAATATTTATACTGCGTACAGGAATAGCAGAAAAACATCATCCGCCAAGTCACAAAGAAGACTAAAGTATGTGTTGAGTGATCGTGACAGTAAGAGGACTGTCAGCAAAAATAAGGGGACGATAGCCTCAAAAATCACTGCAGAACTGAATGCCGTACTCGCGAACCCTGTGGAAAAAAAAACCGGAGGGGAGCTCCATAAGCAGGGTATTGTAGCGCGAACTGGAATTCCGAAACCACTGAACTCTGATGTAAATGTCGATAACAAGAAAACGTGATGCCAAACCCATAAAAACTGGACTAAGGAGCAATAGAAGAAAGTCTTTTGGCCGAGTAGGTCTTGTTTCACACTGTTTCTAACTTCTGGCGGAGTTTAGGTCCAAGAATGAAACATGGCAGGGGACCGATGATGGTTTGGACAGCTGTATCGTGGTATTCAATGAACCCATGGTTTCCCTACAAGGTCGCATTACTGCCAACGATTACGTGACCATTTTAGCTGATCTCGTCCGTCCCATAAATGTTCAAATATGTGTGAAATATTATGTCACTTATCTGCTAAGGTCATCAGTCCCTAAGCTTACACACTACTTAACCTAAAGTATCCTAAGGACAAACACACAAACCCATGCCCGAGGGAGGACTCGAACCTCCGTCGGGGTCAGCCGCACAGTCCATGACTGCAGCGTCCTAGACCGCTCGGCCAATCCCGCGCGGCGTCCATCCCATATTACGATTTTTTTTTTTTTTTTTTTTTTTGCATAGTGGAGACGCTCTCTTCCAACAGGTCACACTGTACCTACTCACACAGTTGGGATCTTCCAGAACTGGTTTTGTGAGACGAGGATGAACTGTCGCATCTCCCCTGGGCACCACAGCCACAAGATCTCATTATTATTGAGTCTTTGTGGTCTACTTTGGAGAGACGGCTGCCTGATCGCTATCCAACTGCATCGTCATTACCCGAACTGACCACTATTTTGCAGTACGAATAGCATAAGATTCCCTTGAAAGTCATAGGGGACCTGTATTTATCCATTCCGAGACGACTACAAGCTGCTTTTAATGCGTACAGTGTATTAGGTGTGCTAATGTGTAGTCTTCCTCTTGTTTCAATATCTTTGTCCACTCCCTGTAGTCCTCAATACACGGTGTGGAGTGACGCCCCATATCGTAACACTTGTTTGTCCGTAATGTTGGTCAACGGTGCTTGCTGTCGGAACATGTTTCCCACGATAGTCCGTACCATGGTTCAAATGGCTCTAAGCGCTATAGGACTTAACATCGAAGGCCATCAGTCCCCTAGACTTAGAACTACTTAAACCTAACTAACCTAAGGACATCACACACATCCATGCCCGGGGCAGGATTCGAACCTGCGACCGCAGCAGCAACGTGGTTCCCGACTGAAGTGCCTAGAACCGCTCTGCCACAACGGCCGACTGTCCGTACCATGCATTCACGTATCGCAGTAGGATAGATTGAACTAGGAATCGTTCAAGACTTAACACTCTGTCACTTTACTGCAGCTACATTTACATTATACTCCGCCTGACACAGATCATTGCATGGTAGAGGGCAATTCTTCCGCCTTTAAGGGCAGATTCCCACCCCAAGGGCAAGAGAGTCCGCTGAACCTCTGTCCGGTCCTCCGCCCTCTTTGACGAGACCGTTGGCAAAATGACAGTGACTTCTTATGCCACAAGTCGTCAGCCGACAATGCTGACGATTTTATTCGAAACTTAAGCGATGGTGGGTGTCGAACCTGGGGCCGAGGACGTTACCACATATCAAAGACGCTACCCCCAGACCACAAGTGCAACCGAGTCACCTATAGCGGACATTTATATGAGATGTGCGCACTTTTTCTTCTTTATGACAGTTTGAAATATGTTGGAGACGCATTCTATGAGGTGCCTGACTGTCTTTGGAGGAATGGTACCAACCCTTCTTCAAATGCCAGAATCAGAGAAGGTAGTGATGTTGGGAGCTGGGCTCTGAAATTGACGTTCTAACACATCTGAAAGATGTCCACTGGGTTCATGTTAGAAATCTGGAAAGACCAGTCCATTTCTGGAACGCTGTAGTCCACAGACCCACTGCCTCACAAATGTTGCTTTACGACATGGTGCGTTGTTACGCTGATACAAACAGTCATCGTTTCTGAACTGTTCCTTTGTTGTATGCAGTACACACTCCTGTAAAATTTGGTCATATGGTTCCGCATTTAGCGTTTTCTGTACCGCAGTGAAAGGACCAAATCCTAACCACTGCAGACGCCCCATACTGCAATACCCCTCTTACATAATTCACTGTTGATACCATACGTTATGGATTCAAACAACCCAAACCCTTCCATCGGAATGCCAGAGAGAGCAGCGTGATACATCACTCCAAACCACTCGTTTCTAGTCTTCCGTTATACAGTGGAGTCGTTCTTTAGACCACCTCAAGCATCCTTAGCACTGGCTACAGAAATAGGTGGCTAATGGGGAGCTACTAGATCATTATACACCATTCTTTCTAAGTCGTTACGTGCTCTCACTGTATTAGCTGGACAGCTGGTCGCACTTTGGAATTGACGTCTGTGTCCTTCCGCTGACTTATAGCGATCTTCTACAACCACCCTCCGTAATGTTCGACGGTCCCTGTCCGATAGTAAATGATGTGCGCTAGGTCTTGGTTTCCATCCGAAGAAGCATTGGAAGGCCCAACGGTACCGACCGGACGCCATGTCATCCTCAAAACACAGGTGTCACTAGATGAGGCTATGGAGGGGCATGTAGTAAGCACACCGCTCTCCCGGCTGTATGTCTGTTTACGAGACCGGAGTCGCTACTTCACAAATGAAGTAGCTCCTCAGTTTGCCCCTCAAGGGCTGAGCACACCCCATTTGCTAACAGCGTTCGGCAGATCGGATGGTCACCCTTCCAAGTGATAGTCCAGCCCGAAAGCGCTGAACATCGGTGATCAGACGGAAACCAGTGTTACCACTGCGGCAAGCCCGTTGGCCAGATCTTGGTTTAGCTCAGAATAATTACAATCGACTTGGGCAGCTTTAGAAGGGTTGAAATGTCCCTAATGGGTTTGTTACTCGGGTGACATCCAACAATTACTCCACGCTCAAAGTCGCTGTGTTCTCCTAACGAACCTGTTCTGCTGCTACCGTTTCTCTTCTGACAACGCTGTCGGCATCCTTCTATGCAAGCGGGTCTGACTCTCGTGACATCTAGTGGTCAATTACGCGTTAAATATGAGTATCCGGATACTTATGATAAGATCGTGTATGCAATGCTCCAACGTCGAACCAGCACTGCGAAAGAAATCAAGCATCAGGCCGGACACAATCGATGCTCCACTATTCGTTCATCGTTGTTTAGAACCCCCTTAGAACCACCAATTCCACACTCGCCTAATTGTACAAACACGGCATGAGAAACTCGCTTCATCGAGACCGAACTTTTTGTCCCGTGGAACTCATATTCTAATAATGAAGTACTTGACATAGATTATTTTAGAATTTGTTTTCACCTTTATACTGCGTTTTATCGCTTGTCACTGATTCAGCTGTGCATAACACTGTCCTTCCCATTCAAACAATAGATGAAAGCATCTGTACGCTAACTCTGTATGCTGTTATTCTTATTGTAGTCGACAGTGAGAAGAGTTAATGAGGGTCTCAGCCTAGTCTCTCCTGTGTAAAATCATTCATCTCTGCAGCTAACATCCAGCTTAGCCTCCACAGCATTTACCGCCTCATCTCCCTCCATTAGCAAATAACAATTCCATAATTCCTAAGTATATGTCCTATCAACCTAGAATTTCTTTCAGTCTAGTAGTGTCATAAAACTCTCTTCTCCCCAATTATATTCTGCATCCCTTCGTTAGGTACTCGCTCTACCCACCTAACGTTCAGCATTCTCCTGAAGCACCACACTTCAAAAGCATTTGTTCTCTTATCGTCCATCTCCTCCTCCTTCTCCCTCTCTCTGTCCATCACCTCATCCCCTCTCTCTCTCCATCACCTCCTGCCACTCTCTCTGCCCACCTCCTCGTCTCCGTTTCTATGTCCATTTCCTCCCATTTCTCTGACCATTTCCGCTTTCCCCTCTCCCTCTGACCTTCAACCTTGCTTATTGTTACTGGAAATTCAGATTCTGTAGTAGCTCTAAACATAAAATACTTTCGTGTTTATTAGCAACGTTTCACTATTGTACATTTTATATATATTTGTATACTGTAAAGTATATAGTCTATATGTGACTAAATATTTATCAGAGTAAAGTGCAAAAATCTGAGGTAAACGGAAAGGTAAATTTTGAGACTTTCAATACCACTGTCTTCCCTTTATATATTACACTAGCTGACCCGACAGACTTCGTCCTGTCAAAAAGATTTGTAATATGGCAGTTTTTTTGCCTACGTATTTAAAAAAATTCTCCTGAACAGAACCGTCACCCTGGTGATAGGGCGTTGTGAATAAAAAATAATTAAATAAAACATATATAAGGATTTAAAAGTAAGTAATCGCTTTATTGTTAATCATGTGAATCATAATTATTATTATTATCATTGTAGTGCTTTGTGGTATACGATGTTTTTTGTTTGATTACCTGGCGCATAGATAAACAAATCTGATGGTTTTCCAACACGGGAACAGGCAACATACAATTGACCATGTGAGAAACATGGGTTTTCTAGATTAATACCACAAACACTTAATGATTGCCTCTGGGACTTGTTTATAGTCATAGCAAAAGCAAGCCGCACTGGAAACTGTAGTCGTTTAAACTCAAATGGCACATCAGTCGGAATCATTGGGATGCGCGGTATGAGAACATCTTCTCCTTTATACTTTCCTTTGAGTATAGTTGCTTCTATCACATTGTTTAGTAATTTTTTTATCGCTAACCGTGTACCGTTGCAAAGACGCGGTTGGTTGATATTTCGCAACATTATAACCACCGATCCAACCTTTAATTGAAGATTGTGAGGTGGCAATCCTGGCAAATCCAGCGAGTTTAAAAATTCCGGTGGATAGTTGACTACATCATCTTGATTAGTAGCCGAATCAACTGATTTATATATCCTCAATTCGCCTGTAATTTGTTCTTGAATTTTGAAATTTAATTCATTTACATCTATGTTTTTTGCAGCCAGTATAGCTCGTTCGCTCAACCAATCATGTTTTCTGTAATTTTGAGAAACATCTGGAAACACCTTCTGAATAAGTTCATCTTTTGATTGAGTTAACTGACAAAAACTTTGAGGAAAGTTAATGCAGCCAGTCAACATGTCTATAGGAAATTTGCCATTACCAATGTCAATGAGTTGTTTAGAGAATATGTTTCCAGATTGGTCATTTCGCAACTCGACACGCATATTCTTGCTTAAATGAAGTACTTTGACATGTTTCCACAAATTGGAGGACTTTAGACATGCATTGAGTTCATCAGCTGGCGTTGATCGTGGAATCACTGGCAATGTTTGACGAAAATCTCCTGCTAATAAAATCATTGCACCACCAAATCGGTTATTATTGCTCCGTAGATCTTTTAAGGTTCTGTCTAAAGCCTCCAAAGATTTTTTATGTGCCATCGTGCATTCATCCCAAACAATCAATTTACATTGCTGCAAAACCTTTGCCTTTGCAGAGTTCTTCGAAACGTTGCAGGTTGGAGTTTCATTGCTTTGCATATTTAATGGCAATTTTAGTGCTGAATGGGCTGTTCGACCACCTTCAAGCAAAGTTGCTGCGATTCCCGACGAAGCGAGTGCAAGTGCAATTTTATTTTGTGAGCGAATTGTTGCTAATATTAATGAAATCAAAAAAGTTTTTCCTGTACCACCAGGTGCATCTAAGAAATAAATCCCTCCATTTTCATCATTTGTTACTTTCATAAGAGTTTCAAATACATACTTCTGTTGTTCAGTTAACAGCGGAAGATTTGTTTGAATTAATTCTTTCAAAGCGTTGAGATCATACAGTTTTTCTTGATGCAACTCTTGGTTAAAAGCGTCATGCATTGGACGACTGGGCGCGGTCAGGCCTAATTGAATTAATAGTTTGTTTGACATTATCAAGCACATGTCCTCAATTGAAATCAATGCTTCATTGTAAATTTCTTCACTGATTTGTATATTTGGATTTCCCATTCTATTCCGTATTTGATACAAAATATCATCACACATATAATCTTTGTACTTGATCCACAAATCAATTGGGTTTGATGGGAAGCGTGTAGATATGATTATAGAAAACAATGTTCGTATTTGATGAGCGTGTGATGATATTACAGCATCATTGAGAGTTTGCTCCCAATGAGCGTCATTTTCAAGCAATTGCAAACGTTGACAGGCTTCTCTGTAGGATCCACACAATTCACCATGAACAGTTCGTAACTGTTGGAATGATGTTGGGCCATGTACATTGACTAATAGCAGTCGTAAATAAAAACATTCATTATTGCTTGGATGTACTGAATAAATCCGGCCAATCGCATCGGTGGAATATACATCTGTATATCCTGGAACTGGTTTTCCTTGTTTCCGTCGTATAAATCTCCTTGAGGATTGATTCCAGGTATAATATTTTGGCATTTCAGAATATAGCAATGTTTGTGCGAAATGATCGTTTTGGCATGTCTCAAAAAAACTGGTTAATGTAGTAGATGGTGGCTGAGCAGCTCTTTGTACTGCGTTCTGTGCTGTAAAATACACTCTTTGTCCATTTTCTAAATGCACAGCTAAGTGAACAACAGAAGGGTGTCTCTCATGAATAGGAAAAGAAAATATTCGCCAAACTGCTTCATTACTACTGACATAGCGGCCCATTTGGTATTGGGTAACTTCATCATTGGAATTCTCTGCACCAATTCCAATCACAGCCATATCACTCCCTTTGGTTACATATTTGCAAATGTATTTAATAAATTTCACTGAATGGCAAGATTCAACGTTGATGTGTGCTTTGAATGTCTTTGATAAAATGGGTGAATATGGAACAATCCAACGATTATCTATTTCAATATCTTGTTGATTTAATTTGACAATTGTTGATTTTCCATTGTCTGCTGTCGATCTGCGACGATACAATGGATAACCGTCATTACCAGTAATTGTTTCCGATATTAATGTCTGTGGATATCGTTTTGAACATTTACCATCCATCATACACGGTGAATTTTGATTAAGAGTTCCACAGGGACCATGTATCATGTTTTTGATAACTACCTCATGCAATCCAGGATCTACTTGTACATTAGGGATTTCAGCTGATATCACTGCATCAACTTCATTTGGCCTTATCTTTTCAACCAACCAAATCAAAATGTGTGCATGTGGCAATCCTCGTTTCTGCCACTCCACAGAATACATCCAGCAGCGTGTCTCACCAAACACATTATGTTTTACGATGAAATCCATTAAAGATTTCAACTTTTGTCTAAAGACTCTGGCTGTAATATCATGACGATCAATGGGTGATTGCCCAGGGAATAACTCCTGCTTGATTTCTATCCATTGCGGATTGCATGTAAATGTGATGAACAAATCTGCTGTACCATAATGACGAACATACGACATGGCATCTTGAGCATATTTGTGCATATGCCAAGGGCTTCCGATGTATGTTGCTGGAAGAATAGTCATCCGACCGACATTCTGTGCATTTCCATCAGTATTAATCGCATCTCGAAGGTGAATATACTCTTCAGATCGGAGTTTGGTTTGATTCAACCTGATGAATGTTAATCTCTCCGTTTCAATTTTTACATACATGTCAACAACATATTTGTGATATAATCGCCGACATTTCAATATGTGATTTTCTTCATTTTCCCGAATCATTAGGCGGTATGAATAATAGTTCATTGAACTGACTTTTTTGTTGGTTTCAGAACCTGTAAATAGATTTTCTTTTAATAACATTCAAATATAAAATTAAAATACATAATATAATGACTGAGATATTATCGCCATAGCTAAATTAATATTTTAGTTACCTGTAATGGGATTTATCATATTTATTGAGAAATCGTAGCCATCTTCACCTTGCCAAAATATAATGGGATATTGCAGTGCATCATATGAGCGGTGTGTTTCCTTTATACGTTGTAATTGATCATTCCGACGATGTAAAACAATATCACGGGATTCCAAGTTTTCTCCAACTACAACGATAGCAACTTCATCAATAGTTGGTGCATTAAAACGTCTTGTATGTTGACCTGCAGGTGTTTTATCAGCTCTGATTACAATTTTGTGATTATCGGATGGCATCAGATCCAGGGCAGTTTTAAACAATATAATCAATTGATTGTGTTGATGAAATAAAGTTTGTAATTGTTCTACAATAGACCTCTTTACTAAATTGTTATGTGCACAACGCAGATCAATTTCTTGTGGTGAATTGCCCATAAAATAAATTTGCAGGAATTTGTTGTCGCTATCTGACACTGGTAACAGTGAACCTGCTCTATGATATATTTGCCTTTGTATCTGTAAATAAAATAAAATATTATGGTGTGGTATAACTTAATGGATTGTCAGTGATCAAACTTAAATAATATTTGATCTTAAAAAGTATATATTTAGTTTGAACTAATATCTATCAAATATAAAATATAATAAAAGTGTCACTGAAACTGAATCACCATATAATATGATGACTAAGTGATATATAAGTGATTAAGAAATTGAAGATTAGTGACACATTTTAACTTTTGTGACAGAAAATTTTGTTCGCTAAAATAATTATGAGTAACTGCTATAATACATACCTTGAAAGTTGGCATAAAATTTTCCCGAACTACATTTGTTGCCCCAAATGAAGTCATTTGAAAGCAATTGTTATATTGTTGGATATGTGTCAAAAAGTGTATAGAATCTGTTCCTATTCCTGAAACCAATGAGTACAATGGTTCTGGTGGTGGGCCCAATGGTATCAATTTCACTTTACCATTTGCGCAACACAATCCATTGGCTTCGTTTTTGTATTTTAATGCCTTACAGTGTGAGCAAACCGAGTTCATAGAACCAATAACAACACATTGGTAGTTACTGTAGTCAATTGACACATCGTAACTGAAAGCAGCTCGATTCAAACTTGCGCAATTATTAGTTGAATGTCGCGCTCGCGCTTCACGCGTTTGTGATATCCGAATTCTTTCACGTTCATTTCCGTCGTCACGTTCTTGTGCCGTACGATTAGATCGGTAATTAGCTTGGTTTGTAGCATTTCTGGTTCTTCTACCTAAATTGCTTCGTCTTATAGGAGGCATATCAAATATAAATTAGTTTTTCACTAATCACGAACTAAACAAACACTAACTAAGTAAACACTCTGCACAAAACACGAATTTGTTTCGTGTATCAGTTGACAAAAGCAAACTCAGTAGATTAGGTCACAGACAACTTTTTTTTTTTTTAAATTTTATATGACTTGAAGTCAAATCCTTTTAAGCCGTACGAATTGTAACGCGATTTTTGTTTGACTGATGTAATGACGTGGAAACTGATGCATTTTATCTCGCGTGCCGAAACTAATACAAAAGAAACGCGAGTTTCGGAACGCGACATTAAACTTCTCCAACTATGTATTCTGTGCTCCAACGCACACACGCACATTGTTTTGATAGATATGATCTTTGACGTTAGGAACACACCTACATTGCTTAGACAACAGTGAGTGCTTGTAATTTAATATGAACTTTATACCATAGCAATAAAGCTCAAATTGACTACGTTTTAGTTACAAATCATTTGTATAGGAAAAAGAAAAGGGCTATTTTTAGGGTTTTTCCAGCAATAATTCTAATTTTTCTCGCCGTAAAAACCATCCTTGAACTTAAACGAACATTTGAAAAAAATATTTGGCCAAATTGGTCGAGGCGTTGTTGAGTTATGTGCTTACCAACACATTTTGCGATTCATTTTAATATGAACTTTATACCATAGCAATAAAGCTCAAATTGACTACGTTTTAGTTACAAATCATTTGTATAGGAAAAAGAAAAGGGCTATTTTTAGGGTTTTTCCAGCAATAATTCCAATTTTTCTCGCCGTAAAAACCATCCTTGAACTTCAACGAACATTTTAAAAAAAGATTTGGCCAAATTGGTCGAGGCGTTGTTGAGTTATGCGCTTACCAACACATTTTGCGATGCATTTTTATATTGTAGATATACAGATTTCTATATTATGTGTATAAAAAAATACACATACATTAAAGAATTAAGTACCTATAAACAAGCCCGTATTAGAATTCAACGATGTGTCAAAATTTCAAAGCAATCTCTCAAAAACTTTCGAAGATCAACGATTTTGAGCAAACACGTTTACACTTTATTACTTATACACCCGGCGGGTTCCAATTGTTATATAAAAACACTTGAGTATTCGAATACAACGTTGTGTCAAAATTTCAAAGCAGTCCATGAAAAACTCTCTGGGATTGAGTTTTTGAAGAAACAAACATCCGTGTTTGTACTTACATAGAAAATGTAGATGTTTCGATCCAAAATCTCCCGAAGTTTATGACCGATTGCTTTGAACTTTTGGCACAACGTTGCACGGGAGTACGAGTCTATCTTTATATGCCCATTTTTTAAATATAATATATTTTTTATTAATTTGATAATAGGATTTAATTTGATAACATGTTGTCACAAAAAAATATCAAGAAGTTACAAACACAGTATATATATATATATATATATATATATATATATATATATATATATATATATATTGTCACGCAGAATAAGGTGTAATTAGATGAATGACGAACACTAACTTCACTTAACGAAGGTTTATTCAGCACTTGCACATACAAGAGACGGAAGCGAACTGCCTCCGGCCAGAACACATGCAGTGTATATACAGCTACAAAACATTCCAGTGTGATGATTCTTGCCGTTTGTGGATACTTCCAGAATGTACTCGAACCGAATATAGAAATTAAAACTGTACAGTCCAGGTGAGTTTTGAACTCACGGCCCTCCATACAACAGTTTAGTATCATATCCACTAATATATCACATGAAAGCAATAAGGCCTTGGTAGGTCGCTGAAGGGACTTGGCAACCATCTGCACACACAAGTGACCTAATTCCCGTAAATTTCGGGGAGGGGGGCGACGAGCTCTGACTCATCCCAGATATGTTCGATCGGGTTCTAATCTGGCGAGTTGGGGGGCCAGTATATCAATTGGAATTGGTCACTCTGTCCCTCAAACCATTCCATCAAACTCCTGTCCCAGTGACATGACATCTCTCTGCACTAAAGCACGAACGGTGAAACCAGAAACGCGACTAGGAGGTGTCTGCAAAGTAGCTGTGCGCGTGTGGGCTGAGTAGCCACCAGACGTCCTATATTCCGGCAGCAGAAGACGCTCGTAAACCAGAGCCACTGGAAGCAGGGCTCACTGGGCGTGCAGCAGGATCATGCAATTCACATTGACTAATTTGAGTCTGGTGACGTTGCAGCTATCCTCTCGGTCCCTGCAGGAGAAACATAGAACGCCCAATACGTTATACAATGGTATGTCGCTCCCAGCGGCTCCATCCACCACGCAGTCTGTAAAAACCGAATCATTAGTGTAATACTTTGCCTGTCTGTGTGGAGTGTACGTCGCCCGCCGTGGCGGCGCAGCAACTCAAGGAAGGTGTGATGGCGCCGTTTATGTAACAACTCCGTCGACAAAGGTCTGAGCATGGCTGGGTGCGGCAGTAAGGCAAGAAGAGCAACAGCACTGGAGGCTGTGGAGGAGGCACAAAGTTTTTCCAGCTGTATACTTAAATATTTGCAAAAAGGGTTCATCTTCCCCTTTGGATTGCGGCTGGACCGGTGCACTCGTGTTTAATGTTGTAATGGTGCAAAACTGTTCAAACTCGGCGGCAACGAATTGGGGTCCATTGTCAGTTGTCACTTCAGGCCATCCCTCGAGGCAAAATATTGACGACAAACCCTGGAACCAGCCGTAGTAGAGTGTATAGTAACCAGGAACGGAAATTTGCGGAAAGTGTCAATGACGGTGAGCCAACGAATATTCTAGTAACGACCCGCGAAACCCAAGTGAAAACGTTGCCAAAGTTTTTAGGTTTGGGCCACTCAAAGAACTGCTGAGGTGGGGCGGACTGATGTTCAGCACAATCTTGGCACTGTGAAGTCAACTGTTTAATTTGAGCAACCAGTCTGTGTCAAGCGCAATGACGTCGCGCGAGCTGCTACGAATATGTTTGTCTGAATGTTGCCAACCAGAGCGGATGTAGTACAACAGAATCTGGAAATCAAGATCCGCCTCTATGACGTTGGCAATTTTCCGTGATTAAGTGGAAAGCTACGCAAAACATCTGTGTCCTGTGCAACAAGAAGGAGAGCGTCCGTGTAATGAGGAATTTGGGCCAATAGGGAGGTGAGAAAGACCATCTACGTTGGCTTTCTTAGGAGTGGGCCGATACTAAATCTTATATTGGTAATGTGACCAAAGAAGAGCCCATCGTTGCAGCTTCTGCGCTCTGCGAGTTTGGACTGATTAAGAAATGCTCAAACAAAGGTTGTAGACGTTTATGGTCAGTTACCTAGAAAAATGTTGTGACAAAAAGATATTGGTGAAACTCATTGACACCACAGACAATGGCAAGAGCCTCGTTTTCAATTGCGAATAGTTACATTGAGCTTTGTTCAACAACTTCAAAGCAAAGCAATCGGCCTATCAATAGAACCAGAATCCATTCAACAAAACTGAGTCTATGGTTAAGAATCAACATGCACAGCCAAAACTACAGGTTTACCTGTATCAAAATGAAGAAGGCATCGATGATTAAACAATGCAGACTAACCAAACAAAACTAAATTTCTTCCTGTGCAAGCGATGAAAGTGAGCCACAATTTCACTGACATAATGAATAAATCGGATGTAATACCTGAGCATCGCTAACACACACTAGAATTCCCGTACAATTCGTGGGGGTGGAAGGCCACGGATAACAAGCCGATGTGATTGCAATGCATAAACACCCTGTCTATTAATGCCACTTCCTAAGTAATCAAGTTCCGTCTGAAAGAAACGCGCTTCTATCTCTGTTACATTCGAGTCCAGCTACAGACAACATTTGAAACAGAGTGCGAAGATTGCTAATTTCTTCAGGAGGGAGATGACAATATAATCTAAATAATTTAAGCGAAAAGGATCTTCTGCAGTCAGTAGCGCCAGAAGGCGCTGAAAGACGGCGGGTGCGGAAGCACTACAAAACGGATGTCTCAAAAATTTGAAGAGTCCAGATGAGTATTAACTGAGAGAGACTTGCTTCGATCACTCATCCAGAGGTATTTGCAAGTAAGAGTCGTAAAAATCAGTTTTGGAAAAGTAACGACTGACACCCGATGTATCCAACAATTCTTCCTTAAGTGGGAAAGGATAACTGTCAGTGACTGTTTGAGGATTCATAGTTTTCTTAAAATCGGCGCACAGCTGGAGTCTGCCAGATAGCTGCTTTAGAATAACAATAGGGGACGTCTACTGATTGGAAGTAATGCTCGCTGCGACCCCACTGTCTTGCAAAGCAATTACTTCCCTAGTCACCTGTTCCGGAAGAGCGTGAGATACAGGACGAGCTTCGACGAAACGTCTTTGTTCATTGTCCTTTGTTGCCACATGAGCAACGAAATTATTAGCTTTTCCCAAACTCTCAGGAAACCATACTGAAATTCTGCACATTACCTATCAACAATGTCTCGAGGATCAAAGGAATAAACAGAAAAGTACATTGCGCTGAATGCTTAACCCAAAAAAATCAAGATAGTCCAGGCAAAAATAGTAACACTATTTCGGGAGAAAAACACTCTAAATGTCACATTTCGGGAAATGGCAGGAAGGTTACAAGTGCCTAAGATGCGAATGTCTTGGACGTCATACGCCGTCATCGCGTGGTGCGATGTGCGCGACTTAGGTTTTACAAGCAATTCGGAAGTGCTACGGTTGAGCAAAGTAACTGAAGCGTCAGTGTCGAGTTGCAAATGGACTGATTGTCCAGCAATATTGAGAGAGACAAAAACTTTGCCACCCTCACGTAACACTACAGGGAGCCTTTCCTGACAGGCTGTTGCACTGCAGGTTTATAGTGACAATACTGTGGGTCTACACATTGGGACTTAGATTTGCATGAAGGAGTAGCAAAAGGGGTTCCTTACACTTATGTAACGCACACTGTACCTGTCCACATTTGCTTCGCTTCACGCGAGGGTATAAAAATGAAATGTCGTGTGGCTAGGGCCTCCCGTCGGATAGACCGTTCGCCTGTTGTAGGTCTTTCGATTTGACGCCACTGCGGCGACCTGCGCGTCGATGATTAGGACAACACAACACCCAGTCCCTGAGCAGAGAAAATCTCCGACCCAGCCGGGAATCGAACCCGGGCCCTTAGGATTGACAGTCTGTCACGCTGACCACTCAGCTACCGAGGGAGGACACGCGAGGGTAAGATCGGCCGTTATGTGCCATATTACAGCAAGGGCACGACTTCACACCTTGTGCCGGACGTGACAAGTGTTTATGCAAGCGCTTTGGCTTTAGCACTGTCTGCTGCAGTTTCGCAGCAATCATAGTAATCTAGAATATGAAGAGCCTGTTTCAAGGAATGGTCTAGGTACGTAACAAGAGTTCCCAAAACCGACAGTCAGCTACATTATGCGTGATAGTGTAACGAACCATCGTATCACTGTAGTATTTGCCACAGTTACGTTCGAATCTACACTGTCTAGTGAGGTCTTGCAAATCATTGACCCACTGACAGTATGTCTGCCCTTGTTGCTTATGCAACCTAAAGAATTTGTAACAGGCAGCCGCCACTTGAAATATGTCTCCGTAATACCTCACATTCGGTTGGACGACGGTTTAAACCCGTGTCCGGCCATCCACATTTATGTTTCCCTTGATATCCCTAAATCGATTCAGGCAAATGCCGGGATGGTTCCTTTGAAAAGGCACAGCCGACTTTCTTCCCAATCCTTCCCTAATTCGATTGGACAGATTATCTCACTGTTTGGTCACCTCCCCCAAGTCAACCAACCAACCACATAATACTTCGTAAGCGCTTGCAGTAGGTGTTCGTATTGGGCGTGAGAAATAACTTCGCGT
The DNA here is from genome assembly GCF_023864345.2 of Schistocerca serialis cubense. Lineage (NCBI taxonomy): Eukaryota > Metazoa > Arthropoda > Insecta > Orthoptera > Acrididae > Schistocerca > Schistocerca serialis. The sequence continues at coordinate 370,742,655 of NC_064639.1, forward strand.
AAAGTCTATAAACAGTCACTCATGCCGTGGCTAACTAATGTTTGTCAGCACCAGGTACGTGGTGTACTGCGTCATGTGCGTTGAACTGTGCAACGTACTCTGTCCAGTCCCTGTTCGCCTCGACTCACGAAATAGCGGCACATTCAGGGGCAGTGCATGCAGTGGCGCTGCTATTGGGTCCGGCACCTTTGTGAAGTCATCCGCGCCGTCGTGTTGCGATTCAACACTACAAACAGTTGCGCCATTTGTTGACACTGACACTGAATAAACTGGGAAACCGAGTAGATCAACCGCAGGTGGATCAGCATGATATTGTGAAGGAGTAGCCATTGTAAATGGCGCAGTGCATAAATACATACCGTGATTAGATTAGATTAATACTAGTTCCATGGATCATGAATACGACATTTCGTAATGATGTGGAACGAGTCAAATTTTCCAATACATAACATAATTACGTTAATTTAACAACATAATTAAGTTAATATAACAACTTTTTATTTTTTGTTTTTTTTTAATTTTTTAATAATTTTTTTGTTTGGTTTTTTTCTTTTTTTTCTTAATTTATATCTAAAAATTTCTCTATGGAGTAGAAGGAGTTGTCATTCAGAAATTCTTTTAATTTCTTCTTAAATACTTGTTGGTTATCTGTCAGACTTTTGACACTGTTTGGTAAGTGACCAAAGACTTTAGTAGCAGTATAACTCACCCCTTTCTGTGCCAAAGTTAGATTTAATCTTGAATAGTGAAGATCATCCTTTCTCCTAGTATTGTAGATATGCACATTGCTATTACTTTTGAATTGGGTTTGGTTGTTAATAACAAATTTCATAAGAGAGTATATATACTGAGAAGCTACTGTTAATATCCCTAGATCCTTAAATAAATGTCTGCAGGATGATCTTGAGTGGACTCCAGCTATTATTCTGATTACACGCTTTTGCGCAATAAATACTTTATTCCTCGGTGATGAATTACCCCAAAATATGATGGGGTAAGATAGATACTGCCTACAGGGAAATTAAAGAGACCTTTGGAGATAAGAGAACGACTTGTATGAATATCAAGAGCTCAGGTGGAAACCCAGTTCTAAGCAAAGAAGGGAAAGCAGAAAGGTGGAAGGAGTATATAGAGGGTCTATACAAGGGCGATGTACTTGAGGACAATATTATGGAAATGGAAGACGATGTAGATGAAGATGAAATGGGAGATATGATACTGCGTGAAGAGTTTGACAGAGCACTGAATGACCTGAGTCGAAACAAGGCCCCCGGAGTAGACAACATTCCATTGGAACTACTGACGGCCTTGGGAGAGCCAGTCATGACAAAACTCTACCATCTAGTGAGCAAGATGTATGAAACAGGCGAAATACCCTCAGACTTCAAGAAGAATATAATAATTCCAATCCCAAAGAAAGCAGGTGTTGCCAGATGTGAAAATTACCGAACTATCAGTTTAATAAGTCACAGTTGCAAAATACTAACACGAATTCTTTACAGACGAATGGAAAAACTAGTAGACGCCAACCTCGGGGAAGATCAGTTTGGATTCCGTAGAAACACTGGAACACATGAGGCAATACTGATCTTACGACTTATCTTAGAAGAAAGATTAAGGAAAGGCAAACCTACGTTTCTAGCATTTGTAGACTTAGAGAAAGCTTTTGACAATGTTGACTGGAATACTCTCTTTCAAATTCTAAGGGTGGCAGGGGTAAAATACAGGGAGCGAATGGCTATTTACAATTTGTACAGAAACCAGATGGCAGTTATAAGAGTCGAGGGACATGAAAGGGAAGCAGTGGTTGGGAAGGGAGTAAGACAGGGTTGTAACCTCTCCCCGATGTTATTCAATCTGTATATTGAGCAAGCAGTAAAGGAAACAAAAGAAAAATTCGGAGTAGGTATTAAAATTCATGGAGAAGAAATAAAAACTTTGAGGTTCGCAGATGACATTGTAATTCTGTCAGAGACAGCAAAGGACTTGGAAGAGCAGTTGAACGGAATGGACAGTGTCTTGAACGGAGGATATAAGATGAACATCAACAAAAGCAAAACAAGGATAATGGAATGTAGTCTAATTAAGTCGGGTGATGCTGAGGGAATTAGATTAGGAAATGAGGCACTTAAAGTAGTAAAGGAGTTTTGCTATTTGGGGAGCAAAATAACTGATAATGGTCGAAGTAGAGGGGATATAAAATGTAGGCTGGCAATGGCAAGGAAAGCGTTTCTGATGAAGAGAAATTTGTTAACATCCAGTATTTATTTAAGTGTCAGGAAGTCATTTCTGAAAGTATTCGTATGGAGTGTAGCCATGTATGGAAGTGAAACATGGACAATAAATAGTTTGGAGAAGAAGAGAATAGAAGCTTTCGAAATGTGGTGCTACAGAAGAATGCTGAAGATTAGATGGGTAGATCACATAACTAATGAGGAAGTATTGAATAGGATTGGGGAGAAGAGAAGTTTGTGGCACAACTTGACCAGAAGAAGGGATTGGTTGGTAGGACATGTTCTAAGGCATCAAGGGATCACCAATCTAGTATTGGAGGGCAGCGAGGAGGGTAAAAATCGTAGAGGGAGACCAAGAGATGAATACTCTAAGCAGATTCAGAAGGATGTAGGTTGCAGTAGGTACTGGGAGATGAAAAAGCTTGCACAGGATAGAGTAGCATGGAGAGCTGCATCAAACCAGTCTCAGGACTGAAGACCACAACAACAACAACAACAACAACAACAACAACATGATGCCATATGCAAGCAATGAGTGAAAATAGGCATAGTAAGCTAATTTACTAAGATGTTTACCACCAAAATTTGCAATGACCCTTATTGCATAAGTAGCTGAACTCAAACGTTTCAGAAGATCATCAATGTGTTTCTTCCAATTTAATCTCTCATCAGTGGACACACTTAAAAATTTTGAATATTCTACCTTAGCTATATGCTTCTGATTAAGGTCTATATTTATTGATGGCGTCATACCATTTACTGTACAGAACTGTATGTACTGTGTCTTATCAAAATTCAGTGAGAGTCCGTTTACAAGGAACCACTTAGTAATTTTCTGAAAGACATTATTGACAATTTCATCAGTTATTTCTTGTTTGTCAGGTGTGATTACTATACTTGTATCATCAGTAAAGAGAACTAACTTTGCCTCTTCATGAATATAGAATGGCAAGTCATTAATATATATTAAGAACAACAAAGGACCCAAGACTGACCCTTGTGGAACCCCATTCTTGATAGTTCCCCAGTTTGAGGAATGTGCTGACCTTTGCATATTGTGAGAACTGCTTATTTCAACTTTCTGCACTCTTCCAGTTAGGTATGAATTAAACCATTTGTGCACTGTCCCACTCATGCCACAATACTTGAGCTTGTCTAGCAGAATTTCATGATTTACACAACCAAAAGCCTTTGAGAGATCACAAAAAATCCCAATGGGTGGTGTTCGGTTATTATGATTATTATAAATTTGATTGGTGAAAGCATATATGGCACCTTCTGTTGAAAAACCTTTCTGGAAACCAAACTGACGTTTTGTTAGTACTTCATTTTTACAGATATGTGAAGCTACTCTTGAATACATTACTTTCTCAATAATTTTGGATAAAGCTGTTAGAAGGGAGACTGGATGGTAATTGTTGACATCAGATCTATCCCCTTTTTTATGCAAAGGTATAACAATTGCATATTTCAGTCTAACAGGGAAAATGCCCTGTTCCAGAGAGCTATTACACATGTGGCTAAGAATCTTACTTATCTGTTGAGAACAAGCTTTTAGTATTTTGCTGGAAATGCCATCAATTCCATGTGAGTTTTTGCTTTTAAGCAAGTTTATTATTTTCCTAATTTCAGAGGGAGAAGTGGGTGAGATTTCAATTGTATCAAATTGCATAGGTATGGCCTCTTCCATTAACAGCCTAGCATCTTCTAATGAACACCTGGATCCTACTATATCCACAACATTTAGAAAATGATTATTAAAAATATTTTCAACTTCTGACTTTTTGTTTGTAAAGTTTTCATTCAATTTGATGGTAATACTGTCTTCCTCTGCTCTTGGTTGACCTGTTTCTCTTTTAATAATATTCCAAATTGTTTTAATTTTATTATCAGAGTTGCTGATTTCAGACATGATACACATACTCCTGGATTTTTTGATAACTTTTCTTAATATAACACAGTAGTTTTTATAATTTTTGATAGTTTCTGGGTCACTACTCTTTCTTGCTGTCAGATACATTTCCCTTTTCTGGTTACAAGATATTTTTATACCCTTAGTAAGCCATGGTTTGTTACAAGGTTTCTTACGAGTATATTTAACTATTTTCTTGGGGAAGCAGTTTTCAAATGCATTTACAAAAATGTCATGAAATAAATTATATTTTAAATTAGCATCAGGTTCACGGCACACCTCATCCCAGTCTAACTGCTGTAGGCTTTCCCTGAAATTTGCAATTGTTAAATCGTTGACTGAACGTACTACTTTGGAGGACTGTTTAGTATTGCTGAATGGAGCTATGTCATATATTGTAACCAGCTGTGCACCATGATCAGAAAGACCATTCTCAACAGGCTGAGCATTTATCTGGTTAAACTTATGTTGGTCTATAAAGAAGTTATCTATCAGTGAGCTGCTATCCTTTACCACCCGAGTAGGAAAATCAATAACGGGTGTCAAATTGAAAGAACCAAGTAATACTTCAAGGTCATTTTTCCTATTACCCTCTTTCAGAGAATCTACATTGAAGTCCCCACAAATAATAATTTGCTTCCCCCTGTCTGACAGATAGCACAGAAATAGATGAAAATTTCCTGATGGGGACCTATATACAGTTACAATTATAAATGTGCCTTTATTTAATTTAAGCTCACAGGCACATGCTTCTATATGTTTCTCTACACAAAACGTTTTTGTTTCTATACTTTTTGCACAATGATAACTTTTGACTTACATGGCAACTCCTCCTTTCTCCATATTTTCTCTAATTACATGTGCAGAGAGCTTATATCCACTTACCTTTACCTTATCCATATCAGTAACAATGTGATGCTGAGCCAGGCATAGTATATCTATTTCATCCTCAGCTTCTAAATCTTCTAAACAAACCAGAAGCTCATCTATTTTATTCTTTAAACTCCCAATATTTTGATGAAATATACTTACATTACTTTTAATTATACTTTTATGAGAACCTTTCCTTATTCTAACATTTGCAGTACTGTCCTGTCTGAGTTTCTCATTGTGCTTAGGCCTAGTTCCTATACCAGTGGTCACATGGTGTTCAGAGAGGCAGATTATGTCAACTGGGTTGGGTGACTTTAATTCATCAATGAAATTACCTAGGACTGAGATACAGCTTGCTGGAGATAAAATTTCTGGTGATTGGTGAAAATTTATAATTGACAGCTGTGATTGGTGATCCAATGTGCTAGAATTGTGCCGATTAATTTATTTCCTAAACTGAAGATTTGTTTCAATCCTGACCTCTCGTAGAACTTGACATCTTTCTGTCTTACCTATCCTAAAAAAGGTGCTACTCTAACACCTGTAACCACTGGTATTTTACCATTTATGGCAGTGCCTCCCCCTCTTAAATTTCCTGCTATTACCCCAGCCAGTTTACCCTTCCCTTTCCTGTTGAGATGTATGCCGTGCCTGGTATAGTCCCACCTACTGAGAGAATCAACAGGAACCACACTAATATGAGCCCCCGCACCCGACCCAAGCAGCCGTTCTAACTCCAAATTAACTCTCCCAACAGAAGAGTTCAAATGAGGTCGGTCATGGCGTCTCAGGACAGATACAAATTAAACACTGGTGTGTCTCGATGCCGACGCAATCTTTACCAGGTCACACTCTATACTGTACCCAGGACCTCTGTCGATACTGTTCCGTGGCCCTCCCACAATAACCACGGTGTCTTCCCTGGTAAATCCTTTACAGAGTGAACCTAAATCCTCTGTCACCTGATCCAGACTAGCAATCGGTTTCAAAAAATTTGTGACCTGTTATTCTGGTCCTAATTCCTCCTGCAGAAGTTGGCCTACACCTTTGGCATGAGAACTGCCTAACAACAAAGCTTTCTTTCTTTTCGATGACTTTCCTACATTCTTTTTCAATTTCCTATTGAAAGTTTGTTGTGTCCTGTCTATACCCACCTCTGCTTGAGGCTCATCAGTTTCTAACTGAAGCAACAGGTCAAACCTATTTTTAACATTCACCACAAAACTGTCAGACTTAGTTCTAGGCCTGTTCCTTCTGTTGCCTGTTGCCACTCGCTCAGTCCGGAACCGCGCGACTGATACGGTCGCAGGTTCGAATTCTGCCTCGGGCATGGATGTTTGTGATGTCCTTAGGTTAGTTAGGTTTAAGTAGTTCTAAGTTCTAGGGGACTGACGACCACAGATGTTAAGTCCCATAGTGCTCAGAGCCATTTGAACCATTTTTTGAACCTGTTGCCACTTCCCACCTCTCTTTGCCCTTCTCCCTCCGTAACCTGTCCAGATCTTCCCTAGCCTGATCTAGCTCAGCCTGAAGGGCAGCAATTTTCCCCTCCTGTTCCACTATCTTCCTATCTCTGCTGCAAATCCTACATAACCACTGATGAGCCTAATCCACTTTCCCGACATCCACGCCACTGCAGTCCCCCCAATGAAAAAAAACTACTGCATCCATCACACCAAACCCCGGAACTAACAATTCTACGGCAAGTCAGGCACTTCTCACTGAAGGCAAAAATAATACTTTAGCTGGAATAAATCAATTAAATTACCGAAAATCAAAAAAGACGTTACAAGAATTAAGCCTATTCACAAATGTATATAAGCAAGTTTCTTATTTAAAATTCCGCTGTTTTTCTGAGATATGTATTTAAACAATGAAGGTATACGCTATTTATTATATATTTCACTCGATGGAATGAAAAAAAGGACAATTAAACGAGATACTTTAAGTTTGATTCTCCAAAAACGTTACGAGAATTAGGCCTAGAAACAAATGTATATAAGCAAGTTTCTGATATAAAGTTACGCTGTTTTTCTGAAATCTGTATTAAAACAATGAAGTTATACGCTATTTACGGTAGTTTACTTATTTGTTACCGAGAAACTAGTCAAATTACCGTGAAACAAGAAACAAACACGATTACAAAATTTAAGCCTAAACGCGATTTCGCGAAGTTACGATCTTTTCGTGTTTTCTGAAAAAATACGCAAAGAAAAGTCAAACCTTTAACGGCAAGACTAAACGATACACTAATGCACGTATTTAATTTGTTGTCGGTGTTAAACTAAATTATATTCCTGTGCAAATCACTTAACTTTCTGGAAATGGTTTCTGGCGTCAGTTACTCAGCGGCCATCTTGGACAGTAAGACAAAGCACAGAGAAAGCAAAAAAGGGTGCAAAAGCCGCAACAACGTAACATAGAACATAAAGAGCACAAGCAAGTTAAACACTGGGTACCCAGAAAGCAAAGAACCGAAAAAACAACCAATAACAGCAAAAATCAATCAACAAGACGACAGAGCAGTAAGAAAGCAGTACGGAGACCGCCATGTGTAGGTTCGATACGTCGTCGCCAGATACTGTGTCTGACTTCGCACTGAACGGTAAGGAGAGATAGACTGCTGACTGATGCGCCAGTTGTCGTGGTAGGAAAACTGGACAGGGCCAGAAATCATTAGCAAACAGATAACACAGCAAACAGAAGGTTTACTTACTTTGCCTTTCTCCAGGCATACGAAGACTCGTTACAAATAATTCAGCAAGAAACAGAGCCTAGCTATCACGCTGACTAAAGAACGAACAATGAAGACAGAGCCACGACCAGGCGGCATCTGCGTAGCATCTTGTAGCGAAATGGATCCGAGTGTGAGCGGGCTGAGTAGCTGCCGCCGGTGTCCTATATTTCGGCAGGAGCTACTGCGGGTGCCGCTCAGCAGGCGCGCTCCATTGGATCTACTGGATCCTGCACGACCACTATCGACTTCTTATAGAAACCTGCAATTCCGCTATCCACATCGATGCCCATTGAGCCGTCCGTGGCTCATGATTGTGACCTGTCCTTCCTGCATTTCTGAAATGGCGAGAATACTTCTTTTTCTTTTAGTTTTGTGTTAATGTCTTCTGGCGCCACTGTTCTTGTTCACCTTCGCTGTCCGTGAGTGGCAGCACCAGCGTTATCGATAGTACGTTCTTGTTGCTATCTGTGGAGCGATTGCGAGTATTTCCGGGTTCTGCTCTGACAGGAACGGGTCGGTGTAGTGAGTCGGTGCAGTGAGTCGGCACGGTCACTCGAAAGTCAGACAGTCGCATGTTAGTCAGTCGGCTCTGAGTCTCAGTCCCCTTTGGGTTGTGGACTGAGTCGGGTTCGTTGTTACTCGGTTGTTGGACTAGTTGGCAGTCAGTAGCAGGCAGGTCCACATGGTGGAAGTACGCACCGCGAGAATGGTCAACGCAGATGGAAGGCCGTTGGTCGGCCGGTTGGCTGGTCGTCGGATGGCGACATGTGGTCTGCGGAGCACTGACACCAGTATCAGTCGGGGAAGAGTTGGCAGCCAGCAACGGTCGGGCCCGTATGGTTTTAGTATTCGCCGGGACCGCTTTTGGCGAAAGTGGGCGCGCGTTGGTCGTTTGCTCGGCCGGTCGTCTCTCTCTACGACGTCTTGGATCCCCAGGACGAAAACAATTTTCCGAGTCGGGATGTGGTTGGACCTTGTCGGTTCTTTGGAACTGAGAAGCGACGTAGTCTCCACAGCGCGAAGCCAGGCCGTGGCTTTTGGCGGTGGGCACGCGCTGTTGCATTTGGAGGCGCTAGCTGTGTGAGCGACTTTTCTCTTTCCTCCGAAGCAGGATCCTCGAGTTGAGTATTTAGTTGCCTGTTCTTAAAACTCGACTGTTACGATTTCTTAGTTTTAGTGGATTGTTCTCTCCTCAGCCGTTAACGCGTGTGATAACAAGCGGTGTGTGTTGTTTCCTTGATCTTTATCCTTTTAAACTTGTCTTGAGTGGTGTGTGACGCCTTGATCTTGGTGAGGCCGTGACCGAAGTATAGGTATTTTGGTTTACTCGTGATCGGCCGATATTTTCTATTATTTGTGCAGTTGCATCTGACGGTTGGAATTCGGTCAGATTGTCGGTCGGTCGTGAACCGTCCCTAAGTTGTGCTGCCTTCTCTTCTCTGACCTTAAGCCTTGGCTGCCTGTCCCACTTCACTACACCCGTAATGGACCTTCTCAGGCCGATCCTGGAGTATTTTCTGAACACCACTTTTTATTGTTTTAATTTATGTTTCCCCTTTTGTAATTTTGTAAGTACTGTGCTTTGCCGTCTCTAGTGTATTAATGCTGTTTTAATGATTGAAATTAGGCCTTCAGCCATGTTTTATTTAAATTTCTTGTTTGCTCTGTGTTTAGGCCTGCAGCCGCGTTTGTTTCAGAATCTGTGGCTTTAATATGCAATCCTTGTCTGTAAGGTTTCTCTTTAATTATATTGAATTCTTGAAACGGACTTTAGCCGTGTTCTGTAAATGTTTATCTTAAAGTTGTCTTTAATTATTCTTGAGTAATTGCTTGGGCCTTCAGCCGGCAAGATACTTCAACTTTTCTTAAGATGTTTTTCTGCTGTATTATGTAAAGGCTTATTTTTAAAGTCTCTCTTTTATTATGTTCAAAATTCAAATGGTTCAAATGGCTGTGAGCACTATGGGACTTAACATCTGAGGTCAACAGTCCCCTAGAACTTAGAACTACTTAAACCTAATTAACCTAAGGACATCACACAAATCCATGCCAGAGGCAGGATCCGAACCTGCGACCGTAGCGGTCTAGCGGTTCCAGACTGAAGCGCCTAGAACGGCTCGTTTTATTACGTAAAGAAAATTTTTTTAATTGGGCTCTCAGCCGAAGAACTAACTTGAATTTTCCTCAATATGGCCTTAGCCTTTTAAAGAATTTCCTTAGCTGATCTGAAATATTAATTCGGCCTTTAGCTGAGAAGATATTGTAATTTTACTTAAGTACGGCCTTCAGCCGTTACTCTAAATCCTGGTGTTTTAAAAGCAATCATTTAAACTTATTCTGGAGAAGTTACACTCAGCCGTGAATTGATCTTTATCGTTTTAAAGAGAAAACTGTGCATTGGTTTGAGGAATAAAGTTATGTGTATTCTTGTATAACTAACAGTAACTGACCGTGGCCACTTTCCACAACCTGATCCGCTCTGTCCTCCGAAACCAGATGTCACCCATGGGGTGGTATCGACACGCGGTTCCACAGTCATGACTGGCACACCAGCGCTCACCAGCCTCTATGACTGATCATCCTTAACGTAGAGATGAGGCAGCTAAGAATGATGTTCCTGCATCTGTCATACAAGCTTATCGTCTCGAAGGCCAGTCGGGTTAGAGGCATTGCTTCTGCCAGATGTGGCACCACTGTGAATTAAATTCGCATTCTGTATTCCCTGAACCACCTACAAATTTAATAACGTAGTGTATAGGCCCATTAAATAAAATTGCATGCTACATGACTTTGCTATTTTGAAAGACACCATTGTGTTTTGATATTTACAAAGGCATTAACACAAGACACTGTTTATCGATAAAAGTACTAACGATATTCTGAGTTTTACCAAAGAGCCCTTTGTTCCTATAAGATGTTCGTGCTGCGCATGAGTGTGGATGTGAGCAGCCCAAACTGTTGTGAACTCAGCACGGCGCGGAAATATCAAACGGCCGCCAGCAGTTGAATTGATCTACGTGAGCGTACAAGCACGGGATATCGTGCGACGCCCAGCGCAAAGAAGATGTGATCAGTTGGTTCAATATTTTCATAGGAAGTGGACGTAATTTGCGGTCTGTATTTCAAATTGCAATGTCTGAAATTTGGATCAGTTCTGTTCAAGAACATTGTTTAAGTCTACAACTATACATTGCCAACTACAGTGAAGTGCATGACAGAGGGTAAGCCCCCTTGTACATGTCCCCTCACGTATTTTGTGCAGGAGAGCCTTTTCTGCTAACTCCAAATAGCATTTAACCACACGCAGGTCGATCGAAGGAGGCACTGATGTCATGTGAAACTATTTTTAACGGTTATCTACCCTGTTCATGCAGGTTAATCAAAAGTGCAGTCTGCATTTTGGCATTGAAGTGGCGAGTTAGCTTTGTATCATTACAGTTGAAGTGGACTCATTTAAGCTAATTGTGGCCATAAATAACTACTAATCAGTCTCTGATCAGTGGAACTGCTCATATAGTATGCTACATTGTTCTACAGGACGTGTGAATCCTGGAGATGGGGACGAGCTATCACATTTGGTACTTGAGATCACAGGATAAAAGAAAATGAAATAGAGTACTAGATGCAGTACCTCTGTATAAAGACAATTCAAGTAACATTACTGGACAGACAAGTTAGGCAGCTGACATCATTACATATAGTTATAAACAACGGTGTCGAAGCGAACCGAAATTATTAAAAGATATAGTTACTCTCCGATTACATCATGTAATATAGCAACAAACATGTTTCGTTTAAAGCTAAGTAGCCCAAATACATTATTATAAATATTTATATGTGCAGTCCCACAGTATTCTTATTTAACGAGATATTAAATGCTGTTAATGTAAGTTCATCGTTCTATCGAAAAAACCTACAGTTGGTTCCGTATATCAATGGACATAAAAAGTTTAAGCATGAAACATATGGCAAAATACACATCTCTTTGTGTGCTAACATTAAAAAAAAAAGAATAACCTCGTTTCGATATTGTAAACCATTTATGAAATACAATAAGCGACACAACCATATGAATCACCCTGCATATGGACAGAACTGGGTGCACCGTACACGACTCTCCTTCAGACGAGCAAACCAATACATAGAGAACGGAGTTAAATATCTCTCTGCTCTCTGATTTAATCATAATTTCGATATGTCGGCTAAATTTCCTCTGCAGCAATGTATAACCTAAAATGAAACATACGCTTACTCTATGCAATGTCTTTTATACCTTCGCAAACACTTAAAATCTCATGCAATGATTTACTTAATTTTGAGCAACAAAGTAACTATGGCGAATATCGAAAAGAAATTCAGTCGTTTACTGAGCGAAGATACCAGGTTGTAAGATGCAAAAGAATCAAATTTTTTCACCAAATAGTTTTCTTAAAGTTGGTTGATAAGTATTTCACAGTGGCTGGCACATCCGCCCAGTGCTTCGCCGCTAATTCTCGTTAAGACTATGCTACCCACGTAGGACAGAGAGGCGACATCACACCACTTAGTGCTTGGTCGTTGGAATATTCACACGATCTTGTGACACGCTGTGTTCACGTCAGGTCGCTCACGTAGGACAAAGGCAACATGAGGACACCAGTTCACTCCACCGATAACACTACAATTGAGTCTGCGCCTGCCAGACTTTTCGGAAGTAAACAATTATTACACTTTGTTATGCGTGCTCTATTGGAGGACGTTAAAACTACATCAATGCATACGGTACAATGAAAATATCACAAGTTACTACGTATTATGGAAGTTCACATATTGTCTTTTACTGTACGGCATCAGAATTGCTTTAGTAAATGTTAATCTAACAATTTGCGTAACAGTTTCGTGATTACGCCTATGTGCATAATAGCTGAGACTCACAACCTAACTACCATGCCGTAAAACGACATGCCATTATGAAAGCTGTTTTAACATACACTACTGGCCATTAAAACTGCTACACCACGAAGATGACGTGCTACAGACGCGAAATTTAACCGACAGGAAGAAGATGCTGTGATATGCAAATGATTAGCGTTTCAGAGAATTTACACAAGGCTGGCGCCGGTGGCGACACCTACAACATGCTGTCATGAGGAAAGTTTCCAAACCGATTTCTCATACACAAACAACAGTTGACCGGCGTTGCCTGGTGAAACGTTGTTGTGATGCCTCGTGTAAGGAGGAGAAATGCGTACCATCACGTTTCCGACTTTGATAGAGGTCGGATTGTAGCCTATCGCGTTTGCGGTTTATCGTATCGCGACATTGCTGCTCGCGTTTGTCGAGATCCAATGATTGTTAGCAGAATATGGAATCGGTGGGTTCAGGAGGGTAATAGGGAACGCCGTGCTGGATCTCAACGGCCTCGTATCACTAGCATTCGAGGTGACAGGCATCTTATGCGCATGGCTGTAACGGATCGTGCAGCCACGTCTCGATCCCTGAGTCAACAGATGGCGACGTTTGCAAGACAACTACTATCTGCACGAACAGTTCGACGACGTTTGCAGCAGCATGGACTATCAGCTCGGAGACCATGGCTGCGGTTACCCTTGACGCTGTATCGCAGACAGGAGCGCCTGCGATGGTGTACTCAACGACGAACCTGGGTGCACGAATGGCAAAACGTCATTTTTTCGTATGAATCCAGGTTCTGTTTACAGCTTCATGATTGTCGCATCCGTGTTTGGCGACATCGCGGTGAACGCACATTGGTATCGTGTATTCGTAATCGCCATACTGGCGTATCACCCGGCGTGATGGTATGGGGTGCCATTGGTTACACGTCTCGGTCACCTCTTGTTCGTATTGACGGCACTTTGAACAGTGGACGTTACATTTCAGATGTGTTACGACCCGTGGCTCTACCGTTCATTCGATCCCTGCGAAACCCTACGTTTCAGCAGGATAATGCACGAGCACATGTTGCAGGTCCTGGGCGGGCCTTTCTGGATACAGAAAATGTTCGACTGCTGGCTGCCCTGGCCAGCACATTCTCCAGATCTCTCACCAATTGAAAACGTCTGGTCAATGGTGGCCGAGCAACTGGCTCGTCACAATACGCCAGTCACTACTCTTGATGAACTGTGGTATCGTGCAGAAGCTGCATGGGCAACTGTACCTGTACAAGCCATCCAAGCTCTGCTTGGCTCAATGCCCAGGCGTATCAAGGCCGTTATTACGGCCAGAGGTGGTTGTTCAGGGTACTGATTTCTCAGGATCTATGCACCCAAATTGCGTGAAAATGTAATCACATGTCAGTTCTAGTATAATATATTTGTCCAATGAATACCCGTTTATCATCTGCATTTCTTCTTGGTGTAGCAATTTTAATGGCCAGTAGGTTATATTGTTCATAAGTTGTTTCTGTAATAGAAGTACAGATAATACAAATGTGTACATCGTCATATACAGTTTGGTCGGAAATTCCCGTTACAAACTTCTAGGACTTGTAGAGGGGAGTGAGTACATCGTATTTTGAATAAGAACCCGTGTCCGAAAATATCATCCAACGAGACTACAGATCGTCAAAGTTATAGGTGCGGGCGTCTGTAAATGTACGTACACACGGGGTGATTCGGTGATGATGTTACAGACTTTCTAGGATGATGGAGAACGATAAATGTATTAATTTGAAGTAAGGATCCCTGTACCTGAAACGAACGAGTCGAAAGCTATAAACGAAAACCGTTCTGATAGCTCTGACAGTTGAACAAATGTACCGGTTCCTGTGTTGGGAAGAGTGTAGGGCTGATAACTTTCAGTGGTGGTAGTGCGGACATAAACTAGAAAAAATGTCCAATAAAAGTGGGCTCTAAATTGAATACCTGAGGAGCTATGACCATTCGTTCATCTTCGCTAATGTGAAACACATCTCCTCTATTGCACAAGTGTTCATAGCTGTTAAGGTACGCACTTTAGAGACCACGTTTACTGGATATTTTTTCTCGTTTTTGTCCACACTACCACCACTGAAAGTTACCAACCCTACACTCTTCGCAACACAAGAACCGGTACATGTATTCAACTGTCAGAGCTATCAGAATGGTTTTCGTTGATAACTTTCGACTCGGTACAGGGATCCTTACTTCAAATTAATACATTTATCGTTCTCCATCATCGTAGAAAGTCTGTAACATCATCATGGAATCACTCTGTGTGTACGTACATTTACAGACGTCCGCGCCTATAACTTTGACGCTCTGTAGTCTCGTTGGATGACGTTTCCGGACATGGGTTCCTATTCAAAATACGATGTACTCACTCCCCTCTACAAGTCCTAGAAGTCTGTAACGGGAATTTCCGACTACCCTGTATATAGTTTATAGTTAATCTTTTGGATAGTAACGACATTGTTCCGTCGTTATTTCCATTTCGTATAAAATTACTGAGCCATTCATGCTGACTCAGTGTTGATGACACATATCAGCGGAACTACTCTGCACATTTTAGGTAACGTGGTAAATCTGCGTTTCCTTTCACGTACTACTTTCAAATATTTTGTATGATAGGTAATAGCTTTTTTTGTTTCTTCTTTTCATTGATTCACTGTAAATATGAACATGCCCAAATTTAGCCGAAACTTGTCACATCAATAAAATTATGATCTAGGCTGAGTTTTGTTTATAAAATTACAACACATCATTATTTCCCCTGGTGACATAATACCATTCCCCTATGAATGCAGTAGCCAACTGTTGTACGGTGAACCGACGGAAAACTTCCATCAAGATATTCTCATCGCAAGAATGTAAGTTGTGACGTGAGGCAATAGACACAGCGGGTGATCACACCTCGTGGGAATGAAAGAAAGCGAGTGTTATCTGTCTGTTATCCAACGGCACGCTTATCATATCACGCTTGGAACAGTTTGGTCGAAATCAGTAAAGGGAGCAGTTTTGTAAAACTCTTGACATTCTGAGATTAGTGAACAAGCCGATATTAAAGGACTTGGAGTGGGGAAAGTTACTATAAGAGTTCGATGCTGACGCTGTCAATCTTATCCGTGGAAAGAGCTGAAATCAACTGACATGTCCGCGCGTTTGGCTTGGTTCCTTTTCTCTGTGGTGGTCTCGACCGTTGTGGTAAGCAAGCCTATTTGTATATTTATTACAAAAATAGATTCAGAACAAACCACCTGACACTAATCTCTATACATAATCAAAACGTTCATGTTGTAAAAACATAACACGCTGAGACTTGCCGTTACATCTGAAATAGTTGTTGCAGTGCAATGTACATTACACTTTACGTTGGGCTTGGTGTAAATAAACACTCTGGCTTTTACAACTCAATCTCTCCAACTGAGAAAGTTCCTTTACTTATAGGCTGATACATCACTCGCTTCGAGTGCTACGGAATGCTCTTCTGTTTTCAATTTCATAATCATACAGATCCACCTAAGATGCTGTGGGAAATTTAGGTCCGTTCAGTGAATTTATATATGAGGTGAACTTCCAAAATTGACAGATCTTTGACCAGGATCTGACATTAGTCTTCATGGATGGCCCTTCTTATGAGCTGGTTTTAAATTTTCTGCATTTCCCAGTACTCTCTGTTGCAGCGAGTGTAGCAGTTTGTACTAGAAATTCTCAGTTCCTCCTTTAAACAAGTTTTCAGTGACAGCCGGTCAGCTCAACCAAGTATTCTTGATGAGCCCTTTGCCATTGATAACCATTATTAATGCAATAGAACCATAGTCGCCAATCCTTCTGTCATCGTAAAAATCTCGAAAATACTGACTCCGTTTGTAGCCAGGGGGCCTAAAATATTTCTTTCACGACTGAGTTGTCGGACTAGTTGTTTGAGGCAGTATTAATCAGCAAGAATGTTCGTCCTTATAGCCAGTATCGTATGTTTCCCATCCGGTACTGTGCAAGTTAGTCACTCCTACTTCTACCGCATACATAGGGTATTTCCGTGCTGTTCAGTAAGGCTACCGTTGAATAATCAGTATCGCACTTTCGGTACTTCTTAAATTCAAGATACAAAGGAATTACGACGTGGACCTGTTTGTGAACATTGATTTTTATCAATGGGCGAAGTTGAAACTTTATGCCAGACCGGAATTCGAACCCAGGTCTCCTGATTAATAGGCAGATGTTCCGGTCACTGAGCCACGTTAACACATTGATTATCACACCTGTACGGATTACCCTAACACCCCTTCCGCCAGACCCAAATTTTCATCTTATGCGAAAGAACAGTCGCCACTCATACAATTAACCCTTTCACGGATGAAATTAATTTTTTACAGTTTTTTAAAATATTAAGGTGATAACGGTTTCTTTTCAGTCCCATTATTATATTTTCACCACCAAAATATTTTTTAGGTTCTCCATTTTTTCACAACAGGAAGTGGGACACATATGTCCCATGAACCATGAAGAGTTGATAATAGCCAGATCAAGAAAAAAATTGAATAGTAGATGCCATCATTTTATGGATCGTCTGCCTACCATATATCTTTCACGTGGCTGATCAAATCGGTCAGCGCCGCCCATTGTGTTATTGTAATGACTTACTACTTCAGGACAGGAAACAGTTACCTTAGAGCCATCTTTCAGTTTTCTTTCAATAAATTTGACATCTTTTGGATTGTTGTATGTGGAAAGAAGGCAAACTGCTTTGTTGTCCTGCCATTTCACAGCAGCTACACCACACTTTATTGCAAACTGACACTCTCCACATTTGAGATCACTTTTTTTGTTTTCTAATATTCCTGGTAGTCCTTTCCTCTTTCCTCTTACAGTTCCACAACTATAGAGGCCTTTGTTCCTCAGTCCTTTCATCAACTTGTAAGTTGTGAAGAAATTATCGAAAACAATGATTCTGCCTGTTTAAAAAAAATGGTTGACGCAGTTCCAGAACTAATCGTTCACACATCTGATAAATCTTGAAGTCTTGTATTCGGGTGCTCTATTTACCAGTGTACACTTCAAAACTTGAAACAAAACTGCTTTTCGAGTCGGAAAGACACCAAATTTTGTAGTCCCTCTTTGTTGGCTCCATGGGCATATACTGTTAGGGAGACGTACGTCCCTTGAATGCCACCATTGATTCGTCTACTGCTAATGTAGAAGTGGCTCATATGCTGCTAAACAGTTTTTGTGTAGTGCTGTAATAATGGGTCTAATTTTATAAAGTTTGTCATAGTTTGGATCTGTTTTTGGAGGAAGAATAACACTGTTGTCATTGCAGTGCAGGTCCTGTACGATTTTCTTGTATCTTGACAGTGTCATGACGTTTGAAACTGAACTCACTTTCAACATTGGATCTGAACTCCAGTAACTGTCAGCTGCTGGTAGTTGATGGATACCCATTATTATGAGCATGTCTATGAATGCCTTCAGTTCAGGAACAGTTATTTCTTTCCATTTGACACTTCTTCTGAGCAGCATATAAATTTGTTTGAAAACATAATGTTTTTGCAAAAAAGTTTCTCAAAATAAGCCGGCCGAAGTGGCCGTGCGGTTAAAGGCGCTGCAGACTGGAACCGCAAGACCGCTACGGTCGCAGGTTCGAATCCTGCCTCGGGCATGGATGTTTGTGATGTCCTTAGGTTAGTTAGGTTTAACTAGTTCTAAGTTCTAGGGGACTAATGACCTCAGCAGTTGAGTCCCATAGTGCTCAGAGCCATTTGAACCATTTTTTTTCCTCAAAATAAACACATTCACTGTCTGTTACACTGAAATCTACTTTCGATTTTGGCTCCATACACAGAATCACAGTGTTTTCAAAACATGTAGTATCATCACCCCAGTCACTGTCAGAATCACTTACATCTTGATCTCCTGTCTCTTCAGTGTTTATAACACATGCATTATGTTCAGCCTGTTCATAAGAGTTCTCATCAGCGAAAATATCAGGAAAGACATTTGCAAATCTACTGTCAGTGTTATTTGTTGTTTGTGAAATGTCTGACCTACCACCTGCTGTTCGATTTTCTGATACCTCATGTGGCATACCGCTTCTAGATGACTCTGCATCGGAAGTATTGTCCTCTTCAAGATAATGAGCTTCAGCTTTCGAATCCTCAGGATCATCTGGCAGCGAGGAAAGAGAATGGAGAATCTCACTGTCTTTCAGTATCTGCAAAATAGTATTGATAATTCATTAATAGCAAGCTTTAACTGTATTATTTTCAGTGTGAAAAGGAATAAAACAGCATCACATTATATTTCAAGCCGTTAAATAACTTTACAAATAATGTCTGCTCACCGCCTTCTCTATTGCCTTAGCAGTGCAGTCCCGATTTTTTCTCAGATTCAGTACAGTCGTCCCTAGATGGCAGCACCATGCAGAGCTGGGTGACACATATCCCGACACTCGAACTGGCGCTCAAAGTTAGTGGGACATATATGACCCATCAACCACGAAAGGGTTAAGTCGAGACTGGTCAGTGATTCTTTCAGTGCAACTGCCCACGACGGTCGAGCTCTTACGGGAATCAGAGGAACGCCGCGAGTAATGAGGGTAATGGGCAGGGGCACTACGTCAGTAGTGAGTGGGTAAGTTGAAAATTTGGGTCTGACGGGAGACGTGTTAGGGTAGTCTGGGCAGCAGCGATGACCACTGTGTCCGGATGGCTCAGTGGTGAGTGCATCTACCTATTAAGCAACATACCCGAGTTCGAATCCCGATACAGCATAAATTTTCCCCATTAATGGAAATCAATGCGCACTAGCAGCTACATGTCGTAATTCCTCTGTGTCTTGATTTGATAACAGGTGCAGGATCAGAATTGTCTCTGTTCTTTCTGACATGTTCCAAAGAACAGACATCACACATATAACTTCTTAAATCCCCATTTGCCGCACAGCCATGCCATATTCCTGTGCCCCTGACACAACTAAGCCATCAGGACAGTACGATTCGTGGGAGGCAGTCACTATCCAACAGTCGTGAGAAGAGTGATGCCAGGCGAGAGCAGGGCCAACTGCTTGAAAATGCTGAAATTATATGTAAGCGGTACGGTCGGTACATATTTCTCCGATGGTCAGGCAACATGTTTTAAGCAGTTTTGTCATCTGATCACATATTGCAAGGTTCACTGAATCGGCCTTTTCGGTGAGCAAGTGGAGGTTTAAATATAATACGGCCTCGTTCCTGGACTTCAGCGCTTTGATGTTCTGTTGGCAACTTGAGCACCGCTCATCTTTATCACATTCAACTGTATTCCCGTCGCGGTACTCAGTGACCAATTTTGAGGTACAACCGTGAATGTAACATCAGCTTAACTATTGTTTTTATTAATACTGTTTTCAATGTCGTTATGTATGTAGGAATATTTAGTAGCAGTTTGTACAAGAATGTTATGCTAATGGCTTTTTGTCGCAGTCTTATTTGTTCAAACTTGTAAACGTAGGATTGTTTGTTATGTTTGCGTATTTGGTTCTATTAAGGGCAATTTGTATTTCGTTTTAAATTACATAAAATAATTATTTGAAAAGTTTTATTCTAAATGTATAATTTTTGTGGATCCATACACAAAATTTATTTTTCCTGTTAAGAATTACTATAAAAGATTGAGGGAGTTACACATTTTTTATTAACATCACTATTCTCACTGGTCTGAAGGGACTCGCCAAGAATTCCTTTCCTTTGCCAACCTCTTCATTTCAGAGCAGCACTTGCAGCCTATGTCCTCAATTATTTGATGGGTGTATTTCCGTCTCTATCTTCCTCTATATCTTTTACCCTGTTGTACCATGGGAGTTATTCCCTGGTGTCGAAAGAAATGTCCTGTCATCCTGTATCTTCTTCTTGTCAGTGTTTTCCACATATTCCTTTCCTCGCGGATTCTGCGAAGAACCTCCTCATTCCATATCGATTCACCTAATTTCCAACATTCTTCTGTAGTAACACATTTCAAGTGCATCTATTCTGTTCTGGTTTTCCCACAGTCCGTGTTTCACTATCATACAATGCTGTGCTCCAAACGTACATTCTTAGAAAGTAATTCCTCAAATTAAGGCCTATGTTTGATACCTGTACACTTCGCTTGGCCAGGAATGCCGCTTCGCCTTTTCTTGTCTTCTTTTCGTTCCTCCTTTCTCTGTCCGTCACGGGTTGCTTTCAGGGTGGCAGAATTCCTTAACTTCGTCTCCTTCGTGATCATCCACTTTGATGTTCAGCTTCTACCAATTCTCGTTTCTGCTACTTCTCATTACTTTTGGTTTTCTTCCGTTTACTCTCTTCTATTTTCTGTAGTCAGACCGTTCATTCCATTCAACAGATATTAGTTCGTCTTCACTTCCGCTGAGGATAGCAATGTCATCAGCGAATTTTATCATTGATATCATTTCATTCTAAATTTTAATATCACTCTTGAATCTTTCTTTTGTTTCCATAAATGCTTCTTGGACGAATAGATTGAACGGTAGGGGTGAAAGACTGCATCACAGTGTTACACCGTATTTACTGAGCACTTCGTTGCTGGTCC
Source organism: Schistocerca serialis cubense (assembly GCF_023864345.2). NCBI lineage: Eukaryota > Metazoa > Arthropoda > Insecta > Orthoptera > Acrididae > Schistocerca > Schistocerca serialis. The sequence continues at coordinate 370,763,891 of NC_064639.1, forward strand.
TCCAGTCCTATTTTTCCCATTTGAGTCTTGTATATACTGCTTATTACCGGCTTTTCCTATAACTTATGCCTATTTTACTCAGAATTTCGAACATTTTACTCTCTTTAACATTTTTTCTAGACAGACAAATCCGAAGAGTGTGTTTTCATGTTTCTTCATTGTTGCTTCCGTTATCAAGTTCATAGTCAGATCTGCCTCTCTGGTGCCTTTACCTTTCACAAAGCCAAACTGATGATCATCTGACTGACCTTCATTTTTCTTTCCTGTTCTTGTATTATTCTTGCCAGCAGCTTGGATAAATGAGCCGTTACGCTGATTGTGCGATGGTTCCGGCACGTAACTGTCCTTGCTATCTTCGTAATGCTATCGTTGATATTTCTTGGAAGTCAGATGGTAAGTCGCGAGTCTCACTGATGCTACGTACCTCTTGACAATGCCTTCATTGATTTTAGAAATTACGAAGGAATGTTATCTGTTGTTTCCACCATATTTGACATCAAATCTTCCAAACCTCATTTAAACCCTGACTTGTAGCGTAGGATTTGCGTGGAGCTATGTACGGGCCGAGGATTGTGTTTGCTTGGGCTCAATTCAACAACCAATTTATTAACCATAAAATCTTCTGGTCAGCAGAACAAATGGTTCAAATAGCTCTAAGCAATATGGGACTTAACATCTGAGGTCATCGGTCCCCTAGACTTAGAACTACTTAAACCTAACTAACCTAAGGACATCACACACATCCATGCTCGAGGCAGGATTCGAACCACGACCGCAGCAGCAGCACGGTTCCGAACTGAAGCGCCTAGAACCGCTGGGCCACAACAGCCGGCTCAGCAGAACAGTAACAGTTAAACACAACTTAACATGTAGCACAAGTTATTCTGAATACGGTGCTCAGTCAAGAGAACAACATTTAAATTACTGTCTGAGTAAAGTAATCAGTTAAACAGGATTCAAATGAAACTATCCCCAAGACAGTGGGGCAACATCAGTAATAAAAACAATATATGGTCATTGTCCACGGGAAAATACAATAAATGTAGGTTCAACAATTAATTGTAGGACAGTAAGGCAACTATTAACAGAATTAAGACCATCCACAAAACATGCAGCTAAGGATTGATCTAGGGTTACTCCCAACAACAACTAGGCACAACGAAAAGCTACTGTCCGCTGTCTACAGAACCGCCTATGCATATCGTACATCACAATACATGCTTCTCTAAAATTAAACATAATAATGATTCACTCAGACCAAAACAATATCACGCTCACAGACTCCTAAAGGCAACATCATCTTGTCTACCAGAAAACGTACAAATCAACCACACTAATGGGGTGTAGTTGACGAAATCAAGTTGTTTCTCACTTTTAGAGAACATATTCGCGCGCTCGGTGTGCCATCACAGAACAATCATGACACATCGCACTGTAACCATGGATTTTTCGTGTGTATAGGGAGGGAGTGGAGCCCCTTCACGGCCACACCGGCATGATGGCCAACACTAAAGTTCTACTGCCACCTCAGCGTATTGTTTACTTTTCACTAAGTGAGGTCTCGAAGGATGTGTGTACTGCAATGTTTCCGTACATCTGGTTATTATTAATCCTTAATACTCTCTCATCTTGAGATAGATTGGGTCGAAAGCTGGACGAAGGGTAGCGGTTTGATTGGCCGGGTGAGGGGTGGGGTGGGGGGGGGGGGGCGGGGGGGAGTGAGTGCCAAGGCAAGAGCCAAGGGGAAAAAACCTATGCGATAGTTAGGTCCAGTTGTAAGAGCAGTAGCTGCTTTTCGGGTTCTAAGAACAGTAGCGGTTTTCTTCCTGCCTGCGACAGGCGACAAGGCTGATAGCATTGACATTGTGGGGCGGTGTGACTCGGCGGCTGCAGCTGGGTACCGGTGGCTTCTCGGACAGCATCAGCGTGCCTGTAACAGTTGGGTTGATACTGTAACTGTTCAGTACGAGAGCTATTAGGAAAGTAATGGACGATAGGTCGCAAAATAGAAACCACAGTGAAAATCAAAATTCTTTTATTTGCAACAGCTATACCTTCCAGCTACTTCTCTACATAGCCGCTGCTCCAACTTAGACATGTGTCATAGCGTTACACCAGCTTTCCAGTACAGAAGGCAGTCCGACAATTTTCTACGCTGGAGTGCAGCTCGTTGTCTGTGCCAAAATGTTGTCTTAATAGGCAGCGGTTAACCCGACCAGAGATGAAAATCACAACGAGACAAGGCCGGGATGATTGGATGGTGATCAAACACTTCCCATCGAATACGCTACAGGAGCATCTCCATTCCCCTGCAGTATGCACCCGGGAACTGTCATGAAGAAGGAAATGCATGACCGTTACGTTATGTGGGATCGCGTGAAACTGGTCGAATTATCTCGGCATTATGGGACACACTAATTTCTACGCATTTTCACGCACTCGTTGTGCGTTCAGAACTGAAAGGAGTTACGTGTCGCTATCTGCTGGCATACTAAAGACACTGCCCAACACATATGTTCAAAGCGCAATCGAATCTTCACTGTGATTACCATTTCGCGACCGCTCGTTCCTTACTTTCCGAACAGCCCTCGTATATTGTATCACTTGACGTCCATGATGCAACTGTCGGCTACTAAAGCAAGTAAGGAGCGCTCCCCTCGAAATGCAGAACCCCCCGTCTCCTCCTCATATGGAATCACTGTCCTCTGTCCCAGGGAAAGACGCTAGCCGCTCCACAGGGCAGTTCTTGCCCACACTACAGCCACACCCCATGCCGAACGTCAGCGTTGTCCCGTTGGCAGCTCCATGGCGTACCAGCTTGAAGAGGGTGTCTCGTTCGTCTCCGTGCAGCAACTGACTCATTCCAACTCCTTCGGGTCCAGCCCGACGTTAGGGACACCTCGCTCGATGCGTCATTAAGGCTCCTGTCGAGGCACCACAGGCTTGTCCTCCGCTTACACCATGGCGACGGAGCTGGCCTCCAGAAGATTCTGTTCGTTCCACTCGCGGCAACTGACTTGTCCGGTGTGCTCCCCGTCACACCATAGCCCCAGCGGTGCTCAGGGGTGTCTCCAGCACTACACGAAGCCAAGCATGAATCTCCAGCCGCGGGCAGAGCTAACGTGCCTCTCGACACGTCATAGACACTAATATTGGGTCTCCAATGTCGTCGATATCGTCTCCAATTTCTTCTTCTATACAGTTATCAGTCATAGAGGCCTTCAGAGTCTCTTTCCCATCTATTCGCACTCTCTTCTGTGTTCAGCAATGGAATTCCCAATGCACACTTAATTTTGCCGTCCTTACTTTTAATTTCATCGCAGATCGTTTTGACTTTCCTGTAAGCTGTGTCAACCTTTCCTGTGTCAACCCTTCTACCAATCATTTTCTTCTCGATTCTTCACATTTTTACGGTCGCAGGTTCGAATCCTGCCTCGGGCATGGATGTGTGTGATGTCCTTAGGTTAGTTAGGTTTAACTAGTTCTAAGTTCTAGGGGACTAATGACCTCAGCAGTTGAGTCCCATAGTGCTCAGAGCCATTTGAACCATTTTCTTCACATTTTTCTGCACCCATTTCACCTTGGTTTCCCTGTACTTCCTGTTTATTTCATCCGTAAGTGATTTATATTGCAGTATTCCTGTCTTCCCCTGAAGATTTTTGTGCTCGTCCTTAATTCTATCATCTGTCAGTTGAAGTATTTCCTCTGTCAGCCAAGGTTTCTTGACAGTTATCTTCCTGTTGCTTGTTAAGCATCCGTGATTCCCCTTTCCTACTGTGATATTGCTTATCCCAATGTCCACACATTTAGAGAATTTCAAGTGCGTTTCATCGGTTCTGCCGGCTGGTGTGTCCGAGCGGTTCTAGGCTCTTCAGTCTGGAACCGCGCGATCGCTACGGTCGCAGGTTCGAATCCTGCCTCGGGCATGGATGTGTGTGATATCCTTAGGTTAGTTAGGTTTAAGTCGTTCTAAGTTCTAGGGGACTGATGACCTCAGATGTTAAGTCCCACAGTGCTCAGAGCCACTTGAACCATTTTTTCATCGGTTCTCAGTACTTCAGTATCCTATTATATTGTGTGTATTGTGTATTCAACTGGGGACCTAGAAACGACTGTGAGCCTTTGTCCCCGCCTAGCCCTCTGTGGTTCACATCACAAAAGGCTACAGTAGTCCACCCACCTCACCGCCGCCACTAACGGAACCCAGGATGATGGTGCGGTTCGGCCCCCAGTGGACCTCCCAGAAACGTCCCATACCAGACGAGTGTAACCCCAAATGTTTGCGTGGTAGAGTAATTATGGTGTACGCGTACGTGGAGACAGTGTTTGCGCAGCAATCGCCCAATCGCCGACGTACTGTAATTGTGGCGGAATAAGGGGAACCAGCCCACATTCGCCGAGGCAGACGGAAAACCACCTTAAAAACGATCCACAGCTGGCCGGTACACCGAACCTTGACACTAATCTGACGGGCGGATTCGTGCCGGGGACCAGCACGCCTTACCGTTCGGGAAGCAGCCAGTTAGACCGCGCGGCTAGCTGGGCGTGCTCAGTGTCCCACTACCTTCCACATAGATTCATCGGGACGATTATCTTGAACTTAGCCTACGTTTCATCATTACTAAATTGTGATTTCAGTCTGTATCCGCTCCTGGGTACATCATACAATCCAATGTCTGATTTCTGAATCTGACTGACTATTATGTAATCCAGCTGGAATCTTTTCATGTCTACATCTACACCTACATCTACATCCATACTCCGCAAGCCACCTGACGGTGTGTGGCGGAGGGTACTTTGAGTACCTCTGTCGGTTCTCCCTTCAATTCCAGTCTCGTATTGTTCGTGGAAAGAAAGATTGTCGGTATGCTTCTAATCTCTCTGATTTTATCCTCATGGTCTCTTCGCGAGATATACGTAGGAGGGAGCAATATACTACTTGACTCCTCGGTGAAGGTATACTCTCGAAACTTCAACAAAAGCCTGTACCGAGCTACTGAGCGTCTCTCCTGCAAAGTCTTCCACTGGAGTTTATCTATCATCTCCGTAACGCTTTCGCGATTACTAAATGATCCTGTAACGAAGCGCGCTGCTCTCCGTTGGATCTTCTCTATCTCTTCTATCAACCCTATATGGTACGGATCCCACATTGGTGAGCAATATTCTGCGCCCTTTCTAATTAAACATCCTGCTCTTGTGATTCTAGAACAGAGTATTCGCTGATACCATCTGAAAATTATTGCAGAATTCAATTAGCCTTTCTCCTATGTCATTCCTTCTGGATTCCCATATTTGCCCGCCACCTTTCTTGAATTCTCTCTCCTGCAACCGTGTTCCAACCCGCGTGATTGTTAGATTATCATCTCCATTTACGTACCGAATTACCCGTACAATACCCTCGTTTATTTTCTCTGTCTCTTCATTTCGTGCTTACGAAATCGGCATGTACACCTGAAATATTGTTGTGGCCGTTGTTTTCTGTCGAATTTTATGGAAACAACCCCGTCACTGAACTGTACATAGTAACTCATTCTCTACCCAGTCTTCCTATTCATGAGGAATTATACTGGCGCTATACTTTTTCTGCTGCTGTTGTTATCACCCTATATTTGCCTAACCAGAAATCATTATTTTTCTTTCCATTTTACTTCTGTGACCACTTCTGTATCTCGATTTAGCCTCTGCATTTCCTATTTGAGATTTTCTAGCCTTCCTATCACGTTCTGGCTTATTACATTCCACGCTCCGACTCGCAGAATGTTACCCTTTCGTTGGTTGTTCCATCTTATTTTCATCTTCACTTCCTCCTTACCAGTCCCCTCCCGGAGATCCGAATGGGACACTGTTCCGTAATCTTTTGCCGATGGAGAGGTCATTATGACACTTTTTCAGTTACAGGTCACTTGTCCTGTGATTACACCTTACATGTCTTCAACGCAGGTGTTTCCATTGCCCTCCGCACCCTCATGCCGTTGATGATTGTTTATTCTTTCACCTAATAGCGAAGTTTCCCAGCCCAAGAACAAGAGACTGCCCTGAAACTCTGTCCGCTCCTGTGGTCTCTTAGACAAGGCCGTTAGCAGAACCAGGGTGGCTTCTTACGCTGGAGGTCTTCGGCTGCTGATGATTTTTATTCAAAATGTAGGAAGTGTCTCGGTTCGTACCCGAGATCCAGGACGTTTTGATAACAATTCAAGCTACCCTTTGAAGAAATTTCTTCGAAATTGGGAAGAAACCTAAGGAAATAACTTATTATGTGAAAGTTACCTTCCGGCCACCTACAAACACTTCTGCTCTTCTTGGCTCAGTAACGGACAATCTGTGATTATGGAAGGCTGAAACCTGTGGAATACCTTGCCATTGTGACATTGATCATTGATCAGACAAAACGTACAGCACCTATCAGGTGCGTTGAACGTGTTCTCCACACTCGCCTTTCATAGCCCAGTATGCTAGACTTAACCGAACACTGTATTTCTACAGGATTTTCTATGGATTATTCTGCCACGGAAATCTTGTCTTCGAGAAGATCCTTCAGATATATAGTTAAGAATAAATTGATGGAAACACGGAAGGTGTTAATAGTGATGGCGGCTTTCACCTGGATAAGGCGTGGGACCCGCTGATTTCTCTAATGTCTACGGAAAGGGAACGTTTTATGGCTAGTGACACTTCTAATGACAATTAATTTTAGTAATTTGCCATCCGAGTTTTAACACCGCACGTCCTCATTCCGACAACGAGCGCTCATGTATTATCAACGTAATCGCATGTAGTATCACCGTAATGCGCCTGTGCGCCACAGATGGAGCAGTATTCGAGGAGGGACCTAAAATCGAGGAGGGCATTACCGTAACGAGTGCCTTTACGCACGCGTCTCCGCGCCAAATTTTAGCATGAAGTTAGCGATGTGAACTAGCAATGTCCAGAGAAAAACATTCACCTGAAGATGGCTGAAAGGTTGTCAACCGAAATATCGTGGCACAAAGTCGACGTCATCCGGCTGCAATCCCAAAACCACTTGGAATACTCTTGACGCCACGAAAATTTCATGAATCCTTGGAGGGAATTTGCTCGGCTATCTAAAGGAGAAAGAATGGCCCAGCAGTGCATTCTACCTACAGTTAAACACAGTAGTGGTTCTATAATGGTTTGGGGATGTTTTTTCAGGAGATATCGACATTGTGAAACTAGAAGAGTGTATAGAGCAGAAGCATTACCACCGCAGACGAGTACTTCATTGTCGTTCGATACCATGTAGATTGCGCTTAATGTGGAAAGGGTTCAAATTTCGAGATGATAATGACCCGAAACATCGTTCGGCGTTCTGTAAGAAGTACATTGCATCATAGGAAAAAACAGAAGGGATTGAAAGATATGGCGTGGCCGTCCCAAATCCTTAATAGTAATCTTACTGAAATGGTCCGGGACGAAGCGGACAGACGTATCCGGAGAGTTCACGTAAGAAGCAAGGAACATCTCTGGAATGTCGTTAAGAACGTGTGGTATCATATAGACTCGGACTGCATATTGACCACATGCCTCAAATTCGTGAGACGATTATTAAATCGAAGGGAGTATACTTCGGTGAAAGTAAAAGCTAATTTTTCTGTTTGTATTATATGTGTTTAAGGGTATATAATTATATTTTTTGGAGTAATAAGGTTTTTTACGTTCATATTTGAAATACTAGATAGCAGTCATGTTTTACTGAAATTAATGATTGGTAGTGTATACACTTCTGGAAAAAAAATTAGAACACCTGGAAAGACGCAATCGATCTTGATCTGATGACGGCATATGCCACCTGAGGTATAGTAGGTGTACTGATAACGGTTTCTGCGTCTTCCGCCAACAGATAGCGTGGTGACGAAGTTTCCAGGCGCCATTTGCGTCTTCCCTGTAATTGGGAATGCGTACAGTCAGAAGGCTCAGTGCTGTGCAGACGTGAGAAACAAGCAGGCTACGGAGACGCACAGGTGCTTCGTATAGCCAAGTGAGAAAGTTTGAAAGGTGTCAAACTGTGATCTCCTGTAAGGGGAATGGGCCTTTCAGAGAAATGCCACCCAGTTGAAAGTGCTGCCTCAGTTGTGCAATGATACTGTGTTTAGTGGTCACATGAACAATCTCATACCCTTAGACGCGGTTCTGGACATCCACGCAGCACTGACGCCCGCCAGGATCATCGTATTGTAAGGGCAACAGTGGCAGATCGTAGAGTTACCACATCACAGATAAGAGCATAGCCGTGGCAACACGAACTGTTCCGAACCAGTTATTACACTATTGGCCATTAAAATTGCTACATCACGAAGATGACGTGGTACAGACGCGAAATTTAACCTACAGGAACAAGATGCTGTGATATGCAAATGCCGGCCGGAGTGGCCGAGCGGTTTTAGGCGATTCAGTCTGGAACCGCGCGATAACCGCGGTCGCAGGTTCGAATCCTGCCTCGGGCATGGATGTGTGTGATGTCCTTAGGTTAGTTAGGTTTAAGTAGTTCTAAGTTCTAGGGGACTGATGACCTAAGATGTTAAGTCCCATAGTGCTCAGAGCCATTTGAACCATTTTTGATATGCAAATGATTTGCTTTTCAGAGCACTCACACAAGTTTGGCGCCGGTGGCGACACCTACAACGTGCTGACATGAGGAAAGTTTCCAACCGGTTTCTCATACACAAACAACAGCTGACCGGCGTTGCCTGGTGAAACGTTGTTGTGATGCCTCGTGTAAGGAGGAGGAATGCGTACCATCACGTTTCAGACTTGATAAAGGTCGTATTGTTGCCTATCACGATTGGGGTTTATCGTATCGCGACACTGCTGCTCGCGTAGGTCGAGATCCGATGACTGTTAGCAGAATATGGAATCGGTGGGCTCAGGAGGGTAATTCGGAACGCCGTGCTGGATCTCAACGGCCTTGTATCACTAGCAGTCGAGATGACAGGCATCTTATCCGCATAGCTGTAACGGATCGTGAAGCCACGTCTCGATCCCTGAGTCAACAGATGGGGACGTTTACAAGACAACTACCATCTGCACGAACAGTTCTACGACGTTTGCAGCAGCATGGACTATCAGCTGCGGTTATCCTTGACGCTGCATCACAGACAGGAGCGCCTGAGATGGTGTACTCAATGACGAACCTGGGTGCACGAATGGCAAAACGTCATTTTTTCGGATGAATCCCGGTTCTGTTTACAGCATCATGATGGTCGCGTCCGTGTTTGGCGACATCGCGGTGAACGCACATTGAAAGCTTGTATTCGTCATCGCCATACTGGCGTATCACCCGGCGTGATGGTATGGGGTGCATTGGCTACATGTCTCGGTCACCTCTTGTTCGCATTGACGGCACTTTGAACAGTGGACGTTACATTTCAGATGTGTTACACCCCGTGGCTCTACCCTTCATTCGATCCATGCGAAACTCTACATTTCAGCAGGATAATGCACGACCGCATGTTGCAGGTCCTGTACAGGCCTTTCCGGATACTGAAAATGTTCGACAACTGCCCTGGCCAGCACATTCTCCAGATCTCTCACCAATTGAAAACGTCTGGTCAATGGTGGCAGAGCAACTGGCTCGCCACAATACGCCAGTCACTACTCTTGATGAACTGTGTTATCGTGTTGAAGCTGCATGGGCAGCTGTACGTGCGCACGCCATCGAATCTCTGACTCAATGCCTAGGCGTATCAAGGTCGTTATTACGGCCAGAGGTGGTTGTTCTGGGTACTGATTTCTCAGGATCTATGCACCCAAATTGCGTGAAAATATAATCACATGTCAGTTCTAGTATAATATATTTGTCCAATGAATACCCGTTTATCATCTACATTTCTTTTTGGTGTAACAATTTTAATGGCTAGTAGTTTAGAACTGGAACTACGGGCATGCACACCTTTAACCAGTTTTCCACTCACACCACAGCATCGACGAGCACGGCTCGACTGGTGCCGTCAGAGGATCACTTGAAAGTTGACATGGGTGATCTTCTGCCACTGAAGCAGATTCTACCTGCACTCAAGTGATGGTCGTTTCCGCGTACGATGTATACTTCGTGAGCGCCGAATCGCGGAGCGCATTCCTCCAAACCGTACTGGCCCCATCCCAGATCTTCCAGTTTGGGGTCCGATATGCTACACCTTCGGTGTTTCCAGAGAGTATGCTAACCAACGCTCGATACGTCCAGAATGTGATTAGACCTGTTCTTTTGCCGTTCTCACACCGGGATGGTAATGTGTTATTCCAGCAGGATAATGCTCGCTCACACACTAACCGTGAAACTGAACGTGCGGCGCAAGACGTGCAGCAACTTCCCTGGCCAGAACGACCAACGAAATTGTCTCCATTCTAGCACATGTGGTATTATTGTGGGTTGACCAACAGCTCTTACAGAATTACTTGACCAGGTCGAGCAGGCATAAAATAACCTGCCCTAGGACAGTATTTGCCGTTCGTATGATTTACTGGATGCCAGAGTCAGTGCCTGCACTCCCACGTGTGGAGACTACACCACATAGTAATATGGGTGTTCCAGCATGGGTCGATACGCAGCACCTCAGAAACGCTTGATCTGCAAATGTAATCATTTCAAGTACTTCATATGCACTGTTGCAACAATATATCTTGAGTGGACTGGAAACCTCTAAAAGGATGTACTAATTTTTTATCGGCAGTGTATATGAGTGAGTTTATCCCACGTTTCACCAAGTAATTCTCTACATATTATAAAGGGTGAAAAGTATTTAAACCGACAAACTCTGGGAGGTTGTAGGGGACATCAAAACAAATAATTTTCCCTAGTGTAATTTTTTCCTATGAGGATTATTTAAACTGGTGGAGACCGTATTATGCTCTTCAGCTGTTAGAGGGTGTATTACGCTCTTCATTTGTAGGCAACTGCTGTCCACCAGTGGAGTAGTGCATTGTCTCTGTTTACTATAGTGCGCGTCATTTACGATGGCGGCCGAGTTTAGGTTCGTTCTACACATCTGACGTCATAAAACACAGTCAGCCAATGAACAGGGAACGACGACGTTGCCAGAGCTCGACTGCAGTGCAGAGCACAGACGAGTGTCTTCAGTTTTAGAAACATTCACTCATAAATAAAGTAATTGAACAAAAGTAATGTCTTGATAGCAGACTTTCTTTTATAGAAAGTTTGCAAAAATCATTCTTTATACCAATTGCTTCATATTCTATTAATTAATTAAACCAAACAAGCAATAAACCTCCTAATTCAGGCGATAGCAAGGAAAGGTGTTTGTATCATTCTCACGAACCGCTTTTTCGCAATAAGGAACAGCGGTAATTGTTTATTTCCTATTGTTCTTCGACGAAAAGTAATTCGTGGTCATACCAACAGTGTTTGTCGGTATTTTGCGTCATAATTCAGAGTCTTCCAGGACTTTTGGTGAAAGACAAGTTGTGTTAGTGTAATGGTTAAGGTGTTTGGGTGATGAGCGAAAGGTTCTGAGTTCAAACTTAGTTTGGTGCTTAATATTTTGTTTATTAAAAACAATATCGAAGTGTCTTACTTCATGAATTTTATTCGTTTCAATGTAATTTTTTGAAATTTCTAGTGCTTTGTCTCTTCATTATAATCATAATAAGTTTTCGGTTTTTCTAATTTTGCCCTCCAATGATTCTTTTCACAGCAATTAAAAACAATGAAAAGACACACATACAGTATTCATGTTATCTGTTTTGTTTGTAAATCTTCTCTTCCGCAGTCTCTGTCTTACTATTCATATTGAGAAGTATTCTTTTGCGACAGTATTAAAAGTATTATTTAGAGCAGAATTTCGGCTCGTACGTTGCCGAGCTACTTGATTGTCTGACGCAATTCTTTTGCTTCGCTGCTTTGGCAACGTCACATTCAATGTTTTTGTCGACTGGTCTATGTTTTGGCAAGTATTTGCTGTTCGTTGTGACAAACACAAATTGTTTGCGCACTGCGCCTCACTGACAATATATTTTAGTTTCTATGTTTTATTACGTCCACAATTCAGTTTTGTGTACTTCGCCAACTTTGATTTAATCAGAACGTTTTAGAAAAAAGCGAATAACTCTGGTATAAATAAAAGTTTTATTATAGTCGCTAAAGATGGAATATTTCCCAATTTATAAATACTGTTTATGTTATAAAGGGTGTTCATTTTAACTGGGGACATTGAAATCTCTTGAAAACGACACACAGAGCCAAAAGAAATCCTAATGAAAATTAGTTCTTCTCGGGAGGGGACATCCAATTGTAACAAATTTGACCACAAATTCGTCGGTTTTGGTACCATACGGAAAGTATACGCTATGGACTTTTACCTCTGCAAACTCTTCAAAATTTCGTGCAATGGTTTACTACATTTAATGCTGCACAATAACTGTGTTGAACAACGAAAGAAAATTAAGTCATTTATGGGGGGAAGGTTACAGTCAAGAAGATGTGTAAAAATCAAATTATTGGGCCAATTAGTTTTTGTGAAATCGAATGATAAGTGTGTCAAAGCAGTCGGAACACCATGTGTCTGCACAGGTGAGCAGTGCAGTGATGACAAAATCGCGCACAGCGCGGAATGCGGGAAGCACGTCTCTGTAGCAGCGAAAGGGTTAATGCGGCCGTGGTGGTTTTACTTCATAAACTGCGCGCTCCCCCCTAAACGTAAGTTTGCGAACTATACTATACTATGGCGCTGCTTGTCGTGGCGCGTGCGTCGTGTGCAACTGGCAACGCAGCAGTCTCCCACGTCTGGGCGGGCATGCGCGAGTCGCCAAGATAAAAGAATTGAACTATAATGGAGCGATACACCTGGAGTGAGTACACTGATATGATTGGTGCGTACTACGTAGCGCACCACAACGGACGAGCTGCACAGCTGTTCTATCAACAACAATATGCTAATCGCCGTATCATACGACCTTTTCTGCTGTTTACCAACGTCTGCGTGAGACCGGGTCATTTAGCAGATTACCTGGACAGGGACGCTATCGCACGGTAAGAACGCTGCAATCTGAGGAAGCTGTTTTACAGCATGTGGAGCGGAATCCTTCAATCAGCACTCGCGCAATTGCACGTAACATAGGGACGAATCAGACGAATGTAAAAACAGTCCTTCTAGAGCAATTGTTACGTCCATTTCACTTACAGCGTGTCCACAACCTGTAACCAGTTGATCATCCACCCAGAGCACAGCTTTTGCAGTGGTACCTAGAACAGTGTGAAACGCATACTACATTTCCATCCTCTGTGTTGCTTACCGATGAAGCAACGTTCGGGGGTGATGGAGTCTTCAACATGCACAATTCGCATGTTTGGAGTGAGGTTAACACACATTCCACAGTTACTAGCGCTCATCAAGTGCGGTTCTTCGTTAATGTGTGGGTCGGCGTTGTTGGGGACTGTTTAATTGGGCCGTATCTGCTACCCAGGCCATTAAATGTCAGGTACTATTACAATTTTCTCCCCAGAGCATTGCCAGAATTGCTGGAAGACGTTCCGCTCCCTAGAAGACAACGTATGTGGTTCCAACATGACGGGGCGCCGGCACATTTCAGTCGTCGTGCGCGTCGATTCCAGGACCGACGGTTCCCAGAAAAGTGGATTGGCAGAGGTGGTCCTGTACCATGGCCTGCTCGATCCCCAGATATGTCCCCTCTGGACTTTTTTGTGAGGGGGGAGATGCGCAACCTTGTTTACCCAACTCCTGTTGCATCAGAAGAGGATCTGGCTGCCCGGATAGTAGCAGCAGCAGGAACAGTTCAGGATACTCCTGGGGTTTTTGCCCGTGTCAGACAGAACATGATCCGACGGTGTAACCTTTGTTTACGTGTCAATGGAGGCATTTTTGAAAATCTACTGTAATTGAAATTGGGTTGTGTTAATATGTTGTCTCTTGGCCACAAAAAAAATTGGAGAAATGTTTGTTGGTTTAATTAATTTGTCGCCAGAGAAATTTTCCTCTACCAGTTTAAATACTCCTCATAGGAGAAAATGACATTAGGGAAAAATATTTGTTTTGATGTCCCCTACAATGTCCCAGAGTTTGTCTGTTTAAATACTTTTCACCCTGTATGTCAGTTAATGTGTATGCCTCGGTACTGAACTGTTCCTCGTTTACCTAAATGCTAACACGTTTACCACGTGTCTTGCTTGGCATTATTAGTCCTGTGCCGCACAACGTCCACTGCACTGGACAGTTGTTAATAGTCGCATGTTTGGCGTTTTCAGTAAGTCCTGAGACTGCAAGTGCACACACCCCAGTGCTGTGGGCACTCCTTACTAGTTTTGTGCCCTAAATGCATTTGTAGCCTCATGACTGAGTGAAAACGCCAGACAAGTGGCATTTACAGCTATCCACTGCAGTGAAAAACATGTGCCAAAGGCGACATAAAAGTTTTCTGGGTATGGTACTGCGTCATAATGTAAAAAACTACTGCTGATGGAAAAAACCAATGTTTCGGCCACGGTTGCAGCGGCCTTCTTCTGGGTCTTATGTCGACTGACTCTGGCCGCGGAAGCCTACGCAATTATATGTACCAAAGGGTTAAGACCAAGGAAGCTAGAAGTAAAATGTGCCATTAAAGTTGTGGTGTCTCGTTTTGATAGGCTCAGGACGTGCTGGTGACAGTGGAGCAGGGCGTGCTGAGGGGCAGCGTGGTCATCAGCAAGCTGGGCACGCCGTACGCCGCCTTCAGAGGAGTCCCCTACGCCACGCCTCCACTGGGAGATCTCCGGTTCCAGGTGGGCATCTCGCTGAACGTTAGCGCATTGCTGGATCAAATGGTACCAGTGTAACGGGGCTGAACACTGAACACCGACATCATTAATACGGCTATTTGGAAAGTAAGATCCGATCATTCGCGAAATGGGAACCACAGGGAAAATCCGATGAAGCTTTGCACAGATGTGTTCCCTCTAACATGCTTGTCTGTTGTTGTTACCTCGTTTCTAATATCAGCAGAATCATCCTGAGCGGTCAGTACAACAGTGACCGTTGTGTGTATTGCTCTTTCAAGGACAGAGATTACGTGTATATAAAGTAGATGCGTCCATGTCTACGATCACAGATCTACAGCTCACACCTACAGTCTAAATTTCCTTTCTACGTTTGGGTAGACACAACCGCCGAAAGACGTACCACTGTGCGTGGTGAAAAAGTGCGTTGTAGTTTACGATGATCTCTCGGTTCAGGAGAGTGTTCTAAATAACACAAATATGAAACCGGTTCTGGTATAATAAAAGTAATGCAGCTAGCTAAGGCAGAACTTGACATACTGATTTTAGTGTCTAGAATTAACGAAACCAGTGTCCTGATGTCTGACGAACCTACTTTTAGTCCTTTTCTCATCGTAACCCACGTTTCAATGTGTAGAGCTCTAGGGAAAATTTGCAGTCCACATTCTCTTCATCCAAGAATAATGTGCAACCTCAATAATATGTTTGTACCTGTTTCTTGTAGTCACAAGCATATGAGAGGTGTGTGCTAATGACCTTAAACTTCTGCTAGCTACACATACTCGCTAACGATGTCATTGCTTCTAGGTAGAAACGAAATGTTCCAAGAGGATAAATTCTCTAATGGTTGTTAATATAGACTATAGTTTATACATGATAAAGGGAGCCCATGTCTTCGATTTCCTTATTAATCGCCTGATTTTAGTAGTCAAGTTCTGTACTGAGGAAACAGAATGGTTAGATTCTCTCTTTCACTATCATCTAGGAGGATGGATCATAATTCCATTCCCAACTAATCAGTGCTTATACAGAATGAGGCAAATAACAGTAGCCTGGACGTGTGAATACGATTGGATTTCAGTATATGCATATATCCACACCCCCTGACCTACTGTTACTTCCAAAAGGATGGAGCAACTGTCCATTCAGCCGGCCGAACATTAGAGCAAATTTACACAGTCTTCACGCCTAACAAAGATATTAAGAGATGTTGGTCTGGTCGCCGCCATAGCTGATCAGCCAGGCCACCTGATCTATCAACGTGTGATTACTTTATGTGAGAAGCCATCAAGTGTAATGTGTATCGCATCAACCCTCATAGACTTCAAAAACTGCAGCAGAACATTTCGAATTAGATTGCAACGGTTCCAGCAGTCAAGCTTCGATCCACCTTCTGCAGCTTGCTGATCAAGGCCCAAAAGTGCCAACAAATGAATGGTGGTCACTTTCAACATCTACTGTAGTAAGGTCAGAAAAGTATAATCATCGATGATGTTGTTTGGCAGTTGTTGCATTTATTGCAAATGATTCATGTCTAACTGAGGTTAAGCACAAAAACGAATTTCGTAGAAAGCTGCAATATTTACCAGTCGGAACTAAGATACTAAGACTCTCTAAAACATTAACAGACTGTATTTCCCACAATCAGTTGTTAAATATTACCAAATATCTAATAAAAATACACACTGTAAACACTGTAAAAACGCACAACTTGAAAAAAGACAAATAAAATGACCAAGCATGTTTTCGGGTGGAATAAAGGTATGTTGACGAGATACTTTTTGTGATACAACCCTGAACTACATCCTACTGTATTACGCAAGGAGAACTACACAAATCTACATAATATGTAAAGTTTACATGCAGTACAACACGATCAAAGATGGTGGTGGAATAAAATACAGATGAATAGTATAAGTCTCTAAAATATAAACTTTGCCAATGAATTAAAATTATTTATCATAATAAGTAACGATTTTGAGTACAGAAAACACACATGCATACACACACACACACACACACACACACACACACACACACACACACACTTTACATGTTTCTTATCGAAATATGAAGATATAATTACATATCTCTTTGCGAATAAAAATTCGACCTTTGCAGCAAGACAAAATTGTTTAGAAAATATGCAAGTTTTCGAACAAACACAATGGCCACTGCTGTCATAACTTACATGTTCAACAAGATTTAAAAAATACTCATAGTCTGGCTACTAACACTATTGATGAAACTGATGGTTTAAGCACACTTGTCAACGGCGAATGTTCGACTGTTGTACCACATTTTGCAAGCATAATACACGCTGCTCGCGTATTTGCCCTACAGAAATAAATTACAGGTTAGCATATAAGCATAGTTCGATTTTTGTACCACACGTTACATTCGTCAAAAATACTGATGATCTAAGCCAGTAGCGTTCTCGCTTCCCACGCCCGGGTTCCCGGGTTCGATTCCCGGCGGGGTCAGGGATTTTCTCTGCCTCGTGATGGCTGGGTGTTGTGTGCTGTCCTTAGGTTAGTTAGGTTTAAGTAGCTCTAAGTTCTAGGGGACTGATGACCACAGCAGTTGAGTCCCATAGTGCTCAGAGCCATTTGATCTAAGCCACAGCTTAAAGTGCACTTGTCAATGAGAATTTCCAAAGTAAACAATGTTATTCCTTCATCTAAATTCCTCACAATCTCGTCTCTAAAACCGATATCAAGGTCAGACAAAAAATATAGTGATCCCATACTTGAGTATTATCTTCGTCTTTCTGTTGAAAATTTTTGTTACCTTCTGCTGTCTGATAGTGTAAAGTACATGACACTTCGATGAAAGAGCACACTGAACATTAATAAGACATTTGGCACAGGTATAAAACTATGGCTGCTACATGTTCAAAATCATCCACGCATTACAGCGACTCCATACTAGGGTATTAATTTTATCTTGTAGTACAAAACGTTTGCAATGTTCTGCTGAAAATGACAGACCTGACAGTAACTCTCATGTTAGGATATCAACTTTATCAAGCATGTGCTGTCACACAGTAATAGTAACACACATTTGCTTTGGTAAGAAACAAGTGTTACTATGTTTTCAACTACTCAGTTTCAAAGTCAACTTAACATCATAGTGACTCCATTCTAGAGTGATTTTTCCTTCACATGTAGCCACAGTCATATTAACTTACAGGAAGGTATAATCACCATCTGACTGTGTGATGTACTTTATTACTCTACGTAGGTTTCAGTCTAAGGACATCATCAAGTGTCACAAATGTTAAAAATCCACACAGGTCAGATGATTTTTGACATTTGTACCACTTGATAATGACTTAAGACTGAAATCTAGATTGTGTAATAAAGTGTATTACGCATTTAAATGGCAGTTATATCTTTCTGTAAGTTTTCCATACTAGGTTATTTTAATTTTATCTTGCATTACAGAACGCTTGTCATTTTCTGCTCTTAGTGCTAGATGGGCAAGGCAGCGGCACGTGACACAAACAAATAGGCATTCAGAACTGAAAAGTATTCTAAAACCAGAAAGTGGCAACGTATGTGCTTTAACTTGTCAATATATGTTCTACAACCTGACAGTGCATTTCACCTACTGGATCTTAAAATTGCATAGTAACTCCAGAAGCTGACAATGCGTACGTGCACTGGCGGTCAACTACAGAGGGTGTGAACTACTGGGAGGGGTCATCTACCGGAAGTGTCAGCTGCTGGGGCTGCCCTACCTGTTACAGCAAAACTCCAACAAGTTTCCCCATATTGCAGTGAAACTGTAACAAGTTTTACTCCCTCTTGCAGCCAATAAAGTCCTCCAAACAGCAAGAAGATGCCCCAGAACAGTAAAAAGTTTCTCCAAAATTGTTATAAATTCCACTACAATTGTAACAAGTTGCCTGTAACCTTAAAAAGTTGCCCTCCATGTTTCAGCAAGCCACAGCCTCTTTACTATAACGTCATTATGGCACCACCCATGGATAACTAACCTTGACCACATGACCTCACAATGCAAGGTCGTGCAATTATAAATTTATTTGTTTATTATTGCTTACAATTTCGACACCTACCAATGGGAAACCTATGCAGGCCATAATTTCACATAGCTTCAGGAAGATTTATACAGCTGATATTAACATTTATTTTAAGATTTGCAATTTCAAAATTTTCAATAATTAGTGAAATTAATTATAAAGGAAATAGAAAATTTACAAACTGTTAAATAAAAAAGAAAACAACCATCGATAACCCTTAAACAATGATGCTACTATTACGGCAGATGGCTTACTGGTAGTTACCTATCTTAACCACAGGAAAACATCAATGTTAAGAAAAGTATATTTTTCAGGAAGCTCCTGTTGCATAATTCCACAGCTATAATCCATTCTACCTTTACTTACTTCTACGCAAGTGAGTCCCCAACTGCTGTGGACAGCATGCTACATCTCTAGGTCTGAGTTCCGGAAACCCATATTATCCCCATACAGTCTAGAATCCACCACCTGTCAGTTCTGAGCTGGGGCCACTGGTGAGTTAGCGCCATCATCCACAGTCCCAGTGAAGTCAAATAGTGGACCCCAACGGATTCACCCCACCAACCTCACTCCAGCCTGCTCTTGCTGGGAGACCTTTATAAGTCACATATAAGACCCCATTCACTCCTCCGTTTCTCCCATAGCTGCTACACTGTGGTCACATATCCACTGCTTCTGGTTGTCCTCAGCAACTGTCACTCACTCACTCATATTATTCACTTACCCATAATCACTTACAGTTAGGTTTCTCTTATTCTCTAAGTATGCGCTGTATGCGCTGAAACTGTAAGTTGCAGAAGTTCGACGTTGTTTTCACACCTTCGGAAATGCTATTTTTTACTATGTTTGGATGATTTGAAAATGGGACTTGGCCCGAAACTAGTCATCGAGTGAATAAAAAAAGTAAAATTTGGAACTTTTGACTGGTTTCTCGTTGTACTGCTGTGACATTTTTCCAGTCTCTTTGCCACTTTCTATGCTTTTAGCACTTATTTGGTTGTTACTTCCTGACCCATGATTTCTCTTTGCGAAGCCAGAATAGAGCCTCTGCGTCCCGGAGCAGCATATATTTGGCATAAATCTAGTATGACTAATAGCGCCTCTATAGATGTTTTCCTATAGCCTCAGCAGCACACGGCCTTGTGTGTGCCTTAGCGTTGACTTGCAGTGATTCAGCACAGTTTTTGTCTCTATAGGGTGACGAGAAATTCTATATAGCGGTGAGGAATGTATCATGATAGAGTGTAAGTAAATTACAGGGATCTTAAAGTAAGTGGGGTCCAGTCTTGGAAATTTAGTCATAACGTTAGTATCTTTCTGACATATGTGAAATACATTGCGTGTGAAAGTAGCACTTCTGGTTCATGTGTACAGGGGATAGGCAAAATAATGTGAACACCTGTATCTGCTTGGGAATGGTTTATTAATAAGGGTTTGGACCCCAATCTGCCCGTAATACAGCTGCGATTCTTCTTGGAATACTGGCGTATAATAATTGTATAGTCCCCTGTGGAATGCTATGTCACTCTTCTAACTCCTGTAGTGACGAGGAAGGCGTAAATCAGCTCCGATGTCTGCGCTCCAATACCGCCCACAAGAGATAATGTTCAAGTCCGGGGACTGTTCTGGCCAGGGAAGACGCTGCAGTTCAGTTGCATACTCATACCACGATTGTACTGTCCTGGCTGTGTGAATGGTTTCGTCATCGTCCTGAAATATGGCATCATTGTTGGGGAACAACATTTGAATCGTGGAGTGCACCTGATCAACTGAAATGTTCACATAATCTTTGGCTGCAACGCAGCCTTTGAGAGTAATGAAGGGACCAGCAGAATATCATGATATAACTGCCCACGCCATCAGACTTCACCCTCCATGCTTAGCCATTGGAATCAAGCAATCAGGATTATAGGCTTCTTTTCGCGTTCTCCAGAAGTAAACCCGGCCCTACATTGGAAATGACGAAAACGTTGACTCGTCGGACCATGTGACGTGTTTCCACTGTTCAGCTACCAGGATTTATGCTCCTGACACCATGCTTTCCGCTTCTTTGCGTTGGTTTTCGTCGCTAATGGTTTCGATATAGCACTCCGTCCATGAATATTCCCTTTTTGGCGTTCTCGGCGGACAGTATTACTAGATACGGGGTGGCTACTGAGCTCTGCAACCAGTTTAGCCGCCATAATTTTGTGTTGTTTTGACACAATTCGTGTTAGCGTACGACGATCTCTGTCATTTAGTTTTGATTTGCTCCCACTATTACGTTTACACTATGATGTCTTTTCATGTTTTGTGTAGGCTGTCATGACTGCTGCAACAGTTGCTCTTGCAAGTTGACTATCTTGGTTGCTGATGCTCCAGCTAGTCTGGCCCCCACAATCTGCCCTCTTTGGAGCTCTGTTAGGTCTTTCATTGCACATCGACCTCGCCTCTGAATGCAAATACGAAGTGTACACTACTCGTAAACAACTTGCACTGGTATAAGAACGTAGGCTTCAACGGCCGGGGTCATGACCACAACCATAGATGGAAGCATAACAGACCAAAGAGATTACTGGCTAGGAACTAAACATCTATGGTCCATAGAACGCTAACACGACAGTACTGGCGAGCCCCTGCAACACAGTTATTACTGGAAACCCAGATGTGCGACTAGCCGAAAAACAGGCAACCGCAGGGAAACCGTACTGTACACAGCACGCAAACCAGCCACACACATCCCCTACACCGCCTGTGAGCCGATCTATGACCGATCGCCCACTAATCTACAACGACCTTGAACTGTTTCAGGGACGCAGCAACGGCAGCAAGCGCCGCAACAAGCTCCAACAACGACAAAGGTAACGATGCACGATACCTCGAACTAACACAACCACACCTTGCATGCACTGTCGCAGATAGCAAGCCGCTACAGCCCTTACTACCCGTCCTACTGTCGCAGAGGTTTTTTTCCCTGGGCTCTTGCCTTGGCACTTTTTTTCCTCTGCCCTTACAACCGCTACCCTTCAATCGTTTTCGACCACTTCTATCTCCTGATGGACCATGTTAATGAGTAATCTTACCCAGACGCATGGACAACATCACAGCCCGCTTCCTGTGACGCCTGATTCAAAAACTAAGATGTTTACGGAGCTGACAGTAGAACTTTTGGTTTGGTCACCACGTTGGTGTGGGCGTGGAGGGGCCCCATCCTATATGGCCGGTGTCATAGTGATTAAAATTCTTGTGGGTATTATGCCGCATCATTGCTAAAAACTAACAACAATAATAAACTAAAACCGTCGTTTCGGCCGAATTGCAACGGCCTTCCTCAGGGCACGACTGGTTTTGCATGGGGATAGGTGCTTCTATTTGTTACAGACTATCGATGTCTGACGTCACTGTTGTAAGACTTTTAATTGGCCGTCTAATATAATTGGCTAGTCATGACGTAAAGGAAGATGGAAAGAAAGAGGCTATTCGTGGATGTCCATGTCGTCAACGATTGGTAGCTGTCCTCCAATCAGCGTTCTGCTTCTGGTCGGCAAGTATATAAAGTTCACACATGAGACTGAAAACAATGGTTCCTTGCCATTTCTGGATGTGGAAGTATACAGAGCTGCCGAAGGTAAACTGGGACACAAAGTGTACCGGAAACCAACGCACATTAATCGGTACCTGCACTCGGAGAAGCCACCACAACCCAGCTCAAAAGTAGTCTGTCCTGCATACGTTAACTGCCCGAGCCTACCGGATAAGCGATGAAAATAACGTGAAAGAAGAATTAAAGGAGCTACAACACACGCTTCGTGCCAACGGCTATGGCGACAAAATCATAAGCAAGGTAGCTAAAACCAAAGGGAGCAGAACACGAGGCAAAGAAGAGAAGCTTCCACTAGTACACTTGCCATATGTAAAAGGCGTCAGTGAACGGCTAGGCAACGTCCTCCGCCGACGAGGTTTCAAACCGATTTTTCGAAGCATCACAGGATCCACTAAGGATGTAGTCAATATTCTTAACACTGCAGGTGTTTACGAACTACCGTGTGAGTGCGGAGCTCCCTACATAGGAGAAACAGGGAGACCTGTCAGCTTACGAGTAGCAGAACACGAACGCTATGTAAGATTACAACAACATAACAAATCGGCGTTAGCGGAACACCACCGTGACTGTGGACAACTTATCAGGTTCCAGGAGGCCCGAGTACTGGCGAAAGAATCGTGGATGCGAGAACGCAAAATAGGGGAGGCGATCGAAATTATTAAACAACCTGACACCATCAAAAGAGCAGATGACTACAAATTCCCGGCGTCCTGGCTGCCGGCCATCCCAGTCCAACGGGCCGCGAGCGGTCGCGAGGCAGAAGCTACACGGGACACGGACGTATCTGCACAAACAGCTGTAGAGCAACTGTCAGTCCACTTCCGCGCACACCAGGAGGAAAACTTGCCGACCAGAAGCAGAACGCTGATTGGCGGACAGCTTCCAATCGTTGACGACATGGACATCCACGAATAGCCCCTTTCTGTCCATCTTCCCTTACGTCATGACTAGCCAATCATATTAGAGGGCCGATTAGTTTTACAACAGTGACGTCAGAAATCGATAGTCTGTAATAAATAGAAGCACCTATCCCCATGCAAAACCAGTCGTGTCCTGAGGAAGGCCGTTGCAATTCGTCCGAAACGTCGGTTTTAGTTTATTATTGTTGTTAGCTTTTAGCAATGACGCGGTATAATACCCAGAAGAATTTTAATCACTATAACCTGCACTGGTGCTAAGTCCGTAGTGAACGCGCGTAGTCCAGCGCTACACGTGCCTTACCTGCACTGTTGACCGTCAAACACAACCATCCATCCCATTGCTACCATTTTTCACATTATTTTACATACCCCCTGTATCCCAAAATACTTACAAACCTCACTGCGTATCACCGGAGTTCCCCCCAATTCTGATAGGATTCTGCGGGTGAGAGAGGCTGCTTTTGAGCAGCACGTAGGTGGTCTTATTTTGGTACGATTTCTAATTTATTATCTGAGCACCATTTTTGTCTCTGTGCAAGCACATTACTCCCATCTCCTTCCAGACTGGCTCTTGAGTTCTCTGTGGCCATAACATGTCATCGTCAATATCTGATAATTAAGCGTTTTCATTCATTGTTAGTGTTGTGACGTAACAAGACTGTTACGCCACTTGAAGTAGCCGGTAGGATAGGCACGCGTACACACACGCCGACGGGCGTCAAGTCTGGAACAGGCTACGTAATTAATGCTATGAAGAAAAGTACGTAGCTGGATTAATACTTATCTTTAATCAATCATTGTGGTACATCGCTCTTGACGATACACAGGAGACTTCAATTACAATCACTGTAAGGCTAATGGCGCCTTGCTAGTTCGTAGCCATTAACTTAGCTGAAGGCTATTCTGTCTCTCGGCTAATGAGAGAGAAAGGCTTCGTACATCTAGTCGCTAGCTAGGTCGTCCGTACAACTGGGGCGAGTGCTTGTTCGTATCACGAGACCTGCCTTGTGGTGGCGCTAGGTCTGCGATCACACAGTGGCGACACGCGGGTCCGACATGTACTAAATGGACCGCGGCCGATTTAATCTACCACCTAGCAAGTGTGGTGTCTGGCGGTGACACCACAGTTAGCAATGTCTCAAGAGTAAGCTCCCAAAAAATTGGTTCACATATAGATCCCTGTGCACAACCCTTAGTGATTCGCCTCACTAGTTTACTGGATGTTGTGCCCCACTCCACAATAAGTCCTTCACAGCAATCTGGGAGGCTCTGATACAAACGTTTTGGGGCCTGTACTTGTATCAGGCGGGCAAACATTGTGGACCATTATAACTGTACTAATGCGTCCGCAATGTCAACCCTGATGCCTACAACATACCAGCTGCTACAGTTGTCCACAATGATGAGAACAGAGCTAGCTGCGTCATCTATAGATCTGCTCTTTATGAAGCCGAACTCGCTCCGTTAGAGGGCATGTAGCTCCCTTTGAGTCTGCAATCTGTTGTACATCAAGCGCTCCTATGCTTTTCCGAAGGCGCTAAAAAGACTGATTGGTCTGTACCTCTTAGGGACCATTGGAAGTCTATCCATGCACTTCTGGATTATTACATCTTGCATATACTTCCACACCACAGGAATTCTTCCTTGTTTTGGTGATTCATTTAATAAGTGTGTGATGAATGTGGACAGTTTTGCTCATAGTTGCTTTCAGCGTTTCGTTATGATTGTAATCGGGGCCATGGTCTTTCCATTCTTTAGCTGATTGATAACAAATGCAATTTCTTCTTGTACAAATGGTAGAACGAGTTCTGGGATTTCATGTGGGGACATACATTCTTTCTCATGCCTCTCTTTGAAGAACGACATCATTTTCACTGTTGTCTTCCGGAAGAAGCGACTGCAGCAGATATTCAGCGGAGCCTCTCCAACCTGCTGTAACAGTCCCTCCCTGTTCACGCCATACACTTGGTGCTTTTAATTTTTCTGTTTCTATTCTATAGGGAGTCGCTCATGCATCTATTACTAGTTGCCTTCGAACGTATTATTCCCAATGACTTTTCTACGTACTATCTATGAGAGTTGCGTATTCGGATTTCATTGATCTGTACAACAGCAGTCTAGCCTCTCTCTCTCTCTCTCTCTCTCTCTCGTCGTGTCCCAAAGCACTCTGATAAAATTTGCACAGTTGTTGTATATGTTTTCTTCAGCTCTGTAAGCTCCGCACTCCAAGATGTACCACAATGTCTAGGAGTTTTCTATACTGTAATACACACATTTTGTGCTTTTTGTAAGGCAGTTGTAAGTGTCGATATGCTATGCAAGTTACGCCGTGGTCAGGATCTTCTGATATTTGACGATCAATTTTTGCACTTAGTTTTTCCCAGTTAGACTTTTAAAATTTTTAACGAAGTTGAATGTGTTCCTATCCCATACTCCTTTGTTGTAAGCCAGAACCAACAAATCTATCATGATCGCACGGTGGTCGCTTCCAGCAGCAAGCTGAGAGGTTCTTCTGGAGTTGATTTTGTTATCTTCAAACCGATTTGACAAGGTGATACCATTGTTGGTTCGGTATCAACACTGTTTTCGTACGCGGCTGGACAGTCCGTCCTGTTCAGCACATAGAGGTTTAATTCATTATTTGCGTCCTGCGTTTGTATTCCACGCTCATCCATCACACGACTTTACCATGGCGCGGATTTTGTGCTAGCGTCCTTCACTGTAAAGCAGATATGTGACGAACGCTGTACATAATGTGTCGCATTTCTCTGCCTATTAATATATGGTTTAACGTTGTGTGAACTTTGCACGTAAATGCTAGTTAGTGTTAGTTTACGGTGTGAGGACTTTAGAGTTACTGTTGCAGCATGTTCTTCACAAAGTTTGGAACTTTTTTTCTTGAATACAAATTTTTTGAAAAGTACTGTTTTTCACTTGGATCACTTACAATTGTCCTTACGTGAATTGGAAACTGAGGAACATTATCTCCCAATCTTCTACTAACTTACTTATTTCAGTCATTACTCGCGCATAGTGCACAGCATTTATTTTTAATGTCTGCATATGTCAAGAATGTCGAGTAAACACACGAAATTTCCACAGACAGTGGGAGATAACAAAACAGGTCTGACCACGCGCTACGACAAAGTCTGGAAGTTCGTTCCAGGTCAAGAAGCTTTTTTCTCCTGGTGAATCCTTGTCTCAGGATTGTCGTAAGTTAGTTGGCAGGTTGTTCACTCTCAATTGAATTTTGTCAATCACTTCAGAGATCGGAAAAATCACAGAGTCATATTTTGGGTGTGCCATTTGAGTAACGTGACGCAGGTCTACTTTCAACGTGTTGAGGCCCTCTAGTCTATTTAGACGAAGATTATTTTCAAGATATTTATGCATGTCTTCTAGTTTCTGATGGATGTCTGCAGCTGACGTAAAATCCTTTGAGAGCAATTTCAGATTCTCGACATATTGTCGATTACCAGGCGCAACAGCTTCCGTTGATTCCGCTACATCAGTGATGACCCCATTACATAAGGCGTGAGAGAACGTTTGAATCTCCGAAAGACGAGCACCGCCTGTTTCTCTAAGCCTTACATCTTCCTTCTTTGTCTCTCGTTTTATCACCTTCTACGCCTGTTTCACAGAAAAGAGCTGTTCGCCTAACAAATCGTTTTCCGTACCTATAATTTACACTTTGATCTACTCGAACGTTACGATTCTGCCTGTCTGTTTTCGGCGTCTCTCGTAAATACGTTGGGGTATTTGGATTGGGTGGTATCTGACATGTCCTAATATAATGAAGCCATAGTGGCATCGTAAAGAAATACAAATGCCATTATGGCTTCCATATCCTAGGAGATGTAAAACAGATCTGAAGATGGTCATCGTTGACCGAAATCGGCAGTCTAATGACGCAATTTTTTTTGTTATCAAATAGAAAAAATTTATTCGACACTTCCTGAACCACTGATTTAATCCGCGTATATGGCGCCGATTGTGTAATTTTTTAAGAAACAGGAGTATTAGGAACATTAATGTTGTGAATTTTTGCACAATAGTCGGAATTATGGTAGGCTTAAATGTGGCTAACTGTATACTAGTAAAAGATACAGGCCTTACTTCCCCGTGAAAAACTTTTCTGTTTACAACACCATCGTTTAGTAGCAAATAAATCCTCTTTTTAAATTTGACTGAACATTACGAAAATCAGGTATTATGGAATAAATCTGAATCAAAACGTAGCAAAAATCCTGTAATGTTATCCCTTCTTTGTCAGAGAGAACTCGCGCTAATTTCTGATCAGTTGTTAACAATATTCCTTTATAAACAAGAAATATAATTAACACTCTTTTCTTTTCTTCTGCCGAATTCTTTTCATGCTGCTTGTCTTTTTTTTTCTTAATCTCAGAGTTAATTATAAGTGCACAGTTAACAGCATATCACATTATCCAAGTTGACACTTTTTCTGTCTCTGACTTAAATAGTTGTCAGTGCTTTCTTGTAGCCTTTCTTTTCTTTTTCTTTTTTTGTTCTTTCTGCATAGTTTGAGCTCTAACTAGAATGTACATTAGCCGGCCGGAATGGCCGTGCGGTTCTAGGCGCCACAGTCTGGAACCGCGAGACCGCTACGGTCGCAGGTTCGAATCCTACCTCGGCCATGGATGTATGTGATGTCCTTAGGCTAGTTAGGTTTAAGTAGTTCTAAGTTCTAGGGGACTGATGACCTCAGAAGTTGAGTCCCATAGTGCTCCGAGCCATTGGAATGTACATTAAAATTTATTTTCCTTCTCTGTTATTCCCGTTCGTTGCCTTTCAGCCCCCCTGTGTTCTCCAATCATAAAAACTTGGCCTTTTCTGCCATAAAGAAGTCAATTGCCACCCAAACGTTATCCCTGTCAATTACAAATTTTAGTAACAAATCTCATCTGCTTCAGACGTTGGCGAACAATAACCATCACCAGAAATTTGTTACATTAGTTTTTCTAGAATTCTTCGATACCATCAGAGAAGAGAGTAATATGACTTTTTTCTACATTAATTAAGTTACACAACCACTGAACTACGTGGTAAACAACGACAGTAGGTTCCGTTTCATCACTTTGCAATTGACGCTTTTTCAGTTCAAATAACGTGCAACCCATCAAACACAAGAAAAGGAACAGTACCCTCTCCCAATAGACAACATTCTTCCAGCGGATAGCTACTTCAAACGAGATAGTGATCAGAAATTCTACCGATTAAACACTATTCCCATACAGACATCTACGTAAAAGAAATGGTTCAAATGGCTCCAAGCACTATGGGACCTAACATCTGAGGTGATCAGTCCGCTAGACTTAGAACTACTTAAACCTAACTAACCTAAGGACATCACACACATCCCTGCCCGAGGCAGGATTCGAACCTGCGACGGCAGCAGCCGCGTGGTTCCGGACTGAAGGGCGTAGAAATGCTCGGCCACCGCGGCCGGCTTCTACGTAAAAGGCTGGAGACGTTATTAACTCGAAGATCAACTAACGACCACTTTAATTTTACTCAGCCGATGGTTCCTTGATCTTGAGTCTCTCATGCTACGATACTAACAGTC
Source organism: Schistocerca serialis cubense (assembly GCF_023864345.2). NCBI lineage: Eukaryota > Metazoa > Arthropoda > Insecta > Orthoptera > Acrididae > Schistocerca > Schistocerca serialis. The sequence goes on from NC_064639.1 coordinate 370,792,763, forward strand.
GATTACGATTTTGTGATAAACAGGAATTTGATCCGAAAAAACCCATTTAGTTGGATCTAATCTGTACACACAGTGCTCGTATTCGACTCCAATAAGTTCACTTCACCGTTAAAGATTTGGTGACTTTACACAAACGACTCGACCATCTATCGACTACCGAACAAAATCTCAGTTGTATTAAAAAATCAAAGACAGTGCAATAGCGTTATTAAAATGTTTGACAATAGTAATACTGTAGATAGTGGACGTCTGTGCTTCATCTAGCGGCCACCTTCGATGCCGAGGCTACTCCTTGACACCCGCACAACTTGGTTTCGTTACCACTATGCAGCCAATTCCTCGTATTACCTTACAATATCGACTTAAAAACATCTGTATTAAATCAACATATATATAGTAAAAAGGATGACAATTTCACATAATCGACAACAACAAAGTTAATTTCCTTTCCCCTTAAATGCTATTTTTCACGTGACGCATTATACTCCGGTTGGGCTCGTGACACTTTCTGCAGGAAAACACGCTAAGGATGTAACCTACCAACAACAAAAATATGTGTCGCATTCACATCCAGAGTAACTTCCCAACATATTACTATTCCGCAACGTCGCAATAATAACGTGACTAATCTCCCAATAAAAAATGTGACTCATATATAACCTTTCAATAATTAACTGACTGTGAATCTAAACTGATAAATTTGGACGTCAGCAGTGCTGCGTCATGGCCCTGAAAGATCATACTGAATAAATGGAGAATTCTTACCTCAATGAAGTCACTGCAGTGTCGGCTCTCACGTGCCCATTGTAGTCAGTAGCTTTGGTCGTTTCCAGTCAATGGAAGCTGACGCAATTGCATGCCTGACACCAGTCCAGTCCGCAAAAGACGGAGTCAAACGTCGACGCAATCATGTCAAGATCCGCTGCAGTGATCCAACATCACGCCAACACTGTTAACGAAGCTGTTTTACCCATTAAGGCCAAGCAGACAATATGGAGGTCATCTCGCGCTGTTCTGATGGTTCAAATGGCTCTGAGCACTACGGGATTTAACTTCTGAGGTCATCAGTCCCCTGGAACTTAGAACTACTTAAACCTAACTAACTTAAGGACACCACACACATCCATGCCCGAGTCAGGATTCGAACCTGCGACGTAGCGGTCGTGCGGTTCCAGACTGTAGAGCCTAGAACCGCTCGGCCACCTTGGCCGGCGCTGTGGTGATATTGTGTCGCCCAGTAGCCAACCGAGCGAGGTGGCGCAGTGGTTAGACACTGGACTCGCATTCGGGAGCCGGTTCAATCCCGCGTCCGGCCATCCCGATTTAGGTTTTCCGTGATTTCCCTAAATCGCTCCAGGCAAATGCCGGGATGGTTCCTTTGAAAGGGCACGGCCGACTTCCTTCCCCATCCTTCCCTAATCCGATGGGATCGATGACCTTGCTGTCTGGTCTCCTTCCCCAAAACAACCCAATCCAGTAACCTTTCGGTGCTGTGTATGGCCTCTGCACAGGCCCCACATACGCCCCTCTGTTGAAACTGGTGCCTTGTACGAGCCTCAGTGTGGTGGAACGACAGACCGGCCTCCAGTCCGAATGCACTCAGCATACCAATATTCCATCCCGTCATGACGGCGAGGCATAGTGGCAGTTGATTCCACGTTTCCACTGCGCACGACGGCTCCGCACCAACGGAGCGCTGCGTAAGACTGACCTGTCCGCTCACACAAGAGGGCGCTGATAGGCCTTCGTGCACGCCACCTCTCTGCCTTTTAAGTCAATTCTTATGGTTACACTGTTCTACACGTCCTCTTATTGTGGAGTGTTGTAGACCATTGCTTCTGAGTGTTTCTCTTTTTCCACACAGTAGTGTACATGCAGGTTCTTCACTGTTTACTGATGTGATATTCGGATATCGTTGATGAAACTAGGAAACAATCATTCACAGAATTCACAACTAATTAATTTCCGATGGGACACTATAATTACTTGGCACTTATTCGCATTTAGTTTAATTTGCGCCTATGTGACCATTGATGACAGATCAAATCGTCATTCATATAGATGAAACTGATGTCTTTATGTCTCTTACCCGTCCATTATTTGTCAGACAGTTTATGCAGCACTGAGACTAGGCTTTGCAAATGAGGAACCAAATTTTATGTCTCGCAGGCGCCGCAGCCGGCTGCGAGCTGGTCGGGCGTTCGCGACGCCCTGGAGGAGGGGTCGGCCTGCACACAGGTGCCGCTTCCGGATATCACAACGGCGAGAGACCCCGGCGACGAGGACTGCCTCGTCCTCAACTTGTACGTGCCCCTCAACACCACTGAGCCGCCCGCAGTGTACGTCTGGATGCCGGGAGGCGCCTACTTTGTTGGCAGTGGCACCATCGCTCAGTATGGGCCAGACCTCCTCATAGAAGAAGGTATCGCTGCGGTCACTGTCAACTACCGCCTCGGAGCTCTAGGTGAGACAACCTTCACTTACGGTGCTTAATCACAATGATCCATAGTTGATAAGAACGTCTTGCGATATAGCAGTGCCTGTGTTATTAAGAAGAGCGAAGCAATGTTCCTTGCGGATCTGTCTGTGATTCGTGCTCGGATGGGCGACGCTGTGAAGGCGACAGTCCGCATAAAACAGGAAATTTGGGGTAGAGTCCCTGTCCGTCATTGTCGTCATTCCAATATACTGTCGATGGTGGTTGATATTCGTAGCTCGGAATACCTTTCCTGTATTTGTTGATGGCCGTAGTAGTAGCAGTGCTTGGTCCATTGGACATGCATGCATGTCCGAAAGAACATCGCATCGTTCTTCTTAATAACACAGGTACTGATATTTCGTACTTATTCGCTAATACCAGGCCCTCGCTCCCCATTAAATATGTCCTTCCTCGGAATATATGTAACGTACGAATGCAGGTTCTGATACATCGACGACGACGAATGGGAGTCTGGGTCTAGCCGTGATTGGTGCTCGGATGGCCGAAGTGGTTAAGGCATGCGCTACCGCAAGCGGGAGATCCGGGTTCGAGTCCCGGTCTAGCACAAATTTTCATTGTTGTCATTCCAAAGTACAGCCGAAGGTGGTTAATATTGGCAACTGCGAATACATTTCCTGTGAACGTATTACATTTTTAGTTTGTATACGTGAACAACTCCAAGTATTTAGCATTGTTAAACGTCAAATGTTCAAAAATGTTTGAAATGGCTCTGAGCACTATGGGACTTAACATCTATGGTCATCAGTCCCCTAGAACTACTTAAACCTAACTAACCTAAGGACATCACACAACACCCAGTCATCACGAGGCAGAGAAAATCCCTGACCCCGCCGGGAATCGAACCCGGGAACCCGAGCGCGGGAAGCGAGAACGCTACCGCACGACCACGAGCTGCAGACCTGGCTCTTTGTGTTCATTTTTAAAACCGCTTGTCATATTCTTCTATCAGTTTCTTCACCATACTGCTGTAGAGAGGATATAAAATGTAGACTGGCAATGGCAAGGAAATCGTTTCTGAAGAAGAGAAATTTGTTAACATCGAGTATAGATTTAAGTGTCAGGTAGTCGTTTCTGAAAGTATTTGTGTGGAGTGTAGCCATGTATGGAAGTGAAACATGGGCGATAACCAGTTTGGACAAGAAGAGAATAGAAGCTTTCGAAATGTGGTGCTACAGAAGAATGCTGAAGATAAGGTGGGTAGATCACGTAACTAATGAGGAGGTATTGAATAGGATTGGGGAGAAGAGAAGTTTGTGGCACAACTTGACTAGAAGAAGGGATCGGTTGGTAGGACATGTTTTGAGGCATCAAGGGATCACAAATTTAGCATTGGAGGGCAGCGTGGAGGGTAAAAATCGTAGAGGGAGACCAAGAGATGAATGCACTAAGCAGATTCAGAAGAATGTAGGTTGCAGTAGGTACTGGGAGATGAAGAAGCTTGCACAGGATAGAGTAGCATGGAGAGCTGCATCAAACCAGTCTCAGGACTGAAGACCACAACAACAACAACAACTGCTGTAGCTCTCACTACCTTCGGCAATTATCGCCTATTCATCAGCGACTAGCAGAGAGCATAGTTCATTGACCCCCGCAGAAATTGCCTTCGGCTTATATTTATTTTTCAGTGTCTTTAATACTTCTACCAGATAAATGTTAAACAAAAGAGGAGGAAGAGGGCAAGTTTCTCGAACCCCTTCGCTAGTTTGGGATTATCTGGTGGAACATTACTCAGTTTCACTGAGCTGTTGGTATAAAGATGTAACTGCACTAATGTAGGGTAGTAAGACCCCATTATTCCTCATGTCCAGCCACTTCTCACGTAATGCCACTTACTAAGTCTGCGAATGTTAAATGGACTCTTCGCTCTCTTTCAATACATCAAAGACAAATATAACTGACTATATTATAGTGAATGAAACGATCAGCGTGATTTAGATATTGGGGATTTTAGTATTAGATGCTATTCTTTTAAATATTAAGTATAGCTATACAAGCGAATGGACAGATTATAGAAGGTATTTAAAATAACTATGGGCAAGGAAATATCGTTATTCCACAGTTAAACTCAATCTTCTGGAATAATAAAATCACAGACAAAACGAAAATGTTATGTACACAACATATGTACATACGGGTGGGAAGTTTGGGATATAAGGAACAAAGAAAAATTAGCAATTAGCCATGGAAATACGTCACTGCAGACGAAGTGCTGGAATCTCAAGGTTAAACAACATCGGAAATGAAGAAACAGGAAAATTATGGAAGTGGAGAGGAACATAATGGATGATGTTTGTCATTCCGGCAAGAACAGTAACACAACTCAGAAATCCAATATTTAGGAATCACGACTTAAAGAATTCTATACAACTTCCATTGAAATAGTATAAGCTTCCTTTAAATATCACGTAAATATTGTTGGCATCTAATACTATTATACTTATCGCCGGGGCATATCACACGTATTTTTCAGTGATACAAAACTAAAAACTGCCATTTTTTTATTTGTGTCACTTTCCTTGCCGGTGTGTGATATGTCAACGAAACTCCGGACTTTCGGGATCTCCGATAGGAGATTGGCAGGACCGTAAAGTATAGAGATGGAGAAGCGATAAAGGGTATTAGCTGTAAATAACTCGCAAAATGAAAAAATAAACCAAGATCCTTACTATTTCCTGCACAAGCGTCTACAGCAAACCACTGTGTGGTGTGTAATGGAGATAACACAGTAAACCTATAATGGATTTCATCTCTTTTCTCTTCCACTCAATGAGGTGCATCGGAAAACAGCTGCGAGAATGCGTTGTTTTTTTTCTCTTTTTTTTACCATTATGATCGAGACGTTCAACCTGTGCTAATGGTACCCTCTAGCTATCTTTTGTGCAATGTTTTATGACTTAAAGCACGTTTCTTACAATAACGTCTCGCTTTACGGTTTGTTGAGCATTTTTGTGAGGCACTAAGAAAAATAGTTCCTGCCTAAATAGGCATCTGTTGTTTAAATGTTCGTAATCCACCTAGGTGGTGTTCGCTAACTACCGGACAACTCTTACGACTTGACGAGTCGGTATTTTGTAAGTGGTTGAAATACACTTCCTTCTGGTTCACACAAGTTCATGAAATAGCTTCCCCACACCAGACGTATCTGGTTATTCCAGTGATACTTCAGTGGTGATACTTCTACGTATTCGACGTTCTGGTTGATTCCAGTGACTGTGCGCCTATCAAGTCTCTTAGTCTGTTAGCGTGAATTGAAGGATCAGCGAACAAGTGATGAACAATAAACTGAAAATATGATAATAAAAAATCTATATGAAGAAATGTTGTAGTATCAATAGGAAATTTTCTAGGCTGTAACAATTGTGCTGGTAATCACGTAATGCATGGAAAGAAGGAATTTGCGGTGTAGGTGAGATTACACAAGGATATTCTCGCAGGCGCTGGACATTTGAATCCGTGGTCTAGGATTAGCGTCTTTGACTGGTAAAAAAAAAAACGGCCACTTCTTAAACAGTGGGAGACTGACCCAAATGGCGAAAGAGTCAGCAATGATCAACGGTATGAGGATACAGAAGTTAGTGGAGACCACGGTATTAAAGACGCATGACATGTATCCACAGAACATATGGCCGGTAATTAAATAAGCATCATGATGATCTCTCCAATGGAAAAGATTCCGGATTAGCCCCCATTCGGATCTCCAGGAGGGAACAGTCAAGGGAGAGAAGACCATGAGAAGAAGAGGGAACAACCAACTAAGATATAACATTCTATGTTCCGGGATATGGAATATCAGAAGTTTGGAAGTAGTAGGAAAGCTAGAAAATCCCAAAAGAGAAATATAAAGGGTTAGTCTAGATGTAGTGGAGGTCAGTGAAGTCAAGTGGAAAGATGAAAGAGCTTCATCTACATCATACTCCGCAAGCCACCCAATGGACTGTGGTGGAGAGTACTTCTGGTACCTCTGATTTCTCCTACCCTCTTCTAATCGCAAATGGCACTTTGGGGAGAATGACTGTCAATAAGCCTCTGTAGTGTTTCCAATTTCTCAAATTTTGTCGTCGTGGTCATTAAGCAGTATGTGTATAGGAGGATGCAATCCGTTGTCCGGCTCTTCCGGAAAGTGCTTTCTCGAAATGTCAATAGTAAGCCTCTCCGTGATGCACAACGCCTCTCTTGCAACGTCTCCCATTGTAATTTGTTCAGCATCTCGGTAACGCTCTCCCGCATATTAAACGATCCCCTGAAGGAACACCCCGCTCTTCGTTGGATCTTCTCTATCTCTTCTATCACTCCTACTTGATAAGGATCCCAAACTGATCAACAAAGCTCAAGAATCGGTCTAACAAGCGCCTTATAAGCCACTTCCTTCATGGATGAGTTACGATTCCTTTAGTGAACCTGTCTGTCACCTGCTTTTCCTACTATCTGTTTTATGTGATCCTTCCACATCATAACCGCTCTGGATGGTTACTTCTAGATATTTTATGGTGTATACTGGTTCCAGCAGTTTCTCGTCAATCGTGTTGTTATGAAGTACTTGCTTTTTCTATGTATGTGCAATATGTTACGTTTATTTACGTTCAGGCTCAACTACCAGACCAGAGCCCGCATCACTCATCAATCTCCTGCAAGTCAATCTGCAAATCGATAATGTCTTATGACGCTGCAACTTTTTTATAGACAACAGCATGACCTGCGAATAGTCTTAAAGACTATCCGACGCCTTATACTATATCATTTATACTCTTAGAAACAGTATCGGTCGTATCACGCTTCCCTGGGGTACTCCGGAGATTACCTTTATATTTGTCGATCTTATTTTGTTAACAGCGTCGCGTTGAGTTCTATCTGCAAGGAGGTCTAGTGGCAAATCTGGCCCGATGCACGATAAGCTCGTACTTTGTTCACTAGGCTCCAATGCAGGACAGTCACCAGATCAGTAACAGGGTTGTTCTCATCAGATTCGACAGTAAACCAAGGCCGACAGCTATAGTTCAGGTACACAGGCCGACGAGGCAAGTAGAAAATAAAGAAACAGAGGAAGTATTTGAGGAGACTGATGATAATTAAGTACGCAAGGAATGAGAGAAGAGAATGAGTTCTACCATAAATTTCAGATGATAATAGCGAATACTCTGATTAAGAATCACAAAAGGAGGAGCTTTACTAGGAACATACCCGGAGGCAAGAGCATATTCCAGCTGGATTACATCATGGTCAGAGATGTATTTTAAGGTGTATCCAGAAGCATATATAGACTCTGATGATAAATGAGTTCTGATGAAGAGTGAACTGAAACTGGTACTGAAGAGTCAGTGTGAAAGGGAGTGGGATATGGAAATACTGAAGAACGATGAGACGCATTTGAAGTACGCTAAAGATTTATTTATTCGTATGGCTAGGGCCCCCGTCGGGCAGACCGCTCGCCGGGTGCCGGTCTTTCAATTGTAAGTCAATTCGGCGACCCGCAGTCGATGAGGATGAAAGAAAATGATGATGAGGACAGCATAACACCCACTCCCTGGGCGGAGAAAACACCGCGACCCAGCCGGCAATCGAAGCCGTGCCCAGAGGATTGACAATCCGTCACGCTGACCATCCAGCTACCGAGCGCAGACACGCTAAAGATATATATACTGCGATATGGAATACCACACTAGGCAGTTCAGCTGAAGAAGAGGGGATATCTCTAAAGAGGGCAGTTAAAATGTTCGACAGTTGTACATAGAAACAAGGAAGGTAATTCCGAAAAAAACCTCGGGAAGCGTAAGGAATAGTTAAACTGTACGACGAAAGAAGGAAGAACCAAAATATTCAGGAAGGACAGAAATATGACGATAAAACACACCTAGGAAGAAAAATAAATGGGAAGTGCAGAACAGCTAAGGCAAAATGGCTGCAGGAACAATGCCAAGAAATCGAAAATGAGGTGATCGTCAGTACGAGTGTCTCAGCACACACAAAAGCTAAAGCAACACACGGTGAAATTAAAAGCAAGGGTGATAACATTAAGAGTGCAACGGGAATTCCACTATTAAACGCAGAGGAAAGAGCGGACAGATGGAAATAATATACTGAAGGCCTCTATGAGGGGGCTGATGACTTGATAGAAGCAGAAATTGGAGTCAGTAAGAAAGACACAGAAACCCAGTATTAGAGTCGGAATTTAACAGAGCTCTGGAAGACTTGAGATAAAATAAGGCAATAAGGCAAAATGGAAACACAACATCTGAATCGTGGATCACGAAGTAGAAGAGATCAAGGAATTCTGCTACACAGCCAGCAATCCATGATGGACGGAGCAAAAAGGACATCACAGTCAGACTAGCACAAGCAAAGAAGGAATTTCGGGCCAAGACAAGTCTGTTAATATCGAATACAGACCTTAATTTGAGAAAGAAATTTCTAACAATGTAGTTTTGGAGCACAGTATTGTGTAGCAGTGAAACATGGACTATGGGAAAACCGGAACGGCGTTTTAGATGCGGTGCTATAGAAGAATTTTGAAAATCAGGTGGGCTGATAAGATAAGGAACGAGGACGCTCTCCGCAGATTTTGCGAAGAAGGAAACATGTGGAAAACATTGAAAAGACGAAGGGATAGGATGATAGGACATGTGTTACATCATCAAAGAGTAACTCTCATGTTACTAGAGGGAACTGTGGAGCGTAAAAGCTGAAGGGAAGACGGAGATTGGAATACATCCAGCAAGTAACTGAGGACGTACGGTCCAAGCGCTACTCCGAAATGAAGACGCTGGCGCAGGGGAGGGTCGCAAACAGGTCAGAAGACTGATGACCACCTCCACCCCCTTCCCAAAAAAAAAATAAAGTCTACTCAGGTTGTGCGTGTTTATGGCGGTGGGCTTCAGGTGAAATACAGGTTAAGTGGTAAGTGTGGTTTGTTGAAAGGTTGGTATAAATAATTTGGAGCAATATCGTGACAAAATGGGTTTTATCTTCTGTGGTGGGGTAAAACATATGGAGTTTTCCATGTGGAGAGATTTATTGATGGCGTGGATGGAATAGTCAGTTCCAGTTTTATGAAACTTGATTTTGCCTTACACTTTTAGTCTAGTGTGACTGGTTAACAATACTTCTCTGGAAAAGGATATTAATCCTCAATATTGTTTCAGAAGGCGATATGATATCCACCATGAGTAAAGAGCGAGCGGTTCACAACTGTCGGCCATTGTCTGTTACCTGCCCAGGACAGCCAAGAGCGTTGATGCGTCGCTTCGTCGGCTCGGAGCGGGCAGTGAGATTCGCTCTGAATCCACTTAGCGGATTAACGACGAGGGGTGTTGAGCCGGTCAGCCTCTTTGTGGGTTTTAGGCGACGTATCTCGCAAGGTGAATACTAGGTGATACCTGTGTCCCACTTAAAATACACATTCAGCAAATACAATGACGGCAGACAAATCGCAACACCAAGAAGGAGTTGTGCAACATAAACGAAAGTTGGTAGACGTCTTTCTGTGATGTCTGTTCAAGTCTCGCACCAGTCTCATAAGAGTGATGGCAGTAGCGCCACTATGAGGATGAAAATCAGGTTTGTTTTAAACAAACGCTGTAACGGCCGTGAGCGTTATTACCTTTGATATTGCTGTGGTGAGTTGATGTTGGTCAACAATGAATTTCCGGCGACAAAGACGCCATTATCAACACCTCACTGATTTTGAACGAGGTCGTGTAAAAGTGCTACGATGAGCTGCATCTTCCTTCTGCGATACTGCAGAATGCGCAGAAATGTAGCCATTGTACATGTTCAATCACGAGACTGTATAGTCGCAAAAGTCCGGACTCCACACGGTCTCTTGGCACTACCTGGAGAGAAGACCATCGTTTTCGGCGTATGGCTCTGGCTCATCGTACTGCATCTGCAACAGCATTTTGAGCAGCAGTTGGCACCACAGTGACACAACAGATTGTTACAAATCTGTTACTGCAAGGATAGTTTTGAGCCAGAAGCCTTATAGCGAGCATTCCACAGACTACAAACCACCGCCATTTGCGGCTTCAGTGGTGTCAAGCTAGACCCCGTTTGAGGGCAGGGTGGAGGTCTGTTGTGTTTTCTGATGAAAGCTGGTTCTGCTTCGGTGCCAGTGATGGCCGATTGAGTGCTTGCAACCAACCTGTCTGCATTCTACGCACACTAAATCTACACCTGGAGTTATGGCCTGGGGTGAGATTTCGTATGACAGCAGGAGCACTCTTGTGATTCCCCCACGCACACGGGCTACAAACTTGTTCGTCAGTCTGATGATTCGGCCTGTCGTGGTGCCAGTAATCAGTATTCCAACAGGATAACGCTCCCCCTCATACCGCTGTTGAAGCTAAGCTCTACAGAGTGTCGACATATTGTCTCGGCCTTCTAGTTCAAATGGTTCAAATGGCTCTGAGCACTGTGGGACTTAACATCTGAGGTCATCAGTCCCCTAGAACTTAGAACTACTTAAACCTAACTAACCTAAGGACATCACACACTTCCATGCCCGAGGCAGGATTCGAACCTGCGACCATAGCGGTCGCGCTGTTCCAGACTGAAACGCCTAGAACCGCTCGGCCACACCGACCGGCGCCTTATAGTTCACCACTCGAGCACATGTGGCTCATCATCGGATAACTCCATCGTCATTCACAAACAGCATTAACCGTCCTTGTATTGACCGACCAAGTGCAACAGGCATGGAACTCCATCCCACAAACTTGCATCCGTCACCTGTATAACGAAGTGCATGCACGTTTGCATACTTTCAATCAGTATTCTGGCCTTACACCATTTACTAATGTAGTAGAATTGCACATTTACAAAGGCTTATCTCGCGCTTACAATAACCTCTGAACTTGCAATTTTCATCACTTAAATATGTTACCTAGAATCATGTTGTTGTTGTTGTGGTCTTCAGTCCTGAGACTGGTTTGATGCAGCTCTCCATGCACCTAGAATCATGTATTCCTGAAATTTCGTTATGCTACATTATTTTTTAGTGCTGCAATTTCTTTCCGTTAGAGTTTGTAGAAAACCTTCTCGCATTTTCACATAGGATTAACTCTATGCGCAGTCAGATGAAACACACGTTTCCTTTTTGGGGTGTAATAAGAGACTGATGAGAGGTGTCTAATCTCTTCAGATCCTTAATCAGCAGCAGCAGCAGTCACTACCCCTAAGTTATTTTTCATAACAGCAAAGGTTTGAAATCGGGAAATAGTTGTGTAAAATGGTACATTTGGTGCTCATGGGTAAAGAAGTAATCAACAGTTGCGGGGATTTTGAGAATGCATGTACAATAAATATCTGAGTAGAATTGTTACAGGTGCACATTGTGTTTTGCTCTGTAATTCAGGATTGGAGTTTAGTTCCCTTTCAACATTCTGAGCTATGACGTCTGGGTCTGTACCCTTGATCACAGCAGGGAGTGTTAGTTGGAAATGTGAGAGGTTGTACTGGGCAGGATCTAAGGGATTAAGGGGAAACAAGCAATTGTGGGGACCAGAGGTTATGCTGTTAAATACAGTATGTGCAACATGAGGAAGGAGAGCTTCTGTAAAGTTTGGAAGGTAGGAGACGAGGTACTGGCAGAAGTGAAGCTGTGAGGACGGGACGTGAGTCGTGCTTGGGTAGCTCTTTTGCCCACGAAAGGCAAAGGTCCCGAGTTCGAGTCTCGGTCCGGCACACAGTTTTAATCTGCCAGGAAGTTTCATGAGGAAGTTGATAATTGAACATTTTCGTGATGACACAGTCTTGTTATTGGATTTTGAAGTCAGAAAGATATTTCTTGTTATTTCTAAATGTTTAGCTTTTGGGTTAACGATCTTTGTATCAGGTCGTATGTGATAAAATACACATAAGTCATGGTTGGATGTCAGTGTAACTACGTACACGTACACGGCACCCGCAGGTTTGTATATGATTAGAGTTGCAATTCTCTATGGCAGCTGCAACGGCCACCAGTGTGCGTTAATGCTGTTCATGTTCTTACAAGAGCTTGTATCGTGTATTAGGGAGTGAGCAATGTCAGATATTGAGCGATCACTGTGAAAACCACGGAGAAGCCGAGTCCTCGAGTGAGACACTGCTACAAGCTCCTGTCAGCTTTTGGAAGTGGCCTCATTTCGCTCTCTGTTTGGCCGGCTGGTCGAATTGAGATTCGTGGGGCATTCGGCTGTGACAATGGTCGATGTTGTATTGCATGGCAATGTGGGGGCAGGCAAATCTGTAGTCGCCGGCCGCTGTGGCATAGCGGTTCTAGGCGTTTCAGTCCGGAACCACGCTGCTGCTACGGTCGCAGGTTCGAATCCTGCCTCGGGCATGGATGTGTGTGATGTCATTAGGTTAATTAGGTTTAAGTAGTTGTCTAGGGAACTGATGACCTCAGATGTTAAGTCCCACAGTGCTTAGAGCCATCTGAACCATATTCGCCGTCAAAGTTCCGGTCAACCACGTCTGACCACCACAAGGGAGGGTCGCCGTACTGTGCAGCAGGCACATCGTAGCCCTTTATCATCTGCGACAGCCATCCGAGATCAAGCAGTGAACTCACTGTAATAATCTATTTGCCATCCCACATCATTGGTCGGAGATCAGCAGCCGAAATAGGGAACTGCCGTGTCATGTCGTTAGCACCACAACACAAACAGCTGCTTTTGGAGTGCTACCGTGACCGGCAAGCATGAACTGCTGATGAATGGGGTCGCATTGTATTCAGCGCGAAACTGCGGTTCTGCTATTCCTGGATGATCATCGTCAGCAAGTATTGTGACGACGTAGAGAGAGGTCTCATTCTCCCAATATTTTGGAGAGAGATAGCGGTTTACTTCTGGCAAAATGGTGTGGAGAGCAGTGGGGTGTGACCTCAGGTCTAGGCCGGTAGCGACTGAGAGAACACTGGAAGTACAACGGTACTTCATGGACATCCTCATGCGTTACCGCTCGTGCGACTGTATCGTCGTCGTATTTTTCAACAGGACAAGATAAACACCTGCGTTTGGAGTGGTGCCGTGACCGGGAATCCTGGACTGATGATTGACTCTGCATTGCATTCAGCGATAAATTGCGGTTCTGCAGTATCCTGGATGACCATCCTCAGAGATTATGGCAGCGACATGAGTCGTATCTTCATGAACTGCGTGATCCTGAGGTATTCCTGAGACCAGAAGTATCCCCAGATTTGCCCTCGATGGATTATTTGTGAGACCATCTCGGGCGCCGACTGCGTTCCAGAGCCAGTGTCCAGGTACGTGCGAAGTTTACCTCAGTAAAGGATACAATGGCTTCACGATTCTCTTCCCAACAGAATCAGAGCATTCATTCAGGCCAGAGGGTGCGAAAAGTGGGTCTGTACTGCTATGTTCTTTTCAAATTTGGCTCGATTTTGTGATCGTCGCAATAACAACACATACCCTTTCAACTCGTGGATGATTGCTTTCATTCTCTTCCCCCCTTCTGGATGATTCGCTCTTTTATGTCAGGCAGTGTAAATGCACTTCTGCCATATTTAGTTTCCTGTTTATTTCTTCAAACTTTCCATCCAATCTCAGTCCTTCACCGTTATAAACACAAAATTCTGTCAACTGGTTCTGTGACTTCGTTGCGAATATGAACAATTTTCATTTTGATTGCACATAATTTTTTTCCAAAATATATTATTTTCGAAGCTACTTTTAAACTTACTATGTAAAATTTTGCCATTAGCGGCTGTTAATCCGCGCTAAAGGCGAACAATATAATTTCATCAGGGAAAGGAAGGTGTTCTGATAGTTTCCATTAATAAATTTTTATTATTACTAATCTTTCTTTTTAAGGCTGCTAACAACAGTGCTGGTAATAAATAATGTCCTTGACGGACTCCTATTTCTGTCAGAACTTGTGATTATTCCCATATAGGAAGAACAGTACCACTGCTTGAAACAGTGCCTTGTTTTTCAAAAACGGTTAGTACAATCATGCACGTTTGTTTTGAATTATTTTTCCTCCAGATTCTTTTTATAATTAAACCCCGTCGTCTTCAAACACTTTTCCTTTCGTCCTATCTCGAACTTCTTCATCTTGAGGAGTAGGCTATAATTTTAATTATTGTCTGTGTTTACGATTCGTTCAACTACTGCAACCCACAACCTTCTGAATCTGCGTACTGTATTCATCTCTTGGTCTCCCTCAGAGATTTTTACCCCACACGCTTCCCTCCAGTACCAAATTGGTGATCCCTTGATGCCTCAGAATGTTTCCTATCAACCGATCCCTTCTCCTAGTCAGGTTGTGCCACAAATTTCTCTTCTCCCCAGGCGGCCGGGGTGGCCGAGCGGCTCTAGGCGCTTCAGTCTGGAACCGCGTGACCGCTACGGTCGCAGGTTCGAATCCTGCCTCGGGCATGGATGTGTGTGATGTCCTTAGGTTAGTCAGGTTTAAGTTGTTCTAAGTTCTAGGGGACTGGTGACCGCAGATGTTAAGTCCCATAGTGCTCAGAGCCATTTGAATCATTTTATTCTTCTCCCCAGTTCTATTCAGTACCTCGTAATTAGTTACATGATCTACACATCTAACTTTGAGCGTTCTTCTGTAGCACCATATTTCGAAAGTTTCTATTCTCTTCTTGTCTAAACTGTTTATCGTCCATGTTTCACTTCCATACAAAGCTACACTCCATACAAAAACTTTCAGAAAATACTTCCTAACACTTAAATCTATATTTGATGTTAACGAATTTCTCTTCTTCAGAAAAGCTTTCCTTTCCATTGCCAGTCTACATTTTATATCCTCCCTACTACGACCATTATCGGTTATTTTGCTTCCCAAATCGCAAAACTCATTTACTACTTTAAGTGTCTCATTTCCTAATCTAATTCCATCAGACAAAGCATAACAGATATCTGTGAATACTTTTGTCACCTTCCGTCTCCTCTTCTTTGTGTTTCCATCTGACATTTTAACTCGTGAATTCTGACGTCAGTCTAATATAAATATATTTTGTTTTCTTCATACTGGCTTCTACTTTGGTCTCCTAGTGGTAGGTTAAATGGGAATGGCGAGAAGGTTTAATAAAGGAACCTACTGTATATCTGGTGATAAAAGTAGATTTGGGATGGGCGTGGATCCCTGATGGTGGGAGGTATTGACGCTGATGTTGATGGCTTGATTTACTATCTTATCATTGTAGATTTTTTGTGTGACATTGTTTTTGTCTATAACGTTTTATATCATGTTTGTATTTTGTACAAAACATTGTCGGATTTCTTGTCGTGTCAGTTCAGGGAAGAACCTCGAGCATTCGCCAGTTACCTGAATCGTCTTTCCTCAGGAGCAACAGACTGTCAAACGGTTGCTGTGGTGGCCTTATACAGCCGAAAGACGATTTCTAATTGGTCGGTAATTACTTCATGCTCTCGCTGATGTGAAGTCAGTGCTCTCCAACAAAAAGAAACGTGAAAATGTTGAACATTCACGTGATGAGCCACATATAGCATTCCTTCCCCTCTGCGGTGCTACATCCAGCAAAATGGGCAGATTCCTGGGAAGACGAGGTATCTGATCTCTTTTCCGACATCATAAGAAGATAAAGGAGATACTACAGCTGTTAAGGACAGCTTAGCCTCAGAATTCTTGGGAATTACAACACCCATTGTGAGCACGAAAGCAATTCCATCGGTCAGTCCATCCGCACTGTTTCCGACTGCTATACAAAGCATCAGCGCCACATTAAAAGTCGATAACTGGAGAAGCCTGCAGCTGCTTAGCACAAGCTCACAAACAAACATAAAATACTCTTTGAGTGAACAAAAGTTTTGTTCCAGACTGCTACATACTGGGACTCTGTAGATGAAGAGACGATAGAAGCGAGAATGTGTGAGAAAATCTTCGGCCGTGACAGCGGATGTAACATTAGAGGTGCATGGAAGCGATTTCTCGGTGCAGTGAAGAGCCAGAGATAATCGTTTGCTTTATACTACGGCGTGAGCGGTGGCGCCACCAGTGTAGACGTTGACACCGTCTGCGACAGCATGACGTAATTACCAACCAATCACAAGCCATCTTTGGGCTATGCAAGACCGGTACAGCAGCAGTTCGACAGTTAGTTCTTCCTGACGAAGACGATGGAGCTAATCGTCGAAAGCTCGAGGTTTTACCCTGAACTGACGTGACCAGAAGTCCGAGAATGTTTTACATAATAAATGTCATCGTCAAAAATTTCTTTCTCAAATTTACATGTTAATAATCTGATTTTGGGCTACGCCTGAAACGCTTGATGCAATAAAGACAGTCAGTTAACATCCTGTGACTGTTATTAGCGACCTATCAGCATTGGTTACAACTTTTATAAGTATCAATATGGTCGCAAACCTCAGACACGATTTTTTGTCCTATTTAAAACAAAATAATTAATGAGTTCTACAAAAAGGTAATTGTCTTTGTGAAAATGGACATCCCTCCATGTCTAAGGGCTCCATTATTTTATTTCCCCTGTTGTTATTCTTCTTTCGATCTTCTTGTCGCTCATCTATGCATGCTGCTGCAATTAGTCGTACCACTGATAGGGTTTCACTACATTGTTTGCCTTTCAGATTTAACTGTTACGTGAATATTTTAAGTGTAGCTTGAGAAACGATGTTTGTCTACAGGATTTCTCAGCACTGAGGACGAGGTGATCCCTGGCAACGCAGGCCTGAAGGACCAGGTGATGGCCCTGCGGTGGCTGCAGCAGAACGTCGCAGCCTTCGGCGCTGACCCAGAAAAGGTCACAGTCGGCGGGGAGAGCGCTGACGGCAGCTCAGCGGCCCACCACCTCATATCGCCCAGCTCCGCAGGTGAGTCAGATTCCCATCCTGCCGTGTTAAAACTAAGGAGAAACTGAAGTAATCTGCATAGAGTATTTCGTGCTGTCCTTTCTTACAGATTTAGCAATATTGCTAGAATTGCAAGAAATATGCTGCAGCTACATTTCACGATCTAATCCATACAGCGAATGCTGCAGAGACAACACCACGAGTTTTTAAATTTTTTAATGCTGTTGTAGCCGAGGTTGCTAATGTACGTTACTGCACTGGAGCACGACCTGGTATTGGTTTCTCTAATGACTTTGTTGCTAAATGCATGTTAAAGACTAAACTTTCTCTTCCTGGAGGACACCGGATAGTGATAAAATTTTACTTACCATATCCATAAAATAGTTAAGAAATAAAGTTCTTTTTGCGGCTACATCCATACGGGCATAGGACATATTGAAATTCCCAGCCACAGTAGATTAGAACGCCTCTGTAAGAGCCAAAACAAAATGACCTTCCTTATCGATAAAGTGAGGTGTCGTACGCTAATCGGTTTTTTGCATTTGAAGGGGAACAACGCTGTAACATTCCATGCTGGTTACGTCGAAGTGCATGGCTGCAATCCACCATCATATGACACAGAAGTTAGATGCCGCAGGAGCTGACAGTGTATTCAAACAAGTTTGAATGGAAAAAAAACACATTTTGTCAATGGAGCGAGTGATTGATTATTTTGTAAAAATATTTAGTTTATTTAAAGACGCAATCACACTCTTATAACAGTCATAACCGGTTTCGGCCATACAATGACCATCTTCAGATTATAACACTGAACACAGGTTCATGCGTAGTTAAAAGTTTTACAACGCATGAACACAATGAATACAGGTGTGTTCATTGTATGCCACCTTTAGAATCTGAAGATTGTTATTGTTTGGCCGAAATCGGTTATGACTGTGTCATAAGAATGTGATTGCGTCTATGAACAAACAAAATGTTTTACAAGTTTGAATGACGTAGTTATCTGGAATGTAGAATCATCGACGGATGTGGAAGTTAACTTCAATTGTGTCCCAGGGAAATGTGTCGGATCCTTACTGTCTTTGTTGAATATTAATGAGCTTGCAGTCAATATTGATAGTAGATTTTTTGCAGATTATTTAGTTATCCATAATGAAGTACTGGCAGCATAAATATTCAGTTAGATCTTGACAAGATTTCAAACTGGTGCAAAAATCGGCAAATTGCTTTACATGTTCAGAAATGTAAAAGTGTGCTCTTCACAAAACTAAAAAACTTTCCTACGACTAGAGTATTAGTGATTTAGGGCTGGAATCTGTCAACAGTGATCACATAAGCTCAGTCGTGGGTAAAGCAGTTGGTAGACTTTGCTTTATTAGTAGAATACAGGGGAAATGCAATCAGTCTACAAAGAAATTTGCTTACCAATCTCTCATATGATTTACCCTAGAATATTGTTGTAGTATGTGAGATCCATACCAAAGTGGATTAACAGGGGATATTGAGTGCATACAGAGAAGGACAGTACGAATGGCCAAAGGTTTGTTCTATCCATAGGAGAGTGTCAGAGAGATGCTAAAGAAACTTAATTGGCAGATTCTTGAAGATAGACATATAAAGTTCTGAGAAAACCTACTTAAAAAGTTTCAAGAACCAGCTTTAAAACATGACTCTAGGAATATACTACAACCTGTTACGTATCACTCCTGTTAGGATCCTAAGGATAGGATCAGATTAATTCCAGCACGCATGGTGGTCTAGAGAGGACAGTGGCACAAAACATGAAAAATTTACATATTTTTTTTATTTGCTTATTTGAAAGTAAATATAACTGACATTATTATCCCAAATTTGTTCTTTAAAATTCGAACTACAAATGACATAAAAAATTTAAATTGTAAGCAGTTCCTGTGAACCAGGAAAGTATAGCATTAGAAGGCTGTGATTTTTTGTATGCAACACAGCAGTGTTGTGTAGAAGGCTGTGGAGCCATTTTGTGGTCCAAGCAGTGAGGTATAGAAGGCTGTGCTGCTTTGTAGACAAGTTTTGCGCTGTTTAGTGGAATTTGAGAGAAGTTGGATTTATTGTGTCATTCTTTGTGTGAGGTTGAATATATTGATTGCTTTTTACAGTGCCTAACCCTGGTAAGGTATTTAAAAAACATAGTTAGTCTCGTATTTCCATTGTAAAGCTGATGTTAATGTTAGAGTCAGGTCTGCAGATGCAAACATTAGTTTGTCTCCAAGTGCATCTAAACTAAAACTTGGAAAAAGGTACTGTGACAGAAGAAATAAATTATGACATAAAGATAGGTTTCAGAATTGTGGATCTGGAATTGGCACTTAGAAAGGCCTGTAAGTGCTATTTTTTTTTGTAGAAAATGTGAATTTGGTGAATGATGGAAGGAGAGAAGGTTTGGTTTGCACACTGCACATTTTATGTCAAGACTGTGATTCTGACACACCATTTAAGACATCGAAGACAGGGAAAAGCATGTATGAAGCCAATATGAGATTTGCATTGGACTAAGATGTATAAGAATTGGAAGAGATGGCAGAACCCCTTTACATGATATTACAAACATACCAGGTCCTCCCCTAAAATTTACTACAATGAACACTACTCTCCTCAATGCAGTTACAGAAGAAAGATGAAGAGAGCAAGAAAATGGCAGTCCACGAGGCAATTCAAGAAAATTGTCATGTGACTAATATCAAAGATACAGCACTTTCCTGTGACAGCTCTTGGATGAAGATGGAGTGTACTTCACTGAATGGAGTTTTAAGAGTAATTAGTGTCGACACAGGACAAGTAGTAGACTTACAGGTGATGTCTAAATATTGTTCTTCATGTTCCTTGCGACAAGAAATATAATGATGGAGGTAAGAGAAAAATGAGAAAAAGGGACCCACGTTCACTGTTCGCTGATAGACGGTGGTAAGTGTTTTGGTCTTTAGCCAACATTTATACAGATAGTGCATATCGATACCCATTCACTAGAGCATGCGAGTCGTTTAGGAACAGAAACCTCAGAGTGGGGAATCTATGTGTGGAGGAGCCTCAAGACGTACGGATTTATTACTGTGTGTTATTGTTCTGTGGCTTTAACCCTTTCTTCGTACGGTTATAGATTGTCTCGTAACTAAATGTTTTATTTTTTACAATTACTTTATGGAATTCAGTAATGGACAGTCAGTTCCACAATAAAGTGTACATCATAATTTTAAATGTAACGTGGTCTCGAATCTGTACTCAGTGGGTTTTTGCACAGTATATAGATAAACAGTGTGAGAGTTGAATGTTTTGTTTTGTCGATAGCATTTTAAAATTATTGCAAAATATCTGAAGCGTCACGAGGCAGTGCAAAAAATTGCAATGTTTATCAAAAAAGCCGTCTGAGATCCGTTAAGAAGTTATTTCGTTCGAACGAGGCAAACTGGGTGCTTCAAGAGGATAACGATGCGAAACACGTTAGCTGCCTCTGTATAGCGTGGAAACAAGACAATGGGGTGTCCCACGATGGATTGGCCTGCAGTGTTTCCGAATGCAAATCCTATCGAAAATTTTGGGTCGTGTATTAAGATGAAGCTTAAAGGAAAGCCAATATGTACTTTGAAGCAGCTGTCATGTAAAATCAGGACGATATGAAGATCGTTAGCGAAAGAATATGCAGAAAAATCTAGTGAAAAGCTTGTCGAAAAGGTGCAAACCTATAATCGATAATGGCAGCAATTGAACTATTAGGTAAATGTGCAATTAGTAATTACATGTATTTCCATGCAAATATATGTTTATAATAGTGTCTTTTATTTCATAAAGATATCGGCGTCGCTTTCTTGTGGAACTGACTGTATAATCCACCATACACTGGTCCAGATGTGTGGTGAAATATTCGAACTGTGGCACAGAGGAAAGGCAATAGAATAGTACTTTATCTGCCACTGTGACTTCCAACAGGCCTCTTCCGGTCAGTGACCATAGAGAGCGGTGAGTCAGTCTCTCCTTACGGCGTGACGAGCGTAGCGAGAGAGAAGGCGTTCCGCCTGGGGCAGGTCCTGGGATTCTCCACCAACGACTCCAGGGAGTTGCTGGACTTCCTGAGGACGCAGGATGCGCATGAACTCGTGGCACACGATGCGGACGTCCAAACAGAAGCTGTGAGTTCTCTGCCTAAGTGGCCGCCTGCGATCGCTATACGCAGTATATGGACCTCAAACAAGTGCTTTAAACTGATTTAGTTTCAGCTTTTTTATATAAATCAATATTTTAATGGTTTGATAGTATTCACCACTTATACCTACGTTCTGGTGCTCTTTTCTTCTTTGCATAACGACTATATTCAAAGTTGTGATAATGTGATTCACAGACTGTAATATTTTTATGGTCGTACAATATTCCTCTGTACTCTATCTGGTCAGCTGTTTCCAGATAATTAGGGGCATAGTACATTAACTTATTTCCTTCTATGGTAAATATTTTTATGTTTTCCTTAAATATTCTTTGTATAAGGAGCGATCAAAAAGTTCCTGTTCGAAGGCCGTGCAGTGCATACTTGGTATGTCAATGAGGCAAAAAGGCCGTAAGCACTGAGCCAATTGTTCAGATGTGTGTGAAATCTTATGGGACTTAACTGCTAAGGTCATCAGTCCCTAAGCTTACACACTATTTAACCTAAATTATCCTAAGGACAAACACAAACACCCATGCCCGAGGGAGGACTCGAATCTTCGCCGGGACCAGCCGCACAGTCCACGACTGCAGCGCCCTAGACCACTCGGCTAATCCCGCGCGGCGCTGAGCCAATTATCCCACCGACGCACCATATTGAAGATACCCGTTTGGCTAAACACCGTGTCCTGCTGCGTGAAAAAATCCGTATCTGTCTGCTGTACATCCTCGTCAGACAGGAATTGTCGACGCTTCAAGGCCTCTTTTAAGAGACCGAAGGCTCGATAATCGCATGGGGGAGAGATCAGTTCAATAGGGCGGATGTTTGCGTGTCTTCCACTTCAGTTGGCACTACTTTTGGGTTACGATATTTGCGATTTGGGAACGTGAGTTATCATGAAGCAGCCACACTCGTTGTCGCAGCAATGGTGGTTTTCGACAGACGAGCTGCCCTGTACACAGTCTTCATTCTCCGGTGAGTGTCAACCGGTGTTTATTCTTGGCACCCGAGAAATGAATAATAGCGTGTTGGTCCTTCTGGATGCATTTGGTAATCACGTCGCCATAATTCTGCATTTACTGCACGCACATCGGAAAAATACGAATGCCACATGTCGATGCTCATATACCCACATCGAAGTCGTGCTACGTTGCAGCAACGCCCTCAAATGAAACTTTTTGATCGCCCCTTATAGTAGCTCACATTTCATACATTATCTGCCCGCTTTTAAATACCGCTCTATGGCAAGGTAATAAAAGCTGCCTAAAACAGTACTCCGATCACTTCACTATCATAGTATGTTGTAATAATGGAATAACCACCTACTTGGTTTGGCCATAATAAAAACTTAAACAGCTATTCGATACAGTTGGATAGGCGTGTGAAGAATGGGATCACAAGTCGCGAGATTTCCGATCGTTTGCTGTATAAGAGGATAAGTCTCTTTTGATTTTTATATATTTCTCCTTCTTAGTTCAAATGAAACGATAAATTCTTTGTTTATTATTCTTTATTGTTGTGATGTCGGCCCTTCGTTACTTCCTTGTTTAATGTCACAGCATAGTTTGCCGTATCCCAAAGGACTCATGAAAATGCAAAACTGCAATCAGTATAAAAGTTCCCTTTTGACATGACAATTCTGCCGCAGTTCTTTCGTCCTGCATGATAACAGCAGTTACTGAAAGCGCAAGATCGCTCTGAGAATACATTGCAGCTTTTCACAGCGGCTATTTACATCTCTGATGATTTCTGTTTTATTGGCTTTATTAGACCGAGTTCTGAGACATGCTTCCGCGCTTCATGTTTCGTGTCCTAACGCTGGAGACTTTCACAGAACTATTAAGCCGCAGCTGATTTTCAAACGTACACAAGCTCAACAAGCTATACTGTTTATAGGTAACTACGCAAATGTGACTTCATCTGACCGCTGCCAAAGATCGTGGAGTCGCGCCGACGTGTGTAACGGAATTTATGCCGTCATCACATGCGACGAGTTAGCCAACGTTGACGTGGCGCTTTACGATTTTTGTGATGTCAATTCTGTGGTGTCACCGCCAGACACCACACTTGCTAGGTGGTAGCCTTTAAATCGGCCGCGGTCCGTTAGTATACGTCGGACCCGCGTGTCGCCACTGTCAGTGATTGCAGACCGAGCGCCGCCACACGGCAGATCTAGAGAGACTTCCTAGCACTCGCCCCAGTTGTACAGCCGACTTTGCTAGCGATGGTTCACTGACAAATTACGCTCTCATTTGCCGAGACGTTAGTTAGCATAGCCTTCAGCTACGTCATTTGCTACGACCTAGAAAGGCGCCATTATCATTTGCTATTTATCTTGTGATGCATGTACCGTCAGACCGATGTTCACCAATTATGGATTAAAGTTAAGTATTTCAGAAGCTACGTACCTTGTTTTGCTAGTATAATTACTTTACCTGTTCCAGACCTCACGCCAGCCTGCGTGAGCTTAAACGCGTGCCTTTCGGCTACCTCCTAGTGGCTTGGCTGTCTTGCCAAGTCCCAACAAATTCTTGCTCTTCCACGTTGAGCAGCCATTTCGTTACGTGAAACACGTTATTCCGCTACGTGCCACGTAACACAGAACCAGTGAGAAATAAGAACGCTCTCTATGTCACAACCAGAATTTGTGAGACACCATATTGTAATTTTCTTGTTTGACGCTCATTTTTGTTGGGTTTTATGTTATAACTTACACCCTATTAATATACTCGTATACTGTTTCTAAGCACCAGTACATTGAACCTCTCGAGAAGATTCTCCAGTACTGTTATTGATACGATTTGTTGTAATAAAATGACGAGAAACGTCATACTGGTGGTTAAGAAATTTTCGAATTTAGACAGTTTCGTATTATAATTCGCGTATTCTGAAAGTACACCATTTTAAGCCAACGTGACATTGGAGATTCGCCAAAAATGTGTCATTCTTCGTAGACTTTGTTATAATTCATCAACATCAGTGTTCTGTCGAAAGGCAGGTTTTGACATGGTAGTTCTCCAGGCTGTCTGGTCTTCTGCCATCCTCTTCACGTCTGCATAATTTCCTCTTCCCTTTTTGTCGTCTATCATCTTGTATCTCCTTCTTCCTCTCAGTCTTCTCCCACAAACCAATCCTTCCAAAGCATCTGCTTGTAAATACTCCCTTCCCAGTGTATGTCCCAACCAGTTCTTTTTCCTTTCTCTTACTACCTTCAGCAGACATCTTCTCTCTCGAACACTTTCCAGTACTCTTTCATTACTCACTCTTTCCATCCATCTTATTCTCTCCATTCTCCTCCACATCCACATCTCATATGCTTCTAACCTTTTTTCATCCTCTCGTCTCAGCGTCCATGTTTCTGCCCCATGTAGTGCCACACTCCAGACAAAACATTTGCCAAGCCTTTTCCTTAGACCTTCATATAATTTGTCACATAAAAGTCTATTTCTGTTGAATGCCTCCTTCGCTGTGGCAATTCGAGTTTTCACTTCCTGGTGGCTTCTCAAGTCTTCAATTATTGTCCTTCAAAGATATTTAAATGCACTTACTTGGCTAATGCTAGATTGTCCTATTTTAATATTGGACAGTCTGCGTCTTGTACTGATGACCATACTCTTTGTTTATGCTGTGTTTATTTGCCTCCCATATTCCACGCAAGCTTCACTCAGGTGTTTCAGCATATTATTCACTGTCCGTTCACTTTCTGGCACTAATACAATGTCAGCAGCAAATCTTATATATTCTGTTCTCTTTACAACAATACATATTCCTCTTTTCCCCTCTAAGCCTTTCGCAATAATCTCTTCAAGGTAGGCGCTACAGTCTGGAACCGCGAAACTCCTAGCATCGCAGGTTCGAATCCTGCCTCGGGCATGGATGTCTGTGATGTCCTTAGGTAAGTTAGGTTTGAGTAGTTCTAAGTTCTGGGGGACTGATGACCTCCGAAGTTAAGTCCCATAGTGCTCAGAGCCATTTGAGCCATTTCTCTTCAAGGTATGCGTTAAACAACAGTGGGGAAAGGCAACAACCTTGTCTAACACCTCGTCCAGTGCTGCTTCCTTCTGACATTTCATTTCCAACCCTTATCCTTACTTTCTGGTGTAAATATAGATTCTGTATCAGTCGTCTCTCTTTCCAATCTACTTTTTCCCTCTTCAAAATATCCATCAGCTTGTTCCACTGAACTCTGTCAAAAGCCTTTTCTAAATCTATAAAAAAAAAGCAAAGATTTCTCTACCTTTTTCCATATATCTTTGGCCTATAGTTCTTAACACGCCAATAGCATCTCTTGCTCCCTTTCCTCTTCTAAATCAGAACTGCTCCTCTGCAATCCCTCTATCCAACTTGCCATGTAGCCTTCTATTCAACACTGTGAGCAAGACTTTAGCTGCATGAGAAATTAGACTCATGGTCGTACGCTCTTCACATTTTTTAGCCTTTCTCTTTTTTTCTATTGGTATCATAACTGTTGCAAGGATATCCTCAGGCCATTCCCCTTTGTCATATGTTTCGTTAGAGAGGTAGACTATTTCTTTTCTTGCCTTGTTTCCCAGACTCTCCAACAGTTCTGCTGGCAAATCATCAATTCCACATGCCTTCAAATGGTTCAAATGTCTCTGAGCACTGTGGGACTTAACATCTGAGGTCATCAGTCCCCTAGGTAGGGGGTTGGCGTCCAGCTGAACCTATACTCTTTTTTTTTTCACCTGCTAAAAGGTTGTGCCGCTTTCTTATTAAGTTAACAGAAAAAATTTCCTTAATATTTTAAGTGGCGGAAATGTAAGTGCACTCTCTTTCAGGAATCCGTTTTTCCGATCTTTTCAACATTTATAAACTGGTGTCCTTACTGACTGGATATGTATCTTTCGTTTTTCGTCTTGTTACATGCTCATGGATACTGAAGGTTTTATTTATGCATTCTACAAACAGAACAACTTGACTAGCATACGGAAAAGGGAGGAAATGTACGTTTTAATAGAGCTAGCGTAGACCTTTTGAGCGAGTCCGTGTTCGTTAACCAAACTGTATGGTTTGCAAGCCAAATAAAGCCTCCCATTGCCGCTGCAGAGCGCTGGGTACGCATGTCACCTCAACCAGCTCGTCCCATGTGCCGACGGCGCAATATCTCGTGACTTTGGATTTGCCGTCCGCGTTCACGTCGACTTGAGCTGCCTCGTCCGGTGTGACGACAGCTTTGTACTGCAGAAGCGTTGCCGCTGTTCAGTTTTATTAAGCACTAGGTCCCACAACTTGTCTGACATCTGCGTTCCTCTTCTATTATTGAAGTTATTTCTGTGTTTTTAATTTCCGTGGCCTGTCTGTAAATTCTAACATACTAGTGATTGGACCCTGATAAAACAACAGTATCGGACAATCTAATTTAGTGGTTTCGTGATCCCAAAGCATAATCTGCTGCCGCCTCGCGGTTTATCTGTGTTGTCTAGAAAATTGCGTGGTTATGTATAAACGGCTCGAGTCGCTGAGCTTGCCTAAGTTTGAAAATCAACTTTGGGAATATATCTAGTTTTAAGAGAGGAGATATCAGGCACATAAATATGCCTTAGACCTCTGCCTAATGTCCATAATATATAAATTACCGACAATACAAATTCGAATTATTTGATTACTCTTCTCTAATCACGCGCCTCTAAGGCCGATAAACTCACTTTTACCCTCCTTTCGACGCTATGATTTACTGTCAACACTTATTAATCAAATGAGTTAACACACTGCGCATCTTTTCTTTATACTGGGTATCGCAGGAGAAATAGTCAATGTTTAGGGATACAACACGAAAGATAAACAAGAAAGCCTGCTAAACACGGGCTCTAAATTGCGTACTGTAAGAGCTATGAGCACATCTTGACCTTCGATACGGTGAAACAAAGCTCTTCTACTGCAAGCTCTATGCTTTCCACATTCTGGGAGGACGTAGTATGGATCGAAACAATACAACATTGTCTAGTAAACATGGGCTCTAAAACAGATATCTTAAGAGCTATGAGCACTTGTTCAGTATAAGAGATGTGTTTCATGTAGCGAAGACGAACAAATGCTCACACCTCTTAAGATATACACTTCAGAGTCCATGCTTATTAGAGACTTTTGCTTCCAGTGATCGTTCCTGTTACATCCCTGAATACTGACTGTTCGTCCCGGGCCACCCTGTAGTTTTCTATCCAGACCATTGCACAGGCTTCACGCTGCCGTCAGATAGCATACGGTCCTCCTCCCAGCGTTTGGCAATAGTTGCTTAACAGCGCGATAGTGTCCCACGACTATAATCAGCGCGCGCAGCACAAAAATCGAGAAAAATCAGCGAAGCGCAAAAACACGATTCAACTACCTTGTTCCAAATACTGTTATCAGTTCCCCCACAACACTCACATGAAATCAAATTAATCCTGCTGTAATAGCTCGTTTAAAATTTTTCCACCTTCTTCTGCTCAACTTTTTTTAAATCTTGTTTCCAATACAATATCATGTCCTATAAATCCCTTTCCATATAATTCACTCTCCATTACACGTAAAGAAATTGAACCAATAATTCTTTTGTCTTCAGAAACACGTCAGTATCAGACATAAGAACATCCCTTTGGATTATTCAGTTCTCTGTAACAATATTTGATACCTACAAATCTCTTTGGCTGAAGAAAGTTTCATTTTCCAGCACCAATCAACTTGTGACGTTTTCCGCACTTCGGGCACTTGTATGTTATTTGTTTTTTAGGCAACAGAAATATTCGATTTATTGTCTCAGATACTCTGAGTGTTTAGACACACCTTGTTCTCCTCCTTATTTGCCTTTGTTTCATTTATTCCTATATGCTACCTAGACAACTAATTCTACCAAAGAGTTTTTCTCCATTCTGCTTTCTTTCACTAGATCCGCTATTTTAGATAATGTAGACCACATGTTTCTCCTCATCTCTCTTATTAATGTAAGTAAGACTTCTAACATCTTATTTCGACGCGGAGAATCAATCCTGGCTTCAGTTTTCTCTGCTTTGTATTACGTAGAGAAGGAGGTCTGAATTGCCGGGTGCTGCCATATTTGACTTCACTTGCCCGTTTCTTAACTGTTGAAAACGGAAGGACAAACTGACCACTAACCTCCATTAACTTTGTACAGGTTTCTGTTGTCGATATAAATCCAAAACAATGGAATTTGTGAAGGCACAGCATTCCACACTGTCTACACAAACACAAAAACACGCACACGCACGACCACATCCGCTACAAAAACTTAAATAAACAAATCTATTGCAAAATTCAAGTTGACAGCAGTTTTAGTTGTTCTGGAATACGTACAAATATTACAGAATTTTAATTATATCTGTACTAGTATCTCTGAGCCGCAGAACGAAGTTTTCAGCTTGCCCTTGAAAATCAATTCTACTAGCTCCATAGTATTTTTGCATAAGTACGTTTTGTTCAACAGAACAGATACCTGTGCAATTATGGTTGGATATGGACGGCCGTGTCATCAATCACCTCACTCACAGACAGCAAGGGAGTGACGAATAACGCACTAAGTACTATCTGCACTGGTTTGTGAAACATATGTGTAGACATAATTTGATACATCTGCTGATACCTGAGTTCGCTTTTTAGCATTGTTCATGTCGTGTGTTGGACCACAGGAGAGGCTGTCCATGAACCCGATGGTGTTCCTGCCAGTGGTTGAGCCCGACTTGGAGGGTGCTTTCATGACAGACAGGCCTGCCAACAACCTCAGGGCAGGTCGCTTCAACAAGGTGCCGGTGCTGGAGGGAGCTACGTCTGGAGAGGGAACCATCTTACTAGGCCGTAAGCTGTTTACTTAAGTACTTGTGTCGCGCCTCAGTGTACTGGCTGTTTTTAATTCTGTAAATTAATACCACTGTATCCCGTAAGGACTAGTAGATTCTGCTACAGGCAGCACTCCTCCTACTGCCTTCTTCTACGAATTTCCACTATACGCAATAAACTGTACGACATACTACGCTTTTGTCAATACATAACTCTTTGCTTTTCTCAAAGGACTGTTTCTGAGTTCTATTACTACCTCGATTACTCATCTATTCGTAGAAATGCATTCAAACATCATGAGATGCCTGCAGGAAGTGGTAATCAGAGAATCGCTCGTGTGAAAAATAGATTGCTTTCATCCTCCCCTTTCACTGAGGCCACTTTGTAATCACAGATAGTACCTTCATGGCTTGCGTTTCCTCTCCTCCCTGAACCTCTTTTCTTCTTCTCTCTCTCCTGTTATTCTTGTGAGATCTGCTGTATCCTCGTCTCTTGTCTGCTCCCCTGGTGATTCTCTGTTCCTGTAACTTTCTCTGTCGTTGATCTCTGGCACATTGTTCTGTATATACTTGTTTTTCTATCTTTCCTCCCTTCTGATTGCTCGGGATAGATAATACCTTCAATGCTACTTCACAAAACGGTTTTCCCTTACCGCCAGCATCATATGCGGTTGACAATTCCCTACTATGTAGGTCAAAGTCACCACCTACTACTACCGTATCCTCGAGGTATTTCCGTACTAGCGGGTTTATGCTGTCTTTCGGAGATGCTATGACCGATGTTTTCGAATAATGTAGTCACTAGAAACATCAGATAGTTAACCTACATTCACCGACACATAACAGCTTTGACCATATTCGAATTCGTCTTTCTTCCTCCTTGGAAATTTAATCTCTCAGTCCGATGTACGTTTATAGCGTCACTGAAATTTTCCGAGCTCACTGTTTCCGTTTTCAAGCAATTCTGTTTCTTATATGATGTGTGGCCAACTTTGCCGCGAGTAGTCTCGACCATTTTGATCCTGCAGCCACTATGAATCAAGACACAAAGGAGTTAGAGACATAAGCTGCTTGTGGGCATTTATATTAATGATACATAATCAGATTAAAAGCAGCCGACCAGTTGCAAAGGATAAAGTAATCTTTACCTAGGTTTCAATAGATATAAATCTATCTTCTTCAGAAGACGGCAGTATTATATTAACATGAAGCGTTATGTCCTTATCGTTTTTACAAACATCTGCATAGTTTCATTAGTCAAATAAAATATAGCCCTGAGAACAGGGTTTGTCAGACAAATAAAATAGGTACATGGAAGTCGGAAAGCGCATTATTTGACTAATGAAACTATGCAGATGTTTGTAAAAACGATAAGGACATATCGCCGTCTTCTGAAGAAGATAGATTTATATCTATTGAAACCTAGGTAAAGATTACTTTATCCTTTGCAACTGGTCGGCTGCTCTTAATCTGATTACGTGGAACCGTTGCTGTTGCGCAGCTATGTTTAAAGTACATTAATGATACAATTTGTGTCAGATTGCGATTCGAACCTTGGTCTCCTGCTCACTAAGCATATGCGCTGACCACTACGCCTTCTGGGCACAGTGGCCGGCCGTTGCGGCCGAGCGGTTCTAGGCGCTTCAGTCCGGAACGGCGCTGCTGGTGCGGTCGCAGGTTCGAATTCTGCCTCGGGCATGGATGTTTGCGATTTCCTTAGGTTATTAAGGTTTCAGTAGTTCTAAGTCTAGGGGACTGATGACCTCAGATGTGAATTCCGATAGTGCTTAGAGCCATTTGAACCATCTGGGCACAGTGGTCGTCACAACTGCACGGAATACCACAGCATGCCCCCCGTGAGACCCAAATTCTCAACTTAAACTGCACATTACTGACGTAGTGCCCCAGCTCTTTAGCCTCATTACTCGCAGTATCTCGTGACGATTCCTTTAAGAGTTCGAGCTTGGCGTGCAATTGCACTGAAGAGATTATTGGCCGTCATTGCTGCAATTATATACGTGATCTATGTTCTTTCGGACATGTCCACATATATAATTACGGCAATGATGGTCAATAATGCCTTCAGTGCAGGTGTACGCCAAGCTTGAACGCTTATGGAAACTGGCGAGGTGCCTGGAATAATGGGGCTAATGATCAGGGGCACTACATCGGTGGTGTATGATTTGCTTTGAGAATATGGGTCTGACGGGACGAGTGCTAGGGTCGGTCGTCCATGCGACTGTCGTGACTGCTGCGTCTGGATCGGGTAGCGGTCGGCGCATATGCTTCGTAAGCAGGAGACACAGGTTTGAATCCTAGTGTCGCACATATTTTCAACTTGCTCCATTGATGTAAATCAATGTCCTCTAGTATCTAATGTTTTAATCCCTTGTGTCTTAATATTTTATCATTCTCATTATACATATTTGCTATCTGGTCTCTTGCAATAACTGCTTTGCGTGATGCTGATTTTTCTACGAGACGTGTCGAAGTTCATACAGTTTCAATTAAATTTACTACCATCATTTTTCCAAAATTAAATTCTGTACAACTTCTGTTGATAAGTCGTACAATTTTCTGGAATTTAAAAAATATGGTACAAGTAGTTAATAAATTAAAATTGTTACTTCTTTGCTTCTCTGGATGTTCTGGAAAACTGCTGCAGATACACGTCTGGAACATGTTTTATTAGATTCACCAGATCAATAACAACAAAATAAATGGAAATCGTGCTTTACCTTAACCTCGTACAGTTTTGCGATGGCTTCATATTAGCGAAGATTCTAAACTTCAAGCAGAATCTTTTATTAGCCGTAACTCCGTCACTAAACATTTGCGGACCTGTGTTTATATGAAGTTTTTTCTTTACTTTTACTTGCAGAATAACGTATTAAAATATTTGCATATCTTCGTGAATCTCCCTGTATATAGCCATTTATAAAACTGGTGGGAATTTTAAATCAAACATTAAACATCCTTCTGTTAATTTCGAATTTTGGAGGGCGATTTATTTTAAAAAAAGGGCGTCTTAGACTCCGTAAAATATGGGAAATTTACACTACTGGCCATTAAAACTACTACACCAAGAACAAATGCAGATGATGAATGGGTATTCATTGGACAAATATATTATAATATAACTGACATGTCACTACATTTTCACGCAATTTGGGTGCATAGACCCTGAGAAATCAGTACCCAAAACAACCACCTCTGGCCATAATAACGGCTTTGATACACCTGGGCATTGAATCAAACAAAGCTTGGATGGCGTGTACAGGTACAGCTGCCCATGCAGCTTCAACACGATACCACAGTTCGTCAAGAGTAGTGACTGGCCTATTGTGACGAGCAAGTTGCTCGGCCACCATTGACCAGACGTTTTCAATTGGTGAGAGATCTGGCGAATGTGCTGGGCAGGTCAGCAGTCGAACATTTTCTGTATCCATAAAGGCCCGTACAGGACCTGCAACATGCGGTCGTGCATTATCCTGCTGAAATGTAGGGTTTCGCAGAGATCGAATGAAGGGTAGAACAACGGGTCGTAACACATCTGAAATGTAACGTCGACTGTTCAAAGTGCCGTCAGTGTGAACAAGAGGCGACCGAGACGTGTAACCAATGGCACCCCATACCATCACGCCGGGTGATTCGCCAGTATGGCGATGACGAATACACGCTTCCAATGTGCGTTCACCGCGATGTCGCCAAACACGGATGCGACAATCATGATGCTGTAAACAGAACCTGGATTCATCAGAAAAATTGACGTGTTGCCATTCGCGCTCCCAGGTTCGTCATTGAGCACACCATCGCAGGCGCTCCTGTCTGTGATGCAGCGTCAAGGGTAACCGCAGCCATGGTCTCCGAGCTGATAGTCCATGCTGCTGCAAACGTCGTCGAACTGTTCGTGCAGATGGTTGTTGTCTTGCAAACGTCCCCATCTGTTGACTCAGGGATCGAGACGTGGCTACACGATCCGTTACAGCCATGCGGATAAGATGCCTGTCATCTCGACTGCTAGTGATACGAGGACGTTGGGATCCAGCATGGCGTTCCATATTACCCTAACCAACCCATCGATTCCATATTCTGCTAACAGTCACTGGATCTAGACCAACGCGAGCAGCAATGTCGCGATACGATAAACCGCATTCGGATAGGCTACAAACCGACCTTTATCAAAGTCGGAAACGTGATGGTACGCATTTCTCCTCCTTACACGGGGCATCACAGCAACGTTTCACCAGGCAATGCCGGTCAACTGCTGTTTGTGAGTGAGAAATCTGTTGGAAACTTTCCTCATGTCAGCACGTTGTAGGTGTCGCCACCGGCGCCAGCCTTGTGGGAATGCTCTGAAAAGCCAATCATTTGCATATCACAGCATCTTCTTCCTGTCGGTTAAATTTCGCGTCTGTAGCACGTCATCTTCGTGGTGTAGTAATTTTAATGGCTAGCAGTGTATTTGTCCACATACGTTGCCACACGGACACGGATCTGCATGGTGACCGTTTTGACAGCTCCGCTGGAGCCTGCCTACCTGGAGGACGCGGCGCTGCTGCAGCAGCTGAGCGACCACTTCGTGGAGGCGGTGTCCACCCTGGTCCACCTGCCCACGTCGGCGCAGCGCGAGCAGGCCGCACTTCAGCTGCGGGACTTCTACTTCGGGCACGAGAACATCACGTTGGACGACGCGCAGGCCCTCGTCGACGTAAGTTACCAACCTCGTATCCCTCGCAGCACTGCCTGTGATAACTGGTAACGGCGATCAACGTGTCAAATTACACCTAACAGATCGAAACAAAGCCTCCGTTCAGAAACAGAAAACCCAATCGGTAAAAAATGGGTACAAGTTTCAGAACATGATTATTTTCTGCACTATTATGTGAAAGTAATGATGGGTATTGAAATACAGGCTGAAGAAAAAATGCCACACTTGGAGGGAAGCATGTGAGTTCTCGCCCAGACTCAAGACAGAAGTTTATTTAGCGAAATCAGATCGGGTACATTTTAAAAACACATGTATGAGAACAAGGAGCTGGCAACACTGTGACATGGTACGGGCTGCGCATCGGAATATACAAAGGAACGTTTATGACTCCGCACTACCGTCACAATTCACTGAATACACTGCTGGGACATCAAAACCCACATTCACCATGGAACTACGGTTCAAATCATGGTCAGGCTCTTTTTCTTATTTTTTACAGGTCCTCTGTTTACTTCCGCATAGCATCTTGTCTTGGAGTCCGACTTCGTCGACGATCATGGCGTTTTCCTACCGCCAAGCCACGATTAAATTAACTTTTCCTTTTCATCATGTAGAGCGGCGTCCCGATGAAGTACACAAACGATGAACACTTTTGGTGCTGGGTGCATCCGATTCTGCTACTGGTTCTCGTGAGTATGCTGCGTCGTATCCTCAAAGGCGCTATCATCATTCACTTGAACCAACGCCTCGGGAAGCCGGAAATCTCTGTCCACAAGTAATGGACAGAGGTCGTCCAAGGACAAGAGGTATTCCACAAACAGAGGACACGACTCTTGAATCAGATCGCGAATCACCTCGGCGAAGTGTCTGTGATCTTGTAAGGCAGTTGCAGGTATCTCAAAGACATATTGTTGAAGTGCTGCACAATGAAAAACTGTATCCGTATCATTACTTGTTAATTCAACTACAGCAGCCAAGAGACTGTATTCTGCGAGTACAGATTTGTGAACGGCTTTTGCACCACGTGGAAGATAGTGCACGTTTCATAAGTAACGTGATACGGACTGACTAATCTAGCTTCACTTGTGAAGCTATTATCATCATCTACAACAGCGCATGTTGGACAGCCGGCCCGTGTGGCCGAGAGGTTCTAGGCTCTTCAGTCTGGAACCGCGCGACCGCTACCGTCGCAGGTTCGAATCCTGCCTCAGGCATGGATGTGTCTGATGTCCTTAGGTTAGTTAGGTTTAAGTAGTTCTAAGTACTAGGGGACTGATGACCTCAGATGTTAAGTTCCATAGTGCTCAGAGCCATTTGAACCTTGTTGGACACACATCGCAAAGGTCACCTGCGAACGTCGCTTTCAGGCACCCTTTGCCATAAACTCGTGGGTTGGACGCGTGGGAGGAGTGCCTTTTGGACCATGACTATTTCCAGACAAATTGCATTCACCCCTACATCGTACATTTCTTTGCAATACTTTGCCTGACGCAATAGAAAACGTACCACTCGGTGTTCGGTGACATCTATGATTTCAGCATGATGCTGCACCGGCACAATTTGTAATGAATTTGCAGAACTACGTAAATGAAGCTTTTACCAGGGAAATTGTTTGGTTGTAGAGGTCCAAAGTTGTGTTTGCCACGTTCCTCGGACCTTCAAATGGTTCAAATGGCTCTGAGCACTATGGGACTTAACATCTGAGGTCATCAGTCCCCTAGAACTTAGAACTACGTAAACCTAACTAACCTAAAGACATCACACACATCCATGCCCGAAGCAGGATTCGAACCTGCGACCGTAGCGGTCGCGCGGTTCCGGACTGAAGCGCGTAGAACCCGCTCGGCCACACCGGCCGGCTAGGCTCCAGCAAAGTATGATCCACTGAGTGGCGAAGTGTTTGCAAATGCAAGGTCGTCGCTTTTAACGTCTTCTATTAAATGAGCGTTGGTCATAACATTACGTGTGAAGATAAGCCTGGAAATCACACGTACAGAATAGAATTATTATTGTGCGTAGCATAACGTGCAATCTATTGTAGCCTACCTATTGTGTTTTTTGCACTTCATTGGATAAAGACGGTGTTACTGTATCCATTATTATTTTCTGTTGGCTTTATTTATGTCATAGTGGCCGTTTATGTCTTAATATATAAATAAAGGCAACAATAATAGAAAGAAATACACAAGATACCGCATTGTC
Source organism: Schistocerca serialis cubense (assembly GCF_023864345.2). Taxonomy (NCBI): domain Eukaryota; kingdom Metazoa; phylum Arthropoda; class Insecta; order Orthoptera; family Acrididae; genus Schistocerca; species Schistocerca serialis. The sequence goes on from NC_064639.1 coordinate 370,828,914, forward strand.
GAAATGTAAATTTGATACAATCTGATGCTTTAACTGAAAAAAAAGTGTGGTGTGAACGCGACTCGAACATCGGCGATTCTGCATATCGTTCTCCACGGCATTGTCTCATCGCACTTCTTTTTTCTTTTAATCTCATGTTGTTCGTTATTGCTCGTTGCACTTGCGGACGTCCCATGGTACCTACTCAGGTTTATCGTTGATCTGCTCACTGAGTTTATTTATTACACAGGGCAGCTAACCCTCTGACCGAAGACGCTGAGCTACCTTGCCGGCTAATGAGCTATGAGGCAGCTCCGGCATGCGCGTAGTTCATGCTACCCGTTCTCGGCTTCTCTGCACGCAGGTACAGCGTTGCCAGACCCTCGATTCTTAAATCACATTTCTATTAAACCTATTGGCGGGACTAGCTTTTGCTATATATAATTCGTCATTTTTTTCACCCTGTATAATAGTGCAATACATGACATTTGAACGGAAAGAGCTGCAATCAAAAATAGGACATCGTCAATTAGGAGCACTCGATCTATGTTGGACAATTTTCTTACTCTCCACTGTCTTGACTGAATTGGGTGGGTTTATAGCAGTTTACTGGTTTCGACTATCATGAGATCTCATGAGACTCAACATGTTGTTACAAAAGTAACACGTCTAGCAGTAATCTAATACCCATCTTGGTCATTTGACATCCTAGTGACCAAGATGCGCATTAGGTTACTGCTAGGTGTGTTACTTTTGTAACAAGATACTGGTAATGACGATGACTCAAAAAGCTTCAGTGATAATTTAGTCTCTCTTTTTTTTCTTAGCGTACAAAGTGTGCCGATTTCCATGATTTGGTATATTTTATTTTGTTTTAATTGTGTGGCCAGATTAACTTCATTAAGCTATAGCAGCAGGTCAGTTTTTACCAAAAAGTTACATGAAAACAAATTTTGAAACACGCTCCAAGACAAGAAAACGACGCATCAGGAAGCAATTATCCGAATGGGATGGAAATCGGTAGATGTGATTTACATTTACAGACAAATAAATGACACAAATTCAGAAAAATTGGATGATTTATTCAAGAGAAAGAGAGTCACAAATAGTGCAAGTCAATAACGAGTTGGTCCACCTCTGGCCCTCATGCAAGCAGTTATTAGGGTTGGCATTGACTAATAAGAGTTACTGGATGCCTTCTTGAGGGATAACTTGCCAAATTCTATCCAACTGGCGTGTTAGATCGTCAAAATCCCAAGGTGATTCGACAGCCCTGCCAGTAATACTCTGAATATTCTCAACAGGGGAGAGGTCCGGCGATCTTGCTGAACTAGGTTGGGTTCGGCAAGCACGAAGACAAGCAATTGAATCTCTCGCTATGAGCGGACGGGCGTTATCTTATTGAAATGTAAGCCCAAGATGGCTTGCCACGAAAAGCAACAAAACGGGGAGTATAACGGGTCGTAGAATATCGCCGACGTACCGCTACGCTGTAAGGATGCTGCAGATATCAACCGAACGGATCTTGCTATGAAAAGAAATGTCACCGCAGACTATCACTCCTGCTTGTCTGGCCGTATGGCGGACTACAGTCACGTTGGTATCCCACGACTGTCGGGGAAGTCTCCAGACACATCTTCGGCCTCGGATCTCATTGATTGGAGTATAATTGTCTTCAGTGATGAGCCCCGCTTCGAAATGACTCCAGATGACCAGCAAGACGTGTGTGAAGACGCCCCAGAGACAGTGGAGGGATACCAACCAGGCTGTCGCCTGTCATGAGGCAAGCTCACAGCACAGTGCTACGTAGACGATATTCTCTCTGCTACTGAGGACGTCTGGACCATTATGGGCAGGGCTCTCGAATCAGATCAGAGTTTTGTCGATCTAACGCGCCAATTGGATAGAATTTGGCACGATTTTCCCCATGAGGATATTCAACAGCTCTATCAATCAACGTAATGTCAAATAACTGCTTGCAGAAAGCCAGGGGTGGACCAACACGTTATTGACTTCCTCAGTTTGTGAAGTCCTTTCTTGAATAAATAATCCACTTTTTCTAAAATTGTAATCATTCATTTGGCCGTACACATACAACACATATACCCATTTCCGGCCCCCATCCCGTTAGGATTATCCATGGAGAGTAGTTTTCTTTTTTTGTGTACAAAAGTCCAGTTGCAAGAAATTAAAACGTAAAAAGCTTCAGTGATAATATAGATTACTCAAAGAAAGTAATAATGACACTATTAACAATACACTCACCAGTATAGGACAACTCATAGCGGTTATTAAATAATAATTGTTCATAGTTATGATTCTCTGATGAGTTATAATGATAAAATATTCAATATCGCAACGGCCTTGTAGCAGTGGACACACCGGTTCCCCTGAGATCACCGAAGTTAAGCGCCGTCGGGCTTGGCTGGCACTTCGATGGGTGACCATCCAGGCTGCCATGCGCTATTGCCATTTTTCGGGGTTCACTCAGCCTCGTGATGCCAATTGAGGAGCTACTCGACCGAATAGTAGCGGCTCCGGTCAAAGAAAACCATCATAACGACCGAGAGAGTGGTGTGCTGACCACACGCCCCTCCTAGCCCCATCCTCAATTGAGGATGACACGGCGGTCGGATGGTCCCGATGGGCCACTTGTGGCCTGAAGACGGAGTGCTATATCCAGAAAACGTGGGTGGCGTAATTGGGCTTGGTAACACCTCTTTAGCCGAATGGTTAGAGTCGCTGTCTTGAGTGCAAAAGGCATTTCCAGAGATTTAATTTATTGCTGAATATTCGCACCAAATAAAACTGGCAGCTTGTAAGTCAAAAATAACGAGGACATTAAACTTCTGTCCTAACATTGTACTACTGTTGCATTATCACATTCGAAATACATGTGAAACATTAGGGAATAACCACTACGAACTAAAATGTCGAAAAAGAACTACGGTATATTTATTTGTAGTACAAGTTTAAAGTTTGTTTCAGACAGTAGATTCATCTTTGTCCAAATTTGATATTTATGCTCCAGTACAAACTATTTCAATAAACGCGCCAGAAAAACTATGCTGGCTACGTTCTTTTCGTATCGCAGATGGGACCTTCTACAGGCTGACAAGTCGTAAGGGAGGGGGAAAAATATGGAAGTACCAAATACAAAATACATTGTCTTGCCTAGTACGGTGTAGGAAAACTGTTGGTATTTAAAACTGCTTCCAGTCCTCTCGGAATGGATAAATACAGGTCCTGTATTGTTTTCAGGAGAATCTTACACTATTCTTCCTCCAAAATACTGGCAATTTTAGGTGACGATGACGGAGGTGGGAAGCGATCACACACCTTTCTCTCGAAAGCAGATCACAAAGGCTTAATAATATCAAGGTATGGTGAATGTGGCGGCCAGGTGAGATAAAACGATTCATCCTCGTGCTCGCAAAACCAGTTCTAGATTATGCGGGCAGTGTGAACACTGACCATGCCGTGTTGGAACACAGCATCACCATTGGGAAACAAACATTGTTCCATGGGAGGGACTGGATAAGCCAAAATGTTCCCATTACATGGCAGTAATGCGACCTTGTAGAGTGATCCTGGGCTCATGGAATACCACAATATGGTTGCCCAAATTATTAAAAAAAACCGTCATGTTTCTCTCTTCGGATGTAAACTCGTCCAGAAATTGGAAACAGTGTGAAACAGGACTCATCTGAACAAAAGACTTTCTTTCATTGCTCCAGTCTAGGTTTCACGATTCGAGACAACGTTTTCCTGTTACAAACATTTGCATCAGTGGTGAGTGGTTTTCGAATTACGTCTCGCCTTCCAGTTCCTTGCTTATGGATTCCCCGTTTTGTTGTTTCGGTGCCTACAGATTCCATGAGTGCAACATTCATTTCTGCAGTTACTTTTGCTGCTGTCGTCCTCTTATTTTTGTCGCAATTCTCTTCAATGGACCACCTGTCACGGTCGCTGTACACATATTTCCGTCCGCTTTCTGACGTAGCGGACAATGTTTTTCCGCTTTCCCTGTAAACGCTATAAATCTTCGTTACGGGGCTTCTTCAAACACTAAGCAGTTTGGAAGCACGCACCATATGAGAAATGAGAACCAACCATTCGAAGTCACTTAGCTACGATATAATGCAATCTCAACTACACAGGACACTGTTCTGGCAACGAGTTACACTTGCTACAGGTACCGTTTATGGTCAAATACAACACCACAACCCGCAGGCTTGTCTAGCACCTGCATTTATGTTCAAGCACGCATGCCTCGTGGTGCTTGCATATTTTTGTCCACACCCTGTACTCGTAGTTTATAAACATAAATTAATCTGCCGATGGCAATGTATTTAGGAATACAACAGCCCAAAGTCGTATGTATACACATTAAATAAAACAGCCAACCTCACTCAAACTTATATTACTCGCACTTACAGCACAACTAATGTGATCAGTTGTTTTCAAGATGGAAGACAACTACTTATTTATTAGCTTTGTTAGACCAGAGTGGAATCATTCACGTGTATCTTCCGTTATATTTTGTGAAGATGTTCAACAGTTATACGAGTATGACACTTGCTTACGGTAGTTAAGTGTAAGAAAATAAAATTAAAAAAAGGTGAACCCACCGGTACACGGTACAACATCTGGATTGAAGCGTTAGTTATTGCACATCAGGATCACGAGCGCTTCATTCGATCGCTGGTTACACTTTTATGAACGCTGTCTCGGGACTTGTATTACCGACTCTTTTCTACTAACAATGTTAATTTGTACATTTACGCCTTAGCTCGAATACCGTTTAGTTCACATTACAAATCATTTAAATATCATACCTAAACATCACCATGAAATTGATGTATACTTTCATTTACATTCATACGCCATAAGGCACCTCATGGTGTGTGGCGAAGGATGCTGTGCGTACCACCATTTCCCTGCTTCCCGGATCCAAACGCGACAGTGCGGGAAAACAACAACAAATTTCCTTGATTTTACCGTCCAGGTCATATCGCGAGATGTATGTACAAGGACATGGTAAGTTCCTTGACCCTTTTTGCAACTGTTTTCCTCTCAGTCTTAATAATAAACTTCTACTCAGTGCACAGCGACATTGTAGCGTATTCCATAGGAGTTGAGTGAGCATCACCGTGATACTGTCACTCTTTCTAAACGAATGCATGAGGAAACGTGCTGCTCTTCTTTGGTTTTGCTTTATCTTAACTGTTAATCCTACCTGCCAAGGTTTCCAGTGTCGAGAAGTACTTGAGAATTGATTGAATGAGGGTTTTGCGATTGCCTCTTTCGTGAGTAAATCACATTTACATAAAATTCTTCTGGTTGAGCCGAGATTGTTATCTCTCCGTGCTAAAACTAGTTTCATATAAGCATTTCACTTTGCCGCCCCAAACGCACACTCTTGAATATTATCGGTAGTGACTGATTCTAGTAACTGATTGCCAGTCGTGTAACCAGACAATAAAGAGTTCTTATTTTCTCATGTTTATTAGCAGACGTTTACGTTTATTTCCATTAAAGATCAGTTATCCAGTACTCGTCTGCCACGTCAGCGTTCTTCAATAACAGATACGAAATGTACGTGATTAATCACAAATAGTGAAATGGTTTACTACGAGCATTTTGCAGAGTTACTTAGTTTGATACTAGGTGGAAGGCTATGGATTACATTGTGATATGGATGTGTTTCACATGCCTGAGCGTTACGTCTACCCGAAGCCTCGTGAAGTATGTAAGACAGATTGTAAAGGTATACTAACAGAAAAAGTGAAATATTTATCATGGAAATATTCTTCTAAGCTGTGGCTAACCATTTATTCGTGATATACTTTCTTCCGAAAGTGCTAGTTCAGCAAGGTGTGTGGGAGGTACGCTTTGAAGTTAGGAAAGCAGCAGAGAGCTACATCCCGCATTGAATTTGTGACTAATGTAATATTTGTGAGAAAAGAAAGGCAAATGCACTATTTTAATCTGCCACCAAGCTTTATAGCCTTGTGAAGTAGGTAACACCAATCGAATGCGCTGCATACGGATTGTGCTGAACCTTCATAAATTACTCGCTTCAAGTGGTTTAGGATACTCACAGTATACCCAAATACAGGTACTCAGACTAGGTTTCACCCCTACCCATCCGAATACGGGAACATTGCGTTAATCATGGCCCATATCATTTGGTTTCAATGCATATTGCTTTCACATCAAGTCCCACATGAATGCAATGACTTTGGCGTGATGTTTTGTACAGCCAGAGCTTTCACTGCTATCATGAATAGCCCATATCGTGAGGTAACAGTTTGCTGTCAATGATACACTACATACGTGTTTTCTAGTGATCCCGCCACATATGTCCCTAAGACATCACTACAGTGGCGGCCATAGAGTCCAGATACTTTTTCACACTCTACAATTCTGTTGACTTATAAGTCTGTGCTTCAATTTTAGTGTAATTTTCATTGGATTAAGGAACCTTCGGCATCGTCGCAGGGGAGGAAACTATTTTCAGGAATATTGTTCTGCCGTCAGAGGATATACGGTATTCAAGTGCATTGAAACATTTAGAAACACTCCTATTGATTTATATACAACAGAATTTTTCTCATTTTTTATATGTAACATTAGCAAGAGCCTCTGTCCACAGATGACAAGTGACATATTCTTTGTGGAACCAGCGGACTCAGCCGTGCGGATCATCGCCAACCATTCCGACGCTGGACCCCTGTATTACTACCAGTTTGATTATCGGGGGCCAGAATTAGGGAACTCAACATATGGTAAGTAATTGAAATTTGTGTTCTTAATGGTCGATATCGGTCAGAAAGCTGTGAGAAACTACATTGCCTGTCATTAAAATTGCAACATCTGGAAGGATACCAAAGAATATGATTTTACTTTTGTGCGAGTACGTTATTGGAGGAAAAATACACGATTAAATTTGTAAGACATTTAGACGTATATAAAGTGACACAGAAGTTTCAGCCCTGGCCGAAACAATGGCCCAAACCCGGATGGGCATCAAGTCCAGCTGATCTTTAATTACAGAGACGGGTATGATGTGCCACGCTGCTCCAGACCTATGCCAGACTTCATCGATCGCATTGGCTGGTGAGCGGTGCTGTTCTGCTCTCTCGGCAAGCAGATGTTTTCAGTTGTTGGGGTATCTGAAGAAAATTCTGTCTGGGGCATACTCCAACACGGTCTGTCCGAGATAAGTCACGACAACACGGGCAACGCGAAGAATTGTGCTATCTTATTGAGAGATGACTTCACAGAGCCCTCGGGGATAGCGCACACTGGCCTTAATATGCCATTTCTGTCCAAATTACGATCTATGCAATCCAGAGGTGACCGTTTTGTGTACCGAGCCAGATTCTAGGTATGTATGCTGTGACGAATGTAATCTGACAACGATCGTTCTTCTCGGTGCCTCTACATATGGATAAGTTCATCGTGATACTGTACGCAGGACCGGCATTCCTCTGAAAAGACGACGTCGTACTGCTCCTGTGTCCATTGCTCAAGTTCGGTGCTCCGCTGCTGGCACGGCTCTGTCTACTGCCGAGGCAAGAGGTAGGGTGAAGTAAAGCCTGTGGCGCAGGCCTGTGACCGGGATATCGGGCTGACTGCAGGCAGAGTGCAGCACTTCTATCTGACGCGGCACTAGAAGGGGGAGGGGTGAGGCCACCTCTCCCCCCAGAGAGATCACCTGTATTCGTTTTGACAGTAGGGTGAGTGGAACTGGGGCCGTCCTGAAGTGACGACAAAATATCTCCCTCCCCCCACCCCCCTCCCACCCAGGATTGAACCCGTGATCTCCAAGGCTGGAGTCTAGTGCTCCACGTGCTACATCACGAAAGCCACTACTGTGCCAAGAGTAGTCGCTCCAATTGTCTCCATTCAGACAGCCCGAGCTTTCAGTGTCCATGTGGCTACGTTTATTCTTCAAAATAAGCCCATTTTCTGACTCAAGTTTCGTGACGGTCCTATACGATCATGTACGGGAAAGCCGAACAATAATGTCTGTCGCTCTGGAGGTCGTCGCATGGCACCGCCAGACGCTATTTGCATGGCGCCATCGAGATCCTGCATGGCGTTGCGTACAAACCTTCAGAATCCACAGACTGCACATGCGCATGGCAGTCGCGTGATGCCGACCAAAGCGAGAAACTGTATCAAACAACAAAAGACAGTCCCGATAGGTCACAATGCTGTGTTGATAGACGCTTCCCCTTCTGACGCGAGACATACCGTTATTTCATCACAAACAAACAAACAACAGTCAAATGCTGTTTCAGAATTAAACACGCGCTTAGTAATCTTCCATTATGTGCTGCATGTAGAATGAGTACCTATTTTTTGCAGTCGCAATAAATGCAAATCATTTGCGTATCCAATAATGTAGTAAACTTCATGCCATTTTGATATTTATCGCACACTGCCTTCACGGTGCTACAGTTTTAGCGACCAGCAGTCTAAATGTTAGTACTGCACAAGCCACATGGGCGACGTCGTCCAGTACTCTACACAGAGAGCTTCGAGAGTGCGCTGTGTACAGGAAGCGATCAGCTGTGTGCAAACCATAAAACGTTACTCACAGAAGGGTGCACGTGATATATACACCTTCATCAACGACAGCGGTCTTTCCTTTTAGATGCGCTGGTTATTTCATGACTATCTTTCCCTGCTCGGATGAACGTAGAGCAGATGTATAGCTGCAGCTATCTTCTTTCGTCCGAAGGGGATTGAGGTAGTCGTCTTTCTCTCCTGTGAACCATAAAAGAAACACGCCTTATATATAGGGCGACTGCGCGATAATGGTACAAACTTTCAGGGATGATGGAGAAGGGTAATTGTATAAATTCGAGGTAATGGTATCTGGTCCGGACACGACCCAGTGGAAACTAACAATGTTAAGTTACCTCTGACAGTGGAATATATGTACCGGTATCGTTGTTGTAACGGTTGTAGGATAGACTACTTTCAGAGATGACAGTATGGGCGAAAACAACAACAAAAATATCCAGAAAATTTGAACTGTAAAATTCATACCTTAAGAGCTATGAGTAGTTGATCAGTACAAGAGATGTGTTCCACAGTAGAGAAGGTGAACGATTGCTCATAGCTCTTGGCGTATGCTTTTAGAGCCCATATTTACCACACATTTTTTCTAGTTTTGGTATATACTACCATCTCTGAAAGTTGCCTACCTTACAGTCGTAGGCACAGGTATTCCACTGTCAAAGGTATCGCAACGATTTCCGCTTATAACTTTCGACTCGGTCGTTTTCGGACCAGGATCCCTTACTGCAAATAGATACATTCATCCATTTCCAGCATCCGTAAATGTTTGAAACCTCATCTCGAAATCCCCCTGAATATTTCGAGGAGCTACGATACCATATTAACTTTGAAAAAATGCACCTCTTAATATCAGTACCGCCTTCCGCCTTCATTAGTTGGTTTAAGCACACCTCACATATCTTATCCTTGTAGAAAAATTTTGCGAGTAATCTCTTGCAAGTGCTTGATGATGTCACCATTTTTCTACAGCAAAGGAAATCTGTGTATGCAGATCTGGTGACATCGATTCTAAGTAAATGGAATATTACAATCTAATAGATGGTGTAGATATATCTGTGTATAGGGTGAACTACAACTCCACCGACAAAATTTTATTTTGGTAGAAGGGACGCGTGGCCTCCGATAACTCGATACAGAGTAATTACATTTCGCGTGATTTCTTACCCCGTTTATCTCTGCATTGGCAGTGCACTGAAAATACCTGCCCAACAGTACAAATGTCGACGTAACGCGGTATGCTGCGACAACGCAAATACCGTTTTTACTCTTTGTCCTCAAGCTTGTATTCAGCGCTGCTCCAGCAATGTTAGTTGTACCTCAACAGTAACACACAGCAGTATGGATAAGTTTGCAGGAGGGCTGGGTGATACGCACCTCGTGTGTAGGTTCACTAATCGTATAATGCGTTTTAGACAGGTACGTGCAGAGTAAAACTGTGAGGGACGGGAAAAACCTACCGTGGTTCAACAACAAAGTTAGGAAACTACTGCGAAAGCAAAGAGAGCTTCACTGCAAATTTAAACGCAGCCAAAACTTCTCAGACAAACAGAAGATAAACGATGTCAAAGTTGGCGTAAGGAGGGCTATGCGTGAAGCGTTCAGTGAATTCAAAAGTAAAATTCTATGTTCCGACTTGACAGAAAATCCTAGGAAGTTCTGGTCTTACGTTAAATCAGTAAGTGGCTCGAAACAGCATATCCAGACACTCCTGGATTATGATGGCATTGAAACAGTGGATGACACGCGTAAAGCTGAAATACTAAACACCTTTTTCCAAAGCTATTTCACAGAGGAAGACCGCACTGCAGTTCCTTCTCTAAATCCTCGCACGAACGAAAAAATGGCTGACATCGAAATGAGTGTCCAAGGAATACAAAAGTAACTGAAATCACTCAACAGAGGAAAGTCCACTGGACTTGACGGGATACCAATTCGATTCTACATAGAGTACGCGAAAAAACTTGCCCCCTTTCTAACAGTCGTGTACCGCAAGTCTCTAGAGGAACGGAAGGTTCCAAATGATTGGAAAAGAGCTCAGGTACTTCCAGTTTTCAAGAAGGGTCGTCGAGCAGATGCGCAAAACCGTAGGCCTATATCTCTGACGTCGATCTGTTGTACAATTTTAGAACACGGTTTTTGTTTCGCGTTTCATGTCGTTTTTGGAAACCCAGAATCTACTCTGTAGGAATCAACATGGATTCCGGAAACAGCGATCGTGTGAGACCCAACTCGTTTTATATGTTCATGAGACCCAGAAAATATTAGATACAGGCTCCCAGGTAGATGCCATTTTCCTTGACTTCCGGAAGGCATTCGATACTGTTCCGCACTGTCGCCTGATAAAGAAAGAGTAAGAGTCTACGGAATATCAGACTAGCTGTGTGGCTGGATTGAAGAGTTTTTAGCAAACTGAACATAGCATGTTGTTCTCAATGAAGAGACGTCTACAGACGTTAAAGTAACCTCTGGCGTGCCACAGGGGAGTGTTATGGGACCATTGCTTTTCAATATATATATACTAGCTAGTAGATAGTGTCGGAAGTTCGATGTGGCTTTTCCCGGATGATGCTGTAGTATACAGAGAGGTTGCAGCATTAGAAAATTGCAGTGAAATGCAGGAAGAACTGCAGCGGATAGGCACTTGGTGCAGGGAGTGGCAACTGACCCTTAACATAGACAACTGTAATGTATTGGAGATACATAGAAAGGAGGACCCATTATTGTATGATTATATGACAGCGGAACAAACACTGCTAGCAGTTACTTCTGTAAAATATCTGGGAGTATGCGTACGGAACGATTTGAAGTGGAATGATCATATAAAATTAATTGTTGGTAAGTTGGGTGCCAGGTTGAGATTCATTGGGAGAGTCCTTAGAAAATGTAGTCCATCAACAAAGGAGGTGGCTTAGAAAACACTCGTTCGACCTATACTTGAGTATTGCTCATCAGTGTGAGATCCGTACCAGGTCAGGTTGACAGAGGAGATAGAGAACATCCAAAGAAGAGCGGCACGTTGCGTCACAGGGTTACTTGGTAAGCGTGATAGCGTTACGGAGATGTTTAGCAAACTCAAGTGGCAGACTCTGCAAGAGATGCGCTCTGCATTGCGATGTAGCTTGCTGTCCAGGTTTCGAGAGAGTGTGTTTCTGGATGATGTATTCAGTATATTGCTTCCCCCTACTTATACCTCCCGAGGAGGTCACGAATGTAAAATTCGAGAGATTTGAGCGCGCACGGAGGCTTTCCGACAGTCGTTCTTCCCGCGGACCATACGCGACTGGAACAGGAATGGGAGGTAATGACAGTGTCACGTAAAGTGCCTTTCGCCACACACCGTTGGGTGGCTTGCGGAGTATAAATGTAGATGTAGATGTAACTGCAGTGGAAGAGCAGCATGACGACGCTATGACGAACTGTTGCTACAGCGACGGCAACCATAAAGAGCACTAGGGGCTTTTGCGTTAGTCTAAGCTTTGGTTTTCCTGTTTTGTTGATTGCATATTACATGTTTCTTTCCTGTTGTAAAGGTATTTTCACAGAAAGAAAGGTAACTGGGGTAAAAAACCGAAAAATAATTACATTATTTCGCTGTAATGAGCCAATGAAAAACGATCCACAGGTTTGTTAGAATACACAGAAAATAGCCCTGAACAAGCACCGAAATATCGTTGGAGATCTGATTTACCCTGTACAGACAGAGTTACAACACGGAGAAAGAGATTGTGACGTAAACGAAAGTTCGCACGCCTGTTTCTACATCTGAGAGATGATGTCTATTCATATTTCGCGGCAGTAGCGCCACTATGAGGATGCAAATCAGGTTACGTTTAGAGACACATTGTAATGGTCGTGAACGCTAATTACGTTTGAGACTGGATGTGGTGAGCTTATTTTAGCCGTGAACACCTTTACGGCGACAAAGAAGCCATTATCAACACCTCACTGACTTTGAACGAAATCTTGTAATAGGCCTTCGAAAAGTCAAATGTTCTTTCTGCCATTCTTCTAAAAGACTTGGCAGGAATGTAGCCACTGTACATGACTGCTGGCAGCGGTTGTTATGAAGATGTAAGTTCGCAAGATTGGTTCAAATGGCTCTGAGCACTATGGGACTTAACATCTGAGGTCATCAGTCCCCTAGAAATTAGAACTACTTAAACCTAACTAACCTAAGGCAGGATTCGAACCTGCGACCGTAGCGGTCGTGCGGTTCCAGGCTGTAGCGCCTAGAACCGCTCGGCCACTCCGGCTGGGAGTTCGCAAGAGGACCAGGTTCCGGACAGTCACGTGGCACTACCGTGAGGGAAGACCAAAGTGTTTGACGTATGGCCTTGGTTCATCGTATTGCATCTGCAGCAGCAAACTGAGAAATATTTGGCACCAAAGTGACACAATGAACTGCTACAAATCGATTAATTCAAGGCCAGCTTCGAGCCGGATGCCCTGTAGCATGTTTTCCACTGACCTCAAACCACAGCCATTTTTGGCCTCAGTGGTGTCAAGTGAGAGCTCTTTAGAGGGCAGGGAAGAGGACTGTTGTGTTTCCTGACGAAAGCTCGTTCTGCCCCGGTGCCTTATGCTGGTTAGGAGGAAGCCAGGTGAGGGCCTGAACCAACCTGTCTGCGTGCTAGACGCAATGAACCTACGCCTGGAGTTATGGTCTGGGGTTCAATTTTGTATGACAGCAGGAGCACTCTCGTGGTTATCCCACGCACTCTGACTGCAAATTTGTGCCTCTTGTGATTCGACTTGTTGTGCTTCCATTCATTAGCAGCATTCCAGAGGATGTTGTCCAACAGGATAAAGCTCGCCCACATACCGCTGTTGTAATATGCTCAACAGAGTGTCAACATATCTCCTTGGCCTGATCTATCACCAGATCTGTCTCTACCGCAGCACATATGGGACGTCATCGGATGACAACTCCATCGCCATCCACAAACATCATTAACCGCCCCTTTATGGACCAGCCAAGGGCAACAAGCATACAATTCATTCCTACAATGTGACGTCCGGCACTTGTACAACACGATGCCTGCACGGTTGCGTGCTTTCATTCGACATTCTGGCAGTTACACCGGTTATTAACTTACCAGTATCTCACGTTTGCAATAGCGTATCTCGCGCTTACATTAACCTGTGATCATGTATTTTAATCACTTAAGTATGTTACCTAGACAAATTTCATTATTTTTTTATTTTATTTATTTATTTATTTATTTATTTATTTTATTTTTTTTTTTTTTTTTTGGTGTGGGGGGGGGGGGGGGGGGTTTGCGACTTATTTCCGTCACGAGGCACAACAACTTGTACAACTGCAGTCTATTTTCCTCACAGTTAAGTTTCGGTTTAGCTTTGTACCTAAGAATAGATATATTTTGACTTAGTGGGAATTTGTAACATTTAATCGTCCATAAAATGTAATTCGGATGCTTATGATATAGCAAGGTCCGTGCATCGTAGTGTGCAGGCATTCTGAAAAACTAATTTAAGACAACGTATTCATTTTTTTAGATAGTAGACGCTTTTTACTGTAAAACCTTGAAGACATATTGAGCTTATAAACTACTTCTCCCTCCGAAGGAACGCCGCATGCTTCTGACGCACAGTTGCTCTGGTTGCGCCCCGATGAGTCCCCACCAGATGCGAACACAACATTTGGACTCTTGAGGAGCAATTTGGTCAGACTCTGGAGCAACTTCATCAAGTATGGGTACGTATAAGTGTTACTTACCTCTAGCTTCATAGATTATTCCATTTGTATGCTCACGTTTGTAAAGTTCTGACACAAAGAATGATACATGTGCATCAACTAAACACCACGTTAGTATGATTCTACACAAATAACTACTATTAAAAAACAGTACATGATCTTTATGAGATGGCTTGAATTCCCTACGTGCTGTGAAACCTCTTAATGCGGTATCACGAGCTATTGCAGCCTCTGGGTACGCCAGAGATGGAAAGGATCATGGAAATTCATGGGGGAGAAACAGCACCGAGATCAGACAACGTACACATTATAGTACGTTACAATACCTGTCGTCATTAGGAAAGCAAATATACTCAACATTAAATGAAACAACAAGTTTACTGTTACCAGTCACTGTTTATTTCTCTCCACGACGCGTTTCAAAGGTTTAAACCTCCATCATCAGGTGGATTTACATTTGTAGTATGACATTTGTGTGTGTGTTTTGTTACGATTATTTGAAGGAACTTGTGGCACTGTCTAGTGAAGAAACAAAACACTATTTCAGAACATGGTTTTAGATTTCTTTTGACAAAAAAATTAACATATATCTAACGGTAGAAACAAATTAAGTAAAATATACCTCCAGTTGTCAGACGTTCCTTTCACTGTTGCAACACACCACATGTATACTGTCATATTTTGTAAAAGCATATGACGTCTGGAAACTATTAGGTGCAAGGATCGAATAGCAGAAGAGAAAACATTGTCACTAAGTACAAAGAATATACATCGTAACAACATTATTATAGAATAAATATTAAAGGATCTTGGAGATGTTTGTTTTGAGGTGTCGAATACATGTGTTGGAATAAATATTTCACGTAGTATATAAATCAGATTTCGACAGGCTAATATAGCTTAAACTTCAAACTCCTGTATACAATCAGGTGACACGTTACAAATTTTAAGCTAATAAGTACGTTGGCTACGGTGGTAAAATTATGCACAAATAACAATTTTGGTTGGGATTCACAGATAGATATGAAAGGCTGGAGGCGGAGGGAGAGGAAGAGAAAGAGAAAGTGAGAGGGAGAGAAGAGTGGAAGGAGTGATTGTATGAGAGCAAACTTTACAAAGCAGCGGGTCTTAAGATTATATCTGTTACATGCAGTAACTGCCTAAAGGTTGGGGTAATACATTGGTTAATGTTTTAAAATACGCAGCTGGATATACAATTTCTACCAGTAGCTGATGTACATATAGTTTCAAACAAAAAGAAAATAACATATTCCATACAATCCCCTTTCTATGTAACACTTCATGTCAGATTGCCAATGTCTTCAAACGAAAAGGCATAAGCATATCCTTTACCACAGACAACAAAATTGGACTGAAGTTACCCCACAACATCAGCACACGAAACCAACTTCATCACACAGGTGTATACAAATTGAATGTTTGGACGGTGACTGCTTCTATATAGGCCAAACAGGCAGATAATTTGAGATTAGATTGAAAGAACACATGGCACCACTAAAAAACAAATAATACCACACATCAGCAATAGCAGCCTTCCTGCATTTAGCGAAACACCATGTTTACAACGCAAGTAACAGCATCCTACACATCCAACCACAAGGCAAAAAACTAGACATCCTTGAATCACTCCAAATATACAAACACCAAACAAAATAAACTGAATCCATTTTGTTGTTGTTGTTGTGGTCTTCAGTCCTGAGACTGGTTTGATGCAGCTCTCCATGCTACTCTATCCTGTGCAAGCTTTTTCATCTCCCAGTACCTACTGCAACCTACATCCTTCTGAATCTGCTTAGCGTATTCATCTCTTGGTCTCCCTCTACGATTTTTACCCTCCACGCTGCCCTCCAATACTAAATTGGTGATCCCTTGATGCCTCAGAACATGTCCTACCAACCGATCCCTTCTTCTGGTCAAGTTGTGCCACAAACTTCTCTTCTCCCCAATCCTATTCAATACTTCCTCATTAGTTATGTGATCTACCCATCTAATCTTCAGCATTCTTCTGTAGCATCACATTTCGAAAGCTTCTATTCTCTTCTTGTCCAAACTATTTATCGTCCATGTTCCACTTCCATACATGGCTACACTCCATACGAATACTTTCAGAAATGACTTCCTGACACTCAAATCAATACTATATGTTAACAAATTTCTCTTCTTCAGAAACGCTTTCCTTGCCATTGCCAGCCTACATTTTATATCCTCTCTACTTCGACCATCATCAGTTATTTTGCTCCCCAAATAGCAAAACTCCTTTACTACTTTAAGTGCCTCATTTCCTAATCTAATTCCCTCAGCATCACCCGACTTAATTAGACTACATTCCATTATCCTTGTTTTGCTTTTGTTGATGTTCATCTTATATCCTCCTTTCAAGACACTGTCCATTCCATTCAACTGCTCTTGCAAGTCCTTTGCTGTCTCTGACAGAATTACAATGTCATCGGCGAACCTCAAAGTTTTTATTTCTTCTCCATGAATTTTAATACCTACTCCGAATTTTTCTTTTGTTTCCTTTACTGCTTGCTCAATATACAGATTGAACAACATCGGGGAGAGGCTACAACCCTGTCTTACTCCCTTCCCAACCACTGCTTCCCTTTCATGTCCCTCGACTCTTATAACTGCCACCTGGTTTCTGTACAAATTGTAAATAGCCTTTCGCTCCCTGTATTTTACCCCTGCCACCTTTAGAATTTGAAAGAGAGTATTCCAGTCAACATTGTCAGAAGCTTTCTCTTAGTCTACAAATGCTAGAAACGTAGGTTTGCCTTTCCTTAATCTTTCTTCTAAGATAAGTCGTAAGGTCAGGATTGCCTCACGTGTTCCAGTGTTTCTACGGAATCCAAACTGATCTTCCCCGAGGTTGGCTTCTACTAGTTTTTCCATTCGTCTGTAAAGAATTCGTGTTAGTATTTTGCAGCTGTGACTTATTAAGCTGATAGTTCGGTAATTTTCACATCTGTCAACACCTGCTTTCTTTGGGATTGTAATTATTACATTCTTCTTGAAGTCTGAGGGTATTTCGCCTGTTTCATACATCTTGCTCACCAGATGGTAGAGTTTTGTCAGGACTGGCTCTCCCACGGTCGTCAGTAGTTCCAATGGAATATTGTCTACTCCGGGGGCCTTGTTTCGACTCAGGTCTTTCAGTGCTCTGTCAAACTCTTCACGCAGTATCATATCTCCCATTTCATCTTCATCTACATCCTCTTCCATTTCCATAATATTGTCCTCAAGTACATCGCCCTTGTATAGACCCCCTGTATACTCCTTCCACCTTTCTGCTTTCCCTTTATTTTAAATAACAAAAATGACTATGTTTACAATACTATCATCTCTGCTTTCAGCAGCTTCCTGCGTTATTAAAATTGCAGTGCACACACACACACACACACACACACACACACACACACACACACACACACACACACACACACCTTAATATATACCTTAAATATTTTGTCAAGTTGTCATGATTCCACCTTCTCTTTCCCTACAACTTTCTCTTTCTCTTCCTCTCCCTCTTCCTCCAGCCTTTCATATCTACCTGTGAATCCCAACCAAAATTGTTATTTGTGCATATTTTTACCACTGTAGCCAACATAATTATTCTACTTAAAATTTGTAACATGTCACCCGATTGTATAAAGGAGTTTGAAGTTTAAGCTATAATAACTTGTCAAAATCGAATTTATATACCACGTGAAATATTTATTCCAACGCATGTATTCGTCGCCTTCAAACTAACGTCTCCAAAATCCTTTTAAATTTTATTCTATAAAAATGGTGTTACAATGTATATTCTTTGTACGTTGTGATAATTTTTTCTCTTCTGATATACGATCCTTGCACCTAATAGTTCCAGACGCCATATTCGTTTACAAAATGTGACGGTATACATGTGGTGTGTTACGACAGTGAAAGGAACGTCTGACCACTGGAGGTACTATATTTTACTCAATTTATTTCTACCGTTAGATATACGTTAATTTTTTTGTCAAAAGAAATCCAAAACCGTGTTCTGAAATAATGTTTTGTTTCTCCACTGGACAGTGCCATAAGTTCCTTCAGATAATCGTAACAGAACACACACACAAATGTCATACTACAAATGTAAATCCACCTGGTGATGGAGGTTTAAACCTTTGAAACGCGTCGCGGAGAGAAATAAACAGTGACTGATAACAGTAATCTTGTTGTTTCATTTTATATAAATAACAGTCACGGTAAAGCCTAACCTAAAATGTTCGCATTTAAAGATACTCAACATTCTCAACAGAGAATAGCGTCACGTTACTACCATCTCACAACTAAGGATATCGAGAATGGTGCCTATCAAGACATCCCACAAACCATTACTTTAATTAATGTCGTATACACTAACAAACCCACTCTCTTGATCTCACAAAATACGTGAGCGAATCATAAAAATTAGCCTGAAACCAAATATCTGTAGAAGAGCAATCTGTTTCAGATGTGATATGGGCACAGGAAACTTTATTTCAACTTACAGTCGAGAAATATACATCGATGTTGCAGCAGGGAGAACTACTTAATGGCAGTATATTCAGATGTCATGAGCGTCTATGATGTGTGTATGACCGTACTAAGAAGTAAATTCACGATCCAATGACATTAATGGCACCACCGCCTGTGTTTGATGCCTACGTCAAATAACCACTGCATGTCGACATGTAGCAGCACCAGTAGTGGAGGATATATACGGGTAAAGCGTGTCGGGGGTACGTGAACAACAATCCAATCGTTGTCGTAATGAGGAAACGGAGCGATTTATCTGACGTCCAAAAGCGTGTGGTCATTTGCATTCGGGCCAAGGGTGGAAGCATTTCCGAAACGGCTAAGTTTTTAAATTGTTTCCGTTCCGCCGTAGTTAAAGTATACCGTGCACGGTAAAATGGCGTTATCCAAAACCGGCGCCGAGGCAACTGTGGGGTACCATTGGCCGTAGATGGCAGGGGTGCATGATGGTTGCGGAGATGTGTACAGGCGAATAGATGTGCAACTAACAGTCCAGATGGGGCAAGTGGCTACCAGCAATGTCTCCTCAACGACCGTTTAGTGAACGTAGCTGCAGCAAGCATCTGGTGCATGCACCTATTCTGACTACTGTTCGTAGGTGACGAAGGGTGGAATTAACACGCCAGTATCGCAACTGGACGTTCACTGAGTGCGAACTCGTGGCCTTTTCAGATGAATCACGTTTTACACTCCAATAGACAGATAGCTTTTGGGGTAAATGGTCCTGCAACAGTCGTCGCAAAGGGCCATGCAAGAGGTGGGAGCGTTATGGTCTGGGGAATGTTTTCATCACACTCCCTGGGTGATATCGTCATTCTAGAAGGCACAATGGATCAACACAAGTCCACCCTTAAAAGCAATTTGTTTCTCCTCGGTACAATGACTTCTTCCAATAGGACAATGCAACGTGTCATACAGCTCAGTGTACGTGCGTGGTCCGAAGAGCACCAGGATGAGTTTCAGTACTGCCCTGTCCACCATACTCTCGGGATTTAAACCCATTCCAGAATTTGTGGAACCAACTCGATCGAGCTCTGCACGTATTGGGTCTTCAACTGTGAAACCTAGTGCAGCTGGCCCTCTTACTGGAGTCGGCATGGCTCCATATCCTTGTCGGTAGCTTCCAGAACGTCACTGACTCTCTTGCTGCATGCCTGCGCTACGAAAGGTGGTTATTCAGGCTTTTGATAGGAGGTCACATTAAAGTGACTGGTCCGTATAGTTATACATGGAGTTCTTGATAGGGTTTCTCCCTATCTACCAACCTCCGGTCTAATTGACAGTTATAAATCAAGAGAGGTACAAAACCCATAGAGCTAGGGTCTCCATTGTCTCCCCTATTGTTCAACAGAGAATGTCGTTGCGCTACTGCTGCCTTGTTCAGTTTATGGCTGAGAGACAGCATCTAAGTATGTCTAAAAAGGTACCTGATCGGTATGTGAATAACGTTCAGACAAGACTGGAGCAAAACGCGCTGGAAATATCGGTGTCCAAACGAAAGGAAACTCTCGCTGTAACCTTGTAATATTTCAGTTATAAAACTAATTGTTGTTTTGTTGTTGTCTTCAGTCCTGAGACTGGTTTGATGCAGCTCTCCATGCTACTCTATCCTGTGCAAGCTTCTTCATCTCCCAGTACTTACTGCAACCTACATCCTTCTGAATCTGCTTAGTGTTTTCATCTCTTGGCCTCCCTCTACGATTTTTACCCTCCACGCTGCCCTCCAACGCTAAATTTGTGATCCCTTGATGCCTCAGAACATGTCCTGCCAACCGGTCCCTTCTTCTTATCAAGTTGTGCCACAGAATTCTCTTCTAACCAATTCCATTCAATACCTCCTCACTAGTTATGTGGTCTACCCATCTAATCTTCAGCATTCTTCTGTAGCACCACATTTCGAAAGCTTCTATTCTCTTTTTGTCTAAACTATTTATTGTCCACGTTTCACTTCCATACATGGCTACACTCCATACAAATACTTTCAGAAACGACTTCCTCACATTTAAATCTATACTAGATGTTAACAAATTTCTCTTCTTCAGAAACGCTTTCCTTGCCATTGCCAGTCTACGTTGTATATCCTCTCTACTTCGACCATCCTCAGTTATTTTGCTCCCCAAATAGTAAAACTCCTTTACTACTTTAAGTGTCCCAATTTCCTAATCTAATTCCCTCAGCATCACCCGACTTAATACGACTACATTCCATTATCCTCGTTTTGCTTTTGTTGATGTTCATTTTATATCCTCCTTTCAAGACAATGCCCATTCCGTTCAACTGCTCTTCCAAGTCCTTTGCTGTCTCTGACAGAATTACAATGTCATCAGCGAACCTCAACGTTTTTATTTCTTCTCCATGGACTTTAAAACCTACTCCGAAATTTTCTTTTGTTTCCTTTACTGCTTGCTCAATATACAGATTGAATAACATCGGGGACAGACTACAACCCTGTCTCACTCCCTTCCCAACCACTGCTTCCCTTTCATGCCCCTCGACTCTTATAACTGATATCTGGTTTCTGTACAAATTGTAAAAAGCCTTTCGCTTCCTGTATTTTACCCCTGCCACCTTTAGAATTTGAAAGAGAGTATTCCAGTCAACATTGTCAAAAGCTTTCTCTAAGTCTACAAATGCTAGAAATGTAGGTTTGCCTTTCCTTAATCTATTTTCTAAGATAAGTCGTAGGGTCAGTATTGCCTCACGTGTTCCAACATTTCTGCGGAATCCAAACTGATCCTCGCCGAGGACGGTTTCTACCAGTTTTTCCATTCGTCTATAAAGAATTCGCGTTAGTATTTTGCAGCTGTGACTTATTAAACTGATAGTTCGGTAATTTTCACATCTGTCAACACCTGCTTTCTTTGGGATGGGAATTATTATATTCTTCTTGACGTCTGAGGATATTTCACCTGTCTCATACATCTTGCTCACCAGATGGTAGAGTTTTGTCAGGACTGGCTCTCCCAAGGCCGTCAGTAGTTCCAATGGAATGTTGTCTACTCCCGGCGGCCTTGTTTCGACTCAGGTCTTTCAGTGCTCTGTCAAACTCTTCACGCAGTATCATATCTCCCATTTCATCTTCATCTACATCCTCTTCCATTTCCACAATATTGTCCTCAGGTACATCGCCCTTGTGTAGACCCTCTACATACTCTTTCCACCTTTCTGCTTTCCCTTCTTTGCTTAGAACTGGCTTTCCATCTGAGCTCTTGATATTCATGGAAGTGGCTCTCTTTTCTCCAAAGGTCTCTTTAATTTTCCTGTAGGCAGTATCTGTCTTACCCCTAGTGAGATAAGGCTCTACATCCTTACATTTGTCCTCTAGTTATCCCTGCTTAGCCGTTTTGCACTTCCTGTTGATCTCATTTTTGAGACGTTTGTATTCCTTTTTGCCTGCTTTATTTACCGCGTTTTTATATTTTCTCCTTTCATTAATTAAATTCAATATTTCTTCTGTTACCCAAGGATTTCTACTAGCCCTCGTCTTTTTACCTACTTGATCCTCTGCTGCCTTCACTACTTCATTCCTCGGAGCTACCCATTCTTCTTCTACTGTATTTCTTTCCCCCATTCCTGTCAATTGTTCCCTTATGCTCTCCCTGAAACTCTGTACAACCTCTGGTTCTTTCAGTTTATCCAGGTCCCATCTCCTTAAATTCCCACCTTTTTGCAGTTTCTTCAGTTTTAATCTACAGTTCATAACCAATAGATTGTGGTCAGAGTCCACATCTGCCCCTGTAAATGTCTTACAATTTAAAACCTGGTTCCTGAATCTCTGTCTTACCATTATATAATATATCTGATACCTTCTAGTGTCTCCAGGATTCTTCCATGTATACAACCTTCTTTTATGATTCTTGAACCAAGTATTAAATATGATTAAGTTATGCTCAGTGCAAAATTTTACCAGACGGCTTCCTCTTTCATTTCTCTCCCCCAATCCATATTCACCCACTATGTTTCCTTCTCTCCCTTTTCCTACTCTCGAATTCCAGTCACCCATGACTATTAAATTTTCGTCTCCCTTCACTACCTGAATAATTTCTTTTATCTCATCATACATTTCATCAATTACTTCATCATCTGCAGAGCTAGTTGTCATATAAACATGTACTACTGTAGTAGGCATGGGCTTCGTGTCTGTGTTGGCCACAATAATGCGTTCACTATGCTGTTGGTAGTAGCTTACCCGCACTCCTATTCTTTTATTCATTACTAAACCTACTCCTGCATTACCCCTATTTGATTTTGTATTTATAACCCTGTATTCACCTGACCAAAAGTCTTGTTCCTCCTGCCAACGAACTTCACTAATTCCCACTATATCTAACTTCAACCTATCCATTTCCCTTTTTAAATTTTCTAACCTTCCTGTCCGATTAAGGGATCTGGCATTCCACGCTCCGATCCGTAGAACGCCAGTTTTCTTTCTCCTGATAACGACATCCTCCTGAGTAGTTCCCGCCCGGTGATCCGAATGGGGGACTATTTTACCTCCGGAATATTTTACCCAAGAGGACGCAATCATCATTTAACCATACAGTAAAGCTGCATGCCCTTGGGAAAAATTACGGCTGTAGTTTCCCCTTGCTTTCAGCCGTTCGCAGTACCAGCACAGCAAGGCCGTTTTGGTTAGTGTTGCAAGGCCAGATCAGTCAATCATCCAGACTGTTGCCCCTGTAACTACTGAAAAGCTGCTGCCCCTCTTCAGGAACCACACGTTTGTCTGGCCTCTCAACAGATACCCCCCCGTTGTGGTTGCACCTACGGTACGGCTATCTGTATCGCTGAGGCACGCAAGCCTCCCCACCAACGGCAAGGTCCATGGTTCATGGGGGGGATAATGTCCCGTACATCAAGCAATTTCAATTTTTTCAGAAAGCGGGAACTCACCTTGCTTACTCCCTCTGTATGAAATGTTTTCAACAATCTGAACCTTCTGCTTCGGTACTGTCGACACTGTTGCACGATAAATCTAAAAGAGTTTTCACTACATCCCTTACCTTTCCTATATTTTTTTCATTCCGCGTTCCGGGACTCAAATTATTGTATTTCTTCGAACTCATTTTTACAACAGATTTATGCATTTAGTACATAATGCGTGGTTGCACCTACGGTACGGTACGGTACTAAAAAAATGGCTCTGAGCACTATGGGACTTAACATCTATGGTCATCAGTCCCCTAGAACTTAGAACTACTTAAACCTAACTAACCTAAGGACATCACACAACACCCAGCCATCACGAGGCCGAGAAAATCCCTGACCCCGCCGGGAATTGGTACGGTACGGTACGACCACCTGTATCGCTGAGCCACGCAAGCCTCCCCACCAACGGCAAGGTCCATGGTTCATGGGGGTAGGATGAAACTAATTAAAGACATAAAATTAATGATCACATAGATCATTAACTAATTAAAGACATAAAATTAATGATCACATACATTATTAACTGAAATGCGCAGCATGGGTTTATGCAGTAAAAAGGGAAACAGCCATTAATGTACCACGAGGTATTACTGGCCTGAAACTGGGTGCATATCGTTGTGTTATGATGAACGACTGTCGCGTGTTAGTCCACGTGCATCAGGACTTACAAAATTAGAGTTGTTAGTCAGTTTGGTACAGCAAGGTAACACATTAGAGAAAATACAGCATAAAGGGCTGTATCACCTCTTACAATACTACTTCCACCCCCATATTCCACCGTTTAGGAACAGAGCGAAAAATATGATGGATATGACACTAAACTCGGGTTCGAGATATTGGGCACTGGATTACCACCTTCACCACGTCGACAAGGCGTCATACTCTCATGTACTTTTCATAATGTTTCCGCTATTTCAAAGCCAGTTTAAATCCGCTCTGGTGCATCCAAAAGAATAAACGAGACCCCCTTTTCTTTAACCTCTTGAGTTCCGAAGATAAAATAAGTGAGGAAAATTGTTTTCAGGGTTATTTTTATTAGTCTTACATGATTACATTCAGGATTACATTATTTGCAATTTTTATTATATATGAGGTACACATACGTGGACTTTAGGCATCAATTGGTAAATATATAATACCTTGAAAAACATATTAAAGGTTTTGTTGATGAAATTTTACGAAATAACTGTTCTACATTACATTTCTTGCACAAGTTTCTGGTGCGGGATTTTCAACCTTCAAAGCGATACTTAGAAACATTATTTGCCTCTACGTACGTATCAAGTTGGCTTCCTTGGCATGGAAACAACTTTTCTTCATCTTCTCCTGATCTGCCAGTGGTCTGTTAATTCAAGGTTATTTCTTTGGAGAGCTCTGAGGAACTTCAGACATTAGAACACTTTATCAGTACTTTAGCCAAATTCAGTCTGAAGTTTATTACGTACAGCCCGTTACACTTTGGTACGTTTTCTTTGCACAAGTTCTTTTGTACATAATCCAGCAGTTAATAATAACTAAATCAGTAAAATGGTTAAATAGTCTGATTGTCCATTTTCTTGTTCTGGTATTTGACCTGTAGTACGTCATGAATCAGTCACATAGGTCAATATCAACCATGCTACAATTGTAACTCTTCACAATTGCTGGTTGTGGTACATTAGTACTTCTGTTCTGAGCCTTTTACCATCGCTTACAAGTAACTTTCGATTCACTCCCAACACAAGATGATACCAAAATAACAGACTTGTTATTTTTCCATTTACGTGCAAACACCTTTTTGTCTTCCCTCACATATTCATCACGTTCACCTCTGTTTGGATCACAGTCAGTTTTGAATTTTGAAACCATGTCAGAAATTCTGTTTTTCACTACAGTCCCTGTTTGATATACATTGTTGCCTGTTCAACTGACTTAATGCCTGTAAAAAATCTGTCACTATACAGGATGTTTCAAAATGAATATACGGGTTTTAAGGTTTCTTAGCGTTTATTATGTTCACCTTAGAAATATTAATAATACCTCAAATGAAAGAGCAACTCAACCAGTCTTGTTTGTATATCTGTACGTAAAGGGAAGAGACTGGAATGACTGACTGAAGAACGTGTTGAACGAGTGAGAGCTTTTCACGCACAATAGAAATAAGTTCGTCTGGCTAGTCGTGACTTAGCATTTCCAGTGATGTCTCTGTGGAGACCTTTAAGGAGACGCTTACAACTACGTCCTTATCGCCTACGGTTGTTACAAGTTGTAAAAAGCCTACAACGTACAGTTTATGTGTCAGCTTCGCAAACGAAACGTTGCTGCATGACGACCAAGGTTTGGGAATAACTCCCATACCGACTCGATGTCAGATGAATGGTGGTCTCATTGAACACTTGTAAGAAAAACTCTTTCAGCTGCTCTTTCATTTGATGTATTATTTATAACTGTAAGTTGAATGCAATAAATCCTACAAAGCCTTAGAACCCGTATATTCATTTTGAAACGCCCTATATATTACATGCTGTCCATTTGGAACTGTCACAGTCAAAAGCGTAATTGCACTTGCACCTAAATCTGCTTCTTTTAATTCAGTGTCAGGTACTGTTCCTTTGCCAGTATATGTTATTAAGTCAAGAACTAAACCACCTGAAGACGCAAAAATACAGTTCTCCACCCAAGAGGATTAGGTTTAGGTGGCACATACGTTCTCATTGCACATCTGCCAGAGAATGGAATCATCTGCTCATCAGTTGAGAGATGTTTAGATCGTGGCAAAAGAGACACTTATTCCTGAAAAAAAATTGATCACAGGCCTCATGTTCCAAAGTTTGTCACTCCTATCATGATCGTGTAAATTATTTACGAAAGTCAAATTATTTAATAACTTGAAATACCTGTCCTGAATCATAGTATCATTGATGAGAGGGAGGTCAAGTAGTCTATTCTAGCACATCTTGTTTTGTGGTAGCCTGAGTTTATCTATCAGAATTTCAATCCCAACAAAGGAAAGAATTCCGTTCACATCTGTGTTTAAATTCTTACTATTACTTGGCACATGATATAGATTTGTTTGTTCTGCAACAACATTTTAAAAATTCTTATCATAATACTCAAAAAAGCACTCATCAGGATCCCTGACCACACCATCCGTCAGATCTGCGAAATTATCTTCATCTGGTTCCTTGTTTTCCATTTTTGAGCAAGTCCATTGTAACTTATGTTTACATCCACTGCTCAGCGACCTATCAGGCGTAGGGTCTTCTATTTCCATTTCTGCCTTTTCAGTTGTGACAGCAGATTCAGAAATATCCTCCTTATCCGAAAAGAGATGACTTTCATCGTCTAAAAGTGAACTGAAGTCACTCTCCTCCAGAATCCTAAGTATTTCTTCATCGTTGATTTCTTAAAATAACGCCACAAATTAATTGTTGATGTTTAAATAATCGATATCCTAAAAATTATATAACATTTTGCCACAACACTTGGATAATTATTAGGATTTCCTCACACAATACAATAAAAACCAAAACTTCACAATCAACAAGATAAACAGAAAAATTTTGAGGTTGAGACTTGAAGTACACAAATGCATACTTCGACTTTCGATGTCCACTGTATTCACAATAAGAGATAATTTTGGAGAAAACATATATAAATCACATTTGTGACTCTTTTTACGTATTAAATCAAAAAAGAAAGTAAATTTAGCGTATAGAACAAGGTATTGTTTTGAATTACCTTCACAGCGCCCGCCGTGTGTAGCCATTTCACCGACCCGTATCTTCAAAACATCACAGTGGGCACTGCAAGCCGATTGTGGTGCAATATCGTGGCATGGACTGAAACTACGAAACTTCCACAAACGTGTACTAGAGGTCTTTAGTCGACAGAAACTGTTCACGAGCTTTACGAAATAAAACCACGAAGTGCACATATGTGGACCCACGGACTGTGGAGGTTAAATTTCCGTAGGACTGAGCAATTTGCCGTCATCGAGTATCACAATTCGCCTTCCTTTTAAACTACGTAACAGAGAGACCTCATTATGCTGTTCATACACTCTCGACACGATATAAATACACAAACCGTATTCCGTAACACTCTGGAGAAAAGTAACTGCGAACCACCACACCCTGGAGAGTAATGCCTGGTTAGTAAGCAAAGCTTACTGCCTGGATATGAAAGTGACGTAGATATTGTAAAAGGTGCAAATTATGTCCTGGATAGTGATTCAGACATTCCGTTTCACGAAATATCGCTTCCATTAACAGAACCACGACTATCGTAGGAACAAAAAATCCAAAGACGGAAGTAGATTGACGCTCTGATATGTGGTTCTGCGTTGACAAGACGGGTTGGTGACACAAGTGCTTGGATCTGAAGATGATCCAGAGTGATCGAAACATGTAAAGTAACTGAAAAGATGCAATGATAATACACTTTGCGTGCTAACAAAAAATTTGTTGGGTTGTTTATTCAAAAGAGGAATATTTTGAATTAGTAGAATTTTACTATAGAGAGTATGTGTAACACGTTAAGACAATAAGTTACGAGAATACCTAAGCTGTAGCTTTTACATGTACCGGGGTATACCCGCATACCGAGTACATAACCAGGGAAGATGTAGATTGGTGTAATTACGAAAAAGGACTACCCATTTGGGAACTGGCCTTCACAGGGAAACCCTGGAAAACCCGGAAGAATAGACCCCAGCTCAGGTATTAAAGAAGATAGGAAAGCCTAAATCCAGTAATTTTGAAATATATAGAAGCTCCATAGATTAGATCGAAGGAAAAGTACCTCATAGCCAAAAAAAATTTTACAATATTGCTCAAAAAAAATTTTCAAAATTCTTCTTTCGACGATGTAGCCGGCGATCTCGCGAAGTCGATGGAACAGGAACACTGGGTACGGACACCGGGTAGGCGACGTACAGCGTTTGGTGGAGGCGGCACGGAGGACAGGCGATGGCTTATGGTACAGTATAGAAGCTGGTAATGTGCCGTAGAAACAGGAAGATGATCTCAGGAACAGATGGTCAGGGACGTGAACATGAAACAGGTTTAAAGTGTAATAAGAAAAGGTTCTGACTGAATAAATCCCTGGAAGAGAGTGGATTAAGGCAACGAAGTCCATATTTCATCGTTGAACTCAAAATCGGAGTGGATTCTTATATTCTTCCACCTGTACTAGACTGGAACATGCATCAGTCCTGTCACGGTCGCCACTGTAATTTTTCCTCCTATCTACGTGATTATGTAGCTCTCAATTCGTTCGAGAAATCAGTCATTCACAATATGAAACACAGTCATAGCTCATTCACTCAAAATGATTCAGAAATTTTACTTGTTAGAATGAAATCAGGCGATGATTCTTCTTCTCTGGAGGCTCGTGCTTTGCGGCAGTCTGCTAATCTGTACAAATAAAATGCCTCGTAATTTTTGGGAGCGTTGTATAATCAGTCGGGAAACCTCAGATCAAGCGGATATTTGGCTTTGATGAAGTTTAACCTTCCGAAGAAGTAATGGAGCTCTTGGATTATTAAATGCAGGTTCGTTTCCAGTCTTTCGGAAGTTCCCTTCTGATTAACACTACGCAATATATCGATGAATATAATTAATTCTCAAATGTCAAATACACACCTTTTGTATGAACGAGCAATATATATATATATATATATATACTTCCCCTTTAATCGTACGGTTCGTATCAGTTATCTTCTGTCATAAATCTCAATAAACAGATTACTGTTCTTCCAACAAAACTCAGGCTAATCGGCACGAAGACAATCTCGGAAGCTTTTTTTCTTCTTTTCTTTTTTTTTTTTTAACAACCACCAGAGAGAGTACTGCAAAGAATACTTATGCGCTCATGGCATAGCTATTGTATGAACTACTTTTCGCATGGATTCTGCGAGTATGAAGATAGAAAATTAGTAAACGTCATTCAAGGGTAGAACTGTATCAGAATAATTCATCGAATATAAAGAGATATTACAGCAAATGAGGCGGAACAATAAATGAGAGTTATCTTAAACATTCTATTGAGACTCAGTGGTGAAAACTTTTCTACTTTTATCTTTTCAACCTCGAGTATTGTGTATCTAGTCTGTGCTGTAATAAAACCTATGTTTTCCTTTTTTCTTTTTAACATGCAGAAACGACGTATCTTCGACTATGGCTGACGGCTAGTCCTTTGTTACAGGACCCCGTCACCAGAGGGAGAAACCATCGTGTGGACGCCATTCAACAACGCCGACCTCAACTACCTGCACATTACGGACACTTTCACAATGGACCAGAACGTCAACCAGGAGCGGATGGACTTCTGGCACCAGAATATCCCTCTGTATTAGATGAGAAGACGAGACGTTACAGAATACGGCTGTTAACGTAGCTGCTGTAGTTCGAACATTAGTTCCTTCATTTTGCAACTAGATTTATTTCACAGATGTCAATCGTCTCCCAAAACATACATCTTTCTGTATTTTAGCGCTTCCTCGGCGTAATAGGTATTTATTCAAATACTTTCGTGTACATCGGCGCCAATGAATGTCGCCCTCCACCGTAGCATCCATCATTCGAAAACAAGATAGGAAAATTTGATTATGACTAATCATTCCCTAATTTAATTACTTCATATGTTTGTATTTTGTCACTTGTGTTAACATGTTTTTCACTTATTACTTTGTGTACATTGTTTTTCTTGGCTAAGAAGTGAATAAAACTGTGCCTTTTACAACTATTGGGTTATTGAATTTTCAGCTGGAATTTTAACTTACTCTAAAAACGAATTTAGTTGAATGTTTTTAAAGATATTGAAGAAGAGGAAGCGAAACATAATTTTACTTTCTTTTTGGATAGCTGTTCTCGTGGAGAGTTGAGTGTAGTCATTCCACCAGACACCTGCCTTTTTACTTGTGTGGAACTGGTGATTTTACGAATTAATTACAATTTTCATTTGTTAATTAATGTAAAATCTATTATTGCCCATCAAAAAACATCAACTTCAGTTGTGTCCGCTCCTGGTAGCTGAGAGGTCAGCGAGACGGAATGTCATACCTAACGGTCCGGGTTCGATTCCCGGCTGGGTCGGAGATTTTCTCCGCTCAGGGTCTGGATGTTGTGTTGTCATTATCATCATCATTTCACCCCCATCGACACGCAAGTCGCCGACGTGGCGTCAACTCGCAGGATTTGCACCAGGTGAACAGTCTACACGACGGGAGGCCCTAGCCACAGGGCTTATTATAACTTCAGTTGTGCCTCTGCTTGCACTTAAACTCACGTACTGCTTGTCATAATATTATTAAGTCCCAACTACAGTTAAATCCAAATAGGAAAGCAGAGTAGTCAGTGAAGCAAAATACTTACTACTGAAGGGACATTCCCTACGAACACCAACTTATACAGCAGGTAGACAAAAAATATGGAAACATTATAAACACAACACATTACCGTGCCTAACACAGCGTAGGAAAAACGTTCACATTCAAAACAGCTTCCAACCGACGTCTCGGAATGGCTCAAATGGTTCAAATGGTTCTGAGCACTATGGGACTTAACATCTGAGGTCATCAGTCCCCTATAACTAAGAACTACTTAAACCTAACTAACCTAAGGACATCACACACTTCCATGTCCGAGGCGGGATTCAAACCTGCGACCGTAGCGGTCGCGCGGCTCCAGACTGAAGCACCTAGAACCGCTCGGCCACTCCGGCCGGCGTCTCGGAATGGATAAATACAGGTCCCATATTGTTTTCAAGAGAATCTTTTATCATTTTTTTTGATAACAGCAGCAAGTTCACACATGGTGATAGCGGTGGATGGCGGCCACGCGCCCTCCTCTCCAAAGTACACCACAAAGGCTTAATAATATTGACATCCGCTACTGTGATGAGATGCGACATTTCATCCTTGTGCTCAAAAAACCAGTCATGGACGAAGCGAGATGCCTGATCACGGATCCTGTCGTCTTGGAAAACAGAATCCCCATTAGGGAATTAAGACTGTATCATGAGATGCACCTGATGAGCCAAAATGATCACTTAATCCTCGGCAATATTCCGAGCCTGCAGAGGCGCCCATGGAATACTACGAAATGGTTATCCAAATCATTCTTTGGACATAAACCCGACCAGAAGTTGCAAACAGTTACAAGACTCATCAAACCAGAAGACACTCTTCCATTGCTCCATAGTCCAGGTTTTATGAGTTCGGCACCAAATCTGGCTGTTACGGGCATTTGCATCAGTGATGAGTGGCTTTGGAATTCCAGCTTCCCCTGCATTTCCCTGCTTTTGGAGCTCTCTTCGTGCTATTTTGGTGCCGACGGGGTTCGCGAGTGCGACGTTCAATTCTGCAGTGACTTTTGTAGATGATGTTCCTTAATCCTCTAAAATGACCGTCTGTCCCGACCACTCACAACACTTGTGACTTAGCTGATGATGTTTTTCCGCTTTCCCGGTATGCAGTATAAATCTTCGATACTGTGCTTCTTGAAACACCGAGCAGGTCGGCTTCCTTAGTGATGATGATGATGTTTGGTTTGTGGGGCGCTCAATTGCGCGGTTATCGGTGCCCAAACAAAGTCCCAATTTTTTCACCCTCCAATTTTTTACGCAGTCCAATCTAGCTACTAGCACGAATGATGATGAAATGATGAGGACAACACCAACACCCAGTCCCTGGGTAGAGAAAATCCCCAACCTTTGAGGGAATCGAAACCGGGATCCCGTGATCCAGGGACAGCAAAGATAGCCACTAGGCCACGAGCTGCGGACAGGCTTCCTTGGTAACGGAAGCAGCCATCTTACGAGCACCAACAATTGACCCATGTTCTAATCCACTTGTCTCCGACATAATTCACTCGCAACTACAAAGAACACTGTTATGACCACGAGTAATACTTGCAGCGTACTCAGGACACTGCACAGGTGCCTTTCATTGTCAATAACAACGGCGCAAGCTGCAGGCTGGGCTGACATCTTCGTATATGTTCAAGCATGCATTTCTCGCAGTGTTCCCATTCTTTTGTCCTACCGTTGCAAATGGAACAGAGCTGAACCCCTGATTGGAGAGTGCTGCTAATTATACAACTGTCCAATATTTCATAATTTACAAATATTACATTAATGTGGATTTTCAAGAATCTTACAGGAATTATAAATAAGTAGTAACAAGTAATCGTTAGCGGCTAGATTTGGACTGACGTCCGACAGAACGTCATCCAGCAACGGTAACCATTACGCAACACTGCATTCAGCACAGTTCGCAGAAATATAATTCACGCCCAAATCCCCCGACACAAAACGATTACATTCAAAGATATAGCTAACACAAAAAGAAAGTGAAATACGAAGGTTTTCTTGAGTTAATCAATAATTTTCGTTTGAAGTCAGTTGCATAAATGTTACAATAATTTTGTGGAATGAAAAAATTATTTCAATCATTTTAATTTACTTATATAGTGATTGGTAAAGAATTAATAAAAATATTATCTGGTTTTTAGGATATGACAAGATATGACACACAATTGTTATTTACACAAACATTACTTTAAAAAGTAAATCTATAATGATATGACTGAAATTACGCGTACTGAAACGATAAATTGAATATATCGACAATTTATCACTATGTGAAATGAAGAGACCAGCAACGATGAATCGAACTGCCATGGTTTATGAAGCACTACTGACTGCTGGTATAACCTACTACATGAATTGAAACAACACCAAAACACGCATTCTCACTTAATGTGTGTAGACAAATGTCTGCAATATTTATATTGCTTATTTTTCCTTCTCTACCATTTTGAATCGATTAGGATGTAATGGTGGATGTGAGAGTGAATTCCCACTGATACTGTGTGTTCCACATTTTAACAGCATTGATAAATAATCAAGAAGGAGACTCCAAGTATTCTAAACATTGTAACATGGCAGTATACAGGGTGACTGAGCTACCCCTATTGGGTTTTATGCAACACGCAACACCTTCAAGTACTATACGCAAGTTTTTCCTGTTCTCTTGGCCACTTCATGTGAACCATTACCTCTATATAAAAAATGAATAGGACCTTTTTGTGGAAATTTAATATTATACTGGGATGCATTTCCTCTGGTGGCCATAGACTTCGACTTATTCAAGAATAATGCACAAAAGTAACCTTCCAATGCTTTTTTCTT
The DNA here is from genome assembly GCF_023864345.2 of Schistocerca serialis cubense. Classification (NCBI taxonomy): domain Eukaryota; kingdom Metazoa; phylum Arthropoda; class Insecta; order Orthoptera; family Acrididae; genus Schistocerca; species Schistocerca serialis. Next base: position 370,862,875 of record NC_064639.1, read on the forward strand.
GATTACCTCTAAAACCATGGCCTCCAGTAAAAAACGTATCCCAGTACAACATTTAACTAAATTCAATTTCCTCCAAAAATATCATGTTCTTTTTTGTGTATGATTAACAGTCTGAACATAGGGGGCAAGAGAATATAAAAATCTTGTGTCTGGTATTTGAAGGCGAAGCGGGCTACACAAAACCCAGCAGTAGAGGAAGCTAAATGACCCTACACAAGATCATTCAGGCTATCTATCAGGTACGGCAGGAGGCGAGGGAGATGAGAGTAAAGGTGGGGGAGTTGGTAGTAAAAAAATAAAACTTTAAACTACTGAAATACAAATACTACCACTATCCAATAGGTACTTACTACATACAAGGCACTGAAATGAGACAGTATAGCTTCAAATGAGAATGCTACTTAGTACTTCCTGTCAGGCAGGTAAGGTTCATAAATGTGAATATTTTCTGCTTTCATATTTTAATAGCTTTTTACATTGAACGATTACACAAAACAAACGTCGCGAAATCAAAGTACACGCTTTTTGAACTCAAAGCCATGTGACATTTTCAATTCCAAGGAGAGCAGTAGTGAACGATGAAACAAGTTTCCGATTTTACTCAGTTTGCTTGGGCACACTTGCTACCATGAATACCCATTACATGTTACGGCTTTCTTGAAACAAATACAGAGCTGAAATGGTTATCAGAATGGCGGGGCAAAATGTGCATGCATTTTGCGAAGAACATAGTTCATTTCTAGGAGTTGATGAAGGACAGCTGCCTTGCCTTACCCCTTCGTGGCATTTATAAAATGTGGATATGTATAAAATAACGTTCCCTATCATCAAGTGAATGATGTGTTTCAATTCCTTTAGCCAGCGCTGCAGTCTGGAACCGCAAGACCGCTACGGTCGCAGGTTCGAATCCTGCCTCGGGCATGGATGTTTGTGATGTCCTTAGGTTAGTTAGGTTTAACTAGTTCTAAGTTCTAGGGGACTAATGACCTCAGCAGTTGAGTCCCATAGTGCTCAGAGCCATTTGAACCACCAATTCCTTTATTTTCTGGCAAAGTGTTTTCATGCAGTATTACATGGCAGGCCGTTAGGACTGCAACACGAAATTTTACTTACTGTATGTAAATTGAAAGTGGAGAGGGAGAAAAAGGGAAAGGAAGTGGGAGGGATCACCACTGTCAGCTGCAATTTGACATTACGCAAAATCGGCGGCGGCGAATGAAAATGGGTACCGGACTGGGCGTCGAACCTGGGATCTCCGGCATAGTAGGCAGGTGCGTTAACCCCTGCCCTATACGTGACACAGTGGTATCGCAACTGCACGGACTATCTCAGCTAGACTCACGGACGATCCACACTCCCATCGAGCGCCACCTATCCACAGCCCCTGTCCATTTTCTCAATATTCTGAGATTCCCACAGGAGACGGGACTCATTTGTGCACATCCGAAAGAACATATCCGGACATATCCAAAAGAAAAAACACCACACACTCATATAATTTCCTTATTCTGCACATATAGTGTAGTAGGAAGTATACACGATCCAAATCTAACACCTCTTAGAATCTACACTGAAATTTGCCATTGTGCACAAGTTAATTTACAGGTCTCGCTGAACAAATTATATTGCGTGCATCTTAATATTTTCGTGGCGCAAAGACTGTTCCATAAAATTTAGGGAGGGCAGCCACATCAATTCACCTTCTTCTTATAATGTTTCCGCTGTATACCGTTCAGCCATCTTCAGAGTAAGCCAGGTGACTGTCGCTCCAGCTTTTTTATTTTCTTTATTGAATTTTAATGGGGCAGGCTGGTAGCAGCAAAGGCGCCACTCTTCAGCCGTGAGACTGTACATAACAAGGAGACATTGAAAACTACATAAAGGAGGAAATAAGGCGTAAAAGACATAAAAAGGGGAAACATAATTGAAGGTAGAGTAAAAAGGGGGTGACTGGAAAAATCTAAAAAGTGTACACAAAACACCACACACGGTGACGATTAAAAGAAACGCAAGGCGAAGTACGACCGGAACATAAAAGTTGCGATGGGCGGCGTAGCACAACACTATGTACAAGTCCAGCACATGATTAAAATCACACTTCTTGACGTCACTGGAGAACATCACCAAACACAACACTGACATAGCACACCGACGACGATGAACAAACTGAGAGGCTACGCCAGGGGTACAGAGACGAGGGAGAAGGGAAGAAAGAGGAGATGGGTGGTGCTACAAATATCGATTACGCAATAAGTCACACAAATCTGAGGGCTGTAAATTTAACCAAATACTTAGAGATTACAATTACAAATAACATTAATTGGAACGATCACATAGATAACATTGTGGGTAGAGCAAACCAAAGACTGCGATTCATTGGCAGATCACTTAGAAGGTGCAACAGATCTACCAAAGAGACTGCTTACACTACGCTTGTCCACCCTATTCTCAAGTATTGCTGTGCAGTGTGGGATCCGCATCAGGTGGGACTGACGGATGACATCGAAAAAATTCAAAGAAGGACAGCTCGTTTTGTATTATCGCGAAATAGGGGAGATAGTGTCACAGACATGATACATGAATTGGAGTGGAAATCATTAAAACAAAGGGGTTTTTCGTTGCGACAGGATCTTCTCATGAAATTTCTATCACCAGTTTTCTCCTCCGATTGCGAAAACATTCTGTTGGCACCCACCTACATAGGGAGAAATGATCATCACGATGAAATAAGAGAAATCAGGGCTCGCACAGAAAAAATTAGGTGCTGGTTTCTCCCGCGTGCCGTTCGATAGTGGAACGGTAGAGAGACAGCATGAAGGTGGTTCATTGAACCCTCTGCCAGGCATTTTGTTGTGAATAGCAGAGTAATCACGTAGATGTGGATGTAGATGTATACAGGATGAGTCAGGAGGAAAGGTACATGTTTTGAGGGGTGATAGTATAAGCGATTCTAAATAAAAAATGTTCTATGGGTATATGTCCTATTTCGAATGGTCTCAGAAACAGAATACATTGAGCGTACTTATCATTTATTTTCAGTATTATTCAAACTTTGCCATTGTTTACAATGTACCACACTCAGCGTTGCCAGTTTAGCAACTTTGTCACTAGATTAAGCGACATTTTGACATCTAACGAACCATTTTAAAACCGTTTAGCGACTAAATTTTTTTAGCTACTTTTATGGCGACTTTTTGAACTGCGTTTCTCGAGTTACTATATTTCAACTACTCCGGAGAATAAATATGCCATAACTCTCAGTTCTACTGGAAAACGTTAACCAAACTCGAAAACAATAGCTGTCTGATACTTCAAAAAGCTAGAGCAAGGCACTCTGAAATCGGCATTTGTCTCGTGCCACTTCGGAACTGTTCGGGTAGCTTGGAGTAGGTAGCTGTCTCATGTCATTTCAGAAATGTTCGAGTAGCTTGGGACGACATTCTTAACGCTAAGGCTAGGCTCAAGTGTATTTTTGCACATATTCGTTTCTTTGTGTTGGGCAGTGTATGGTGAGCGAATGCAGTGTGATGTGAAGAAAAAGTGCTACACTCAAAAATTCAAAAAACAACGGGAGAAAAAATTTAAACGATGGTTGACACCAGTTCCTGGAAACGATAGTAAAGACGTATGTCACTACCGCCAAATTGAATTTTATACTAAACTGAGCGATATAAAAGAAACACACTGAAACCAAGAAACATAAAATGAAATTTGACATAAAATCGGTACAGTAGACCATACCAGCACAAAAAGTGGACAATATTAGACGTTCTAGTAAGGCAGAAGCATCGTTTTCATTGTTCATTGCTGAACATTGTTCCTTTTGACTGTGGAACATTTGGGAGAATTGTGTAAAAGCATGTTTTCTGACTCTAAATCCACCACGGACTTAATAATTGCATCGAACGAAATGTTCGAACATAGTAAGTAAAGTGCTGGGTCGACATTTCAAGGCAGTACTGCAAGCTGATATCGATAACAAAAATATTAGTTAGCTGGTAAGACAAATCCACTGACGTATGTGTTTTAAAGTAACTAGAAATTGCAATGAGATATTACAGTGATTCAAAAAAAAACTGTCTTCATTTTTACCGCTTACTTCTGTCGAAAAAGCGAATGCAAAAGGTCTGGCCCATGCAGTCATAGTAGTTTAAAAGACCGCAACCTGGATACTGAACATTTGATTGGAATAGGTACAGACAACGCGAATTATGACAGGAGTCAATAATAGTCTACACAGATTTTAAAAACTGATTATGGACTGCAAATCTGTGGCAGTGAGTCGTGCCTCAGGAATCACTATTCCCTGAAACATAGAATATACGATAAGAGAAACTTACAACTACTTTTGTCTATCTCCAGTTCGTCAAGACGAATGTAAAAAAATATTTGAAACAATAAATTGCGGCAAAGCACCATTGAAAATATTTAAAGTATGTACAAGGCAATGTCGTCTCACGCAGCCAGCAGTCGGTCTTATTTTTCAATAATGGGATGAACTGAAATTGCATGTCTCTATATGTAGAACTAGAAAAAATTGTTACACAACGGAACTCCTCCATCCTGTGTTCGAAGGTCCAAACAATTGGTTGTACTTAACTTATTTAAAAAGTGTTTTAGCTGAAGTCCAGACAGATACGAAGTCATTTGAGAGTGGAAAATTCGATCCCACAAAATTGTTGGACACGCTTACAGTTTTGCAATTAGTTTGTGAAACTGCTATTAGCATGAACGTCCGAATTACATCTGTTCAGCAAAGTCACGTTAATCCTTATAGTACACTCGACTGTGCTTTTGAAACCTGTGCTGGCAAGTTGAACTTATATCTAAAGGCAGTATCAAATTGGTAACAAAAAGTGGCACTGACTTTAGTGTGAAGCTTATTAAAAAATTTCAAAGTAGTTTTGACGACCATGAACAAACTGTCTTTAAGAAAAATTTTGCGATCTAAAACAAGTAGGCCCATTTTTGAGGTCATTAGCCTTGCAAAAGAATTGGAATATAATGATATCAATGTACTGCAGAAAATCTCACAACACTGGAATAATATCAATTTCTTTGGATGGCAAAACCGAAAATACAGTCGATTTTTGGATTGAAGCTCGATCATATAAAGACAATGGAAATCGAAATCCGTTTACAATACTGTGTGCTCTTGCATTTACTGTATTGGCATTGCCACATTCAAGTGCAGAGCTATAACGAATTTTTAGTGCCATGAATATGGTCAAATCAAAATTCGCAATCACCTTGGTCTCACTTCATTGAATTCTGTTTTGATGATCAAAAGCACCTTAATAAGAATGAGTAAAAATGATTTGAGTGTGGGTTACCAACAAATGTGCTAAGACTTATTGGAACCAACAAATCGAACTCATTTAGGAGTAAAGATGATACTCATGAACAGCCCTCAACGTCGGGACAATTTCAACTCCCTTTAATCTGTCTAATTGACAATTTCGACGATGACGATGAATAAAATATTTTCGTGTTCTTTTCTTCGTTTACTTTCAAAGAAATTCCTAACTGTCATACACAAAAAAATCTGAATTAATGAAAGAATAAATAAATATTTTTGTGTTTGAAATCGTCAATCCCTTGAAATTATTTTAACGACCTTTTCACCTTCAGTCTAGCGACATTTGGTTCAGTCTTGTTGGCAACACTGACCTCATTATTGTAAAGGAAGTTGAGACCAACAGTTTGACACAGAACATGTGTGGTCTATCAAGTCTTGGAACTACCTAAAACTGACCTACAAAACTACCTAAGCTACGGCGCTTACGCATCGCGCGAGATTTTCAATGTTCTCTTTCTCTCTTCGCGCAAACTGTTAGTCCTTTTTGTAGCAAATTTAATGTAGTTTCATTTTCTACTGCGACGCGTTTCCGCTAGAGGGCGTAGTTTTCGAGTTATTCAAGCAAAACGTACAAAAACGTTAAATATATTTTATCTCGGAAACCATTTGGGTTAGCGAAGGCCCGTAGCTTTCCTCCTATCTCACCCTATATAGCAAATCGTCGGTTTATTATTTCACTCAAAATTAGTTGACCGGAATCATAGATAATATTGTGGGGAAGGCGAGCCAAAGGTTGCGTTTCATTGGCAGGACACTTAGAAGATGCAACAAGTCTACTAAAGAGACAGCTTACACTACACTCGTTCGTCCTCTGTTAGAATATTGCTGCGCGGTGTGGGATCCTTACCAGGTGGGATTGACGGAGGACATCGAAAGGGTGCAAAAAAGGGCAGCTCGTTTTGTATTATCACGTAATAGGGGAGAGAGTGTGGCAGATATGATACGCGAGTTGGGATGGAAGTCATTAAAGCAAAGACGTTTTTCGTCGCGGCGAGATCTATTTACGAAATTTCAGTCACCAACTTTCTCTTCCGAATGCGAAAACATTTTCTTGAGCCCAACCTACATACGTAGGAATGATCATCAAAATAAAATAAGAGAAATCAGAGCTCAAACAGAAAGGTTTAGGTGTTCGTTTTTCCCGCGCGCTGTTCGGGAGTGGAATGGTAGAGAGATAGTATGATTGTGGTTCGATGAACCCTCTGCCAAGCACTTAAATGTGAATTGCAGAATAGTCATGCAGATGTAGATATAGATGGCTCTCGCACTGTTCCAAACACAGGGGTAATCAAAACAGTTCACAGTTCGGGTCGACTTCCACTCGTAAGTATAACTGCAAAATCTCACAGTCTCTTTGCTGTCGTAATGCCAAGAAAATACGTAGTTCAGTTTGTTGATACAAGAGGTCACGGTAGGCTCGCGTCTTACTTCGTGCAATTAACTGTTTAATGAATTTCGACTACTTCTTCCCGTTGTATTCTGCGGTGATCTTCTACAATCTTCTTGTTCGTGACTTCATCTCTCTTCTCCGACATCTTCAACGGTTGCGAGTCGTCTTCTGTGATGGTATCCAAAAAATAAAATCTTCCTCCCGAAGTATAGTACTTTGTGGCAACAATGGTGCTGCAATCGTCTTCCCGAGTGCTCCAAGTTCGAGTCTCCCCTCCAGATAAAGTAACAGCGTTCTCTGTCTCTACGACACTGTTCCTGATGTCCTCCAGATTCCTCCTCCTTTCACTACCTGTGAAACTGACCCTCCTTTAACATATTAATCAAACTGCTCTGAAAATTGGTCTGCTTTTACGTCCCAATCGTCTGAACAATGCCGTGTCCCGCCTTGATCTGTTTTGCTCATCGATTGTCAGTTTGTCTCTTTCACATTTTTGCATTACAGATAAAAATATCCCCTTTTGGCCGAAGCTTCTAGAACTACACAGACAATTCATTTAAGTCCACTGAAAATAAAATTAAAATTGTAACTTACATAACGTTACGGAGTAACATGACAGTTTCTCGTTACAAGTTAATACACCAAAAAATACAAAAAAAGAAACTGATTCTACAAGAAACAAAACATATACTTGTACAATGTTTACAACGTACGTCTACAAAATATTAAGTTGGTAGCGAGGCTGATGCTTACTCACCAAAGTGGCTGGGCGATGAAGACCGCGCTGTTGAACGCCCCACAAACCAAACATCATCATCATCACGAAAGTGGCTAAAGCAAGTCCATTCAATTGCAAATCAATATGCTAAATACGGTTGTATATTTTGAAAAAGTATATTTGGGATGGGATTGGGAGGGAGGGGGGGAGGAAGAGATAGTAACTGTGGGCACGGGCAATGAACTATTGAACAACAAACATCTGGAAGGGTGTGTGGTTTGCCTCATTCTCACACACACACGCATAAGCACTTACAACAGAGATTAGTTGTAATGTCGTAAGAAAATCAAATGTCCACGGTGCAATCTTTCAAGTGTTTCTAACACATGGTTCTCTGATCACTTGGTATTGATTCTTTATTTATCGATCACATCAGAAGAGTGTCAATTTGAATATTTTCAGAAATAATGTGAATATAAAAACCAGACTGAAAGAAACACGTTGTCACGTTACGCATAAATGCGTGGATCGTGTAACGGCGTTCCTAAGATAAAGTCAGCATTTCTTTTCATGCCATCGTTCAGGACATTACGTGCGGCATCTGCAAGTGAGAGTGAATGCCTCAGAAAAACGCAAAAGACGAACGAAACAAGTAAAGTCTGTTTTTCCAGCATTAATTTAGCCGAGGCTAGAGATACAATTGCAAATTAAAAAATGTGACTGCTCATATGGGCCACCAGAATGTTGTAAGCCATTTAGAGAATGACTGGTCCTGAAATCGCAGAGAGAATCCCATGACATGAAGTGCTCGACCAAAATAAGAGGCAGTTAAATTGCTTTCAAGTCAGAGTGAATTCAGCTGGTGACAAAAAGTATTTAGATAGCACTCAGTAATACTATATGTCATGAAATGTAAATAACGGCGCCGCCACTGTAGAAACATAACCACATCAACGATATTGGAAATCCCTCTTTGTAGCTCTACAAGACAGAAGATATAAAGCAGTCAAAGGCATTCACAAGCAATTATAACTACAGTATCGAATTTTCATGACATATGCTTGTGCAGTTCGCAGCTATGCTTCCCTGTTCCTATCAGTTACTGGATGCAATGAACGATACCGTGTACAGTGGTTTGCGGATTTGGCCTTTACAAGCACTGGCGTAGATCAAGATATAACTAATTGCTCCGTGAGGTCTTTCTTCAACTGGGCAACTAGGTAGAAGAAATGTTAACGAACTGGTTATCAGCTGAACGAAGGCCGCAGCTCCTAAAAGAAGTTTATTCTAAATTATTCATAGAACTGATAACAATACCGTTATTGGATAGCTTAGCAACACATGAGTATCTCTGGTCAAAAAAAAACTTTACTCTCAAACGATATCTTTAACGGCGCTTTCTTAAAGGTTAGTAACGAAATTCTTTGGTGAGACAATGCTTATGATCAGAGCAGAAGTAGTGTGAGAAAACGCTACTGACGTTATTGGGAAGTACTGGATCCTAACAATGAAATTCACATGAAGATAGCCGGATTATTTGGAATTGCGATTTGTTAGGATCATGCGTTTGACTGAACAGAAAGCCAAGCGCATTGTCGTTATTGATTTTCAAATTACTGACTACGTAGGTAAGTTATGTTTTCATCTTACAGTATCATAAACTATTACTTGCAGTTAACACTTGTCAAAGGTGTAACATCTAAACCATTCGCTTGTTTTTAAATGTTGTTACGAAGAAAATAATATGAATTTAGCATACCACATTGTTTATGTTAATTATTTGAGAATGGTTCAATACCTCAAATACATTTTTAGTTCGTTTAGCTCGGATGGTATTTTATGCTTAGAATAAGCTACCTAGACATTTCCGTGCGGCTTTCTGAGACATCGATGAGACGACAGGTTACTTCAGCAAAAATATTGCTGTATAGTTCTTAATGGAAAACGGGGTTCAAGTTGTCAGCGGTAAGGAGGTGCCAGAACTACAAAATGTTGATTTTCTGATGGTCTTCGCATTTATACTATGTTAACGCTTAAGTATTAGGCCCGTCTGTCATTATCTCTCTCCAGAAATAATTATAGGTCTACCTCTAGTAGTTTTGTTAGTAGAGTCAAGTAATTTTTCTCCTAGCTTGCATAAATGAGGTCGAAATTCAGGGACCAAAAAGGAAGTTTAGAGTTAATTTTCTGTTGACGGCAAAGCACTAACTCTTATTGGAAAGTGTGGAGAACAAGGTCGGCTGTATCTGTTCCTAACGACTCATCCTCTCAGTTGCCCTAAGTTAAAAGATTAAGAGGATTTACGATACTAAACGTCAAGTTTGACCACTGACGTTATGGTAACAACTGCAGTGATGTCACTTCTTCATCCATATTTTTAATTGCAAATCTTCATAGCGCTATTTTCTGTAACATTTACGTTGGTTTTGAGAGAAATATTTTTAATCTCTACTATGCATGAGAAACTATATTCTCTCTCTCCTGTTCCGAAAGGAACTGTAATACTTAGTCGATTTATTATAATTTTTTCTTTATGATAAATGCTTTTCTTAAATTCATACTTTTTAATGTGGTCTCCACTACAACTGCGATGACTTTTTGACAGTATCCGCTAATGTGCATTTTACGATACACTACGACTTATTTTCGGCAAATTATTCTTTAATCCGTACTGTTCATGGTGATGTCTATTGCTGTTATAATATCTATTATTACGATACTCGATTCGATTTCTTTCCAAGAAATGTTTCTTTTATTTATACGTAATTTATGATACTAGCTATAATTAGAACTATTTTTTCTCTATGTTATAGATTCCCATAATCAAACCTGTCTATATTGTTTATGTTTCAAAATCAATAAGACCGGGTCCACACGTAGGGACCAACGTTGGTGCCGACAGTGCTCGTCCAGCGCGTGGATCGACAATATAGCCTTCTAACCAATGTCGGCCTCAATGATAGTACGACTACTTTGCTTGTCGTTATCCCGACCAAACAGGAAACGACGTGGGCCAGTATCGATACACCGACCGCATATTGGCACCAACATTGATTCTTTTCTGTCTCTGCCGCTTCGAAATCGGATTCGTTCGTTCGTTCGTTCGTCGCCATCATATTTATTTCAGGTTAAGTTTGTCGAAAATCTCAGGACCAGTGCAGCAAAATGATTCACGCTCGCAACCGCAAATGCATCGTCCGCGACCTGTGCGGCAGACAGGTCAACGTTGGCTCTCTAGGAATTCAACTTAATGTTAACTCCATTGCGTGGGCCCTGTCCCATAAATATTGAGTAATTTTGCCGACAGAGCTGGCACCAATGTGTGGACGAAAGGTAATAACATATGGTGAATTACTTCGTAGCGTTTTTCCATAAGTTCAGTAAACATAACAGATACAGATAACACAGAATTTTGTCATCAGTAATGTATTCTCTACTATTTACAAGAGCCTGAAAAAGCTGGGGTAACCTTTCGATTTCGTGCCTGTAGAAATCACGTCGTATTGAGGCGTAGTACATTTTCATTCAGAAAGGAAGTTCCTTGAAGGTTGTTCGATGCAGGACGGAAAAGGAGAAAATCTGAGGGGACAAGATCAGGTGAAAAAGGTTGGTGCGCAGTGACTTCCCAGCCCAGTTCCTGTATAGTGTTCTTGTCAGTCTAGCAGAACGCAGTTATAGTGGAGTAACATCACTTCACGCAGTCATTCTGGTTGTTTTCCTTGAATTGCGCCTGCAAGACGCCTCAGTTGCTGACAATAAATGTTAGCAGTGATGGTTACACTTCGGGAAACAATTCGTAGTACACCACATCGTCACTGTTCCGTCAGATTCGTAACGACGTTGATATTTGGTTTGTGGGGCGTTCAACTGCACGGTCATCAGCTTCCGTACAAAGTCCCTATTTTGACACAGTCCAGTTTTTACACAATGCAGTCTAGCCACTGCCACGAATGATAATGGTGGTAAAGATGAAATGATGAGGACGACACAAACACCCGGTCCCCGGACAGAGAAAATCCCCAACCCAGCCGGGAATCGAACCCGAGACCCCGTGATCCAGAGGCAGCAAAGCTAGCCACTAGACCACGAGCTGCAGACCCTGGTTCGTAATATTATCTTTTGTAAGTGCGTGCAGGTCTTTGTATGGGGAGTTGCTGTTTTGTTCTGGGATCAGCCATTCCTTTCTTTTCCTTGCATTACCATCAAGACACCATTTCTCGTCACCAGTAGCGCCAACTAATGATGAACAAGTAGATTATTTATTTATTTATAAAGCCTCCTTTCTCCCCTCATAGGCCTTACTTGCGCTCTCCGAAGGTGTCTTCGTCGGCCGAATTCAATGCTTTAGTTAAATTTAAACGTAAATGTCATGTTCCGACAGAGTGTGATTCTACATATACATCTACATCTGCATCTACATACATACTTCGCAATCTACCATACGGTGCGTGGCGGAGGGTACCTTGTACCACAACTAGCATCTTCTCTCCCTGTTCCACTCCCAAACAGAACGAGGGAAAAATGACAGCCTATATGCCTCTGTACGAGCCCTAATCTCTGTTATCTATGTGGTCTCTCCGCGAAATGTAAGTTGGCGGCAGTAAAACTGTATTGCAGTCAGCCTCAAATGCTGGTTCTCTAAATTTCCTCACTAGCGATTCACGAAAAGAACGCCTCCTTTCCTCTAGAGACTCCCACCCGAGTTCCTGAAGCATTTCTGTAACACTCGCGTGATGATCAAACCTACCAGTAACAAATCTAGCAGCTCGCCTCTGAATTGCTTCTATGTCCTCCCTCAATCCGACCTGATAGGGATCCCAAATACTCGAGCAGTACTCAAGAATAGGTCGTATTAGTGTTTTATAAGCGGTCTCCTTTACAGATGAACCACATCTTCCCAAAATTCTACCAATGAACCGAAGACGACTAGCCGCCTTCCCCACAATTGCCATTACATGCTTGTCCCACTTCATATCGCTCTGCAATGTTACGCCCAAATATTTAATCGACGTGACTGTGTGAAGCGCTCCACTACTAATGGAGTATTCAAACATTACAGGATTCTTTTTCCTATTCATCTGCATTAATTTACATTTATCTATATTTAGAGTTATCTGCCATTCTTTACACCAATCACAAATCCTGTCCAAATCATCTTGTATCCTCCTACAGTCATTCAACGACGACACCTTCCCGTATACCACAGCATCATCAGCAAACAGCCGCACATTGCTATCCACCCTATCCAAAAGATCATTTATGTAGATAGAAAACAACAGCGGACCTACCACACTTCCCTGGGGCACTCCAGATGATACCCTCACCTCCGATGAACACTCACCATCTAGGACAACGTACTGGGTTCTATTACTTAAGAAGTCTTCGAGCCACTCACATACTTGGGAACCAATCCCATATGCTCGTACGTTAGTTAGGAGTCTGCAGTGGGGCACCGAGTCAAACGCTTTCCGGAAGTCAAGGAATATGGCATCCGTCTGATACGCCGATGATTCATAATCCAGTCACCTTCACAGCAATAAGAAATGAAATCATGAAACAAGAATGAAATAAATAAGTTTTCCTCAGAGCACGTTTTCCGTGCCGTGACGAGTGTTCCTTTTTGAGGACTGAAATATTCATAATGTATACCAAAACAGAAAGTGTATTTCTTCATAATGCAAATTTATATGCGAATATTTTTACGTACTGTCCTTTTTAAGGCAAGATAGTAAAATGTAGGGCAAAACACTGTTAGCAGCAGATAGACGAACTGGAGGTCCATCACAACAGTTTGAAACACTAGGTCAGTACGGCAAGGATGCCCATTGCCGATGGCTTTGTACGCTATAGCATTAGATCCGATCCTCTGACATGTATCCCACGAATGCCGGAAGATCACGGTGGGCAACGAATGGCTGATTTGTAGGGCCTACGCCGATGACTTCTGAGTTCTCGTGGAACGGCCAGCAGACATGGACAGGCTATACACTATACTCCGTCAGCCTGAGAAGGCAACAGGGGCGATTGTCAGCCCTACAAAGACAGTGTTACCCCACCACGCCCCTCACACGTCGAGGGTGGAATTTTCAGTGGAATTGGTTCTGTGTCCGGACACAGCACAAAGTCGTCGGAGTCTTCATGACGGATAACCCTCAGAGAATGGAGGCGCTCAACTGGCGTACCTCACCACTCAGCGTAAAATCAGAGCGGAAGCCAGAATACACTCGATCAGGACCTAGGAACTTCACGAAAGTGCGTAGATCATTAACACCTAGATCCTAGCAGAGTTTTGGTATCTAGCGCAAGTTCTGCCAGTGCCCGAACAACTAGCACGTGTGATTAAACAGACCACATATTAGTTGCTGTGGAGGGGGAACATCTTCAAGGTCTCTATGCCGACTTGCACCCTGACTGAGTCTTGAAGATGGTGGACTGGGGTTGATAGACTTACAAGTCAAATGTGCGGCGCTTTTCATCAAACGCACCAATGCCTTGATCGAAAAAGGTTCTTTCAGTCCAGCAGCAACGTTACTTCATAAATTCCGGCCGCAAATCTGCAATATACCCTATGCACACAACTTCGTGCGTCGATTTTATCTCGACACCAGCTACCTTCTACATAGTGAGCCGAGAGGGAACAGAGTAAGCGACATCGCTACCGCACTTCGTGATATCCTGTCGGGAACAAAAAGGAGTTGCGACTGCCACAGCACAAGCAGAAAACTGTGTGGAAAAATCTAGACTCCAGGGTTCTAATTAGGAACGTGCGCGCAACGTGGTACAAGGTTGTAAATCGCATTATTCCAACAAACTCTAAACTCTAGCCGGGCGGGGTGGCCGAGCGGTTCTAGGCGCTACAGTCTGGAACCGCGCGAGCGCTACGGTCGCAGGTTCGAAACCTGCCTCGGGCATGGATCTGTGTGATGTCCTTAGGGTAGTTAGGTTTAAGTCGTTCCAAGTTCTAGGGGTCTGATGACCTCAGAAGTTAAGTCCCATGGTGCTCAGAGCCATTTGAACCATCTAAACTGTATTCAAATCACTTACTCTGATCAAGTGACTGCGACATGTGTGCAGAAGAGGATACAATCGAACATAGCTTAGTGTGTTGTAAATTTCGTATTATCTGGGACACGCAAGAAGCATGCTGAGATTTATAAACAGAGTCGCAATGAATGACATTACAGTGTCAGACGCTGTCGTACCGCAGTGGAACCCATACCCCAAAACAAAGAAAAATGCTACAATCTGAATTATGGAACACACAATTCACCCAATACTCTCCATAAAATGTCTGATAAATTGGATTTCTTCGAATATTTGTGGAATGAGCACGGTAAGGAACAAACACGAAAGAAAGTATAGAGAAACCTTTGCAAATTTCCTGCAAAAAAGCGTATGGGGATATGGGACTATAATTTATTTGTACTAATTTTTCTTTCGTGATAGCTTTTCTCTTCGTTTAATGTTATTTCGTGATCTACTGTTATGTCCGATGTTCTTCTTTACTTTTCTATGCTGCATGTGGTGCAATTTTTTTTCGTTATTTAACACTCAATTGGAAGAGTTCTGTCAGAAAAATAGACGTAGGCAACTTGTCTCAATAGTGTTCCGGCCTTGTTTGGATTGGTGAACATTCAAATACATATCTCCTTGTGTACTGGGGCAAGCGGTTGGTCTACTGAATGGCACTGCCTAAGACTGGGCCTGTAGGACAGCTGGAAGATACTTCTATTTCCTTTATTTAAGACTCATTCTATTTCCAAGCAGGATGTAAACCTCTCGAGGTGAACATTTACCTCGAGTGTCAGGGAGAACGTCTGCTGCCAGGTTAAATTATTTTGTATTCCATATTTCTGTCATGAGCTTTCGATTTGGAAGTCGACTATTTTGTTATCCACAGAAAAACGTTTCCGACGAAGCCCTTCGATACGGATTGTTGGTTTTGTACAGCGACCAGTGAATATTTATTTTTCCATGCGACAAATAAGTAACGACCCAGGATTTTGTCGCTCAGGCAGCTACTGATAATGATCCTCGAAGTGGCATTCCCGACCGTGTTCTGAATGATGGTCGTGAACTTGGTACCAATGCTCATTCTGATCATTGCCTTTTTCAATCTGCAGCTCATGGTCTAGTGGCTATCGTTGCTATCTCTGCATCACGGGGTCCCGGGTTCGATTCCCGGCCGTATTGGGGATTTTCTCTGCCCGCGAACTGGATGTTTGTGTTGCCCTCATCATTTCATAATTCTCATCATTTGTGACAGTAGCAAAATTGAACCGTGAAAAAAATTGGGATTTTGTTCGGACGCTGATGACCGCGCAGTTGAGCGCTTCACAAACCAAACATCATCATCATTATTGCCTTCTTCAGATGAGCGCGACTAATTCTGTCAAATGAATTTTGAAAGCCGATAATTAAAGTCGCTGCGTTTCTCATCCACTTTTGACACATGTGAGGTAGTCTCTGTACACCAGAACAGTGTCGAATATATTTCTGTTCTATACTGCACATTTCTAGTGTTGGTTGAGAACCTTTGGCGTTACCTGCTTCAAACTACTGGTGAAACACTGCGCTATTATTTTATTGTCGCTGTTGAGATACGTATATGGCCACACGCTGAATTTTGTGATTTTGGCTTAGAGCATGCGATACCCATACACTCGGTTTTTCGACCTTCACCCCTGCATGCAAATGTCGCATGATGGTGGAATGATCACAGTTCATCATATTTGCCAGTTCTCGAATATTCTGACGTGAATCATTGTGGATTAATGCTTATAAACGATCTTTATCTACCCCAAAGGTCTTCCTGAACGTGGCGAGTCAGGAACGTCAAAAAGATCCTCCTTAAAACGAAAAAACCATTTTCTTGCCGTGCTCTGCCCAGTAGCATTACCCCATACACGGCGCAAATGTTTCTGGCTGCCTCCTCGGCTGTCACCCCTTCATTGAACTCAAACTCAAGAACATGTCTTAAATATTCCGATTTCTCCACTTGGCACTCCATTTTATAGCGTCCACTGCTCCACTCACTACCTCCAAATGACAAAATAATAATTCGTAAACTCAAGTAAGAAGGGACTATCTATAAATAAATCCATAAGAACCGGATTACTAACGTGGAAAACAGTACCGGTACAAACTTGGTGCACCAACCTCATACTAACAGTATACAGTTACCATGTTGCTTACATCGTTTGTCGTATATGAACTGCGTCACTATTCAAAACCGACGGCTAATATCAGCAACAGCTAATCAAACAATCCCCAAATGAGCTGAAACGAGTGTGTGGTATAATTAGCTACGAAGAACGTCTACAATTAGAATGAAACTCTTTTGAAATATGTATCTTCGTGGATTATTTCGTAATCCAATCTTTCTCCAACCATCATCAACTTTATATCCTTGTCAAAAACCTGTGGTAGCACGTTTGATTGGTAATGTTGCAAACTTACAAGTCTGTCATCAGTTCCATTTACGATCGGCAGCCTCTTTCACAGCTCGTCACTAAAAGAAAAACTGTTAGCTATTGTTGTCTCCATATTCAGAGCCGTTGACGCCCAGAGGTAGTTTACTTGAATCTTGGTTGAACAAGAAGTTGGGATCACTAGTTTTGGTCCAAAAAGGAAGAAGATGTGATGGCCTAAAATACGTGATCACTGGACTGCGCACCTCTCTACAGTCTGAGCGGAGTCTTGAAGCATTGTTAACAATCTGTCCGTCGGATGAGGACGCCAGATATGGAGGCCCCATTGGTCCTTTTCAAAAGGCAGCGGTTATCATCTACTCCCATCTTCCTCTAATTGTCATCAAGCCTTCAGACACCACCCTTTACGTACTCCCAGCATAGTCACATTTATGGCTTATCCATAAAAAAAAACACAAGACACGAAAATGGTTCAAAAATAGTTCAAATGGCTCTGAGCACTATGCGACTTAACGTCTGAGGTCATCAGTCGCCTAGAACTTAGAACTAATTAAACCCAACTAACCTAAGGACATCACTCACATCCATGCCCGAGGCAGGATTCGAACCTGCGACCGTTGCGGTCGCTCGGTTCCAGACTGTAGCGCCTAGAACCGCACGGCCACTCCGGCCGGCTACACGAAAATGCTTAAGGGCTGCAGGTATAGAGAAATTTCCAACACCCTTGTCATCTATATCATACAGTAGTTATAATTTTTACGACTGTCATGGTAAACACAATGTTGATGAGAATTGCGAGATCAAGAAAGAACGGCCTAAATGAATCCAAACTGAGATGATATTTCGAACAGTCTACCAGAAACACATGCTCAGGATGAGAGAGAGACTATTTCATCAAGTTTGATATTTCCTTTCATTACTCCAAATCGCGTTCCACTTCACAAAAACTGAGTTTTGTAAAATGGGAAAGAACGAACCTTGGTTCCCATGTTTAATAAAAACTAGAAATCACATAGAAATGTTAATTATTTTTAAATAAAAAATGTTGTTCAGAAATCGTTAATTAACCAATAGCTTTGTTGTTTTCAACTTGATTATTAATGTTATTATATCAGCTTTAACAATACAGTCTATAAAGCTGGTGTCTATGATGCTTTTGAGAAAAATGTGACGGAGAACTTCGTTTCAAAAACAGTTATTTTTTGCTAGTACTTCATGTCCTGAAAAATGATAGCGGTACTCAAATACACCCTAAATCACGTATTGCTCCTTTTTCTTGTTTTTTTGTAAATTCTGTATTGTAGTTCACCATGAGCCTGACGCCCCTCTCAGATTGTTTATTTACTGCTCGGTGTAGAGCGTTGACCAAGTATTAATTTTCACGTCACTGCGAAAATACTGTATCATGGAAATCGTCAAAGTAGTAACAGTACTCTTATTTTTATTTGTAACTGTAAGTTCAATCCATTGTGGTTTGATCATTTCCTCCTTGAACCAAAAGTGCACTGCACTGACCATTTTCATTGTTGAATCTTAAGACAAATTAGAATGAAATAATGCCATGCTGGCAGATTCACGGGACAGGCAGAAAAAAGCGTTTTACCTTTTTACAATGCCACACTGGTGATATCACTCGACAACCTGTTATAAATATAAAAATTTGAAAGAATATAGATAATCAAATACGGTGCTTTGACTTCCGAAGAAGACAGAATCGTTCTTCGATGTACGCAGCGGTAGAGGTCATCTAAATACTGCAAGTTACATTCTCTTCTTGCGGTGATAATTCAGATTCACCTCGGAAAACAAACATTTTTCAAGCAATAAATAGCTTTCACCAACCACTCTGCATAATGCATAAATGGAAAAATGATTTCCATTGTCCTTTAATGAATCTAACTTTGGCTCATAAAGAGGTGAAACACCAGGCTATAAAACTCTTTGACAGTCTATCCACGGAATTAAAAGTCTGATAGGTAGCAGAGGTCTTTCGTAAGTAAATTAAAGACATTTTTGCCGAACAACTCCTATGCCATAGATGAATTCTTGAATAGAAACAGTCATTTATGCAGACCTGTGAATAGCCTCCATGCAGCCATATAAATAGCATTCCTTTCATTTTTAAAATCTGTGCCGTAAGTTTATTCTGTTTGACAGATTCCACCTGATAACTTCTATCGTGGATGTGATGCATGGAACATGTAGTTAGCTGCTGCAGCGCAGTAAGACACTCCACGAGATGCAATGACAAAATTAAGCACAGTTATCTGTAAACTTACTATGCAAACCTCTGTGCTGCGGTACTGTCAAAAGTATCTCGAACAAAATCGCAGGTTCGAGATGCATCAACTTCATCCAGTGATCCTTCATCTTTTCATGTTGAATTCTAGTTCTAAAATTTGTTAACGTCGATTCGAGGCCAAGATTTTTGACATTTCTTGAAGACTAGTATAGACCTGTTTCCATAGCTCATTATTTCCCCTAACAGGCTCCTGAGAAAGATTTAATGTTTTTGACGTTTGCAAATAAATACGAAAAGGACCTTATCCGAAAAGTTTTGAGTTAAAACCCGTGCAAGCTTTAGATTTCCTACATTTGACATTGTTGTGTCATAAACTAATGCTTTAACATAACACTTTCATTCAGTAATGGATATCTCTCAGCACTACGTATGCTCTAGTTTACAGCATGTCAAACGACCGAAATATACGTAAAATTTCCAGCGCTGAATGATTAATGGAACTTCCATTTATTTTCAAATTTGTGTGCATCATTTGTAAATCCGTAAATATGTAACGCATTGAAATGGTGACTTTCATATTCGCTTCAATCTCGCCGCCTCACAGCTACCTCTTCTCGCTTGGAAGCGTTTCTCTCCTTTCCAAATAAATGATTTACCGATGCATACACGAAACCTTTGTCTTTTTTCAACCATTGACTAATTAAAAGCAAAGTCCCACTGAGTGCTATTGTACATCGCAAAAGATCGATTTTAGTATGATGTTGGTCGAGGATATACAGCCCAAGAATCGCTGAATATTTTTCACCTATGTACGGTAACGCTACCGTACGCTCACGAAACTTTACAGTTCCAGCTCTAAAACAAAGTAGAGACGCACCTAATGACTTTACGTCATTGTCGCCAAGTCCACGTAATTCATACGACTAAGACCTAAGTCCCTTCCTGCCTACGAGGTCCAGACTGACGATTGACTCATGTGTCCCCAGATGTTTATGTTCCTTACCCTCTACCTTGGGTCTATCAAGAATCACTTTGTTTGTACGTCTATTTGTG
This sequence comes from Schistocerca serialis cubense, assembly GCF_023864345.2. Lineage (NCBI taxonomy): Eukaryota > Metazoa > Arthropoda > Insecta > Orthoptera > Acrididae > Schistocerca > Schistocerca serialis. The sequence continues at coordinate 370,883,068 of NC_064639.1, forward strand.
CAGAGTTACGTCCTATTAGGCATGCCTCCCTACGCTTGGATCATTCCCGTCTATGTTTAATGGCTGCTTCCAGTGCCATTGTTTTACCTGCTTTCGATTCCTGTGCTCGCTGTCTAATTTATGCACACCTATTGCATTCTGGTAGATGACTTTGCTTCTGTACATGGTCTTTACGCCGACATTTATAGCACTGTACCTCAGAAGCGAAAAAGCGATGTGGTCAGTAGGTACGTTTGTATCACCACCAGTTTCCTTAAATTTTAAAGCGACTTCAAGAGCTGCCGCAAAGTCACCAGGTATTTCCATATTAACTCTATGTAACATCTAAGCGCGGATGTAACACAGAAAAACATAAATATCGACTTCTGCGTTTTGCGTCTGTTCGTACATCCATGCGCTAATCATCCTGATTTTATTTGGAAAAGCTTCTACTGATTCATTATGCTTTTGGATCAAAGTACTCAGCATATCTTTGCGCTATTCTGCATGTGATAACGCTGACGTAACCCGTCAGCCAAATGTCGAAACGTCTGTGCCATGCTTAGTACTTCGTTGTGTAAAACATACGCTCAAGCTTCGCCAGTCAACCGTAAATTAGCCGCATAGCGACAAGTCTCTTGTGACCAATCAGTCATTGCACCGGTAGCCATAACATAGTTAATGAACGTGGCTACATCTTCGGTCATTTAGCCACAGAAAGGCGTTATTAATCTACCTGCCGATGGACTTGTCACTGCCTTAGCTTCCCCTAACCACGGTTGCAACTGTTCCTGAAAATATTTTAAGGCTTCAACCTGCCTACATAACTCATAATTATATTGCTGTTGCTGGGAACTCACATTCTACAATGCCTGTACTTGATCTGCCACACAACAGTCTCACCCATAGTACCAGCACGTGTGTCTGGCATTTTGCGCTATCTACAACTGCAGTTTAGAAGATGCAACAAACACAAACAGAAAAACTTTATCTAAAACATACAGAAAAATTATACACTAGTCTTTTCTCCATATAATTGCTCATGGGGACTGTTGAGACCTCGTCGCCAAATGTGGGGTCCAGTCCACTCGTCGTGCATGCGGTCCCTAAGGGATGCTACATCCTCGGAATGCTATACAACAATTCAAGCAAATAACATTAGTAGTTTTATTTCAATAAAATACCCTCAATTTCCTGCACTTTATTGGCAGTCTTCCTTTAATATTTCTCCCTCTGTGTTGCCTTCCATCAACTTCCTGTACTTTAGGGACAGTCGGTAGTTCTATTATTTTTTACCATCTGTGTTGTCTTCACTCAACTTCCTGTACTTGAAGGCAATTAGTCTTTCTGTTATTTTCTCAATTCAGTGTTGCCTCCCCTCAACTTCAGGTACTTTAAGGGCAGTCAGAATTTCTGTTATCTTTCCAGTTCTGTGTTTACTTCCGTCAACTTCCTGTACTTTAGAGACAGTCTGTCTTTCTGTTAAATTTCACCTTCTGTGTTTCCTTTTCTCAACATCCCGTCCTTTAGGACCTCACAGTGTTTCTATTACCTTTCCAGCTCTGTGTTGGTTTCCCTCATCTTCCTGTATTTTAGCCGGCCGCGGTGGTCTAGCGGTTCTAGGCGCTCAGTCCGGAACCGCGCGACTGCTACGGTCGCAGGTTCGAATCCTGCCTAGGGCATGGATGTGTGTGATGTCCTTAGGTTAGTTAGGTTTAAGTAGTTCTAAGTTCTAGGGGACTGATGACCACACATGTTAAGTCCCATATTGCTCAGAGCCATTTGAACCATTTTGAACCTGTATTTTAGCGGTATTCAGATTTTCTGTTACCTTTCCAATTCTGTGTTCCCCTCTCTCAACTTCCTGTACTTTAGCGGCGGGAAGTCTTTTTGTTATGTTTCTCCTTCTGTGTTTCCTTCCATCAACTTCCTGTACTTCAGGGGTAGCCAGTCCTCCTGTTATCTTTCCATTTCTATGTTGCCTCCCCTCAACTTCCTATACACTAAGGGCAGTCTGTTTTTCTGTTATCTTTCCGGTCCTGTGTTGCCTTCACTCAACTTCCTATACATTTTGGAAAGTTATTGTTTGTGTCATTGTTCCCCTTCTGTGTGACCTTTTCTCAATTCCTTTGCTTTAAAGATTATCAGTCTTTCTTTTATCTTCCCCTTCTATGTTGCCTTCCCTCAGATAGTACTTTCCCTCATTAGTCAATGGACTAATAAACAGTATCATACACTACTGGCCATTAAAATTGCTACACCACGAAGATGACGTACTACAGACGTGAAATTTAACCGACAGGAAGAATATGCTGTGATATGCAAATGATTAGCATTTTAGAGCATTCACACAAGGTTGGCGCCGGTGGCGACACCTACAACGTGCTGAAATGAGGAAAGTTTCCAACCGATTTCTCATACACAAACAGCAGTTGACCAGCGTTGCCTGGTGAAACGTTGCTGTGACGCCTCGTGTAAGGAGGAGAAATGCGTACCATCACGTTTCCGACTTTGATAAAGGTCGGATTGTAGCCTATCGCGATTGCGGTTTATCGTATCGCGACATTTCTGTCGCGTTGGTCGAGATCCAATGACTGTTGCAGAATATGGAATCGGTGGGTTCAGGAGGGTAATACTGAACTCCGTGCTGGATCCCAATGGCCTCGTATCACTAGCAATCGAGATGACAGGCATCTTATCCGTATGGCTGTAACGGATTCTGCAGCCACGTCTCGATCCCTGAGTCAACAGATGGGGACGTTTGCAAGACAACAACCGACTGCACGAACAGTTGGACGACGTTTGCAGCAGCATGGACTATCAGCTCGGAGACTATGACTGCGGTTACCCTTCACGCTGCATCACAGACAGGAGCGCCTGTGATGGTGTACTCAACGACGAACCTGGGTGCACGAATGGCAAAACGTCATTTTTTCGAATGAATCCAGGTTCTGTTTACAGCATCATAATGGTAGCGTCCGTGTTTGGCGACATCGCGGAGAACGCACATTGGAAGCGTGTATTCGTCATCGCCATACTGGCGTATCACCCGGCGTGATGGTATGGGGTGCCATTGGTTACACGTCTCGGTCACCTCTTGTTCGCATTGACGACGCTTTGAACGGTGGACGTTACATTTCAGATGTGTTACGACCCGTGGCTCTACCCTTCATTCGATCGCTCCGAAACCCTACATTTCAGCAGGATAATGCACGACCGCATGTTGCAAGTCCTGTACCGGCCTTTCTGGATACAGAAAATGTTCGACTGCTGCCCTGGCTAGCACATTCTCCAAATCTCTCACCAATTCAAAACGTCTGGTCATTGGTGGCCGAGCAACTGGCTCGTCACAATACGCCAGTCACTACTCTTGATGAACCGTGGTATCGTGTTGAAGCTGCATGGGCAGCTGTACCTGTACACGCCATCCAAGCTCTGTTTGACTCAATGCCCAGGCGTATCACGGCCAGAGGTGGTTGTTCTGGGTACTGATTTCTCAGGATCTATGCACCCAAATTGCGTGAACATGTAATCACATGTCAGTTCTAGTGTAATATATTTGTCCAATGAATACAAGTTTATCATCTGCATTTCTTCTTGGTGTAGCAATTTTAATGGTCAGTAGTGTATATTGTTGGCAGCAGGTACAGTCAGTTGGTGAATGTACGTCTTACTCTGACACGATTGCTTGTTTCACAACCAGTTTTCCAAAAACCAGTCCAAATGGGCTAACACTCAGAAACGCGAATGTGTTAAATGAGACTTGTAATTGTTTAAAGAATTTATTTCTATTTTCGATAGTTGTAGCTCTCACGATACTGTGTCCCTGGTATTCAGATGAAAAATTTGGAAATTGATATAAACGATTAACTAAATTAACCCGCTCATGCAGTGGGAACTGCATGCACATCTGGCAAAAAATGACTCTTTTCCAATTTTGAAGTTTCCAATGCCACTGCTTCTGCGCCCAAGCTAATCTCTATGCATTATGATGTGGCCTTAGGCAGAGGTACACATGTGCAGGTGGCCGCTTATGTACACCATTGTGAGGATGTGCTTGTTCCCTGTCCTTAAGAGTGGTGAACCAAATGCTTGAAATCTCAGGCACGTGCAACGTCTTTTTGCAGAGCATCGATCAAAACTGGCAGTGGTAGATACTGTAATCATGCTGATAGAAATTTTATTTGATACAAAGCTCTATCACATATTGTATTTGTGTGGTACTCCATCATTTTCATTAAGTACCACATATTGCAATTCCTTATTAAATAAACTTAACAACGACATTCAAATTTGTCTTCAAAAACATTTTGTTGTTCACCAATATAAACAAATTACGCTCAGATTTCTTTTTTAGTTGCATTTCACAATTCTTTCGGTATATATCCCAATATAATACTGAAAAAAGAGCTTGACGTTTCTTTGTTATCCTCTTTAACTTCTTTCATTCCAAATCAGAAATTGTTTCACCTCGTAGGTGAGTCCCATATACCTTTTCATCTCGTCTCCATAGTTAAGACATTCATTACTGATATCCAAATGTAAATATGAAAAACAAATCTTCATTAATATTCAGCTTGCTAAATCATGTTTCGCCGGGAAAAGCCCTTCCTGTAGCAATCTATGATTTCATTTCTTTTTTGTTTCCTCGTAATCGTTGTCGATTTTTTAAATGACCGAATAACTGATAAATTCTTTTATTTGGACTCCTGCAAAATGCTGTCTTTTACTTTTGAATCACTTTTATATCAGAAGAATTTCTGTGCACCGTGTGATACATTACTTTCGTTTTAATCTATTAAAAAGATTTTAGCATTTCTTAGTCTTATTTCGAAGGCAGGTATAAATTCATTTTTAGGAGTAAATAAAGCAAGTTATTTCGTTTTTAGACTGAGATTTTTTGCTTTGATGTGTCATCACTCGTTGTTATCGAGTGTTAACAGCAATATTTTTGTTTTTATTGTCTTATCAGTATGCATGAAATTCTACATCTACGTGGCTACGCTGCAAATCACACGCTGCCTGGCAGAGGTTTCGTCGAACTACCTTCACAATTATTCTCTACAGTGTAGGGTAGTGTTACGAAATAAATCGAATTTGTAAACAGAGCCATTAGAACAACAAGTAGAAAATGTTTGTCAGATTCGCCTTTTGTTATTTTTTGAGAATACATGTGTTTGTTTCCTTGAGTTGTGCAAGTCTAACCTTCTCTTGTTGCGACCAGCGCAGAATGGTAATATTGATTATTTTAAATGATTTTAACGTCATGGTTTTGTATGTAAAATTGTTGTTATAATGGCATAAAGTACTTAGAATATCCGGTTGACCTTCCTCTGTGCAAATATGCCTTCCAATCTTCTACTAGTGTTGTTTCCTCGCTTTAGATAAGTTCCCTGATCTTCGTCTTTGCTTTTTCCTACAGGTGAACATCACAATTTCTCTGTTCTGGGTGCGTTCTTCTGTGATCCTAGTCAATCTTGCATGTCATTTTTATCCCTCTGATTCATTTCATGGTCTCATTTTCCGCTTTATTCCTAGTTTCAAAAGTTTCATCTTTTTGTCCTGTAGTTTGTCTAATTTCATTCTCTTGATATGGCTATCAAATTTTAATCTGCGTTTTCTAATGTTATTGTGACACTCTGAGTACTGTTTGATTTCTTGATTGCTTCCTATGCATTTTGGTATGAGAATTTTTTAAATAATGTATCATCTCTTTTCTCTATTTTGAGCGTTTTTGTTTAACAGAAGGTTTCCAGAAATTCAGGGACTGTTTTGTTTTAATGACGGAATTATATTGTTTCAGAGAGTTAGGTGATGCACTTACAGGTGTAAATGTTTAGGATGAGATTGTATGACTGTTCCAGTTTTAGCATCAAACTTCTTATAATAATAACGATATTATAATAATAAGGATAATAACATCCGTCAAAAGATGAATTCGTTCACAGTTAGCTGAACGAGATCATGCGTCTTTGGAACTCCGAGAACGGTACTGATAGTATCTTTACTATTACGATGTATGTCTACAGGTGCTTCAACATCAGATTGGCTATCACTGGTGAAAAAGTAACATCGACAGAACAAGGCAACGTTCCAAACATGGACCAAGAAGCCAAAGTTACAGCCCTGCAGGAAGATCAGGTAAAATGCTTTAATTGTCTGCATACCATAAGCCTCGAGTAGTTACGAAATTAGACAAAAACCGCAATCTAACGACGTGAAGTAGAAACACGATATTTAGCAGATTTATGTGGAAGCTGCAGCAAGTCGCTTTCCAATGTTTTTAAAACTTTTCTTTGCCTATTAACCTACTTTAATGCCCTGATGTCTTGAAAAACCGTAGTGTAAGACGTCGTGACAGTATTTCCACTTCAAAATTCACTTCGCTCAGTCACCGTTTTATTGGATGAAAATTGCCTAAGAGTTTCAGTATTACATCATTTTCGAAGGCTACAAACAAGTATATACAATGTGACATAAGTAGGTAATGGTTACATAAATGCTACAGTGAAACTGCAAAAGTTATAGACAAATCTTACCAATTTTTAAAAATATAAATAATCTTCATGTTAAAACAATGTTGACAAAAGTGACATAACACAGCAACTAGCAAAGGGGTACAGGTAAAATACGCTATATATCGCATGCTTTCTTAAGAAACACTTAGTAATATAAGGCTAGAAATTGACCATAACTTCCATTACAGGTCATAGTTATAGTGTGGATTTGTACATAATTGATGTGTTGATGCCATTGTGAAACCTACGTTTTTCACTGGCTGAAAAAAGATAGCAACACCAAAAAAAATAAGAAATTTCGGAAACACATTTGTCTAGGCAACATTCTTAAGTGCTTAACATTCCAAGATCACAGGTTAATGTAAGCGCGAGATAAGCCATTGCAAATTTGAAATGCTGTACATTAATAACCAGTGTAGGCGTCAGAATGCTGAGTGTAGACATGCAAACAAGCTTGCATTGTCTTGAACGCCTGTCAGATGTCATTTTGTGAAACTGAGTTCTGTGTATGTTGCAGTTGTTCTGTCGATACAGGGGGGTTAATGCTGATTGTGGATGACGCTGGAGTTGTCGTCTGATGATGTCCGATTTATGCTCGACTGGAGACAGATCTAGTGATCGAGCAGGCCAAGGTAACATGACGACACTCTGTAGAGCATGTTGGGGGTTACAACAGTGATATGTGAGGGAGCGTTATCCTGTTGGAAAACATCCCATGGAATCCTTTCAAGAATGGCAGCACAGCAGGTCGAATCGCTAGATTGAGGTACAAATTGGCAATTAGGGTTCGTGAAATAACCACGAGACTGCTCCTACTGTTATAAGAAATCGCACCCCAGACACTAGCTACAGGCGTAGGTCCAATACGTCTAACACGCAGATAGGTCGGTTGCAGGTTCTCAGCTGGCCTCCGCCTAACCAACACGCATGCGTCCCTGTCACTGGCACCAACCATCTTTCATCAAAAAGCACAACAGACCTCCACCCTGACCCCAGTGAGTTCTCGCTTGACACTACTAAAGTCGCAAATGGTTTGGGTTCAAAGGAATGCACGCTACAGGCACTACTCTGTGGCTAAGACGTCAGCCGATTCCATGTCTAGCTCTGAATTCGTGCCGATATATGTCTGGTAACTACTTTTCAGGATTTATTCTGTTCGCAACAGCAGCATGCCAATGCTAACAAACTGTCCTGAGTCCTAGAGCAGGCAACAAGCGACACAGGGGTAGTGTCTCCTCACTACTATAGACCTTCTCCCTTGGGTTGTGGACGGACCCTTACTTATATTGTTAGCAAAGGTTGCTTTCTTGGACCATACCGTAATAGGCAGTTTATAGAACATCCCCTCTGACATTTCTCTGTGCTCGACTGGTTCATTAGTGTGTAGAAGCCCTGTTTGTGCCTCAGTAGCAGTATGTCGGCTGGCTGCAATGCCTGTTCAGACGATGTCGCAACGCCGTAACTGGCTGTGGCTGCCAGCCAATAGTTACGTTCTCGCAACAATTTCAGAGTTTGTTACTACTGTCCTCTGACGGGATCGGGGTTCGTGTCACGTAGGCAAAACCTAGGCAAAACTGTTATAGACTCTGTCCTCAGAGGCTATGAAATTTTTCTTTTCCTTTCCCTTTTATTTCGATTCCTTTGCATAGTTACATCCTATCATGATTATCAGTTCTATAGTTTTCATGGTTATCAAAATGGCTCTGAGCACTATGGGACTTAACATCTATGGTCATCAGTCCCCTAGAACTTAGAACTACTTAAACCTAACTAACCTAAGGACATCACACAACACCCAGCCATCACGAGGCAGAGAAAATTCCTGACCCCGCCGGGAATCGAACCTGGGAACCCGGGCGCGGGAAGCGAGAACGCTACCGCACGACCACGAGATGCGGGCCATGGTTATCAACCCTGTGGTAAGGTTACGTAAAACTTTGTAGACAATAAGGTTACAAAACAATACATCCTTTCTTTACTATGACGTTAGTATCATTTTAATGCTTACCTCTGAAATTAAAGTTCATTCTGGTTACTGTTCACACACAAATGTCGTTTTCTTTAGCTCATTCCACATAACGATCAATTAGTTACACAGAAAATTGTCAAAATGTACATCTAAACAGTAACAGGTTATGCAATGTAACTTATAATCCGTCTTTATTGCAAAATATTTATTCACACGCCGGTTCCTCTAGAACCATCTTCAGATCTGCAATTTCGGTTACAGGAGTAACCTGTCCACACTCAGCAACCTTCACATGATGCGTGACGAATCACGTGAAGGTTGTTGAGTGTGGACCGATTACTCCTGTAACCGAAATTGCAGATCAGAATATGGTTCTAGAGGAAGCGAAACCGGTCATGTGAATTAATATATTGCAATCAAGACTGATTATACGCAACATTGCATAAAAAAGTGATTGCGGTTTCCCTGCAGACATTATGTCTGTTTTTGCAAAGTAACAGGTTAATTTCCTTCTCTATTAGTCTAGTGTCTATACATATACATCGAAATTGCTTAGCAGATATAGCACTTTTTTATCTTTATCAGTTTCTGATTGAGACTTATCTTTTATCTGTGCATAACTATATTGAGTCTAGTACTGGCTTAATGGGATCTGTTTGCCTAGTTCACTGAGAAGTCAGACTGTGTTCTTTGGACCATGCCTTTTCTGGGAATGATGAACGCTTGTCTGACCTTAATTCGCACTCGAATAATTCATTCTCACCGTCTTCCATTTTAGGTCGGTGATAGCGGGTACGTTTAACAATTAAATCTGGAGGCTGTTGTTTACAATGTTATTTGTTACGAAGATTCTAACACAACAGTCTTGATTCATTGCTTTACACATACCTGTAGCACAATTCACATAACACTTAACGAAATATACATAAGCAACATATTATTATTATTATTATTATTATTATTATTATTATACATACAATAACGGATCCGGAGAGTTCCTATACGGAATATTCACTCATAGACCAGCCTTAGAACATTGTTCTTTGCTGATGCTCACTTTCATTCCGCTTCTCATCGTTTGTGCCCTTCAGAACCACGTGTTCTAAAGTTAAAAGCACTGGTATGTCTGATATTTTCTGCTTCTCTTGCTCATTTTCACAACAGTCTACTTCTAAGTTTAAAGCTGGTACTATATCCTCGTTACTTACTTTTGTACAAATCACTTGTTCAGATTGCAACATTATCATGTCCTTCACATTTCGCTATACACTTCAACTTGCCTGTGCGCTTCACGATTAAGTCAATATGCAGGCAGTAATTCATTGCATAGGACGGTTAAACCTTCGTCCTTGGAAGCCACAAATGCCATTCATTGTGGCGTATCTAGGTGCAGATACTTTCATTCAGTATAATATACTTTAGAATGCAATCTATAAGTACTTCTCTCACTGGCTGTAGCATGCGTGCTTCACATATTTCATGGTCATAAGTTGATATCAGTACAAAATACTTTTTTACGTATTTGACACTTAGTTGTGACAGCTTACAGATTTATTTGTGACTGGACAGTTGCGCTTACTGTATCTTGGCTTCACCAGTCATAAGGAATTCCTTTTCTGGAGCAATATAGGAAAACAATCATTTTGTTTTCTCGAATTCAGCGGGTAATTCCCTCATTTTATACAAGTTATATTCATTGCTATCTACTAATGGTACATTTAACACGTAACCTAGAATACTGCTACCTAAAAATACATCTAAATCTACAATACGTAGCAGATGGTAGCCCTGTGCTCAGTGACTTCGATCGGAAACGTCTTATCTTTCAGGTCATCTTTGATCAATTCCAATTATCTTACAGTCTGTACGGTTTTGATTAAGTGAGATTCTAACAACCCTTTCTGTACGTTTACTGTTGCCTTGAGCAATAAATCATTTTCTCTTCACCAAAGTTAGTTGCACTGATTGTTCGGTCATCGTTATCCAAATCACGACTTGTTGCACTTTTTGCTTATACTATTCTCGAAATTCTCTATATGCGTGCTTACCTTCCGAATTCCGTTTGCTATTATCCGTTCATTCTTCGTGACAGCATTGACCGTCTGACTGAAACTCAATGGGGATGCGCTTACTATCATTACTTTCTCCTTTGATAACCTTAAGAATTCCAGTTGATGTTGCTCCAGAAAAACCTGTTTTCGCCTTTAGATACGACGTGTCCTCTTGGTCTGGGGTACATCGTCTCACCGATGAAATTCAAATTTCCCCTTCTTGGTCTGTAGTGTTCATGTCCAGCCAACTGGCCTATCAACTCTTTAGCTTAGTTTATTTTTTCTGCACGCCGTGTTACTATGTTGCACATAGTCACATTCGACAATACTTAACTTCGTTGTATTCAATCTGATTTTGCAGTGTGATACTGCACGGGTTGCTGCTTATGCTTTTTTTTTCAAATTTGTCATGTAATCCTTTCAAATTAAAATAAGTTACAATACACCGCATTTTACTATATAGACTCACCGTTCTTTGGTTATCATAGTAAGTTCCTGGTATTTACTAGAATTGTTGCAACCGTATGTCTTGAGGCTTCGCATTCGGTCTGCTGGCCACCATCAGTCTATTAGCATGGACCTTTATATATTTCTAACATTTTATTCTAATTACTGCTTGGGGTCCTTTTAAATCGACTACTGCATGGGAACTTTCCACTGACTTTCAGAGTCCCTTGGTCAGCTCTTTCATTAAATAAGAGTACTCGGGAAGTTTTTTGAGTTTTGAGACTTCGAGTTTAGTCATATTGTGCTTTGTTTCTTTCTTCTTGCTCGAGCTTCCTGATGGAGCTATTAGATTCTCTCACGTATTCTGGTGACATAGATTTGGTAGTTATAAATAACATTCGAATTCTTTCACTGTAGTAAGCCCGCTAGATTGCATTTCCTGCCAAATAACAGTTCAAACAGCGCATGTCTTATTGTTCTATGGTGAGTAATACTACAGTGAGTTGACAAAACTCATAGTATAGCAATATGCGCTTTTAAAGATGGCGGTAGTATCGCGTACGCAAGGTATAAAAGGGCAGTGCTTTGCCAGAGCTGTCATTTGTACACAGACGATTAATGTGATAAGGTTTCCGAAGTGATTATTGCCGCACGCTGGGAATTAAGAGATATTTAACGCGGAATGGTAGTTGGAGCTAGACACATGGAATGTCCCATTTTGGAAATCGTTAGGTATTTCAGTACTCCGAGATCCACAATGTCAAGGCCTTCACTTAACGACCAAGAGCAGCGGCGTTTGCACAGAGATATCAGTGCTAATAGACAAGCAACTCTGCGTGAAATAACTACAGAAATCAATATCCAATGTGTGACGAACGTATCTGTTAAGACAGTGTAGCGAAATCTGGTGTTAATTGGCTATGGCAGCAGCGACAGACGCAAGTGCCTATGCTAAAAGCACAATATCGTCTGCAGTGCCTCTCCTGGGCTTGTGACCATATCGGTTGGCCCTAGACGACTGGAAAACCTTGGCCTGGCCAGATTAGTCCCAATTTCAGCTAGTAAGATCTGATAGTAGAGTTGAAGTGTGGCGCAGACCCCATGAAGCCACGGAATCAAGTTGTCAGTCAAGGCACTGTGCAAGCTGCAGCGGCTGTATGATAATGCGCCATGTTACTGGGCCACCATTGTTCACACCTAGTTTGAAGAACGTTCTGGATTCTTGGAGCCACCTATTGAAAATTTATGGGACATAATCCAAAGGTAATTTCAAGCACAAAATCCCGCATCAGCAAGACTTTCGCATTTATGGACGGCTATAGAGGCAGCATGGGTCAATTTTTCTCCGAGGGACTTCCAACAACCCATTGAGTCCATGCCACGTCGAGCTGATGCGCTACATCTGGCAAAAGGAGGTCCATCACAATATTATGACTTTTGTCACCTCAGTGTATGTACATACTGCACCCTTCAATCCCAGTGCGCTTGGTCCCTGTTGATGTATTGTCGGAGCATTTTGGTTAACCTTTGGTGTGTTTACTCTAGTAGTGGTAACTGCTAGTTTGTATTTTACCAGTTTTCAATTCATGCTTCACAGTGTCACTCAGCACGATTTAGGTATCTAAATTTCAGGGTAACGATCTCGTCTATCCTTCACGTGATGGTGTCTGCATCCAATCTGTTTATGTATTCTGACATGACAAATGTTGTCAGTGAACCCTAAAAGGTCAAGATATAGCGATTACTTGGGGAAGGGGACCGACACTATCCACATTGCATCTCTCTCTACACATCCTTGATATCCTGTAATTGGAGAAACTTGCATTTGTGTTCGAACGGCTAATTTTTCTTTGGTACTCAATATGGGTTCCTGTTCTACCACTTATAGTTTCTCCTGTGGGACTTCTAACTGCCCTTTTTTCGTCATCCAGTACAGTTGTTGTTTCAGTTACAGTTGGCTTGACACATGTGCCCGACGTCACTGCCTCGGCTCTGCTGCTTGTGTCAACAACGTAATCTTCCATACACTCTGTGCTTCCTCTTGTGAAGGGTGTCAGTTAACTAGTTATTTCACATACGTTTCTAAAGTGTGATAAAGTATCTGCCACCTGATTGTGTTTTCCCTCTTTACTTAGTATCTCATAATCAAATGCCTCCAACTGTAACCTTAAAGAGGAAGATGGATCAGAAATACTGCCCAGCCATGTAAGAGGATTGTGAGCATTTAATATTTTCAAGTGCCTGCCAGATAGGGTCTAAAATGTTTTACTGCTCACACAATAGCGAGTAGTTCCCGCTCCACTGTACTATAGTTTTGGTCCACCTAGTTGAGAATTCATGAGATGAATGTTACCAGCAAATTGTTGTCATTTGTGCCTGGCTTAGTATTGCACCAACTACATGCGGACTGGCGTCCGTTGTCACTGTTAACTCTTGTTCAAATTCGAGCAATTGCGGTATCGGTGGACTTATCAGTTTTTCTTGTAATTGTTGAAAAGCTTCCTCTTGTGGAGCTCACCATTTATATGGGACTCGCTTCTTCAACACCTCATACAATGATTTAGTAATTTTGCTAAAGTTACTTAGGAACTTTTCATAATATCCGATGAGACCAAGATAGGCCTTTAATTGTATTGGAGTTTTAGGATGTAGATATTGTTTGATTGCTTTGACTTTGCAAGGATCAGGCTGAAATCCCTTGGCTGTCAACACATGTCACAAAAAAGGTGATCTCTTTCCTCAAAAATCCACACTTGTCTACTTGAAATTTCAGACTGTCCCATCTTAAGCAACTGAACACCTCTTAGAGTCAGCTGCTGTGCTCCTGAAGTGAAGCTCCTACATCAACCACACCATCTAGATACACAAAAACCTCATTAACCTCTATCCTATTAGCACTGTATTCACTAACTTCAGAAACGTTGAAGGAGTGGCCTTTAGCGGCATTGACATTTTGTTGTATTTGAAGTGACCACTGAGTGTTCTAAATGCAGATTTTTTCCAATCCTTTTTATCTATCAGCAGTTGGTAACGTCTTTTGACTGCGTCTAGTATTGGAAGGTACTTGGGTATGTCTAGGTTATCCAGGGTTTCATCTGTCTGTTAGGGAGGGTTTATCATGTTGAAAGATATTCGTTTAGTTTTCTGTAACTGGCTACCACTTTCCATGCCTGCTGTCAACTAGCATTTAGTTTCTGGGGTATCATTATTAATGGAAAATTCCATGGACTCTTACTGCGTGATATTACTTCAATGGCGTCCTTCTGGGTGTAAAGAGTCTGGTAAGGTATTTGGTTAATAAACATACCTTCTGCCTCCGGTATTAGAGGTGTCTTGTGCTTCACCAAAGTGGTATGTGTTAGTACATCTCTGGGTAAGTGGAATACGTCACTGTAGGCACCACACAACTCTTCAACGGATTTCTTCTATTCTCGTTTTAAATGATATGTCCACATGTTTTCCTTTAAAATACTATGTCTCTATTTAACCATAGCTTTTGGTTTAGCTTTCAGCTGCCGGATTTTACAACTGCTTGGGGAAGGTACTGGCTGGCTCTATGAGTACCTCAGGTATTGATATCCGCATTTCTTGTTTTTGAGTGCTCAGCACGCTAGTAATGCAGGTTTCGTTTCACATGGTCACTAATGTTTCAGGGATGTAGATATCCTGTCGAACTTCTTGTTTCATTTTTATAGCTTCCATTCCATGGATGCATATAACCTTACTTTGAGAAAGCGTTATTCCCGGGATTATAGCAGAATTTTATGTTTAACATCATTCGTTTGCTCTTGTCGCCAACTGAGGTCACTTCCCGCAAGTTTCCTACTCGTCTCCTTGTGTATTCTGTCACTCCTGTTATTCCCATACTGTTGCTATTTCTTCAACAGGAAGGTGACGCGTTTTTCAGCAAGACAGTGCACATCCACATATGGCTGCTGTGATGCAAATTTCCTGGCTAGAAAGATAACCAAATCTCTCTCCAACTGAACATGTACAGGACATGATGAAGTGGAAACTCACTCATTCTCCAAGGCCTGCAAGAACCAATGCCGAACCAAAACAAAACCTGCAAGATGTTTGGGACAATCTGTTGCAGCATGACATTCAACAACTTTATCATCATTTACATGCGAGAATACATGCCTGCATTGCCACCAGAAGGGGGTGCACTGTGTATTGAAGCAATGCAACTGTTTGTGCATCCTTTACTATGTCATGTGCTATCGATTTGATCTGAACTTGTTATTATATACTCCTAGGAGAACTACATGTCAGTCAAATGATCTTGTTCTTAAATGTGTTTCATTTTTTCTGGCAATGACTAATTCATATTTAACGTTTCTCTAATTGTAAGCTGTCATGTGTTTTCATTTTAGCAACCATTTTTAATAACACTTGAATTACAATACACAGATGTAGTACTCTGTGCATATTCAGCTCCCGCCAACAATGGGCACTGAAAGAAGTTTCTTGAGTTGAGCAGCTGAACTGCTAAGAAGGGGGCGGGGGGGGGGGGGGCAAGATGGTGAAGCCCGACGATCCATTGGGAAGCGCTTCTCTGCAGCACGCCGAGCCTTCACACGGCAATGCATAGCGCTAATGGAAAGAGAAGCGGCTTCTTTCTTACCAAATGCGCTGTTTTCATCTGCTGCTGCTGCGCCTCCATATTTTGGTTTCATTACTGGAGTCTGATGAGCAGGATGCCTCCCTTTCACTTTTCTTAACGAATAAGAAAATCAAAGAGAGGTATTTTAAAAGTAAAATTCTCTCTGCCACTATTCTTCGTAGGAGGAGTAGTTAAAGCTTCGATAAAAAGGTAGCCAATTGATCCAACTGCGTGATCGCTGCTACAAATGGTAAACATATGCAAGTCAGCCTGCCCAGTTAGCCGTGCAGTCTAACACACTGCTTTCCGGGCAGGAAGGCTTGTCCCCGGCATTTACCCGCCCAGCATGTTGCAGGCATAGTTGCCATCACTGCTCTAATGTCATGTCTTCCAAAAGTGCAGGTATGTCTTCTATCAGGAAATGTGTGTATGCTGATGCTATCAAGTGATTGGTGGGAGCACAGGCCGTATCACCAGTTCATCAATCATACCACACCAGACTTTTACTGAGAACCTAACTTGGTATCTTGTTTCCATAGTGTCATGTGGGTTCTCCATCAACCAATTTATGAGAGTTGTTTCCATGATATCATTGCGTGTAAATATACCCTCACCTGCAAATAAAGTGTATTGCACGACAACTCTGTGTACATTCACAAAATGTTGTCTGCTTACTGTGTCACCTGGATGCAGATGTTGCACATGTTGCATGTGGAATGGGTACAAGCTCTCAGAATGTAACTTACACCATACGCTCATTTGTAGAATGTCGACCTGATGGCTAATTCAGTGTGTACTGGTGGTGGGACTTCATTGTACTATTGCAGTAATGTCGCCCATTTCCTCAACTGACGGGACAGCCTCATGTTCTGACGTTGCATTACACTGGATATTGTTCTGAATTCATGTAAAGTTTGAGAAACCCTTGGGAATACCTTGGCACAGGTGGTCTGTTGATCAGGGAAACATCTCTGGTATTCTATCACAGCTGCATGGGCACTGTCATTACAGTACCTGTACACAAACAACATGTCTGTGTATTCTGCATGGGTGAACATATGTGGCATTCATGAACACAGTGGACTTGCTCAGTTAAACATAAGTCAGGCATCACACGCACATGGCCTCACGACTGCGCACTGATGCAACCCATAATTGCACAGTGGGTATGCTTGCAGCTGTTGCCTTGGTTGACATCACAGTGCTGGCCCCTTTTGGAGAACCCTAAAACACTTGTAGAAAGGATCAGTCACCCCTACCACCATTATTCTGTCCACCACTGCGCCTACACAGCATTTTGGTAATTAATATTCACACTTGTCTTCGTATCCATTCATGGATGTGTGTAGTCTTCAATCCACTCAAATTCCATAACGATCGAAAATCGGACATATATTCATAGGAATTTTCCGGTTTATTTTCACATGTAGAATCACCTCACAAATTGGGTGATACTCCTCCTTAATCACCCAGTACATACGGACACATAGTGTGCAGTCATTCACACATATACGAGGGCTATTCGGAAAGTAAGGAACCATAGGTCACGAAATGGAAACCACAATGAAAATCAAAACTGTTTTATTTGCAGCGGGTAGCTACACCTTCCAGCTACTTCTATACACAGTCGCCGTTCAGACTTAGACATCTGTCATATCGTTGTACCAACTTTTTAATTCCCTCGTTATAGAAGATAGCCGTGAGCGCTTTTCGACAATTTTCTACTCTTGACTGTACCTCATTGTCTGTGTCAAAATATTGTCTTTAACCAGCGGTTCATTTGAGCAGAGATGAACCTCAGAGGTAGCCAATTATGGGCTGTATTGTGGGTGATCAAACACTTCCCATCGAAAACACTGCAGGAATACCTTCATTCCCCCATCAGAGTGCGGCGGAGAGTTGTTGTGTAGAACGAACTGCGTGGCAGTTATGTTATGTGGATTGCATAGCTTCAGGCAAAATCTTTCGGCCGGCCCTCATACTTGGAGGGAGATGCTAATTTCTAGCCATCTTTACGTTCTCGCTGTGAGCTCAGAACTGAAAAGAGCGAGATGATGCGACCAACATGTGTACTAGACACAGTGCCCAACGCACCTGTGCAAAGCTTCATCAGATTTTCACTGTGTTTTCCATTTCAAGATCGATCGTTCCTTACTTTCCGAATAACCCTCGTACATACACACACAATATATATCATCATCATCATCATCATCACCATCAGCCAATACAATCATTAAATGATGTGGCCTCTTCGAGTTGTGGATTCAGGTAGGCTTTCAGCAATCTTCTCCAAGTGAGACGATCTTGGGTAGTTCTCTGCCAGGTGTTACCAGCGATCTTCTTGATATATATATATATATATATATATATATATATATATATATATATATATATATATATATATATATATATATATATATATATATCCAATGGCATCATATGGCCTCAAAGGCTGTCACGATTGAGGATTGCAAGATGAAAGAGTGCCTGATCAAGGGCACTGACAGCACTGCGCATGTAGTTCGCCAAGTAGTTTTCTGATTGTGAGGTCATGAGGTGCTTACTACACAACAGCTGAAAGTTGTCCTGATGCGTCATGATGACAGTTATTTTGTGAGAATGGGAGTGGAACCCTCCCATTCACTTGAGTGATTGAGTGTGCAGATGTGTATTTATCTGTGCTGAATGGGAGGGTTCCAGATGTGTATTTATCTGTAAATGGTATATATATATATATATATATATATATATATATATATATATATACCATTTATATATACCATTGTGGATTCAGGTAGGCTTTCAGCAGTCTTCTCCAAGTGGGATGATCTTGGGTAGTTCTCTGCCAGGTGTTACCAGCGATCTTCTTGATATATATATATATATATATATATATATATATATATATATATATATAATATATCCAATGGCATCATATGGCCTCAAAGGCTGCATATACCATTTACAGATAAATACACATCTCACACTCAATCACTGAAGTGAATGGGAGGGTTCCACTCCCATTCTCACAAAATAACTGTCATCATGACGCATCAGGACAACTTTCAGCTGCTGTGTAGTAAGCACCTCATGACCTCACAATCAGAAAACTACTTGGCGAACTACATGCGCAGTGCTGTCAGTGCCCTTGATCAGGCACTCTTTCATCTTGCAATCCTCAATCGTGACAGCCTTTGAGGCCATATGATGCCATTGGATATATATATATCATGACGCAGCAGGACAACTTTCAGCTGCTGTGTAGTAAGCACCTCATGACCTCACAACCAGAAAACTACTTGGCGAACTACATGCGCAGCGCTGTCAGTGCCCTTGAGCAGGCACTTCTTCATCTTGCAATCCTCAATCGTGACAGCCTTTGAGGCCATATGATACCGTTGGATGGCACCTGCATCTATATGGTACACATACGTTATAGATCTGAGCCCTAAAAGCCCAGCAATTTGCGATCCTTTTGCCTCATCTCTCATGAGGCCAATAACACTCTTGTTCTGAGGTGTTATGT
This sequence comes from Schistocerca serialis cubense, assembly GCF_023864345.2. Taxonomy (NCBI): domain Eukaryota; kingdom Metazoa; phylum Arthropoda; class Insecta; order Orthoptera; family Acrididae; genus Schistocerca; species Schistocerca serialis. Next base: position 370,902,164 of record NC_064639.1, read on the forward strand.
CGTAAGGATTACCGGCCACATATCCAAAAGTGTCTAATATGACTGAACTGTATGTAATTACTTCACACTGATTGCAGCCTTTCACCTAATAAATGAAACTCTGCATCCACATAAAGCAGCTAGGGACTGGTGAAGTTTGGCTTTGCAAACTCATAGTGGAATCGGTGCAGATGGAATTTTGAGAGGTCGAGAACACATATACCGGCATAGACAGGTTTCTTGAACTGCACTAAAATGTAGCCATCTCCACAGTAATTGTCCCACTTAAAATTTCCATTGGCGATGTTGTCTCTTGAATCATAACGCCTCTCCCAGTGGTAAACTTAATTAATTTCGTGGTGGTTTCTTACATTTTCCATAGTTTTTCCGAAAACAGAGTTATTCATTAGTTTACAAAAATCCTTTTCAGTGTGACATGTCATGACATCACTCTTTTCAGTATTTTCAAATATGTACTACTTCAACCAGGGACGCTGCTTGAAGGAAATAACACACATGATTGCAATACATTTCATTAACAAAATGAGAAATTGGTGGATGTTCCTACAGTGCAGAATGTATCTCTGCTTATTTCGAAGTGTTTTCATCACCTTTACGATGGAAACATTGCGTGCGGCTAGGTGTCTCAGACACAGTGGTAAATCACGGTAAGCGTTGCGCAGATGGGTAGAAAATGCCAGTTCTGCCTCCAAGACACATCTTTAACCAGAATCTGCAGCCACGTATTCGATCTTTATCTGCAGTCGGATGATTTCCTTTTTGGGCAGACACTGAAATCCTCCGAATGGAAGAGATTCTTGCATGGGGTCCTTGTAAAAGTAGTTTACATCGAAGTAAAGGATGTAACTCACATCGCCAGATGGCTTGTACGCCTCTTCGTTTGTTCATGAGTTATTCGCCTTGGCGCACTTGTTCACACACCGGCAAAGTCCTCCGCAAATGCTATATTCGGAAAAGTAACAACATTAGAACATTGGTCAATTTTCTGATGTCGACATGTGTCTTTTTTAACACTGGATCCAACGAAAATCCAGGAGCGATTTAACAGAAGGCAGGATTCAGCGTGTATGTGGTCATACATACACTCTGGAATTTCTTGAAATGTCGACAAGCAGGGATACGTCAGTGTCCATTTACAGTCTACCATAACTCAATAAATCAGAGGTGTTGAGCTCCTGCTAAAAATTTAAAACGTGCCCATTCTCTGCATCTGTTATGGTAATGCCTGTGAGCTTACTGGCCAACTGGGTGGATTCATTGAGTCTCTCCGACGAACCTCCTTCTTTGTCACAACCTGAAACTGTGCATCATCGAGATATTCAGCTCAGGTGCTATGAATATCCACTGGACACATTGTCTCAGCAAGTTTCTGAAGCGATGCATGCATGAAACACAACGAATCCAAGAAGCAGACCTTTATTCTTGGCATGATTCGTTTTCAAAATGAAATTTAGGTCTTCACACTGTCAGCTAAGAAAGTGATCTTACAATTTTTCATGCCGCAATCACCGAAGTGCTCAACAAGAAAGTGATAATCATACTCATTCAAATCATGGAAGAAGACAGGTATGTGTCATGGCAGCTGGTGTTTCAATTTGCATGCATTGTGAGTTGCAATGCAGAACGTTCCCACTAGATGGCAATGGGCTTTATGCGGATTTTTCGCCTCCGTATCCACCAGCAGTCCACAAATATGGCAGTCATCAGCCTGTTCGTATAAGGCATCATTCTCCTGCGATTTGCTCATGGAAATATTTTGCTATAAATAGTATCCACACTCTGTGTTAATTTTTTGTCCTCAGAGAGCAAGCGTCTCACAGGATTACCGCTAATGTGTGATTCGAATTGATTGACAGTAGAGTTATATGAGCATACAACTTGATGCACTGCCACGTGTGGTACATGCCGTTCTACGAATGTGTTTATGAGAGGCAGTCGGATCACTTTCACAGTACGCTACAGGGGCCAGTAAATACTCAAAATCAGCACACACAATGATGGGGCAGTGATCCTGGTAGTGAACGTTCTTACATGGTAAGAACTTTTTATCCTCAGCAGACATTTCCACACGTACCAGTTTCGTGCTCCAGCAACCAATCATATGGCTTTCTAAATACTTGTTCTTCATAAAAAGAGTTGAGGCTTCTGTGACAAAATTGTCGTTTATGATCATTTTTACTCAATTAGGAGGAAAGTAGGTTGGACATGTGTTTTCTCCAGGCATAGTGTTGCTTCTCACCTCAGATAATAGTAACAAATCTACATGTTTGGGACACTGGACGACTACTTTGAAGAAGTAGAGGGGTCCAATTATCTCATTCATTACTCCTTTCTGCACAGTGTGTTCTTCACTATCTGGTTTGCTTTTATGTACATGCAGGCCACAAACATGTTTTGAATGGTCAGGGTTCCACTTCTGAAATTTCGATACACGTTGGATTTTAATGGGGAATGAGATGCCAATAAAGTTAGAATGCACGTAGACATTAGATGACATGTACATATCTGTAAGCACTGCGAGACTGTGGTAATGTCTGTCGCAAGTCCGAAGCGACTATGTAAGTCAATATTTGTCCTCCTCAGCAGTTTATGGACATTAATACATTCCTTTTAGCAGCAGTACCCCCCCATGAACCATGGACGTTGCCGTTGGTGGGGAGGTTTGCGTGCCTCAACGATACAGATAGCTGTACCGTAGGTGCAACCACAACGGAGGGGTATCTGTTGACATGCCAGATAAACGTGTGGTTCCTGAAGAAGGGCAGAAGCCGTTTCAGTAGTTGCAGGGGCAACAGTCTGAATGATTGACTGATCTGGTCTTGTAACACTAACCAAAATGGCCTTGCTGTTCTGGTACTGCGAACGGCTGAAAGCAAGGGGAAACTACAGCCGTAATTTTTCCCGAGGCCATGCAGCTTTACTGTATGATTAAATGATGATGGCGTCCTCTTGGATAAAATATTCCGGAGGTAAAATAGTCCTCCATTCGGATCTCCGGGTGGTGACTACTCAAGAGGACGCCGTTATCAGGAGAAAGAATACTGGTGTTCTACGGATCGGAGCGTGGAATGTCAGATCCCTTAATCGGGCAGGTAGGTTAGAAAATTTAAAAAGGGAAATGGATAGGTTAAAGTTAGATATAGTGGGAATTAGTGAAGTTCGGTGGCAGGAGGAACAAGACTTTTGGTCAGGTGAATACAGGGTTATAAATGCAAAATCAAACAGGGGTAATGCAGGAGTAGGTTTAATTATGAATAAAAAAAATAGGAGTACGGATAAGCTACTACGAACAGCATAGCGAACGCATTATTGTGGCCAAGATAGACACGAAGCCCACGCCTACTACTGTAGTACAAGTTTATATGCCAACTAGCTCTGCAGATGACGAAGAAATTGATGAAATGTATGATGAGATAAAAGAAATTATTCAGGTAGTGAAGGGAGACGAAAATTTAATAGTCATGGGTGACTGGAATTCGAGAGTAGGAAAAGGGACAGAAGGGAACATAGTAGGTGAATATGGATTGGGGCTAATAAATGAAAGAGGAAGCCGATTGGTAGAACTTTGCGCAGAGCATAACATAATCATAGCTAACACTTGGATCAAGAATCATGAAAGAAGGTTGTATACATGGAAGAACCCTGGAGATACTAAAAGGTATCAGCTAGATTATATAATGGTAAGACAGAGATTTAGGAACCAGGTTTTAAATTGTAAGACATTTCCAGGGGCAGATGTGGACTCTTACCACAATCTATCAACTGTAGATTAAAACTGAAGAAACTGCAAAAAGGTGGGAATTTAAGGAGATGGGACCTGGATAAACTGACTAAACCAGAGGTTGTACAGAGTTTCAGGGAGAGCATAAGGGAACAATTGTCACGAATGGGGGAAAGAAATACAGTAGAAGAAGAATGGGTAGCTTTGAGGGATGAAGTAGTCAAGGCAGCAGAGGATCAAGTAGGTAAAAAGACGAGGGCTAGTAGAAATCCTTGGGTAACAGAAGAAATATTTAATTGAATTGATGAAAGGAGAAAATATAAAAATGCAGTAAATGAAGCAGCCAAAAAGGAATGCAAACGTCTCAAAAATGATATCGACTGGAAGTGCAAAATGGCTAAGCAGGTTGGCTAGAGGACAAATATAAGGATTTAGAGGCTTATCTCACTAGGGGTAAGATAGATACTGCCTACAGGAAAATTAAAGAGACCTTTGGAGAAAAGAGAACCACTTGCATGAGTATCAAGAGCTCAGATGGAAACCCAGTTCTATGCAAAGAAGGGAAAGCAGAAAGGTGGGAGGAGTATATAGTGGGTCTATACAAGGGCGATGTTCTTGAGGACAATATTATGGAAATGTAAGAGGATGTAGATGAAGATGAAATGGGAGATATGAGACTGCGTGAAGAGTTTGACAGAGCACTGAAAGACCTGAGTGGAAACAAGGCCCCCGGAGTAGACAACTTTCCATTAGAACTATTGACGACCTTGGGAGAGGCAGTGCTGACAAAACTCTACCATTTGGTGAGCAAGATGTATGAAACAGGCGAGATACCCTCAGACTTCAAGAAGAATATAATAGTTCCAATCCCAAAGAAAGCAAGTGTTGACAGATGTGAAAATACCCAAACTATCAGTTTAATAAGTCATAGCAGCAAAATATTAACGCGAATTTTTTACAGACGAATGGAAAAACTGATAGAAGCCTACCTCGGGGAAGATCAGTTTGGATTCCGTAGAAATGTTGGAACACGTGAGGCAATACTGACCCTACGACTTATCTTAAAAGGAAGATTAAGGAAAGGCAAACCTACGTTTCTAGCATTTGTAGACTTAGAGAAAGCTTTTGACGATGTTGATTGGAATACTCTCTTTCAAATTCTGAAGGAGGCAGGGGTTAAATACAGGAAGCGAAAGGCTATTTACAATTTGTACAGACACCAGATGGCAGTTATAAGAGTCGAGGGGTATGAAAGGGAAGCAGTGGTTGGGAAGGGAGTGAGACAGGGTTGTAGCCTATCACCGATGTTATTCAATCTGTATATTGAGCAATCAATAAAGGAAACAAAAGAAAAGTTCGGAGTAGGTATTAAAATCCATGGAGAAGAAATAAAAACTTTGAGGTTCGCTGATGACATTGTAATTCTGTTAGAGACAGCAAAGGACATGGAAGAGCAGCTGAACGGAACGGCCAGTGTCTTGTAAGGAGAGTATAAGATGAACATCAACAAAAGCAAAACGAGGATAATGGAATGTAATCGTATTAAGTCGGGTGATGCTGAGGGAATTAGATTAGGAAATGAGACACTTAAAGTAGTAAAGGAATTTTGCTATTTGGGGAGGAAAATAACTGATAATGGTCGAAGTAGAGAGGATATAAAATGTAGACTGGCAATGGCAAGGAAAACGTTTCTGAAGAAGAAAAATTTGATAACATCACGTATAGATTTAAATGTCAGGAATTCGTTTCTGAAAGTATTTGTATGGAAGTGAAACGTGGACGATAAATAGTTTAGACACTCCACCTCGATGTGTACTCACATGTTTTTGACCCGCTTGAAGATGGGTCCAGTGTCAAGCATCTTCCGAAATTTACTGCTGCTGTTGTTGTTGTTGTATTCAGTCCTGAAACTGGTTTGATGCAGCTCTCCATGCTACTCTATCCTGTGCAAGCTTCTTTATCTCCCAGTACCTACTGCAGCCTACATCCTTCTGAATCTGCTTAGTGTATTCATCTCTTGGTCTCCCTCTACGATGAATAGTTTAGACAAGAAGAGAATAGAAGCTTTCGAAATGTGGTGCTACAGAAGAATGCTGAAGATTAGATGGATAGATCACATAACTAATGAGGAGGTATTGAAGAGAATTGGGGAGAAGTGGAGCTTGTGGTACAACTTGACTAGAAGAAGGGATCGGTTGGTAGGACATGTTCTGAGGCATCGAGGGATCACCAATTTAGTATTGGAGGGCAGCGTGGAGTATAAAAATCGTAGAGGGAGACCAAGAGATGAATACACTAAGCAGATCAGAAGGATGTAGGCTGCAGTAGGTACTGGGAGATAAAGAAGCTTGCACAGGATAGAGTAGCATGGAGAGCTGCATCAAACCAGTCTCAGGACTGAATACAACAACAACAACAGCAGCAATAAATTTCGGAAGAAGTTTGACACTGGACCCATCTTCAAGCGGGTCAAAAACATGTGAGTACACATCGAGGTGGAGTACATGGTTGAGTGCGTTATCGGACTGTCTTTCCTGCATTTTCGAAAACCTTCTTTGTGGTGAGCTCACTGCAGAGAAGTGCCTTGCACCTAACGGCGAAATACTATAGGTCATTAATGATTTCAGGAAGCACCCTTTCCAAAACAGCTTGACACGCATAGAAGAAAGTGGCGGGATCTCAACAGGCTGCGTTAGTGTTGTCAATGCCAGCTAGCAAGAACCTATTCTCAGATGCGCCAGCAACCACAGAGTGGTCCAGTGCAACTATGTGACTGACCTGGTGATCCATAACACAATGCTGTAGAGCTGCTGCTGCTAGGTACAGAGCGTTTTTGACGTCTATGGGACAGATTGGGTTGGTCGAATGCGTTGTTGTTGATGGGCCGATTCTTGGTGAATGCATCATTTTCAATGATTACCTTGTCATTGGGTGCAGCCTCAGTTTTGAGGGGCGTTTACAAGGTGTCTGTGAATGTATTGTTGATGATGAATCCACCGTAATTGTGTCTGACAATGGTGTTGGAAGCCGTCCCCCAGATGGTTCAGTATTCCTGCAAAGGAAGAAGCGAGATTGAAAAGTTTCCTTTCGTGTGTGCGTGTGTAACACACACAACAGACATACGCATTCGTCAACAGTAATAATTTCTAATAATTACCTAGAGATTCATTGATGTTTCTGCAGCAAAATATTGATTTCAGCTGTACATCATCACTCATTTGTCATAAACTAGCGAATTCCAATAGTGTATTCTTCAATTCACCATCAGAACCTTTTTCTAAGAAACTTCCTGGCAGGTTAAAACTGTGTGCTGAATCGAGACTCGAACTCGGGACTGCTTTTCACCGCCAAACAAGTGCTCTATCGACCGAGTTACCCACGCACGATTCACGATACTTCCTCACAGCTTACTTCAAGCACTACTTTGTTCCCTACATTCCAAACCTCACAGAAGTTCTCCTGCGAAACTTGAACACTAGCACTCCTGGAAGAAAGGATAATGCGTAGACACGTCTTAGCCACAGCCTAAGGGATGTTCCCAGTGTGACATTATCACTCTGAAGTGGAGTGTGCACTGACATGAAACTTCCTGACAATTTAAAACTGCGTGCCCGACCGAGACTCGAACTTGGGACCTTTGCTTTTCACGTATAAGTCCTCTACTACAGTCTGGAGCCGCGAGACCGCTACGGTCGCAGGTTCGAATCCTGCCTTGGGCATGGATGTGTGTGATGTCCCTAGGTTAGTTAGGTTTAACTAGTTCTAAGTTCTAGGGGACTAATGACCTCAGCAGTTGAGTCCCATAGTGCTCAGAGCCATTTGAACCATGTTTCCTCTACTACAAAGGTCCCGAGTTCGAATCTCGGTCGGGCACACAATTTTAATTTGCCAGTAAGTCTCATCTTTTCGCACATTCTGCTGCAGAGTGAAAATTTCATTCTGAATCTATCCCTGTGTTAAAGTCAAGCACATATAAAAAGCAAGGGCACACGTCACAAATATTGCATGCAATCATAAAAAAAATGTATTTAGAAGAAGAAGAACTAACATTACTTATGAATCGGATTCTCAACAACTGAGCTGAAAGAGCGGTGATGGTACACAGTTATCCTGCTCATACATAGAATTCAAATCATTTAGAAAAAAACAGGAAGCATCTTATGAACATTGTAAATCATTATTTGTACAACATACATACACAAACACACCCAAACACACACACACAAGTATTAATATAAATATATATTCATACGCTCACATCCCTGTGAATCACTTATAAGGAAAGCCATAGTTCGAAGAGCGACAGTCGTATGCTTGTGGACTTGTCGTGTGCTTGTGGACTTCTTGTCACCGACCAGCAAACGGGAGCGCTTACTTGCCTCATCACCTTTAGCAGTCAGACTGATGTTTCATACTGAAGCAGTAGCCGAATGAATAGGATCGGAGCGCACTTATTTATAGCCAGCGCCAACTTGCCTGCTCCAATTTCCAACGGTATCGTATATGAAACTTCCTGGCAGATTAAAACTGTGTGCCCGACCGAGACTCGAACTCGGGACCTTTGCCTTTCGCGGGCAAGTGCTCTACCAACTGAGCTACCGAAGCACGACTCACGCCCGGTACTCACAGCTTTACTTCTGCCAGTACCTCGTCTCCTACCTTCCAAACTTTACAGAAGCTCTCCTGCGAACCTTGCAGAACTAGCACTCCTGAAAGAAAGGATATTGCGGAGACATGGCTTAGCCACAGCCTGGGGGATGTTTCCAGAATGAGATTTTCACTCTGCAGCGGAGTGTGCGCTGATATGAAACTTCCTGGCAGATTAAAACTGTGTGCCCGACCGAGACTCGAACTCGGGACCTTTGCCTTTCGCGGGCAAGTGCTCTACCAACTGAGCTACCGAAGCACGACTCACGCCCGGTACTCACAGCTTTACTTCTGCCAGTACCTCGTCTCCTACCTTCCAAACTTTACAGAAGCTCTCCTGCGAACCTTGCAGAACTAGCACTCCTGAAAGAAAGGATATTGCGGAGACATGGCTTAGCCACAGCCTGGGGGATGTTTCCAGAATGAGATTTTCACTCTGCAGCGGAGTGTGCGCTGATATGAAACTTCCTGGCAGATCAAAACTGTGTGCCCGACCGAGACTCGAACTCGGGACCTTTGCCTTTCGCGGGCAAGTGCTCTACCAACTGAGCTACCGAAGCACGACTCACGCCCGGTACTCACAGCTTTACTTCTGCCAGTACCTCGTCTCCTACCTTCCAAACTTTACAGAAGCTCTCCTGCGAACCTTGCAGAACTAGCACTCCTGAAAGAAAGGATATTGCGGAGACATGGCTTAGCCACAGCCTGGGGGATGTTTCCAGAATGAGATTTTCACTCTGCAGCGGAGTGTGCGCTGATATGAAACTTCCTGGCAGATTAAAACTGTGTGCCCGACCGAGACTCGAACTCGGGACCTTTGCCTTTCGCGGGCAAGTGCTCTACCAACTGAGCTACCGAAGCACGACTCACGCCCGGTACTCACAGCTTTACTTCAGCCAGTACCTCGTCTCCTACCTTCCAAACTTTACAGAAGCTCTCCTGCGAACCTTGCAGAACTAGCACTCCTGAAAGAAAGGATATTGCGGAGACATGGCTTAGCCACAGCCTGGGGGATGTTTCCAGAATGAGATTTTCACTCTGCAGCGGAGTGTGCGCTGATATGAAACTTCCTGGCAGATTAAAACTGTGTGCCCGACCGAGACTCGAACTCGGAACCTTTGCCTTTCGCGGGCAAGTGCTCTACCAACTGAGCTACCGAAGCACGACTCACGCCCGGTACTCACAGCTTTACTTCTGCCAGTACCTCGTCTCCTACCTTCCAAACTTTACAGAAGCTCTCCTGCGAACCTTGCAGAACTAGCACTCCTGAAAGAAAGGATATTGCGGAGACATGGCTTAGCCACAGCCTGGGGGATGTTTCCAGAATGAGATTTTCACTCTGCAGCGGAGTGTGCACTGATATGAAACTTCCTGGCAGATTAAAACTGTGTGCCCGACCGAGACTCGAACTCGGGACCTTTGCCTTTCGCGGGCAAGTGCTCTACCAACTGAGCTACCGAAGCACGACTCACGCCCGGTACTCACAGCTTTACTTCTGCCAGTACCTCGTCTCCTACCTTCCAAACTTTACAGAAGCTCTCCTGCGAACCTTGCAGAACTAGCACTCCTGAAAGAAAGGATATTGCGGAGACATGGCTTAGCCACAGCCTAGGGGATGTTTCCAGAATGAGATTTTCACTCTGCAGCGGAGTGTGCGCTGATATGAAACTTCCTGGCAGATTAAAACTGTGTGCCCGACCGAGACTCGAACTCGGGACCTTTGCCTTTCGCGGGCAAGTGCTCTACCAACTGAGCTACCGAAGCACGACTCACGCCCGGTACTCACAGCTTTACTTCTGCCAGTACCTCGTCTCCTACCTTCCAAACTTTACAGAAGCTCTCCTGCGAACCTTGCAGAACTAGCACTCCTGAAAGAAAGGATATTGCGGAGACATGGCTTAGCCACAGCCTGGGGGATGTTTCCAGAATGAGATTTTCACTCTGCAGCGGAGTGTGCGCTGATATGAAACTTCCTGGCAGATTAAAACTGTGTGCCCGACCGAGACTCGAACTCGGGACCTTTGCCTTTCGCGGGCAAGTGCTCTACCAACTGAGCTACCGAAGCACGACTCACGCCCGGTACTCACAGCTTTACTTCTGCCAGTACCTCGTCTCCTACCTTCCAAACTTTACAGAAGCTCTCCTGCGAACCTTGCAGAACTAGCACTCCTGAAAGAAAGGATATTGCGGAGACATGGCTTAGCCACAGCCTGGGGGATGTTTCCAGAATGAGATTTTCACTCTGCAGCGGAGTGTGCGCTGATATGAAACTTCCTGGCAGATTAAAACTGTGTGCCCGACCGAGACTCGAACTCGGGACCTTTGCCTTTCGCGGGCAAGTGCTCTACCAACTGAGCTACCGAAGCACGACTCACGCCCGGTACTCACAGCTTTACTTCTGCCAGTACCTCGTCTCCTACCTTCCAAACTTTACAGAAGCTCTCCTGCGAACCTTGCAGAACTAGCACTCCTGAAAGAAAGGATATTGCGGAGACATGGCTTAGCCACAGCCTGGGGGATGTTTCCAGAATGAGATTTTCACTCTGCAGCGGAGTGTGCTGTGAGTACCGGGCGTGAGTCGTGCTTCGGTAGCTCAGTTGGTAGAGCACTTGCCCGCGAAAGGCAAAGGTCCCGAGTTCGAGTCTCGGTCGGGCACACAGTTTTAATCTGCCAGGGAGTTTCATATCAGCGCACACTCCGCTGCAGAGTGAAAATCTCATTCTGGAAACATCCCCCAGGCTGTGGCTAAGCCATGTCTCCGCAATATCCTTTCTTTCAGGAGTGCTAGTTCTGCAAGGTTCGCAGGAGAGCTTCTGTAAAGTTTGGAAGGTAGGAGACGAGGTACTGGCAGAAGTAAAGCTGTGAGTACCGGGCGTGAGTCGTGCTTCGGTAGCTCAGTTGGTAGAGCACTTGCCCGCGAAAGGCAAAGGTCCCGAGTTCGAGTCTCGGTCGGGCACACAGTTTTAATCTGCCAGGAAGTTTCATATCAGCGCACACTCCGCTGCAGAGTGAAAATCTCATTCTGGAAACATCCCCCAGGCTGTGGCTAAGCCATGTCTCCGCAATATCCTTTCTTTCAGGAGTGCTAGTTCTGCAAGGTTCGCAGGAGAGCTTCTGTAAAGTTTGGAAGGTAGGAGACGAGGTACTGGCAGAAGTAAAGCTGTGAGTACCGGGCGTGAGTCGTGCTTCGGTAGCTCAGTTGGTAGAGCACTTGCCTGCGAAAGGCAAAGGTCCCGAGTTCGAGTCTCGGTCGGGCACACAGTTTTAATCTGCCAGGAAGTTTCATATCAGCGCACACTCCGCTGCAGAGTGAAAATCTCATTCTGGAAACATCCCCCAGGCTGTGGCTAAGCCATGTCTCCGCAATATCCTTTCTTTCAGGAGTGCTAGTTCTGCAAGGTTCGCAGGAGAGCTTCTGTAAAGTTTGGAAGGTAGGAGACGAGGTACTGGCAGAAGTAAAGCTGTGAGTACCGGGCGTGAGTCGTGCTTCGGTAGCTCAGTTGGTAGAGCACTTGCCCGCGAAAGGCAAAGGTCCCGAGTTCGAGTCTCGGTCGGGCACACAGTTTTAATCTGCCAGGAAGTTTCATATCAGCGCACACTCCGCTGCAGAGTGAAAATCTCATTCTGGTATCGTATATGGTTTACTCCTGCTGACCTCATATGTTCTTTCCAACTCACTATCAATGAGATGGTTAATGAAATAGATAATATGGTACCTTTCTTCTTCTTATTCTTCTTCCCAACCTCTTCTGGCTCCATCTGTAGTATCTGAGATCCTTTTCAAACTTTCAATTAGTGGTTTAAACATTTCTGAGAGAGAATGATCTCGTTGCGTCTGTACTAATTTTAGCGCTCGTAATTTACTCTGAACAACCTTCCGCACCTCGATAACTTTACGTTTGGTCGACATGCTGTTGTAAACTAACCCGGTTTTGAGCTAGTATACAATTTATGTGTACTCTGTGACTACTGGTGGTAAAGAATTACACCTTACAGTTCTATTCCCCTGATAAAGCTGAGGGGTATATGCTAGTCCTGTGCTAACTTCTTTAATTTTTCCATAGACATATAGTTCACATTGCTGGATTCTGTCAATCAGCGCCGGCCAGAGTGGCCGAGCGGTTAAAGGCGCTACAGTCTGGAACCGGACGACCGCTACGGTCGCAGGTTCGAATCCTGCCTCGGGCATGGATGTGTGTGATGTCCTTAGGTTAGTTAGGTTTAAGTAGTTCTAAGTTCTGGGGGACTTATGACCACAGCAGTTGAGTCCCATAGTGCTCAGAGCCATTTGAACCATTTTTTTGTCAGTCAGCATCTCATTATCTCTAGCATTTGCAATGATAAGAATTTCCAGTTCCATTAATTTTGTCTTAATTACCTCAATTTTGGTGTCAGTGTATAGATGTATATTTGGCTTCTGCTTCAAATTCTCAAATGAGTATGCAACATACGTGACAATTTGTCCATGGTTTGCAATGTACTAACATGATCATGGATTGGTACACTACTTTTTAGGCAGAAACTCCCTGAAGGTTCATGTATTGCAACTGTCATTCAGTTGTCTCATTTTATCTATAACCGGAAAGCCGTACTGCATGTGGTCCCAGGATCCCCACATTGTTAACAAATTCACTGAACGTCATGTCAGTTTTTACATGTGCTTAGTAAATATAAATGCATGTTGTCCTGTCTGAAATCAGTAATAAGGTTTGCACATTCTCTCAACAACTACTGGAATATGTTTGGCTCAAATAAAAGATATAAGCCTACATATGAGGGTCAAAACAACAATATTTGGGTATCTGATCTTGATTTTCCACTACAATATCGTCAAATATGAATACAGTGTTCGGTATTAATTTCACAGGTTGCTGAATATCACTGCTTTCGCTGAATTTCTGGTGGGCTGCTCCATCAATGTCCTCCAAAGTCTCTTGTAATAACTAGTATTTGACCTGAATTTCTTTTTAAATATATATACATGCTCCAAGTGGATCCCCTGAGGATGTGTTAACAGTGACTGAACTTGAATAGTCTTCCTTCAGTCGGATGGGCCAACAATCAAAGTATGTATATAATTGGGAAGCAGAACTGCTCTTCTTCTTCTCTCAGTTCGCTGTATCATTACAGGACCAGTCAGTCACTACAATGCTCTTTTGATGAGGGTGTTTCATACACTCTTTCAGGATATCGACTATTACTATTACAGTACTATTAGCGTACTGGCGGCTTCATAGAAAAAGACACACTACACTTTTTTGTATACTTATTTACAAATTCTTACATATAGTACAGTATGTGAAGATACTTAAGGAAGATTGTAGTTCTGTGTTTACATCTGGCTCATACATTTTTTTTGTACTGATGCACAATATGCATTGTATATTTGAGCAATGATTTCTTCTGTTGGACGAAGAGTTTCACTCCATCTACAACAATTTATCCACATTCTCTTGCAGAATCTGTAGACACGTGGTTGCCATCTTTGCCAACAATCTAGAGCTGGCTAGACTGCATAACTGGAAATAAATAAATAAATATATATATATAGTGCTCCTGTAGGTGAGTGCACTCTCTGTTGTCAAATAGTTTTAGTGGTTGCAGGAAGTCTCCTACACTGATTGTATGATTACCTGTTATCACAGAGGGAGAGTGATCATTTCCATGGAATATCGCAGAAATCTGCGATAGAGTATCACAAACATGAGCCCAGTCATCGAGGAATTTATTACCGCGACGTCACTATAGTGAGGAATTTAGGATACTACCACTGGATAGGACTCTTGATCCGACATCATTCCCACAATGACATGTTTACAAGTGCACTTGTTTAAACTGCAACGAGATTAAATTGCATTAATTTACATGCCAGGTGGCTGCTGTGATGTGTTTATCACACCTGTGAGCAGACAAAAGTAATTATTACGAAGTATATATTTCTTCTAACTACATTCCTATTCATAAGTGGTAATACTTACATGGCAGGTATTCCATGGTGGTTCAGCTGGAGAACCACAGTTTCGCTGAGGGAAAAAAGAGGATCGTGTTACTTGTTACTGCTTGTTAAATATTCGATTGTCTGAGATCGTGAAACTTGTCTGAAGTGCTTCTAGACATTTATAGCAAACACCCAGAGATGTTAGTTTAAATGCTATTGGTTGTTATATGTTTCCAGCACAACTTATACCTTTGAACATGATGTTGTTGTTGTTGTTGTTGTGGTCTTCAGTCCTGAGACTGGTTTGATGCAGCTCTCCATGCTACTCTATCCTGTGCAAGCTTTTTCATCTCCCAGTACCTACTGCAACCTACATCCTTCTGAATCTGCTTAGTGTATTCATCTCTTGGTCTCCCTCTACGATTTTTACCCTCCACGCTGCCCTCCAATACTAAATTGGTGATCCCTTGATGCCTCAGAACATGTCCTACCAACCGATCCCTTCTTCTGGTCAAGTTGTGCCACAAACTTCTCTTCTCCCCAATCCTATTCAATACTTCCTCATTAGTTATGTGATCTACCCATCTAATCTTCAGCATTCTTCTGTAGCACCACATTTCGAAAGCTTCTATTCTCTTCTTGTTCAAACTATTTATCGTCCATGTTTCACTTCCATACATGGCTACACTCCATACAAATACTTTCAGAAATGACTTCCTGACACTTAAATCTATACTCGATGTTAACAAATTTCTCTTCTTCAGAAACGCTTTCCTTGCCATTGCCAGTCTACATTTTATATCCTCTCTACTTCGACCATCATCAGTTATTTTGCTCCCCAAATAGCAAAACTCCCTTACTACTTTAAGTGTCTCATTTCCTAATCTAATTCCCTCAGCATCACCTGACTTAATTAGATTACATTCCATTATCCTTGTTTTGCTTTTGTTGATGTTCATCTTATATCCTCCTTTCAAGACACTGTCCATTCCATTCAACTGCTCTTCCAAGTCCTTTGCTGTCTCTGACATGCACATGATACTTTACGTATATTTAGCTGGCTGCCTCAAGTGTTTAACAATGATGTTCATGTTCTTAGAACGAGCCCCACTATAAACATTACAATGTGGACGTACAAAGTCTGACTGATGGGTCTTCTCCTATTCAACTGGACTGTGATGGTTGTAAAAAGGAAGAAGCAATAAATAAATGGGTTTTTTAGTAGGTTGGTGGGAATTAAACATCTTATTCACTAAGTCCCTGTGAGTACTTTTATTTCTTTACTGGATAGCTGCTAACGATGACACCTGATTCTTGGCCTCCTGCAGGTTGCAGAACAAGTCCAGTTCTAAAACAGGCCAGTGCTGACATGGGTGCATATTGCAGAATCACCACTTTAGTAAGTCAAGGTTGCAAAATACTGACTCGAGCTGTTTACAGAAGACTGGGAAGGTATCTAACAGGCTTTGGGGAAGATTACTTGTTGCATTCAAGTTATAACACCTCCGAATTTGTTTCTCGGGAGTAATAACGGATAGAAGCACGCGGTTTGTTTAAAGTTACGCGTTCACTCGCTGTGAATGCGTGACAGAGATGGCAGCATTGTGTGGCACACAGAGCTTTTGCTGCAGAGGCGGGAGTGAGCATTATTTTTTATATTTAAAATGGCGACGTTTTCACTACCAGAACAGCACGTTATCGCTTGTTTTCTCCAGTTGCGTGGGGTGACACCGACTGAAATTCATCGCCACGTGAATGAAACATAAGGTGATGGAGACATGGAAGCATGCAACGTACGTTCGTGAGTGCGAAAGTTCAAAGAAGGGATCGTGTGGGAGCAAAACAAGACAATCTTGGCCTTTTGCCAGCCGGTCTGACATAGTCGCTCGAGCAGAGCAGTTTGCTTTGGAGGGTCTCAGAACGAATATGAAACACTTCGCCTCCAACGCTGCATTTCCGTGGAATTTGTGCACATAATCCTGCATGAAGACTGAAAACGCGAAAAGTGACCCCCAGGTGGATGCCATGAATACTGACAGACCACTACAAGGCTGTGTCGTGGCATGTTGCCAGACAATGTTAACGTGTGATGTCATGAATGGGACTCTCTTTTCATCAATTATGACACTGGATGAGGTATGAATTCCGTTTTTAACCTCAAACGAAGCAGCAGCAGATCAATGGAAATATAGAGAAGAAGAGTCTTGCACAGGATAGACCAGCGTGAAAACTTGCGTAAAACTTGTCTTTGGGTCTAAGACGTGACAACAACAAGATATGCAACTTTATTTCTACCAACGGTTAAGCTGTCACAGTATGCAGACGATATGTGCCTGCACTGAACCGCCTCGTCTGTCTTAGGTAGTCACCAAAGTCTAGATCGTCATGATACCTTACTGGTTTGTACGCTGATGATACAGTGGGCTCATGGGCTCATAATATTGCCTTGCTTACATTCTTACATCTTATCGTTTTCCATGGATCCCTTGGAGAGGAGCCTTTTTTTTTATCTCAGATACATGGATATTGTACAATTCTAACGCAGACAGAATTATGAGCTACAATCCTTGTGAAGATATTCATCGATGGAGAAGAGGGAGTTGGCCAACAGGAAGTTCTTTAATTCGCTCTGATATCGATCTTTATCCCTTACAAGACCTTTGATATGTTCCGGTAAGTTATTTAATATAAGAGTACCCATGTATTTGACTCCTTTTTGTACTTATGTGAAGCTTTTATAGTCCTTTAGGTTCTAGTATTATAATCATGCTTTGCACTATTTTGTGCAAAAAGAGACATGTTGGAAATGACAAAGGTTTATTTAAAAACTATTAATTTTTGCACTACTGCTGTGGCTAATTGATATTTCGGATTTTTACTCTGTTATTAGTAAAGAAAACCACTTGTTGTAACAGAGACCAAACAAATACCGAAAAATACCAGTAATTCAGAACTAAAATACCGGTATCGGTTTTCTCCAGTCGGCGTTTTCCATCAGTAGCAACAACACTGAGTTACTTCGATTTCTGGGAGTCACGAATTATTATCGTAGCTTTGTTCTGAACCATGCCCCCTTAGCGGCGTCACTGAATGAGTTCCAACGAGAGACGCATAAATCCGATGACAGGGTACTGACAAAGCACTATTACCTTTTGGTAAACTGAAATACACTATCGCAGACGCCACACTGTTGGTTCATCCAGTTCTGCAAGCACCACTTGCCCTTCCGTGACAGCAATGTGTGCATTGCTGCAACAGCAGACGAATCAGTGTTGGTAGCCTTTAGCACTCGTTAGCAAGTAGTTCTCCGACCCAGCGAAAACGGCCCACGTACGGTCCTAAATTATATGAAAAACCAATCTGCCTTCCAGACGAATTCTTCGGCAGCACTGCAAGTGGCGTTATTGAAACATCGGACACACGGCGACTGCGTCCGGCAGCAACGGGGCCACGTGAAGCTCGTCATCCATTTGTTTTCAGTGGGTTGTCAAAATCAAAGCAGGTTTTCTTCCGACAGGACTCTTTGGGTACGTCTTTGCAGCCACCTTATAACAGGCCTTCTAACTTTATTCAGCAGAGGTGACAAACAGAGTAACTTAGATACCGGAGCAATTCCGGGTAAAATTTCAGTCGACAAGTTAAATCTCGTTTGCTGTACACCTACACCAACTGGAACAAGGCACCCGGGCAATTCAACACAGGCACGCCTACAGAACTCCCCACTCCACTGCGCTCCCGGAGCAGGCGCACCGCAAGCGCCGTCAAACGATGCCAGTGGCACTTCAACGAACGAAACCAATCAAGCTGTTACGCAATCGGGGCGCCGCGTGCGATTCAGCCGACGATATCGTTAACGGTGGGTGGGAGGGGAATTCCGCAGTGACATGTCCACATGGCGTGGTGAGGTGCGCACGCGTTGTTTGCGTTTAGCATGTTGTGCTGGTTGGTTTGTGGGGTTGAAGGGAGCATACCTCAAAGGCCATCGGTCCCTGTTGTGCTGCTTGCGAGCGATCGCGCGTTTGTTTACTTCCGCGTAGCGGCTTGTTTCAGAGTCCGACTTCATTGACCATTACCACCCAGCCACGATAAAATTAACTTTTCCATTAGATCACGAACGACCGAAGGCGTATGAAGTTGAACGTTTTGTACGGGATGAAATGCGTCTTACAACATAAGACAAGAAACAGCAGTCGATTTAGAAGAGACAGGGGATCCAGTATTAGAATTAGAATTCAAGAGAGCTTTGGAGGACTTAAAATCAAGTAAGGCTGAAGGGATAGGCAAAATTATTGGGGTAAATGTCAACAAAACAGCTATTACGTTTGTTTGTAGTATGTATGGGTCTGGCGACATACCATATAACTATCGGGAAAATATCATTCACACAGTTCCATAGACTGCATGAGCTGACAAGTATGAGAATTATCGCACAGTCGGATTAGCAACTCATGTATCCAAGTTACTTACAAGAATAATATATAGAAGAATGGGAAAGAAAGTTGAGGATGTGTTAGGTGACGATCATTTTGGCTTTAGGAAAGGTAAAGGCACCAGAGAGGCAATTCTGGAGTTGCAGTTGATAATGGAAACAAGATTAAAGAAAAATCAAGGCACGTTCAAAGGATTCGTCGGCCTGGAAAAAGCGTTCAACAATGTAAAATGGTTGAAGATGTTAGAAATTCTGAGAAAGAAAAGCGGTAAACCATAGGAAGAGACGGGTAATATACAATATGTACGTGAGCCATGAGGGAATAATAAGAATGGACGACCAAGAGCGAAGTGCTCGGATTAAAAAGGGCGTAAGACAGGGATGTAGTCTTTCGCCCCTACTGTCCAATCTGTATATCGAAGAAGCAAGTATGGAAATAAAAGAAAGGTTCAGGAATAGGATTAGTTAATATATGCCTACTATAGGGAACATTTTCTCACAAACTACTGGAGACAGAGAGGTAAAAATTTTACTGTATGTGCATTCATATGTTACAACAATACTGAAACAACAGTTTATTGTCAAAGTATTTTCTTACAGAGATATTGTACATTTATTTTTAAGTAAATTTTTTCCATCGCTTTTTACTAGACTATCACCCCTAAGTCTTTTGTAAATCAAGTAATTAAAAAATCGTTGTTTCAGTATGTAATAGGGACCTATGTCACTACGTCATAAAAATTTCAGACTTCTAGGTTGACCAGTACCTGAGATAATGTTCCTAGATGAAGTAAAAAGTAAACTTACGGGAAACGGAGAAAGAAGATTAAAACATTCCTGATCCGTAGCTAATACCCCCTTCACAGTCTTCATAATCATCTTCAAGTCTTCTTTTGGCACCCCTCTGCACCTGTCTTGCTTTTTTCACTAATGTCTTGATTATATTATCAGCATGCCTTAGTCTGTGCTGATCTAAAAAGAACATAGCACGTACCGTACGGGAACCAACACACATACCCAACTTTTGAAGGACCTGGCATTTAGTTATATTTCCAAGATTGAAGGTTGCCACAGCATCATACACACCAAAATGTAGTGTATTAATTCCGACAAACACTGTTTTTGGGAGACGATGCCATATCACACTATTCAAGCACTCGTTGGGGTTCTGCGTTTTTCCGTGAAGACATTTCATCAGAAGACTTCTGTCAGCCAGATCTCTGAAAATGGGCTTTATTTCTGCCATGATGGCTGATGGTAGACTGTGGTGGTGAATGTATTTCTCTCCTGTTGTTAGTCCCCTATTGTATTTACACCAGCTGTTTTCACCTTTGGGACACAAACCATGTTGTGGATGCTCATCCGTGGATGCGGTGTGGAAATATAAAGCCCATATAGCTCTCCTAATTTCTTCAAGATTGCCTGTATTTTGCCTGATTGCAAGGCCATAGCAGTTCTGAATGTGCTCTATTATGGAATCAGTCAATCTTCCTCTGCCATCCAAGGTTTTCCCATCATCTAGTTTTTTCCCTTTCATAACTGATTTTAACCTTCTCAGCCTGGCACCCATTCTCTTCTGCACATGTCCTATACATTCAAGTTTGCTTATATTTACACTGTTCCCATATGGTTTGCTTTCCAAAACTTCTTTGAATGCTTTAGAGTCACCATCTCCCAGATATTTGACATAGCGAACATTATACCACTGTGAAGAGCGATGAAAAATTTTCTTCACCCCAGCAACCTCCATGCCACCACTACTACCATAATAATTAGCAATACAGTCATCACTGTGTTCATTTTTCAGCCTGCCTGTGCACCTACAGTATTTAGACATTATTGCAACATCAATAACCTTGCCAGTATCAACACTAGTTGCTGTTACAACACCATTGTTGGAGGTGTGGCCCCTTTTCTGCCACGTGCCATGAAACGCCACTGTGAGGTCACGACTGCCGTCATTTTCTTCCACTGCTTCTTCCACAGCAACCTGCATTGACTTCTGTGCTACATCTTCAACTGCAGATCCTAGTACATAATTGTAAGCTTCAAACTTTGAAGGTGCACTTGGAAGATTTAGAACACCACATAGCATATCACCAGCTGCTTTGCCCTTACCAATTGCTCGCAATCCATAAACTAACCTAATATTTACACTATAAAGTTCAGTTTTCTTGTATCCATTATTTACAGTTACTGAAACCGAACTTGGAAACTTACAGCTGTATTTACAAACACTGCATATTAAATTAAACTGGGCAGCCAGGCCAACATGGGATTCTACTTTCAGAGAAACGTTTCCATGACATTTTTTGCAGCACAAACTGTTTTCAAGAGCTTCACACAATATATTCGTATCAATGAGTTCAAAAACTTCATTCCCTCTATCAAGTAAATTATATTTCTCTTCCAAATCTCTTAGTTTTTTATGAGAAGCACTGTTTTCATTTGGTGTAAGTTCGTTCGGCAAATCAGTAATAAGTGGATTCACATTTTCCAACAGTGATGATGATGAACTGCTTTGCTTTGCTAATGAATCATTATTTCTTTTCTTTTGCCAGTTCACACGCTTTTTAAATACTTTTGCTTTAGCTCTAGGCATTTTCACTGCGAAAAATGAAGCACTAAATACGAAATAACTCAACAACAACTACTTTCTTATATCACACTGTTTACAAAACAGTCCCGCCACAAAGTCAAAGAGTAACTTGAGGAAACCAGAGAGAAACATTTTCGGGCAACTAGTGTATAAATAGTCGCTGGAAACCGGGATATTTGAATTCATGTCACTTTAAAGGTACTGCCAAAAAGTTCATGGTCAGCCACGAGAGACGTGTATAACTAAAGCGCAATACCCGATCTCACAAATATATAAAAATAAAATAGTTATAATTGTAGTAGAGCTATGTATGATACGTCATTTTAAAGAGGAAACATGGCAGATGGTCAGCCACGAGAGACGTGTATAACTAAAGCGCAATACCCGATCTCACAAATATATAAAAATAAAATAGTTATAATTGTAGTAGAGCTATGTATGATACGTCATTTTAAAGAGGAAACATGGCAGAATATAATACGCCAATAAAAAAAAATTCGATTTTTTAACCCAAAATCCGATTCCGTATCCCCTTAAAGAAAAATCAAGGCACGTTCAAAGGATTCGTCGGCCTGGAAAAAGCGTTCAACAATGTAAAATGGTTGAAGATGTTAGAAATTCTGAGAAAGAAAAGCGGTAAACCATAGGAAGAGACGGGTAATATACAATATGTACGTGAGCCATGAGGGAATAATAAGAATGGACGACCAAGAGCGAAGTGCTCGGATTAAAAAGGGCGTAAGACAGGGATGTAGTCTTTCGCCCCTACTGTCCAATCTGTATATCGAAGAAGCAAGTATGGAAATAAAAGAAAGGTTCAGGAATAGGATTAAAATTCAAGGTGAAAGGATATTAATGATACGATTCGCTGAAGATATTCCTGTCCTGAGTGAAAGTGAAGAAGAATTACATGACCTGCTGAATGGAATGAACAGTCTAATGAGTACAGAATATGGGCTGAGAGCAAATCGCAGAAAGACGAAACTAGTGAGAAGTGGCAGATATGAGAACAGCGAGAAACCTAACATCGGAATTGATGGTCATGAAGTAAATGAAGTTAAGGAATTCTGCTACCAAGGCAGCAAAATAACCAGTGACGGACGAAGCAAGGAGGGCATCAAAAGCAGACTAGTATTGGCAAAAAGGGCATTCCTGTCCAAGAGGAATCTGATAGTATCAGACATAGTCCTTAGCTTGAGGAAGAAATTTCTGAGAATGTACATATGGAATACAGCATTGCATGGTAGTGAAAAATGGACTGCGGGAAAGCCGGAACATAAGAGAATCGAAGCATTTCAGATGTGGTGCTACAGACGAACGTGGAAGATTATGTGAACTGAAAGGTACGAAATGAGGAGGTTCTGCGCAGAATCGGAGAGGAGAGGGATATGTGAAAAACACTGACAAGGAGAAGGGACAGGACGAAGGGACATCTGTTAAGACATCAGGGAATGACTTCCATGGTACTCGAGGGAGCTGTAGAGGGCAAAAACTGCAGAGGAAGACAGAGATTGGAATACATTCAGCAAATAATTGAGGATGTAGGTTGCAAGCGCTGCTCTGAGATGAAGAAATTGGCACAGGAGAGGAATTCGTGCCAGGCCATTGCATGGGGGCTTAATTAATATTATTGAAAATGATTTTGATTTTAATAGCTGTATGTCCGATTACGCTGTGTCTCGTAATCGGTTGGCCCTGACTAGAATTGTTACGCAATCTGACTGCAACAAACAATGTACGAAAATTTTCGTGAACACAGTTAATTAATTAAGTCCCCAGCAGCTATAAAATCTACGAAACCAATAAGCACAAAAGTAACTGTTCTGTATGTGGGAGTGTGACTCAACGTACGCATCTGGCATGGTTCTTCTTCAATAACACAAGAATTTTTAATTAACATTTATACTGAATTAATTAAAGAAAGTAAAAATACCATAGTTACTCAAGAGAATCACAATTACACTCTAATCCAAGAACACAAGCCAGATGCTTTGTTGACTGAACCTGTAATGACGCATTATTTCAGATACACAAATAATAAAAGAACATTGTGGTTTTTACCTTCATATATATTCACGAAATGCACTCTGATCATTACAACAACATCTGTTATCTCTCCCATTGAAATAACTGCATAAAACATGGAACAACACTCTCCACTACAACATATCGCTCCGACTTCACGACAAGCAGTGCCCACTAGCACATCTCGGCACGACTCTTAACACGCACTGTCCTCTACGAGCTCTCTGCTAGCACTGACTCTATGAACTCTCGACAACCACTGTGGAGACGGCTTAATAGTACTCTTTGGCGCAATCTCTGGCGCAGTGGCACAGTGTAGCCACCTTTCATATGCCCCTCCTCCACAGGCCAGAATTTGATGGTATTTTTGCCAGCATTGGTGGTGAAAATACCACCAATTTCGTCCACAAAAATACAGACAAAAACAAAAGATAATATTAATACCTAAACATCACATAATTAGTTAAAATTTTGGCTTTGCACTGACCTTTCACTAACCTAATATATGAAATACAGTAAGCAATACAACTTCTTTTCATGCATGTGACTTTACATAATAGTTTACACAATATACAAAAAATCAGTTTATACAAATGTTCACATAAAATGCTTTCAATGATTAGTTTATACAAAAAAAAGATACTAACAGGTGACATCTTTTCAGTAGAAGCAGTCCATCAGTTGCACCCAGCAATGTTGAGAGCAGGTGCAGACACCAACAAGTGACCATCATTTCAGTAGAAGCAGTCCATCAGTTGCACCCAGCAATGTTGAGCAGGTGCAGACAGCAACAAGTGACATTATTTCAGTAGAAGCAGTTCCATCTGTGGCACCCAGTAAAGTTCAAGAGGTACACACAGCAACAAGTCACATTAGTTCAGTAGAAGCAATCCATCAGAGGTGCCCAGCAATGTTAAGCAGGTGCAGACACCAACAAGTGACTTCATTTCAGTAGAAGCAGTTCCATCTGTGGCACCCAGTAAAGTTCAAGAGGTACACACAGCAACAAGTCACATTAGTTCAGTAGAAGCAGTCCATCAGAGGCACCCAGTAATGTTGAGTAGGTGCAGACAGCAACAAGTGACTTCATTTCAGTAAAAACAGTTCATCAGTTGCACCCAGCAATGTTGAGAGCAGGTGCAGACACCAACAAGTGACACCATTTCAGTAGGAGTAGTCCATCAGTTGCACCCAGCAATGTTGAGCAGGTGCAGACAGCAACAAGTGACATTATTTCAGTAGAAGCAGTCCATCAGTGGCACCCAGCAATATTGAGTAGGTGCAGACAGCAACAAGTGACTTCATTTCAGTAAAAAC
The DNA here is from genome assembly GCF_023864345.2 of Schistocerca serialis cubense. Classification (NCBI taxonomy): domain Eukaryota; kingdom Metazoa; phylum Arthropoda; class Insecta; order Orthoptera; family Acrididae; genus Schistocerca; species Schistocerca serialis. The sequence continues at coordinate 370,926,840 of NC_064639.1, forward strand.
AGTCCATCAGTTGCACCCAGCAATGTTGAGTGCAGGTGCAGACACCAAAAAGTCACATTTCTCAGCAGAAGCAGTTCCACAAAATTCACTAACACTGATCACACTGTTCATCAGAGTTTATGAGCAGAAATTAAACATGTCCTAGTGGCACCAATCATGAAGAAAAGGTACAAGTAACAGTCCATAATTTTTTTTTACAATCACTGATCACACAGTTCATCAGCAGAAATTAAACACGACCAAATGTCACACATCATGTTGAAAAGTGCAGGTAACAGTTCAGAATATTTATCTTCACTAATCAGACAGTTCAGGCATGAACAATAGTTTGAATGCACATACAAATGCTTTTACAGTAAGATACAAATCATAACAAACACACAAATGATATCAGATAATTATCCTATTAACTATTACAAATACTCAAATATCAGAAAACCTATAATATTCATGGGTGTCAGTGCAAGCCACTACAAACAAATAAAATAATATTTAGGAGATAGGTGGGTAGGATTAGTAAAGGAAAACACACAAAACACACTCACTCATCTTTCATCCACATTAATGCTACTGTGTAATTAAATAGGGTTAATTGTGTAAATGAAATTCTGTCTAAATCTGATGTTCATCATGTGTATCAAGTAGTACTGGCAGCAATGTATAATAGTCAATAATAGTTAGTCAACGTCATAGTCATCATGTCAAGACCAATGTTTGCCAAGCCAGATCAAAATGTACTGTTGTTGAACAACTGTCAGTGAGCCAAGATATGCAATTACTTCCTCTCCCCAAAAAAAAAAGTATATACTGCTTAGTTATTTAACAAAGTGTGTGTATAGACTATCTTCCTTCTATTTTAGTGTTCTAGTCTGCTCTCTTCATCCTCCTTGTTCCATAAGACCAACAAAAAAAATATGCTCCTCACTTACTTTACCTCTTATACACCAAAACTCCAATAATCATCAGCTTCACACAATCTCAATAATACCTCAATAATACCTCTTCAATACGTCTTATCATCAATATCATTTACCTTACCTCTTGTCCACAAAAACTCCAATAATCATCTACTTCACATACTCTCAATACCTCAATAATACGTCGATAAATATAAACCTCAGCACCAATATCATTTCACTTCCATAACAACTTTTTCCTCTAGTCAGTCTCCTCGAACAAGTACAGATAAAATCCTAGTGCAACTTCAATTCAGCATCCCATACAATCCGAAGACACATTGTCAACACACAACCTCTGTGTAATCCATCTGAGCCCAATCTTCTACTCATTATGAATTATAAGATACATTTTGGTTCCTTGTCCATCATTAAATAAAAGAAATGCATACCTGACCTCTAACAGACTTAGTTCGAATAACTCTCAGTAATTAAGTACGATTACGGAGTGTGAATGATCATAATATTTCACAGTGTGTACACCACTTCAAGAATTATGGCAGACAGAAGCAAACATGTGGAGTATTTCTTGTGTCAAGTGTCACTTCCTATTTCAATTGCTCACGAAAATGCAGTGTAATACTGTCAATGGTCTAAACCTAGTTTCGGTCTGTCATGTCGTTAGCCTCCTTCCTATTAGCATAAATTTATACAGCTTCCATAAAACCTCAGCTCATGTGACTTCTATGACTTTCTTGTACTAATGTCGTTCGTCGAATTATAGCAGTTAATTTTCTTATCTTAAAACTATAAGGCACTGAGCGTAAGCAAAACTTGCAATAGCGATTAAATATACCAGTAGAGAACAGAATGTCAACAAGTGGATGCAGCACAATTCCTACAACGAGGCTCTGCCAAGCGAACAATCTATAATTAATACCATAGTGTGACCTAAACTCTATGTTCGTACACCTTATATCAGCATTTCTATATACCAAATTAAAGAGTAGTTATGGCAACAAAACAGAAATGTGTAAATATGTAATCCATGCAAAAAGCAGCAAACATATATCTTACGTAATAAACAAGTCATTAGCATCATATCAGCATACGCAAATAAATGTTCATATGTAATCTTAATAAGTAAACATGAAGGCGCAAGCAAATAAATGACAAAGTATAACTTACATACATATCAGCACAACTAATCAGGTGACAATTATAATTTAAATAAATAAGCACAGCAGGCACATAATTAAAAAAATGACATCAGTGAAAAAGCAGTGCAGCCAAGCGATGCATAATATATACAAGTTACAACCCAGTTCATTAATAATCATTGTCAAATTCAGTTAACGTACGCAAGCGCGTCGCTTCACACGTAAATTCATAGAACATGAAATTAGCACAAAGTATGAATCACGTAATCGCGAGCAGCAAATTACGTCTAAAGTACGTACCTAAGTGGAAATAGGTTACCTGTAAAATGAACTCAATTAATAGTTACCTTTTTTTAGTTTATTAGTTTCTTCTTCGAAATTACATTCTTCCTGAAAATTTCTCGATAGCAAGTCGTCTTAACGTCGGACACGCACAGAATTTACCTGAAGGTCTTAAATACTTTATACACCGTATCCTGCAAAATACTGAATGTTAATATCACAATTCAACAAGTCCTTATAGCTTTATACAGAATTTAGTCGGAGAAATTAGGCTGTGTGTTTGTTTACGGCTGTCAGTGCATTCGCACTGAGCGCTCGATCAGCTGTGGGCGCGTGACGTCGGAAGCTATTGTTCGCGGTCAACGACTGCCTTGTGCGGCGCGCAGACTTGACTGTTGCTTTGAGTATGTGCCGCCGCCAAAACACAGCGCGGTATCCTTGTACTCTCTGCATGTTTACATGTAGCTGTTAGTTTCTCTAAAGTATGTTATTCCACAAAAATTTTAACGTTTGATATATGATGTATTCCTTTAGAGCGTCGAGATTTAAGAGTTTCTACTTCGACAGTGTTATCATGAATAATTTTGCGAATTCTATATGGACCGTTATAAAGCAGAAAAAATTTGCGACACAAGCCTTTTCCTTTGTGAGACAAACGGTGGGACTTAATTAATACCTTTTGACCAACTGACAAGATTTTTGAACGACCAGGACGTCTAGCTGATTTCTCTCTTCTAGCATCCGCAGATGCAATATTTCGTAGAGCCAGGTTGACAACTTCAGAATGCCGCAGTTTCCGTGAAGGCGGAAAAGGAACGATTTCAGAAATGCGATTTGTCGGTACCTTATTTTTTAATATTAATAGAGGCGGTAAAGAAGTTGAGTCATTAGGAAGTTCATTCAGAATGTTTTGAAAAATATGAAGGTACTGATCCCAAGTTCTGTGATTCTGATGACAATAAAGACGGCACAATTTATTGATTTCCTTCATCCATCTCTCTAAAGCGTTAGATTGAGGGTGAAAAAGTGAAATGAAGATTGGTTTAATTTTACGACGCTGAAGAGTACGAAGCCAAATTTTAGAACGAAACTGTGATCCATTATCTGATATAACCTTATCAACGTGACCGACTTCTTTAAGAAAATGTTTGATAAAAGCGTTAGATACTGAACGAGCTGTTGCTTTGCGTAAAGGTGTAAAACACACATATTTTGATGTCAGTTCCACTGCTACGAAAATGTACGCAAAACCATTAGAAGAACGAACCACTGGACCAAACAAATCGACTGCAGCCATCTCCTTTAATTTCGCTGGAATGACGGGAAACAACGGTGCTCTGTGAGAAATCGTTGGAGGCTTAGCCATTTGACATAATTTGCATTTGGCAAGAACAGATCGAATACGTTTTTCCATATTACTGAAGTAACAATTTTCTCGTAATTTATGAAAGCATTTTCGGGGACCAAAGTGTGCATAACTGAAATGCGTATACCAAATCAATTTATTGACCCACTCATCAGGAATACAAACTAACCAAACGGAGTTGTCGACCGATTTTCGTTTAAAAAGAACTTTCCAGATAGATCGCAAAAACGAAGTGTGGCCAAATCGTCCAATCTAACAAAGCGTCGAAGAAAATTACAGAGACCAAGAAAACTACGAACATCACGTTTTGTGGTAGGAACAGCATAGTTACGAATAGCGTCTAATTTTTCTGGATCAGGAAGAATACCTTCTGTAGAAATAATGTGACCGAGAAATTTCATCTGAGAACGACCAAATTCAGATTTTTCTAAGTTCACTGTAATGCCAACTCTTGCAAAGACACGTAACAATGAATCCAAAATTTTGTTGTGCTCACTCCAAGAACGTTTAGCAATAAGAATGTCGTCAACATACGAAGTAATATTGTCACGAAGATAAACAGGTAACATTTCGTTTAAACTACAATGAATGCTGCAATAGGTACAGTAAGTCCAATCGGTAATTTCCAAAGTCACTTTTGGGTAAAACAGTCATATCCGGTTATTGTTTATCTACTCACTAGATAGATTGATAGTCGAAGAGTTGGTTTGACAGATGCAAAGAATAGTAAAAGAGTAGGTAGCGGTACAGAAAACTAAAAGAGAAATAGCACCACTACAGCTCGGGGCCCTATGCTCGCTACGGCACATATTCACTTAGAGTAGTGAATCCCCTGAGGACATTAATAGCCGCACATAATTTCTAGTTCGTGACTTAGTGGCAAATTTGGCGGAAGTGCGTACGTAAATTGATCTAACCATGAACATGGATGTATGTCATTCTTAGATTTGCGGAAGATCTTAAATTTCCGGACAGTCAAAAAGTGTTTATAGTCAAAGTTTTCGCCTCGTGGCGACAAAGACCTACCGCGTCTGTCCCAGTCCGAATGCCGATTATTGTCAAGTTCGCGCGCCTGGCACTCTCTTGTTGCATCCCGTAAATGAAAAAAATTACTTTCTTCACATCCTTCTGCTAAACTAACACTTGTCAATTTATCTGAGATCTCCTCAACTCTTTCCGATGAGTCACTTAATTGTTCTTTCACTTTATTTACGTCTTCTGTAAATGTCGCGACTCGGGTGTCGGTGTTGTCACATTTGGTAGTTAACTGTTCACACTGTTGCGTTAAGTTATTTATTCTGTCATTTGGTACGGATTCCGCGATTCTTTCAATTATTTCTTCCTTGTCTTGTGCGCGTTGTAAATTTAATTCTGAAAATTTCTGTACTATCACGTGGTCTCTTTCCTCCTGTTCTCTATCCTGTTCCTCTTGTCTGATTTCTGTTGAAATTAAACTATTATTGTGAGCATTCAAAATCGGTTGTACTTCTTCTCTAATTTCTTTCTTTAATTCATCTTTCATGTTTTTGAAACACGTCCCTGTTCGTGAGCCTAACTGTGTTTCCATTGTTTCCATCTCGGTTTTACTTGTTCCTATTTGTGAGCCTAACCGTATCGTCAAAGTTTCCATCTTCGAGTTAATTCTTCCTATTTGTGTTTTTAATTCAGATCTAAACCGTGTTTCCACATTTAATATAGCACTCATCAACTGCTCCATAGTAACTGTTTCAAAATTCTTTTCCCCCCTAACATTTCCCGCAAAAGCAGTTTCCTTCGTCATAGCTGTAAAGCTATCTGTGTTCGATACTATTTCAGAATCTTCTATCGTTAATCTCGGATTCTGTGAATTTTCTGATTGAGAAAAATTTTGAAATGGTTCCGGACTATTTTCCCGACTTATTACATTGTTTTCCACTTCATTATCCATCATACTGTTTTCCTCTGTTGGCGAGTTCGCCATGTCAACAATTTCGTCATTCTCACTATTCATCATTTTTGCCTTTTTCATAGATCGCGTAATCATTTACAAAATACACAAAAAATTCGTCACTGTTCGAAAATCACACACAATGACTCCTTATCTCCAACAGTACTATTCACACGAGATGTTTCCCTCAAACACGATTAACGAACAATTGAAATAATTGCACAAAATTGTCAAACGCGTATACAAGGCAATAAAAATTAAATTTTGAAAAATACCATTAGAAGAATGCTAATTACCAAATCTACACATGCAAAATAGACTACAATTAATAAACTACAAATTACTACAACAATACTACGGTCTACTATTTTTATAATCAGAAGAATCCAAGGGACGATCCGAAGCAGCGGTCGCCACGTGCATGGGGGCTTAATTAATATTATTGAAAATGATTTTGATTTTAATAGCTGTATGTCCGATTACGCTGTGTCTCGTAATCGGTTGGCCCTGACTAGAACTGTTACGCAATCTGACTGCAACAAACAATGTACGAAAATTTTCGTGAACACAGTTAATTAATTAAGTCCCCAGCAGCTATAAAATCTACGAAACCAATAAGCACAAAAGTAACTGTTCTGTATGTGGGAGTGTGACTCAACGTACGCATCTGGCATGGTTCTTCTTCAATAACACAAGAATTTTTAATTAACATTTATACTGAATTAATTAAAGAAAGTAAAAATACCATAGTTACTCAAGAGAATCACAATTACACTCTAATCCAAGAACACAAGCCAGATGCTTTGTTGACTGAACCTGTAATGACGCATTATTTCAGATACACAAATAATAAAAGAACATTGTGGTTTTTACCTTCATATATATTCACGAAATGCACTCTGATCATTACAACAACATCTGTTATCTCTCCCATCCAAATAACTGCATAAAACATGGAACAACACTCTCCACTACAACATATCGCTCCGACTTCACGACAAGCAGTGCCCACTAGCACATCTCGGCACGACTCTTAACACGCACTGTCCTCTACGAGCTCTCTGCTAGCACTGACTCTATGAACTCTCGACAACCACTGTGGAGACGGCTTAATAGTACTCTTTGGCGCAATCTCTGGCGCAGTGGCACAGTGTAGCCACCTTTCACCATATCAAACCAGTCAGAAGACTGATAACTCAAAACAAAAAACAAAACAAACAAAAATGCGTATCCAGAGATACACACACTCAGGTTTTCGTGTACACTACTTTCATTAAGTGTTCAGAATTAATATCTTGATAATTGACCCTACGACTCTAATCTCGTCTCGCGATCCCCTTCGGAGCGATACGATTCCTACGGGTGCGACACGATCATACTTTCGACAGTAAGCGTAATGTTACACGTTGTATTTGTGGATCACATCCCGTAGGCTTCTTGGAGACGAGTGTGAGTTGTGCCCTCTTCCAACTGCTGGACACGGTTTTTTGTTCGTGGTTAGGAGATGCGCTAACTCAGCAGCAAATTCAGTATGAAATCTGATAGGGATTCCATCGGGCCCTGGAGCTTTGTTAGATTTCAGTTGTTTCTCAACACCATTGACACCAATATTTACAACACTAATCTTTCTGTTCCTGTCTCGTCCTGGACACCGACGTCGGTAAATGCATTTATGCATGACAGAAAGAGTAGGAAGGAAACTACGAAATGGAGGCCATCATAGAATTATAATCTACAGCCTACTTCTAACCTATCCCCCTTCCCCTTAGAAAACCGTGGTTTTTGGGTTGATTATACGTTAGATGGCTCCTAAAATCTGAAATAAAGATGCGCTTCGATCATGCCGCTTCACCAGTTGCCCCGACAGAATGTCAGATACTCTTTACCTTTTTCGAGCGATACAATATCAGAAGGTGTTTAAATCACTTATTCCTTATGCATGAGCGCATTTACGACCGACAAGTCACTTTGTGCAAATGACTAAGCTAGTTGAAACAACGATTTTCAACTGTTATCACCATTATCTTCACATCAGAAAAGTAATACTTTGCAGGATCGTCACAGACGTTCTAACATATTACCAGCAAGTCTAAAACCAGAAAATGATGTTATTTCAGGACAAATTATTGTAACTGTAGGCGTGCTATTGATTACCTCTCTTTCCTCAGCAACCTAAGAGAACTGTAATATGTTGCTAGTTACTGTGATGTTTACGATGTTTCCATGAGTTATCATGTGTCTGCGTATCCTTAGTTGATTCTGTTTTGTTAATCATTACATGCACTCCTATGTAATAAATGCACACTATGTAGACGAATAGCAAATGAAGAAAACAAAGAGGAAGAGAGAGGGTTTGAAACATATGACTAGCGCTCGCAGCTGTGAATTAAAATAGTCTGTATTTTACAGCCGACTGTGCCAATACACGTATTTAATCTCCACGTTAAACATGTAATGTATAACAATGAGATTTTATGGATTCCTCTGGTGTTCGGTCTATAATCGTTTGTCAATGTTCATCGCTAAATGTATGTAGAATCATGCATAATATTCTATAAAGACTAGTTGCCTACATGGAGGTAAAATAAAGAAGGGAGGATGCGCTACAGACTTTCGCTCGACGTAGTTTTGAAGCCACAGTGGGCGGGGTCTGCCGCCATTTTAAGTAGTCTAAAACATTAGCATACTACTGTTTACGATTGCTTCTTGTTCATTATTTTTGTCGTGTGGTCACAACAATTGTTTTAAATACTAAAAATAATTGAGCTTACATGAAAAACATAGTATCACTAAGGCAATTTCGAACGTTTTTCTGTTCTTGAATGCGTAAGTGCTCTTGTAATATGCTTCTTGTTCGTTACATTTTCAGCTTTCAGCTCGTATGCACAATATTTTTAGCGTCCACATTTGCAAAAAAAAACTTACCTACGTTTTCTTTGCTATCCCATAAATGTGTGGAATGAGGAAAGAAGCAAGTGATGATTATTGAAATGTCACAGAAACAGAACAGCATACAGGTATCCCTCCATGCAGAACAGAGTTCTTGTCTTATTAGATTGACAGTGATTAGCCTCTCTGTAGTTTACCCATCTTCTCACTTTGACGTCATACCTACGATTCGTCATTCAGTGTGTGGCCAATAATAGCAAATAACAGGTTAAAAGAACGATGTAATTTTTAAACATCTTCTAACATTGTGGAATGCTATAAATGTGATTAGAGAATGGTCTCAAATGCTTAACACCATTTAATATGGATATATTGCGTTAACATGTATGTGATTAACTTTTAACAATGGTAGCCTAACCTGTGTAAGATGTAGGCCTACCTTTTCCACAGTAGCCTATTTGCTTCTTTTCCCGGAATATTTCTCGTCGGTAACTATGTCAGTTCTACAAGAATAACCAAGATAGCACAATTGGAATGCACTTACACTTTGATCATTTGCTTGCTTTTACTTTTGAATTTCATTTTGATGTTTTCAGAGTATATAACTCTATATTATGCTTTGTGATATACCAATAGCTAGCTACTTAGTTTCATGTTCCATGTATCACTTGCCACGAGAAATCGTGATGATATGGAATGAGTCATTATATATTGACACCATTTTTTTGTAAATATATGTTCATGCTGATATTTATTAGGCTTTAGTTTCAAAATTAAAGACAGACAGATGTTAGTAATTCCTACCCAACATTATATACACATTATAGTAATAGATTATTTTCTGCGGAACAACTGGAGTTATCAAAGAGAAACGTTTTCACTTTAGTTTCAGATTTTACTTTGCTATGTGTCAGGCATTTTATATCAACGGGGGAGAAATCAAAACTTTCGGTTGCAGCATTATGAACCCCTGTTTGTACTGCAGACAACCTTGATGCTGCGTAATGAATGTCATTTTTTGCTTCTGGTGTTGTAATTCTGTATATCATTGTTCCTCTTGAAGTACAGTGGATTATTTACAACATTTGTGAGGGAATAACTATAGAAACGGGTAGATTGCTAGTCACACGACGAGAACAAGGCAGGCACGACGAAAAGAGTGTTCACATAAATTTTTAACCAAATTCTTCTTCAGAAAGGAAGCACAGCACACATACACGTTCATACACTAATACGTGCAAAACCCACGTACACGTGACCGCTGCCTTCAGCTGTTCTAGCTAAAATGTTTTTTAAAGGAGGAGGAAATGTGAACAACGAATAATAATTATTTGCGAGAGGAATTTAGATCATCAGGTGCTGCCCCAACAATCAGTGCGGTTACGTAGCCGTGTGTTGTACGGGGGCGAGATCGTTTGATGTCGGGGCGTTTGCGACGTGGGAGGCAAGAAGAGAAGAACGGACACTGAGTAAAGTAAGTCAAATCTAAAGTCAAATGACAGAAATAAAACAATTATAAAAAAAGTAAACAGTGCAACAATTATTCATGTACCCGTATACAAAAGATAATATTGCTTAATCTGCTCTACTTACGAATGAAATGTGATTCCTTTAAACTTTAGATTACAATCGAATCAATTAGAACACCCGTAAACAACGAAAACTGGCACTTTTGATGAAACTACGGGTAATTTCCAAGAATGATTGCCTATTGAGGTCGCGCTGTCCAAACGATGCATATCGAACGTGCGATCCTAAATCGATCATGCGACTCTGGTGGCGGGTGTTATGGTGGTGGTGGTGGTTAGTGTTTAACGTCCCGTCGACAACGAGGTCATTAAAGACGGAGCGCAAGCTCGGATTAGGGAAGGATTGGGAGGGGAAATGGGCCGTGCCCTTTCAAAGGAGCCATCCCGGCATTTGCCTGAAACGATGTAGCGAAATCACGGAAAACCTAAATCAGGATGGCCGGAGACGGGATTGAACCGTCGTCCTCCCGAATGCGAGTCCAGTGTGCTAACCACTGCGCCACCTCGCTCGGTGGCGGGTGTTATGATCAATTATTTGTGATTGTCATTTTTATCTGTTTTCCGCCGTTCCCTTAGTTGCTCTACACTACATACGTACCTCCGCGAATTATTTGTGGGTTGCTAGGGAATCCTAGACGATTTATGTAGTTAGTGAGTGGGAAGTCTAGTGTTCTTGACGTTTCTTCAGCGGATTCTCTCACATGGAAAATCTAATTCCATGTTTAACCAGCGTAGAAAATTGTTCGACTATTTCTCACAAATATGGATTACTACCGGACGAGGAAAGAAGGGACTGCGTAGACTGTGGTGGTGCGAAGTGTGTACAACTTTCGATGCTGAAATACCGTTTACAATTTCATAGCGGACAGTGCGGAAAACGAACGAGTATCAGGAAGAATACATGGTTCGACTCTTCCAAATTATCCATCCAGACCATCGTAATGAACTTTCACGAGATAACAACACTGACGACGAGTAAGGTAAGTCGTCTCCTTTGCAACGCTCTTCTTTTGTCTATGTTGTAGCGACCACCGTAAATATACTCATAACACCCGCCACCAGAGTCGCATGATCGATTTAGGATCGCACGTTCGATATGTATCGTTTGGACAGCGCGACTTCGATAGGCAATCATTCTTGGAAATTACCAAACTACGTCTCCAAACGATCAAAGCATCCAACACGTTTGAAACTGGGCACGGGCACGTTAGAGCGACGTGACGGGGAAGTAATAAAGCGGTGAATCATGAAGATATAAATGCGGTGAACGTAATGTTTTTGAGCTATTTAAGATGGCGGACATCGGCTTCAAGTTCATGACGTAATGACACTTTTCTTTTTTTACTTCTGCGGTTGGAAATCTCTCTCGGGTATTATCTTTGCCATATTAGTAACTTCTCAGAAGTCTCAGCACGGACGTCGACAGCCATCATGTCACCCAAGGCATGTAAGATCCACTCTTTACGTGAATAATATATTGCTAATTGTACTACACTTTGAATATACAACTTTTCCACTTTAAATACCATTTGATACGTTACAGATGTTGATAATACGTTTTGGTGTACACGAATTAACACTTGCGTCTAATAAAGTAAAGACCAACAGTTTTTCGTAACCAATTAACCATCGTGTTTGACCAGCAAATTTGATTATTTCTATTCGCTAAGGGATATTTGTTATTTTAACCCGCGGAATAGCAGTACTCGATAAGACAAATCCGGTAATAATACAATTTCAAAGGTCTGACAAGATATTTGTGGGATTAAATTCATCCATGGTTAGGATTTTCCGTTTTTCTTCAGGTCGTTTGAATGACGTGCGATTAGACAGTTTATGCCCCTATCGACATAAAATGCGTGGGCGAAGTTGGAGATATTTATCAGTAATTTATCTTGCATACGAAATGAAATAGTTTTGCCATGGAATTTTCTTCCGAGGATATCACTAGTTTTGAAGGAAATATCACCTACTCCCGGAGCCTTGTTTCGATTCCGAACACTATTCTATGCTACTTTTCCCCTGCTTCACTTGGTACACACATGGAAAGAAATGTCTAGAAGTGTCACATAACACACAAAACAGCAGTAGATTGTTCTACTGCAGCCAGAGAAAAGCAGTAAGTCTGAAGATTCATGCCTTGGCAGATGTGTTGATAACTGAAGTGTTACATGAGATTCCCTTACAAATTTTTTTTCCAGGATATTTACAATCGTTGAGTTATTTTAAGTGATGTTATTCGGAGAGTTTCATTTCCTGCTTTTCATCAAGTTCAGACACACTGATTGCTGGTCATGATGTATATTAATCACCTGACAGACAGTATTAATACTACCCTGATATTTATCGCAAACGATGCAGTTATTAATAATAAATTACTGTACATCAAAAAAACTGTACAATTATCCAGTCAGATCTCGATACGATTAAAAATGACGCAGAGATTATCAACTTGCTTTATTTGTTCAGACATGTACATTGTGTACTTCACAAAACGAAAAAACGTAGTATAATTTGCCTATAATACCAGTGAGTCACAACTGAAATCAGCTAACTCATACAAATAGCTCTGTGTAACATTTCGTACGGGTGTGGAATGAAATGATTACATAGACTCATTCGTAGCTAGAACAATGGAGATGGCTTACAAGTCACTTCTCCATCTCACCTTACAGGGAGTCATTACCAACTTGACCTCATATTTTAAGGAGAAAAAGCATACTTAGAAGATATCAGTCCCAGCAGTCGACCCCGCGCGAAAATTTGAGCCATTATGCAGAGAGTAGGCAGCTGTGACCTTCGGAATAAATAACTTTTAAATATCGCGCGCACCGGTTTGTCACTCGCTCTGCCCCACTACGGCCGCTTAATGGCCGGACAAGAAGTGCAGTACTATGCGGAAAGAGGTTTGTGAAATACTGTTTTGACATTGAACAGCTGCTCTGTTCATTGCCTCAAAGTGCGCGGCTAATAACCTTTAACTAGTGCTAGAAATTTCCTTGTTTTGAATGTTTTTATGTTGCGATTCACAACCGCAGTGTAAACGAATGCGTTGCCATTAAAGAAGTCCCGCAGTGCTATTATTAACATTGCTGTTGTGCGTTATTTTCTTTGGCTTGGAAAGCTGACACAGTTTAAGTGAAGTACATTTGCAAGAGATGCACTATTCTGCAACGTGTTTGTCATGATTATATACTGTAAATCGATCCCTAATTTCATTTCATAATAATTCTTCATTAGCTTAAGTTTATTTATTTTGATTTTGAGGTGTGCATATAGTCTCAGAATATCATCATAAGAATATTGTTAGAATAATATTAAATGTACTGGGCTTATGTGTGTGAGGTTGACATTATTTAATAATAACAAAATAATAGACACTAATAACGATGATAATAATTGACAGTAACAGTAATAATGAAAATAATAATAATTGCTAAAGATAACAGAAGTATTCAGCAATGATATAAATATGGCTTTTGAAACAGACAAATGTATGAAAAGTAGCATAGTCAAGGGAAAACACACTAAACAAGAAGATTACATATTGGATAACCACAGCGACTGCATAGAAGCGATGGAAAAACAGCGCCGATGCCTATAAATATCTAGGATACAGACAAAAAATAGGAATAGATAATACAAATATTAAAGAAGAAAAATATAGACAAAGACTAACAAAAATACCGAAAACAGAACTGACAGCAAGAAACAAGACAAAAGCTATAAATACCTATGCTATACCCATATTGACCTACTCATTTGGAGTAGTGAAATGGAGTAACACAGACCTAGAAGCACTCAATACACTTACACGATCACAATGCCACAAATATAGAATACATCACACACATTCAACAACAGAAAGATTCATATTAAGCAGAAAGGAAGGAGGAAGGGGATTTATCGACATAAAAAACCTAAATTATGGACAAGTAGACAATTTAAGAAAATTCTTTACAGAACGAGCAGAAACTAGCAAAATACACAAAGCAATCACTCATATCACTACATCGGCTACACTGTTGCAATTTCATAACCACTTCTACAACCCTTTAGATCACATAACATTAACAGATACAAGGAAAGTAAATTGGGAAAAGAAAACACTACATGGCAAGCACGCGTATCATCTAACACAGCCACACATCGATCAAGACGCATCCAACACATGGCTAAGAAAAGGCAATATATACAGTGATACGGAAGGATTCATGATTGCAATACAGGATCAAACAATATACACCAGTTATTACAGCAAGCATATAATTAAAGATCGCAATACCACAATAGATAAATGCAGTCTTTGCAAACAACAAATAGAAACAGTAGATCACATCACAAGCGGATGTACAATACTAGCAAATACAGAATACCCCAGAAGACATGACAATGTAGCAAAAATAATAATAATAATAATGCATCAACAACTTGCCATACAACATAAACTAATAAAACAACACGTTCCCACATAGAAGTATGCACCACAAATTATACTGGAACAGAGCCATTATAACAGATAAAACCACACCACATAACAAACCTGACATCATACTCACCAATAAAAAGAAGAAATTAACACAACTAATCGAAATATCCATACCCAATACAACAAATATACAGAAGAAAACAGGAGTAAAAGTTGAAAAATACATCCAACTGGCTGAGGAAGTCAAGAACATGTGGCATCAGGATAAAATTGACATTATACCAATTATATTATCAACTACAGGAGTCAAACCACACAATAGCCACCACTACATCAACGCAATATAGCTACATCCAAACATATATGTACAACTACAGAAATCTGTAATTATTGATACATGTTCAATTACCCGAAAGTTCCTAAATGCAATGTAACATATACCGTACAGAATGAGATTTTCACTCTGCAGCGGAGTGTGCGCTGATATGAAACTTCCTGGCAGATTAAAACTGTGTGCCCGACCGAGACTCGAACTCGGGACCTTTGCCTTTCGTGGGCAAGTGCTCTACCATCTGAGCTACCGAAGCACGACTCACGCCCGGTCCTCACAGCTTGACTTCTGCCAGTATCTCGTCTCCTACCTCCCAAACTTTACAGAAGTTCTCCTGCGAACCTTGCAGAACTAGCACTCCTGAAAGAAAGGATACTGCGGAGACATGGCTTAGCCACAGCCTGGGGGACGTTTCCAGGATGAGATTTTCACTCTGCAGCGAAGTGTGCGCTGATATGAAACTTCCTGGCAGATTAAAACAGTGTGCCCGACCGAGACTCGAACTCGGGACCTTTGCCTTTCGCTTGCCAGCGAAAGGCAAAGGTCCCGAGTTCGAGTCGGTCGGGCACACAGTTTTAATCTGCCAGGAAGTTTCATATACCGTACAGTTAAAAGAAAGCCACGCTTGATCAAAGTCCGCATCACTTGCCATTTTTAACCAGACATAACGTCTGAGAAAGGATAGAAATAATAATAATAATAATAATAATAAAAGGCATTAAAAACGATGTAGATCAGTTCAGCACATTTTAGGTTAGGTTAGGTTAGTGTTTAACGTCCCTTCGACAACGAAGTCATTAGAGACGGAGCGCAAGCTCGGGTTAGGAAAGGATTGGGAAGTAAATCGGCCGTGCCCTTTCAAAGGAACCATCCCGGCATTTACCTGAAACGATTTAGGGAAATCACGGAAAACCTAAATCAGGATGGCTGGAGACGGGATTGAACCGTCGTCCTCCCGAATGCGAGTCCAGTGTGCTAACCACTGCGCCAGGCACATTTTAATACATGCTTAGTATTACAGAAGAGGAAAGGATAAAGAAACAGAATATTGACATGCCAGTGACAGTGGCTTTTAAGAAACAACAGAATTTAAATAAAAAACTCTGATAACATGGGGAAGGGTTCAAATGGCTCTGAGCACTATGGGACTCAACTGCTGTGGTCATAAGTCCCCTAGAACTTAGAACTACTTAAACCTAACTAACCTAAGGACATCACACACATCCATGCCCGAGGCAGGATTCGAACCTGCGACCGTAGCGGTCATGCGGTTCTAGACTGAAGCGCCTTTAACCGCGCGGCCACTCCGGCCGGCCATGGGGAAGGGAAAAGTTGTGGGGAAGGGGGAATTGGCAAGAATGAGCTGCAGACTAATATAGGGATGAGATAGCTATTGTGATAGAAGGGGGTCTTGACAGTCCTTTGAGGTTTGGAAGGAATTTTATTTCTCTGATTTTTTTTGAGGAATATTGTTCCGTAATCAGGTTCCTCGTACAGAAAATGATTTAGAGAACCTGGCAGTGTTATGAGGATGTTACGTTGTTGAGGACGAATATTTCTGCTGTGCTAGTCAGGTGGTGGTGTAAAATTTGATGTAACATAAGAGGGATTGTAGTGCTTGAAAAGATGATAAAGCAGACATAGAGCATGATAGTTTGTGCACTTATCGGCACACAACCACGATAATTCTTTCTAGGCGGAAGTGATGTGGCCGAAATAGGGTACATCACAAATGTATCACACATAAGCATTCACTGCCAGTTCTATACTGCGAGAGCTTTTCTTCGGAAGTCTTTGGAGCATGACATTATGTACACAGGCCTATTTTTCGCTTAGAATAATGTGTTCTCGAACAAGATTTCAATACACATTAGGCAGATGTCTTCACATCTCCCTCCCCCCCCCCCCCCACCCACCCCCATTCCCTTCTCTTCCCGCGCCTCCAACATACAGCGAATAGGAGGGCTGTGGTTGTGACTCCGTTGTACAGTACTTCGCGCTCAGGCATGCTGCAGTGAGTCAGGGCTAGTGACAAACAATGGGTGAGCGCGATGTTAGAAAGCTGTACAATCAGCAGATCATAACTGAATACTATCAGAATTATGGACCAGATTTTCGCACGGGTGGATTGATGGGGCTGATATTTTGCGATTTACATTGTTAGAATATTCCCCAAGTGTGTGGGATCTATATCAGATAGTACTAACAGGGTGCAATGAACGTATACAAAGAACAACACGAATAGTCGTAGTTGATTGACCCACGATACAGTCACTGATATGTTGAAAATCCTGAGCTGGCAGTCGACCTAAGATGGTCGCCAACCATGCCGCAAGAAAGTACTTACTAAAGTGAAGAATCTGAAGATATTCTTCAGCCCCCTATGCGTTGCTTCAGTAGTGACCGTGAGGACAATAATTAAAGCATGCACAGCGGCATCTAAGCAATCGTTCTTCCTTGTACTCCACACGCGAATAAAATGAGAAGAGACTCTAACGTGCAGTATGATGGGGAGTACCCTTTGTCATGTACTTCACAGTAGTTGGCAGGTTTAGGTGCAGGTGTAGACAGTTTGTATTGTCCAATTTAAATTAATAGGCATCTGACGTTTAAGAGCCATAGTTACGGCGGCGAAGGGACGAGTAATGTCTGCAAGTAGCTGCAACAACACTCCGCTCTCAGTGGCGACAGAAGATCGCTTTAAGGCCCTTCTTCCCCACAAAAATCACGTAAGAAATCTGAAGGACAGGAATAGTATGGATCCAGGTAGCGTCTCTTAAACGTGTCAAATATCTGTTGTTAATTTTAGTTAAGACCAGCGGTATGTTAATGTTTTTGAATTGAATGAAATTTTCCCAGTCGAGAAACAGCTTTAAACGTGTCAAAGCTTATCTCCAACAGATACACTTTTTTTCGTTGATTACCAAGTACCTCTCTCAGAAACTGAGATTCAAAGTTCTGTATCACACTGTGTTTGATATGTATAGTCTTTTTTATTCAGTTTTATCAATATTCAACTCGTAACAACCATCATGTTTAAAGTCTGTGTCTTCTATAAAATGACGTAAAAATTCTGAAATTCATGTACTTTCATCGCAGACAGCAAGGCAAGCGAGTCTAGACGTTGCACGAATTTCTAACTCCAGCGGCTTACTGTTAACAGCAAAGCACAGTGTCTTGCTCGGTGGAAGTGGCAACACAGTGAGAGCCGACAATGCCAGGCCCCCATCTGTGTATTGCTGCCGGGAGCAGTCCAGACTGCAATCGGATACAGTCCACTCTCGATAGTTGGAAGTTCAAAGGCCCCAAGACAAATTAAGAATTTGAGAATTCCATTTAACGAAATTGTGACTCATTAAGAAGGAAACATGAGAAAATGAAGTAAATGTATAATTCAAAAATAAATTTAAAAATACTGTTGTATTTTTAATAGTAATCATATTTCTTGACAAAGCAACAGATGACAATCAAAAAAGTTTATGTACCGGTTTTATTTTTATTTTTTTTTTAATTTCAAACAAAAGACAGGTACAGTTTTCCTAAAATATTCGGGATCTAAACGATAAATGTTTATAGTGTACGATGATGGTGTCGAGAAAGTGGAGGCGAACAATTTGATGCAGGACACTTGTTATTTATCGTACCAGGAAGCTAGCCCATATTGGCCTCTAAAAAATCTAAGCTAAGCGCATGACGTCGCGCGAGGTTTTCAGTATTCTCTCGCTCTCTTCGCGTAAACTGGATATGATCCTTTTCGTAGAGAATTTAATGTAGTTTCATTTTACACTGGGATACAGTGACGTTCAAACGCAATCCCCACGCTAAGGATTTATAGTATGCTGTTCATGGCACTCCCTGCTCCCACTGTACAAAAATTAGGGACTACACAAATTATTTCTCCTATTCAACCTTTTTTTTAGCTTCACTGAAAGGGCTAATACGCCTCCGTCTTTGTAGTGAGCTTACAATTTATAAAACCGACGTTTGTGTAAATTTTACCTCACAATTTTATGACACATAAATCATTTTGCTTGTGTGGCCTTCTTAATATGGAACTACTATTCTTGTAAGGGTTAAATGTAGATCGTATTGGAAATGCAATTACTTTTTGTATAACATTTGCAGAAACCCTTGTCTTTCATTACCCTTATTCAGTAGTTTAAATTAACAATGTTCACGAAGAGCCACCTTTGCCGGTGGCGGGATAGTCCAGTCAATGAAGACCAGAAAAGGTCGAATAAGAGAATTAATTTGCGTAGTTGCCAATTTTTGTGCAATAGTAGAAGGGAGTACCATGAATAACATACTATGAATCCTGATACGTTGGTAGTGGGTGTAGGTTTGGGGCCGCATTTCGAGGTCACTTCCGTACCTTCTTCTTGAATAACTCTAAAACCTCAACCTCAAGAATGCCCTATTCATTTTTTGCCTATGACAAAGAGTTTGCGCTAAGAGACCGAGGGAATATTGAAAATCTCGCGCGACACGCAGACGCTGTAGGTTAATTGATTTTCGTTGGCCAATTTAAGTAGTTTCCTGACTTGATAGTAAGTTATCTTTGCCTTGTTTGAGAAAATATCGGCATTCTTGATCAAGCTCGTTTTCTTTGTGATCAAAGCCGAAAACCCTCCATTGGCTACTTTCCTTCCAAGGAAGTACATGCGCAGTATTTCCAGTGACGACTTTGCCTCTAGAGTCGCTGAAGGAATCAGCTTTACATCTTCTTTTTCTTCTTCGTCTGATTCGACGTGTCTTCGTTGTTGTCACCCGGATCAGCCAATACTGTAACGTCAGTCAATGCATCGCAGGCTACCACATGCTTTTCAAACCGTGCAAAATCGTTAAGTGTCATGTTTACTCTTAGTCAGTAAGAGCGTCCCAGGTATCATGGAAACCAGACTGTATTTCTCCCTCCTCTTGACGTTCCAGTTGATTCTGTAGCTTCTTGATGACCTTTCTTGAAACAATTCGAAAGCGCTGTCGGGGTAACATTCTTCCGTGCTTTATCAGCCATGGTTACCACTGCAAAAACTGTAATACTGAGCCTCTAACCACATTCAGCGCTATCCAACACCATCGTCGCAACTTTGTGATGCAAAGATTAAATATTCGATATTATTCTGTGGGCAAGCGGATTGTTAGTTCGAAGTGGTGTTCAAGGGGAAACTGGAGTTTCAAGTTATGGTTTTATGCACAACCATCAGTAAAAAATTATTATAACTTATTTTTATCATGTCTGTATTTAGGCTCATCTGCCACTCTTTGAACAATTATCTTGTCATCCATGCCTTTCGCTTTCAGAAGATGGTTTAATTTCTGAGTCACTTCCATGTTCACTGCTAGCAACAACAGTAGTCTTTCTTTGCTCTGTTTTCCACCACGTCTTTTTTGTCTTTAAAAATTAATGAGTGGTTGGAAGAACACTTGCAAAACAGTCTAGTCTCGTCTCGTCTCGTCAGTATCTAAAAGTCACAAGGATCGTAATTTTCTAGCAGGCTTCCTAGTCCATATTCCATGCCAAACATCCTGTGCCATAAACGCTCGTACTTTTTCCAAAAATCATCTAGTAAACAATGCCAGTGTCTTTCTTTAAAGTTAGTGAGCTAACCCGTCAGTGTCCGGACTAACAACGAATGACTTAGCCTTTGCTTTAGGCTATAATGTCCCGTTGTTGTTGTTGTGGTCTTCAGTCCTGAGACTGGTTTGATGCAGCTCTCCATGCTACTCTATCCTGTGCAAGCTTTTTCATCTCCCAGTACCTACTGCAACCTACATCCTTTTGAATCTGCTTAGTGTATTCATCTCTTGGTCTCCCCCTACGATTTTAACCCTCCACGCTGCCCTCCAATACTAAATTGGTGATCCCTTGATGCCTCAGAACATGTCCTACCAACCGATCCCTTCTTCTGGTCAAGTTGTGCCACAAACTTCTCTTCTCCCCAATCCTATTCAATACTTCCTCATTAGTTATGTGATCTACCCATCTAATCTTCAGCATTCTTCTGTAGCACCACATTTCGAAAGCTTCTATTCTCTTCTTGTCCAAACTATTTATCGTCCATGTTTCACTTCCATACATGGCTACACTCCATACGAATACTTTCAGAAATGACTTCCTAACACTTAAATCAATACTGGATGTTAACGAATTTCTCTTCTTCAGAAACGCTTTCCTTGCCATTGCCAGCCTACATTTTATATCCTCTCTACTTCGACCATCATCAGTTATTTTGCTCCCCAAATAGCAAAACTCCTTTACTACTTTAAGTGCCTCATTTCCTAATCTAATTCCCTCAGCATCACCCGACTTAATTAGACTACATTCCATTATCCTTGTTTTGCTTTTGTTGATGTTCATCTTATATCCTCCTTTCAAGACACTGTCCATTCCATTCAACTGCTCTTCCAAGTCCTTTGCTGTCTCTGACAGAATTACAATGTCATCGGCGAACCTCAAAGTTTTTATTTCTTCTCCATGAATTTTAATACCTACTCCGAATTTTTCTTTTGTTTCCTTTACTGCTTGCTCAATATACAGATTGAACAACATCGGGGAGAGGCTACAACCCTGTCTTACTCCCTTCCCAACCACTGCTTCCCTTTCATGTCCCTCGACTCTTATAACTGCCATCTGATTTCTGTACAAATTGTAAATAGCCTTTCGCTCCCTGTATTTTACCCCTGCCACCTTTAGAATTTGAAAGAGAGTATTCCAGTCAACATTGTCAAAAGCTTTCTCTAAGTCTACAAATGCTAGAAACGTAGGTTTGCCTTTCCATACTCTTTCTTCTAAGATAAGTCGTAAGGTCAGTATTGCCACACGTGTTCCAGTGTTTCTACGGAATCCAAACTGATCTTCCCCGAGGTTGGCTTCTACTAGTTTTTCCATTCGTCTGTAAAGAATTTGTGTTAGTATTTTGCAGCTGTGACTTATTAAGCTGATAGTTCGGTAATTTTCACATCTGTCAACACCTGCTTTCTTTGGGATTGGAATTATTATATTCTTCTTGAAGCCTGAGGGTATTTCGCCTGTTTCATACATCTTGCTCACCAGATGGTAGAGTTTTGTCAGGACTGGCTCTCCCACGGCCGTCAGTAGTTCCAATGGAATATTGTCTACTCCGGGGGCCTTGTTTCGACTCAGGTCTTTCAGTGCTCTGTCAAACTCTTCACTCAGTATCATATCTCCCATTTCATCTTCATCTACATCCTCTTCCATTTCCATAATATTGTCCTCAAGTGCATCGCCCTTGTATAGACCCTCTATATACTCCTTCCACCTTTCTGCTTTCCCTTCTTTGCTTAGAACTGGGTTTCCATCTGAGCTCTTGATGTTCATAGAAGTGGTTCTTTTATCTCCAAAGGTCTCTTTAATTTTCCTGTAGGCAGTATCTATCTTACCCCTAGTGAGATAGGCCTCTACATCCTTACATTTGTCCTCTAGCCATCCCTGCTTAGCCATTTTGCACTTCCTGTCGATCTCATTTTTGAGACGTTTGTATTCCTTTTTGCCTGTTTCACTTACTGCATTTTTATATTTTCTCCTTTCATCAATTAAATTCAATATTTCTTCTGTTACCCAAGGATTTCTACTAGCCCTAGTCTTTTTACCTACTTGATCCTCTGCTGCCTTCACTACTTCATCCCTCAAAGCTACCCATTCTTCTTCTACTGTATTTATTTCCCCCATTCCTGTCAATTGCTCCCTTATGCTCTCCCTGAATCTCTGTACAACCTCCAGGTCCCATCTCCTTAAATTCCCACCTTTTTGCAGTTTCTTCAGTTTTAACCTACAGGTCATAACCAATAGATTGTGGTCAGAGTCCACATCTGCCCCTGGAAATGTCTTACAATTTAAAACCTGGTTCCTAAATCTCTGTCTTACCATTATATAATCTAGCTGATACCTTTTAGTATCTCCAGGGTTCTTCCATGTATACAACCTTCTTTCATGATTCTTAAACCAAGTGTTAGTTATGATTATGTTGTGCTCCGTGCAAAATTCGACCAGTCGGCTTCCTCTTTCATTTCTGTCCCCCAATCCATATTCACCTACTACGTTTCCTTCTCTCCCTTTTCCTACACTCGAATTCCAGTCACCCATGACTATTAAATTTTCGTCTCCCTTCACAATCTGAATAATTTCTTTTATTTCATCATTTCTTCAATTTCTTCGTCATCTGCAGAGCTAGTTGGCATATAAACTTGTACTACTGTAGTAGGCGTGGGCTTCGTATCTATCTTGGCCACAATAATGCGTTCACTATGCTGTTTGTAGTAGCTTACCCGCATTCCTATTTTCCTATTCATTATTAAACCTACTCCTGCATTACCCCTATTTGATTTTGTGTTTATAACCCTGTAGTCACCTGACCAGAAGTCTTGTTCCTCCTGCCACCGAACTTCACTAATTCCCACTATATCTAACTTCAACCTATCCATTTCCCTTTTTAAATTTTCTAACCTATTTGCCCGATTAAGGGATCTGACATTCCACGCTCCGATCCGTAGAACGCCAGTTTTCTTTCTCCTGATAACGACATCCTCTTGAGTAGTCCCCGCCCGGAGATCCGAATGGGAGACTATTTTACCTCCGGAATATTTTACCCAAGAGGACGCCATCATCATGTAATCATACAGTAAAGCTGCATGCCCTCGGGAAAAATTGCGGCTGTAGTTTCCCCTTGCTTTCAGCCGTTCGCAGTACCAGCACAGCAAGGCTGTTTTGGTTATTGTTACAAGGCCAGATCAGTTAATCATCCAGACTGTTGCCCTTGCAACTACTGAAAAGGCTGCTGCCCCTCTTCAGGAACCACACGTTTGTCTGGCCTCTCAACAGATACCCCTCCGTTGTGGTTGCACCTACGGTACGGCTATCTGTATCGCTGAGGCACGCAAGCCTCCCCACCAACGGCAAGGTCCATGGTTCATGGGGGGGATAATGTCCCGTACATCAAGCCATTTCTATTTTTTCAGAAAGCGGGAACTCACCTTGCTTACTCCCTCTGTATGAAATGTTTTCAACAATCTGAGCCTTCTGCTTCGGTACTGTCGACACTGTTGCTCGATAAATCTAAAAGAGTTTTCACTACATCCCTTACCTTCCCTATATTTTTTTCATTCCGCGTTCCGGGACTCAAATTATTGTATTTCTTCGAACTCATTTTTACAACAGAATTATGCATTTAGTACATAATGCGTGGTAGAGCAAACAAAGGAGTGTCGAGTAAAGTTGAATCCCGAAACAAGTACGGAAAAAGTGACAAAACAGTTCGAATCTCGTACCTGGTGTTAGGCAGACGCTAACTTCGAATTATAGAATGTTTGCGGGCGGTCTGCAATGGTAATCGCTTCAGTTTAACGGATGTACCAAAACACTTTTGAAGAGTGCAAATGGTAAATGTTGTCAGTGCCATTTTTCATAAAAGGATTTTCAGTTCATTGTGTTCTCAGCACTCTGTTGCATGTCCCTAGATTTTATGGAGGTACCAAACCATGGAAAATCTTTCAATCGTGTGTTAGTAGGTATTGCATGCATGGTCTTTGTGCCTATGTGTGCTCGCCTCTAGAGGACCAGCTTTAAGTAAAATACACTCCTGGAAATTGAAATAAGAACACCGTGAATTCATTGTCCCAGGAAGGGGAAACTTTATTGACACATTCCTGGGGTCAGATACATCACATGATCACACTGACAGAACCACAGGCACATAGACACAGGCAACAGAGCATGCACAATGTCGGCACTAGTACAGTGTATATCCACCTTTCGCAGCAATGCAGGCTGCTATTCTCCCATGGAGACGATCGTAGAGATGCTGGATGTAGTCCTGTGGAACGGCTTGCCATGCCATTTCCACCTGGCGCCTCAGTTGGACCAGCGTTCGTACTGGACGTGCAGACCGCGTGAGACGACGCTTCATCCAGCCCCAACATGCTCAATGGGGGACAGATCCGGAGATCTTGCTGGCCAGTGTAGTTGACTTACACCTTCTAGAGCACGTTGGGTGGCACGGGATACATGCGGACGTGCATTGTCCTGTTGGAACAGCAAGTTCCCTTGCCGATCTAGGAATGGTAGAACGATGGGTTCGATGACGGTTTGGATGTACCGTGCACTATTCATTGTCCCCTCGACGATCACCAGTGGTGTACGGCCAGTGTAGGAGATCGCTCCCCGCACCATGATGCCGGGTGTTGGCCCTGTGTGCCTCGGTCGTATGCAGTCCTGATTGTGGCGCTCACCTTTCCATTTCCAGGAGTGTATATGAAAAGTGGTTTTCGTTTACTACACTTGTATTACTTAAAAACGTAGTGTTGCGTTTCTGTATTTTTATTACCGCTAATAAAATGTAGTGCCTCCGTACTGGCATTGGAGACCAGGGCTGTGTACAAAAAACAATATGATTCTTGCAAAGAAGAAATGGGAACAGCACTGATTTCGAAGCGGCAAGTTTACCTTCAGACGGCTGTTTACTTTTATATTACATTAGCTGTAGAAGGCCAAGCGTTGCACTGGCTCAGTCTGGTTAAATGGAAAGAAAGAAAAGACCAAGCGCGTCCTATTCTTCTCCCTCCTGTCTCTGTCCATCTTGTCCTTCGGCTCTCTTTGTCCGACTTCTCCCTCCCTTCACTCATCATCTTCTCCTACGCTCTTTATGCATCTCCTTCGTTCCGCTCCCTGTGTCAGTTTCCTCCCCATCCTCCTCTTCCTCTTCACTCTGATCTTGAGCCTTCTTTGTCGTTATTGGAAATTCAGATTCTGTAGTCTGAGTTTATGAGTATCGTTTAATTGGAAGGAAATCGGTCAAGAACGTTTAGATATTTTTGGCAACTACATTTCACAATTTTTATTTATTTATAAAATATAGTAAATCGATAAAGAACTTTTCGAGATTTTTGGCAACAAAATTTCCTCTTTATATATTACATACTCTTTTATATATTATATATATTTCAAAATAGGTACCGTATGTAAAAAACGCGCGCAGTCGAATGAAACGTTGTGTCAAATTTTCAAGTCAATCGATGGACTACTTTTCGACTTTGGCGTCTGCCCAAGTAACTGAGTGGTCAGCGCGATGGAATATCATGCCAAACAGTCCGGCTTCGATTCCTGGCTGGGTCATGGACTAGGTGTTGTGTTATCCTCATCATGATCATCTCATCCCCATCGATACGCAAGTAGCCGAAGTGGCGTCAATTCAAAAGAGTTGCACCAGGCGAACGGTCTACCCGACGGGAGGCCCTAGCCACACGACATTTCATTTCGTTTTTCGACTTTGGCGAGCACAAACATATGCAGGCTCAATTTTTACATATAAAGATTTGTTGTCGTTTACATTAGTTGTTGGACAAAAACAAACATAGTAGAGTATAAATGTGAACAGTCGTCTGAAGATGAACCGGTCGATTTTAGACCGGTAACGGAGCTATTTGTGTAAATAAATAGCATTATTAACAGAAGCTGGTTGCTGTTTTCTTCTTTTCAAGAATCAGCTTGTAAGAACTTTCTTATTGGCACTTAGAACCAGTGAGTTTCCTGGTATAGCCCTTAGAACGTTCTTCATGAAGTTTTTACTTTCTAATTCTGTTCATTGTCTTTTTGCAGTGATGCGATCAGGAAAATAATTCTGTGATATCAGATTCCCTCCACAATTTTCTAGATACAAATCAGTCATGAAAGAACAGAGGTACATTGTTTTTTCATTCTCATATAAATGTCATTGATGGCACTTGGAACATTCTCTGTTTCCACTCTTCATACCTTTTGCACGACACAAGTATTTTGATTTATCGATGGACAATAATTTCAGTATATCTAGAAATTCGATGTATCGTGGTTGGAATTAGGAAGACTGTACCAACTACACTCATGCTCATAAATTAAGGATAATTGCAGAATGTGGTGCCGCACGACGTGGCACTAAACAAAACTGGCGCTAATAGCATAGGCACATAGGGAACACACAAGACACAAATCTGTAAGTTCACAGTTTTGGTGATTAAGTTGAGAAAAACGTCCCAAAACACATGTGCTACAAAACGCCACTGTTTCCTGTGCATGTACCCCGACATAAATATGGGATATGATTACCATGCACACGTACACAGGCCGCACAACGGATTGGCATACTCTGGATCAGGTGGTCGAGCAGCAGCTGGGGTATAGCCTCCCATTCTTGCCCCAGTGCCTGTCGAAGCTCCTGAAGTGTCCTAGGGGTTGGAAGACGTGCAGCGATACGTCGACCGAGAGCATCTCAGACGTGCTCGATGGTGTTTAGGTCTAGAGAACAGGCAGGTCACTCCATTCACCTGATATCTACTGTTTCAAGCTACTACTCTGCGATGGCAGCTCGGTGGGGCAGGGCGTTATCATCCATCACGAGGAAGGTGGGACCCACTGAACCCCCTGCACACCTGACCTGTTACAGTTCCTCTGTCAAAGACATGGAGGGGTGTATGTGCACCAATCATAATCCTACCTCACACCATCAAACCACGACCTCCATATAGGTCCCTTTCAAGAACATTAAGGGGTTGGTATCTGGTTCCTGATTCACGCCAGATGAAAACCCGGCGAGAATCACTGTTCAGACTATACCTGGACTCGTCCATGAACGTAACCTGGGACCACTGTTCCAATGACCATGTACTTTGTTCTTGACACCAGGATTTACGGGCTCTCCTGTGATCAGGGGTCAGTGGAATGCACCTTGCAGGTCTCCGGGCAAATAAACCATATTCAGTCGTCTGTAGTCTGTGTGTCTGGAGACAACTGTTCCAGTGGGTGCAGTAAGGTCCCAAGCAAGGCTACATCCAGCACTCCGTGGCCATCTGCTGGCACTGATGTGAGATATCGGTCTTCTTTTGGTGTTGTACACTGTGAACGTCCCGTACTGTAGCACCTGGACACATTTTCTGTCTGCTGGAATCGTTGCCATAATGTTGAGATCACACTTTGTGGCACACGGAGGGCCCGTGCTACGACCTGCGGTGTTTGGCCAGCCTCCAGTCGCCCTAGTATTCTACCCCTCATACGTTATCATTATGTGTTCATTGAGCCATTTTCAACACACAGTCACCATTACCATGTCTGAAAACGCTGCACACTTACTCGCTGCATCGTACTCTGACTTGAACCAACACACCTCTGCGTAGTGCCAGCTTGCGACGACCACAGGTCAAATGCACCGCATGGTCATACCCGGAGGTGATTTAAACCCGCAAACCGCCCACCAGAGCATTGTTTCACCATATTTCAGCATTATCGTTAATTTATGAGCACGAGTATAGTTTAAATCGGACTTGACACGCTGTAGAATAACGGCCTTGCTGGCGAACAGATGGTGGAGGATTTCAGCGGCACGGTGGACCCGCTGGCGAACCTCCGGCGGGAGCGCGGCGAGCGCCGCCGCTACCTGGGCGCCATGCTGGACGACGCCGACTTCCTGGAGGGCATGCTGCGGCGAGCGCACAAGTGCCCGCTCAAGGCCAGCGACCAGAAGGTGGTGCAACTCGCCAAGGAGGGCCTGCAGCTGGCGCGCGAGGCGCACAAGACCCTCGAGGCCCGCAGGTACGCTGGGAGCAGCCACAGTTGGGACACTTTCTCCGCTTCCTTTATGTGAGCAAAAACACTACACTCAGGTGAAGAAAGTGTTGGAATACCTCCCAATACCGTGTCGAACCTCCTTTTATGACGTAGTGCAGCGTCTCCACGTGGCATGGACTCAACAAGTCGTTGGAAGTCACCTGCGGAATATTGAGTCATGCTGCCTCTATAGCCGTCCATAATTGCGAAGGGATCCTGCGCATGAACTGACCTCTCGATGTCCGTCCCCGGTAGCTAAGTGGCGCCAGCACGGTAGCTCAGTGTATTCGGCCAGAGGGCTGCCCGCCCTCTGTGATAAAAAACTGAGTAAAGGAATCAACAATCAATGTGAATGGATGTCTTGAGACATCCGCGCAGACTAAAACGCAACGAACAATACCGAATAAAATGGAAAAGAAGAAAAAAGAAGAAAAATGTGGTCAGCGCGATAGACTGTCAATCCTAAGGGCCCGGGTTCGATTCCCGGCTGGGTTGGTGATTTTCTCCGCTGAGGGACTGGGTGTCGTGTTGCCTTAATCATCATCATTTAATCCTCATCGACGTGCAAGTCGCCGAAGTGGCGTCAAATCGAAAGACTTGCACCCGGCCCACGGGAGGCACTAGTCACACGACATTAACATTTTACCTCTCGATTATGTTCCATATATGGTCGATGGGATATATACCGGGTGCTTTGGGAGACCAAATCATTCGCTCGAGTGATCCAGAATGTTCTTCAAACCAATCGCGACCAATTGTGGCCATGTGACATGGCGCACTGTCATCCATAAAAATACCATCATTGTTTCCGAATGTCCATGACTGGCTGAAAATTGTCTCCAAGCAGGAGAACATAACAATTTCCAGTGAGTGATTGGTTCAGAGGAACCAGTCCATTCCACGTAGACATAGTCGACATCGTTATGGAGCCACTACCGGTTTGCACACTACCTTGTTGACAGATGAATTCTTCCCGGGTTATCAGCCGAGTGGTGGCGTTGTCTTGACGCAACGTTTCAATGAGTTTCGCTACTTCTGGCGAAGATGATGGGTACGAAACTCTTCACCAGAAGATGATGGGAACGAAACTCATTGAAACGTTGCCACAAGACGACGCCACCACTCGGCTGATAACCCTAGAAGAATTCAGTAGTGGAATACGGCGAGAAAGACTGCAATCGCATATGCCTCGTTGACAACTTGGGTCCACTGCTTTGTCAGGTTTGTGCCTCACTCGAACCCTATCGTCAGTTCTTACTAGTTGAAATCGGGACTCATCTGACCAGGCCACGGTTTTCCACTCGTCTAGGGTCGAACCGATATGGTCACGAGACCAGGAGGAACGCTGCAGGCGCTGTCGTGCTGTTAGCAAAGGCTTTCGCGTCGGTCGTCTGCTGCCGCAGCCTATTAACGCCACATTTCTTCGCTCTGTCGTAACGGGTACGTCCGTCGTACGTTCCACATTGATTTCTGCGGTTATTTAACGCAGTGTTGCTTGTCTGTTAGCACTGACAACTCTACGCATACGCCGCTGATCTCGGTTGTTAAGTGAAATCCGCCAGCGACTGCGTTGTCCGTGATGAGAGGAAATGCCTGAAATTTGGTATTCTTGGCACAGCCGGCCGGAGTGGCCGAGCGGTTCTAGGCGCTACAGTCTGGAACCGCGCGACCGCTACTGTCGCAGGTTCGAATCCTGCCTCGGGCATGGATGTGTGTGATGTCCTTAGGTTAGTTAGGTTTAAGTAGTTCTAAGTTCTAGGGGGCTGATGGCCTCAGAAGTTAAGTCCCATAATGCTCAGAGCCATTTGAACCATTTTATTCTTGGCACACCCTTGACACTATGGATCTTGGAACTTTTAATTTCCTAACGAATTCCGAAATGAAATATCCCGTGCGTCTGGCTCCTACTACCATTCCGCATTCAAAGTCTAAATCTTTTCACATGAATTACCTGAGTACAGTTGACAGCTCCGTCAATGCATTGCCGTTTTATATCTTGTGTATGCAATACTATCGCCATCTATAGAAGTGCATATCACGATCCCATGACTTTTATCACTTTACTCAATAGTCTGATTAAAATTACATATTAGTTGACGATTCACGCGCTAGAACTGGTTTCCTCAACCTGACACCAGAACTGTTTGCTGCTGCCAAACTGCCACAGAAAAGGCCATTTCATTTCCAGTTCCGTGTCCAGATTTGTTTATTGATGTGATGGATCCTGAATCATGGGTCTGGCCCTTCCATTTCACATTTCATCGGATATGATAACCACTCCAAGAACAACACACACACAGCGATGGTAGAGATATAGGCACATTTCATAAATTTAGACAACATTGTCTATGGGGTGCATCAATCTGGTGCTAACATTGATAAAAACAACAGTCGAGATCTTAATAATATTTGTTTATCATCAGCGGCTTCGGCTTACGTTAAAGCCACAATCAGACTTTGTAGGCCCTCTATGGCTGGTGTTGGCATCTCCTCGGTTCTTCACGTGATTATCTACTGTAGGCCGATCTCTGTAACGACAGTAACCGAAGGTGTGGCGGCGAATTCGCGTCTTGAGCGAAAGAATTAAGTAATTTTGGGTAGTTCTGTGTAAGAAATGTTTGTATTTGATTAAAACAACAGTCGAAATCGCTATATCATTTGTTTATTATTATCGATTTCGACTTATGTTGAAGACATCCTCTAATTTTTAGGCCCCATATGGCTCCTGCTATCGCCTCCTCGGTTCTTCACGTGATATCACGGTCGTACACGGTGTATTGTGGTACGACATGAAGAACCGAGGAGCCGCCAGCACCAGCCGGCACCAGAACTGCTCATTGGATGGTATCGAGTCAGCTTATGTAGCCAGTGTGAGGATAGTTTCAGCTAACCATATACAGCGAGAAATGATAGCTCGCATTTAATGCTGAAACTGAAATTTTTGTGTGTTGTGTTTTCTCGTAGAGGTCAGCGTTAATCGCCATGAACAAAGCGAGCGTGATTAATAGTTCTGCTGCAAGGTGTTGACCGCCGTTTTCTAGGACGCGATGCACATCTCAAAGTTGTGGTAAAATTATGACATGGATGTAAATGTAGGACTACAAAACGCATCGTCTGCCGCAGTTCAGTCATTGGTCATTTAAAATCAGCTTCGAACAGAGCATCTCGCGTTCCCCTCGCATCTAACAGCAGCTGCTTCCAACATTGCTCCTTGTTTCTTGTAACAGCAGCTCAGCACTTACGAAGTGAAGTGACCCGCCGTTTCTGCATGTCAGCAGCTGATGTGGCAACATCTTGGCAACAAGTGAGAGGCGTCAACTAACAAGTAATTTTAATCAGACTAAGTGCTGTACAGTTATTATTCCGACGCACAACGTAGATTTCTACATTAACTGTATTCACAATTGCGGACATGGACAACCAACAGCTGTTGAAAGGAATGACGAGAATGAACATTTGTTCCTAACCGGTACACGAACCCGGATTTCCCGCTTATCGCATGAGGTTTCCTTACCATTTGGATATCCGTGCATGACTCACGGCCAGACCCAAACTTCCATATGTCTTCAGCCACTCGTTTGCAACTTGTACGCCGCGGGGGATTAGCCGAGCGGTCTGAGGCGCTGCAGTGATGGACTCTGCGGCTGGTCCCGGCGGAGGTTCGAGTCCTCCCTGGGGCATGGGTGTGTGTGTTTGTCCTTAGGATAATTTAGGTTAAGAAGTGTGTAAGCTTAGGGACTGATGACCTTAGCAGTTAAGTCCCATAAGATTTCACACACATTTGAACATTTGCAACCTGTACTCGCACACCAATTATGTACATTGCCTTACGGGCGAGACATTTTATTTTGAAAGTCTCTTG
Organism: Schistocerca serialis cubense; assembly: GCF_023864345.2. Classification (NCBI taxonomy): domain Eukaryota; kingdom Metazoa; phylum Arthropoda; class Insecta; order Orthoptera; family Acrididae; genus Schistocerca; species Schistocerca serialis. The sequence continues at coordinate 370,959,102 of NC_064639.1, forward strand.
CCCGGTGTTGGCGGATAATTACGATATTGCAGTGCCTGTGTTATTTCGAATGACAATCTAAGTTCCTTTGGCCATGCATGCATCTCCAAAGGAACTTCGCATCGTAATTCAGATTAACACAGGCACTGCAACATCGTACATAAATTTCTGGCTGGCTATGGTTATACGAAGAATAAACACTGCGAAATGCTGCAACTCAATGAATAAAGCTCAACCCGTCGTACTGTTACGAGAAATCAGCCAAACACCAAAAATACCGAAAATATAAAGAGATATTTAGAAATAATGTAGTGGCATGGTATCCTTGTACATAGTATTGAAACTATTTCTGTCCTTGTTATCTCGATGTCCTTAAGAACTGCAAAATCCAGCCATAAAATAACAGCGGGAATACAGCTATATGTAAGCCCGCTGTAACCCTGAGATAAAATGACAAAAAAATTTATTCTGAGAGATACCAAGTTTTAATTCAATTCTTCTTTAATTCAATTCTTGTTTAATTCAATTCTTCTCTTCTTTAATTCAATTCTTCTTGTTTATAATTGCCTGAGCTTCATTATGTTTTAATTGTGCTGTAATTGTTTGATAACAAAAGAAAAATTCACTCAGCGATCAATTGATAATTTTTTTCTGTCTTTCTTACTGCGTGATTTTTGTTTTACACATTTTCGTTGATCTGCAAATATTAACTTGAAAGTGGCTTGATTGGCTGCTTCATTAACAAGCTGACGTACATATATAGAACTCATGGAACACATTTATAAGAATCCGGCATTTGCTTTGCAACAGTATCGATGAAATCAATTACGTGGGAAGATCACACACACATAGCATGTAACTGCTACAGAAAATTACTTTCATAGTAATTCAATAACAAGAACATCAGAGTTGCACGTGTGCACTGTAACGTATTTCATTTCAAAACAGTAAAGCCCCACAAAAAAGTTCAGTTACCTTAAAACGGATAAACATTTTCATACTACAATACATAGGCAAAGAAAAAGCCTACACTGTGCATTAATAATAAAACAACTTTGTGAAGCCATTTTCATTACATAACCTTATTACAGCATTGAAACACTCATCTCTATTGATACTAAATATATTGTTGTATCTTACGTTATTTGATGTTTAAAAAAATAACACGATGGATAAGGTAAAATGCAGTGTCTTCTAAATATTACTTTATCCATATGTAGCTGTATATTTTCTCTAGCAAAAAAATGTGGACATTTTGAAACGTTTGGACGACTCTTTCCCGCACTTATCAACAGATAATCATACAAGCTTTGACAAGAGTCCACGGACTAGGAATGCTACCTTAGAGAAAGACAGTGAGAATCTTATAAATCTGTGTGACATGTGGCTCAAATGTATAATAACAAAAATATTAACAGTAAAAAATATAAATTTTGTTTGAAAAATATCCGTTATGAATTTTGCCGTGGTCATAAATAAACAACAGTTCCTTAATTCCGATATTGTACCCCGACATTTGCATTATGTATCGTACCGTTTCGGTACTGGACTAACAAGACGGCCGCACCTATTCGTCATCACCATCTTCGTCCAAATTTGTGACATATACAGGGCTTGGCCAGAAATTAAAGTGACAGAAATAGGTGCTCCAGATGGCCAACCGTTTAGAAAAAATCGCATTTTTGGTGCGGTCACACAAAACATGAGCAATTTACGTTAGTATAGTTTCCAGGCAGCGGTCGGCGGAAAGCAAACAGAATGGTATTGCAAGGGTTTGTGGGGCGGCGGATAAGTTTTGTAATAAATCTATTAAATTGCATTGCTGTATAAATGCTTGCAAGTTGAATCAGTTTCTGGCTTTTAGAATGTTGTTAATGCTGTCTTTCGCCGTTCTCAACACTGGCTCTCTGTTTACTTTTTGGTACCCAGAAAGTGATTTAATAAAACATGGAACCAGTAATTAGAGATCCTAGTGCCCACTTTATCTGAGAATGTTATTATAGCTGCAGCTTATAGCTCTGAGGAATTAGGAGATTGTCCGGGATTTCTAATCAAAAACGGTTTTCCAAAATAGTTGAGTATATTCTGAAATTCACTGATAAAAAACAACACAAGTATCCCTACAACCTAACTAACAGAGCAGTTCAGAGTCTAATACGCTGATGCAACTATAAATGTCCGAATTAAATGTTAAAAAGAATGCTCGCCGTAATTTGATGAAAATATTTCATCAAACGCCACGCTAAATATTTGGTAGAATGTCTGTCCCGCGACGGCGCGTGAAAATACGACAATACGCAAACTGAAGCTATATAATGAAAATCATCCCAGAATTAACACTTCACATGAAATGTTTTCATGGTTCCGCGTATCTCTAGTAACTTAATACGGCACCCGAGGCTGTTTGTAGCAGTAACACTGATGCGACGCGGCTCCCGACACAGATGGCGTGTCATTCAGCGTCTGGAGAGAACTGGGGCCTTGCTTCCTCGTGCAACGTTCTTGTATATAAAGCCGCGGTGCGGACGGCTAAGGGAACGCCTGATCTTTTCGGCTCTCCCGACTAGCCGCTGGGCTAGTAACGCACCACTTCAAGTTACATAATAATTTATAGCTTCTTTTGCTGATGGCCGAAGAAGCTCTTAATTTGAACGTGCATTCAGCACGCAGGTAAGTATTTATAATAAAATTTTGACGTGGCTAAGTTAAATATTTTGGGCGAGAGAAATAATTAAATTACACTGCACGCAGTAGATGAGCTCTGAACTGGCCCTTTTGAGATCCACTATCGCTATAATTTTATAGGTATTCAAAAGAAACTTTACACATCTTCATAGTCATAGCGGACCTCCAACTTATTTCAATCTAAACATCCTAGCCTTATTTATTAACCTACTTAATCTATCTTGCTTCCTTCAGTTTTGAGACGAAAACCAGAAAATCATGAATTTCCACTAAAGTCTTAATTTGTGAAATCCAAAGTACTGTTTTTATTAAATCATTATGAAAGATGAATCTAAGTATAAATTTTGAAGTCTCTAGCTCTTTTCTGTTGCGCCAATGATTTTTTCAGAAAAACGTCCAAATTTCGAAAATGGCTGAAGTTATCGAACTGATATTTAACACACATTAATTTAGTATTATTCCTGACAGGCTAGAAAAGTTTTAGGTCATTTCCTTGATTTTTGAGGTATTGCGCAACATTTATGATGTCAGAGCTAGTTACAGCAGACTGGCTGGCACACAATGGAAACTGATGTGAATTTACTACAGCGTGAGTAGGCTGCTTCCCTACATCACCCTCTACTTAAATTTTTTGTTTATGAATGTTAATGAATGAAAAAAAATTTAATTACAAAAGGGAAGCAAGAGTACAGTTTAACTCCCTATGAAAATCAAAATTGAAATATAAACATGTAGAAACATTAAAGAAAACTGATTACCTACATTAATTATTTAAATTGTGGGCATGTTCACTGCCTCTTAAACAATGTCATTACTCAAAATTTTAAGCAAAGTCAATGAAATATTTTGGCATACATTTTGCCTTAGACAAACAAACACATACAAATTGAAAAATTATCTTAGATCCATTAAATACATTTTTACATATACAAATTCAAAGAAAATAACATGATACATAAACAGATGATTATCTCTTAGCAGTCTTTTCTAAACCTGAAAGAAAATATCACAAATGATTTTTACACACGTCGTTGTAGCCACTTTGGCTGGTGTCCTACACTTCCATTCACAAGGGTAGAGGAGGGGAAGTTGCTATGGTGTGCGTCCTTCACGTTCTCTCTAAATTACATGGGGGAAAGGGGAGGGGTCACTGTGAGTTGTGTCCAAGTCACTCCACGCTTTCACGCAGCTACCAGGCTGCCATTTTCTGGTTTGTCCTGTAGAACAAACAAAAAGAGTGCCTCAGACTCTGTTCACTTAACATCTAAGGGTGGGTCACAATGAAATGGGGATATATACATTTTATCCTTCAGTATGTTGCTGGAACAAAGTTAACAGAATTTTTTTTTTTTAATTCTACTCTCGTGGTTACTTAATTGTCATAAAATCGGTAAACAAATGGTTCAAAACGCCGTTAGTCACTTTAGAGAAAATTTATGCTCCTAAGGCATATAATCATAAATCATATTTAATCTGAATTTATTATTTCTGGGCCGGAACACTGAACCAATGCTCGGTACATTCCTGATACATTTGCATTTTAAGCACTTAACTGCCTCATCTTTGATTACCTTATTCTTAGAGATAGTATGAGTATGATTAGTGGTTGTTTTCTTAGCTTCTTTGTACATGTGAGTAACTTTTGGTAATAGTACAGTTGTGAGTGTTCAAAACACACTACGTTTAGTTGACTACAAAATTCACTTATTGGTCCTCTGCTGTTGTCAGTTCCACATCTGCAATTAGGTACTTACTTACTTTGAAGTGTATTTATGCTGAGCTAAAATAATGTTTCACGTCTGTCAGTATGTTATTTATTTATTTTGCTAGTGTATGTTCTTATTTAAAACTCACTCTATTAATATTTAAAGCATAGGATAGCACATTTATTTCATATTCATAGTGTATTGCAGCTGATTAGTTTGCTCACGTGGCAATCCATTTCCACTCGATCGGACGCTGAAACCTCAGGTAGTCTCTCTCAGACCTACCACTAAAGTGCATCAAGTAATTATGGACGAGCGTAATGCTAATTTCCTTAAACCTATAGGACACCATGAGCTGCTCTGTCTCATTTAACATAAGGGTACCTATGGTCGCATTCACGCCTCCAACTCATAACCTCAATACGTGTAGGTGTATCCTGTCACACACTACACTAAAATAATGGCCAGCTCCAACCTTATAAATACTTCAGGGACGTGTCCTTCACGTCTCAACCACAAACACTGCTCAATTCTATTACACTGCCTTTCCTTGCTACACCAGGTGAGTTTAATTTTACAACTCATCTGCATATTTTTCCTAACACTAAGCAGTCTCTTTTACTATTTCTTAGTTAGCTCTAATGCATACACTACGTTTCACTACCACTTCAGATCCTGCTTGTACATGAATTCATATATCTTTTTAAATTAATCTTGGTGGACCATTTCCAATAAAACAATACTTTGTAGTTACTATATTACCAGGCTACTATACATAATTGTTACTCAAATACATTTGTATCTTCATTACGTCATACTTCTCTATTGTTTGTCACTATTAGGTTTGTCACATTAGATATTTTTCTTCACTAATCGGTAGATAGAATGGTTACATACCTCATGGCTTGATAGCCATGACAGAAAATTTTCATGTCTGGAAAGAAGAGGTCGAAATTTTTGAGAACAGGAAAGAGGAAGAGTGAGTGAGACCTGAAAAGGAAAGAAGATCTCACACAGCTGGGACTGCACAGCTGCCACACTGTGTAGAGGTTACAGAACAACCTCCTCCCTACAGCATTCATTCACTACCTATGAATTTCTTTAGGTCGATCACGTTCCTGAGACCTAATAGCTTCTTACTTTTAGGGTACTCTAGCCTATATGCATTGGCGTGTGGTTTTCCTATGATCCTAAAAGGTCCTTGGTATACGAACATGAATTTTTTTGTTTCTGCATTTACTTTCTTTGATTTTTCTTTGGTTTTGACAAGGACTAATTGACCTATTTCAAAGCTAGTAGGTACAGCTTTTGCGTCATGACGCTTCTTCCTTTCCAACGCTCTTTTTCTCATATTAGCCCTAGCCTTTAGTTTCTTTTCGTCTGTGGATATTTGCGTTAGAATAGGGAATTCTACCATATCTGCAATCACATTGTGCGGTTCTTGGCCAAACATTAATTCGCAAGGTGCAAAACCAGTTGCATCATGTCTTAAGTTGTTAATTACATTCTCAAAATACTTAATGTGCTCTGCCCAACTTGAGTGTTTCCGAGCACAATAAGTTCTGCAAAGCCTATACAATTCCCTCATAATACGTTCACTCATATTTCCTTGGGGGAAATACGCAGATATTGTCAGATGTTTCACGCCGGCCTTATCTAGACATTCCTTAAATCTATCAGAAGTAAATTGAGGCCCATTGTCTGACAGCAAATTCTTGGGAACGCCAACGTTCACGAAGAAATCTTTTTCCAACTTTTCAACCAATGTTTTTGCATTTGCTCTTTTAATTGGGTATAGCTTAACATATTTACTGAATCCATCCACAATAACAAAAACATGGGTGCAACCACCTCTCGAAACAGGAAGAGGGCCAAACAAATCACAAGCCAGTAATTCTAGGGTTTCAATTGGCTCTACTGAATGCATATCTCCTTGTATTCTGGTGTTAGCAGCACGGACTTTCTGGCACACTACACAAGATGCTAGACGCTTGGCCACACGGCGGTACATGTTGTCAAACACAACCTTCTCTTTTAATTTCGCAATGCACTTCTTTGCACCGTAGTGCCCATACCTCAGGTGTACATAGTCGATTAGTAAGTCTACATGTTGTGAGGGAAAGCACAGCTTCCACTCAGAAACACCTATCTTTTTCCTCCTAAACAGAATACCTTTATGCAAACAATAGTATTGCGAAACCTTAGGATAGTTCGCATTTCCTAAATAGCTCTTCACTAATTTCAGTTGGTCATCTGCATTCTGCTCACGTCTCAAGTTCTTAATCGCTCTCTTTAATGCACTTTCTTCCTTTACTTCGTGCAATGCAAACATTCGAACTTCATTTAGGTCGGTGGCTGTAATTCCCGCGTCATCACAGAGCTCTGCACTTCTAGATAACCCATCAGCTACCAGATTGTCTTTCCCTTGAATATATTTAACTTCAAGGTCAAACTGCTGGAGATACAATGACCATCTTACCAAACGAGCATTCCTCAATTTACAGGTCTTTAAAAAGGTCAATGCCTTATGGTCACTGTAAACTATTATCTTGTGACCTAATAGATACTGCTCAAACTTCTGTACCCCATATACAATCGCCAACGCTTCTAGTTCTGAGATGCCATAATTTCTCTCGGCTGCCTGTAAAGATCGACTTACGAAAGCTATAGTCTTGTGCACTTCTTGTTCGTTCTCTATTTCTACTTGGAATATCGCCACAGCTATACCATAGCCACTAGCATCAACAGACATACAGAATGGTTTTTCAAAGTCAGGATGATGTAAAATAGGACTATTAATTAAAGATTGTTTAAGCACCTCAAACGCCTGTTGACATTCTGCTGTCCAAACCCAAGGGGTATTCTTTTTCAGCAGGAGGTGAAGACAGGGAGCATTAAAAGCCTGATCACTAACAAAACGCCTATAGAAGCCGAAAAGACCGAACATTGATCTCAACTGCTTCTTGTTTCTGGGAGCCTCAAATTTTTCAATGACTGCTAGCTTGCCTGGGTCAGGCAGAATACCTTTTCCACTTATCCTATATCCCAAGAAACCTATTTCCTCTTTAACGCACTCTGTCTTTTCAATCTTTAGCTTCATGCCACCTCTCTCAATAGCCTCTAACACTTCCTCTAATAAAGCTATGTGTTCTTCCCAGGTAGGAGTTGCTATTAACAGATCATCTACGTAGACTGTTATTTTATTACTTAAATCTGGTCCTAAAACATGGCACATCACACGTACGAAGGCACAAACAGAGATATTAAGCCCGAAAGGCACCACACAGTATTGGTAACAAACTCCTTCGTACAAGAAAGCTGTGTACTTCCTTGAACTTTCCGCCAGTGGCAAATTCCAATATCCACACGTGATGTCCATAGAAGTTAAGAATTTAACTCCCCTGAACTTTTGCAATAATTCGTCCATGTTCTGCGGTCTATCACTTTCCCTAACCACTATTTCATTCAACCAACGAGCGTCCAAGACCAATCGGACACTCCCGTCTCTTTTTGGTACCACCACAAGAGGATTATTGTACTCACTGACCGCTTTTTCAATCACACCCCACTCTAGCATTCTCTGTATCTCCTTCCGAACTGCCTCCTTCCTAGCTACATGTATTTGGTATGGCTTCCTGAAAAACACCTGGCCAGGTTTCACCTTTAATTGACATTCATAACCTTTAACTATGCCAGGTCGATCTGAAAATACCTTATGATGCCTTTTTAGAACCTGTCTCAGTTCTTCCTTTTGATTGCCTGAAATCCTATCGATTTCCTGCAATTTAGCTTCTATTTTGTCTAAAATAATTGCTTCTTCTTCTTCTTCTGTGTTCAGCTTACTGTCATTAAGATTAACACCTTCGTCCCAATACCTCCTATTTTTCAGAACTCGTATAGGCAGCTCCCAAGTTTCATTATCAGTTACTACATGTTTATCACTAAAAGGTACTATAATTACTCCGGTTATTGGCAAGACCATTCTTAACTGGCTTTTTTCAAAGTCAACAACACTCTGATATTTTGACAAGAAATCTATGCCAATTAAAACCTCAATACTGAGATTGTTTACAATTAAACATGAATAATCAATTAAATTACCATTAATGTTAAAGGGCAGTAAAGCTTCTTGCTTTACCGTTTTTGACACCTTGCCAGTAGCACCAATTATTCTTAGTCCTGATACCCTCATTACTGTAAGCTTGTCTTTACCAGGTAATGCATCAAAGAAGGACTGAGATATCGCACTCACCTCACTTCCACTGTCTAAGAGACAACGTACATTGATACCCAACATATTCACTATTATTATAGGGTGGCTTATTCTATGTTGTACAGGTGGTTCCTCAAATTCATCTAATAGCTCCTTTTGGATTTGTCTCCAACTAAAGTGATCGACATCTGTCTTCATTACATTTAGGTCACAGTGTGTAGGGGCTTCCTGAATTACATTTTCAGCTGCCTTTTCCAGTCGGTCTATTAATTTTAAATCGAAACACCGCACGACTTCATTACATTTAGTTTGCTGAACATAACCCAAATTACTGTAGTCTGAGCGGTTCTGCGCCTCCAGACCGGGCATAACATTAGTTACAGCTAAACCACTTTCACTATTATCGTCGGTTTCCTTCTCAAGTGACAACTGGTCACAGCTACTGGGTTCATTGACCCCAAACAGCCTATCCTCTACATCCCCACTTATCTCCTGTCCTAAATCTATTAGTACATTATCAACATCCTGCACAGGCACTTTAGATAAGAGCACATCATTCTCATCGTAAATATAAGCATGAATTTCTTCTGCTTCTTCACCTGTCAATTCAGTATTTTGTAGCTCGTCCCTATCGTTACACTGCTGCGCCTTCTCTTTCTCTTCCCACTTAGAAAGCGTCTCTAACACGGTATCTATCAAATACTGTGAATGATCTAATATTTCTGTTGTATCCTTAGGTGCTACCGACTCTTCATCCACATGTTCAGTTTGAGTATTCTGATCTGTCTTACCAATTCCCTTAACACCCAGTCATCACGAGGCAGAGAAAATCCCTGACCCCGCCGGGAATCGAACCCGGGGACCCGGGCGCGGGAAGCGAGAACGTTACTGCACGACCACGACCTGCGGACGGCCCGGATCGAATCCACGGGGAGGATTAACAACGGCGGCTGGTGTGCCGGCCAGCCTGGTTGTGGTTTTTAGGCGGTTTTCCAGATCCCACTAGGTGAATACTGGGCTGGTCCCCACGTTCCACCTCAGTTACACGACTCACAGACATTTGAAACACATTCAAACTATTTCCCGATTTACACTCGACGCAGACAGCTGGTGTACACTAATTCCGTCCTGGGGGGGACAGGGTGGCGGCAGGAAGGGCATCCAGCCACCCCTTAAAATTAACATGCCAAATCCTGTTAACCATGGCCGACCCTGCGCAACCGCGGGATAAGGCGCAGGTGATAGAGTCATCATCTTTTCCGTTGACGTTCGGTATGAAAAGGCTTTTGCCCAGCAAATGGAAATGAAGAAATGGCCGTGGTTGCAGCACTGTTGTGTGCTGATAGTAACAGCGTACTCTCCACTAACGTTGTAAGTACGATGTTGCAGTGCCTGTGTTACTCCAAATTACGATGCAATGTTCCTACATGCATACATATCCCAAAGAACAGGCACTAAGGCGACTACAGCCGCTATGAAATAAATGAAATTAATTCGCAGTTGCAAATATGGACAACCATCACCTTGTAATGGAATGACAACTGCGAAAATTTCTGTCGGACAGGAATTCGAACCCGGATATCCCGCTAATCGCGAGCGGTCGCATTACCATATGGCTATACGTGCACGACTCAAGGCGGATAAACATTGTATTGCAGTGAAACGTCCCCTTAGAAAAATTTATACAAGACTGTGCTTAACCTGACACACAATATTTTGTTAGCGCAACGCAATCTGACTTTCAAAATTCCCTACAAAAGAATGGCCCTGACTAACATTAAACTATACCTTTCACAAATCACTTACCTCACAAAAATCTTCGCTGCTCAAGCTACTGCAATACAGCGAGCGCCACTACTGCCAGCTAAATAAAAGATTCAAACTATGGAAGGCACTAACTACTGATAGGGATAGTTAGCAAATGAAAGATATTAATAGAGAACAAACAATGTATTTACCTTGATATCATCATATATAAATATAGCAGTTCATGACAAATTTCAAAACTCCGCCATCTCTCTCCCCACATCCACCACTGCTGGCGGCTCACCTCCAACTGCGCAACGCTACGCGCTGTTCACAGCCAGTTGCCTAACACTACAATGGCGAGTATTACAACAATGCAAAGCAGCCACAGACTGCACACAGCACAGCCAGTGATTTTCATACAGAGCGCTATGTAACGTTACCAATAAGGAAACATAAACAGCCTACTTACAGCAGTGCCTGTGTTATTGCAAATCACGATGCAGTGTTCCTTCGGACATGTATGCATGTCTGAAGGAACACGGGGCACGTGACTTCCAAGTAAAAATATCTCACCCTTACGGAATATACATAGTAGATGTACGAGTACTGGTTGTAGATACATGGTTCACGGCATAGGGAAGTTTGGTCTGGTCGTGAGTCGTGCTCGGATAGCCTAATGGTAAGGCGACTGGTCGCAATAAGCGGGAAATCCAGGGTAGAGTCACGGTCCGGCACAAGTTTTCATTGTCGTTCAAATGGTTCAAATGGCTCTGAGTACTATGGGACTTAACATCTGTGGTCATCAGTCCCCTAGAACTTAGAACTACTTAAACCTAACTAACCTAAGGACATCACACATCCATGTCCGAGGCAGGATTCGAACCTGCGACCGTAGCAGTCACGCGGTTCCAGACTGTAGCACCAAGAACCGCTCTTCATTGTCGTCATTGATGATTGTCCATATTCGCAACTGCAAACTTATTTCATGTAATTTTATAACTGGAGCACTGTTACAGTCTACACGTTTAAACTCCTCACGACTTATTCACAGGAAAATGCGTTTGATCCAAGTTTCGTCTTAATTAAACACTAGCGGCTTTAATTTTCATGCGTCATTCTTTCGTAGAAATACACTACTGGCCATTAAAATTGCTACACCAAGAAGAAATGCAGATGATAAACGGGTATCCATTAGACAAATATATTATACTAGAACTGATATGTGATTACATTTTCACGCAACTTGGGTGCATTGATCCTGAGAAATCAGTACCCAGAACAACCACCTCTGGCCGTAATAACGGCCTTGATACGCCTGGGCAGTGATTGAAACAGAGCTTGGATGGCGTGTACAGTTACAGCTGAGCATGCAGCTTCGACACGATACCACAATTCATCAAGAGTAGTGACTGGAGTATTGTGACGAGCCAGTTGCTCGGCCACTATTGACCAGACGTCTTCAATTGGTGAGAGATCTGGAGAATGTGCTGGCCAGGGCAGCAGTCGAACATTTTCTGTATCCAAAAAGGCCCGTACAGGTCCTGCAACATGCAGTCGTGCATTATCCTGCTGAAATGTATGGTTTCGCGGGGATCGAATGAAGGGTAGAGCCACGGGTCGTAACACATCCGAAATGTAACGTCCACTGTTAAAAGTGCCGTCAATGCGAACAACGTGTAACCAATGGCACCCCATACCATCACGCCGGATGATACGCCAGTATGGCGATGACGAATACACGCTTCCAATGTGCGTTCACCGCGATGTCGCCAAACACGGATGCGACTATCATGTTGCTGTAAAGAGAACCTGGATTCATCCGAAAAAAGGACATTTTGCCATTCGTGCATCCAGGTTCGTCGCTGAGTACATCATCGCAGGCGCTCCTGTCTGTGATGCAGCGTCAAGGGTAAGCACAGCCATGGTCTCCGAGCTGATAGTCCATGCTGCTGCAAACGTCGTCTAACTGTTCGTGCACATGGTTGTTGACTTTCAAACGTCCCCATCTGTTGTCTTAGCGATCGAGACGTGGCTGCACGATCCGTTACAGCCATGCTGATAATATGCCTGTCATCTCGACTACTAGTGATACGAGGCCGTTGGGATCCAGCACGTCGTTCCGTATTACCCTCCTGAACCCACCGATTCCATATTCTGCTAACAGTCATTGGATCTCGACCAATGCGAGCAGGAATGTCGCGATACGATAAACCGCAATCGCGATAGGCTAAAATCTGACCTTTATCAAAGTCGGAAACGTGATGGTACGCATTTCTTCTCCTTACACGATGCATCACAACAACGTTTCACCAGGCAACGCCGGTCAACTGCTGTTTGTGTATGAGAAATCGGTTGGAAACTTTCCTCATGTCAGCAAGTTGTAATTGTCGCCACCGGCGCCAGCCTTGTGTGAATGCTCTGAAAAGTTGATCATTTGCATATCACGGCATCTTCTTCCTGTCGGTTAAATTTCGCGTCTGTAGCACGTCATCTTCGTGGTGTAGCAATTTTAATGGCCAGTAGTGTATAATGCAGAAACTTATGCCTAGTTTGAAATTATATCGTCTGATGACGGTACTGAATTTAATCCAATGACCATTTTCAAGCACAAAACCTTCTGAAATACCGCCATATGTTGTTTTTCACGTACATGGTAAAGGTTGGATGGACGAGGCTGGTATGAAATTATAGATTACCGGTAACAGTGTGTGGAAGAGATGGAAAGGTACTTTATTGAAAAGAGTTCTCTTTTTGTGCTAGATCAGTTTAGCAATCATCTGCGAAAGAGAAATTAAGACAGCCGGCCACAGTAGCCGAGCCGCTCTAGGCGCTTCAGTCTGGAACCGCGCGACCGCTACGGTCGCAGGTTCGAATCCTGCCTCGGACATGGATGTGTGTGATGTCCTTAGGTATGTTAGGTTTAAGTAGTTCTAAGTTCTAGGGGACTGATGACCTCAGATGTTAAGACCCACAGTGCTCAGAGCCATTTGAACCATTTGAAATTAAGACTGGGAAGTATTGAGCTTACAGAATTTACTTCACAACTGCCCTGTCTCGATAAATAAACCATTTAAAATGTTTAAGAGTGAGGAATGGAACAAATGGGACGACTTATGATCAAACAAGTGTATCAGTGGATAAAACAACCGTGATCTAGAGTGAGAGAAGTCATTATTGTTAATTCTTTCAAGAATTGTGTCATAAGTAACGCTCTCGATGGCAGTGAAGACAAGGGGAGAACGACCACGGCGAAGAGTAAGAAGAAGGAAAAGAAGACAGTTCAAACGACGATTTTCAGTTTGGTTTTATATACAAAAGAAATTTTTTAGTCTGGCTTTGCAAACTAATAACAAAAATGTTAAAAATGATATTTTTTAAAAAAGTGCTTATAAATTAATGTTTGCCTTTCAGTCCGTCAAATACGGTATTACTGTGGAACCGGTGGACGGTTAGAAAACTCTGTTAGTAAGAAAGACACAGAAGTCGGCAGTAGGAAAAAAAAATTTGGCTACCGCTAGACTTGATACTTGGATCCCACCCGTCATCTTGTCCCTTCTGTCGTGACTGCACGCTATCACTTACTGAAGTTTTAACATATTGCTTGCATTTTCCGTCATCTTTTCTGTCAGTACTATCTCTCCTTCCTTTTGCTTACTGTCAATAAACTTAATGATGTTGACGGCAAGACGTCGCGACAGCCCGGATAGGCATTATCCTGTCTTGATTTCTATGCTTATATTGGGAGGAAACACTACTCACAACACTGAACTGGAATTTGGCTACTTCTAGTAACACTACCCAGTTCGATTCCGATAATTCTGCACCTATGGTTTGCGTTGTTAAGTTGTAACAGGCAAAGGACGTATTATGAAGTAAAATAAAAAAAAACAACCATAGAGGCATTAGCCACCACGTTAATCTAATGTTTCTCAAATTCTGGTCTTGAGTACGGCAACAAGAGTTAAAATTTTACAAAAATTGGTTGGGGCGGTAGGACACAGAAACGTCAGAAAAGTTTATATACTCACATTCATCAGATTTATTAAACTGTGACGACAGAAAAATTAATTACTTGCGTTACCAGGCATAATAGGCCAACACAAAACATTTAACCATTTTATTGGTAATGTTGCACTGTTAAATAAGTAAGATTTCAAATGTATATTAAAAAAAAGATTGACCTACGCTCTACTTTGATTCCATTCCGTGTAAAAATAGAGCTCTTTCAAACTGAGAACAGTAGGATAAGGGAAGAACTATAATACACAGAAAAAAGGAAACAATCAACATCGCAAAATATTACATTTTTATGCCGAATTCATTCTTCAGATTACATGACAAGTCAGTGGCACAGAGTCAGACAGTGAAGGCAGAGCGAGCCGAGCCGTTTCTTATGGACCAACGCTCACAATTTCAGTCGTCTTTTACTTATGAGGTAAGGTAACAGCCGAAGCAAAGACAGTTGTTCTCTCCAGTGCGCTTACGGGAGAAGGTTTACTTTGTCAAATATTACTAATATGAAATAATTGGAACCGAACTGCCATCAACGTTAATGGTTTTCTTCTACAGTTTCTGCATATGTAAATTAACTGTGCGTCAACATTCTGTGTGTGATATGTAAATCTATGTCTCTGCATTGCGATTTACACGTAAGTGATTGGCAGAGGGTTCATCAAACCACCTTTAGACTATTTCGCTGCCATTCCACTCTCGAACAGCGCGCAGGAAAAATGAACACTTAAATTTTTTTGTGTTGAGCTCTGTTTTCTCTTATTTCATAAAAACAACCTGTGTAGGTGGACGTTAACAAAATACTTTCACCTTCGGAGGAGAAAACTAATGGCTTAAATTTCGTGAACAGATCTCGCCGCGCATCTTTGTCTTAATGATTGCCACCCCAACTCGCCTGTCATATATGTGACACACTCTCTCCTCTTTCGCGACATTACAAAACGAGCTTTTCTTCTTTGAACCATTTTGATGTGCTTCGTCAATCGTATCTGGTAAGGATCCCTTAACGAGTAGCAGTACTCCATAAGATAACAGAGAGGTGTAATAAAAGCCGTCGCTTTAATAGATTTGTAGTATCTTGTAAGAATCCAAGTGTGCTGCCAATAAAACGCAGTTTTTTGTTTGCCTTTCCCACAACATTATCTATGAGATGATTCCAATTTAAGTTGTTCCTAATTATAGCCCCTAAGTATTTAGATAAATTAACAGCCTCTAGAGTTGTGTAGTTTTTCTTGCAGGCGAAATTTAACACATCCCTTTTATTAATTATTTGGAAGCATTTTTGCAAAAAAAATAATTGGAACACAGATGCACAGAAGTTCAGAACACTAGGTCGGAATTGATATAGATAATTCTCAAATTGTCACTCAGCACAGAATGATTTACTGGATTAAATCGATATTTCTCGAATCCTTTTTGTTCGAGATACTTTGACAGAACAGCATCTTAGATAAGATTAAAGAGAAATTTTAAAATTAGCTTGAACCCCTCATAGCGAAGCAACATCTCATAACCTGACAGTACTCCAGAGGCTATCCATCGCGAGAAGTGGAGTGCAATAACTATTTATTGTTTGAAAATGTTCATTTTCCTTAATGAATGTAAAGTATCACCAAAAGGAGAAACTACACTTTGTGATTTTCATGTTTTTACCGTCTGCATGTATGTGGAAGATTCGGTGAGAGCTCGTTTTGATGCGTCACTGCATTTGAATTATTGCATTTGAATTTCAGTATTCTATCACAATTTTTTTTGTTAGGATAAGATTGACGATCATGTAGTCTCTCGTACTATTTATAAAAATGGAAGTATCATTTGTGATTTTTTTAACCCCAATAAAAAATAAGGATCGTGAAAACACTAAATTGTGTGGCAGACTCAGCATTCGGAAATATTAAAAGTTTCAAGTATGAAACACTCCAAGTACAGGTATTGTCAATAATGGCACCAAACAGATTGTTTCTGATAGAAATAAGACTTTCTGTTACCGATTTGACTTGAAACGCGAGTTTTCTAAAACGGATCCTTTGCAGTAGCATGAAAATGAAGTCTTCGTCAGCACTTTACTACACCAAGTTACTAAACAGGAAATTGTAAATGTTCCAGCTGGGAGCAGGCTCACGGTGAACCAAGATGAATTATTTATAAAAAACGAGGACCAGAGACGGTATGATGTTTCTCACTTTCTATTAGAGTATGGCTATAAGTTTCAAGGCACACTGAAGACAATTTACGAAAGAATAAATACTTTTAAAATAAAACGCGTTTTTTCTCATCACATTTCCCACACGAACGTTATATGTAGTCTTATAGATTATATTAAAAGTTTATGCAGTAACGTTAATCATTATGTTGAAAGTAAAATGGAGGTTAGTTTATTAGCTACTTCTGTACAACATTTTTAGATAAAGATAAATTGGATTTTTGTGTGATTCTTCGAATTTAGGGATCGAGCGGCACCCTTTCCCATTGAGCCCAGATTCTTTCTTTTGCTGGTGCCTTTGTCCCGCGATTTCGCAGGGTCGGCATGATTATGAACGGATTTGGCAAGGTTTCACAAGGCATTAGCAGCAAGGTTAAGGGAGGCCGGATGCCCTTCAGGCCGCCACCCCGTACCCTCTGGGACAGAATTAGTGTACCCCTGCTCTCTGCGTCTAGTATAATCCATGGAAGAGTGCGAACGTGTTCAGATGTCTGCGAGTCGTGTAACTGAGGCGGTATTCACCTAGCGGGATGTGGAAAACCGCCTAAAAACCACATCCAGGCTGCCTGGCACACTGGCCGACGTCGGTAATCCGCCGGGCGGATTCGATCCGGGGCCATCGCGCCTACCCGAGTCCAGGAAGCAGGGCGTTAGCGCTCTCGGCTGACCTGGCGGGTCTATTGAGCCCAGATTGTACTCAACTAATTTTTTCCTGCAATAGAACCACACTAGGGGTAACATACTTCGACAGACTAGTTGCCCGTCATCCTCTGGTGACCCTCATTGACCTGACAGTAAGTTCACAATGTATGCACCTCTACCCAGAATTAGCGTAAGTTTAACACAGGTGCTGTTTTTCCAAAAATCTGAAACAACGTAAAAGCAGAAAAATTGTCGGTTTGTGGTGTCTTTTTGTTGCTCCTTGTTCCCAGGGTTGTCTTTGTTGCGCCGACAGCAAGACTGACGGCGCGTGTAAGCCGCTGGACTGGCTTGACCTCGCTGCTCCCTGTGTGGACTGCGTTGCGGAAACGCCCAAGGTGACAGCTGTGGGGCGGTTGCTTGGGCAGTTCTCGTCACTGCTTCGGTCTTCTTCTGTAGCGCCTCAGCAAGGTGCGAGTCCTGACTGATTGCTGAAGACAGCGAGGCAAGCAAAGCTGGCTGGTTGCCGCTGGTGACTACGATTGGTATGGCCTGGGGCAACGCAGCGTCATTGCGGATTACAATGATTTAAAGGGAAGCAGTGAATATTCGCATAACTTTTTGCATAAAGTCAGACAGTGCTACAGCGTTTGAATAAGGAAGATTACGAAATTTCAAACAAAAGCTTCAACATGACGATCCACAACAAACTGCGGAATCGGCCCGAGAATTTGTAGATGATATAAACAAACTTATCCCATCGTTCAGTACTGAATTTGTTTTCAAATCTGCCCAGTCTGGATGTTATGAAGAAATGCACTTGAAACAAACCTTGAGAATCAGAGATACCAAGAAATTTGTATCAAGAAAAACTAATATCAATGCATTCATGCATTCGTAAACTTTTACGACGACTGTTAATCTGGGTGTTGGCTGGAAAGATATTTATTGTGCTGTGAGAAGTTGGAGCTACTCTGCCCCCTAGGATTCTTTCTCATGTGCGTGATCTTGCAAGGGCAATAGGGAATATTTACGTCACAACAAGCAAGAGTGGGAAAATGGGAATGCTAAGAGCACTGCTTTTGGCCAATAGCGGGTCAAAATAACACTTTTGCTTGATTGCTGGTCTGCCTATAAAAATCATACTTCTTTAGAGTAAACTATTTCTGCTGAGGTGTGTGTGACATTGTAGTTCATATTATCTGTAACCACTGGACAAATTCAGTCTCTGAATAATTTGTTTTTTCCATGCGTACAAAACATATTATCGCGGTATCTACAGCTACGCCTTAAAGCTTAACCGGTTTCACGGTAATCTCCACGACAAACTGTTTCTCATTTGGTTGCACGGCATTACATTCCATCAGTTTTTATCACCCCTTTGCATCAACATAATTCTAGATGTATTTTTTAAGACTGGATACCTAGCTGGATTTCCTACACGGTTTGTAACTCCCAAGGAGTTCGCCTACGATTGTAATGGTGCGAACCTTTGTGATCATTGTGAAGCGCCATTTTTCATTCGGTGTTCATGGTGCAAATAAACGGGATGTTTTCAACATTTCTTGAATGTCGACTTTGTCCATTTGTGAAATATAATACGTACATCCTGTAGATGGTTAATCTCTGCACCTCCCGGACACTCATTTTCTGTCGCCCTCCTGATGCACACAGTGATTCAAATGGTTCAAATGGCTCTAAGCACTATGAGATTTAACATCTGATGTCATCAGTCCCCTAGACTTAGAACTACTTAAACCTTACTAACCTAAGGACATCACACACAACCATGCCAGAGGCAGGATTCGAACCTGCGACCGTAGCAGCAGTGCGGTTCCGGACTGAAGCGCCTAGAACCGCTCGGCCACAACGGCCGGCTGATATGGTGATTCATTAGCAGCTAATATTCTTCCTGCCATAATTGTTAACACAACATTTTCAAACTAGCCTTACTAAGGACTGAACTTGGGACCCTGCACTGAAGGGGTTCCTTGTCAGCAAAGGCTGAAATGGAAATGTGGTGGCAGTGTTGGCCGGCCTCACTGCCGACTCTGCGCCTAGGGGCGGACGTTGGTCGGAGCGACAAGTCGTCTTCTTTGAGGGTAAGCCAAGCAGATCTTCCGCTGTCTGCACCTCGCAGCTGCGGTAGCTCCCAACGTGGTTGCAGTTGTTACGCCTGGGTGGTTGCGTCTCAGGGTGCTGCACTGGTAACTCACGTGATTTCCCGCGCACTTTATGCACGCAGTGTCGTACCACATCACCTACCCTTTGGCACTGGATGCACTACTGTGAGCCTCTCTTCTGTTTTAACGGCTCAGTGGTGACCACCTCATAGGCCACCCTCCTCAGCTGAAAGAGTTGCTGTTCTCTGCGTAGTCCTGTACTATGACAAGCAGAGAAGGCGACTCTTTATGTGTCTTGGTCGATTTTATGCGCGCCACTGAGAGCACAGCAAACCCAAGGTCTTCCGAATCTTCTTTAATGTTCCTTTGGCCGCACAGTGAGGAAAATCCTTGAGCAGAATCTTGAGAAGCTTTTCAGGCATAGTGGCGGGAGTGATGAACGGCAGCAATGGTGTCATTGCCTCACTTGTCACTTTCCCGTAGTCTTCCCTATTGGCGAGCTGTGCCCACACCAAATCTTTCCCCGCAGACTCGGTGGTCCTGAGATCTGTCATCCACTGCTTCAGGCACTGCAGGAATTTTGCTTCAAACACGATGGAAGGTGACCTGTGCTCAGACTGCGTAGTTCAAAATGCCAGGTGGGAATGGGCCACCAAGTCGGCATTTTGCTGCTGCCTGGGCGACAGCTGGTTTGGGCTACCTTGTTCTAGTTTAGCAGGACTGGTGTCCTGCTGTCTGGTCTGCGGCTGTTCTTGGGTGCCGGGGTCAGGATGTGTAAACGCTGGTAAGAGGTTGCGTATTGTCGCCTTTGGCGCCTTGGTCTTCTTGGCGGTTCGTGCAGAAGGAGTCGCACGTCTTGATGTGATCATCTCCCAGCCTCCCTTCGTGACTGTGTCAGCTGTGGGTGGTTCCGCGGGAGGGGGAGGGCGAGGAACTTGGACGCCATGTACGTTCATGCTCGTCGCACCAAACTCGTATCAATCACTGCGCGTTCCTTGTCACCAGTCGTGGAGATAGCAACCGGTCTTCTCACTGAGGGTAATTTTTTGTTCGCAGGCTGCCTTTCAGTCCTCGATAGGCTTCTCTGCTCTTGATCAGGGCGGAAGAGCGCTACCACTGCCTCTCTTCTGTTCCACACCTCTCCCGAAAATTTTGAAGCTACGATTCGGCGCAGGAGGACGATCACCTCTCCGTCTATGTAATTCTTCTTCTTTGTCGTCCACAACCATGTCCGTATCCGCAGGCCATGTCGTATGTCGTCTCGATTGGCGGAGGGGGGTGGGGGGGGGGGGGGGGGGTCGATGGAGCCGTCGACGAAATAAGCTCCGCCGGATGGCGATGTATCACACCCATTAATTTGTTGAGCGTCACTTTGACCAAAGGGTGCGCTCATGCCATTCCTGAGGCAATGGAAAGAGAGGAGAGCTCCCTTCATAGGACCACGTGACACACAGGAGTTGCTGACGCCGCCTCGTCCCTTCGCATGCGTATCATAACTGCGTCCGCAGGTCTCACAGGTACCTCCTCTCTCGACGCTGTCTCAGGCTGTTAATGTAACTAGACCCTGTCAGGCTGTGTTGCTACGTTTTTTTTATTGAATTTCGGACAGACAGCAGCGTAATATGCCACTCTACAACCTACAGAAGAGTTAAAATCATAATTATACGATAAAAAAGCAATAAAAAAGGCGATAAAACGGTGAAAAATTGAGAAGTGAAAATATAAAAACAAAGGGTTGGTGATGCTGATTATAACATATAGCAATTAGACAAGCACAAGTAAAAAACACAGAGACAGTCTGGTTTCTGTTCGCAAGAGTTAAAAAAACACACCTAGCGACAGTACGGTGTTTGTTTGCAACACTTTAAAAGGAAACGCACAACACTAAACACTCACGTAAACACTGCACTATAGAGTAGACACTAAGGCTGATGGGTGGGTGGATGGGGGGGGGGGGGTGGATGGGAGAGGGTTTTTTTTTTTCCTTTATTGTAATTTTCATCACCTCATACAAGGCGGGCTGGCAGCAGCTGAATACGCTGCTCTTCAGCCTTATGGGGTACAACAATATGATATAGGTGACACAGACAATACAAAAAATGGCGGGCAAAGAAAGTAGTTACAAAAAACAAAAAACAAGAAGCCATTCACGTTGGACGATAAAAACACTAACACTTGTTGACACGGCGCACAAAACACGGAGAACGGCGACGGCACATGTGAACAGTTGAGTGGTAACTGCACGAAACACAAAACGAAGCACACACACTAGACACTGATGGCGATGATCTCCGGCGCGCGAATGTTCACTATGCGTGAGCGAGTCCGGGGACCTGCCAAGAGAGGAGGAGGAGGAAGGGGAGTGGGAGAGGGAGAGGGGAAAGCAGAGATGCCACGGGCAGGGGAGAAAGGGGGGACGGAGGAAGGGGGAGGGGAAGCCCGGGGGGGAAGAGGGGTGGAGGGAGGGGACAGGGGAAAAGGAAAGAGAAGGGGAGGGAAGGGAAGAGAAGGGAGGGAGGAAGGGTGCCTAAAGGAAAGGACACCGGAAGTGGGGGGGCAGGGTCAAAGTTGATAGGAGGGGTAGATGGAGGGGAGGAGGACATCATCAGGGAGGGGGAGCTGGCGGAAGCCACCTTGGGAGAGAGTACGGAGGGTGGAGAGATGGAGACCGGGCGGGACGTGGGAATACAGGCGCGGCAGTGGGCGGGGATGGGAGAGGATCGGAGATACGAGCGGGTGAGGAGGATCAAGTTTACGGGAGGTGTACAGGATCCGTATCCTTTCAAGGAAAAGGAGGAGGTGGGGGAAGAGGATGAGATCATACAGGATCCGCGTGGGGGAGGGGAGACGGATGCGATAGGCAAGGCGGAGAGCATGGCGTTCAAGGATTTGGAGGGATTTATAAAAGGTAGGGGGGGGGGCGGAGATCCAGGCTGGATGGGCATAACAAAGGATAGGGCGGATGAGGGATTTATAGGTGTGGAGGATTGTGGAAGGGTCCAGACCCCACGTACGGCCGGAAAGGAGCTTGAGGAGACGGAGTTGGGAACGTGCCTTGGCTTGGATTGTACGGAGATGGGGAGTCCAGGAGAGGCGACGGTCGAGGGTGACGCCAAGGTACTTAAGGGTGGGAGTGATGGCGATGGGACGGCCATAGACGGTGAGATAGAAATCAAGGAGGCGGAAGGAAGGGGTGGTTTTGCCTACAATGATCGCCTGGGTTTTCGAAGGATTGACCTTGAGCAACCACTGGTTACACCAAGCGGTGAATCGGTCAAGATGGGATTGGAGAAGGCGTTGGGAGCGTTGCAGGGTGGGGGCAAGGGCAAGGAAGGCAGTGTCATCGGCAAACTGGAGAAGGTGGATGGGGGGTGACGGCGGCGGCATGTCCGCCGTGTACAAAAGATACAGGAGGGGGGAGAGGACGGAGCCTTGGGGCACACCGACGGAGGGGAAAAAGATGTAGGAATCTGTGTTATGGATGGTGACATAGGAAGGACGGCGGGAGAGAAAGGAGCCGATCAGACGGACGTAGTTAATGGGAAGGGCAAAGGTTTGGAGCTTGAAGAGGAGACCGGAATGCCATACGTGGTCATATGCACGTTCGAGGTCCAGGGAGAGGAAGATTGTGGAGCGATGGGAATTAAGCTGTTCAGAAAGGAGATGAGTGAGGTGAAGGAGAAGGTCGTCGGAAGAGAAGGATGGCCGAAAGCCACACTGGGTAACGGGAAGGAGGCGGTGCTGGCGGAGATGCTGGTGGATGCGGCAGGTGAGGATAGATTCCAGGACCTTGCTGAAGACCGAGGTAAGGCAGATGGGACGGTAGGAGGAGACGGCGGACGGCGGTTTGCCAGGTTTAAGGAACATGAGGATACGGGAGGTTTTCCACAGGTCAGGGTAGTAACCGGTGGACAGGACTACATTGTAGAGCCTGGCCAGGGTGGAGAGGAAAGAGACAGGAGCTTCACGAAGGTGACGGTAGGTGACACGATCGTGACCAGGAGCGGTGTTGCGTTTTGTGCGGAGTGTAGCAATGAGATCCTGTGTAGTGATAGGGGCATTGAGTTCCGTGTGTGCAATGTTGTCCAAGTACTGGAAACCAGGGGCGAGGGGAGGGACGGAGGTGTCAGTTCGATCGCGGACATCCGGGAAGAGGGAGTAATCGAACTGGGGATCATCGGGGATGGAAAAGACATCAGAGAGGTAGGAGGCAAAGTGATTGGCCTTACTAAGGGTGTCAGGGAAAGGGTGATCATCATGGAGAAGAGGATAATAGGGGGAGGGTTTAGTTCCGGTAAGGCGACAGAAGGCCAACCAGAACTTGGACGAGTTGATTGGCAGGGTAGCATTTAAACGGGTGCATGTCTGTCACCACTCCCGGCGTTTCTTAGCCGCGAGCAAATTACGAATGTGTCACTGGAGTTGCCGGTGGCGTCGTAGTGTGTCCGGGTCACGCGTGCGGAGGAAGGCACGGTAGAGACGACGGGATTCACGGAGGAGGAGAACAGCCTGTGGGGGTAAGGTAGGACGGTGGGAGTGGATGGCGACAGTAGGGACGTGGGCCTCCACGGCCTCAGACAAGGTCTGCTGGAGAAAGGAGGCGGCATGGGTGACATCGTCAGGGTGGTGGTAGGGGAAGGGGTGGCTATCGACCTGGGTGGAAAGGGTATCCCGGTAGGCAGTCCAGTCGGCACGGGAATAGTCGTGGACAAACTTAGGGGGAGGGTCAGTACGAGGGTCAGGGCGAGGGCGACGACTGTCTGAAACAGTGAGGAGGACAGGGAGATGGTCGCTACCAATAGGCTCCAGGACATCCACCGTTATGCGGCCAAGGAGGTTGGGGGAGGAGAGGATAACATCATGAGTGGAGTTGGATTCGGGACGGGTATGCTGGGGGATGGGGATGAGGTCGCCTTGAAGGGTGGAGAGGAACCGATGCCACCGCCATAACTGGGCAGCGGAACGACTATGGATGTTGAGGTCGGCGGCGATCACGTAGGAGGAGAAGGTACGATCGACGTGGGAGAGGAAGTCGAAGGGAATAGGAGCGTTGGGGCAGACATAGATGATGGCGCAGGTAACGGTAAGGCCGGGGAAGAAGAGACTAAGGATCAGGTGTTCGGTGGGGTCGGTAAGAAGAGGTTGGAGCCGAACGGGGATCTGGCGGTGGTGACCAATGGCAACTCCGCCACGCGCAATTGGAGGGGATTATCGGAGCGGTGGAGGAGGTAGGGCGAAGTGTGAATGGTGTGGTGGGGTTGGAGGAAGGTTTCATTAAGGAGGAAGGCATCCACGCAGTGGGTGGCTAGGGTGTGCAGGAAGAGGTTCCTGTTGGCGGGTAGGGAGCGGATGTTATTGAAAAGGATATGTTGCTGTTGTGCCATGATAGGGATTTAGACGAGGGTGTCAAGGCGGGAGAAGGTGAAATGGGCCTGGTTGTTGGAGTAGGTGGCATACATCTTGAGTTGGAATATGGAACGGGCGGCAAGGGAGATCTGCTGGAGGGTGTGGGGGCGCTGAAAGGGATGAACATTCTGGAGGACGATGGTAAGGAACCTGATGATGTCCTCAGCGGTGGGGGGGGGGACGAAGGGAATTGCCAGGAGGGGTGGGGGCGTCCAGGGGACGGACAGGGACAGTGAGTTCAGGAGTGGTTGGAGGGGGCGGGCTTTACACTTTTGGGAGTAGGTGGGATGGGGGAGATTGCAGGTATTGCAGGAAGGAGGGGATTGGAGGTTAGGGCACTGCCTGAGGAAGTGCGCCTGCCGACAATGCGGGCAGGTGGGGGCCTCGCAGCACTCAGCTGTGGGGTGCGCGTTATAGCGCAGACACCTCTGGCAGCACAGGGATTGAGGAGGGGAATGGGAGGGGTCAACCTTATAACGCTGGTTAAAAAGGAGGGCACCCTCCTTCAGGAGACGGTCAATGGAGGGGGTGTCCTCAGAGAAAACCCGCATAAGGCGGGTGGGGCCGGCCGAGTTGAAAATGCGGCGGACCGCCCGCACCTCCAGCGTGGGATGGGCCTTGAGCTCCGCCAACACCTCCTCCTCTGTGATCGACGGACTGAGCTGAGTGATCACGGCGGTGAGGGTCGGCGGGCGACGCGTGGGTTGGGGTTGGCGGGTGGGAGATGGAGAAGGAGCAGGGGTAAGGGAGGCATGAGGGCCAAAGCGGGTGACAGGGATGCGGGAGAGGAGGTATGTGTGGAGGGTCGGGCTGGGGGAGGAGATGAGGACCGAATCATGGCGAGGAGTGAGGAGGGAGATGGGGGCACCAGGACAATGCTGGCGAAGGAAGAGGGTGAGGTTCCGGGCTTCAAGGAGAAAGGAATCAGGACGGGAGAGGAGGTAGCGGTAGGAGGAGGGGGTCGAGGAGGAGGATGAGGGGGCAGGGACGGGCGGGGAGACATCCATGGCATCATGGGTGGGGGAAGGAGGACGAGGCGGAGCCTTTTTGGAAGCAGAGGAGGCAGGGGTGCCACTGGGGCGCTTGACGGCGGTGGAGGAGGTGTGGGGGATGGGAACAACTGGAATGTGGCGGGGAGGGGCAGGTCCCGGGGCCGGAGTCGGCGCCGGAGATGGGGACGGTGACGGTGAAGGCGAAGGCGACGGTGACGACGGCGGTGGCGATGGTGAAGGCGATGAGGAGAGCTGGGCATGGACAGTGGCCCGCCGGGCCACCACCCGAGCCGGAGCTGCAGTGACAGGCTGGGGGAGTGGGGGGAAAGGATCAGATCGAGAGGAAGAAGCTGGAGAGGGGGCGACAAAGAGTGAGGGCGAAGGGAGAGTGAGAAAAGGAGGGATGGAAGGAGGGGGGTGGGACTGGGCACACCAGGTGATAGTGGTGGAGGCGGCGGAAGGGGAAGTATAAGCTATGGCGGTGGTAGTAGTGGTGGCAGCGGTGGTGAGGGCGGACATGACGGTAGGGAGAAACAGTAACGAACAGAACGAAGAGGAAAGGACAGAAACTGGGGACAGACGAAGACGGATGAAGACGAAGACGGCCGTAGACCAGGGTCAGGACGGCGGCGACGGCGGCGACCAGGCGGCAACGGCGGCGGCGGCGGGCACCGGCTGGCGGCGGCGGCGGCGGGCACCGGCTGGCGGCGGGCACCGGCTGGCGGCGGCGACGAACAGACGGACGGCGGCGAACAGACGGACAGCAGGCGGCGGCGGCGGCGGGCACCGGCCGGCGGCGGCGGCGAACAGACGGACGGACGGACAGCAGACGGCGGCGAACAGGCAGACGGACGGACGGACGGACGGACAGCAGGCAGCAGCGGCGGCGGCGGACAGCGAGCAGGCAGGCGGACAGACGGACGAACAGCTACAGCAGGAAGCGACGGGCAGGCAGGCTGACAGACAGACAGACAGACACAACCGTCGAAGACGGAGATTACAACCTGAGAGTAGCCCAGGCGTTGCAACCAGACGTCGTCGACTGAGGGGATCCAACCCTCTGATGGTGGGAGAGGGTTTTTTTTTTTTTTCTTTATTGTATTTCAATTCCCCATCGGGGCGGGCTGGCAGCAGCATATGCGCTGCTCTTCAGCCGAAAGACATAGAACAAAACAATAGAAGACATTTAAAAACAGCAAAGGAGAGAAGAAGGCGAACATAGATATAAAAAAGGGAGAACATCATGGAAGGCAATATACAAAAAACGGGGTGACTGTAAAATGGAGATAAAAAACTGTTTAAAAGTAGCACACACAAAAAGCCACACACTGCGACGATTAAAAGAACACAAAGCATAGTATGACTGGAGCATAAAGGTGTTGACGGATGGCATAGCACACAACGTAACAGTGACGGCGAACCTCAAGGCAGTACACAATTAAAATCACACCTCTTGACGCACACGAGAAACAGCACGAAACACAACACTGACGTGGCACACTGATGATGATCAATACAGAGGATCTGCCAGGTTCAAGGAGATGAGGGAGACCTGAAGAAGGGAGGGAGGGGAAGAGATGGGGGAGGGGAATGGGGGGCGCTCAGAAGAGGGCCAGGTAGGGAGGGATGTGGGAAGGAGAGAGGCAAGTATGGGGTGCAGGGTCTCAGGGGAGGGGGCGATGGAAGGAAAATCCGCTCTGGGAGAAGGAGGAAAGAGGAGAAGGGGGCCCTGGGGAGGGGGGGGGGGGGAACAAGGCCGGGTTATAGTTGGAAGGAAGGGTATATGTCACGGCGAAGTTCGTCATCCGGGAGGGGGAGGCGTTGGAAATTGCCCTGATGAAGGAGATGGAGGGTGTGGAGGTGGAGAGAGGGAGGGATACAGCGATAGAGGCGCGGCAACGGGCGGTGGGTGGAGAGGAAGGAGGAAACCAGAGGGTGGGGGGGATCAACCCTGCGAATAATGTAAAGGATGCGGAGATGTTGGAGGAACAAGAGGAGGTGGGGGAAGGGGATCAGTTCATACAGGAGCCGTGTGGGGGAAGGAAGGCGGATACGGAAGGCAAGGCGGAGCGCATGGCGTTCAAGGATTTGGAGAGCCTTGTAAAGGCGGGTGGGGGCGGAGATCCAGGCGACGCTGGCATAACAGAGGATAGGACGGATGAGGGATTTGTAGGTGTGGAGGATGGTAGAAGGATGCAATCCCCATGTCCGGCCGGACAGGAGTTTCAGCAGGCGGAGGCGGGAATGGGCTTTCTGCTGGATGGTCAGGAGATGAGGGGTCCAGGTGAGGTATCGGTCAAGGGTGAGGCCAAGGTATTTCAGGGTGGGGGTGAGTTGGATAGGACGACCATAAAGGGTGAGGTAGAAATCTTGGAGGCGAAAGGAGCGAGTGGTACGGCCTATGATGATTGCCTGGGTTTTGGAGGGGTTGAGACGGAGGAGCCACTGGTTACACCAAGTGGTGAACTAGTTAAGGTGGGTTTGGAGGGTACGTTGAGACCGTTGAAGGATATGGGAGAGGGGTTGCTGGCGACCCTATATAGGTATGCAGAGAGTAATCAGCGCATGCGCGAAGTGCTGTGAGTGCTGCCCGCACTGCAAAAGCTACTAGCAGCGCCTCCTGTGGTGAAGGCAAACAAACACGAGGTATCGCTGTCGTGATTAATCATCAAAATCTTACGCCGACTGAGAACATCCTGTTTTAATGCAAAACAGAGCACGGTTCCGTGATTTGCTCAGAGGGTAGCTCTTGTTCCTATTAATAAGATTGCCAGTCAGCCTAATTTCAATGGATTATTCCAGAACACGATCCCAGTAACGAGAAGCAGCAACCACCTGGGCCTCACTGCATTTCCCTGCGCGTCCTTCAACTAAGCAACGCTCCGCTAACGCGTATTTTTCCGGTTGTTGCGATGGTCCACACACCTGTCCTAATCAGTACGAATAGTTTGACCAATGTCTGCGTTACCAAAGTGACATGGAATCTTATAAATGCCAGCTTTTGTTACATCAGATGATCTTTAACAGAACCCAAAAGTCCAGTAATCTTTTCTGGTGGACAATGTTAAAATTTCCGAAAATTCTCCGTATTTTAGAGGATATGGAAAGATATGGAAGGAAAGCAATAGATGCAGATTCTACTATTATACATGTGGTGTGTGTTCTTTCAAATATATCCGTAAGGACAGACACCACACATTCAAGATTCCGCGACCAAATATACACGATGAAAGAGGAACATGACGACAGCTGCATGAGGGCACTGAAATAATTCAATGGCGACAGTGTCGGTCGGAACTCGCACCCGGATGTCCAGCTTTTTTTACTTGTCACCATTTAATTATTTCAGTGCCCTCATGTAGCTGACGTTGATGTTTCTCTTTCATCATGATGCAGACTCATTTCGCTGTTCAGGTGATGGTCAGAACTCCAAGATACGACAGATCTGCTTCTCAGAGAATCCGTTCCGTTTAAGCACTTGCTTTAGGTGTTCAGTTTCCCATAATAACTCCCTGGCCCCTGAGTGCAAGAGACTGACAAGTTTGTGTTGTGCTGCAGAGTGGTCCCCGACCCAACCTATGTGGGGCAGATCTTCACTGAGGAAATGGTGGAGCGGCAGAAGCATAGGCGGGTCACGGACGTGGGCCGTGCTGCCAAAATCCTGGAGCGGCTGGCCGAGGCGAACGAGGCTGCTGACATGCGCATGGTTGGTAACCTGTTCATTCAACTGATCCATTTCCGACGAAATAGATGTCATTTGTACCTAAAGCTACGTCAAAGCACCTCCATTGGCAACTAGTAGGACACAGAGAAGACATAAAGGTCATATAGTTATGCAGTCAATTAGCTAATTTCATCTTACATTTATCGTGTTCGTGATACCTCGCCTTGACGTACAAGTGGTTTAAAAACCTATTGTATTTTTCACAGTAGTAACATGAGTACATCATGACGTATTTTATAATTATGGTAAATCACATTCAGATTAATCAAATCGTACTGTTACCGTTTTCAACTACAAAGTTATTGTCGGATGATCTATTTAAACAAAAGAAAAAGGGGTTAGCAGTCTACTAGGACTTTACGTTACACTTCAGAACAAAGCGAGCCAATACCTTTTTTTGGGAGCATTTTCTGACCCGTTACGGCATCTCTCCTCTCCTTTTGCTTTGTTGAGATTCATTTTTCTGCCGTCTGGCACTTGTCTAGCTTCATTTATCATTTCCTTCGTACTTTTTGTTTCTTTACACTTGCGACCGACGGTTACCAGTGTGCTACCCGCAAATCGCGTCTGCAGACATGCGTCATCTGCCGTAGTTCCAGTGTACGTGTAACTTGGTAACTGTAGCGTTCAGTTCCAACAATCAGAGCGCGGGTGCATTTACGCTGTGAGCGCCCTTTGTGGGTGTACAGTTACCACTTCGACATGTAGCGTCTTCAGTTGCGTATAGTTGTGAATAGAAGTTTTAAACTGATTTGTAATTTAGTTTTCAAGTACTTCACTATGTGCATTTTTCTTCCTTTTTAAATAGATCATCTACTGATCTTATAGTAAAGGACACCCTGGAATATGAGACGTAATGGGATCTAATCTCGGTTGAACCAAGGAACTATAAGTAGTCGTTTTAGCATAGCCTTCACCTCTCGATGTGAAGAGTCGCAAGAAACGACGCGTCGTTCAGATTCCATGTTAAGCAGTAGGTCGATAACTAGGATAGGTAAGGGAAACACAAGCCGCCAAAGTGGCGTCCAATTGAAAGACTTGCACCAAGCCATTGAGTCGTACGAAATATTGGTATTATTCGATGATGACCTAGTAATAAGTTGAAACCGGCAATGATACGACTTGCGTGACCTGAAGCAGAAATATGAAACATCAAAATTCCACAAGACGTTCACTGCGTTTTAATAAGGCCGTGCGCCTAGTCGTATGACATCCGGACGAGGCTCTAGACTAATTTTAAATTACAGTTTAATCTGTGTTTGAACTTGTTAAGTAAAACACGCACACACACACACACACACACACATGTACATGATGTACTTTGCCTTTTCACGAGCAACCAACATTCAAATGCCATTTCAGAATGAGAGACTCAATGCATATTTCCTTATCAGAAGCTCATCATTTGTATGTCCAAGGACGTAGTGTGCTTCATGCCTATTCGACATTTGTTGCCTGCCGCTCTCATGGTGCTGCAATTTTAGTGGCCAGTTGTTATAAACAAGAAATAACAATGGTCCTACATCAAAATCGTGGGGGACAACATAAGTATTTTGCTATAAAAATACAGCGACCAGCTACTTTTCTTTAATGCGTTTTATTTATGCCAATATGCATTTCGGGTTTGCACCCATCTTCAGCTGGCAAATTACGAGGTGCATTCAAGTTCTAAGGCCTCCGGACTGGAAAGATATAGAAACATGCGCATTGTTTTAAAATGAGGCCGCGTTCATTCTCAATACGTCCCAGAGATGGCAGCACCGTATGGCAGATGGAATTTTACCGCCAGCGGCGAGATTGAGAACTGTTTTAAATACTTAAAATGGCGACGTTTTTCTTACTTGAACAGCGTGCAATCATTCGTTTTCTGAATTTGCGTGGTGTGAAACGATTTGAAATTCATCAACAGTTGAAGGAGACATGTGGTGATGGAGTTATGGATGTGTCGAAAGTGCGTTCGTGGGTGCGACAGTTTAATGAAGGCAGAACATCGTGTGACAACAAACCGAAACAACCTTGGGCTCGCACAAGCCAGTCTGACGACATGATCGAGAAAGTGGAGAGAATTATTTTGGGGGATCGCCGAATGACTGCTGAACAGATCGCCTCCAGAGTTGGCATTGCTGTGGGTTCTGTGCACACAGCCCTGCATGTCGACCTGAAAATGCGAAAAGTGTCATCCAGGTGGGTGCCGCGAATGCTGACGGACGACCACATGGCTGCCCGTGTGGCATGTTGCCAAGCAATGTTGACAAGCAACGACAGCGTGAATGGGACTTTCTTTTCGTCGGTTGTAACAATGGATGAGACGTGGATGCCATTTTTCAATCCAGAAACAAAGCGCCAGTCAGCTCAATGGAAGCACACAGATTCACCGCCACCAAAAAAATTTTGGGTAACCGCCAGTGCTGAAAAAATGATGGTGTGCATGTTCTGGGACAGCGATGGCGTAATTCTTACCCATTGCGTTCTAAAGGGCACTACGGTAACAGGTGCATCCTACGAAAATGTTTTGAAGAACAAATTCCTTCCTGCACTGCAACAAAAACGTCCAGGAAGGGCTGTGCGTGTGCTGTTTCACAAAGACAACGCACCCGCACATCGAGCTAACGTTACGCAACAGTTTCTTCGTGATAACAACTTTGAAGTGATTCCTCATGCTCCCTACTCACCTGACCTGGCTCCTAGTGACTTTTGGCTTTTTCCAACAATGAAAGACACTCTCCGTGGCCGCACATTCACCAGCCATGCTGCTATTGCCTCAACGATTTTCCAGTGGTCAAAACAGACTCCTAAAGAAGCCTTCGCCGCTGCCATGGAATCATGGCGTCAGTGTTGTGAAAAATGTGTACGTCTGCAGGGCGATTAAGTCGAGAAGTAACGCCAGTTTCATCGATTTCGGGTGAGTAGTTAATTAGAAAAAAAATCGGAGGCCTTAGAACTTGAATGCACCTCGTACATGTATCTTCAGTTTCCAAGCCAATAGAAAAATATGTAAGCTCGCCATTTGTAGGAAAACTGTCATATAAAATAGCAAACCTGTTCCGAGGAACAGATATCAGAATCAGCTACTATACAAATAACAAAATAAAGGACAAAGCTATACATAACATAAAAAATAATACCAAACCGTGCAGTCAATCTGGAATATACAAACTTAACTGCAACTCATGTCCAGAAACATACATAGGCCAAACAGGTAGAAACTTCAACATACGTTTTCGAGAATACATGGATGCTCTTCGTTTAAAAAACTTATGTAAATCCACATTTGACCAACATGTAACAGAAGAAGAACATCAAGTAACAGACATATCCCATAACCTACAAGTTCTCCACCTAGCCAAAAAAGGAAAAAGAATGAACCTCTTGGAAGAAATCGAAATTTATTCACATAAACATGCATCCCCTTCTGACATACTTAACGACCAAACAGAGTTACCAAACCGAATATTTCTGAAAAACTTCCACACTCTACTTATCAAACCACTTACTAAGCACAATCAAGAAATAACATAATCTAATATAAACCCAACAAATGCATGTAATAATGTGCAACATAAAAATCTTAATTCTATCTTTGTGATATTGTAAATGTATGAATTACTGCTTTGTATAAATGTGTTATGTTAGTTTACTACCTTCAATACTGCCTAAGTAACCAAAAAAAATATTTTAAATGTATGAATTAGTGCTTTGTATAAATGTGTTATGTTAGTTTATCGTCTTCAATACTGCCTAAGTAAAAAAAAAAAACAAAAAAAACAAAAAACAAAAGGAAACTTAGTATGCATCGTACTTAGAATACTTCTATCACCCAAGTCAATGTAGTAAACAGTAGCTTAGCTAAAACCTCAAAACTTTCGTAAAATATAACTCTGTCCATAGATAAACTGCTTGTACGTAAACAAAACTGTCAGTCGACAACATGGCGGATAACATAGTGCACCTGTGTAAAATATGTGACAAAAAGTGTTTGTGCTGTTACAAAAAAGAAGAAAAGCCAAGAAAAAACAAGGAGAGGAGAATGTAAGTAAAATGAACAACTGATAGTGCGTAACTTTAAACTCGCGAAATTGAAGTAAATGATTGGAATGGTTTCTTTTGCATAGGCCAGCCGCAGCATTCAAACTGCTGTCGATATTGTACCACTGTAGAAACTGAAGATAAATGTAATTTGCTAGCTGAAGATGGGTGCAAACCCGAAATGCATATTGGCATAAATAAAACGCATTTAAAAAAGTGGCTGGTCACTGTATTTTTATAGTAAAATATCATTATCCACGGCTACGGAGCTCAACAGTCCAAATAAAATGGACAAATTGTTATTAACGTAAGTATTTATTTTTCAGTTGGATGAATCATTCTAATGCATTTCCTGCACTGTCACTTGTTACTCAGCCAATTGTAGTTGCAAAGCCGGTGCTGTGTGGGCAGGTACTGCGGCACTCGGAGCGCCTGTGGGAGTTCCTGGTGGGGCGACCGGCGCCGCTGGTGGGCGCGCGCGAGCGAGTGCGGCAGCTGTGCGAGGCCAGCCGCATCGTAGCGAACGCGCGCCTGCGCGGCCTGCGGCCTCCGGCCCAAGCCACCCCGGCCGCCCTGGAGGTCCGCGCCTGTCGCCTCATGGGCGCTCCTCTTCCTCGCGACTACCAGCCGCCACCGCAGGCCGCGCGCCGCCCCAAGCCGCTGGATCTCGTCGATCACAAGTGAGCACTGAGCAGCCACAAGCGAGTAGCGACTACATTTTTTACCGCATATCTTCAGTACTGTCAATCCACTTTCGTACATTACTTATCTTAATCAAATAGAACCCATCCGACATGGCTGAAGTCAGCGAGATGAGGCATGCTCCATCACTCCAGTATGTGCAATAGCTACAGGCCATTTTTACGAGGGGTGTTCAATAACTAACGCATCTCTTTTTTCTGAAAGTAGCTCGGTTTCATTCAGGATTTCAATACACCATATTTTACCACACTCTTTTGGCTACAAAACCCTGTTTTTCAATGTAATCTCCGTTCAATGCCATGGCCTTATGGGACCTTACTGGGCGGGCCTGTATGCCCTTGTGATACCACTCTACTGCTCGAAGTCGAAGCAAACGTTTTGTTGCATCAATAACATCCCCATCGTACACGTACTGCTTCCTGTAGAGTGCATTCTTCGTTGGGCCAAACAGATGGAAATCGGAAAGTGCGAGATCTGGGCTGTAGGGCGGGTGACGAAGATCAGTGCAATGAAATTTTGTGATCTCCTGTCGGGTGAGCAGATTTGTATGATGCCTTGCATTATCAAGGAGAAGGAGAAATTCGTTTGCATTTTTTGTGGCGACGGACACGCTCCAATCGTTTCTTCAGTTTGCTGTGAGGGAAGCACAATACACTTCAGAGTTGGTCTTTGTGCTATGAGGGAAGACATCAAACAGAATAATAGCTTCAGAGTCTCAGAAGGCCGTCGTCATGACTTCACTTGCTGGGGCTGTGGCTTTGAACCTTTTCTTCGGAGGAGAAGTAGTGTGGCGCCACTCCATTGATTGCCGTTTTGTTTCCGGTTCGAAGTGATGTTTCATCGCCTGTGACGACAAAAAATTGTCACGATCAGTTTTGTGACGCGCAAGCAGTTCCGCACAGATGGGACTTCGTTGCTCTTTATGGTCTTCTGTTAGGCGGCGAATACCCCGACTGGTGGGAGAGAGTGTCAGCACTACCGACAGACGCTGAGTTAAGCAGCGAGGTGTTTGTGATCCGACCGTCACCTTGATTGAGAATGTCCGTACGTGCCAACGTTACAGAAGTCGGCCGGCCGCCGCACGAGGGATTACACAGGTTTGCGCAGTCTTGTTGCGATGATGACAGACGCCACGTCCGACTCACCGTGCTTTTGTTCACTGCTACGTCTCTGTAGACATTCTGCAAGCACATATGAATATCTGCAATGCTCCAGTTTTCCGCCAAAAGAAACTCAAAGAAAGCTCTCTGCTTGGAATACAACTCCGTTACAGATGTCATTTGAAGGCTATGTACACCTCACCCATCGCAACTTTACGAAACTATACGAAATTGACTGAGGAAAAAAAGTGTTGCATTACTGCTGAACGTCCCTCGTATATGGTGGGGAAGGAGCAGGCTAAACCCCTAATGACTACCTCTGTGTTCATATCGCTTGTTTGACACCTGTCGTTTGGTGTAAGCGAGTTTAGCTGCCGCCGATGTTATTCAATCAGTACATTGAACAAGCAGTAACGGAAACCAATGAAAAATTTTGAAAGGTTATTAAACTTCAGGGAGAACGTATAAGAAGTGGGAGGTTCACCAATTGTAGTTGTGTCAGAGTAGGCGAAGGATCTATAAAAGCAGTTTAACGGAATGGATAGCGTCTTGAGAAATATTCATAAACGCATTGTAATGGTAACTGAACGTAATCGAATTAAATCAGACGATGCTGAAAGAAACAGATAAGGAAATGATGTTGCAAGGTGTCAGGCAAATCCAACACCTTCCATGAAAACCCTGACATGATAAGCAAATCCAGTAGTATGTCACATAGCTCCGAATAAATCGTGACATTAAATTAACCAAAGTAATACGAGTAATGAGTGAGCAAATGGAATACCACAGACTAACACAAGAATGCCTAAATGCATGTCATACCTTCCGAGGGGAGAAACGAGAACAGAAGCCGAGAGCAGAACCGTGTTAAGCTAGAAGGCCCTACGATAAGGGACGCACATCCACGTTGCCAGCTAACCGCTAGGACCACCCCCTAGCCCATGTTAAAAGCTAGAGGCATCCAGAAGAACAGTATAGATCTTACGATAACACAAAAAGGGCCACACCAGCCGCAAGTTTTAGCGTGAGACTTTTTCGCGTCTCTGTTACGTTGCAAACGTTAAAAAACATTGCCCCACCACGAAAGGCATAACGTTTCTCATTGGATAGACAGAATTTTTGTAGGCAGAGCTTAAGGTTAACATTGAGACCCTGATTGGTCAGATGAAAACACAGCCAGATAGTTTTTTTTTAAACCAACTTCGGTAAATTGTAGTAAGGAGAAGTTAGAGAAAGGAAGTTGCTTCCGAGACGGCGAGCTGGATGGAGCTGCGTCGCCCGACGCCGCCTGACACTGCCTAACCAACGACAAGGTAATGAACGCACGCGATGCCGCATAACAGCGCATAAAGCTTCACTCAGAACTGCAGAAATCTCATCTGTTACACCCCCGTTTTGCGTAATACTAGTGTCGATCGTCAATTAAAGCTCATGGTATTCACATTTGCTACGTAAGTTAAAATCTGAAACGCGATGATTTTTCTGTTATATAATTATTGAGAACCCACACCAGCCACTGTAATTTACGACAAGTTAGATAAGTAATTAAAGATAATTGAGGCTCACTGTAGACCATTTTGATAGTTTTGTCTTTTGTGAAACTTAATTTAAACCTAGATTATAATTGGATATGGCATAGGTCATCCTTCGATCCATTGTAGAACTTGGAAACCCACTCAGGGAATATTCGTTCACATTTTTGTTGAAGGCAGTTAGTTTTTATCATCCTGTATTAAAATATTTCCTTTTATCAATAGTGCAATTTGTAAACAATGTTTTGTGAGTAGAATAAAATTTCCAATGGTAAACTTAACTGCTTTTTCGACGTTATTTTACCAGCTAACTAAAAATAGGAAAGCCTTGAACCCCTTACACTAAATTTAGTTAGTTTTAAGATTCTTTTACAGGGAGTGCAGTGGAGCTGACGCTGAAATCATTAAGTATTTGGTTATATCATCGCTAGTCTCACTGAACTCTTCTGAACTCTACATGTCATGTATGGTCTGGCGTCTCCTTACCAGCAACAGGTCCCAGGTTCAAACTAGTCAATTCCCTAAAAAACACGCTCAGAGAGTTGTTGCGTGAATGTGGTAGGGAGACATGACATAGAACAACAGACACCACGCAGAATGCTAGAGAATGGCGACCCTGCCAGGATGGTAAAATACCATGATTGAAGGTCGACCACATACCTAACTAGGTCAGAAAAATATTCTGTTAAAAAATTTTCGTAATAAATTTTTTTTTTTTTTTTGAAAGGCATAAATAGTTGAAAACAGTAGCTGCAGCGATAGATAGTAAGAAAGTATTCAATAGAAAGTGAGACATTCTAGCAGAGACAATAGCATAATTAAGTTATGAATTTTAAAAATTGTTAGAATTAACTTTTCTCCTCAATGCAAGCGCACAGGTGGCGGATACATCGCTGACAAGTTGGTTCTGACCCAACAAGTAAGTGAATGGATTGTCAGTCTTGGGTATAATAAGTGTCAAGTCGTGTGAACAAAAAGTTTATGAAACGCGTGAGGTTGTATGAGCGCATGTTGACTCGAAGTAGGGCGCGTGAATTGCTTTTAAAACAGAAAATAAGGGATTCGGAAAGATTAGCAATGGCAGATCGAGACCTTGACCGAATTGAGGTAGAGACCCAGCATGAAGATGGACAGAGAATAGAGGACAGTACAACAGACGATGCAGTATCGCGAGAAATAGGACATATAACGCACCATAACGAGGATAATGTACGTCAAGGCATAGAAGACGTAAGTCAGCATACGACAGAGGAGCAGGAAAGTAGAGAGACAGTCGATGAGGATTCTAACTTGCGTCTTGAATACGTAGAACCCATAGCACAAGTAATCAGAGCTCCCTCACCACAGAGTACAAGGAATGCGAGCAGAAACGTGTCACAGCACAGTTCAATGCAATCGGTTGCGAACCAACACTTGGGCGAAAACACAGAGCGTAGGACGTCGGAAGAAAACGCAATAGGACCCACCAATCTGGCAGAATTATTACAACAAATTACGGAAACCATGACAAGGCAAAATAAAGACATAGCGAACCAAATTCAAATTCAGAATTCAGAAACCACGAGACAAATGCGTGAGATTAGAGAACAAAACAAAAAAGTTCAGTTACACCTAAGTCATATTGAAGACGAGGTAAAAGAATCTCGAGAAGTGATAGGAAACTTAGTAACAGGTCACAATCAATTGAGAACAGACGTTGACAAGGTACAAGTGGACGTACAAACATTGCGTACTGACATTCAGGACGAGATCAAAACATTACGTAACAACACCCAGGGAGAAGTCAAGAAACTAGAGAAACAGATAAACGAAATTACTAGACAAGCAGCAGGTACAGCGCGTGAAATTGTTGAAAACAGTGTGTTACACAAACTTATCACAAGAGCAGCGCTGAAAAGATATGATAACCGCATAGTCAAAATAGAAGCGCAAACGAAGCGACAGTTTCAGAAATTGGGAACAGAGTTGTTGCAAACCATTGAAGAGCGTAGTGAACAGGATCGAACAAGCACTGAGTCTGCAACCACATCTGTATCTGCAACAGCACCGGAAAAACAAGCAATTAACGAAGATATCATGCATTTTCGATTCCAATCACAGGCGGAAAATAACATACGTGAAATCAGACAGCCTGCACCGCAACAAACACTTTTCGACATTCTTGATGAACAACCGTCATCACAAACACATGCGGAACCACAAATGTATGTGTCAAGACAGTTTGGATCGTGCAATGAAGCGGCAAGGTTAGCCAGACAAGATACCCAACCAATACCTGACAATGGAAAGCCACGTCGCGAAGAGTACAGTGCAATGCATTCAGCTACACGTTCACAATCGATGGAAGAAAATTATTGCGCACCACTCCAACGATACTACGCAAGGGTACTGGAAAGTTACAGTGGACAATATCCAACAGATCTACCACAACCAGAAAGAACGACGGGAGAAATGATCAGATACAAAAGTAGCGAAGACTCGCGAATTTCATATGGAACTACGACGAAGTACGACAACGATCATTTCTTCACAGTCAGAAAATTTCAACACTTTCGAGAAGGAAACTCATTACATCCACGAACTTTTATTGATCAATTCCGAGTAGTATTACCAGAACACTGGACGCTAGCACACAAATTAGACTTTATATGTGCACACATGTCAGGAACAGTCGCAGAAACCATGCAGAATGTTGCAGCGACATGCCGATCGTACGAAGATTTCAGAGAGAAGTTTCTCTCACGATATTGGTTCACCGAAGCACAGAACAGAGTGAAGCACGAATTATTACATAACCCATATTTTGAAAATTCAGGAGAGAAGAGTCCCGTGAAATTTTTCGAATTAATGGCAAAGAAAAATAATGCTTAGATGTACCATACAGTGACGGAGAGTTGATTAAATTATGCGCGATGAAGTTACCATTGAAATTCCAGAAATCATTAGTCGGTCGCGGAGGCAATGACGTCGAAGCATTTAAAGGTATTCTAATGGAACTAGAGTTCATATTTTCGGAAGATGACGCAAGAAAAAGACGAAGCGCACGTGAAAACGAAAGCAAAAAGCAGTGGAATCCACAAGACACAGTACGAAGAAACAATAATTACGAACCACGTGATAACTTCGCACCAAAAAACGACAATAGATTTCAACAAAGAACCGGTTATGGATTTAGAAGAGAATATGACAATAACTATAAGTCACCCAGAAACGGCAACAACTATACAGAGGGAATAACGACAACCGGAACGGGTACTGGAGAACCAATAGACCGACAAATTATCAACAAAGAAACCACTATCAACAAGCTGAACAAGAAAAGAGAATACAGATAGAAGAGGTGGAGGTAAGACCACCAAACCCCGATAAACGTTCGAATTGACAGCTAAGCGCCCATGCCAAAGAGAATGACACACCGACGCAGGACAATTGCAGCATCTTGAACAGAGAAGTAAAAATCTTATCACGAGAAGTGAAGAAGGAAGAAACAAATCCGCAGGGACCAGATGAAAACGAAGACAGGAAAATAACAATATCGTGTTGGGACGAAATTAATTGGGAGAATACTGACGAGGAAGATGAATTACCAGATGCATGCACAACGAATGTAGGAGGAAAGGACGAAGTAATGAGTATTGCAGAGCTATTTGAGATGGAAACCAGGGAAAGCGAATTCAATGAGGATAATGCGCAGTCGACAGAAGTTGAAAATAAATTACTAGTGGGCACACAACCCAGCGTATATAATGAAGGAAGTTATGAAGCGATAATTAGAGCATTTAGATGCGATTATGTGGAAGCAGCGACGAAGAAGGAGAAGATAGACGAGAATGAGGAAAAAGTAGAGGATGTTGAAGAAAGCGTAAATGAAGGAAGAAATAGAGAAGAGGAAATAAAAGAGAAAGAAGTAGCAGTCAAAGCTTATCCTACAGAAAGTTCGAATTCACAAGGGAAATTCCTGAAAAGACTCATGTATGATTCAGTGGAGGATTCGTTGATGCAAGAAGAAGAAGAACAGAACGAACCCTTTGAAATTCAACCAACTGTGAAGGCCATGGTAAAGCATATCCCAGTCAATATTGTAATTGATAGCGGAATTGAACTGACTGCGATCTCAGAAAATTTATTCATGCAGTGTAATGCCAATGAGGAATTGCCAGTTCTGAAAACACGTAAGATTAAAGTAAGAGGTCCTATTAGAAACAATGCTGCGGAAGTCATGAGACAAACAAGGTTAGCTCTTTCGTGCCAAGGTCAAAAGATCGAAGCCAACTTCGTTATTATACCTAAAGTAACTGTAGATTTGATTATAGGTGCAGATTTTTTAAATGAGAGACGAGCGATAATAGATATGGGGAAAGGTAGCGTAACATTCGGGAATGTCATACTTCTCTTTGAGCAAAAGCTAAAATTAGAAGAAATACCAGTTATAAACAAACAATTCAGAATGATGCGAGATAAAGAGGATGAAGAATTAGAATGGTATGCACAAAAGGGGGAATCGCCTCAACTCATGTTAGAAGTTCATAAAGAAATCGACGAAAAATTGCAAGGATTTCAAGGTATTTCGGAACACAGTAAAAGAGAATTAGAGGGTATTTTACGAGATAAAGCAGAGGTATTTTTACCTAAGACTGGCAGTATTAAACACTTTCAGTACAAGTTTGAAGATTAATTTTATTACTGGTAAATAACCAGCACAATATTTCAAGATTATGTTGCAGATAAGATCGTCAGGAGAAAGAAGAATGAAGAGAGAGGAAGGTGGGAAAAAGAAAGTAGTTTCAATAAAAACAAAAACAAAAATAACACCAATAGTACCATAGATTAAGGTGAAGGGATAAAACGTAGATAGTCTAACAGCATGAAATACTAAAATGCTATACACCACGACACTACACAAAAATAAAAAACGAATTTGAGGATTCTTGTAGAAGTTAAGACTCAAAATATCTTAGAATTGTAACATGGAAAGGGCGCCGAAATTTGTAAAGCTTTTTAAGTAGGCGTAAAATAATGTAAGTACTAGATATATGTTAGATGATTATAAGTAAAACTTTTTGTAAGAACCATTGTAAAAACTCCAGCAAAGACCAGATGCAACGACCCACAAGTTGCAATGCGAGAATTATCAAGAAAGAAAAGGACGTAATTAGCAAAACACGATTCCTACAAGGCAGAAGCATCGAGAGAAGGGAAAGGACAGCGAGACCAACAGAGGGACCTTGTAGAGTGGGCAGTAAATCTGCTGAACCACAGGGTGGCTGGGACAGAACACAGAACCACAGAGTGGTGGAACACGGAACGCCAAGAGGGTCTTGGGATGCACCCACTCAGTGGAGCAAGCAAAAAACGGCCCGACGAGAAGACCGCTTGGGCAAGCCACCACTGGCAAAAAATATGTGTAAAAGTCACACTACTGTTATTAAACAGCATGCTGATGCACGAAACTGAAGAAAACTTCCACGAAGTAAAAATGACAGGCCCAAACAATTTATCAAACTGTTACTAAGAGGAGAACTTCAAAGAGACTAGTTATCAATAAATATTTCCATATCCTGACAAGAGAAGAACCAAGAATCAAGTAAGAAGCAGAGAAAAAACAGGAAGAACAGAAGTTGAAGATTCACAAGGTTGAGACCAAGAAAGAAGATGGGTGAATAATAGACGACATACCTTCCCAAATCCCTATCCTATTGCAAACTAGTCGTCTGCGAAGTATTACAACGAAATACGACCGCTTTCAGCGACACATAACGATGACTTTCACGCATACAAAGCCAGTAAACCATGAAATTCTGCACTCACAGCTCCATTCCATTATGGGACCTCCACAACAGCAACACACACTTGCAAAGCCAACAAGGAACGACGAACAAAGCTGTACATCAAATACTTGCCCACATCCATCTCGCTCAAGTCCACCACCTTCGTGCAAAAACATTCGCCAACCTTATGCTCAAACATTAATAGGATTGTGTGAATGTGTGAAAATCAATTTATGTGATGCAGGAATTGTGCAAAAGAAATGTGTAAAAAACTAAGTAAGTTAAGCACACCAGACAGTTAATAAACTACAAAGTAACAGTCATCGACTATGGACTTAAGTAAAAAATAGACTGTCGATAAAAATAAGTCATTAGTTCTGAAATGGACAGTATATAAAGAAAAAAAGTAAGGCACAATAAACACTAAAACTACCTGTCACTTATTTTCTCCTCATAAAAATAAAAGAATAACTATATTTTACTTATTTTCTCCTTATAAAAAAAAAAGAATAAAAAATTATCTTGTTGGATGTTTTCCCTTTTTTTTAACATTTGTACCATTTGTTAGGATAATATCGCAATACTTGTGTATGTATATTTCTTTGTCAAAGCAATTCTTGGAAATAATTCTTATTTGTTAGTGTAACAACGTTGAAATGAGTGTCTAGAAACAAAAACATTTTACTTGTACATGATATTTAGAAAATGTGTTAGGAATAGATTTTACTTAATTACTACATTTATAAAAAAAAGTATTTCTAAGAAAATCGATGTGAAAGACTCCTCACTTTCGATAACAAACTTCTTAAAAAACAAACTTCTCGCTTAAATAAAGAAAGAAAATAATAAAAAAATAATAATTATAATGCAATAAAAATATTCTTCTCTTGTCAATATGAACATATTTTTGAGAATAATGTGGAAGAATATAAAAATATAAATTAGTAATACAAACTAGCATAGAACCAGAATAACGTGGCTGAACAGTAAGCAACAAAATTTAGATAAAGGAATAATTTTTGACTGACTTAGACAACGATTCAATCATTGCCTAACTTCAGTGCAAAAATTAAGTTCGAAGGGTGGTGATATGAAAACACTGACATGATAAGCAAATCAAGTAGTATGTCACATAGCTCTGAATACATCGTGACATTAAATTAACCAAAGTAATACGAGTAATGAGCGAGCAAATGGCGACGACGAATACACGCTCCCAATGTGCGTTCATCTGATGTCGCCATCATGGTGCTGTAAACAGAACCTGGATTCATCCAAAAAAAAGACGTTTTGCCATTCGTGCACCCAGGTTCATCGTTGAGTACACCATCGCAGGCGCTCCTGTCTGTGATGCAGCGTCAAGGGTAACCGCAGCCATGGTCTCCGAGCTGATAGTCCATGCTGCTGCAAACGTCGTCGAACTGTTCGTGCAGATGGTTGTTGTCTTGCAAACGTCCCCATCTGTTGACTCAGGGATAGAGACATGGCTGCACGATCCGATACAGCCATACGGATAAGATGCCTGTCATCTTGACTGCTAGTGATGCGAGGCCATTGGGATCCAGCACGGCGTTCCGTATCACCCTCCTGAACCCACCGATTTCATATTCTGCTAACAGTCATTGGATCTCGATCAACACGAGCAGCAATGTCGCGATACGATAAACTGCAATCGCGATAGCCTACAATCCGACCTTTATCAAAGTCGGAAACGTGATGGTACGCATTTGTCCACCTTACACGAGGCATCACAACAACGTTTCACCAGGCAACGCCGGTCAACTGCTGTTTGTGTATGAGAAATCGGTTGGAAACTTTCCTCGTGTCAGCACGTTGTAG
Organism: Schistocerca serialis cubense; assembly: GCF_023864345.2. Lineage (NCBI taxonomy): Eukaryota > Metazoa > Arthropoda > Insecta > Orthoptera > Acrididae > Schistocerca > Schistocerca serialis. The sequence continues at coordinate 371,003,499 of NC_064639.1, forward strand.
GTGTCGCCGCCGGCGCCAACCTTGTGTGAATACTCTGAAAAGGTAATCATTTGCATATCATAGCATTTCCTTCCTGTCGGTTAAATTTCGCGTCTGTAGCACGTCCTCTTCGTGGTGTTGCAATCATCGTCACTTTAAACCTACATCTTCTAGGGTGGAGTTCTTTACTAATCCCTTAAGGTACGTTTCCCTAGATGTGGAAATTTATCGCAGTAGTGTATATTTGAATGCATTCTGTCTGTTCCTTCGAAAGAATAGACACCATGCAGATCCCAAAACTGTGAAACACTGTACGTAAACTGAAGGGGTATCAGTGCTATAAGCTGCAGCAGGACATTAAGCGTAATCGGCGGCGACGAGAGAAAACGTGTAGTGGAACAGGATTCGAACTCAGGATCTCCTGCGTATTAGGCAGGAGCGGTAACCACTGCGCCATCCGGGACACAGCGTTATCCCAACTGCACGGAGTATCGGTACGCCTCATGGTCGATCCACACTCCCTCTAAGCACCACTTATTTGCAGTCCCTATCCCGGCTTCGAATCCCAGTCCGGTACACATTTTCTCTCGTCGCCGCCGATTCCGCTTTAATTCCCACTGCAGCTGATAGCAGTGATCCTCCTTCAATTTACGTATAAAATATACGTAACCTGGCAGAATTTGCGTTTGTTGCTTTAATTTTGGACACCAGTGTCGTTTTTGGGGCTAGAAAAATTTGCCCACGAAAGAGGTAATGAATTTAAGAAAGAAAGGAATTAGTAGTGTACTGAAGGCTGGCACCGGCGGCCGTGCGGCAGGAAGGTGATCCTGAAGCGCGACCAGTGGCTGCCGACGACATTTTTGGGGCTAGAAAAATTAGCCCACGAAAGAGGTAATGAATTTAAGAAAGAAAGGAATTAGTAGTGTACTGAAGGCAGGCACCGGCGGCCGTGCGGCAGGAAGGTGATCCTGAAGCGCGACCAGTGGCTGCCGACGACGCGCTGCCCGGCGCTGCAGGCGTGGCTGCTGGCGGACGTGGCGCGCGCGCGCCTCGCGCTGCACGAGTTCTCGCGGGCGGCGCCGCGCGCGCTGCGCAGCTACCACGCGGCCGTGGCGGCCGGCGCCGTGCCCTGGCAGATGCTGGCGCTCGTGCTGCAGGCCAAGGCGCTCGTCTTCCTGCGCGGCCGCGAGGACGCCCGCCTCGCGCTGCTCGAGGCCGCTACCGAGGCCGAGATCATGGGCGACAGCAAGCTCGCGGAGTTCCTGCGAATCGTGAGTCTTCCCACCGTCACGTTAATCCTACATCTTCTAGGGTGGCGTTCTTTACTAATCCCTTAAGGTACGTTTTCCTAGATGTGGAAATTTATCGCAGCGTGCTACAGAATACGCTTTCGTCTTTCGCCGTCCGATGCGGACCGCAGGGCGCTGTGTGAAACATTTGCCTAGGTTTGGGCGGTGCTCCTCAAAACGTAACAATTAAAGTGCCGTTTTTTTAATATAATTTGACAACTGTACATGACAGTTCTAGCAGTACCACCACTTGCAACGTAGGTTAGAAATCAGATTAATAATGTTGCTCATGCAGCATACGTTCGCTTTATCGGGCAACAACAAAGTTATTGATTGTGGATTGTATCGTCAGAATGGAAATAATGAAGTCACTGTAAAAAAGTCATTAATTTTGGCACTTATCTTGAATGGATTCCCACGCAGATTTCGTCGAAGTTGTTATGGTTCATCTTGCTGATTCTAGGGTGATTCCACTTTGACTGCTAGAAGGTGCAGATTGTATTTCAGCAATATTTGAAGACCTAACAAATACGTTTTTCAGGAAATTCTTAATGATCAAACAATCCCAGATCAGAACAATAGTATTGGTAGACATACTTTTTGACTTGGAGTTCACGATCCACATTTTTATTAAACTTCTTGTAAATTCACATATACTTCTTCTTAACTGTCACAGCATCAAGAAAACAGTTTTGTATCAATCTTCATATATTTAATTTCCACTTTAACCAAACACAAGACTTGACTGTTCTTTTACAAAGCGAAATAACAACTTAACTTCTGCAAAGTGAAACAAAGACTGCTCTCTGTGCGCATTCGCGCCAAAACGGTTACATGTAAGTCAAAGATTATGACAGTCTCACGGAAATGAATACACACGAGAACCATATCACTGTAATATATCGATACATCGGGGTACCTATACGTTAATAAAACCAAATGTGAATATTGTCACAAAAATATGTCTGTTACTTCGCAGAAAAGTAGTACGATATTACTGGTATCGAGAACTGGGGTTGGAGTGCCGTAGTGGTCACGTAAATAAAGAACCATTACACAGTGATAGGAGAACTTTTATAATTCAGTATCCCTCCTTTCAATCCTCGTACGGACGTCGAAATGGCAAATATCGAGATAACCAATTGCGGAATTGAAAAGGAGCTACAATCGCATAGTAGCGAAAAGGCTTAAGGACCAGATTTTCCAATAAGATTCTATAAAGATTATGCTAAAGAACTTGCTCCCCTTCTAGCAGTAATTTATCGTAGATTGCTTGAGCAACGAAAGGTACCTAACGACTAGAAAAAATCGCAGGTCATTACCGTTTTGAAGAAAGGCCGTAAGACAGATCCACACAATTATAGACCTATATCGTTGACGTGAATCTGTCGTTGAATTATGGAACATGTTTTAAGCTCAAAAATTATGACGTTTTTGGAAAATGAACATTTCCTCTATAAAAATCAACATGGATTCCGCAAATAGAGACCCTGCGAAACTCAGCTCCCTCTGTTCCTCCATGAGATCACAGCGCAGTGGTCAACGGCGCTCAGGTTGATGCCGTGTTCCTTGATTTGAGTAAGGCACTTGACACCGTCCCGCATTGCCGTTTAATGAAAAAAAAATACGAGCTTACGGAGTATCGGAGCAGACCCGCGATTCGATTCAAGACATTCTTGCAGACAGAACTCAACACGTCGCTCTTAACAGAACTAAATCAGCAGACGTAAAGGTAATATCTGGAGTACCACAGGGAAGTGTGATAGGACCGTTGCTGTTTGCAATATGTATAAATGATCTAGTAGAAAGCGTCGGATGCTATTTAAGGCTATTCGTAGATGATGCAGTTGTCTATTCCAAAGTAGTAACGCCACAAGATAGTAATAATTTACAGAACCTGCAGAGAATTGATGAATGGAGCACGCTCTGGCAGTTGACCCTGAACGTAAATAAATGTAACATATTGCTCATACATAGGAAAAGAAATCCGCTACTGCACACCTACACTATTGATGACAAACAGCTGGAGACAGCGTTTGCCGTATAATATCAAGACCTAACTTAAGTGGAATGACTATATAAAACAGATAGAGGGAAAAGCAGATACCAGACTCAGATTTATCGAAAGAATATTATGGAAATGAAACTCATCCGCGAAAGAAGTGGCTTATAAGGTGCTAGTTCACCCGATTCTTGACTATTGTTCATGTACCTGGGAACCCTATCAGGTAGGACTGATAGAGGAGATAGAGAATATCCAACAAAGAGCGGCGTGTTTCGTCACGGGATCGTTTAGCTGGCAAGAGATCGTTACGGAGATACTAAACAAACGTACATTGTGCACCACGGAGAGATTTACTATTTTAACTTTTCAGGAGTCGGACAACATATTACTTCCCCCCCCCCCCCCCCCCATATACATTTCACGTGTTGACTACGAGGAGAAAATTCGAGAAATTAGAGCCAATACAGAGGCTTACCGACAATCATTCTTCCCACGCACTATTGGCGAGTGGAACAGAGTTGGAGGGATCAGATTGTGGTACCGAAAGTACCCTCCGCCACACACCACTGGGTGACTTGCGGAGTATGATGTAGATGTAAACAGAGGAACATTTAAGCTTTTAAGGAAAGTTGATTTTTCGCGCTACTCAGTATTTACCACGGCATATCCCCGGACCTATATGTCGCGCAATAACATAATTTTCTAGTTCCCTTCAGTAATGTATGTCGATAACGTCCGCAAACTCTCTGGCCAATAGAGTCAGTTACAGTGAATCAATAAATTAAAATCTCACGTCTAACGCAAAGCTTTTACCAAGTCAACATCAGAAATTTAGTAAGCGACACATATTTTCCCTTTTCATCTTTTTGTGGGGTAGCAAGCGAGAAGAATTTTCCGAAAGGTTTGAATTTATTTTTACTGTTTGTTGGAAGTCAGTGAGTGCTACAGTTTCTCCTGGAAGAGACTAGTATTGTGTGATTCATTGGCGCGACGCGAGTTCCAGCGCACTGCAGTGCGGTGCGGCAGTAGTAGCTGAGGCAGCAAAGGAAAATGTGCAATGCAGTGATCGCTTTAAAAATCTGTGAATTTTGGCACTCCGATAGTACATGGAAGTTAGGGAAGAGGACAAAGACTGTCTATTATTGGAAAGAGTGCTCAGGAAGTGCAAGGCAGACAGACAAATGTTCTTGCATCTCTAAGAAAGGGCCTGTAACGTTTTAGAAAAAAACCGTTGCTCGATAATGCGGAGGATAGATCCTTATAACGCACACTTATCACTAATTAATGAACTGCCCAAGGACTCCGTGATACCCGTGGTGGATGTCAGCGGATATAACAAAGCTGAACAGTGCACTGCGAGATGTGGAATCACTGATCACTTCAAAGGACTGAATTTTAATCGTCTTTCACTGTACTCATCGCAATAATTACATTCAACTCATTATCACTGCTGTCAACAAATGGTTCAAATGGCTGTAAGCACTATGAGACTTAACATCTGAGGTCATCAGTTCCCTAGACATAGAACTACACTACTGGCCATTAAAATTGCTACACCAAGAAGAAATGCAGAAGATAAAAGAGTATTCGTTGGACAAATATATTAAACTAGAACTGACATGTGATTACATTTTCACGCAATTTGGGTGCATAGATCCTGAGAAATCAGTACCCAGAACAACCACCTCTGGCCGTAATAACGGCCTTGATACGCCTGGGCATTGAGTCAAACAGAGCTTGAATGGCGTGTACAGGTACAGATGCCCATGCAGCTTCTACACGATAACACAGTTCATCAAGAGTAGTGACTGACGTATTGTGACGAGCCAGTTGCTCGGCCACCATTGACCAGACGTTTTCAGTTGGTGAGAGATCTGGAGAATGTGCTGGCCAGGACAGCAGTCGAACATTTTCTGTATCCAGAAAGGCCCGTACAGGACCTGCAACATGCAGTCGTGCATTATCCTGTGGAATGTAGGGTTTCGCAGGGATCGAATGAAGGGTAGAGCCACGGGCCGTAACACATCTCAAATGTAACGTCCACTGTTCAAAGTCCCGTCAATGTGAACTAGAGGTGACCGAGACGTGTAACCAATGACACCCCATACCATCACGCCGGATGATACGCCAGTATGGCGACGACGAATACACGCTTCCAATGTGCGTTCATCGGATGTCGCCAAACACGGATGCGACCATCATGGTGCTGTAAACAGAACCTGGATTCATCCGAAAAAATGACGTTTTGCCATTCGTGCACCCAGGTTCGTCGTTGAGTACACCAACGCAGGCGCTCCTGTTGTGATGCAGCGTCAAGGGTAACCGCAGCCATGGTCTCCGAGCTGATAGTCCATGCTGCTGCAAACGTCGTCGAACTGTTCGTGCAGATGGTTGTTGTCTTGCAAACGTCCCCATCTGTTGACTCAGGGATCGAGACGTGGCTGCACGATCCGTTACTGCAATGCGGATAAGATGCCTGTCATCTCGATTGCTAGTGATACGAAGCCGTTGGGATCCAGCACGGCGTTCCGTATTACCCTCCTGAACCTACCGATTCCATATTCTGCTAACAGTCATTGGATCTCGACTAACGCAAGCAGCAATGTCGCGATACGATAAACCACAATCGCGATAGGCTACAATCCGACATTTATCAAAGTCGGAAACGTGACAGTACGCATTTCTCCTCCTTACACCAGGCATCACAACAACGTTTCACCAAGCATCGCCGGTCAACTGCTAGTTGTGCATGAGAAAGCGGTTGGAAACTTCCTCATGTCAGCACGTTGTAGATGTCGCCACCGGTGCCAACCTTGTGAGAATGCTCTGAAAAGCTAATCACAGCTTCTTCTTCCTATCGGTTAAATTTAGCGTCTGTAGCATGTCATCTTCGTGGTGTAGCAATTTTAATGGCCAGTAGTATAGTTAAATCTAACTAACCTAAGGACATCACAGACATCCATGACAGAGGCAGGATTCGAACCTGCGACCGTAGCGGCAGCGCGGTTCCGGACTGAAGCGCCTACAACCGCTCGTCCACAGCAGCCGGCTACTGCCGGCAAAGAATCAGTACAAATATATTCACAAATGTATTACATAACAATACAAATGTATCATGTAGCAAACGCCGTTTCTTCTTACTTGTTTTGTTCACTTCTCGTCCGATTTCTGCCCAAATTAACTTCTTTTTCATTTGGTTTCTCAACTCGGTGCCAGCCATGTTCCGCAAAATAATCTTTCCTGATACCAACTCAATAAGCTGCCCACCCTGTGAGGCAAAGAAACGGCCAGCCGACTTTTCTGGTGAAAGTTTCAGTAATTATATCAGAAGAATTAGTTACTCTGTTGCTGCCTGTGCGTGCGAAACAAATAGTGCAACCGTCAACATTGTAGTTATCTGCTTCTCAGTTCCTCCAACCAAGAAAATCGCAGCGACGTGCGGAACTGACTCCTCCCGATGCAAGCAAGCGTTTCTCGCAGGTGGAGCTCGCTCCGGCACTGCGTTCTCCGCCCGCTATGAAAACGGTCTGGTTTGTTTGCACTGTGCGAGCGGGGAGTGTGGTCTCTCACGCGTTTTACGCAGCACTTTGCGGGAAATTCCAGCAGCTGTTCCAGCCCGCGTACCTTCCCACGGGCACAGGTGGCTCGGGTGGGTAAACCACTGACCAGCGTGCAGCCAAGAAATTGACATAATCTGTACCTGGATCAGAATAACAAAGTAATTGAGAGTTGAACGTGGAAAGAGGGGGGGGAGGGGGAGGGGGGATGTTGTCTGTTCGCCATAAAAAGCAAGCGCAATATGGCTCCGTTAGCAATGGCTGTGCAGAAACACGGATACAAGGTGCGGCTGAAAAGTTCGGTGAATGGTCTTAGAAAATAGGGGAACAACAGTTACAAACAAAATAACTTTATGCCCTTGATAGTAGCATCTTTAGCTGCAACACACTTCTGGCGGTGATTGAAATCCTGTTGGAAACTCTCAGCAAGTACATCTCGCAGAATCATTCGAAGCACAGAAATCACGCTTTGTTGGATATTCGCGTCATTACAGGATATGAGGCCTGGCGCTATCAATACAGACTGCAGAATAAGCGACAGTCAGTGGCGTGATTTTATCACTTCCGTGCATTCCTAAAGAAGTCAGTTGATAACATCCAAGATTAAGGCGATGTTGACTGCATTTTCCCACAGTAGGGGCTTGATCCATCATGATTTTCTACCCAAGGGAGGCGGGTTGGGTTGATTTGGGGGAGGAGACCAAACAGTGGCCGGCCAGAGTGGCCGTGCGGTTGTAGGGGCTGCAGTCTGGAACCGCGCGACCACGACTGTCGCAGGTTCGAATCCTGCCTTGGGCACGGATGTGTGTGATGTCCTTAGGTTAGTTAGGTTTAAGTAGTTCTAAGTTCTAGGGGACTGGTGACCTCAGAAGTTAAGTCCCATATTGCTCAGAGCCATTTGGACCATTTGAACCAAACAGTGAGGTCATCGGTCTCGAGGGAGGCGGGGAAGACGATAAAGACTATACCACTGATTGTCGCTTGGTTTACGGATTTTACTGGTAGCACCAGATCTTATCTCCTATAACGTTTGCTGACAGTTGCCAATAATTTTGCAACCGATGTCAGAAACTGTGTAGTAGCCACTGGTTATCACTTTGAACGACAGTAAAGGTATGCGGAGCACTCGAATGAAACCCAGACAGGTGGAAAAAAGTACATAAACTGTATATTGTTACAGAACTAATCGCCATAACTGTTAGTACGTTTATTCCACCGTGAGGCAAGACGGTTCATGGCTTCAGTGAAAAATGTTCGAGGGGCCTACGAAACCATGATTGTACGCAGGCATGCATCTGTTAGTCCGAAACAAATCGACAGCCACGAATGTTTTTCTTCTGGGCTCCAGAAATGTGGAATAGCATGGGGGAGATCCGTAATGTATGGAGGATGTGCAAGGGCTTCCCAGCGACATTTCTGCAGCGTGGTACAAAGAACCCTGGCAACATGTTGGTGAGCATTATCGAGCAACTTCTGCAGTGTAGTCGAAACAAACTTCGCAACATGTAGACCTGCCCCTCCGTACAGTCCCAGTCTCTCCCCATGTGATTTCCAAGTTTTAGGAGCCCTGAAGAAAGTCATTCGTGCTTTGGACGAACAGGTGCACCCCTGATGCAATCAAGGTTCTGTAGGCAACCACAAACATCTTTCCATCATGGTATTGACCGTCTTGTCTCACAGTGGGATAGAGCTATTAACAGCTAGCGGCGATTACTTTTGAGATAAAAAACAGTTCACTTATTTTTTTCCCGTCTGTCTCGTCTTCATTTGACTGCCCTTATGTTTTGTTTGTAACTCCTGTTTTATTTATTTTGTGTGATCATTTACCTGGCTTTTGAGGTGCACCCTGTACATTTGTATGTCTCCTGTTCATGTACAGTACTGAGTTCGTTTTGGACAGCAGTGATATTCTTCTTATTTCCTGAAGCAGTTTCGCGTATAGCTTTACACATTCTGCAAAACATACATAATACCTCGAGAAACAAAGCATACAAGAACAAATCACAAAGTTATGTTACAGATCACAGTTGACATTTAGCTGGGGGCTGAGGTATTGGGTAATCATTATGATTCGTTTTGTAAAAGCCAAAAAATCATTTTTATTTTCGTCGGCAAAGTGTTGCGCGTAAGCCAAGTAGTGTCGTGACAGCTGTATGATGAGCAAACAAGATGAAGTTTCAGAACCCGCTGACTGCTGAAATGTCTTAAGTATTAAAATGAAACAAGAATAGGTAAACTAAAGAGTAATTTAGATGGAGGCATTAAATATATGTAAGTCATCTTTATATAAGAAAACATACAATTCAGTAAAACAATAGTAGTTGAGAAAAAGGACATAACAGGCATTCATCGTCGTGAGGCAAGAGAATGAGGCCCAAAAGGGACACCAGAACTGGGAGAGGTATAGTCGATGGCAGATGCACTGGTTCATGAGCTTGAGTAGAATAACATCAAAATACAACCTGTTTAGAAATTTGTGTGTGAGTGCAGAGGCGCAGTTGTGCAAACTTTCAGAGAGTGACAACAAACTGTAATGTTCCTTTATATTGATGGGTATTCTTTGAAATATAATGATCACCCTTTGGGTCAGAAGATCAGTGTGCATTGAGATTGGATGGGTAAGGTGATGATGTTACGAGTGTCGAAGGCTGACCTCTTAGGGCTGGTGAATGTTGCAGTGTTACACCTAAAGGCGTCAGTGAAATAACGGTATCTGTAATAATATTTTACTTTCGTGATTGCTACAGTGAATATTGTCTTCTCTGGCGCTCTGGAAATGGCCTGGAGTACTTGCTGAAGCGTCAGCAAGGAATGCCAGGCACAGCACTCCAGAAGCTAGCAGCAGGTCAGGCGGGCTGCCTTACAGTGAGGCAGCATGGGGTGTGGTACCAGCGACTATCGAGGATGCCCATGGACATGCCTCTGTGAATATGATGGGCCTCAGTACTCTCGAGGAGGGTCATGTGCTTGAACAGATACCCACAGAATCTTACGGATGGCTGCTGCTGTGAAGGCAGTAGCCCAGGGCTCCATCAGCCCATACAGTGTATAGCCAGGATTGTGGTACACATACAGCCTGGGAGATGGCACTCAGATGCCCAAACAAAATGGTGACAGCTTGCAGTCGGCCAGTTTGGCCCTTCACAAGCGGAAGGCTCATTAGGTCTGCGCCTTCTACCAGTCAAGGCTGTGACACGTCGGCAGTGGCACTGTGGAGTGCTGAAGTCCACCCACAGTTGGCAGGCTGCTGTCTTGTAGTTGAAGTCTTCAAACATGCACCCATAACGGTTCACCAGTAGAGATAACCTGTAACTAGCGAAACGGTTATTCTGTTGGTATCGGTGATGCAGATGGACTGATTAGACAATGAGGACAAAATATCTGAAACAGGGGCGTTTAAAGCCAGACATTACATCACTTAGCAGTTTAGATGGTCATTTGCCCTCGTTTAACTGGAGGTGTCAACAGTCATGTACACATAATGGTGCATCAAGGACAGACGGTTTCCTGTGCCTCTGCATTTGTCATTAGTAATAGTGCCTTGGGGTGGTGGAGCTCGGATGCTGCATTTTATTACTCCATATTGTAGAGTCTGCAGAATGGCATTCTGGGTGCCATTATACATCACCGTTTGTGCTCCTTGCTATAGCTCTTCTTGCTGTATAACAATGAGTTATGATCATTGCCCTGCAGTAGGATTAGCATTGAGGATTCAGAATATAGTTGGGTGTTGCTGATATTATAATGGGTATTAGGTTACACATCCAGTGTTAGGCTCTTTGATCACCCCACGCTCCCCTTCCTCAGGAACTCCCAGGAGTTGATCAGTCACCCAGGGGAATCCCCCACACATCTTAGTCAATTGTGCATGTCATTTCTAGGTCAAGATGTAACCTGACAGTGGTCACATGACCTTCAATCATCTATCAATTAATATAGTCACAATAAAATAGCGGAAAATCCGCCTTTCGCACTGGAGCAGTGAGGATCAAACACCCCCTCCTCTTTCTCCTTATCATCATCTTTTATAACTGGGTCATTTTCAGGAGGGAGCTTCACTCTGGAGCTGGATAGAATAGGGAAAGGACCAGGCTGGGTCTATTTGTTAATAAGGAATCAGATTAAGCCACTTCACTCAGGGTCTATTTGTTAGTAGCAGTTTAATATTACGTCATTTGAGGCACCAACAGAGACCACGCCCTGGCAGTTATGTAAGTACTCTTCCTCATTCTTCCACAATCTTATGTAGGGTACGGTATTTATCCCGATTTTTCCGCATTTTCCCCCATTTTACGTATTTTTCACCAATTTTAATATTTTTCCGTAGCTTCCACAGTTTTCGTATTTTTCCACAATTGTTCTTTTTTGAAACTGGGGCATGTGAGTGGAAAGGATTCACTCTGGAGTTGGACAGCATAGGAAGAAGATCAGGATGTGCCTATTGTTAATTACGTTGATTACGTTAAGTCACATCTCTCAACGTCTGATCCTCTCCCTATCACACCCAGCTCCAGAGTGAATCCCTCTCACTCAAGTGTGCCAGTTGTAAAAGAGAACAACTGTGGAAAATATGGAAAAATGAGAGAGCACACTTACATACCTGCCAGGGTGTCGTCTCCACCAGTGCCATGAATGACGTAATATTAAACTGTTATTAACAAATAAACCTTCAGTAACTTGAGTTCACGTAATTTGTTATTAACAAATAGACTTAGCCTGATTCTCTCCCTATGCTGTCCAGCTTCGGAGTGAATCCCTTCCACTCACGTGCTCCAGTAATAGAAAATGATGATAAGGGGGATGAGGAGGGATACTTGATCCTCATTGGTCCAGGGGAAGGGGAGGGGCTTCCCGTCATTTTATTGTGCTCCCATTGGCTGAGAGAGATAGACAGGGGTGTCCTGCCAATTTTATTTCACATGATCACCTCATGACTTTGATAATAACTCACACAAGTGCCTCAAATGCGTGTGTGGTTCCCAACGATGACCTTTATCAATACCCATTGGTTTCCAGGTGGGGGGAGGGGGGTTTGGGGTTATCAAAGAGCTCACATGTGTAACCTGACACTGGATATGTAAAATAATAGCCCCTTATCTTCTCTTGTCAGCAACACACTCTACCCTTTGCATGCTCTAGAGCAGTGGTGTTAAACTCTTTGATAGTGAACAACCAGTCGATCATCATGGCTTTAAAAACCTTTGTCCAAAATATGTTTAAATGAGCTGCTTTTCTAAAATAATAATTCGTGGACAATGAGTGTTTCATGCAGGATTTGTAGGTGATAAATCTGACAACATTGTCTCTGGCTCTTTTCATCTCCATCTGCATTACACCATCCTTAACGCACAACCTAAGCAACGTGTTTTTGCCTGCATGGTGAGGCTACTATTCATGAACTTAGCATATTGCGAGCGGGACTGCAGTGAGCATGAAGAGCATTCAAGGTTTGCTGTGGAATGGAGTGTCACTATTTTCAAAGCAATTGCAATCAGAATAGTTTAACAGTGCACACCACGGTAACAGCACAGCCCAACTATGATGCAGTCACCCCACTGGTGAAAGGTACACTACACAGTTGGCAGCGAACATCTCCAAACCACAACGGCGTGAAGTCTTTGCCATGCTGATGAGTGCTACTGATCAAAATTAAGGAGTCCTTGCGCCAAGTTATAGCTCTCGCCTATTGATGTGTTTGTGAGAAATGAGTCCAGCTAAACATTGGAAAACATACCACTTCCATGGTGAGTGGGAAGAACAGGTTTTTGTTATACTACATAGAGGTTGGTGTAGATGTTTCATATGTAAATCTACTTTAGCCATACCTTAAAAAGGAAATATAGAACACCATTTCAGAACAGTTCACAAAGACTTCGAATTGGGAGCAACTGTTGGTAGTGGGTTGAGGAGGAAGAAACATTATAATTTTAAAAGTAAATTACAATTGCAGTAGTCGTTTCTGGTAAAGCCTGTACAAAAAGTCTTCCATCGAACATAGCATATTTTTGTGTATCAGAAGTACTGGTAAATGTGCAGAATCATTTGAGGATGGCACAGCTGTTAAGGAGTGTTTTCTGGCAGCTAGTGAGTGCTTGTTTTCCACATTTCAAAACAAGTCAGAGATAATATCAGCCATCAGAGATATGCCTCTGTGTCCTACTGTGACAGAAAATAGAATTAATGGCAGAAGATATAGGATGCCAACTCATAACTGATTCGTAGTCATGCTGGTGTTCCTCTTTGCAATTAGACAATTCACTTCAAGTTATGATTGTTATAAGACTGACTTTTCGCATTTCAGTTTCAAATGTAGAGTTGTTTACAATTTTGACCTTGAAAGACACTACACAATGAGAAGATTTTTGCAGTGCATTCAAATCCTTCATTTCTGAAAATGGTATGCCAAATACTTGCTCTTAATATTACTGATGGAGTACCTTGCATGGTAGGCAAACAAAAAGGATTTGTTACCTTGTGTGTGAACAAATCTTTCCCGACTTTTTTAAAGCATCATTGAACTGCGCATCAGCAAGTGCTTTGAGGACATGTTCTGAAAATAGCACATGTTATGAGTATTGTAACAAAAATTGTGAATTCATTTCTCTCACAGTCATTGCAGAGAAGAAAGTTTAAAGTGCTATTAGAAGAATTTAGTAGCCAGTATAGCGACCTGCTATTACACACTGAAGTTTGATGGCTGAGCAGAGATTTGGTTCTAAACAGATTTAGGTGATCTTTTTCCTGTGATAATATCTTTGTGTCTGAAACAGATCAAGATTACTCACAAATGTGTGATTTGAACCGGTTGTTGAATCTGGCATTTTGTAACTGACATGGCATTAAAATAAGTGACTTACACAATGAACTTCAAGAAAAAAAAAACCAAAATGTCATACATCCCTATACCTGTTATGCTATATGTAAAGTGTCTCATACAAAAACTTGACCTGTGCATAGCACAGTTACAGAAACACTTTCCTCAAATACAGTCAGAAGTGTTGCATCAACAAACATCATTGGATCAAGAAGCTGTAACGAAGTACCTATATAGCCAACCTGACAACACTGAAGACAGAGCCTGAAAACCGATTTTTCAGATTTCAGGCAATAGAATCAGTTCTTGCTTTCATAGCTCAAGCTTTCCAAAAAGCGGACATGTAAGATGTTTCAAGTAAAGAGAGTACTCTTTTCTCTCGAAGTGAGGTTAAACTTGAAGAGGAAAAAATTTGATTTCAAAATGACGTTTTCTTAATCAGATGCGCAGTTCAACGTCAGGCGCGTAATGGGGCCCCTTAGGGAAATGGCAGCAAGAGAGGGGAAGAAAACCAATGTGCACTCCGTGTGCATACCGGGGGGAGTCATTTCAGATGTGGAAAGGGTCCTTCCGGATGCCATGAAGGGTACAGGGTGCACCCATCTGCAGGTGGTCGCTCATGTCGGCACCAATGATGTGTGTCGCTATGGATCGGAGGAAATCCTCTCTGGCTTCCTGCGGCTATCTGATTTGGTGAAGACTGCCAGTCTCGCTAGCGGGATGAAAGCAGAGCTCACCATCTGCAGCATCGTCGACAGGACTGACTGCGGACCTTTGGTACAGAGCCGAGTTGAGGGTCTGAATCAGAGGCTGAGACGGTTCTGCGACCGTGTGGGCTGCAGATTCCTCGACTTGCGCCATAGGGTGGTGGGGTTTCGGGTTCCGCTGGATAGATCAGGAGTCCACTACACGCAACAAGCGGCTACACGGGTAGCAGGGGTTGTGTGGCGTGGGCTGGGCGGTTTTTTAGGTTAGATGGCCTTGGGCAAGTACAGAAAGAGCAACAGCCTCAACGGGTGCGGGGCAAAGTCAGGACATGCGGGGACCAAGCAGCAATCGGTATTGTAATTGTCAACTGTCGAAGCTGCGTTGGTAAAGTACCGGAACTTCAAGCGCTGATAGAAAGCACCGAAGCTGAAATCGTTATAGGTACAGAAAGCTGGCTTAAGCCAGAGATAAATTCTGCCGAAATTTTTACAAAGGTACAGACGGTGTTTAGAAAGGATAGATTGCATGCATCTGGTGGTGGAGTGTTCGTCGCTGTTAGTAGTAGTTTATTCTGTAGTGAAGTAGAAGTGGATAGTTCCTGTGAATTATTATGGGTGGAGGTTACACTAAACAACCGAACTAGGTTAATAATTGGCTCCTTTTACCGACCTCCCGACTCAGCAGCATTAGTGGCAGAACAACTGAGAGAAAATTTGGAATACATTTCACATAAATTTTCTCAGCATGTTATAGTCTTAGGTGGAGATTTCAATTTACCAGATATAGACTGGGACACTCAGATGTTTAGGACGGGTGGTAGGGACAGAGCATCGAGTGACATTATACTGAGTGCACTATCCGAAAATTACCTCGAGCAATTAAACAGAGAACCGACTCGTGGAAATAACATCTTGGACCTACTGATAACAAACAGACCCGAACTTTTCGACTCTGTATGTACAGAACAGGGAATCAGTGATCATAAGGCCGTTGCAGCATCCCTGAATATGGAAGTTAATAGGAATATAAAAAAAGGGAGGAAGGTTTATCTGTTTAGCAAGAGTAATAGAAGGCAGATTTCAGACTACCTAACAAAAAAATGGCTCAAATGGCTCTGAGCACTATGGGACTCAACTGCTGTGGTCATAAGTCCCCTAGAACTTAGAACTACTTAAACCTAACTAACCTAAGGACAGCACACAACACCCAACCATCACGAGGCAGAGAAAATCCCTGACCCCGCCGGGAATCGAACCCGGGAACCCGGGCGTGGGAAGCGAGAACGCTACCGCACGACCACGAGATGCAGGTGGCATATCTGCCCTATGCTGGCTCTATTTCTGCCAGAATCAGTAGGATCCTGCGTAAACACAATATCAAGTGTGTTTTCTGTCCATCCAACAAGATAGGGGGACTGCTGGGGAGTGTCAAAGACGACCTGGGGTTACGAAAACCAGGGATTTACAATATACCTTGTCAATGTGGCATGTCCTACATTGGCCAGACGACAAGAACTGTGGAGACCAGGTGCAAAGAACATCAGAGGCACACTAGATTAAGACAGGTGACTAAGTCAGCCATTGCTGAACACTGTCTAGAACTAGATCATGCCATGAAGTATGAGGATACCAAGATTCTAGCACAAACACCCAGATTTTGGGACAGTGTTATAAGAGAATCGATTGAGATTAAAATGGCTGACGATCTTATGAATCGTGACAGAGGGTACCAGCTTAGCAGAGCCTGGGATCCGGCTCTGGAATTGTTAAAGGAGCAACGGGGCCAGCTGCAACACTACACAAACAGAAGAACCAGAGACATGGAGATGGTAAACGAGCCCCTGACGGACTGCCAAGAGCACCAGACCGAAGATGGAACACCCAGAAGTGGGACTGGTGGGCGCGGACCGCAGAGGGAACATCCAGAGCCGCAGCAGACGAAAAACGGAGCGGCAACTGGCGAGCTACAGAGGCTGCGCCGCCTCCAAGCGCTGCCCACGCCAGCAAGGACATGCGGCACCCGCACGAAAGGTGCAACCAGGCACCAGTTTCGCCTCTGCCACCAAGGGGGAGTCTTTGGACGCCCCCAGGGGGCGGCAGGCGGAATTCCCGGCCACCACGTCGCCTAACCAGGCAGCCGGCACCCAGGACGCCCAACACCAGGGTGGACGCCAAATCCGTCCCCCCACCACAGCCACGCTGCAAGCCGCAACTGCAGCACCTGCAGCCGCAACACCAGGACCGGAAGCAGCAGACCTGGGAGCAATGCTAAGCTCCCTCTCTGCCTTGCTACAGCAACTGCCGGTGCTCGTCACCGCCGTAACGGGGCCCTCCAGGCCGCTACCGTCACCGCGAAGCCACACCATGGATAATGCCCTTATCCATGGCCTGACCATCTGTGGCTTCAACGCCAACAGCCTGTTCCCACAACAAGGTGAGTTTCGTCAGTTCATGCAGGACGAGGCCATCGACCTGTGTCTGATCTGCGAAACTCACCTCAAGCCGGGAGTACACGTGAAGGTGGCAAACTATGTTTGCTACCGGAACGACAGGCCGACGGCAGGCGGGGGTACCGCCATCTACGTCTGCGCCTCACTCCGGCACCATCAGGTGCAGCTCCCAGCCATGGCCACCCTGGAAGCCACCGGGGTGAACGTCACCACAGCTGCGGGGCAAATAACCTTCGTGGCCGCATACAGGCCGCCGCGTGGACACCTCCAGGAAGCGGACATTGACGAGCTGCTGACGTTTGGGGGAAGGGCATTCATTGCGGGTGACTTCAACGCGAAGCACCCGGAATGGAACTCCCGCCTCACGAACGTCAGTGGCCGCCGGCTTCTACGCGCTGCCCAGAGGAATGGCGCCCTGGTCCTGGGCCCACGGGAACACACCATCTTCCCGGCCAGGGGGCGGTCAGACGTGCTCGACGTGGCCGTCATCAAAGGAATCGGGCATCACACGACCGCCACCACGCGGTGCGCGATGTCGTCCGACCACCTGCCGGTGGTCTACCAAATCGACATCGCTGGAGCCACGCTCCCGCCACGTTGGCGGACGTACCGGCGCCTGGACTGCGACCGATTCCAGGACAATGTCCTGGCATCACTGGCGGACTCACCTGACCCCGCGGCAGTGGGTGCGGATGCCGCCCTCCAGTTCCTCACCCGCCAGTTGCTGCAAGCAGCCGACGCGGCCTCCCCTCCCCCTCCACAGGGTACCAGGGACTTCTCCCGTAACCTACCGCCTCCCATTCGGGACGCAATACGGGAGAAGAACCGCCTCTTCCGGGAGTGGCAGCTCACCCGCCAACCCGCGACGAAACGGCGCCTCAACCGCATGCGGAGAGAAATCAAAGCGGCGGCTGAGGCGCACAGGAACAACGTCTGGGCGGACCTCGTCACCTCCCTCAACCCTGAGGACGCCAGCGCGTGGCGGACTGTGAAGTCCTTTCTACGCAGAAGGCAGCGCGTGCCGCCTCTGCTCGTCGGACAAGACGTCGTCTGCAGCCCGGACGGCAAAGCAGGCGCCCTGGCGGACCACTTCGAGCTGTCATTCACCCCGGTGGATGACAATGTAGATGAAGAACACCTCCACCGGGTGGAAGAGCAGCTCCCTGTGTTCCTGGAAGCCAGGGACGACGCAGACGAGATCGACCCCATCTCCGACGAGGAGGTGGCCGCGCAGATTACAGCGCTCAACACCAAGAAGGCTGGCGGTGCTGATGGCGTCACCAACCATCTGCTGAGGAGCCTGCCGGCGGGCGCATACCCGTTCCTGGCGGGCATCTTCAATGAGGTCCTTCGCTCTGGGGTCTACCCCACTGTACGGAAACACGCAGAGGTGGTGGCAATCCCCAAGGCGAACAAGGACCCACGGGACGCCGCCAACTACAGGCCCATCAGCCTGCTGCCGGCGCTCTCGAAGGTGTTCGAGCGCCTGTACGCCAGACGACTGCTCCGCCACGTGTCAGCGGAAGGCATCATACCCGATGAGCAGTTCGGCTTTAGGAGGGGCCATTCCACCGTCCACCAGCTGATGCGGCTGGTAGAAGAAGCGATGCGCGCCCTGGAGACTCGGGAATACCTTGGGGCGGTGTTCCTGGACGTATCCAGGGCATTCGACTCCATGTGGCACGACAGCCTCGTGTACAAACTTTTTGTACACGGGGTCCCGACGTCGCACGGGGTCCTCCTCCACTCATACCTAGCCGAGCGGTCCTTCCACGTCAGACTGGACGATGGGACATCCACCCATCGACACATCCGTGCTGGAGTGCCGCAGGGGTCCGTCCTTGGGCCCCTATTGTACTCCCTATACACCGCCGACGCTCCGCGCGTGACGCCGGTGAAGTTGGCACTATATGCCGACGACACTGCGCTGTTCGTGCGGAGCATGAAGGCGGTCGAGATGCGCCGTCTTCTCCAAAGAGGTTGCGAGGCCCTTGGCGCCTGGTCAACCAAGTGGCGCCTCAAGCAAAACGCGGCGAAGAGCCAGGTGGTGGTCTTCACGAGAAGACCACTGCCGCCTGATCTTCCGCCAGTCACCATCATGGGCAGCCCCGTCCCATGGAGCAAGACTGGCCGCTACCTGGGGTCACACTGGACCATAAGCTGACGTGGAAGCCGCACATTGAGGACGTCAGGGGCAGAGCGATAGGGCGCCTACGCGTCCTGTACCCTCTGCTCAACCCCTCGTCTGCGCTGCCACCTCACCACGGCATCACGCTGTACCTGGCGCTGGTACGTCCAGTGCTGGAATACGCGGCTGTGGTGTGGGACAACACGGCCGAAACACACATCAACAAGCTGCAGAGGGTGCAGAGCAGGGCGCTCAAGCTCGCTCTACGCCTGCCGAGATTATATTCGACCGCTCGGCTACACGAGCAGACTGGAATCCCCCTCCTCCGCGACCGCTTCAAGCAATCGGCGCGGACGTTCTACGAGCGGACCGAACGGTCCGAAAACCGGCTCATCAGGGATCTGGGCCACCCTACACACCACAGGCCAACAACCCGTTGGCCTGACCTGCTGCGGGAGTGAAAACTCCCACAACAGAGACAGGACATCCGCATCCAGGAAAACCTAGAGGCCAATCCATGAAGAGAGGCCGCAGTTCCAATACGTAAGGTTTACGCAGGAATAGCAGAAGACTGCTTAGCCTGCTCCTGCACGGGTCAGGGCAGACCCGTAAGGTAGAAGCGAGCGAGCGAGCGGAGCGGCAACGCTCCAACAGGTCGTGGTGAGCGGGCGCGGACCGCAGAGGGAACGCCTAGTACCCCAGACCGTAGATGAAACCCCCAGGAGCGGGTTTGGTGGGCGCGGACCGCAGAGGGAACACCTAGAACCGCAGCGGACGGAAAACGGAGCAGCAACGCTCCAGCAGGTCACAGGGAATGGGCGCGGACCACAGAGGAAGCGCCTGCAGCCGTTGGTGGAGGGGGAAGGCCATAGGCATAAATACTGGACCAGGTCCACTCGAGGAGCAGTCTCAGGTCGCACCTGATGAAGGTCTCGAGCTACGTGACCGAAATATCGTGCAAGTACGACGCTGATATCCGGCAGAACACCCGACAACCCAAGATGTCATTAGATCGCCGGGAAAGCCTGAAGAGTTACCATGTAGATGTAGATGTAGATGAATACAGGGAAAATAACTTTTACAAATTAGTGAGTGTAAAAAGCTTCCCAAACACTGTAAAAGTGGCGTTGTATGTTTTACCGTTTTTTGGATCAACTTATATTGACACTGGGTCTGAGTTGAACTTGGGTTCTTTTACCATCTTCATCAAGCAGTAGCTTCGACAATTTATTAGTGAATCCTAGAACAGGACTGCTGTGCAACAATCCCCCACTCTTCAGAAATCTTGCCCCAAATTTTGGATTGGTGGTGCCCTAGAACAACGTCATATAGATAGGTTATACAGGGCATCCATAATTAAGATTCCAGTTACATAATGCTGTAGAAAGAGAACACTGCTCAGAATGGCATCAGATTTGAAAAGCATATTATTGATGCAGAGGGGAAACGTCATACAACAAAAAAATTTTAAAATAGACTACGCTACAATAGTCTTAATGTAAAAGGGACTGACTACAGTCACAATACGATGGCTGTGGTTTGAGTTGCACATTACTCCATACATACCGTTTGATGTGCATAACTACAAAAGTTCGGCAATCAACAGTTGTGGCATTATTAGGTAAGCCTATCAACCACAGCAAGATCATACCTCATCAGATGGGAAAAATCTGTTTTTAATTTCCTGAGACAAAAAGCAGCATAGGAAACAAAAGGACTTCTGATTTTAATTGTCCTTGGACCAAAAACGGCATAAAAAGCAAGATGTCATCAGTTTCTAATTGTCGTGACACTAGCACAAGACATGTTCAATATGCTGTCCACTATTTTCAGCCACAAGTTGAAATCGAGAAACGTCATGTTCCACAAAAGATAGGAGTGTCTCAGGAGTCAAGTTCAGAATGTGTTAGGCAGTGCATGCTTTCAGTTCAGCTACATTCGTAATTGAAGCACTGAACACATCATCTTCCAGATAACTCCACAGTGAGAACTCACACAGATTACGATTAGGTGATCCGGATGGACAGGCTGTAGGAAAATAGCAGCTGGTAATTCTAGCATTTCAAAATGACCAAGCTGCAGCTTCTTCACTGACTTTGCAATGTGCGGAGGAGTGCTGTCTTGCATAAAACGATCCTACCAAAACATCCACCCTGTTGAAGAGTCAGAATGATGTTGGTGTGCAAAAGAGTCTCGTAGCGTTCACCAATGATGGTACAGGTAACTGGAACAGCAGGACTTGTCTCCTAGAAAAAAATGTAACCCTACGATAAACAATGCCATCAACCCACACCACACAGTCATTTTTTCAGAATAAAGTGGTACCAGTTAATGTGCATGCGAATTTTCCATTTACCATACTTGGCAGTTCTGCATTTTGACATCTCCTTGGAGATGGAAATGGGGTTGGTCTCTCCACACACTCTTCACTGGACAAGAACTGGGATAATTTTGTGTGGATAGAGCTGCAAGATGTTTCATAGGATTTTATCAACCATGCTCATAGGCATGTCCAACAGACTTGGGTTTTTACCGTCTGTATTGAGCAGTGGTTTCGAAAATTTATTAGTGCGCACAGGAACAGGGTTGCTGTGCAACAGAAGTTTAAATTAGCTTCAAGTATTGACTACTAACAATTTTATTCTGTTATTCCCCAATCTCTTGATAGACCATGGATACAAAAAATCGTAGACTACTTCTTCAGATTATGCAGTAGATGCTGGAAGTACAAAAATTAACATATATGCAACTGTATAAATAAATGTGACACTTCTCCATTCTATTTGATATATATTCCTGCAGTATCATACAGCTAACTCTTCATGATGAATAGTTCTTTCTCCAGGAACATTACAGTGAATGTTATAACTCAGCAGTGGCACTCAATACTGCCACTGCACGATTCAAAATTATCTACAGCCTCTGATGGGATAATGCTGTATCCACCCAAAACATCTACATGCGTACATGGGCAGGAATCTCGTGATGTGAGGGGACTAAAAAAATAGGTTCACAACGCAACAGTGAAATACAGTAATGACAAAATTACTCACTGCTAACTGAAGTTCCAGTTACGTATACAGTTTAATAACATTCCCATTTTTTTTTTTTTACCATACTGTCAACTCCAAGTAAAAGAACAAGCCTGAATTTTTAAAATACAAAATGTAAAATATGAGGGCAGTCTGGAGCCTTCGATCCTAAAACGAAATTTTCCAGTTACAACAGAACTGCAATACATCCCTTACGAGCATTTAATGTTCTGTCAACCATTCAACACTTTGTGACGATGTGGTTTCATTGAAGACACCCATATATTTTGATTTCGTGCCAAGAGAACACTGGCTACATTCGTAACCACGCTTCTGGACGTAGTGGTGCTGCCATCTAGCGATGAAAATTTGAACTACGTCAATATTTCTCACGAGGTTGCAGTTAGCGATTTAAGTATAAGTGACATTATTGTTTGTGGTGTGCTGGTTCTCTTTTTCTTGATTTGTGATTGAATTTGTCTTCGAAATACAAGTTTCACACATGGAAAAGATTCCTAATACTTTCTGTACGTATTGCAACAATAATGAAAATCATGTACTTTTTCCGTATTAACTGTGGTGGTTTCGTTTGAAACCACTGCGGCTGCAGGGTTAGTATTAGTAGCATATCATTTTTTTTTTTTTTTTTTAATTTCAGTTTCGCGAATCGTTTTCTCGCAAATTAAAGGATGAGGAAGTTCTGACATGTCTTTCAGAAGAAATTCTTTCTGATGTGGACTCTGAGATTGACAGTACCAATGATAATAAAGTGATATTTTGGCTGAAACAGTGATCTTGGTTCACAAGTGCCAAGACCAGTGATATCTAATGTTGTTTCTGAAAGTGATAATCGTTCTGAAAATTACATTTTCAGTTCTGAAGATAATGTGCCACCAATGAGGTCTGTGAATTTTACATGGGCAAGGGATGACATTACGATGCATTCTGTCGATTTTTTAGAGCAAGTTGGTGTCAAAGGACAACTGAAAACTGAAGGCGAATGTATGCTGCCAGTTGATTTCTTTTTATATCTAGTTGGGGACAATATGCTTGAATACATAGTATTCCAGAGTAATCTTTATGTGACTCAGAAACATAAGAATTACAGACCTCTTGAAAAAGATGAACTTGAGGTGTTTTGGGCTGTAAATATTCCAAAGGGTATCAAACAACCTTGCGCATATCGTGAATGCTGGTCATCACACAACGAACTCAAAGATCAGTACATTTCTTCACTTATGTCATTGAAAAGATTCAGCTGGATTTTGCCTCATATACATGTAAATGACAATGCCCTTGTGCCACAAAAAGGGAATAAATGTTACAACAAATTGTATAAAATTCGACCACAAATAAATCAGTTACTGACAAGGTTCAAAGAATGTTATGCTCCAACTAAGGAACAATCTGTTCACGAATGCATGGTGAAATTCAAAGGGCGAATATCATTCAAACAGTATATGCCTCAAAAGCCCATCAAGATGGAGTACAAAATATGGGTCAGAACTGACAAAATGGGACGTATCTGCGATTTTGAGGTGTATACTGGGAAATCAGACGGTGCAGCGGAGAAATGTTTGGGAGAGAGGATTGTAAGAGCTTTGTGTAAAGGCTTAGAAGGGAAAGGACATCAGTTATATTTTGACAAATTTTTTACTAGTGTTCCACTTTTGCAGACACTAAAACTTGATGGTATCCTAGCCTGTGGTACCATTAGAGCCGGTATCCTAGCCTGTGATACCATTAGAGCCCACAGAAAAGGACTTCCTCCTCTGAAACCAGACAAAGAGTTGCGAAGAGGAGAAAGTGACTGGTCAGTTCGTTCTAATGAGATTGCGTACATGAAATGGAAGATAAACGTATTGTCACATTACTATCAACAACTGACTCACCTGTAATTTAGAAAGAAGTCAGTAGGGAAAAAAAGCATGGCACAGTTACAAGAAATGGTTCAAATGGCTCTGAGCACTATGGGACTCAACTTCTGAGGTCATTAGTCCCCTATAACTTAGAACTAGTTAAACCTAACTAACCTAAGGACATCACACACATCCATGCCCGAGGCAGGATTCGAACCTGTGACCATAGCGGTCTCGCGGTTCCAGATTGCAGCACCTAGAACCGCACGGCTACTTCGGCCGGCTGCACAGTTACAAATATACCTTGCCCACAGATAGTGAAATCTTATAATTCGAACATGGGATGTGTAGATAAAGCTGACATGATGAATAGTTACTATGCAATTGACAGAAAATCTACACATGGGTGGCTCAGACTGTTTTGGTATGTGATTGATATTTCTATTGGAAATGCTTTCATATTGTTTCGACTAACCAAGCTGAATGAAAAGAAAAAGCTAAAGGAATTTTAGCAGTGTGTTGTAGCTGGCCTTGTAGGATCTAGTGTTTTCAAAGACAGTCCTGGTCGCCCAAGCGCATCATCTGAACCATGCGCCAAAAAGTGTAAAACTGTTGTTCCAGTGGAAAAACGCACAACAGACTCAAAACATCTGCCAGTACATGGCACATCAAGGCGATGAATACACTGCAGCACAAAAAGTAATCCACATAGAAGCAGATGGATATGTTCTTCCTGCCAGGTTGCTTTGCGTTTTTCAGCGGAAAGGAACTGTTTTGTGCCTTATCAAGGAAAGTAATGAAGTTTATGGTGGTGGTCTCATTTGAAACCACCACATTTAGTGTACAGTGGTTTCATTTGAAACCACCCTATACCTGCTGAAATACTGCAGGAAATTTTTTTTCACATTTTCCCATAATATTGTATGAGTTATATCCAAATAAAACAAAAAAAGTTTAAAAAATGATTTTATTTATTTTGCATCTGAAAAAGTATAAAAAAATAAACAATTTATTTTTGTACACATATCTGTGCCAATTCAACCCTGTTCTCTCAATTTTAACAAGAAAGGTTACAAAATTCTGTTTGCTTATGTAGGTATCAAATAAATTCACTCTTTCTTTCACCCCTAAGGCTGACCAGAACAAGGTTTGGGTTGAGCCGCTACTTATGTTTCTGGGCTTTTTTTATCATTTTTTAATTTGAAGTTAGCCATTGACCACTATCAATTGTTGTGGATTATCACTGTATCCACCTTTTTGGTTGGTTGATTTGGAGGAGGGGACCAAATAGTGAGGACATCGATCCCATCTGATTAGGGGTGGATGGGGAAGGAAGTCAGCCATTCCCTTCCAAAGGAACCATCCCGGCATTTGCCTGAAGCAATATAGGGAAATCACGTGAAACCTAAATCAGGATGGCCAGTCATAGGTTGGAACTGTTGCTTTCCTGAATGTGAGTCCAGCGTGCTAACCATTACGCCACCTAGCTTTGTCACTTTTCCTATTTCTTGGCAAAAGTTGATTGATCAACCATAAATTCATTAGCATTTATAGTGGTAGTAAAGGCAAAGGACAACCAAGGAAAGAATTGGCCCCACCTGGTAGATTGTGAGAGCAGAGTGCAAGTTGTGGTTAAGCCTATCTGCAAAGGAAGGGTTAGAATAATAGGATATCATGGTGGTATGAGCAATCCCCCCTTCAAAACAGAAATCCTGAAATAATCTCAACGTATAGGCCGTGGCGTTATGAGAGACTATATTATGGCAGTGCCCAAAGGCTTGCAGACAATAAATGGTCCCTTGTAGGATTATTGATAAAATATAGATATACTGATATTTTTCCCAATATATATATCAGCGAAATTTTTTTCCCAATATATCGATGTATTGATCTTGAAATGGCAATATAGTGTCAATATTTTTATATTATATTATACTTTTTTCACAATTTTGGTAAACATATGAAATTATTCTTTTGAAATTTTAGTAGAACATAATTTTATTTTCACTGTGTGATAGAGTCTTACTACTTTTTGAGCTCCTATCATGTCCAGTCTTTCTCTTTGACTGTGTGAAGCTAGTATAGGTGGCACAAAGTAGCAGTCCAATTGCAGGGGGAGGGGGGGGGTCTTAAACAAGCAACTAGCTTGTTTATGTACAGAATATCTAATAATAAATCAATACTTAAATATACAAATCTAAAACCAACAGTATATTTACAATATGCAGCCAATATTTTTATAATATTTTTTTTCATCCATATATTGGTACTTTTTTCTGATATATTGAGGGCTGATGATATTTTTTTAAATATCAATATATTGGATTCTTGATACTTTTAAAAATTATATTGGATTCTTGATACTTTTAAAAATATCCACAGGCATAGTCCCTTGTGTGGTATCATTATGCATTGGAAATAGCTAATGTAATTGGGTAAAGGCATCCACCCACACACACACACACACACACACACACACACACACACACACACACACACACACACACAGAAGTATAAAGCTGTTTCCAGCTCACAGCAACAAAAGGGGGCATAGGTAATGTAAGTAAAGTCTCTCCCTGGGTGATGTCACAACTTCTGAACCTAATTATCACTACCAGTTACTTGTTGTTAATTTGCTAATAACACAATCCTTACAAGACCAAGCCCATTTCTTGATCTTCTTATCCATCCTGTGCCAGATGAAACCCTTCAAAATATTATCCACATTTTAAATTTCCCAAGAGACCACCTACTGCTGATTTGTAACATAAGGGCACTAATTCTGAAGGTAAAACTATCTTACTCTGTTTGCTTAACGCATAACATTACCACTTTAATAATAGGGCTTAACTTTTTCTCCTCCCTTTATCTTCAGTATAATTTCTGCTAATTTGATATTGCGGCTCAGCAGTGTCTTTAAACAAGATAGGAGCACGAATCATTGGAGAGCTAATGAATTGGTTTGCTGCCGACCACTGCCTTTACACATCTGCCCACTAGGTTGTTCACTATTATGTTCCAAAAACATATGGCTAAGACCATCAGCAATAACATTATGTGATGTATCTCAAATTGGAAGGAAGAAATCCTGTGTGCCAATCTGAAAATGCACCACATTTGTCTCAGTCTCCCTAACACCTGACTAAAAGCCTGATTACCTGTTTCAAGAGTAAATGGGTGATGCTGCAGATATGTTGGAATTACTCAAGGGCAGAAAGCAGAACCGAGAATTCCAGTTTGTAAACTACTAAACTTCAAACATGGACAGAGCATAGAGGCACACTCTCTGAAGTATCTTCCTGATCAATCATCCTGTAAAAGAACTGTTGCTACACTAATATAGATGCATCAGTTTGAACAACAAATTCCTTCAAAAAGTCAGGCATCACCTATATGAATGCTGTTGCTAATGCAAGTCGCCCTCAAAGGTGAGTCTAGGAAGGGCCCCATTCAAATTTCTTCCTTTTCTTTTTTAATTCACTCAATGGACGTGCAATTTTGGTAAAGTTAGATACTAAAATATATGGCCTTGGGATTCTTAGGTGTTGGACAAGTGTAAATAGACTGTGTATGGCTCTGATCACACTAATACCCTACATAGAAACTGCATGTCCCAAAAACGACATTTGTGACTGTCCGAATTTTACCTTACATGCCTTAACAGTGAACCCCAGCTCCCATAATCAGAGCAAGACCTCCTTAACATGCAACATATAGCCAGAGAAATTTTTCCTGATGATGACCAAGTCATCATCATGAAAGGGATAGATGAACTTAAATTTGATATCTGAAAAAATGCTGTTCAGCACAGGGACAAGACTGCTGCTGTAGTCGATACCCAAAACAGAACCCGGTTAAATTCACACATATTCCAATCTGTAGCAGATGCTATAATTGGCTTAGATCTTCAGGGAACAGAATCTCATAACAGGCCTGGTTGAGGTCCAGAGTGGTGAAAATTTATCCCTACAAAACCATGAGAAGCAACGACGTAAATCAGTGAAACATACTGTTCTGTCCAACACACAATAATCTATGACAGGACGAATTCCCCACCCCTTAATGAAATCAAACATATGGCTGAAGAACAAGTAGTTTGAGAAAGTCAAATAATACCATCATGAAGCATTTCAGAATGACCAGCTTAAGTTTTCATCCTCAGAGGAGAAAGCTGGTACAGTGGTTACCTGACCAGGTTGTTATTGGTAAGCTCAGTCCTGTACTTGTCACATTTTGCCACCCACAGTACACTGGTAAGTACATTTGGATTGTAGATCCAGCTGTGTGGCCTGCTCAGAAACCGGGTGGCCAAAACAATCTGGCTGTTTTTTGTCTGCTTCTCTGATATCATCATTCTGCACAGGCATCTCACAAGAATGCCCACAAAATTTAAAATTGGCTCCCTGCAAAAACGGAATGAAAACTGCTGTTACCTCCAATTAAAAATGAGGCCTGTGTGTTGGATAATGCCAGAACCAAGACTCATAGAAACAGTTGAGTGGCACCCTATCTTCACTTTAAATTCCCAAATGAATCCCTGGATCGCCAGCTCAAACATGAACTCCCCCAACATGTACATTTTACCAGAGTTGGATAACCTGTAACTTCCAAGTCCCATACTCAGTGGGGGACATAGACACAGTGATTGATACTCGTGGTACCATTCTTCACTGATTAGTCATAATGAGCTCCCCGTATCACATAGGCACAAACTGGTTCCTAATTTACGCTAAGAAACAAATGGAACAGGAGCAGAAGAAGAAGCAACAACTATCCAGCTACAGGTCTAATCAGTCTAACCTTGCTCTTGTTTCTAAGTCTAGTCAGTCAGAGTTCTCCCTGTTCCTTGGTTGCATGCCTCAACAGTCTCATCTAAAACAGTTGGGGCTACAACATCCAAAATACCTAAATGATGCTGTGTAACTCATGTAGTGACTTTTTCTGCGTCCAGTGATGCCTTTGGATCCCATGTGTCAGCCTCTGCTTCTTGTCTCATGTCCTTGTAACATATGACCTTACCTGCAATACCACATCTTGAAGTCCTCAAAAGACTGTGGTCTAGAAACAGACAACAACCTCTACCTATTGTCTGAACCAGTCTCTTTGAGAATTTTGTTTATCACCACTGTTTCACCATATGCTACACCTACAGTGTGCACCTTTTATTCCTCATATGCTCTGCTAATTTTTTCTGGTTTGTTTCACTCTCCACTAGTGTATTTGCAATTATTTCTACTGTGCCCAATGTGTTACTCATTCCTTATACAAATGCTAATGGAACTCATTGAAACTATACTGTATCATCCTTGCTGTCCTTACATAGTGCATTAACTGACCTTATGGTTTGTATACAGCAATGTGTAGAATTGTTGCCCCCTCCCCCATAAGCCACAATTTTCATCTTGCTCATGTAAGTCTGCTAAGAACAAAATCAGGTGCTGTATCTGTGCTAAGGTATTAGTTGACCATTTTCTACTCCTTTGTTAGTTAGTTATTTATGTGTACCATAGATAATCTGAATGATTCTCATATTGAATTGATGTGCAATGAGTCAGTTTACAGGATATGCATACAAGATTAGTGTTACCATTAATGGACACATTATCATTTTATTCCCACTCGTGCAATTACACTTAAAAAACAAGATTTTTTGTTTGCTTTTTACTGGCTGCCAGTTGTAAGTAGAAATTCTTCAGTGAAGTAGAGGGAGTTATCCAGGAGAAATGATTTTAAATTCAATTTAAAACTTGCTTCACTACCTGTCCGACATTTTATGTTATTGAGGAAATGATAAAAAAAACTTTATTGCTACATATTCAACTCCTGTGTGGGCCACTGATAGCTTCAACAATGAGTAATAAAGGCATTTTAGGCATGTACAGCAGTGTTATTTTCAAATTGTGGTGGATTATCTATGATGAATTTCATTAGCAAAAATATATATTGTCATGGTCTTTTAAGAGGAGCCTACATGACATCTGTGGGTGAACCCCACATATTAGGCTTACTGCTTGCTTTTGTGCAATCAGTACTTTCTTTATAAGTGATGAGTTGCCCCAGACAATTATTCTGTACAACATTATTTGGTGGAAATATGCAAAATATGTCAGGAGGTAGCATTTGTTTCCAAGAATAGCAATTATTCAAAGAGCAAAAATAGCTGAACTTCTTGTTTTAGGGGCTCAGGAACATACTTCTTCCAGTTCAGGTTTTAATCAGTAAATACACCCAAAAATTTGGAGCATTTTACCCTTGTTCTTGACTCCTGGTCATGTGCCACATCAGCTTTGGTATGACGTTTGTTGTACAGAACTGAATGCAGTATTTTTTTTCTTTTTTTTCAAAATTTAGGAAGAGTCTGTTTTCAGAGAACCACTTAATAATTCTTTGGAAAATATCATTTATTAACTCTTCTGTTGGTTTCTCTTTGATAGAATTTATTATGACACTTGTATCATTTGAAAAAAGTACAAATTTTGCTTGCTGGATGTGAAGTGGAATGCCATTCACATACGTATGGAGTAGGAGTGGACTCAAAATTGAAAACTGTGGGAACCTCTTAATGATTTTTTTCCCCCAGTCACTAAAATTTTCTGCGTTTATGATGCTGTGTGAATTATTCAGCACAATCTTTTGCATTATGTTTGTGAAGAATGTTTCAAACAAGAAATGTGCATAACCACCTGGCATTCTCAAAAAACATTCTCAGTTGAGCAACCTTTCTGGAATCCAAACTTTGATATGCTAAGCAAATTGTTTCCACTTAAGTGTGCAACTGCTATTGAGCACATTACTTTTTTGAATATTTTGGAAAAAGATGGCAGTAAGGACACTGGACAATAATTGTTTAAGTCTTCTTGTCGCATTTCTTATGAAGTGGTTTAGTAACTGCATATTTTTAACCTGTCTGAAAAACTTCCCTGTGATGCATTGCATATATCACTAAGGACATTACTTATTAATTTCTGTTTTTCTAGAATTTTTATAACTGTATTAATTTCAGTGAAGAATGTTGGTGCTTTGTCTAATTGCTTATTGTTTTGTGGAATGACATTTTTCATATATTCTCTCCCTTCTTCAGCTGAACCATTTACTCTTATATTTGTTGCTATGTTTAAAAAGTGATTGTTAAAAGTACTTGTAACTTTAAATTATGACACAACATTATCATTTAGTTTCATTCTTATGGAATCTTGTACACTGACTGACTGCCCTGTCTCCCATTTGACAATGTTCCACATAGTTTTAATCTTATTATCTGCATTATTTATTTCTGTAAGGATATGCATACTTTTGGATATTTTAATGGCTTTCCTTAAAATACCTCTGTATTTTTGTAGTATGCACTTAACACAACAGCTTGACTTAGCCTACTCTGGCCTTTACGTAATTTTCCCTCTTTCTCTTATGAGATTTTAATTCCTTTAGTTATTCACAACTTATTCATTTTTCTTAATGGATCTTTTGGATAATCTTTTACGAAAGAAACTTCTGAAGATTGACACAAATCTGCTATGGAATAAAGTAAATTTGAAATTAGCATCTCTTTTTATGTATGCCTCATCCCACACCACCCCTTTTAGCTTACTCTTATTATATGCCATAATGATAGGCCTTCTCTAATAGTAATCCACAAGATACTCTTAGAGAAGGCCTATCATTATGGAATCAAAGACCTTATAGGTAATTCGTTAAAATCATCTCTCAAAGACAGGAAAACAAAAGGTGGTCCTACATGGCTGCAACAATGGATCTCTAAATACAGTGGCTTCTGAATGGGGCAAATACAGCAGGGGGTTCCCCATGTATCTGTCCTTGAGCCCTTGCTGTTTTTAGTATATGTTAATGATCTCCCCTGTCCATTAGTAAAAAATGTGAATTCACAATGTTTGCTGATGATACAAGCGTTGTGGTAGATAGTATGCATGCTGCTGATCTTGAGCCTGATCTTAATGACATTCTCAGAGAAGTTACTGCTTGGTTTAAAATTAATTCTCTTTCAGTTAATATCAAAAAAACTAATTTTATTCAGTTCCACACTAAAAATAAATCTCCAGAAAACATAGTCATTACACATGACAACCAGGTACTAGACCAGGTGCACTCCACTAAATTCCTAGGGGAACATCATGTGTCTCTGACTCTAAAAAGGAAGTCATCAGTAACTGTTGCTTTAAGAATCATCGCTCATCTTGAGGACATAACCATTTTAAAATCAGCTTTCACTCATTAATGAGTTATGGCATAATCTTCTGTGGTAACTCACCTGTCTCAAAAAATGTCCTAACAGCTCAGAAGAGAGCAGTCAGAATTATGTGTGGGACTTTTTCTCCAAGAACTTTTCACACAGTTAGGAATACTGACAACAACAAGTCATACATACACTCCCTGACGAATTTTGTCATTAAAAACTATGCGCAGCATGACACCAATTGTTCATATCACAACTATAGCACTAGAGGCACAGATGATCTCCATTTTTTAACTAAAAAATTTGTCAATTGTACAGAATATGCTGCTATTAAAACTTTTAATGCATTGACTAATTATATTAAATGTAAAAGAGAAAATGAAATGTTGTTCAGATGTGTGTTAAAGAAATACTTCCTTGACCATCCACTGTACACCTTAGATGAATTCTTTTTCAGAAATGATTAAAAGTTCCCATATACACTTTTAATGCGTTTCTTGAATAAACTAGATAAATGTTAGCTAGTAAATAAGAAAAATTGATACTTACTATTATTATATTATTGTACTATGTTATTATTATTCTGTAGTATTAACTGTATTTGTATAATTGTATTAACATATTTCACATCCAAGCGAATTACTCACATGTACGGATGCATGAAATATGCATAAAAATAAAATAAAATAAATACTGTATCTTGTTCTCATCAGTAAGCCTCACTGCTTTGTATCAACCTGACACTGGGTTACATGGTGCCATACTGTTCATTTTCATGAACTGTGCACCATGGTCAGATAGTCCATTTGCAACTGGGTACACATTAATTGTTTCAGTCTGATCACTGTCTATAAAAATGTTTTCAGTCAGTGTCCTACTATTTTGGTGCAGATGAGTTGGAAAACTCACTACTGAAATTAGATTGAAACATCCAAATAATAATTCTAATTCACTTTTCCTGTCTGAATCTTTTAAGAAATCTACATTGAAATCTCCACAAACTACTAAATGTTTCTTCTTGTATGACTGGTAGCTCAATAATGTATCTATATATATCATAAATAGCTGAAAGTTTCTAAGAGGGGATATGTAGGCTGTTATGACTGTCGGAGAAGTATTCTGCAGTAACAACTTACAAGCACGTGTTTCTAGGTTCTGGTCAACACAAAAACTATTTGTTTCAATATTATTGGCTTTGTGCCCAACTTTTACATATGTTCCAACTCTTCCTCTTTCTCATGTTGACTCTATACAAAAATCGTGCAAGTCTATAACCCCCTAAATTTAATTTTTCTATCCCTGTGGTTAGATGGTGTTCAGAGAGGCATAGAACATCTATCTGTTCAGAATTTTTCACATCTTCTACGCATACAATAGCTCATATACCTTGTTTTTCAACTGTCTAATGGTCTGATGAAACAAATTAATTTTATTTTTCTAAAAACTGCTGCATGTATTATGGTCTTGTACTGGTCTAATTTTTTCCAATACTGTCTGTCTGTAACCCGACTCTAACCTAAAAATGTGGTCCCTTGATTCCAATATTCACAGGGATTTTATCTCGTGTACTTGTACCCCCTTACATTCTCTGCCAGGTGTTCAGCTAATCTTTCTGTCCATCTCCTATTTAGGTGCAATCCATGATTAGTGTATCTCCATCTCCCAATTGCAGCAAAAGGCACTGCACAGATATGAGACTTCGTTTCAGTCAACAGCAACTTGTTCAGCACTTTGTTCACATGGCTAACCAACATGTATAGGATTTAGTAGCTTACAAATATATTACTGCACTGTCTCCATTGTGCATCCTTGCTGCCCATTGACAATTCCCCCATCAACATGACTTCCATACTAAATTTCTGTTCCTCTAACTTCCAAGCACTTCACTTCTGATTTTTTTCCTAAGTTCTGAGCAAATATTTCCTCAATACTTTGCAAGAGGTCAGAAGCTTATTCCTGTAATTGGTATGTATGTTTACTCACTTGGTGACTACCTCAATGCAATGCAATCCATGTGACCTATTCAAATAATGCATGATTTGGCCCTTCTGTTGCCTTATTTGCTTGTAGAAGGGCTCATCTATTTCAAAAAATGAAGCAACATATGCTATTATGGTTGAAGGTGATTCAGTAATGGTTACTGCTTCTCTCACCTCATTGAATGTGCTGCCGTTATGATAATAGGGTTGTGAAGTACTTCCTTCAACATACTCTCTTGGTTAACTACATTTCCAAGGGGCTCATAGACCCTAATTGTAATCTCTTATTGCAACCCACCTTTACTCAGGTCACTAACTGCAGGCACTTCTCTGTGACCTATCCCAAAATAAACCAAATCTTTGCCAGTATGTGTGTTCCAAAATTATCTAGCTTGTATAGTCTACTAATTAATAATAACCCACATGATCAGAAGCAAAGTTGCTTTGCTACCATTGTGCAGCAGAGCAACATGAGTGTGGAGGGGCCAATTAAATGGGATATTGTTAAACAATTATAACAAAACAACCTAGGACAATAATCCTCAGACACCACAGCCTAATTTAAACACAATAATCACTGCCCTTGCACATGTCCTGGTGCCTCCACATGCACAGGTAGCACGCGACCCTCTATATTATTAAGCAGTGGCACTCCTCAATGTGCAACTCGAAGTCCTTGCAGATACTAATAGGCTGATGCCATATCCATCACAGCACAATTTTCTAATAACTATTCTCTAACTTATCCTTCTTGATCTACTAAAATACGAGGGTTGCCCAGAAAGTAATACACCACATTTTTCTTCTTTGACAATTCTTTATTGAACATAATGAGAATTACACACACAAAAAATGGTGTTTTATCTACTCACTCTATTTTTCCATGGTAATCTCCATCCCATTCTATGGCCTCCCTCCAATGTGAAACAAGGGCATGTACGCCCTGTCAGTACCAGTCCTTGTCTTGGTGGCAGAGCCATTGCTTCGCTGTATGAACTTCCTTTGCTGACTGACAGATGCAGTGCCAACTGCCAAGTTGTAATGCATCTGCTTGCTACAACATGTCAGGTGTGACAGCTATGGATGGTCTCCCCAACTGCTGCAAATTGTAGAACTTCACCGAACCAACTTCTGATGACCTCACCCTCCGCGCACAGCGACTAACTGCGCTTCTGTTGACAGCAGATGCTCCACATTCTTTGCACAAACGTTTGTGAATATTCCTCACAATTTCTTTCTCTGCAGTCTGAAATTCAATGACGACACATTGCTTGTAATTTACACCACCTACAGATGCCATTTTGAAACTGTCCTGCAGCTACACCAAGTGCTGGAAGTGATGGAAACTTGACACACTCACTCAGGAGACTTCAAATGATACATACATTATGTTTCACATTCATAGCATTGTTTTCAGCTGAGAAAAAAAATGTGGTGCATTATTTTCTGGGCAGCCCTCATTTTATTAATAGAGGCTACCAGATGGCTCACTAACTGTCACTGCCTCTTATAGTTTAATAAATTATTTTGAAAAGGTATGCTAGATAATTTATTAGCTCTTTATCATATAACTCTTTTTCTCTTGAAATATAAGGCTAATATTACATCTAGGTTTAAATTAGGTACTACTAGTAATGTCTGGTAAAAATGCCAGAGTATCAGTTGTAATTGGTAGCCATGTTCCGTCTTTGATCTGTTGTTTTTACTGTCTTTTTTATTCCCACAATATATACTCCGGTTACTGGTAGTAAAGGAAATGATGCTTTTTTCTCATTAGGGACAGTAACTCCTTTGATATTAAGGATATTTCACTAATGAATGTAAATGAATATCAACTTTTGTTCCCAAAATACTGCCAACTATATTGGTTTTACTTTTTCTTCATCTGTTTTATTTCCGTCTTCAAGTAATCACTCATGTGTAGTTTTTGGCCTTGTCAAGGCTACTACCTTTTTTAAATGAGGACCTAATGTTCCATTGTTGTGCCCTGGAACTTGGACCCCAGCTCCATAATGTGCATTGTTTTCCAATGACTGGTGTGAAAAAGGCCTATCTGTGGCATATTCAGACACACATTTCTCTCATTGTTAGAGTTATAGGCACAACTCCTATTATGAATTTGGTTTTTAATCCTATTGTTATTCTGTGTCTTAATCTCTCAGAGTTTCCTTTCATTCTTCCATTGAAATCGGGATGGACAGCAGTCCCCATTGTTATTGTCGCAGCATGAGTTTTCACCTTAGGTACACTCCCTTCATTCATTATTAACTTATAAAGTCCTTCTACAAATACAAATAATTCATTTATGTTCATCAACCCACTATACCTTGGTTATTTTCTTATTTGGTATGGCAGTCTATGAACCAATACATTTATTAAATGGCTTTCTTCTGTGGTATTGTCTAAATATTTTGACTTCATTATATGTCATTTTGTATATGTAAAAAATATGTAGGATGTAATCTCCTTACAGTTTCAACTTTGGAAATTATTTGTAAGATTTTGTCCCATTCTCCAGTCAGAGTTCTATTAATTCCATTGGGAACCCACAGTTTTCATTATGGTTAGACTGGAGCATTGCAAGTATATAACCATCCAGTTATGAATTTCAGCCAGTATGTGATTTTGTTCCTAATCAGTATAAAATAAAACCATCGGGCTTTCAGCATGAGGCAAGAAATACGTAATTATGACACCCACTAAGAGGGAAATTGAAACACCAAGCTGTCAACCAATTGGAACACAAGATAGTTTTCCTATGGTAGCTGTAAAAATTCTCAATGGACTTCAACAAAAAAGTGCAATGTCTGGAACCAGTATTATTCACTTGAAACAGCATCTATTTACCCAATTATAAGATGAGGTTTTTTCCCAGATTCATCTTATTTTTGCGGATTAAACTATTGCCACTGTGGTTAATGTTTCTAAATTGTTTAACAGATTAATACAGGGGGCATCTTACATTTATAAATGAAGCTTTGGCTACTCAGGTTTCATAAAAATTTATTTTGAAGAATTCCAAAGGGTATTGCTTAGCAAACAGTACTTTCATTCGAATAGGCTTGAGCATTTCTGATATGTCAAAGTGCTCAATACATTATCGACCTTGCTCGAGCAATCACATGAGATTTGACTCACAGCGCTAGTGCAAGGAATATGCGAGAAACTAGAACTAGCCACTACAACAACCTAAGGCCCTGCTTAAAAATTAACAATTTTGTGAAACACAGGGGAAATAGCATTACATTCTATCAACTTACAAACTTTCATTGTATTTGCACAGGTTTGGAATAAAAGTTGTCACACATGTGTGGATACCACACACATTTTTCCTGGTTTTTAAGTAAAGGTAACATTGAGAACTATGATGAGTGAGCGGTGAGCAAATTTTGTCATCGTACCATGTACTTTGGCTTGTTCTTCAAAAACCATTACTTCATTCTGAACCCAAGTCAATAATTTATTACTTGTAAGAAACAGTAATTTTTACCAAGTGGATTGAAAATGAGAAATTCCATCTCTGTTCACCTATTAGAATATGGGGAAAAAATATCACCAACTTTTAACATGCTTTAGAACAAGATGGTGACATTCAGATGAAACAAGAAAGAAAATAAATCCAAAACTGAATGTCTAACAAACAAAATAAACGGCATTAAACTAACTGCAGCTGTTATTACAAGAACAAATTAACAGTGGAAAGACACGTTGTGGAGGAGGTAATATCAACAGACATCGCTAGATCACAGGACGAGCGGAAGTTTGAGAATTGGATTGAACTGTAATTGCAATCTTTTATTTATGTACTAGTTTCTATTGCTGCATATGCCCTGCACCCTAGAAGATATTGGCGTCCCTGTTTCACTATTGCTCAGGCACAGCACTATGTGTTATGTGATATGTAATTTATTCATATCATTATGTAGAATTTTCATATCATTTGATTCGATGTACAGGAGACATGTCAAGGTTTACAAAAAGAAACTTTTTTCTCTTTTTTAAGAGAAATACCAACGTTTACATTATATTTTACATTTCTAAGTTACAGCTACACAAGTACATATAATAATACATGTAATACAATCCCTGTGTTCAGACTGTGAAGCTGTCCTCAATGAATTCTTCAACAGAATAATAACACTTTTCCACCAGAAGAAATAATAACACTTTTCCACCAGAAGAGTAAAGAGCAATCTTTTCAGTGAACCAAGCTCTATCTTGAATATATTACTGCCTTTTATTTCATTGAAAATTTTTAACCCCATATACTCTGGTGTTTGGGCATAAAGTTTCAAACGATGTGTTGGAAGTTTGAAAGTATCTCTGTGGCGAGTGCTGTAGTTGTGGCTTATATGTGTAACGTTTTTATTTTTCTCACACACATGTTTACAATTAGTTTCTAGGAGCCTAGTGACATTTTCTGAATTTCCCCAGAAGATTATGCCATAACAAATAATAACTCAAATCAACAGTGATAAACTATCTTTCTGGTATTCATGTTTGAGGCACCTGACAAAATACACATTGCAAATGCCAAGCTGTTCAGTTTATTTGCTAAGTAATCTATGTGTACCTTCTAATTTAAATTTTTATCAAGATTTAGGTCTAAGAACTTCACGTGGTTTGCTTCTGTGATATCCTGATCATTGCAAGTTATCTTTATTACAGTCCTTTCTACTGATTTAGCTTCAAATTGCATCATTTTGGTTTTTATTTTTAGTCCATTTTGATGGAACCAAGATTCGAGTTTTTCTAAAGTATTTTTGGCATTTTCTGGAATACTTTCAGATTCCTCATTTTCAATTTGAACTTATGTATCATCAGCAAATAAAACTGAATGAACATCAATAGCAAGAGGTAGGTCATTTACGTAAAAAAGAAACAGATAGGGCCAAAATTGAACCTTGTGGAACTCCTTGGGAAACTGTTTTTCAGACTGAGGAAGGATTGGAGGGGGAACAGCGACACCTGCATGGTTGAGAACTATGATGAGCTGGGGAGGGGGGAGGGGGTGAGCAGTGAGCAGGGAGACAGTTTTGTTGTGTTGCAAATCATGGGAAGCTGTACTGCATGCTTTGGCTTTTTATGAACATCTACCAGTTTAAACTTCAGTTTGCCTCAATCCATTTGAAACTGGAATCTAATTAACTTTAACATTTGACAGACAGTCAAAAATAGCATACATTTCTGCAGAAGATGCTAAAATTCTAGATTGAGTCCAGTGGCATACTAATGTATTTCATGCAGTAATGTTGTCAACACCCACCATGAGGTACAACAGGAACAATAGGGAACGTGTCAGTGGCTAGTTCTTCACTGCCAATGAAAGACTGGTGGGCAGACAATATGTCTGGAAGCAGGAGAAACTGCAACATCCTCATATTGGTAAAGAAGTGAAATCTGTGTGTTCAGAAAAAACAGCTGCATTCTCAGGTCCCATCGTAACCATAACCTCAGACCCAGCAATATATTCAGAAGAAATAGGTAAACATTTGTGACAATGAGGATATAAGTTTTACAGCTGTCATGTTAAGATAATGATTGAAAACAGTGAAACTACAGATGACAGTAAACAAAGAAGGCAGTTGAAGATAATGTAAAACATTTCTTGTTGTTTATTTTATTTCCCTTTGTATTATCAAAATGCAGATAAATGACATAAGTTTAGACTGGATGCATTGTTAACTTTTTTGACATATACGACAATAAAAATTTGTAATTTTGATTAGTCAGAATGTTAAAAATTAATTTTTGTCTACGAGCCTCTTAAAAAAAAAGAGGGGGGTCATCTTATATTCTGGCTCATCTTATACTTTTGTAAATACAGTACACTCTATTGGAAAATTTTTCAAGGACCAAAGTGACCAGATAAAACAATATTGTTTTCAGTGTTTTATGCTGCCTTATTGTGAACAATTTTCTTTATGTTTTTATGAAAAACGATAATAAAGGAACAAAGGTCTGATAGAGTGTGCATACTTTAAAGTAAAAGGAGAAGTGTTGGGTCGTCAACTGGGAGACACCAAAAAGAAAGAAAACTTGCTAGCTTTCAGAGTAACCCAAGGTTTTTTTTTTTTTTTTTTTATTTTTTTTTATTTTTTTTTTTTTTTTTTTTTTGGATGAAGAACACTATCTCTCTCTCTGTCTCTGTCTCTGTCTCACGTGCACATGCATGCCTATCCCTTCATATGGCACTGGTAGGATGCACAAGCCAACAATACTGCAGTTCAGTAGGTAGAATAGATTGGGGTGGAGTTTGTGTCAGGTGGGGTGGGTAAAGAGAGAGAAAGGCAGGAAGAGGGATTGGGATGGGGGCTAGAGGCTCAGAGGGAGGTAACTGCATTGGCAGCTAGGAATGATGGAGGGAGGGGTGGCAGGTGCACAGGCTAGGCAAGTGATGCATAGCCATCACAGACAGTGTGGAGTGGCCCACACTGCAACTGACTTGAGAATGTGAATCTGGGGGCGGGGGGGGGGGGGGGGGGGTGATAAGACAGAGGAAGTAGAAACCATTGGCCTGAAGATGTGGGGATGTGGGGACGTGGGGTTACCTTGGATTGAAGCCAGGATGATTACTCGAGTGAAGAATGTGTTGCAACAGTAGCTCCCATCTGTGGAGTTCAGGAAAGCTGGCAGTGGGGGGAAAGATCCAGATGGCTTGGGCTGTGAATTAGCCATTGAAGTAGAGCATGTTATGCTCAGTTGCATGTTGTGCCACCAGGTGATCAGCTTTGTTCTTGGCTACAATTTGCTGTGGTTATTCATCCTGGTGGAGGGGTGGTTGGTTGTCATATCAACATATAAAACTGCACATGCAGAGTTGGTATATGACATGGCTGCTTTCACAGGTGGCTTGACTTCCAACTGGTAGGATAATCCCATGCCAGGATGAAGTAGGAAGTGTTGGGTGAGTGGATTGGGCACCTGGGTATTCCACGGGGACATTTTCCCTGAATGAAGAGGTCAAGAATGGTTGTGGTATAGGCTATGATATATAAGTTGAGTGGGTGATTGAACACCATTTCAGGGGGTGAGAGTGGGGATGATCTTGTGTAGGATGTCCCTCATTTCAGGGAATGATGATAGACAATCAAAGCCCTAACGAAGGATAAAGTTCAGTACTTCCAGTCCAGGGTGCAGGGTGATATTGGATGAAGAGGAGGGGGGGAGGGGTACCCCTCTGTGGCTGATTCTTGGGGTGGGGAAAGAATTTGGGGTTAGTGAGGATAAGGCATGGGAAATCTGTTTGCAGATTAGGTCTGGGGGTTAGTGGCTGTCTGTGAAGACCTCCGTGAGACCTGCAGCATACTGGGCAAGGGAGTTTTTTTCACTGCAGATACTTCATCCATGGGTGGCCAGGCTTTGTGGGAGGGGTAACATGCTCAGTTTCAATGGTTGCTTACACTCTGAGACATATGGATCCTCCCCTCCATCATCAGCTTCTGTGAACTGTGCATATTGGATTTATCCTTGCAACCCATCCTTTGTTTCTGTGATTGTCCTGGCCTCAATCTCCAGTAACCCATTATATCCACACCCTCCACCTAACTGTTTCCCCTTTCTGCATCCTTCCACCCCCTCCCAATTAATGCCCTTATGCCACTTTCAATGTGTGGTACTCTCCACCAGCTCCAACACTCCTGCATCACTTGCCTGGCCTGTACAGTTGCCAGTCCTCCCTCCCACATTCCTAGCTGGCAAACCAGTTACTTGCCTTCTAAGCCACTAGCTACCCACCCCAATCCCTCTTCTTGCTTCCTAACTTTCCCTCCCTCTACCTCCCCCCTCCCCAAACACAACCCCACCCCATGACAGCTACTGAACTCTAAACTGCAGCAGTTGCACTATTCATCCAGCTGGCACTATGTAAGGGCATGGGTGTGCACGCTCGTTTGCTCATTCATGTGTGTGTGTGTGTGTGTGTGTGTGTGTGTGTGTGTTATATTTCCATGTATTAAACTTGTAAACTTGTCTTTCATGTTAGCTGACTCACGCCAAAGCCTTTGACATTTCATCTCTGTATTTTCTGTCTCAGCTGATGAATGAGGTAACAAATAATTAAGGGGGGAAGGGGGTTGGGAATTCAAAAACTTTTAAAAATTTGATTTTTGAAAAATATGTCAGTTTTGTAGCGTACATCTTCCTGAATAGTTTGATGTATAAAATCTATATATTTGAGAGATTATAAGGCACATTATTTGGTCTTAAGTGTACCAAGATGCAGTGCCACACCCTTTTGCACAGCATTCTTCTGCCATATGTAAGTTTATTTTGTTCTGTACAATTTTAATGTTCATATTTGTGCCACAGACTGTCATTCATGAAACAAAGGACTATTGACATCGACACTTTCTCTGCTGCTATTGACATGGATTATTTTGATCGCTGATTTTGTTTGTTCTCTGATTTGAAAGGCTTGCAGTTTGGTGTTGTGAATTTCGAAACGATTTTCATTTGGCTATGTTGTTTTGTGTTCATTTGTGGCATATTATTGCACAAGATGCCTAGAATTCGTTGTTTCAACTTAAACAATGTCACTACGACAATAGGTACACAGTAAAGGGTGCTACAACAAATGTTGCACCAGCGGCTCAAGACTGCAACCTCTCAGAGCCAGTAAACAAACCACTGCCGCATGCTTCAAGAAGGAAACTTGTTTTTGGTGCTAATGAAAATGGAGGTTGTGAATCTGAAGGTTCATGTAATATTATTGTTGATGTTAACATAATGTCACAGTTAATATTGGACAATGTTATGTGCAAGCATTGCTGGCTGAGCATTGTGTTTCTATGGTGGAAGATGAGAGTGCCAGGAAAGGCCTTGCTACAAACTTATCTGTGATATGCAGCAAATGCAATGTTGGTGCATCTTGCATGACGTCTCAAATCATAAACAAAGGTTATGGTGTGAATTTGAGGGTAGCATATGGCATGCGCTGTATCAGTAGGGGACAGAAGGCAGCAAGAACACCTTGTGCAATGATGAATCTTCCATTTCCTCCAGCAAAATTTGAGAGATATTATGGCTTACTGTTTGGGGCTGTGAAAGAAGTTGCTGAATCATCTATGAAAAGTGCTGCAGAAGAACCTGGTGGCATGCTTATTAGAAACAAACTCTTGCTTTTGATGGCACCTGGCAAAAAGGGTGCACACTTAATTGAATGATGTTGTTGTAACAACATCTGTTAACACTGGAAAAGTACTAGATGTTGAAGTGTTGAGCAAATTTTGTCATAGTTGTGTGAAAGGGATTCTAGATCATGAATGTAACATAAACTATAAAGGCTAAAGTGGAGGTATCTAAGCACAGGGAGTTGTCAGCTTGTTTACCAGATCTGTTGCCTCCCGAGGACTGCGATATGTGAAGGAAGTGATGGTGATAGTAAAGCTTTCCTTGAGGTTCAAAAATGTGCTCCATATGGAGCTGAAACTATTGTGCAGAAGTTAGAATGTGTGGGACATGTGCAGAAAAGACTTGGCACTAGACTTAGAAAGCTGAGACAGATTTTGTCAGGAAAAAAATTATCTGACGGGAATAAAAGAGAGAAGGTGACTGACAGATGCAGAAATTGACAAACTATAGACATATTATGGCTTAGCAATAAGAAGGTACATGGGGACTTGAAAAGTATGAATCAAGCAGTTTGGGCCTTATACTTCCACAAAATCTACTCAGACAATGACCCTATCCGCAACTTGTGCCCAAAAGGAAGTGTATCATTGTGTGGCAACAAAGGTCAATTGCTGGTGGTGAAGAATATCATCACAGGAATTCTCTACCAACTGCTGTAATGGAACCCATCAAACCTGTATTCAGGGACCTTGCACATGAAAACTTATTCAATAAAAGTCTTCATGGCAGTACCCAAAACCCAAATGAAAGTTTTAACCAATGTGTATGGGAAAAATTGCCAAAACCCACTTTTGTGGGAAGAAATGCACTTGCTATTGGTGTTTATGATGCAGTTTCATGTTTTAATGATGGTGTGCAAAGCAGGAAATATGTTTTAGAGAAAACAGGAATTAAACCCAGAGTGAACTATGTCAAAGCTTTGTATGCGATAGACTGAGAGCGTGTAGTGAAAGCAGGTAAATCATTTTTGAAGGTGATAAAATCAAGAAGAGTGCATCATAGGAATGTGAAAAGGAAGATAACTGATTTAGAAAATGAGAAAGAACCTGCTTACGGTGCTACACAGTTTTAAACGAATGCCAAATACAAGCAGGAGCTTTAACGGCCATTTTCCGCAAAACACAAATTTCTGTACTTATGTGC
The DNA here is from genome assembly GCF_023864345.2 of Schistocerca serialis cubense. Lineage (NCBI taxonomy): Eukaryota > Metazoa > Arthropoda > Insecta > Orthoptera > Acrididae > Schistocerca > Schistocerca serialis. The sequence goes on from NC_064639.1 coordinate 371,047,764, forward strand.
ATGTAACATCCAAAATAAATATCCTATTACTTTCAAACTTGGTATGCTTATTAGAAACAAACTCCTTAATGCAAAACTGTAGAATTTTCCAAATCTATTAAGAACTGTGGTAAAAATTGAGATCATTAACTATAAAATTTGAGTTTTTTTTCTAAATTTGAAGTTTAAAATATAACAGCTCATTCATTTTTTCATAAATTAAATACATTCTACAGTTTCATACACCTGTAAGTATGGTTTGTGTGCTGTGGAAAATTCATCAAAGAATCTCTCTTACAGTGCCACCCTGCCAAGGAAATGGCACAGTTAGTCCTGAACTAAAGTCACAGTATTTCCCATCATGCTCTGTAACACTAAATTTTCAGTTTAGTAGAATCACATAACATTATTCACACAAATTCATAAGAATTCTATAGTGAATTATAGGCTTATGCCATAGATTATGGTAGAGGACTAGCGCTTATCCTTGCAATCTCTCCTTTTGCAGACAACTATGAAGCAACATTCAGTATCTATGTTTTAGTTACTTAATTATTTGCGTGTTCCATGGACGATATTTGCGGTCTCTCTACAAGAAGTGGAATGTTTCAGTTTACAAATGTATAGCTTGAATAAAATAATGTTGTGGTTGACAGATGTCAGTGGTGTGGATGTTGGTGCCTTCTAGTGGGCAGCACGCTACAAGCTCTCATGATTGATGTAAATTACTCCTTGTTTTGTTCTTCCCTCTCCATCCTGTGTAACCTAGCTCAACTTGGAAGATTGTGTGTACCAACAGAACAGATAATGCAGTGAGCCTGTGGAACTCAAGAAAGAACTGTTGTTGGCTGACACCTGGTCCCTACCATTTGAGTAGCTGAAACAAGATCACAAAGTTATTTTAAGCTGTGTCTAATACATTTTATGACAGAAAAATGTAACAACATGCTGACCATTTACACAATTGTCTTTTACATTGTCATCAGGTTATCTTTATCCTCCTTGCTTCATCCATCAGCTGTTATTTTGCTTTCCGAGTTAGCACATTTCCTTCACATTACCTCAGGGTCATCAATTTTGATGTTAACTTTATTGCTTATCTCATTACTCCTCCACATTACTTAGCATAGAATATGGTTTTAATGTAATAAAGTGAAGACAAATGTGATGAGAATTAGTAAAAGGAGAATAATGATTCGTTTAATCCATCAAAATTGGGAACTACACAGTAAAGAAAGAAGGTGGTTGAAGCAAGGAAGATATCACAGGTAGACTGGCATAGGCAAAGAGGGCTTTCTTCAGTAATAGCTCTGTTGTTATCAAATACTGATATGGAACTGAGGAAGAATTTGCTGTAAGTTTTCATCTGGAGCACAGCATTGTATGAAAGTGAAATGTTGACCGTCGTAAATCCAGATAAAAAGAAATCAGAATCCTGCAGCAGTTATTAGCAAAGAATGGGTGAAGAAAGCAATCAATGGAAGACCCTTACCAGAAGAATGGACACATTATTGGGGCATCTGCTATGGCATCCAACAATAGTTAAATTGGCACTGAAAGGAACAGTATAGAGGAAAAATCAAAGGAGTAGGCAAATACTAAAACATGCAAAAGAACTTACATATGGATGAAAAGATAGCACAAATTGCAGGATAGTATCAAACCTGCCAAAAGACTGATGACTTAAAAAAATTACTGTGACACTGAAATCATAGACATATCACACAATTTTTACTTTATGACATCCCAATCAGATTTTGTACTGTCTTCTAGGAATCAGTTGGCCAGTCAGAACACACGTAAGGCATAATCTATGTTGAGTGTTTATGATTACATTATATTTATGACATGCAATATGAATACCTTTTGAAGTGTGACCTTGTCACAGACAATGGAGAAGAGAAGGAGAAAGAATGTGGACTAAGTTGACTACACTATGAATGCCCAGAACAGCAACTAGATTTACAGAATAGCAATCACCATATCTTTCTTCCAGGTTTGCAGCAGTTTTTCTACTCTTACTGTCCTCTTCACAGCGCCATATTTTAAATTTGATAGAGGATTGAAAGCCTAGTCCTTTTGTAATTTGATCTCTACACTTCAGTCTTTCATCCAGACAATTTATAAAAATCTTCTAATATAAAACTGACATAAACTCCCACAACAAAATACAAGGCTGCTCCAGGAATCACTTTGTGTTTTAATAATTTTCCATTGGTATGGCACACCCTATTTTCACTGAAGAGCCTCTTGATTAGTAATTATTAATCATCTGATGGCAGCAGAATATCTTAAAAGTCTTTTTCCTCTCTCTTTCCTTGTACACAACTTGTCTGTGTTTCACATACGTAACAGGAAACACTCCAGAAAAAAGTCAAAATAAGTTATTTCTTGTCTCTTATGCTAATGCTTTCTTCAATGAAGAGATCATTGTTTTTTAATTCAAGCTGTCACAGACCAATTTATTTTTCATGTAACTTCATTAGGAGTAGATCTATTTTTTTTTATTATTTTGCTACCAAGACAGGTTAAATTCATCACATTATCCAGCTGTCATTGCAGAAGTATATTGCTACTTATTACCAGGTCTGCATCATTTATCAGCTGTGGCTGGAGAGATTGTACGACTTCTGAAATATTAATAAATTAAAATACAAATAATATATGACATTTCAGCTTACTGAAACAAAATTAAAAATTTAATGCAGAATGCATTTCTTGATCAGCATATATTTCGTCAATACATTTACTAAGTTTTGAGGAAATTCGGTAGATGCACCCATTGTCTATCAGAGTCAAGAAATTCCTGGGTATAGTGAACATAGTTTTAAGTCCCTTGTAATTTTTTCTTGATCTTCTCTGATGGCAAGATCTGTAGTTCCAAGTGTAATGAACTGAACATTCTCAGAACAGTTGTCAGAAAGCTATTTCTTGTTTTTTTTTTTTTTTTTTTTTTACAGTCAACAGTTACCATGATCTCTTTGCTTGGAGTGTTGTTGTGGGTAACTTACGGATCTTGCTGAATGTGCATAGGTTTTCATTGACATGGATGAGGCACAATAATATATGATGGTGGCTTGATAAGTTCTCAGATGATCACGAGAGGTCAGCACTAGCGCAACGAGTCATTCACGTGATATTAATTGGACTGTTGCCTGTAATGAGGGGGCCACATCAGTGCTCTTGGACGAGAGCTGTGGTGGTGACATGGATCTGTTGTTGTTCCCACGTAGTGATTTGCGAAGATGGAAAAAATTGAGATTTGAGCAGTGATTAAGTACTTCATAAAGAAAGGTATAAAATCACGCCGATTTCTAGAATACACTGGGGGACTCTGCTCCTTCATATTCAGCTGTTTCCAAGTGGACAAATGACTTTAAATTTGGTGAGGAGAGCTTAGATAGTGATTCATGCAGTGGTCAGCCAAGATGTGTCACTACTCCAGAAATCACTGCAAAAGCGCACAAAATGATCATGGAGGATTGTCGACTGAAAGTGCGTGAAATTGTTCAACTTTCCAGATATCATCTGAAAGGGTATATCACATTTTAATTGATAAATTAGAAATGAAAAAATTATCTGCAAGATGGGTGCCGCTACTCTTGACACTGGAACAAAAACGCGTGAGAATGGATATATCAGGACAATGTTTGGTCCATTTTAGGAGAAACGGACAGGATTTTTTACACCAGTTTGTGACAACAGATGAAACTTGGATGCACCACTATACCTCAGAGACAAAACAACAGTCAAAGCAGTGGAAACATGCTGATTCTCCACCAAAGAAAACAAAGACAATTCCTTCGGTGGGAAAGGTCATAGCGTCAGTGTTCTGGGATGCGAAGGGGATTTTGTTTGTAGATTATCTCGCTACTGAGCAAACAATTAGTGAAGAATGCTATGCTAACCTCCTGGACAAATTGCAACAGAAGATACGCAAAAAAAGGCCAGATTTAGCAGGGAAGAAAGTCATCTTCCATCAAGACAATGCGCGCCCACACAAATGTGCCATCGCCATGGCAAAATTACATGAAATAAGGTATGAATTGTTGCCACACCTGCCTTATTCGACTGATATGGCTCCATCAGATTTCCACCTCTTCCCAAAACTGAAAATTTTTCTTGGTGGACGAAAGTTTGCTTCAAATGAAGAATTGATAGAGTTGACAGCTATTTTGCAGGACTGGAGGAAACTCATTTTCGAGATGGGATCAAGGCACTGGAACACTGTTGGACCAAGTGCATTAATCTACAAAGAGACTACATTTAAAAATAAAAAAAGCCTCAGTGATTTAATTACTTTTTTTCTATTCCATTCCAAGAACTTTCCAAACCATCTTCGTATAATAGTAGTAAACGGTCATTATTCCCAATTTTGTGAATAATGGCCTGCAGCGCTCCTGCTTCCACTCTCAGGTAGCCAAGTGTGTTGAAATGACCACTTCTGGGATGTAGGAAAGTGCATCAGCTCCAGATCAAATCTACATCACAGATTAATGATAGTTTTAGGTGGATTACCACATCAGTATAAGCAAATATCAGGTTGATTCCCAGGTTTCACTTCCTTTACAGTTTGCAAAAACACTTTGAAAAGTTGTGTCACATTTGACGACACAGCATACACTAGACACAGACAAAAGATGAACACAGAGGATGTCTTCAAGGGAATGTTGAAACCATTATAACAATAGCATATATACAGTTATGGTTCTCTGTGAAATTGTAGATGTACAAGACCATCCCAAGCCAGTGTTGGCTGGATATAAGCACCGGGACGGATGGACTATATGATGTGATAATTTTTACTGCTCTCTTTTGCGATAATACAATGTCCTTGCAGCCTGATGAATGATTCCACAGCTGTAGTCTTTAAGCAATATGATTGTGGAACAGAGCTTGACATAGAGTTAGGAGATACTGGTGTGTAATTACTCTTTTCCCTCTCCTTAGGAAATATACTATGTAGGAAAATTTCTTGCACACATACTCATTGTGTACATTCCATGAAAGTTTGTGATCACAAAACCTAGCAATTTCACTATTTCTACATGATACAAACATGGGGTTTTGCTGAGACTGCATACCATATGCCGAGTTTTTTCTTCATTTATTTTCATCTTGTTTGGGGTGAACTACTCATTGTCCTTTCCAGGTAGTGCATCTGATTTCAGAACTGCCTGAGTAGAATTATTTTCTTTGACAGTAAGAGTAGTGTCATCAGCAAATTGTAGCATGTCACCATCTTGGCGTAGATCATTTACAAAAATGGGGAAAAAAGGGAGGGGCTATGATGAAAGCTTGTGGAACGCTGTGGTCTTTCTTCTGCTCCTGATATGTTACTGCTTTCTAAGTAGCACTGAAGGGTAGCAAGAACAGCAGCTCCCACACCATAGTATTTTAACTTAAGGGGAACAGGTCATACAGTCATCATATTAATAACCTGAAAACCACTTTATATGAAAATTGGTATTTGTCATGAACACAGTATACAATAAAATGTCACATGCCAAGTGCCGGAATAACACTAAGGAACAAACTTGGTGCAAGTTTGAAAGTTAAAGATTTTAGTTAGTCCAAAGACAGCACATTGCATCAACACTCAATTCTGTTGGTTAAAGACCGCCATAGAGGCCCTCCCCCACTCCCTACTGCAGAGCATGGGAAGAGTTGGCATGGTGCTTGGTCTGCGGTCATTTCTGAAGATTTCCCCACAGGAAAAGAGGACCTATGGTTGTAGATTCCATTACTGAAGAATTCTCATTGTCATGTCAGTGATTGGAGCGGGTGGGGATCAGGTGGCTCGGTAATGATGGGGGCATGGCTCACTGTCAGTGGCACATGAACAGAGAGGTGGCTGTTGTCATCAATTGAGACAGTGGTGACTGTCTTCTCTGTGTCTTTAGGGATTGCAAACGGACAGAGGAGTGTGACCTGAGTGATCAAATAGTCCAGCATGCATGGAGGGCATGCAGGACAAACTGTGCCATCACATAATTGCAAATAGGGGTTCTTGATGTGAAAGGATGACGTATCAACATGGAAGATGCCAGTGCAGGTGTCGTCAGAAGATCAGTGGAGTCACTGGGATGGGGGGGAAGGTGAGGGGAATCCTTCACATGCGACATCACATGCAGCCTCTGAGTTGGGTGTGGGGGGGGGGGGGGGCAGTTATCTTCCAAATTTGCATCTTCATAGATCTCCCAAGCTGGTTTCAGACATGAGACAGACACTGTTTGTCTTTTACAGTGAACCAGAATGTCAAAGGTCTGCAGCAAGCAGTGTAATACTTTAAGTGGTTCCAGTAGGGCAGGTGCAGTGCAGGTCACACCATGTCATCACGCAGCATCATGTAGGTGCAGGTTGTTTTGCATGAAGATGTCAGGGACTGTGTGTGTCCTTGGCATGGTGAAGTATCGGATGTATTCTATAATGTCAGAAGTTTGGACTGCACCATTGGAGTTCTTAACAAATTGTGCCAGAAATATGAGAGGTTCCCCATACAATAAGTCAGCTAGGGAGGCTTGTAAATCCCCTTTGTAGCCCATACAGATGCCAAGCAGGACACAGGAGAGTGCCTCTGACCAATACATGCCATGGCACTTCAGCAGGGCTTTTAAAGTGTGGTGCCAATGCTCGATCAACCTGCTGCTCTACAGGTGGTATGCTGTTCTGTGTAATTTGTTTGCACTGCACAGGTCACGCAGCTTGGAGAAAAGAACAGCCTCAAATTGTCGTCCCTAGTCTGTTGTGACCAAAGACATGCAGTTGAACTGTGTGATCAAGGAGGCAATAAAGGCCTGTGCAACAGATTTGGCTGTTATATCTGTGATTGGAATGGTCTTGACCCACCAATTAATGTGATTGATGATAGACAGGATGTATCAAAAACCCTCTGAAAGTGGGAGTGGGCACATGAGGAACTGTTTTCAGGTATGCTAAACAAGCCCAATGGTAGGTATGCATGGCACCCAACCTTGGTGCATTGGCAGGGTACAAATGCATTAGTCCAGTTTTTGCAGTCTGCCCTAACCCATATCCATACAAAATGCTTCTTTATTAGGCAGCTGGTAGCCCGAACACTAGGATGTGCAAGGTCATGGATAGCAGCAAATTTCTTATGGTACAAGATGGCCAGAACTAGGGGGTGGGCTGAGCCTGTGGAAACATTGCAGAGGACTGATAGGAAAGAACTCAGAATTCAGGGAGGCTCAATTGATAGCAAGGTAGACTCATTGTGTAATAACTGCTGCATGTCATCATTAGAGACTGGATTGGATTATATGCATTTGCACGTTCCATATGCATTTGCATATTTGGCTCCTTTTTACCAGTTATTGCATATTTTAACTAAAAACTAGTGACGATGCATAGTTTCACTCTGTGTTCAAAATACACTCCTGGAAATGGAAAAAAGAACACATTGACACCGGTGTGTCAGACCCACCATACTTGCTCCGGACACTGCGAGAGGGTTGTACAAGCAATGATCACACGCACGGCACAGCGGACACACCAGGAACCGCGGTGTTGGCCGTCGAATGGCGCTAGCTGCGCAGCATTTGTGCACCGCCGCCGTCAGTGTCAGCCAGTTTGCCGTGGCATACGGAGCTCCATCGCAGTCTTTAACACTGGTAGCATGCCGCGACAGCGTGGACGTGAACCGTATGTGCAGTTGACGGACTTTGAGCGAGGGCGTATAGTGGGCATGCGGGAGGCCGGGTGGACGTACCGCCAAATTGCTCAACACGTGGGGCGTGAGGTCTCCACAGTACATCGATGTTGTCGCCAGTGGTCGGCGGAAGGTGCACGTGCCCGTCGACCTGGGACCGGACCGCAGCGACGCACGGATGCACGCCAAGACCGTAGGATCCTACGCAGTGCCGTAGGGGACCGCACCGCCACTTCCCAGCAAATTAGGGACACTGTTGCTCCTGGGGTATCAGCGAGGACCATTCGCAACCGTCTCCATGAAGCTGGGCTATGGTCCCGCACACCGTTAGGCCGTCTTCCGCTCGTGCCCCAACATCGTGCAGCCCGCCTCCAGTGGTGTCGCGACAGGCATGAATGGAGGGACGAATGGAGACATGTCGTCTTCAGCGATGAGAGTCGCTTCTGCCTTGGTGCCAATGATGGTCGTATGCGTGTTTGGCGCCGTGCAGGTGAGTGCCACAATCAGGACTGCATACGACCGAGGCACACAGGGCCAACACCCGGCATCATGGTGTGGGGAGCGATCTCCTACACTGGCCGTACACCACTGGTGATCGTCGAGGGGACACTGAATAGTGCACGGTACATCCAAACCGTCATCGAACCCATCGTTCTACCATTCCTAGACCGGCAAGGGAACTTGCTGTTCCAACAGGACAATGCACGTCCGCATGTAACCCGTGCCACCCAACGTGCTCTAGAAGGTGTAAGTCAACTACCCTGGCCAGCAAGATCTCCGGATCTGTCCCCCATTGAGCATGTTTGGGACTGGATGAAGCGTCGTCTCACGCGGTCTGCACGTCCAGCACGAATGCTGGTCCAACTGAGGCACCAGGTGGAAATGGCATGGCAAGCCGTTCCACAGGACTACATCCAGCATCTCTACAATCGTCTCCATGGGAGAATAGTAGCCTGCATTGCTGCGAAAGGTGGATATACACTGTACTAGTGCCGACATTGTGCATGCTCTGTTGCCTGTGTCTATGTGCCTGTGGTTCTGTCAGTGTGATCATGTGATGTATCTGACCCCAGGAGTGTGTCAATGAAGTTTCCCCTTCCTGGGACAATGAATTCACGGTGTTCTTATTTCAATTTCCAGGAGTGTATTTTAAAAATTTAGATGGGCGGTCTCTAGCTCGATCTAGTTTTCGTGTCTGACAGATTGACCATGACCTAGAAATGCGTGCAGTCGCTGAGAGGCCACTGCCTTGCAAAATCATTACAAAAGAGGAACAGGAACAGGCAGACAGAGTCAATGCTCCTGCATCCGCACCTCCAGTTAATCCCTTCAGCTGACATACCATACAAAAATTGAATTAAACTACGCAAGCTTTTAGTCACACATCAATTGTTTCAGTTTAGCTTTCTGTTTACTTTTACATAGTTGAGAGTGTTTATCATGTGCAGTGTGTAACGTGTTGTGCGACATGCTTCCCAAAAAAAGAAATGTCATTTTGTGGATAGCTTACCATCCTGGAACATTTACATATGACGTAATTGTTTTATATTACTGAGTTTGCGAGAAAAACCTTTCATGCAAAAAATGCTCCAAATAGACCAGCATGTCAAGACAAGTCTTCATATCGCAGAAATCAGAGGAAAGGACCACGACAACTTCTGACAACAGCGAACTGCAGTAGCAGGGATTTGAAGCATTCATTGCAAGCAATATTCCTCTTCACAAACTTACAAAGCCTATCCTCAAAGGCTTCCTGCACAAATATTGCTTAAATCAAAATGTACCAGATGAATCACCATTGTGTAAAAATTACACACTGACAATTTATGTAAATGTTCTGGAAGATAAGCAATGACCTCAAGGACAGCATTATCTGGATTTCTAGTGATGAAACTACAGACACTTGTGGCCATTACTTTGCAAATTTAATTGTTGATGCTTGAAAAGTAGAGCCTTCTTTTTCCTATTTAGTGGCCTGCAAAGAACGTGAAAAAGTAAATTATTCTACAAGTACCAGATTTGTAAATGAGGGTACGAGAAAAATATTTCCAGAATCTTCTGCAGATGAAAGGGTGTTTGTGTTTATGTCAGATGCTGTTACCTATGTGATCAAAGTAAGAAAAGTCCTCCGAGTATTTTATCCCAATCTGATTCACGTGATGTGCTTTCCTCTAATGGAGTGCATTGCCTTCCTGAAGAAGTATGTTCCACGTTTGGGAATGTAAATACAGTATAACCCCACATTTACATTCCCAGAATTAAAGTTTTCCCATCGTTTACAACATTTTTTATTGGTCCCATCATATTTGCTATGCCTACAATGTTAATTTTAACCTGATTTTGCGTCAATAATTTTCCTGTGATTTACGCATTACGAAAAAAGGTTTGTGGAGAAAAAAATGACGCTGGCATGATCTTGGCTGTCCATTAGTGTTTACAAATATTACATGGTTAAGTTTCTTGACACCAGGGCACTCTGCTCAGTGGATATGAACCGGTTAAAGTGTAAAAGTTGGAACAATTCGTGCCGTATCTCCCGCCACTGCCAAGCTCTACTTGGCATGGTGGCTGATGGGAGTAACTAGATTCATTCGAATGAAGATATCATGACCAATCACAACCATTTCCAATTTTCTCTAGTGTGAAAACGCAGTTTCGTGATTGTTGTGATCAATGTGACACCTTTGTCGAACAATACGTAGCGTGTTTCGGCGTATAGCCACTTGGAGTGCTAGTTGACACTGTCATTAACTTTGCGTTGCCCAAATGTTTTTAGTTTAAAAACTGCGCTGGTTACGTATTTTATTCATGGTGATCAAAATGTGTTTCGAGAATTTATTCTCACTGTCAAGTGCAAGTGTAGTATCAGAAAATGATATCAGCATTCTAAATGTACCGACTTTTCACATGGCCAGCATGCTTCCTTGTAACTGATATGCACAGGTACAACTCTGAGATATAATGCATACAGTAACGACAGTGCTTTTTTATTATTTCATCTTGCATATTTCAACACTTATCATGCATTTTGGTTCAAGTGGCTCTGAGCACTATGGGACTTAACTGCTGTGGTCATCAGTCCCCTAGAACTTAGAACTACTTAAACCTAACTAACCGAAGGACATCACACACATCCATGCCCGAGGCAGGATTCGAACCTGCGACCGTAGTAGACGCGCGGTTCCAGACTGCAGCGCCTAGGACCTATCATGCATTTTCAAGCATTTTTCATGCATATTTGCATGCATATTTTAAGGCTTTCATGATGCATATAATCTGGTCTCTAGTCATCATCCATGCTCCTCAGAGATAGTTGATGAAATAAGAATATTGTCCAGATACGCATAACAGTATGGTGGTAAAATAGTATGGAATCGATAAAACGTTGCCAGGTCTGTGCAGCGTTTCTTAGGTAGTACGGCATGTAGCAGTACACATAGTCCAAATGGAGGTAATTATTGCAGTCTTGGGGATGTTGTCCCAATGCATTGGGACCTGGTGGTATGCTTTCCAGCAATCTACCACACTGAAAACCCACACACCATAGAGCAGTAGGGCAAAATCCCATATATGTCGTATGGGATAGTTATCTAAGATTATCTTGGTGTTCAGTTGTTGGTAGTCACCTCACAAACTTAATGAACAACCTTCTTGGGAACCAAGTGGATCAGTGAGGATTAATTACTGTTGAATAGGTGGACAATACTGGAGTCTAAACAGTTCTTGTACCACGGTCTTGTGTGCTGCTATTTGATCACATTAAGCCATGTGGCATATTGGGGGGACCTTCTGTGGTGTTCAGTCAGTGGCAAGTATCGTTAGTAATTGCTCATGGTGAAAAAATCCTCTTCGCTGATGACAGCAATATTTTAGTCACTGAGAAAATAAGAGAACTCCTTGCTGAGAAAGCAAATGAAACTCTCAAAGAAGTTTATGATTGGTCAATGAGTAATAAAGTGACATTGAACATAAAGGAAACTAATACCATCAATTTCAGTTTGAAGAGGAAAAATGACAATGTTAAATTAAATGTAGATGGCACCTCTATAGACTGTGTAACAAATTCAAAATTTCTAGGAATGAATATTAATTCTCAGTTGAAGTGGTATGAACACACAAAGGTACTTGCAAACAGAATGACATCAGCATGTTATGCCCTTAGAATCCTATCATCAATGTGTAACAAACAGTGTCTTTTAGTTACATATTATTCATATGTACACTCAATTCTTAGCTATGGCATTCTTTTTTGGGGAACAAATGCCCAAATTATGAACACAATTTTCAAACTCCAGAAAAGAGCCATAAGAATAATAACCAAAAATACTAGTCAAGCTCATTGTAAAGATCTGTTCAGAACACTGGGGATTTTAACTGCTCCATGTGAATACATTTACCAGTCAGTTGTACACATCAAAAACAACATTGGTAATTACTACACAAACAGCTCTGTCCATGACCATGCAACAAGAGATAGACTCAACTTACATTTACCAAGAAAAAATAAACATAAATCTCAAAACAGCATTTTCTACCAGGGAATAAAACTGTACAAATATCAAAAGAGTTTAAAGAAATTGCAAAAATACACTTATTTAAAAAGGCAGCTGAAAAGTACCTGTTATGCAATACATTTTAAACATTGAAGGATTACTTAGCTAAAACAGAGTAGGGGTTTGATAAAAAATGTTATACAAATAAATAATAGTAATAATGATTATGAAATATCCAACATTCCACATGACACCTTCACTTTATGTTTTTTCCTTCTTTTTTCCTTTCTAGAAATACTTACCCCCAAGCTATGCATAGCACAGTACTAGCACCTCTTCCTCTTTCTGAGCTCAACATCTCACTCATTATGGAGGGATGCTGACACAGCTTTTCAGGATAGCAAATGGGAAGTTGTGGCACAGAAAATGGCCCAGAGATCATAAGTGTGTGTGTGTGTGTGTGTGTGTGTGTGTGTGTAGTGAGTGAAGTATTATGAAACAATGTGTGTATAGTGTGTGCAGTGACTGATAGCGAGATATGAGTGAAAAATGTGGCATTACATTATTTATAACTCATTTGTAAAAAAAGTATTGTAAACCAGGAGTAAATCTAATGATTGTCTCTAACTAGAAGTCTGGAAATATATGTGTATCTTTAAGCTCACAACCCTTTATGTAATGTGGTTTTCTCACGATGTATGGCTGCCACTACATCAGCCCTTATGTGGTTTTGTCTGGCTCTAAAACGTTGGTTCCCTGAGAATGTTTATTAACTGGATTGTGGACCAGGGTTCGTAATTCTGTCTTAAGAGCCATTATTGTCAATTTTAAAGTTCTGACATATATACCATGTGTGGGCTTCACTAATATTGTAATGTAATTTTTATATTCTGGCTGTATATGCCACTGTACGTAACTCTCTCGGCGTAAGTGCCACCTGCCTTTTTGATGTATAACTACATTAATTGTACCAGGGCTCCCATACTGTTATAACGGGAGTGTTAAACGCTTTCCTTCTTTTTATTGTCACTTTATCTAAGGACGTTATTAATACTGATAATTTACACATTGCTTTTGTACACCAATTGGCACATGGTTCGCGCCATGAGCGCCACCTGCCCTGGCCGCAGAGTAACTACGTTGGCCGATTATACTCAGTCAGTTGTGAGCTCTGCAACATCCATGTACTAATTTATATTTACGTGACAAAGCCTATTTTTAGGGCTATATTTTAATTTTGACAAATGGATCTATGCAGACATTTGTAAAAATGGTGATGATACATCAGTCCATACTAATGTAAAATTGTAAGTGCCAGTTGTCGTTCTCATATTTTTGTAATGCAAGAGCTCTCTAATTTGTGTTAAAATCTATTCTTGACTTAAGTCTCATACCTTTCTAATGTAAGCTATGATGTTCATTGTCCTTAGGCCACCTTCTGAAGAAGACAAATTTAAATTTGTTGAAACCTAGGTAAAGATTTCTTTATCCATTGCAACTGGTCGGCTGTTTATAATTTTATTATGTGGAACCGTTGCTGTTGTGCAGCTATGTTTAAAATATATGAATTAGCTTATTTTAAATTTATCTAAATTTGTAAATACTTTGACATGTCCTATATCCTTGTAAAAAGAGATCTACGGATGAATAAAGCTACTACTACTACTACTACTACTACTACTACTACTACACCCTTATTGAAATATTGTGTTCAGATTTACCTTTGCTTGAGTATATGTCTTTTGTTAGGGCTCAAACACTGATTTCTTCTTAAGAAGTTAACGTAAAGACGCCATAACCCATCACTAGTAACAATATTGCATAGGAATTTTCAGTGAGTGAATTGGTAACGTTCAAACAAAAATGCAGCAATAATCATCCAGTTGACTTTCATTGCTTTGCATTGGAATCATTCAGTACTCCTACTCCAGACTGTGAAACTTGCCTGTTGAATGCAAATGTCACATGACATTTAAATGGTCATTAGTTGCAAGTATGCAAAACCTCATATGTAACTGCAAAATAAATACTAGAACTGAAAATACAAAAATGACAATTAATAATACAATCACAGCACTGTGGTGTATTCAGCTGGTCAGATGGCCTCACATTATGTGGCGGGTGACATATGGCTGGTAGATGGTGACTGCTGGCCACCGTATGGCAAGGAAACTATCGAGTGTGAACTGTTCTGTTCTCGACACAGCCTCGAGCTATTTGGTGGAATTACTTCTGAAGTTTTTGCTATAACTTGTGTGTTAGATACTGAAGGAAATTATCTTTGAATTTTAATCAAATGGAACTTTGGCGAACACCAGAAATATGATTTAAAAGAATAATGCATCAAAGGATCTCAAACTCCTGACTTCATATCTAAATTGTGCAACATGTAACACTAGAATATGTGCAAATACAGATCTGTAGCAGATTGCAAAAAATGAAAGCACTTCCTCCATACACCTCTGCATCCTGCAGTGTTTCCAGATTGGGTACATGATCAGACTGAAAATTCTAAGGGGTGGCCAGTGATATTACCAGCCTTAAGTGAATGACTCTGACATAATTTCTGTGGCAGCCACTCAGTAGCCAGGTTTCATGTCTACGACCATACCTAAATGTTATTATTCACTCTTTACATTTCTCTACTCAGTAAAGATACTCATACAGTCATGCAGTTCTATGTGTTTCCTCAATATTAATCATAATCTTCCCTGGCTCTATAAAGATATTATCTGTAAAACTATTGTTCTAAACTGTAGAACATAACTTATCCAAATCATAAATATTAGTGTAATCCTTTAAGTACAAAAACTGTCATATGACAGAACAACAAGAGTGTGTTTTCATTGTGAGGCCTGTCATATAATGAAGCAATGAAAGTGTGTTCTCACTACAAGATGAAACAAAAATTTTAAGCTATTCAGTATTGTCAACATAGTTATAAAATGTAAACAAGCCAGTAAAAGTTTCATTTCCTTCCTTCTTTTACTTTCCCATTTTCGGACTGTGTGTTTTAAGACAATAATATACAAATACTTTTTTACTAAAATGAATGATGCTGATCATATTTCTGTTAATTTTTCTTCTGTTTATAGACTGTTGAGTGATGATGAATTAATAAAATTATAGCCATGGTAGATTCTATAGCAGCATAATGTCTTGTTTATAAAATAAAACTGAATAGCAATAATAGTGCAGGAAAAATAAAGACTTAACCACTCAATACATAATATGGAAAATCATATTTACTGTTAAGAATAGCTGGATGCTCCTTTTAAGAATGGAGATGCAGTAACATGTGCTCATCTTCGTTACATAAAAACAATTCTGCATTTCCTGTAAAAAGTAATAATATACTAGAATTCTTAAGCTGTCACAACGGTCAACAGAAAAGCATACTTCTAATTTAGACAGAGATCATCCACACTCCAGACCCAAAAGAAGGATGAGAAATCTGTACTTTATTTTGTTGTATCTATTGTTTATCCATTTACTTTATAATGAAAGGTGTGTTTAAACAAGATAGAGATATAACATATTCGATTTGTAGGTAATCATAACATGCATTAATCTTCTTTTTTGCCCAATTAATTGCAAAAGTACAGCCCAAAGGCAGAAAGCTATGCCCCTGTGACGTCGATAGGTCATATTGACCATTTTTGGACTCTTATTGCTCTGCCGAGCCTCCATGTTAGTTTTCAGTTCTTTTCTGTATCTCAAGCTGTGTACATGTTTATGACTAACCACAAAATATATCTCTATGTGGAATTTAATGGGGATAGTTATTGCATTCGACCAATAATCATGTCCCGTTCCCATACTGGTGACCCCGAAGTTTCTACATCTTCTGCGACTTCCACGCCGGGTGTTGTAAATCAACAGGTTATGCGTACAACGCCATGGCTACCTCACCCAACACTTTGTTCAAAGATCTGGAGGCCCAACTATGACAACCAGGCCATTCCAATCCTTCGCCAATGGCTGGCTCTCCACTAAACGACAGTGATTCATGATCTCCAAACAAGTTAATCTCAGACTTTGTTGTTCTACTATGGTTGAGTGCTACACTGTTAGCTCAAACAATGGACTCAGGTTTCGTGTCACCGGACAGTGCTCACCAACATGTGAAATGTGAAGTGGATAATTTTCAGAACTGTGTAACTACCGATCGATTGTGTAATGTTCAAAGTGATCTACATTTGCACATGTACTTTGACTCTCAACGTTGGTAACAGTCATGCTGTGTGTAATGCTGCCATTTGTGCAAGACACACACGCTATCAACCGCTATCAACCTATTCTGGTTTTGCCTCACTTACAAGCTAATGATTGACATTTTCATGCACCAAATTCCCCTTGCTCACCCACCAGACCTGTTGCTCAGTTTTTCGACCACATGGGCTCGAGCACATCTTATGGCACTTCACCTTCCAGGAATGTTTTACGGCAACAATGTGATCATCAGCAAGTTTCACCGGTAATTTATAGTCCAACCGCAGAGGGTGTGCTCACGATGTGCACAAGAAGCTCACACTGTTGTCAAATGAAGTACCAAACAGCCCCCCTACCTACCCCCCCCCCCCCCCCGCTCCCCCCCCCCCCCCCCACATGCACAGGGGGCCTCATTCCAACCATTCAGCCACTCCCCTCTCCCACAGTTCCGCCTGTGTCTGCCGCGCTGGCCTTCTGCATCATTTCTGAGGTGAAAAATTTCAAATCTGTACCTCTAACCACCAGTCCAGCTTATGGGACCTCCGCATGTGTTGCACAACCGCTCATTCCCATGGTACTAACCGTGCTAGCCCCATTGTGTTTTCATGACATGTCAAGGACAATGCAACCCGCTGTTGCTTCGGTCATGCTTGCCAATAACACACCTACACCCATGGTGCCAGGCTGCAGTATGGCCTCTCCTACCACAGACCAGCAGGACTTCGAAGATACACCGTAGCTGCCTTCATCCACCCCCCCCCCCACCCCCACTCCCCCTGGCCATCTGCCGAAGCTTCCCCCTTTATATGAGGACAATCTGTATCATGGTTTGTGCTTGTGGAGCATCTGTTCGAGTTACATCATGTGTCTCATCACGCACCTCCATGATCACTCAGACTTAATTTGTGATCTACTCCTCTCGCCACCGCCTCCAATGAAGTTCGAGTTTGCAAAGAAAACAATATTGGACCGACTCGCTTGCTCACTACAAGAATTAATCATCAAGATCTTGTAGAAGGAGCACCTGGGGCATCAAACTCCATCAAAACTCTGGCGCCACCTTCGATTACTTGCGAGTGAACATACAATGCCAGGACGTTACTCTGTGGGTGGTATGGTCCACCAAGTTACCTACCGACCTACAGATTCAACTGCTGCCACACTCCTTCAAGTCAATCGGCTCTCATCTTTGCATCGCAGCCGTATGCACTGCTACGACAACACCAACCAGCACACCACTCACCACTGCTTGGCACAACTGCCCCTGTTTGCCGGCTGTCTGCGGGAGGCAGAACTCGCTCCACATCCATGCTGTCTACACTGCCTGGCAGTATCTGCTCAGTCTCACTTCCATCCAAGCACTCAAGAATCGCCCACACACCATACGTGCCAGTATACATCCCGGAACAAATCAATGAAGACAATCCCCCTCCGCTGCTGCAGTCATCGCCACCACCACATCTGGCTCTTTCATATTGTTCGTACCACAAGATTTTCGGCGATGATGCCAAGAAGTGTCGATTACATTGCCAAAACCCAAACTCTGACTGCAGGATCTAGAAGATGCCGAGTCCTACGGGGAACCTCACAGGCGTCCTCACACATTGCTCTCCGTACACCCGGCCAAGCGGTCGTTTATACGTGACTGACATTTCGTCATGGCTCATCTTCCTAGTTGACATAGGTGCTGAAGTGTCTATCATACCCACATCATTGGCTCCTCCTGCCTTTTCACTGATGAGGTCACTTCTATGAGCTGTCAACGCATCAGTGTTACAAACCTCTGACTCTGTCAAAGTTACGGTGCACTTTTCTCCTTCTCTGTGTTTTCTGTGGACTTTCTACATTGCCAACATCGATGAACCAATTCTCGGTACGGATTTTTTGTGACATTACAAACTCACTCCAAACATGGTTCAGGTCTCAGTGCTACATCATCCCACTAACACTCAGATACTGCGCTCCAGCACTTACGTTCCACGTTCTGTTTCTCTTGCGACATCTGAGTTAGTATGTGAGTGCTCTGCCCTCGCGGTTGACATTGTGACCTGCGTCACTAACCTATTGTCAGAGTACGACTCGGCAGCACAACTCCGTTGGGAAAACGACGAGCTGAAACAACAAATAGCACACACTTACAACAAACTCGTCACAGCTCATATCTCGCTGCTGAAACTGCAGTCCACAGTGCCGCCACCTAATCATGTTTCTCCTGCAGACACCAGCTCGGACACTCTGCAGCTTAGTCCAAAAACATTAACTGCATGTGACGATTTGCATCCGGTAGACACCGCACCCGCAACGTGCTCGCCATGTTCAGAGCCATGTGTTTCAAACAGTGCTTCTAATGACAGTCGCGTGCATGATATGACCATGCCCGCCACGCAGTCAGCATGTTGATAAACATTCCCCCCCTCTTGCGTGCCAGCCACGTGACTCAGCAGCCTCACTTTTCCCCGTGCGACACCAACACCTCTCTCGCCCATGCTGGTTACCCAAGGCAAGGCTGACAACAGACAGTCACTGCGCGTCCCAATCCACTCCATGCTGTGCGCGCAGCTGACCTCTCCAAACAAGCATGCGCTCACGTAATAGGCATGTGACTTTCGTGCTGCTTTTTCCAACTCACGCTAACAGTTATGCCTTGTCGCACCCTACTTGTCCAAAAACTTCATGTCAGGACGTTGCTCAGTCTCATGTGTAGTTCTCAGTTTCTTCTGTCACTGATGGAATGACACACAAGATAGTTACCACCGCCAGCCCTCCTATTAGCCACAAGGTTAGATGCCCTAACCCCATTAAGTTGCATGCGGCCTGCCAGCAAATTAACGAATTTTTGGAGGCAGGTATCCTGCAACCGTCGGACAGCAACTGGTCTTCACTGATTCAGCTCATCACCAAACACAATGGTTCTTTCTGAATGTGCGGCGACTACAAACGTTTAAAAGCTCCTACCGTCATGGACAATTACCCAGTGTCGAACATAAACGATTTCACTCATATTTTATTGGGCGCCACCATCTTCAGTGTTATTGACTGTAAACATGCCTATCTCCAGATTCCCATAGCACCAGAAGACATTCCAAAGGCAGCTATTATCACACCGTTCAGTTTGTTCCAATACAACTTCAAGCCGTTTGGCCTGAAAAATGCGGCATAAACATGACAATGTTTCATCGACTCAATCTTACGACAGTTAGAGTTTTGCTTTGCATATCTGGATGATATACACATTTTCAGCATCTCGGCTGAGGAACCCAAAAATCACTTATCCAAGGTCCTCCAGTCCTTGAACTCCAACAGCGTTGAGGTCAACAAGGACAAATTCCAATTGTGCCAGTCTTCTGTCACATTTTTGGGTTACACCGTCTCCACAGACAGAATACAACCTACAAAATCCCGTGTGCAGGCCATCACATCACTGCCGCCCCTGGCTACTTACAAAGAACTCCAACATTTCTTGGGTACAATGAATTACTACCGTCGGCATCTGTCTTCTGCCGCCGCTGTGCAGGCCCTGCTGACAGACTCGCTGTCAGGTAAACAGACTTCAGGCCTTAAACTAGTTCGCTGGACTGAACCTATGATGGAGCCCTTCAAGGCTCTAAAAACTTCCTTAGCTCACGCTGTGACACTCGCCCATCCTGACCCGTCAGCTGAGTTGTTCATCACTACGGGCACCAGCAGCATCATGGTGCGGACAGTACTACAGCAACGCAAAGGTGACAAGGTTTCTCCCCTTCATTTCTTCTCTAAAGAACTGTCAACAGCTCAGAAGAAATATTTTGCTTTTGATAGGGAATTTCTGGCAGTCTATGGAGCCGTCAAACACTTTCACCCCAACGTGGAGGGCCATTCTTTCTTCATCCTTACTGATCACAAACCACTAGTGGACCCTTTCTGCCACCCTCCCAAGGACCCACCCCCTTGATGTTTACGCCAATTTGATTTAGCCTCTCAATTCACAACAGACGTTCACTACATCAAAAGGCACAGAAGACATCCCTGCAGATTTTTTCTCGCAGATCATTACTGTCTCACACATCATCGACTTATCCAACCAGGCCACTCTGATAAGAAATCTCAAGCTCTCCTCACAGATCCTCAAACATCTTGTGTTTCCCAAAACCAAGTTCCTCTGCGTTTTGGATGAGATGTGGTGTGATTCTTCTACCGGCACCCTACAGCCATTGCTCCCGCCCACATTGAGCCGGCAAGCCTTCGATGCCTTGCACAACCTCACTCACCCTGGCGTCCATGCAACCACACAGTTCGTATCCAAGTGTTTCATTTGGAAAAATATTAAACAGAACTAACAAACCCAGGCACACAGCTGTGTCTCCTGTCAATGCAACAGAATTGGCCGCTACATCTCCTCTCCACTAGACAAGTTCGACATTCCGCAAGGAAGATTTTGTCATGTACATATTGACCTTATTGGTCCACTAATACCGTCGGAGGGCCACAAATATATTCTTTCCACAATAGATGGTTTGTCTCGCTGGGTGGAAGCTGTTCCTTTACACAACATCACTGCTGAAACCGTGGCCAAGGGTTTCATCTCCTCATGGATTGCCAGGTTCGGTTGTCCGACCACCATCACCACCAACCAAGGTCAGCAGTTTGAGTCTGCCTTGTTCACCATTTTATGTAACATCTGCAGCATTAAAAAAAATAATACAACAGCCTACTACCCGCAAAGCAACGGGTTAGTTGAACGGTGACACTGCAACCTCAAAACTGCCCTCAGGTGCCACGACTGCCTCTGGTCTGAGGCACTTCCATGGGTGTTACTCAGTCTCCACTTGACCTTTAAACCAGACTTACAGGGAACCATCTCTGAATTCGTTTTTGGGGAGAACCCAGTGCTACCAGGAGAACTTATCCTGCCTCAAGCACCCGAGGATTTTCCCCCCTCCCGAGATTTCATTAGTTGCATGCGCACCCACTTCAAACATGCACGGCTACACCCACCTTTCAGCCATTCCCTGCCGGACACTTACATGCCAACCACACTCAACACTTACTCCCACGTTATACTCAGGGACGATTCCGTTAGACAACCCCTGCAATCACCCTACCTTGGCCCCTTTAAAGTACTCCAGCGGGCCGAAACAATTTTCGACATTATGGTTAAAGATCATCCTCAGACTGTTTCATTGTACAGGCTCAAATCTGCTTTCATGGACTCCAACGCCCCTCTGCCGTCTCAGTTGGACCCTCCTGACGACTTTTGTGCTGCAGAGCCTGAAAATACTTTGTCTCATCCCATGGTGCTGTTTTCTCCAACCCATGATTCGTCATCACCATTCGCAGGTTTTCCAGGCACGTTGCCATCCAACCCATGTGTGGGTTTCACCACCACTTCACCGACTGTGGAGACTCGCTCTCCCACATTCAACCTGTGCTGCAACGTGCCACCACACCACATGTATGACGTGTCGATCGTCACCTTCGATGACCATGTGCTCATGCTCCTAACAGACACCATGGCCACACCCTCCAACGGGCAGCTAAATGTCAGTGTAGTGCATAGCCTGTCCTTCCCCCCGTGAGTGCCACCCATCATAAATACACGCGTTCATCTACTTGGACGTATCAATCTGCATTTGGGGTGGGCATGTCTGCACAATGCCACAGGCCATTCCACATGCCTGCTCTCGAGCTGGCCGATGCACTGTCCGCCCCCGCTGGTTGACTGACTACGAGGTGGACCTGCCATCAATCACTCCGCCTCTGCACTCCGCCTTGACCGAGATGGAAATCCCAGTCTTGTGCCATCATGTGCCAGCCACCTTGCATGACTACTACTGACGTTGATGCCCACATGACCCACACTCAAGCCTCACAGGTGGTACTCCATACTGTGGGAGGGTGGGGGGGGGGGGGGGGGGGCTGTGTGGCGTTGACAGGTTGTATCGACCATGATTAACACCATGTTTGTTGGACTCTTATTGCTCTGCTGGGCCTCCATGTTAGTTTTCAGTTCTGTTCTGTATCTCAAGTTGTGTACATGTTTATGACTAACTACAAAATATATCTCTATTTCTATTTGGAATTTAATGGGGATGGTTATTGCATTCGACCAATAATCGTATCCCATACCCCAAAATGATAAATTTTTGCTCCACTGTAGTAAAATGTCCTGTCAAAACAAGATAGTTGCACAAAAGTATCATTGTTCTATTGTTTGTTTGCCTAAACCAATGGCCAGACCAAACAAATTCTTGTGTACAATTTTTACATTATAATGATATACATGATATGCATGTACAGCATTTCATATTTTTTTCAGGCACAATTTTACCAGCTGTTGAAATATATTGTTTCCCCCTGTTCTTCAGACTTTTCTTGACATTCTGCTTCCAGTTTGATGGGTCTATTGTCCTTTTTAATGCTTTTATTTAACAATACAATATCCTTTGGAATGAAAATTACATCAGCAACATCCGCTGTTACCTTTAATATACAATGTTCTTTCAGGACAGTCAGTTTTACAGTACAAATAGCTTAATGTGAAAACAGAAAAAAGACACTTGTTACTATGGTAGCATGTCTGATGTGAGGTACAATATCACTTTATTTCAGTAAACACTGTTGCCAAAAATGGGATATATAACCTTCATTGAGGGAGTTCTTCATATTTTTACTATATTTATAATACTACTTTCTTTACTACAAGTACTCAATTTTCTGAGAAAGGGTAGGATGCTATTTCATAGCTACAAACTTAAAACATAAATGCAGCTATATAAAGGTTTTGTACTACAGCTGTCTGTAATATTCTGCACCTACAACTGATATAAAAAAAGTGAAAAAAGGAACTCCATTCCTTTCATCTCTCATATGAAATTTTTGCTGATACCTCTGACTATATAATAAATGTAGTAAAATTGTTAAGGTACAGGCAGTTTTCACTCATTAAGTTTTCATAATTTATGTTACAGTGTGAGACAGTTGTTGAAACAGGACAGTTTGAAATGTCACAGAAGCAAGAACCACTTCATACTCGTGTGCGGCAACTTGTGCACAATGAAGAACAACGAAGACAGGTGGATCTCCTTTTCAATCAACTGCAAAAACTTCCAGGATTCAGACCCATGTAAACTGTGGACTTGCAATGCATATGAAAAGCCTATAAGGATAATCTTGCCATATTGTGTCAACTACGGCCTTCAGTAAGTATGTTACTTTGAAAATAAACTTTCATATTATATTCCATCATTTTCACTCAGTTCTAGAGCATTAATACACTGGTATAACACTGAAAAGCTTAACCACACAAAATTTATTACATGGATGTAACTGAGAGCATTCATAATTCTTGGGGCACATCCTGACTTATTTGAAAATTGGATATACATACAAAAAAATAAATATGTATGGTTCTCAAGTCCACAGTTACTGAAACAGTGCTCTCAATGCTGGCCAGTGGAGAAGGACAGTTGACATCAGATTCCTTCCAAAATACTGCTCATTTTATAAATATACATTTCATCTACATTAGCTTGTTTCTCTTGTTACTGAGGCACTGTTTATTTATTTATTTTGTTACTAGAGCTGCGTGGAGGGATCCTTTAAAACTACAGACAAACTCAAGAAGAAAAATGACTCATGTCCACAATTAATTTAAATGAAAGCATTATTTCATAATTTGTTTATTTGCTGCCTTCAAAGGTTAAATATTAAAAAAAATTCTACATTCAGCTGCGCTAATAAGCAAAGGTGCTTATGGAACTGAAATAAAATTTGAGAGCATAGACAGTCGAGGCTATCCAGGAAAATTAAATACAAAATGTTTGAAAAACAGCAAAATATAGTTTCAGATAAGTAAACAGTGAAATTGTTACAAAATAATTAGCTCAAATTCAACTATTTTAATTAAGTTGACTCATAACTCACAGGATTAGCCACAGCATGTGATTATTTATGCATTTGTACTACTGTTATCTAATTGAAATGCCACAACTCACTCAGTGTGAAACATGTACCAAACTGACATGAACACATTGGTACAGTGCAGGTAGTTCATCAAGAGTAAACTTCCTACATATATGTGCTAAAGGAGTAAATTGTTGTTATTCTGTGTTAGTGTCTGCAGTATTAGCAAGCCAGTTTCAGGATATATGAAGAGAACTGAACCTATTAGTTATTGGAACAGTTGAGTTTATATATAACTAAGTAATAATAGTCTAATCATTATATTGTGGTTATAAATCTGCAAGCTCTCCTTTAAGAAACTTTCTGCATCACCTTAGAGCTGGAAATTCGATTAACCACTGCTGACTAGTTTCTTTTCTTGAAATTCAGACAGTGTAGCACTTGTGAACCTGAGAGATATGTCATGGTTGTTCAGTATCAACTCTGCAACAGAAAAAACTTTGGACTAGAAGAACTGGAATGGTCATAATTTTTTAGATTTTCTGCGCTTTAACACTAATACCAGGCTATGGTCAGTTCCCTTGCATATATTTGTGAAAACTCAGTTGTACCATCACTAATAATATCATTTTATTTTGTACTCAGTTTCCTAGGGACCATCTGAGACAAAAATGGTCACTGTTGGAACAATTCACTACGTACAAAATTTACAGATTGATGAAAGTTAAAACAAACATATACAATAGTAAAATGATGTCACATACAAATAACTAACAAATACAGCAACAATATCTGAATTACTGTGGGGAATTTTTGTATAGAGTAATATGAGTGTGCTAAATGAAAGAATTTGAAAATTTCAGGTTTATCCATCTGCTGGAAGCCTGCTGAAAATGGTTCCTGCATGCTTAAGGAGGGATCTAAGTGCTCGTTTTCTTTGTTTTTTAATTCAATGAGTGAATTTTGCAGTTACACTTAAATGAATGCATACTCATCATCATCATCATCATCATCATCATCCTCACCACCTAAGAAACTTCGTTTCACATGCTTGTATTTCACTCTCTTCTCTCTTAGTTATGACTCCCATCTCCAGGTTATATACCATGATTGGCAGGTTTTATACATGGTCTCCTCAACCCTCAGATGGACTCCCTTGTCCCAAATTAGGTTTTGAACTTGATGGAAGAAGCTGAATCCTTTTGCCGCTTCCATCACTAGATATGACACTACCCAGGTCACTGAAATTTATAATTATTTAATTAATTGACAATAATAACTGAAAATTATTAACCACAAATTCCATGAAAGAATTTTTATATTATAGAAGAGTGACAGAATTAGAATTTCAAGACTTTTTAAAAATGGCTGTGCCATGTTCATAAACTAACATTGCTTGCTGTTTCCTGGGCTAAGAATATTTTTTGTTAATGTTCAGAATTGCTGTAAAATATGATATTACATGACATAATGGGGCTAAAATAATTAAAGACAAATAAGTTTTCATTCTTTCAGTTTCAATAATGGTGTTGGATATTCTGTAGTGAAAACAGAAGCACTCATTTCCTCCACAAGATTTTGAATACAATATTTTCAAGAAAACTTTTCACCTGGTGTCACCAAAAGAATTTAAAATGTTCAACTTCCTTGACTATTTGGTCCTACAGTAACTAAATGTCACTTGCCCAGACACTCATTATTCACTACAGTATCTGCTAAATAATTTATATTAGATTCTGCATCTGCCCAGAGGCTTTTGGATCAGCAGTAAACTGAAATTTTTTTCAATCAACTTATCTGTTTGTTGAGACCTTTTTTATTGTTATATATTTTATTTAGTCTGTTAATTCATTTGATCCTTTTTTATCAAAATTACCACCTCCTCCCCCTCTACCTTTGTTTCCCCCATCTCCTCTCCAGTTTTCAGTTGTACTTTACATTTGGCTTCTCATTTCTTTTCATTTATCCATTTTTATTTCACATTCTTTCTTTATATTGCCTTTGTACTGAGACTGGTACAGTGCTTTACCAGTATTCTATGTTTGATCTTCTACTCTCTGACATCTCCCCCTTCATTATTATTTCCCCTCGTCCTCAAAACAGGTGAGGCCCTTTCATTCTGGGGTCTGTGTAACCTGTCACTCCTTTATCGTGTTCTCCAATCTATCCCTCATTCCTTGCTGAGGAAAGAACTAATAGCTCTGAAAGCTATCTTTCAACAGTACTGGAATTTTTTATTCCTAAGTACTGGCCAGTCATTTTGTCTCTACATATTTTCATATTCATTAGTAATTAAGTAAACACAATTCCTAGATTAAAATAACTAGCTGTAACTGGCTTCAAACCAAAATCTAGGCTTCACCCCTTTACCTGTGGACTGATGAGAACACTTTCAGATTCAGTAGGAAGGTAAATATTGATAAAGCTTACCATTGCTTAGAAGAAAACCCTCACTAGTTATGCCAGTAAGACAAGTAGAATGCCTGGTGCTAAAATATCTGACATGAGCTCATCAGTGGTCAAGTAATGAATATTATTTTTAAAATTAACAGTTAAATAGTGAGCAGTAATCTGAAGTATTACAACACAAATTGGCAGCATTGCCAGAAGATATCCTACAAGCAATATGATTATCAATACAGTTGTAGCAAGATGGATGATGGGCATACTTTCCATGGTGGCCAGGTGGTCCTTGAATCAAATTTTATCTCAATGATAATGATCCCACCAGGATTGTCAGAATTAACTCCGCTTGAGGGACACACCAAAGATAAGTTTCCTGCATTTTTCTCATATAAATATTATCATCAAACAAAATTTTCTTTCCCTTGTCTTAATTGTTGCTTAACAACATTTTTGACAAAAAAAATTCATTTTTAGAACCTTTCTTAATGTTAGTAATTTTGTACCCTCTTCACATGTGAAATTCGTAAGGTGAGTCCGTTTTCTCCATTTCAACATTTTCCAATTAATTTAAGTTTCACAGTCTAGTTCATCCTTGTTAGTTTTCCTAAAATACATGTAAGCTTATGAAGGTAAGCGAGCATTTCAACTGAAAAATTCCACATATTTTTATATATATTACAAAGAGCGTGTGTGTGTGTGTTTTCCAAGTGCATAAATAACACATTCTTATCAGCATTGCTGCACCAATGGATTGTAGATAGACCGTGCCAACACAGAGCGAATAAACACAGAAAATGGAATATTATGATTCGGGAATTTTTTTTTTTTTTTTTTTTTTTTTTTTTTTTTAAGTTTTTGCACAGTATCTAAATTGTTGTTGTTGTTGTGGTCTTCAGTCCTGAGACTGGTTTGATGCAGCTCTCCATGCTACTCTATCCTGTGCAAGCTTTTTCATCTCCCAGTACCTACTGCAACCTACATCCTTCTGAATCTGCTTAGTGTATTCATCTCTTGGTCTCCCTCTACGATTTTTACCCTCCACGCTGCCCTCCAATACTAAATTGGTGATCCCTTGATGCCTCAGAACATGTCCTACCAACCGATCCCTTCTTCTGGTCAAGTTGTGCCACAAACTTCTCTTCTCCCCAATCCTATTCAATACCTCCTCATTAGTTATGTGATCTACCCATCTAATCTTCAGCATTCTTCTGTAGCACCACATTTCGAAAGCTTCTATTCTCTTCTTGTCCAAACTATTTATCGTCCATGTTTCACTTCCATACGTGGCTACACTCCATACAAATACTTTCAGAAATGACTTCCTGACACTTAAATCAATACTGGATGTTAACAAATTTCTCTTCTTCAGAGACGCTTTCCTTGCCATTGCCAGCCTACATTTTATATCCTCTCTACTTCGACCATCATCAGTTATTTTGCTTCCCAAATAGCAAAACTCCTTTACTACTTTAAGTGCCTCATTTCCTAATCTAATTCCCTCAGCATCACCCGACTTAGACTACATTCCATTATCCTTGTTTTGCTTTTGTTGATGTTCATCTTATATCCTCCCTTCAAGACACTGTCCATTCCATTCAACTGCTCTTCCAAGTCCTTTCCTGTCTCTGACAGAATTACAATGTCATCGGCGAACCTCAAAGTTTTTATTTCTTCTCCATGAATTTTAATACCTACTCCGAATTTTTCTTTTGTTTCCTTTACTGCTTGCTCAATATACAGATTGAACAACATCGGGGAGAGGCTACAACCCTGTCTTACTCCCTTCCCAACCACTGCTTCCCTTTCATGTCCCTCGACTCTTATAATTGCCATCTGGTTTCTGTACAAATTGTAAATAGCCTTTCGCTCCCTGTATTTTACCCCTGCCACCTTTAGAATTTGAAAGAGAGTATTCCAGTCATCATTGTCAAAAGCTGTATCTAAATTACAAAGGGAAAAAAGGAAGTGACACTGTTACTAAAATATGGCAGTAACCTGGAGAACAACCGAGTGAGGTGGCACAGTGGCTAGCACACTGGACTCACATTGGAGAGGACGACGGTCCAAACCCGTGTCCGGTCATCCTGATTTAGGTTTTCCATGATTTCCCTAAATTGCTGTAGGCAAATGCTGGGATGTTTCCTTTGAAAGGACATGGCAGACTTCCTTCCCCATCCCTCCCTCATCCAGTGGGACTGATGACCTCGCGGTCTGGTCCCTTCCCCGAAACCAACCAACCAGCCTAGCCTGGAGAATCCATGCAAGTCACTGTAGAAAAATGGGGGTTGATTGTGACCACAATTCAGTGTGGTTATCAGTGAACAGAATGAAAGTGGCTCAGTGTGAAACATAGTAAGTCTAGCCCATTACTTTACTCATAACACGCGTTTTGGTTATAACTGTATTGATTAATTTGAGTATCTTCTTATTAATGAGCATTGTTGTTGTGGCCTTCCATCAGAGGACTGTTTTTTGCAGCTCTCCTTGCCATTATTCTTATGCAAATCACTTCATCTTTAACTACTGCAACCTACATCCATTTGAATC
Organism: Schistocerca serialis cubense; assembly: GCF_023864345.2. Classification (NCBI taxonomy): domain Eukaryota; kingdom Metazoa; phylum Arthropoda; class Insecta; order Orthoptera; family Acrididae; genus Schistocerca; species Schistocerca serialis. The sequence goes on from NC_064639.1 coordinate 371,076,951, forward strand.
TGCTTTCTGTATTCATCCCTCCATCACTCTCTACATGTTTTACCCACATTTTAAAAGATTCTGTTCTCTTCTTGTCTGGACTGCTTATTACCCACATTTCATTGCTGTAAAAGGCTACAGTCCAGCTAAAAGTACTTTCTAACACTAAATTTTGTATTATATGTTAAATAGTTTCTCCTTTTAAAAAATAATTTTCTTCCTAAACCCAGTGATCATTCTATATTCTCTATATTTTGGACATTGTCAGTTATTTTGCTTCCCAAATAGCAAATCTCATCTACTATGAGGGCATGCTGAAAAGCAGTGCCTCTGAATTTATTATGTGAATACTTTTAAAGCTTTTTTAAAAATAAAACAAATGTTATTAACACAGCCCTCTGCCATTAGAGGGCCCCAAATTGTAGTGTGTAATATGGCAGTCTGTAACCTAACTATGTCAGGGTGCGATAAACAGCATTTTGTAATGGAGTTCCAAATTCACAGAGTTCATCCACATGTGGAATATCCTCTCCTTCTACCTGACAAAGCCAGATCATACATGAGTGCTGCAACATCTGCAACAATCCAACACCTTAGATTCATCATCATTGATCATTCTCCCTACAATCCTGACTTGTCCCCATCCAATTTTCATATGTTTCCAAAAACTGAAGAACGCCCTTTGAAGACATCCCTTTGAAGACATCACTTAGATAGTGATGAAGGGGTGCAAGTAGAGGTGGGGTCATGGCTCTATCAACAAAGTAAAACACTCTACAGTGCAAAATCAACAAACTGGTCTCTTTTTGGGAGAAATGTGTTCGTCGCCAGGGTGAATGTGTTGAGAAATAAATATGTATATGTGAAGAATAAAGATGTAGATTGTTAATAACATTTGTTATATTTAAAAAGCTTTGAGAGTTTCCACATAAAAAATTCAGGGGGATTACTTTTCAGAATGCCCTCATACTTTTAGTATATCATTTTCTGATCCACTTCCCCAGAATTGCCAAACATAATTTGATTACGTTCCATTACCTGTGTTTTACTTTTGTTAGTGTTTGCCTTTAATATCTTTTTGAAGGACTATCCACTCCATTCAACTGCTCTTCCAAGTTCTTCGATATCTCTGACAGAATTCCATTGTCATCAGTAACACACAATGTTCTTATTTCTTCTTCCTGAACTTTCATTCATTTCCCAAATTTCTCCTCAGTTTCCTTCACTGCATGCCCAATGTACAGAGTGAGTAATATCGGACACTTATGCAACCAGTCTTACTCCTATCCTAATCAGTGCTTCCCTTCATGTCCATTGACACTCATAACTTCTATTTGGTTTCCCTCGAAGATTTAAATAACCTTTTATTCCCTGTATTTTATCTCTGCTACCATCGGCATTTCAAAGTGTATTCCACCATCATTGTCAAAAGCTTTCTCCAAACCAACAGGTCCTATAAACACGGGTTTCCCTTTCTTTAACATATCTTCTAAGATAAGTCATAGGGTCAGTATTATGAGGTAATACCTCATGCGTTTCTACATTTCTCCTGAACCCAAAGTGATCTTTCCTGAGGTCAGCTGCTATCTCTTTTTCAATTCCTCTCTAAATTATTTACATCAGTATTTTGCAACCATTATTATTAAACTGATAATTTGGTAATTTTCACATCCATCAGCACCTGTCCTTTTTGGAATTAGAATTATTATATTCTTCTTTAAGTCTGAAGGTATTTTGGCTGTCTCATAAATATTGTGTTCTAGGAGGAAGCACAGATACTGTCAGACTAATCCCAAGTGCATAAATTAAATTACATCTTCTTATTACCATTGCCCTCCCCCCCCCCCCCCACCCCCACCCCCCCACCCCTCCCCATCTCTTGTGGGTTATAGACAATCTGTGCCAATGTAGAGAGCTAAAGAGCTAAAATGGAGAATGGGATAATGCCAACAGCAAGTTAGGATCTTCCAAGGATCTCAATAATTTTGGGGGAATGTTGTTTACATCATGTGCTTCATTTTGACTTTGGTCTTATTGATCTGTCAAATTTTTCTCACTGTATCATATCTCCCATCACATCTTCATTTACTTCTTCTTACTTTTCTGTAGTACTACCTCCAACTTCATTTCCCTTGTATACATTCCTTCCACTTTTCCCTTGGTACTGGCTAATCTGTGTGTAATCAAAGGTTTTCTATTGTGCCTAGCCTTTTTGCATATTTGACCCTCTACTGTCATTGTCTTCTATTGTATTCCTTCACCCCATTTCAGTCAGTAATGATCCCCTTAATGCTCTCAACAACCTCTGGTTGTATAAACTTATCCATTCCCCATCTACTTCCATTCTGCAGTTTCTTTGTTTTAATCTGCTGCTCATAATCAATAAATTATGACAATAGTCCACATCTGCCCTTCAAAACATTTTGAAGTTTAAAGTTTGGTTCCTAAATCCCTATCTTAACGTTATGTAATCTATTTTAAACCTAATAGTGTCTCCATGTCGTTTACACATATACAGCATTCTTATATGATTTTTAAACAAAGTATTAGTAAAGAATAACTTATGCTCACACATGCTAAATTCTATCAGGAGCTTTTACTTTTTATTCCTCTCCCCCATTCCACATTCTCCTACTATTCTTCCTTCTTGTCCTTTTCCTACAACCATATTCCAGTGCCCCGTCAAATTAAAGTTTGTCTATCTTAACTACGTGAATAATTTATTTGCTTGTCATACAGTCTTTCAATCTCTTCATCTGCAGAGTTAGTTAGCACATAAATCATTCTTCCCACAATCCATATGTGAAACCCTAATAACTGGTACAATAGGACATACCCTGTGCCATGCACCTCATGGTGGTTTGTAGAGTATAGATGTAGATGTAGAGGGTATTAGCTAAATGTCTATCATGGCTACTGTAATGTTTTCACCATGCTGTTCATTGTAGCTTACCCATATTCCTGTTTCTTACTCATTAGTAGACCAACTCCTGCATTATCCTTATTTCATTTTGTGTTGATAAGCCTGTACTCACATACCCTGGAGTCCTGTTCTTCCTGATACTGCGTTTCATTAACTCATATTATAACTTCAACCAATCTAACATTTCACACTCCATCCTGTTGAAAGCCAGTTTTGTTTTTCCTAATGATGACATCCTTTTGAGTAGGCCCCTCTCATAGATCTGAATGGGGGCTATTTTACTTCGAGAATATTTCACTCAAGAAGATGCCATCATTTAACTACGCAGTGGTTTATGCTGCTTAGAGAAATAATAGCTGCAGTAACAACACAGCAAAGCCATGTTGGCTACTGTTACAAGGTCAAATCAGTCCATCGTCCAGACTGTTGCCCCTGCAATTACTAACCCTTTTCAGGAACAGTGGGTTAGTCTCGCCTCTGCCTGGACACCCATCTGAAGTGGTTGCATCTACGGTATGGCTATCTATATTTTCAATGGAGTGGGGTCATGTACATTATAAATTATTTTAATTCAATATAGTATTGGTTTGCCCTAATATGGTGATTTAAGGATATTATTACATTTCTGAATTTTTAATGTATACAAATATTAAAAATTCCTTTGAAAAATGTATTTCATATCAGCTAAAGAAGATACTTTACATTCCTGTTGTCTATTCTCTAGAATATCATAAATTAAGAACAAGATCTGTTTTTTCCAAATGTACACCATATTTATATTTTTGGACCAATTTTACATTTTACATATAAGTATCTGTATAATGTGAATATAATAGAGGGAAACATTCCACACAGAAAAAATATATTTAAAAACAAAGATGATGTGACTTACCATACGAAAGCACTGGCAGGTCGATAGAAACACAAACAAACACACACATACACACAAAATTCTAGCTTTCGCAACCAATGGTTGCTTCATCAGGAAAGAGGGAAGGAGAGGGAAAGACGAAAGGATGTGGGTTTTAAGGGAGAGGGCAAGGAGTCATTCCAATCCCGGGAGTGGAAAGACTTACCTTAGGGGGAAAAAAGGAGAGGTATACACTCGCACACACACACATATCCATCTGCACATACACAGACACAAGCAGACATTTGTAAAGGCAAAGAGATTGGGCAGAGATGTCAGTCGAGGCAGAAGTACAGAGGCAAAGATGTTGTTGAAAGACAGGTGAGGTATGAGCGGCGGCAACTTGAAATTAGCGGAGGTTGAGACCTGGCAGATAACGAGAAGAGAGGATATACTGAAGGGCAAGTTCCTATCTCCGGAGTTCTGACAGTTTCGTGTTAGTGGGAAGTATCCAGATAACCCGGACGGTGTAACACTGTGCCAAGATGTGCTGGTTGTGCACCAAGGCATGTTTAGCCACAGGGTGATCCTCATTACCAACAAACACTGTCTGCATGTGTCCATTCATGCGAATGGACAGTTTGTTGCTGGTCATTCCCACATAGAAAGCTTCACAGCGTAGGCAAGTAAGTTGGTAAATCACGTGGGCGCTTTCACACGTGGCTCTGCCTTTGATCGTGTACACCTTCCGGGTTACAGGACTGGAGTAGGTGGTGGTGGGAGGGTGCATTGGACAGGTTTTACACCGGGGGCAGTTACAAGGGTAGGAGCCAGAGGGTAAGGAAGGTGGTTTGGGGATTTCATAGGGATGAACAAAGAGGTTACGAAGGTTAGGTGGATGGCGGAAAGACACACTTGGTGGAGTGGGGAGGATTTCATGAAGGATGGATCTCATTTCAGGGCAGGATTTGAGGAAGTCGTATCCCTGCTGGAGAGCCACATTCAGAGTCTGATCCAGTCCTGGAAAGTATCCTGTCACAAGTGGGGCACTTTTGTGGTTCTTCTGTGGGAGGTTCTGGGTTTGAGGGGATGAGGAAGTGGCTCTGGTTATTTGCTTCTGTACAAGGTCTGGAGGGTAGTTGCGGGATGTGAAAACTGTTTTCAGGTTGTTGGTGTAATGGGTCAGGGATTCCTGACTGGAGCAGATTCGTTTGCCACGAAGACCTAGGCTGTAGGGAAGGGACCGTTTGATGTGGAATGGGTGGCAGCTGTCATAATGGAGGTACTGTTGCTTGTTGGTGGGTTTGATGTGGATGGACGTGTGAAGCTGGCCATTGGACAGATGGAGGTCAACATCAAGGAAAGTGGCATGGTATTTGGAGTAGGACTAGGTGAATCTGATGGAACCAAAGGAGTTGAGGTTGGAGAGGAAATTCTGGAGTTCTTCTTCACTGTGAGTCCAGATCATGAAGATGTCATCAATAAATCTGTACCAAACTTTAGGTTGGCAGGCCTGGGTAACCAAGAAGGCTTCCTCTAAGCGACCCATGAATAGGTTGGCGTATGAGGGGGCCATCCTGGTACCCATTGCTGTTCCCTTTAATTGTTGGTATGTCTGGCCTTCTAAAGTGAAGAAGTTGTGGGTCAGGATGAAGCTGGCTAAGGTAATGAGGAAAGAGGTTTTAGGTAGGGTGGCAGGTGATCGGCGTGAGAGGAAGTGCTCCATCGCTGTGAGACCCTGGACGTGCGGAATATTTGTGTATAAGGAAGTGGCATCAATGGTTACAAGGATGGTTTCCAGGGGTAATAGATTGGGTAAGGATTCCAGGCATTCGAGAAAGTGGTTGGTGTCTTTGATGAAGGATGGGAGACTGCATGTAATGGGTTGAAGGTGTTGATGTACATAGGCAGAGATACGTTCTGTGGGGGCTTGTTAACCAGCTACAATGGGGTGGCCGGGATGATTGGGTTTGTGAATTTTAGGGGTGCGGGGTGTTGGTGGGGTCAGGAGGTTGATGGAGCCAGGTGAAAGGTTTTGTAGGGGACCTAAGGTTCTGAGGATTCCTTGAAGCTCCGCCTGGACATCATAAATGGGATTACCTTGGCAAACTATGTATGTGGTGTCGTCTGAAAGCTGATGCAGTCCCTCAGCCACATACTCCCGACGATCAAGTACCACGGTCGTGGAACCCTTGTCCGCCGGAAGAATGACGATGGATCGGTCAGCCTTCAGATCACGGATAGCTTGGGCTTCAGCAGTGGTGATGTTGGGAGTAAGATTAAGGTTTTTTAAGAAGGATTGAGAAGCAAGGCTGGAGGTCAGAAATTCCTGGAAGGTTTGGAGAGGGTGATTTTGAGGAAGAGGAGGTGGGTCCAGCTGTGATGGAGGACGGAACTGTTCTAGGCAGGGTTCAATTTGGATAGTGTCTTGGGGAGTTGGATCATTAGGAGTAGGATTAGGATCATTTTTCTTCGTGGCAATGTGATATTTGCAGCAGAGAGTACGAGTGTAGGACAGTAAATCTTTGACGAGGGCTGTTTGGTTGAATCTGGGAGTGGGGCTGAAGGTGAGGCCTTTGGATAGGACAGAGGTTTCGGATTGGGAGAGAGGTTTGGACGAAAGGTTAACTACTGAATTGGGGTGTTGTGGTTCCAGATTGCGTTGATTGGAATTTTGAGGTTTTGGAGGGAGTGGAGCTGGAAGTGGGAGATTGAGCAGATGGGAGAGACTGGGTTTGTGTGCAGTGAGAGGAGGTTGAGGTTTGCTGGAAAAGTTGTGAAGGGTGAGTGAGTTGCCTTTCCAGAGGTGGGAAACCAGGAGATTGGATAATTTTTTGAGGTGGAGGGTGGCATGCTATTCTAATTTGCGGTTGGCCTGTAGGAGGATGCTTTGAACAGCTGGTGTGGATGCGGGAGAGGAAAGATTGAGGACTTTTATTAAGGATAGGAGTTGACGGGTGTGATCATTGGCTGAGTTGATGTGTAGGTGAAGGATTAGGTGGGTGAGGGCAATGGATTGTTCAGTTTGGAGTCATTCCAATCCTGGGAGCGGAAAGACTTACCTTAGGGGGAAAAATGGACAGGTATACACTCGCACACACACACACACACACATATCCATCCGCACATATACAGACACAAGCAGACATTTGTAAAGGCAAAGAGTTTGGGCAGAGATGTCAGTCGAGGCGGAAGTACAGAGGCAAAGATGTTGTTGAAAGACAGGTGAGGTATGAGCGGCTTGTGTCTGTATATGTGTGGATGAATATGTGTGTGTGTGCGAGTGTATACCCATCCTTTTTTTTCCCCTTAAGGTAAGTCTTTCTGCTCCCGGGATTGGAATAACTCCTTACCCTCTCCCTTAAAACCCACATCGTTTCGTCTTTCCCTCTCCTTCCCTCTTTCCTGATGAAGCAACCATTGGTTGCGAAAGCTAGAATTTTGTGTGCATGTGTGTGTTTGTTTGTGTTTCTATCGACCTGCCAGCGCTTTCGTATGGTAAGTCACATCATCTTTGTTTTTAAATATATCTGTATAATGTGATATTTTGGAGCTTTTATCAAATATTACGCAACCCCGTCAAAATAACAACTGCATGAGATGTGGGAAATCTGGAGGGAAAGTAGTCTCAGCTGAAACTGAATAATAGTATGACCTTTGTAGAAAGTAGCAATGGTGGGAATTAAATAATGTTACAACTTTCATAGAATGTATCAGCGACAGAATTAATTAAAATGTTAATCAAAAGCACTGGCCATTATAATTGTTAGCGTTGACATTTGAACTACATTATGAGGAAGATGATGTTTACTTACAGCATAATAATAATAATAATAATAATAATAATACAATTTTGTTTTATATACACAAAAGGCAAAGATAATAGTAATAACAATAATAAAAATGGTATCAAAAAAATCTAATACTAAATTACCCTAGCTCAAATTATCATGTCATTCTTAAAAATTTCTTCTATCAAATAGTAGCATTTTCGCCCCGCCCCCCCCCCCCCCCCCAGGAATCTGATGTAGCCTTATTTTTAGGATCTCTGGCTTAACCCTTTCACTGCTCCAGATGTAAATATATGCTAATCGTTTCAGTGCTCCAGACGTATATATACTATTTGCTATAAAAAATACTTACAACGGTTCCCTGCTACAGTTGATTTCCCTAAATCAGTCCAGGCAAATGCCGGGATGGTTCCTCTGAAAGGGCACGGCCGACTTCCTTCCCCATCCTTCCCTAATCCGATGAGACCGATGACCACGCTGTCTGGTCTCCTTCCCCAAAAAACCAACCAACCAACCTGCTACAGTTGTACAGTTACGTAAAATGCCGACAATCGGGCCAATGAGTCAGAGGTAATTGTTGTGCAAGTATGCAGTTTAATTGTTGGAATACTAGGAAATACCTGAATGACTATTGAATATGCTGAATTCTCTTTCTGCTGAGTTCATTCGTATCGCTATATTACCTAGTTTGTGTGCGGCCGCTTCCGCGTTTCCGAATAAAATGACGCGACGTTACCATCCGTTTCCAGACGATCAGCTGCTGAGTATTCTAAACCAAAGTGACGACGAGGACGTCATCATGCCCAATCCAGCTGATTATGGGTGGACAGATAATGACGACGAGCTGGCAGATAGATCTGTCACCACAAATATAAAAAAATATTTGTGAACCAACAAACGTTGAACCAGTAAATGCAGATCCAGATTTTGATGTTCTCGTCGATTCTTTATCCGATTCCAAAGAAGAGCAGATGGAAAGACTCTGATTTGGACCGTAAAGTGTATAATTTCAATAACAGTGGTTCCGGTTGCAAAATCGTCAATTTAGATGATTTGTGTACTGTATATGACTGCTTACAAGTTTTATATAAAAACAAAGATGAGGTGACTTACCGAACAAAAACGCTGGCAGGTCGATAGACACACAAACAAACACAAACATACACACAAAATTCAAGCTTTCGCAACAAATTGTTGCCTCATCAGGAAAGAGGGAAGGAGAGGGGAAGACGAAAGGAAGTGGGTTTTAAAGGAGAGGGTAAGGAGTCATTCCAATCCCGGGAGCGGAAAGACTTACCTTAGGGGGAAAAAAGGACAGGTATACACTCGCACACACGCACATATCCATCCACACATACAGAAACAAGCATGAATATGTCTGCTTGTGTCTGTATGTGTGGATGGATATGTGCGTGTGTGCGAGTGTATACCTGTCCTTTTTTCCCCCTAAGGTAAGTCTTTCCGCTCCCGGGATTGGAATGACTCCTTACCCTCTCCTTTAAAACCCACTTCCTTTCGTCTTCCCCTCTCCTTCCCTCTTTCCTGATGAGGCAACAATTTGTTGCGAAAGCTTGAATTTTGTGTGTATGTTTGTGTTTGTTTGTGTGTCTATCGACCTGCCAGCGTTTTTGTTCGGTAAGTCACCTCATCTTTGTTTTTATATATAATTTTTCCCACGTGGAATGCTTACAAGTTTTTTTAGCCAAGAAATTGTGAGCTACATAGCTATAATTTATATTATGAACACCTTTGCAATGATGCCAGTGAAAAATCAAGACTGCGACGTTGGAAAAACACAAACAGTGATGAAGTTTACTGTTTCCTTGCTGTAACTTTTCTGATGGCTCAAGTGAGAAAAAATGAAATAAACAGTTATTGGACCAACGATCAGTTACTGTCTACTCCAATGTTTGCGCAAATCATGCCGAGAGATAGATATCTTCTGTTACTTACAAGGGAACCTCCCCATCGCACTCCCCTCAGATTTAGTTATAAGTTGGCACAGTGGACAGGCCTTGAAAAATTGAACACAGATCAATCGAGAAAACAGGAAGAAGTTGTGTGGAACAATGAAAAAATAAGAAAATATACAAACTGAGTAGTCCATGCGCAAGATAAGCAACATCATGGAAAGTGCGAGCTCGGGAGCGCCGTGGTCCCGTGGTTAGCGTGGGCAGCTTCGGAACAAGAGGTCCTTGGTTCAAGTCTTCCCTTGGGTGAAAAGTTTATTTTCTTTATTTCCGCAAAGTTATGATCTGTCCGTTCGTTCATTGACATCTCTGTTCACTGTAATAAGTTTAGTGTCTGTATTTTGCGACCGCACCACAGAACCGTGTGATTAGTAGACGAAAGGATGTGCCTCTGCAATGGGAACCGAAAACATTTGATCGCAAGGTCATAGGTCAACCGATTCCTCCACAGGAAAAGACATCTGATATATTCTATACGACACTGGTGACGGCATGTGCGTCACATGACAGGAATATGTTGTCGACCCACCCAACTTGTACACTTGGCCAATGGGTAAAAAGATTCTTCTGCCTTGCCCGATTTAGGTTTTCTTGTGGATGTGATAATCACTCCCAAAAAAGTGATGAAAACATAAGAGTTTGTCACATAAACTGCAACAAATGAATGCAACAGTTTCACAGTCACACCGTTTTCCCTGTGCTCTGTCAAAACAGATGTTTTTAACGTTTTCAGATTTTTCCGTGTCTAGACCGTCAAATCCTGCATACGTCCAAGCAAATCTGAACATGTCCTGGAGTTTTGGAGAGCGAAGTTGATTGTATAAAAAATTAGACTTTTCACTCGAGGGAAGACTTGAACCAAGGACCTCTAGTTTGGCATCTCCTCAGCTAACCACGGGACCACGGCGCTCCTGAGCTCACATTCTCAATGATGTTGCCTATTTTGCACATGGACTACTCATTTTGTATATTTTCTTTATTTTTTTCGTAGTTCCACACAACTTCTTCCTGTTTTCTTGATTGATCTGTGTTCAGTTTTTCAAGGCCTATCCACTGTGCCAACTTATAACTAAATCTGAGCGGGGTGCGATGGGGAGGTTCCCTTGTTAGAATGTTACATTTTGCTGATAACAGTAAGTATCCTGGAGGTGACAAAATCTGGAAATTACGGTACGTTGAATTGTGGACCACTTAAGAAAAGTATTTCCAGGTGCTTTCTATCCTTTTAAAAATTTGTGCATTGACGAAAGTTTAGTTCTCTTCAAAGGTCGTGTCTTCTTCCAGCAGTACATTCCTTCCAAATGCCACAGATTTGGTTAAAATTTTTTTGTGTTATGTGATTGTGAAACTGGTTATATTCTTGACTTTATTACTTATGTGGGTGCAGCAACAGATGTAAAAAAAGAAACTGACTTTGGTGTAAATGTTGGAATACCTGGAAGCATTGTTCTCACTTCACTTGAACGTTACCTTGGTAAAGGTCACACATTATATGTTGACAATTGGTACACTAGCCCAACGTTATTTTCTTATCTGCATGAGAGTGACTAATGCCTGTGGAACTGTGAGAACAAACCACAAAGGCATGCCTGCTTTATCAAAAAAACTTATAAAAGGTGAGATCGAGTTTATGTCAACAGATAAACTTCTCGCTCTGAAGTGGCAGGACAAGCTGGAGTGAGGATGCTTTAAATTCTTCATACAAGAGAAATTACAGCGACTGACAAAATTGGCAGAACCACGAATGAATGAAAAACAAAACAAGCTTGCATCGTAAGCTACACTAAAAATATGGGGGCCGTCGACAGGAGCGGCATGATGCTAAGCTCAGTGGAATGTGTACGAAAAACTGTAAAATGGTATAAAAAGTATTTTTTCATTTGGTGGATCTGTCTCTGCTCAATGCGCATGCATTATATAAAACTCGAACGGGACGAAATATTTCAATATCTGATTTTCAACAGAATCATATCAAGGAGATCCTAGAGATTCACCACCAACCGCAAACAGAGGGACGTCGTGGAACGAGATCTGCTGATGGTGACAATCCCTTATGCCTAACCGAGCGCCACTTTATCTGGCTAATCCCAGGAACTTCAAAGAAGGAGGCTGCCCAGAGAAGGTGTAATGTATGTGCAAAACATGATAAACGAAGTGACACAAGATACATTTGTGTAAAATGTAATGTGCCTTTATGTTTGAATTTTTGTTTCGAGAGATATCATACTTTGAAATATTACTAATGTAATATGTTTTGCATTTTTTTTTAACAAAATAAGGCTTTCTGAACAAAGATTTAAAACAAGGAAATGATTTACACCGACAATACTGGATTTTGTGTCTCATTTTTATCTCAATAATAACGGTAGACTGCTACAGTCGTATATATACGCACTGGGTGAAAATAACGCGCACAGGGCGGGAGCCGCTGAGAGTAAATGCGCAGTGAAAGGGTTAACATTAAATATATTTTTGCCCATTAATTTGTTATATATTGTCATCCCCATATACTGTGGTGCCTGTTCATATAATTTCAATTTGTGTTTGGGAAGCATAAAATTATTTTTATTTCTTGTGTTATATGTGTGGTTAAAATGATTTTCCTCAAATAATTTTTGCCTGCTGTGTAGGAAGATAGTAATTTCATAAATGTATATGGGGGGGGGGGGGGGGTACAGTTAGGATTTGCAGTTGTCGAAATAATGGACGACAAGATTCTGTTTTCTGCGTGGTACACAAGTATCTGATAATTTTTTTCTGAAGTTTCAGTCTACAAGATACTCTACTTGAACTTCCACAGAAAATTATACCATACTTAATAGCAGATTCAAAATAACTATGGTATGCTATTTTTTGTGTACTCATGTCAGCAGAATTTGCAAGTATGTGCACTGGAAATGCAAAACTGCTTAGTTTATTTGATAAGGAGTCAATATGTGTTTTCCAGTTCAAGTTCTTGTCCACATTTAGTCCTAGGAGTTTGACAGTGTCAACTTCTTCCATAAGTTAATTATTGCATTGTATTTTAAGCTCTGCACATTTTGAGTGTTTGGTTTGGAAATGTACCATATGGGTTTTTGCAATATTCAGTTCCAACCCATTTAACTGGAAACAGTTTTCTAGGGTATCCAGTGTGCTTACAATGAAGCTTGTAATTTTTTCTGCATCACCATCTTCAGTTAAAACAGAAGTATTGTCGGCAAACAGAACTGATGGGGAATTGATATTTGTGGATAAGTCATTTACATAGAATAGGAACAAGATTGGCCCCAAAATGGAGCCTTGTGGCATATCTTGTGATACAGTACTCCACTTCAAAAAATAATTCACCACATTTGAAATGATAGTTACCCTTTGTTTTCTGTTCTGCAGGTACAATGCAAGCCATTTGAAATATTGCCGTTAATCTCATATTTATCTAATTTGCAGATAAGGAAAGCATGGTTTACAGGGTCGAAAGCTATAGTAAAATCACAGAAAACACCAGCAACTTTACTCCTCTGGTCCAGTGCTTTGCATATCTTTTCAATAAAGTTATTTACTGCATCTAGCGTGTTTTTCCCCAGTTGGAATCCAAATTGATTATTTATAATAATATCATATTTTACATTAAAATTTTGTATCTGGTTTGCAGCTACTTTCTCAAACACTTTTGACAAGATTGGAAGAATAGAAATAGGATGATTGTTTCCCATGTCTTTGGTTGACACTTTCTTGAACAGAAGTCAGACTTTGGCATACTTCAACAAATCAGGAAAGCATCCCTGTTCAAAAGTTTGATTAATTATTTTAGATGGTGGAGGTGCTTTAATCACTTTAGTTGGTATCCCATCCCACCCAGCTGAGTTTTTATTTTTTAATGATAATATAATATTTTCCACATGCTTTATTGAGACTTATCTCACTCCTTGCTGGAGTGAAAACGGGTTTACTTTGCTCTGATATTTTACTATATCAACATCTGATTTTGCCACATTTATGAAGAATTCATTTAAACACTCCCGATATTTGAGCTGGGTTTACAATAAGGCGATCATTTACTTTAATCCTAGATATTTCATTCATTTAATTGTAATACCTAACTCTGATTTGACAACAGACCACACTGCCTTTGTTTTTGTGAAATGAACCTATTGTTTGCCATTTGTTTGGCTGCTTTCACAACTTTTTTGAAGGTAGCTTTATAACATCTAACATTTTCAGTAAAATACCTGTTTTATTGTATTTCAGTTCGTTATGTAGTTGCCTCTTTCTAGTACTAGAAATTTTTATACCCAGAGTTATCCATTCAACTTCACCAGTGATTTTGTTACACGTGGTTCTAAGTGGAAAAGTTTCATTAAACACCCCAAGAAAACTGCTTAAAAATTTGTCACAGTTACTACTACTTGAAATACAGCTGTTATAAAGCCATTCAACCTCTCTTAACTTATTTCTAAATACAGTTAAACTTTTTCATTGAAGTTCCTTTTCATAGAGCTTCTGTTACATGGAATTTCTTTGTTAATTTTTGGTAGTTCAATGAATAATGCAGAGTGCTCAGAGATTCCTAGATCTAAGCAAAATTTATGGACATCTTCAAATACATAGTTGGTTAGGATATTATCAATACAGGTGGCTGACTGTGCATTTACCCTAGTGGCTTGCTTAAAGTTTACTTTCAGGCCAAAACTTTTTACTGTGTCAGTGAATTTGGACACATCATTGCCTTCACCTATGATATTTATGTTGAATTCAGCAGCTATTACAACCATTTTTCCTTTCTCTTTGTTTAGATTTTCAAGGAGGCACTAAGATTTGGCCAGAAAAGCTTCATTTGTGGCTTTCTCTGGCACTCTGTAAATAGAAACTACTATGATATTTAGGTCCCTTAACTTGATACAACAACTCTCAAATACACTATCTTCATTCAAATGGTCAAAATAATTTCTTATTACATAATTTATATCAGAATGAGTAAGTATACAAGGGCCTCCATGTGATTTCTCACATCTACAAAAGCTGTTTGCTACTTCAAAATTTTCTTTTTTGTTAAGAATTTTAATATTATCACATGTAAGCCAATGTTCACTGAGGCAAATAACTTTGATATTTTTACACTCTGAAATAATAATTTGTATTTCGTCCATTTTATGACTTTTGTTTTGATAGTCAGCTCTTAGACCATTTATATTCTGGTGCATTATGTAGGAACATTCTTTCTTATTTATAGTCTCAAGCAGTATTTTTCTTTCTTGAGTACCATTTCGGTCTTGCCATTTTTGTTACCAAACCCTGTTTCTCATCCCCATCATTCCTTATAAGTTTCCTCCATTATTCAGAATTTCACAAATATCAGTGAATATTTTACTGAGAATTTTTGATCCTAATCTGTTTAAATGAAGACCATCTTTACCCAACCATTTATTGATTATGAACTTATTTGGATTTACATACACAGCTCCCATACCATTACAGCTTTCATTTATGTCACTGTTTATTCTTGCTATATAACTATCACTCACAGATATTCTGTAGACAATACCACTCACAACAATTCTAGCCATCTTGTAGACATTTCTGGCAGATCAAATTAAATTTTTTATTTCAGTTACAATTTCCTCTTCAGTGTTGCTTCTAAGGGAATTTATACCTAGATGGATGAAGATCCCCTTGTAATTCTTCCGAGATGCCTTTACTGAAGCATCCTGTGAGTTATATATGTTGTTAAAATGTTTCTTCAATTGATGGGTCTTGATACATGGGCAAACGTCTATTGTGGAATTTGGCACTGCCACATTTTTGAGGAGAGAATCACCTATAACAAGGAAATCACTGTTTTCATTCTGTTTTATGTTACTGAGGCACTTTGAGTTCTATTTTCTGTATGTTATACTTGTCCACTAATATTTATTTAGAGTTTTTGTGATTTCTGCACTAGTTTCTTCCATAGGTGTTGCAGGGACATTGTTTTGAACATATGTATCTGTTAATCTTCTTTTGAGGAGGGCAGATGCACATCACAGCACTTGAGCACAGTTTATTTTTACTGAATGCACTACATGTGAACGGACTGAATCCCGCCATTTTCAATACATTACAAAGGAGTAAACATGTCAAAGAACACACAAGAGGAAGACAGTCCACATCACTGACAATCCCCATGGTCCATGACCCCAATTAACAGTCGATGTGTTTTCAGCTTCACATTGGTGACTGCCTTTGTCAAACAGTCAGCAACATTCTTCTCACTTGTGATGCATTCCAAACTTATGTCATTGGCTTCCACCTCCTCTTGCACAAAGAAGATCTTCAGATCCATATGTTTAGTACTTTCAGAAGCTTCACGATTTTCAGTGAGTTTTTTCGCACCGTGATTGTTGATGAAAATATTCATGGGGTGGTGCAGAAAACAATCTTCACCAATTTCACCAAGAAAGCTGTTCATCCACTTTTCTTCTCTTACAGTTTCACTCAGTGCAACAAACTCTGCTTCAACAGTGCTTAGTGCCACAGTTTGCTGTTTTCTGCTGCTCCAACTTACCTCCCCAGTCTGCATCAGTGCCGGCTGGAGTGGCTGAGCGGTTAAAGGCGCTACAGTCTGGAACCGCACGACCGCTACGGTCGCAGGTTCGAATCCTGCCTCGGGCATGGATGTGTGTGATGTCCTTAGGTTAGTTAGGTTTAAGTAGTTCTAAGTTCTAGGGGACTTATGACCACAGCAGTTGACTCCCATAGTGCTCAGAGCCATTTGAACCATTTTTTTCTGCATCAGTTGTTGTTGTTGTTGTGGTCTTCAGTCCAGAGACTGGTTTGATGCAGCTCTCCATGCTACTCTTCCTGTGCAAGCTTCTTCATCTCCCAGTACCTACTGCAACCTACATCCTTCTGAATCTGTTTAGTGTATTCATCTCTTGGTCTGCCTCTACGATTTTTACCCTCCACACTACCCTCCAATACTAAATTGATGATCCCTTGATGCCTCAGAATATGCCCTACCAACCGATCCCTTCTTCTTGTCAAGTTGTACCACAAATTTATCTTCTCTCCAATTCTGTTCAATACCTCCTCATTAGTTATGTGATCTGCCAATATAATCTTCAGCATTCGTCTGTAGCACCACATTTCGAAAGCTCTATATCCTATTCTTGTCTAAACTATTTATTGTCCATGTTTCACTTCCACACATGGCTACACTCCACACAAACACTTTCAGAAATGACTTCCTGACACTTAAATCTATACTCGATGTTAATAAATTTCTCTTCTTCAGAAATGCTTTCCTTGCCATTGCCAGTCTACATTTTATAACCTCTCTACTTCAAACATCATCAGCTATTTTGCTCCCCAAACAGCAAAACTCATTTACTACTTTAAGCCTCTCATTTCCTAATCTAATTCCCACAGCATCACCCAATTTAATTTGACTACATTCCATTATCCTCGTTTTGCTTCTGTTGACGTTCATCTTATATCCTCTTTTCAAGATGCTATCCATTCTGTTCACCTGCTCTTCCCAGGTCCTTTGCTGTCTCTGACAGAATTACAATGTCATCGGCGAACCTCAAAGTTTTTATTTCTTCTCCGTCGATTTTAATTCCTAGTCAGGATTTTTCTTTTGTTTTCTTTACTGCTTGCTCAATATACAGATTGAATAACATCGGGGATAGGCTACAACCCTGTCTCACACCCTTCCCAACCACTGCTTCCCTTTCATGCGCTTCGACGTTTATAACTGCCATCTGGTTTCTGTACAAATTGTAAATAGCCTTTTGATTCCTGTATTTTATTCCTGCCTCATTCAGAATTTGAAATAGAGTATTCCAGTCAACATTGTCAAAAGTTTTCTCTAAGTCTGCAAATGCTAGAAATGTAGGTTTGCCTTTTCTTAATGTATTTTATAAGTTGTAGGGTCAGTATTGCCTCACGTGTTCCAACATTTCTACGGAATCCGAACTGGTCTTCCCCGAGGTCAACTTCTACAAGTTTTTCCATTTGTCTGTAAAGAATTCATGTTAGTATTTTGCAACCGTGGCATATTAAACTGATCATTCAGTAATTTTCACATCTGTCAGCACCTGCTTTCTTTGGGATTGGAATTATTATATTCTTTTTGAAGTCTGAGGGTATTTTGCCTGTCTCATACAGCTTGCTCACTAGATGGTAGAGTTTTGTCAGGACTGGTTCTCCCAAGGCTGTCATTAGTTCTAATGGAATGTTGTCTACTCCCAGGCCTTGTTTCGACTTAGGTCTTTCAGTGCTCTGTCAAACTCTTCACACAGTATCATATCTCCTACTTCGTCTTCATCCACATTCTCTTCCAATTCCATAATATTGGCCTCAAGAACATCGCCCTTGTATAGACCCTCTATATACTCCTTCCACCTTTCTGCTTTCCCTTCTTTGCTTAGAACTGGGCTTCCACCTGACCTCTTGATATTCATGCAAGTGGTTCTCTTTTTTTCAAAGGTCTCTTTAATTTTCCTGTAGGCAGTATCTATCTTACCCCTAGTGATAAGCACCTCTACATCCTTACATTTGTCCTGTAGCCATCCCTGCTTAGCCATTTTCCACTTCCTGTTGATCTCATTTTTGAGACGTTTGTATTCTTTTTTTCCTGCTTCATTTACTGCATTTTTATATTTTCTCCTTTCATCAATTAAATTCATTATCTCTTCTGTTACTCATGGATTTCTTTTAGCCCTCAACTTTTTACCTACTTGGTCCTCTGCTACGTTCACTATTTCGTCTCTCAAAGCTACCCATTCTTCTTCTACTGTATTTCTTTCCCCCATTCATGTCAATCGTTCGCTAATGCTCTCCCTGAAGCTCTCTGCAACCTCTGGTTCTTTCAGTTTATCCAGGTCACATCTCCTCAAATTCCCACCTTTTTGCAGTTTCTTCAGTTTTAATCTACACTTCATAACCAATAGATTGTGGTCAGAGTCCACATCTGCCCCTGGAAATGTCTTACAATTTAAAACCTGGTTCCTGAATCTCTGTCTTACCATTATATAATCTGTCAGAGACCTTCCAGTATCTCCAGGCTTCTTCCATGCATGCAACCTTCTTTTATGATTCTTGAACCAAGTGTTAGGTATGATTAAGTTACGCTGTGTGCAATATTCTACCAGGCGGCTTCCTCTTTCATTTCTTAATCCCATTCCATATCTCTTCCTTTTTCTGCTATCGAGTTCCAGTCACCCATGACTATTAAATTTTTGTCTCCCTTCACTATCTGAATAAGTTCTTTTATCTCATCATATATTTCATCAATCTCTTTGTCATCTGTGGAGATAGTTGGTATATAAACTTGTACTGCTGTGGTAGGCATGGGCTTCATATCTATCTTCATATCTATAATGCGTTCACTATGCTGTTTGTAGTAGCTTACCCGCATTCCTATTTTCCTATTCATTATTAAACCTACTCCTGCATTACCCCTATTTGATATTGTGTTTATAACCCTGTATTCACCTGACCAGAAGTCTTGTTGCTCCTGCCACCAATCTTCACTAATTCCCAATATATCTAACTTTAACCTATCCATTTCCCTTTTTAAATTTTGTAACCTACCTGCCTGATTAAGGGATCTGACATTCCACGCTCCGATCCGCAGAACGCCAGTTTTCTTTCTCCTGGTAACGCCGTCCTCTTGTGTAGTCCCCTCCTGGAGATCCGAATGGAGGACTATTTTACCTCCGGAATATTTTACCCAAGAGGACACCATCATCATTTAACCATACAGTAAAGCTGTATGCCCTCGGGAAAAATTACGGCTGTAGTTTCCCCTTGCTTTCATCCGTTCGCAGTACCAGCACAGCAAGGCCGTTTTGGTTATTGTTACAAGGTCAGATCAGTCAATCATCCAGACTGTTGCCCCTGCAACTACTGAAAAGGCTGCTGCCCCTCTTCAGGAACCACATGTTTGTGTGGCCTCTCAACAGATGCTCCTCCATTGTGGTTGCACCTATGGTACGGCTATCTGTATCGCTGAGGCATGCAAGAACCCAACCAATGGCAAGGTCCATTGTTCATGGAGGGGGGAGGGGGGGGGTCTGCATCAGTATACATCACAATATTCTTACCACTCTTATGGAAAAGAAGTCCATCATTTGTTGTATCATGTAAATAGCGTAGTGTATGTTTGACAGTACACCAGTGTTTCTCACTTGGATTGCTGCTGAACTGGCTCAAGTACATCCCTGGGTATGCTAAATCTGGCCTCATACCTGTTGCCAAGTAAAGAAGGCTTCCAACTGTGATCCTGTATCTTGTTGCCTCATGTTCAGTGAGTTTGTCTTCATCTGTTTCATTTTGCAGCTTTAAATTGATGATGAATAGAGTTTGACAGGTTTACAGTTTTTCATTTGGAATTCCTTTAATATTTCTTCAGCATATGCTGACTGGTCTAAAACCAGGGTGCCATCTTCTCTCATAATTCGAAGTGATTGTACATGCCATGCAACTCCATCCCTTACTACAAATTCAGCACTTAAGATATTTTTCATCTTTCCTATTTCAGTTTTGTCTCTGTGCAACATTATATCATCTACATATGCAGTTACTATGAGTTCATGTTGTTAGTAAACACATGAATCAGCTACTGATCGCAGCATGTGTTGCTTGCGCAGGAACTTGTCAAGTGTTTTGTTCCATCTCCTGCCTGATTGATGCAACCCATAGGGGCACTTTTGTAGTTTGCAAATTCACTCACCATTGTGCAGTTCTTCTTGATCTGGTGTGACATTGAATTTTCTTCTTAGTTTGTCAGTGGCACCTGTGAAACCCATGGGTAGTTCCACATATACCTCATCTCTTATGTCAGCCATCAAATATGCTGCAACAACATCTAAATGGTGTACTTCCCAGTCTTGTTCAACTGCTATTTCCATCAGTAGCCACATGCTTTTCATTTTTACTACTGGACTGTAACTTTTGCCAAAATGTATGCCTGGTCTTTGCTCATTTCCTAAAGCTACCACTCGTGCTCTGTGCCTAGCAATTCTTCCATTTTCATCATATTTCTGTTTGAAGACCCATTTTGTTCATTTTGTTTTTTTGTTGTTGGTATGTGGTACAAATGTCCAGGTAGTAGATTTTCCAATTCTTCTAACACTGCTTCATGCCATTCATTTCTATCTCCAGCTGATATGGCTTCCCGTACACTTTTTGGATCATTTTCTCTTGGTGTACTCTCATTCTCTATTGCATATATCTTCTTCTTTTCTTTTGTCTCATAGTCTGTTAGCCATTTTGGTGAATTGACTTGTTGTCCAGAATGTGTTCTGTAGTTTTAATGTATTTCAGATTCTTGAAGTTGACAGTCATTATCCTCTGTTGTGGGGTAAACACTTTCAGCACTCTACTTCTCAATGTCAGTGTTTTCGGAAGGCACACATGTTTCCATAGCTTCACTTCATTCAATTTCAGGCACTTCTTCTGTTTCCATAATATCCACATTCTGTAATGCCTCCTTATCATCTGTGATGTTGGTGGTCTTCAGGTCAATCACCTTTGCAGCACATTTTCTCAGTTTTGCAGGGAAGAGTCTTTCATCAAATATAACATCTCTGGCAATAGTTACATTTCCTGTCATTGGATGCCACATTCTGTAGGCCTTCATGGTTTTTGAGTATCCAACCATTACATGGCGCTGTCCTTTTGGTTCAAAGTTGCCACATTGGTTTTTCATTTTTGCCCATGCACAACATCCGAATAATCGCAGATGATCAATTTTTGGTTCCTGTCCATGCCAATGTTTGTAGGGACTTTCTCCATCATTTGCTGTTGTTGGACATCTATTTCACAAGTAATTTGCTGTAGCTATTGCTTCATCCCAGAAATTTTGAGGCAATCCACTCTCTAACAACATACATTGCACAATATTTGAAAGAGTTTGGTTGAACCTTTCTGCCATACCATTTTGTTGAGGTGTGCCAGGGACAGTCAACTGCCTCCAAATACCATCTTTTAACAAGTATATTTCGAATTCCTTACTCATATATTTGCCTCCATTGTCTGAACGTAATGTTCGTATTCTTTTCTGTTGACAATTTTCTGCTTATGCTTTATATTCTTTAAATGATTGAAACACTTCACTTTTGGCTTTTAATAAATACACTCCTGGAAATTGAAATAAGAACACCGTGAATTCATTGTCCCAGGAAGGGGAAACTTTATTGACACATTCCTGGGGTCAGATACATCACATGATCACACTGACAGAACCACAAGCACATAGACACAGGCAACAGAGCATGCACAATGTCGGCACTAGTACAGTGTATATCCACCTTTCGCAGCAATGCAGGCTGCTATTCTCCCATGGAGACGATCGTAGAGATGCTGGATGTAGTCCTGTGGAACGGCTTGCCATGCCATTTCCACCTGGCGCCTCAGTTGGACCAGCGTTCGTGCTGGACGTGCAGACCGCGTGAGACGACGCTTCATCCAGTCCCAAACATGCTCAATGGGGGACAGATCCAGAGATCTTGCTGGCCAGGGTAGTTGACTTACACCTTCTAGAGCACGTTGGGTGGCACGGGTTACATGCGGACGTGCATTGTCCTGTTGGAACAGCAAGTTCCCTTGCCGGTCTAGGAATGGTAGAACGATGGGTTCGATGACGGTTTGGATGTACCGTGCACTATTCAGTGTCCCCTCGACGATCACCAGTGGTGTACGGCCAGTGTAGGAGATCGCTCCCCACACCATGATGCCGGGTGTTGGCCCTGTGTGCCTCGGTCGTATGCAGTCCTGATTGTGGCGCTCACCTGCACGGCGCCAAACACGCATACGACCATCATTGGCACCAAGGCAGAAGCGACTCTCATCGCTGAAGACGACACGTCTCCATTCGTCCCTCCATTCACGCCTGTCGCGACACCACTGGAGGCGGGCTGCACGATGTTGGGGCGTGAGCGGAAGACGGCCTAACGGTGTGCGGGACCGTAGCCCAGCTTCATGGAGACGGTTGCGAATGGTCCTCGCCGATACCCAAGGAGCAATAGTGTCCCTAATTTGCTGGGAAGTGGCGGTGCGGTCCCCTACGGCACTGCGTAGGATCCTACGGTCTTGGCGTGCATCCGTGCGTCGCTGCGGTCCGGTCCCAGGTCGACGGGCACGTGCACCTTCCGCCGACCACTGGCGACAACATCGATGTACTGTGGAGACCTCACGCCCCACGTGTTGAGCAATTCGGCGGTACGTCCACCCGGCCTCCCGCATGCCCACTATACGCCCTCGCTCAAAGTCCGTCAACTGCACATACGGTTCACGTCCACGCTGTCGCGGCATGCTACCAGTGTTAAAGACTGCGATGGAGCTCCGTATGCCACGGCAAACTGGCTGACACTGACGGCGGCGGTGCACAAATGCTGCGCAGCTAGCGCCATTCGACGGCCAACACTGCGGTTCCTGGTGTGTCCGCTGTGCCGTGCGTGTGATCATTGCTTGTACAGCCCTCTCGCAGTGTCCGGAGCAAGTATGGTGGGTCTGACACACCGGTGTCAATGTGTTCTTTTTTCCATTTCCAGGAGTGTATATCACTGCATATCTCGAGTAATCATCAAGAAATGTGACAAAGTGTTTTGATCCACCAAGCGACTGTGAGCCAGACACACACATTACAGCACTGTGTATCAAACATAGTGGTTCATTTGTTCTGTTTACAGTCCATTTGATGAAAGGCTTAGCTTTCATCTTGCCTTCAATGCACACACTACACATTTCATTCATTTCATTTATCTGGTCATCACATGCTTCGAGAGTAATTCCACTGTATTTAACTTGATTCTTTGCCTTTTCGACATGAATGTGGCCCAACCTTTGGTGCCAGAAATCCAGTTCCTGACTAGTGCTAAGATTTGCAGTATGGTCATGTCCACACACTGAAGGGCTGGAGCTGTCTTCACAAAAGTAATACAGATTACCTTTTCTTGTCCCACTATTCAAGTTCACTTTTCGTTAATGATGCCAACATTCCTTATCGGTAGCCTGAGAGACTGATATCGAATTACACATGATAAGTGGGATGTACAAAGCGTTGTGCGAGTGAACAGTTTGTCCTCCACATTCTTCTGACAAGTATGTGTACACAATGCCAAATTCAGAATGGAACAAATATCCACCACCAGCTACCTTTACTGGTTCTTCATGTTCTATGAAAGTGATGAATTTATCTCGTTGGTAAGTCACATGCTCTGTTGCTTCATTGTGCACCGTTTCTTTTGTTTTCGCGAAAAGTGGTGTGCATTGCATGTGAATATACAACAGTGTCCAACAAGGTCGCACGTAATTCCCTTGTAGCATGACATTTTGTGTTATTGTGTTTTGCTGTAAGTAATGCACTTTTGCTAGTGGTTAATGCAACAGAATTTGAGGATGTTTTACCTGATTCCTTTCTCTGGTTTACTTGTTTGTCATTTGAAACATTATCACCAAATTGTGGACAGTGTCTTCCAATGTGTCCATACTTCTGACAACGAAAATGTCGTGGACCATGGTCATATGTTTTCTCGTAACTGCTGTGACTGTTACCATGCTGGTTGTTTCCGCGGCCTCATCCCCTTTGAATACTTCTGCCATGCTTCATTAGTTGTGGCTGTCCTCTTCTGAACACTGAAACTTTTAATGCTCTCACTTCACTTTTGCATTTCATGTTTGTAAGTCATCTTTCTTCTTCTAAAAGACAGCTTTTGAACTTATTAAGTGAGAAATCTGACTCATCACATCACATACTTTTTGCAAAAGTCTCTTACTCTGAAGGTAGACCCATCAAGGTATGCACAGCTGCTTGCTCGTCTGATAATTCAATGCCAGAACTGGGAGCTTTGGATCGAAGTGCGTTGCATCTCATAAGGTAATCTAACATCGGTTCTGCTTTCTTTTCGATGCTCGTGTATTCCTTTAACACAAGCATTCCATCCCACAAATCAAAATGTGTATGGGAATCTTTCAGTGCATCCCATATCTTTTTTGCTGTTTCACAGTCTTGTATATCATCAAGTGAATTATCATCTACTGTTGTTAGTAGAATACCCATCGCCCTTTCATTTGCTTTCCGTTCGTCCACTGTGGGTGTATTTCCCATACCAGGATCGATAGCACACAAACACTGTTTGCTTATGAGAATCCCCTTAATTTTTTGTGACCAGTGACGGTAATTATCTGCATTCAACAGTTCGATTTTATGCTCGTCCGCCATGTTAGTGCTTTAAATATATCATGCAGTAAAGAAAGACTTTCCATTCATAATTTTCCGCTTATTTTTGAGGATTCAGTCATGCCTATCACTTTCACACTGATTTCGTAATTTCGCTTACAAATCCTCTTCGCAATCCGCAAAAGGGAAAAGTTTCCAGTACTCACAGTTTCTGTGTCACCTTCACTCCCTGTCACTGTAGATTGGCGATCCTGCGCTCATAACCTGTTAATCTTCTTTTGAAGATGGCAGGGAGCACACACAGGTGCACATCACATCACTTGAGCACATCTTGTTTTTACTGAATAACTACACGTGTACGGACTGATTACTGCCAATTTCAGTACATTACAAAGGAGTGAATATGCCAAAGAACACACAAGAGGAAGACAGTCCACATCACTGACAGTATCAATCCACGTGTTTTTGATGTTATTTTAGTCAATTGCCTCAGCTGCTTCACAAAAACATTTTCTTCCGCTTTTCAGGTCACAGTTTCGCTGTGAAGTGAATAGCTGATGAAACTGTAGTAGCAATTTTCAGTGGGAGATTTACACTAGTCCAATCTGGTAGTAATACGAGGCATGTTTTTAAAGTAAGTACCATTTGAAATAAAAAGAAAGACATGCTAAGATATCTCAATAATTTTATTTTTACATGAAAGCCTGTACCTTAATCTATGTACTGACGCCATTACAGTCTGATTCTTCCTTGTTTACATTGTGTACTGAGTGTTTAAGATGCCTCCGATAATTGTGAGTCCCACCAACTGTGAAGTATGGGCTGTTATAAGATTTCTTAGTGCTAAAGGCCTAAAAGCCATTGATATTCATCATGAGATCAGTGCACTTTACAGAGAAAACATTATGAGTGATGGAATTGTAAGAATGTGGGTGAGAGCGTTTAAAGATGGCCGCAAAAATGTGCATGATGAACAACGGAGTGGCTGTCCTTCGGTCATTAATGAAAGTTTGGTGCAGGAAGTGGACAATAAGGTGAGAGAAAACAGATGCTTTACGATTTCCTCCTTAATGTTTCTCATAGTGTTTTGTATGGCATTGTGAGCGAGCACTTGAATTACCGAAAATTGTGCACACGTTGGATACCGAAAATGTTGACGGATGTGCACAAAACCAAACGTTTAGACAGTGCATTGACTTTCCTTGAGCAGTACCACAATGACGGTGATGATTTATTAAGCCAAATTGTTATGGGCGATGAAACATGGGTGCCCTACGTCACACCAGAATCAAAGCAACAGTCCATGGTAGTTGAGCGAGGGCATCGTTTTGCTGCAAGACAATGTCTGTTTGCATGTGGAAAATCAGACCAAAGATCTCATCACATCTTTTTGATGGGAAACTCTAGATCATCCTCTGTACATCCCCGGTCTTGCGCCCAGTGACTACCATGTGTTCCTGCACTTAAAGTAACACCTGGGCGGTCAGTGTCTTGAAGACAATGACGAAGTCAGAGCGTTGGTGATGCAGTGGTTAACAAGTCAGGTGGCAGACTTCTATGAGGAGGGTATTCAAGAACTGGTACAGTGTTATGACAAGTGCCTCAATATTGACGGAAATTATGTAGAAAGGTAGATTAAGGTACAGGCTTTCACGTAAAAATAAAATTATTGAGATATCTTAGCATGTCTTTTTTTAATTTCAAAACGGTACTTACTTAAAAAACATGCCCTGTAATATACGAATCAAGACATTAACAGCTGTTGTATTGTTTATTAAGGTATCAGAAATGTGTTTGCCTATAAATAGTTTTTAAAGACTGACGTCTATAGAAAAGTGACAAATATTCTAATTACTGTGTCACAAAATATGATGCTTACACTTTGGAACAGCAGAAACACTGACAGTGTACTCCATAGAAGAAGCTAGTATTGAGACAAAGCAGAATGTATCACTGCATTATCAATTTTGTTTTTAATATTTTTGAAATTATTAACAAAACAGAGATACTGTCGCAGATGTCATTCATGCATTCTCATGCTGATATTTACATAGATATTTTTGAGACTTCTGTCATAAGTTTCAGGGTTCCTGAATTTCTGGAGTAGTCCACGTTCAGTCTTCACAAACTTGACCAATAAAAGTCTTAAATATTATTTTTTTCTTCAGTAGCAACATTTACTCACTTAGGTCAACTTTGTGTCTTACACTTCCAGTTCTTAAATAATATAACTTTGTGACTGACTGACTGCAGAGATATTGGTGGGGGGGGGGGGGGGGGGGGTGCAGCACTTGACAGTGTATGTACCTACAAAACAACAGACAACATAGCAATCATGTGGCTCTTGAGAAAAGGTTGTGATTTGGCCTAACACTTGACTCGCTGAAACATTAATCACAAAGTTACTTTAATTGAAATATCTACCCCAGTTTCATATCTTTTCTTTTCACACTAACTTTAATCTCAGATAACAGCTACACAGTATTTCAACAATTGTTAGTAAATGCAGAAAAGCTTCTCTGATCTGTAATTAATATGCTGCAATTTAAAAGTATGTCTTGACCATTGACTTTATGCCTATACTTATCTCCACCATGGTAAGTAACTAAATTACTAAGAAAACAGTCCATCTCACATACCTCACCTTCCGCAAGACATTCAGCAACAGAAAGCGACACTTCTAAAAATATCTAGATCATCTCAAGAGACCATGTGTTTCACTGCTTCTGGTTTGACACATCCTTGCTTTGTGTGTCCAACCCCCCCCCCCCCCCCCCTTTCAACTTAATTGTATCTGCCAACCAAGATCTTACCACTGAATTATACGGTGTGTATTCCATCAAGTGATTCATGATAGGTTGCTACTTACCTGAAATAAGTGGCTACTCAATCTCACAATGAACCAAACAGATAAGTAATGTCAGTAAACTATGTTTCAGGGAAAGCAAAGAACATAAAAAAGTAGAAGTGTTGCTTGATAACTTCTATATTATGTTTTATATGTAGAGATGCTTCGGCATGAGTAAACTGATAAACAACTAACAGAGCCTCTACATTGATATCAAACTTTGTATATTGTTTTGAGTGTACCTAAATACAAGGAAATGCACACAGGCAAGTGAGAACATTAGTACTGTATAGGAGGAGGCATATGGTAAACAATACTATTTATGATCCTCCCGTGTATTTTTTTCTTTAGTGACATTTTACTATGTAATATACATTTTCATTAGAGTTTAAAACATTTTATACATTTTGAAAATTTACATTTTATGAAGATTTCCTAAACTAGTGCATAAGAATTACAATAAATCTCCATAACAAGAAATTTATGTATTCCAAGAAATCCCGTCTCATAATTTTTGTACCCAATTTAAAAGAAACTTGTGCTTCCTAACACAACATGTCAAAGATTCTTAGACTAACAGTGAAGCTCTTCACACCCGTTATTAATATTACTGGATGCATGTTCATCGTACAATGTCATGTCGCTCAAAAATGTTAGTTATTGTAACTTCAGAACCTTTTCTCTTCCTATTTCCCAAAGATTATTTTTGTTTTGTTTTTATTTATTCACTTATTTATTATGAACTGCAGGCAGTCACTTAATTGAATACACCAGTGCTTTGCAGTCACATGAAATATCAATTAAAATACATACAGTAAACAATGTAAGAAATGCAAGCATAACTCTGCTTAGGATACAGGAAATATTGTTGATTGTGGAGCATTTAATTCCTGCTGAAAATATGATGCGGGCTTATGTGGATCATGCCAACAGTACAACATGATTATCCAAGGTAAATAGCTGTACAGCTCCACACAGATTAGGACACACCTAAAAGCAATACATTATAAGTAACTAAACTTTTTAATGCAGTTGGGTAAGTAAGAAAATCTACTCACCAAACAGCAGCAGAACAACATGTGTGTCTGTTCTTATGCCACCACTTGGTGTGTAGATATTTTTATCTATTCAGTTACAACATATATTTTCAAAAACTGATTATTTTGATTAGTATAGTAACTAAACTGTAGCATTTTTCCATCAAACATCACTGCACTCATATAATGAGACCCTTCTTGTAATAAATGAAAATTAAAGAGAGGCAGTCACATTATTTAAATTTTCATATGCTAATTAGATGATGATGATGTTTGGTTTGTGGGGCACTCAACTGCGTGATTATCAGCACCCGTACAAATTCCCAACCTTTGCTCAGTCCAATATCGCCACTTTCATGAAAGACGATGAAATGATGAGGACAACACAAACACCCAGTAATCTTGAGGCAGGTGAAAATCCCTGAACCCCCACCCACCCTCCTCTCCCCTCTGGAATCGAACCCAGGACCCCGTGCTCGGGAAGCGAGAATGCAACTGTGAGACCACAAGCTGTGCATTATATGCTAATTAGTTTACATTCAAGAAAACTTTGTGGTCAAATTCTGTATGTTTAATTTCATTGGACTAAGTAAGGAGAACTATCAATAACATACCCAGACATTGGAGTCACTGTACCTACAGTGTCAGTCTCATGGCATTAGTCATTAATACAGTAATTGAAATCCACAAGACAGTAACTAATGAAAAGCAGGCATTGCTTGTTGGAATGCAGCTACTTTGTTGAGCCTCCTCTTCCCCATGCACAGGATGTGGTTCCAGCAGTCTGTCCCATATTCTTGTGTATAGATCTGAAGTGTATTCTTCATATCAGTGGCAGGCTATGCTCAGAACCAATTACTTTTTGTAGTCTCTGGCACCACTGATGCCAGAGGTTTGGTAACATGAACTTGGGCAGTCCACTGTTTTTTGCAAACCACGTTAATAAAACTGAAAGCACCTCACCTCACTTTCACTCTGGCCTGCAGTTAATCTGGATTAGATTTTGGTGGAGACAAGTCATCCTGTATAGGACAAAGAAGATGAACTGTTAGTAGAAGAGCTGTTAGCCCAGTGTGTTCATCTTGGTCTGTTTTATGATGCAGACTAATATGCATGTTCAGCATGTGTTGGTGAGAAGTAGTAGTCAGGAATTCCTCTGCACATTAAACCATGTTTTTATGGAACATTAATTTTACCAACTGTGTTATTAGTACTTCACCACTGCCATAGCTGTTTCAAGGCCAGAAAGTGCAGCCTACTCTCCAGGCTTTGCAGCCAAGCCAGACAAATAATCAACATCAGAGATTCAGTTCTCCACATGAGTTCTCATTCTTATTATGCCTACCCGAGCTCTTTCCAACCAGTTATCGATACTTCATTCTTGTGTATAGATCTAAAGTGTATTCTTCATATCAGTGGCAGGCTATGCTCAGAACCAATTACTTTTTGTACTAACTGCCTTGGCTGCTATAGCAATAAACCAATTTGTATTTTATGATTGAAACTTCTGTTAAAAATTTCTGTGAATCATGAAAATGCAGTACCTGTTTCATACAGTGCATAGTACTATATGCTAAGGTAGCAAAAGTCATGGGACAGCAATGTGCACATTTAAAGGTAGTGTAAGTATCATACACAAGGTATGAAAGGGCAGTGCATTGGTGGAACTGTCATTTATACTCAGGTGATTCATGTGAAAAAGTTTCTGACGTGATTACGGTCACACAACGAGAATTAACAGACTTGGAATGCAGAATGGTCATATGGGACACTCCATTTCTGAAATCATTAGGGAATTCAATATTGTAAGATCCACAGTGTGAAGAGTGTGCCAAAAATGCCAGATTTCAGGCACTACCTCTCACCATGAACAACACAGTGACCAACATCCTTAAATTAATGACCGAGAGCAGTGGTGTTTGTGTAGAGTTGTCAGTGCTAATTTAGAATCCAAAGTAAGATAAGAATGGAGACTTTGTCCCAGAGAGTTCTCGCAAGAAATCTGGCAGATAAGAGTAAGAGGACGACAAGTGCAGGGGCAGCTGGTCACGCTGCCTCCACTTCCTTCACTGCCACCTCAGCCAGCCCTGCTGCTCACAGCACGGTAGAGGCCAGCCCTGGTTCTGTCCTCGCACCACATGGAGCACAGCAACCAGCAACATGCCACAAACTATAGGGTCAATGCTCATGAAACACAAATAACTGACCTACTTTAACCTGTTGTGTCATCCATGTCCCCACCTGCCTCCAAGTTTGGCAAATTCAAAACAAGGACTTAATGTTGAACACTTTACCTCTTTTGCAGATATAATTCAGATTTTGTCATTATTGAGAACCATACCTCTACCTGTAAGCCTGACCTCAGTAGTCAGTTTCAATTAGAGAATGTGGCTGTTATGGCTGAACCAAGTCAGATCAAGACAGATAACATTGCCCATAAGGCTTATTTCTGGAGTGAATTTGGAGATTGTAATACTGCTCTAAATAACAGGATTTCGGCTATGGAAACTAAACTGTATTATCAAATATAAATTAATGAGATGAATTTATAAAGGATTTTTGACCTGAGTAACAGAGAAGGTGAGGTTAATGATAAGGTAAACAGCTAGGACATGATTATCTCATCCCTAACCACTCAATTGGGTTTAGTGGAACAGTGTGTGGCATCAGCTGATACACAGCTAACATCTCATCTAGTCACTGAGAGGGGAAATGGGCCAAAAAATAGCAGAGGAAAAATCCTCCTTAGAAAACCAGTCTGTTCTGATGTGTTTATCAAGGAGATATAATTATTTCTAACTGTGTAGCTGTGGCAGGCAGGTGAGCCTCTGCACTTGATCCTGCTCTACCACCATCAAGTGAGCCTATTTCGTCTGTGGAAAAAGTCACAAGTCCCAGCAGAATAAATAAACCATCTGCTCCTGAAATTAGCATTAAGCAGACCTCAACCACTAGTGAGAGAAGAGACCATGGAGTGAATGAACCAGGGCAGTCCCAGGTAGAGAGTGAATTTCAGACCAAAGTAATCAGAGCATCTGCAGTTAAGAAACAGGAGAGTAGCAATTTCCAGAACATCTGGAGCACAGATAAGGCAACCATGCACCAGTCAGACCAATATTTGAGTGTTGGAAAAAGTGTCACAAATGAATGGCCTCAGTGTGGCAGGTATCTATTGTCAGTATGACTCCTATTTGGGATAAATTTAGAGTAGGTTCTATGATGCATCCAGTAGAATCCATATTCAATATAAAAAAATCGTACATAAGTGTTCCTTTGACGGAGAGACAGTGAATCACTTGTTTCAACTGACACCTGTTGTCAGAGGCCAAACACAGGTGAGACGTCACAGGGCAGTTGGTAAATTCATTCCACTTATTGTGTTGAGATTTTTTAGCACAGTATTTGGGGTGCATCAACCATCACTGTAGGCACCAGACAGTAATGGGAGCACCCTGGAATCTGAAGTCTGGGATACCACACAAGTTCTTTCTAGGTGAGGATCCCAGGTATGATATTTAGATCACTCGTTTGAAATATAACAACTCATAGCAACCATTAGACATAGAATGCCAGAATGGGTGAAAAACAGCTGGCAATGGTACAGCTACAGTACACTGAAGAAGCTTCAAAACTACAACTCCTTTGGAATTATCAACTGCTGTAGACTGATTCTGATCTGCAAGAGAACAGAAGAATTTCACAAATGAGACTAATGTGGGGGATAATGACAGGAAGTGTCGCATTCTACTGCTGTCACAGAGAATAGTCATATGAGAAGTGGAAAATATGGCAGTTCACAAAGTGTCCTAGAAACACAGAATTTTGGTGTATCTAGGCTATGATGGACAAAAGAATATATACAGAAACGAACAGGCTCTTTAACCTCCACATGTGTGGTCAAGGTATTTCGGAAAACCAGTATGAGGAGTCTTGCAGCTTTTGGTAGGGATCCTAAACACAGAAAATGGAGGCGCCAACATACTGCTGGCACAAGACAACAGGTTAAACGAAAATTTGTTTGTGAGCCCTGAGACATGAGTCAGCTGTTGAGGAGACACAAAGCATGCCTTAATCAACACAAGTACAGTTAACTCTGCCATAACAGAGTCCTTTTATGAGATATTAGCTTACCCACATGAAGTTGGCACACTCTTGGTCACAGAAATAAGAATTAGGAGGAGCCACTGGGTCACAATCAAAAACAGAGGAAAAGCAAGCACTCTCACCTCTAGTCTGAGTCATTCCAATTGTTTCATCCAGTTTCAAATGTCCGAATCTGACAGAGAACTTACCCTTGGATGCAATCTTACTTGCACAACACCATGCGGTTATAGATTGTGGGAAAGTTACCACAGTGAGGACTGATGGCAGAAATTTCATGCTGGCTGTGAAGCAATGAGCCAGGATATGGACGCTTCCTGAAGAGAATCCTACATGAGGGCTGGCCATTGCTGTGGAAGAGCAGTAGCCCAGGTAGAAACCCCAGGCCTGCATGCTCCAAGTTGACTAGCCTCTGCAGATGCTGATTCAATCCTTCATGATAAAGTGAATGTAAACAGCCGTTTGAGCTCCAGGCAGTAAAATAGTATCAAATAAGTGACTTTAAAGATGATCCAATGTACATTGCCACAATATCTTGAAAATTTGTTAAATTTTATCTTTTATATTTTTTTAACAGATGTTTGGGCACTCTCACTTTTTAAACTAAGTATATATTTTCATTTTATTTTGTATTTTGATGATGTACACTTAACCAATGTCTGTTCACTTATTATGTATTATAGTTAACATTTGGACTAGTCAGTCACTTTACAATGTTCTTCACTAGATGGATTCATTTTCAATTGTAGTTTGGCAGTCACTATTTTTGTGTGGCTGCCTTCTACCACCAGATCATTCCGTATCTCGGCTTCATGTGTGGTGGCCACGTGCCCACAGCCTAGTTGTGCGGCCGTCATGCACCCCATGGTGTAAGTTATCTTATTTTGTGGCTATCTACTGTGGGATTCGTGTTTTTATTCTGGGTAACCTGACTGTAGCAACTTCATATTTATAGTTGGACAGTGAATCTGCATATTATCATAACAATAAGCCTTAAGCCTATACAACCTCTTATTAGAGAGTTTTTGTTTTCCCTTTCACAGTCTAATGCACCTGAAGATGGGATAAAAATTCTGTGAAACCAGTCATATTTTGAAACCAATAAAACTATGTACAACAGAAGCAGCTGGTTACCTGATTCTGCTATGTTCAGCTCAGTTCTGGATGTCCTTCCTCAAAATCTTATTTTGGCTACAGTTTTTGTCCTTGTTATCTGGAAGTACTTGGAAGAGTTTGATTGCCCTATAAGAGTAATTCCAGACAATGCTCCTCAGTGTATTCCAGTTACTTGGTAAAAATAAAAATAAAAATAAAATACAGCAACTAAAAATTAAAATTGTAGAACTAGCTCCTGTCATGGTGCAGGGAACTTTATAGATATGTGGTTGCATGAAGAAGGGAAACTAACATGGAATCACTGCTATACTAAATACTCTAGGTGGCTGAGCACCTTCCTTAGTTTGAGGCCATTACTGAACAGCTGCATTCATTCATCCATGGGTTTAATCACCCTTAGAGTTGATTATTGGCAGTCTGCTATTCACACCAAGAGAAAAAGTTATTATCTACATCTACATCTACATCCATACTCCGCAAGCCACCTGACGGTGTGTGGCAGAGGGTACTTTGAGTACCTCTATCGATTCTCCCTTCTATTCCAGTCTCGTATTGTTCACGGGAAGAAAGATAGTCGGTATGCCTCTGTGTGGGCTCTAATCTCTCTGATTTTATCCTCATGGTCTTTTCGCGAGATAACATAGGAGGGAGCAATATACTGTTTGACTCCTCGGTGAAGGTATGTTCTTGAAACTTCAACAAAAGCCCGTACCGAGCTACTGAATGTCTCTCCTGCAGAGTCTTCCACTGGAGTTTATCTAGAATCTCCGTAATGCTTTCGTGATTACTGAATGATCCTGTAACGAAGCACGCTGCTCTCCGTTGGATCTTCTCTATCTCTTCTATCAACCCTATGTGGTACAGATCCCACACTGGTGAGCAGTGTTCAAGCAGTGGGTGAACAAGTCTACTTTAACCTACTTCCTTTGTTTTTAGATTGCATTTCCTTAGAATTCTTCCAATGAATCTCAGTCTGGCATCTGCTTTACTGGTGATCAACTCTATATGATCATTCCATTTTAAATCACTCCTAATGCCTACTCCCAGATAATTTATGGAATTAACTGCTTCCAGTTGCTGACCTGCTATATTGTAGCTGAATGTTAAAGGATCTTTCTTTCTATGTATTCACAGCACATTATACTCATCTACACTGAGATTCAATTGCCATTCCCTGCACCATGCCTCAATTCATTGCAGATCCACTGCAGCATCATCCGCAAAAAGCCTCAGTGAACTTTTGATGTTATCCACTAGGTCATTTATGTATACTGTGAATAGCAATGGTCCTACAACACTCCCCTGCGGCACACCTGAAATCACTCTTACTTCGGAAGACTTCTCTCCATTGAGAATGACCTGCTGCGTTCTGTTATCTAGAAACTCTTCAATCCGATCACACAATTGGTCTGATAGTCCATTGCTCTTACTTTGTTCATTAAACGACTGTGGGGAACTGTATCAAACGCCTTGCGGAAGTCAAGAAACACAGCATCTACCTGTGAACCCATGTCTATGGCCCTATGAGTCTCGTGGACGAATAGCGCGAACTGGGTTTCACATGATCGTCTTTTTCGAAACCCATGCTGATTCCTACAGAGTAGATTTCTAGTCTCCAGAAAAGTCATTATACTCGAACATAATACATGTTCCACAACTGATCGATGTTAGATATATAGGTCTATAGTTCTGCACGTCTGTTCAACGTCCCTTCTTGAAAACGGGGATGACCTGTGCCCTTTTCCAATCCTTTGGAATGCTACGCTCTTCTAGAGACCTACGATACACTGCTGCAAGGAGGCGGGCAAGTTCCTTCACGTGCTCAGTGTAAAATCAAACTGGTATCCCATCAGGTCCAGCGGCCTTTCCTCTTTTGGGCGATTTTAATTGTTTTTCTATCTCTCTGTCATCTATTTTGATATCTACCATTTTGTCATCTGTGCGACAATCTAGAGAAGGAACTACAGTGCAGTCTTCCTCTGTGAAACAGCTTTGGAAAAAGACATTTAGTATTTCGGCCTTTAGTCTGTCATCCTCTGTTTCAGTACCATTTTGGTCACAGAGTGTCTGGACATTTAGTTTTGAACCACATACCGCTTTGACATAAGACCAAAATTTCTTAGGATTTTCTGCCAAGTCAGTACACAGAACTTTACTTTTGAATTCATTGAACGCCTCTTGCATAGCCCTCCTCACACTACATTTTTCTTCGTGTAATTTTTGTTTGTCTGCAAGGCTTTGGCTATGTTTATGTTTGCTATGACGTTCCCTTTGCTTCTGCAGCAGTTTCCTAACTCGGTTGTTGTACCACGGTGACTCTTTTCCATCTCTTACAATCTTGCTTGGCACATTACTCATCTAATGCATATTGTACGATGGTTTTGAACTTTGTCCACTGATCCTCAACACTATCTGTACTTGAGACAAAACTTTTGTGTTGAGCCATTAAGTACTCTGAAATCTGCTTTTTGTCACTTTTGCTAAACAGAAAAATCTTCCTACCTTTTTTAATATTTCTATTTGCAGCTGAAATCATCGATGCAGTAACTGCTTTATGATTGCTGATTTCCTGTTGTACGTTAACTGTTTCAAATAGTTCGGGTCTGTTTGTCACCAGAAGGTCTAATATGTTATCGCCACGAGTCGGTTCTCTGTTTAACTGCTCAAGGTAGTTTTCAGATAATGCACTTAAAAAAATTTCACTGTATTCTTTGCCCTGTCACCTGTTATAAACATTTGAGTCTCCCAGTCTATATACGGTAAATTAAAATCTCCACCCAGAACTATAATATGGTCGGGAAATCTACTGGAAATATTTTCCAAATTTTCTTTCAGGTGCTCTGCCACAACAGCTGCTGAGCCAGGGGGCCTATAGAGACATCCAATTACCATGTTTGAACCTGCTTTAACCGTGACCTTCACCCAAATTATTTCACATTTCGGATCTCCATCAATTTCCTTCAATATTATTGCACTTTTTATCACTATAAACACGCCTCCCACTTCACTGTCCAGCCTGTCTCTGCGGTATACATTCCAATCTGAGTTTAGAATTTCATTACTGTTTACATCTGGTTTCAGCCAACTTTCTGTCCCTAGTACTATGTGGACATTGTGACCATTTATTAATGAGAGCAGTTCTGGGACCTTTCTATAGACGCTCCTGCAGTTTACTGTCACCACATTAATATTGTTATTGCCTGTTGCGTTTTGCCTACTACTACCTTGCCGCATCTCAGGAGGCACCTTGTCGGGCCTAGGGAGGGAATTCTCTAACCTAAAAATCCCACATGTGCACTCCACACATACTCCCCTAACCTTGTAGCCATTTCCTGCATGTAGTGCAAGCCTGACCTATTCAGGGGGTCCCTACATTTCTCCACCCGATAGCGGAGGTCGAGAAATTTGCACCCCAGATCGCAGAATCATCTGAGCCTCTGGTCTAAGCCTTCCACTCGGCTCCAAACCAGAGGACTGCGATCGGTTCTGGGAACGATACTACAAATAGTTAACTCAGATTCCCCTCCGTGAGCGAGGCTTTCCGCCTTCACCAACTCCGCTAACCGCCTGTATGAACTGAGGATGACCTCTGAACCCAGACGGCAGGAGTCATTGGTGCTGACATGAACAACAATTTGCTGTCGGGTGCACCCAGTGCCCTCTATTGCTGCCGGCAGGGCCTCCTCCACATCTCGGATGAGACCCCTCCCGGCAAGCAGACAGAGTGAACACTGGCCTTCTTCCCCGACTTTTCCGCTATTTCCCTACTGGGCTCCATCACCTGCCTAACATTGGAGCTCCCAATCACTAATAATTCCCTCCCCCCACATGCCTGCTTGGACCTTGCTGAACACCTCATGTGCTGCGAACGCCGCTGAACCTGCCACTTGCCTTGAGGAGAGGGTGGCCCAACCGCGCCCGGTACCCGCGAAGATGTCTCAACAGCAGGGACCGTGGGTGAAGCATGTAACACCTGGGGTGTACCATGCGACGCACCAGACTCCCCACTGCCACTACACTTCGAGGCAGCAGCTTGAAGATGGCTGGCCATGGCCATCAACACGCTTAGCTGTTCGCGAACAGTGGCCAGCTCCTCCTGTGTCCGTACACAGCAGTCACACATCCTATCCACCCTAAGAAATCAACAATTTACTGTAGAGAGTTAATCAACTTCTAACTAGACTGCTAATTCACTAAAGGTGGCTGATAGGTGACTAAACTGTGGTTACTAGACACTTCTTGTTGAAAACAATGAAAATAAGCACTACTTGTCTCTGGTCTGTGTTCAAAACAAACACTAGCACTACTGGCGCTACAGCTGACTAAAGGAACTCTCTCTGACTGTATTCAAAACAAACACGAAATCTATGGAACACTATGTCTAGAACTCGAAAATTAAAGCTTTCTAAAAGCAAAAACACACAGAAAAAGAACTGACAAGTAAGAAAAATACAGTTAATACACACATCAAAAGGAAGGAGAAACAGATAAAGTAGAATCACAATCAGAATAGGGAATTTACTATTTTTGAATTGGGACAGTTAGTGTTAGTTTGTGACCACCAAAAGACTGATCCACTTGAGAAACAAAATGCTCAAGTTCTGTATGTTATACAGTAGTCCCTACAAAGTGATAATGAGAATAGATCATCACTCATATACTTTTGAAGATCTGGACTCCGGAATGCCCAAAGGCATGCATTGCATTGGAAACTACTTTCCTCGAATAGGAGTAACGAACTTATTCCATTCTGCTTACGTGTAGACAATCTAGATAATCCACTATTATAAAAAGATCACTGAAAACAGCCAGGTAAGTAGTAAATTAGAACATACGTACCTTGTTTACAATAATTGTCTTCGTTACTGGCTGTCTGAGAAGGTGTTAACTGTTTTTCTTATTTGTATGCATTTAAACGTACGTGTTTAGGTGAGTTGGTTGGGCAGTAGATGACTCTTTAGCCCTGTGCCATAGTTCTGTAGTCGGTGGATCACTTAGGGAAACTGAAGCAAAGGCCCACGGTTAGATGAAGTTCTGACAACTGCAGAGGTAGCTCACAACATAAAAGCCGGATTTAAATCCCTCTCCATTCAAACAGCCAATGGTTTTTATTTAGAGTGAGCTCTTACTCAGCCACCCATTACTGTCTACGTGGTCTGTAAGGGCACTGGCTATTAAGGATTGGGTTTATCCTTGAAAGAACTTTTCACCTTGACTAGACTGCTTGGCCTGATGCCACGTTAGCGGATCATCACTATAAATAATGGATACCATGGCCAGGATGTAATCAGTTTGTAGAATGTAAGATGGAGAGAGAGAGAGAGAGAGAGAGAGAGAGAGAGAGAGAGAGAGAGAGAGAGTGAGAGAGAGAGGGGGGGGGGAGGGAGAAACATGGCTTCATTAATTGTGTGTTGATGGGCTGGTGGAATATGCTGCAGGCGACTTCATATCCACAATCACAGCCATAGCCAACCACCTCTACATCTGGAAACATCCAGGCAGCTTTTCAGAAAGCTGGAATAGAAGATGTGGTCACAGTCTAAAATAAAAAATTCTTTCTTTGCTTTCCATTCTACTTTATCTATTTTTGAACTCTGGATGCCACAAGTTAAAAACCACTTCATCTGTTTTATGCTTTTCATTAATTTTGTAGTTGTTGGAACACTACTTAAATTATTCAAAAGTAAAAATAGTTCTTATTGCCCATATAGTGTACTAAACATTTATTTACCTTCACATATTCCCCCTATAGGGCTTTATAAACCACTTCACATGTTTTGGGAATTATTTTGGTTGATATGCAATGTGATATTTGAGTACTGTGCTGTAAACTAGAGTAGTTCTTTCATGCACCAAGAAATCGTGCAGTGTCACAGTTTGCCTGTCTTCTGCACAAACAGCATTTCTCAAACGAGTACACTGTTTTGTAATATGAGAAGCCACTTTACTGAGCAGATACTGAAATACACTTCCACTTCCATTCATAAGTAATATGCGTATTAAGACTTGACTTCCTCCACTTGCAGCTTTTGTAACAGATTGTACTGAATGCTTTTATTATCTCGATGTAATACCTATGGCTTCATCCAAGTATGTTTCCTTTTTTTCTGCCACTTTTCTTCCAAATATGTACACAATGCAATTGTGGTACTAGCAACTGGAGTGCATAACACCCAAGTTTTTGTCCACCATATTGAAATTTAATGAAAAATATGATGACAGTGTAATACCCCCTTTTAGTGCCACATCAAAGATCTTTGTCAAAGAAATCTGACAAATATTTTTTGATCACATTTCATTGTCAAAGAAATATGATTGTGTAATACTGGCCTAACAGAGCTTAAGGAATATGTTCTGAAACAGAGGGTTTGGCATGCAATATACAACTGTTTTGTTCTAAATCCACTACTATAATGTTCTTGCAATACCTTAGTTGGTGTAGGCTAGCTCTAAGACTTCCCCTGTGTTTTCATAGCAGACAAAAGATCACCTGATACTAGTGAACTAGCTGTGCCAAAGGCCATTTGGGACATTGGTTCTTCAGTTGTGAGGA
This sequence comes from Schistocerca serialis cubense, assembly GCF_023864345.2. Lineage (NCBI taxonomy): Eukaryota > Metazoa > Arthropoda > Insecta > Orthoptera > Acrididae > Schistocerca > Schistocerca serialis. The sequence continues at coordinate 371,117,264 of NC_064639.1, forward strand.
TATGCAATTTTCACTATTAAGAAGCACCTTGAAGAGTTCTGTCAGAACCTGCTGTGCCTCTCCAGATCCAAGAAAAAAGAAAGGAATTGTCAAGAAATTTTGTGGCCTCCTTGTGTGTAAATTTAGGAATTTGGAACAATGAACAAAGACAAACCTGTGCTAAGGGAAAAAGACTATAAATTTCCCAATGCTGTGAGATGAGACACCTGAAATCTCTACAGCTTTAGAATTAGATATTGACATTAAGAGTAAACCTGAGCAGATTTAGTGGTGTCAACATTTGTGATAGGTTTTACTGTTAAGTGTCTGGGTTCGGGTGCAAAGAATAACATCCTTTGTTGCCTAATGATATTAATTAACATGGTGTTGAATGAATTAGCATCCATTAAGTTTTACCCAGGTTCAAGGCTGCATAAATATAGCAAAGTCTTGTTAAGACTGCTTTGAATTAAGGCAAAGAGACTAATTTTGTTAAAGGAAGTGTATTGCAGTAGACCAGAGGAGATCTACATGTTAAGAAAGATCATTGGTTTTAGTTCTAAGTGAAAGTGCAAATGTTCATAATCACTAATTTAATTTTATGTTGGCAAATTTTTATTACTAGCATCAATCAACTGACTGCCTTGTCTGATCAAATAAACAGAGTTATATGCACTCACCAGTAGGAAGTGGGTCCGTTACAATAACTGACGTAATGTAATAAGAATAAAAGGAAATCTCTCTCTCTCTTACACACACACACACACACACACACACACACAGTGGATGTCAACTGAGTGCAAAGCCAACAGTCCTTCTTGGGTCTAGTAGGTGGCTAGATTTGCTGGTGCCATTGGTGCTAGAGGGTTGGGTTGTTTTGGGGAAGGAGACCAAACAGCGAGGTCATCAGTCTCATCGGATTAGGGAAGGACGGGGAAGGAAGTCGTCCGTGCCCTTTGAAAGGAACCATCCCGGCATTTGCCTGGAGCAATTTAGGGAAATCACGGAAAATCTAAATCAGGATGGCTGGACGCGGGATTGAACCGCCATCCTCCCGAATGTTGGAGCTAGAGGTTTGGTAGCATGCAAATTTGGGTAGTCTCCTGCTTCTTCTTCTTCTTTTTTTAAGAGCCAATAAAACTGTGTGAACCTCATCTCACTCTCACTCTGTGCCCGTACTTCATTCAGATTAGATCTTGGTAGAGACAGAGTCAACCTGTATAGGATTAAGAAGATGGACTTTAATTAGACGAGCTGGAGCTGGTAGCCTTGGGTGTCCACCTTGGTCTGCTTTATGATGCTGACTGATGCACAGTTTGGCAAATGTTGGTGAGCAGAGTAAGTCATGTTTTATGGAACATTGACTTTACCAACTGCATCACAATATTATTAATATTTCCAGCAGCCACAGTTGCTGCCTACTCTCCAGGCTTTGTAGCTAAACTAGGTAAAGGAATTATGTCAGGAGCTTAGTTCTCCATTTCAGTTCTCATTATAGCTATGTCTACTTTGCTCTTTCCAATTACCTATCAAGCCTTTGGCTATGGCGAGGCATTCATCTTTATGAACAAGTTGCGCCCCCATTATGCACCTCTTATGAATGACTTCCTTCAGGATAACGATACCGCTCGACTAGAGTGGCCAGCATGTACTCCAGACATGAACCCTATCGAACATGCCTGGGATAGGTTGAAAAGGGCTGTTTATGGAAGACATGACTCACCAACCACTCTGAGGGATCAACACCGAATCGCCATTGAGGAGTGGGACAATCTGGACCAACAGTGCCCTGATGAACTTGTAGATAGTATTCCACGATGAATACAGCCATGCATCAATGCAAAACGACATGCTATTGGGTATTAGAGGTACCAGTGTGTACAGCAATCTGGACCACCACCTCTGAAGGTCTCGCTGTATGGTGGTACAAAATGCAATGTGTGTTTTTCGTGAGCAATAAAAAGGGTGGAAATGATGTTTATGTTGATCTCTATTTCAATTTTCTGCACAGGTTCCAGGACTTTTTTTGATGTGTGTATCTTCAGATACTTTGGAGATGCCATGACAAGGAAGGATATGAATTTTACTGCTGCTCATTTCACTTGCAGCAATTTACAGTGATCTCTTAGCTTCTGCCTAACAACATACTCAGAAATCTGTACATATTTGGAAAATGAACAGCCACACATTTATTTCATCCGTCGTTTTGTAATCAGATGGAAAAATAAATAACGTTGAACATTTCAGAATATATTTGTATTACATTAATAAGAAAATCTCACAATGTGTTAAAATGATGTAGTAGAAATAGAATTAAAAAGAACTAGGATACAGTCGGATGCAAAACTGTTTTCTTTGACTCTAAACCACTTCTTTGTCCACTAAGCTATAACAAAACAATGTGTTTTCTGTCTTTTGCGTCATCTTAGTATCTTTGAAGACTTATACTGTTGATGCCTCGTTAACTGATTTTAATTATAAAGGTGATGTATTTGTGGTAAATCTTCAGCCTCCAACATCATCTATAGTCAGAAGCAATAATTGTTGTGCTACCTACCTTACCTGCAATAGGAACAGATCAGTTTCAGTTTATGATTAAAATTTCTGTTAAAAATTCCCATGAAGTTTTAAGATGCAATACCTGTTTTAGTCATTGTTTCCCTCTCTGTATCAGTCTAACTGTTTACTGAACAGTCTTTCTTTATGGCTTCTTATTATGTTAGTTTGTTCAACCCACTGTCCCAGTGCTCCTTTATTTTCTGCTGTGTATTTATCTCAGCCACAATCATAAAGTTACGATGATAAAGTAATGAGACAGGTTAGAAAAAACTGGCCAAGTGCAAGCAGGACTCTCACATTGAGGGTTTTGACAAACTGCAAGGACAGATTCCTGACTGGAAATGAAGGCAAAAAGGTCCTATGAACAAGTCTGGAAATGGACAGTGTGCATACAACAACAACAAACCGTCCTGGAACACAGTACAGAACTGCATTGCATCTATGTCATAACAGATGTTCAGAAAGTGACCTCCATGGGGTTGCAGGTGGTACGGACAGTAGTGGTTGCCATGCAAGATACACATAATTGTACATTGGCTTACACCATGTTGGCAGGCCACTTGCCTGGAGCTTGCACCAGGGTTCGTAACAATATTCTTAGAACCCAGTCTCCCAAATTCGGTGTATGCAAGTCTGCTGCCTCCGTACACATTTGTGTGCTTGAAAGCACCCATGATCACGTAAATGCCCAAAAAGGGCTTAAAATGTTGTGTGATGTGGCTGGTGTCTGTGAGAGAACTTATTTTGGTATAGCTATGCTGCCTCTTGACTGTTTCCATCTGCTTGGCCATCCACAATCACCATCTCGGCTTGTTCCTGATGTGAATGCTTGACCATTCTGCTGCAGGAACACACTGTACATGATCAGAGGAACTGTATTCATCTGCGCCATTTATCATGGCAATGACGCATTTGAGGACACACATTCACAGGAAATTTTTTCAATCCATTTACTGTAAGGAATTGATGCCTGCAGTTTGTTGGTTTTATTGACTTTTCACCCTGCATATATCATCCTGGGAATCTAGAATCTCAACACATTTTGGCCATTTTCAAAACAGACACTGGCAAGATACTGGTTTGACGAACGCCAAGATCTTATCAACATCCCTACAATAGTTCCTCAGTCTAGCCGAAACACACAAAAAGAAGCGAGCAGGGGACTTCACTTTATATAAATAGATGTAGAAGTACAATTTACATATTATGTTTGCATGCAGTAATGTTCGTACATTATGCTTTTGACAGGTGGTGAATGCAATGTACAGTCTCTCAAAAAGCTATTTTTCATGTGACACAATTACAATTGTCAGATATTTTTACTTTACTTGTAATATGAAACCTTGCTTCTTGCCAAATTTCACGGTTCTACGCCAGTGGGAAGTACCCTACAGGTTTTAATGAGAATGTTTTCTATTATCAAAATATGTTACATAAATGGCCACACCTTTTGACTGAACTGGCTGAGAAGCTTAAAATTTTTACACTGGTAAGGGATCATAGACCTTAATATAACATAAGTTTGAACTTGATACTTTTACACACATGGACAACAAAAAAATCCTATAAGGGTTCCATATTTACAGACTGAAGCACAGAACCCTGAAAACAGCTTTACTTACACTTTTAAACAACTCCACTGGTATCACTTTCAAACTAACTCCTTGTGCCTGAACATACTTATTCTGTCGGTGTCTCCATTGTTGGTAGCAGGGAATTCGTCTTCTGTTATACCAGCAAAAGGCCTTTTACAGTGGGTTCGATGTCTTGTACTGTTACAAAATGGTCTACTTTAATGGCTGATTTCACTTTTGAGCATAAAAAAAGTCACACGGCCCATGTTGGGTGAAAAATGGTTCAAATGGCTCTGAGCACTATGGGACTTAACATCTATGGTCATCAGTCCCCCTAGAACTTAGAGAACTACTTAAACCTAACCAACCTAAGGACATCACACACATCCATGCCCAAGGCAGGATTCGAACCTGCGACCGTAGCGGTCACGCGGTTCCACACTGAAGTGCCTAGAACCGCACGGCCACACCAGCCGGCCATGTCGGGTGAATAAGGTGTGGTAGGATGGTACATTACTTGTACAGGATCCTGTTAGCAATTTGTGGATGAACATGATGAGCCTGTTTTTGAAGTCTTTTGAGAATTTCTTGGCAATAGTACTGATTTACTGACTCACCTGGAGGTAACCACTCTTTGTGCACAAAACCCATGGAGTCAAATGAACACACAAGCATGCAATTCACATTTGACTTTAACATGTGAGCTTTCTTTGGTCTCTGCAATTACTTCAAACATCATTGTGAACTTCTGACATTTTGTCTTGGGATCATACCATAGAAAACATCACCAGTGATAACTCTGTTCAGCAATTCTGGGTTCAAGCCATTAGTTCCAACAGATCAACAATTACAGCTCTCTACTGATCATTTTGTCGCCGTGTGGTTGTTTTTGGGAACTATTTTGGCACACTGTTTTCTCATACCCGGTTTTTCAATCGTCATTTTTACATCCTTCATCAGCTCACACAAGTTCCCTCACCCTGTCATCTGTTTGTCGCCCCCTGTTTGTACTGTTGGTCGCCCACTGCAGTGTTCATTTTCAGCATTGGTTTGGCTTTCAGAAAACTTGGTAAGACCTTGTTTCCAAAAGTCTGTTGATACTTCTCACAGTGCATCATTCTCACAGAGTTTCACACAGCAAGAGATGGCATACTGCTGCACAGTATTTCAAGATTCCATTGTTGCACCAAGAAGCAAACACAGAACTTCACATTTCATGGTGCTACTCCTGGAGAACATTGTAGGCAGCCACTTGTGGCTGTGATGGGAAAAGACCTAGCTCACACACTGCCTATTTAAGCCATTATTGGGAGGAAAAAAAATCTGTCACATAACTTTATTGTTGTACATCATGTTGTTGTTATTGTTGTTGTTGTGGTCTTCAGTCCTGAGACTGGTTTGATGCAGCTCTCCATGCTACTCTATCCTGTGCAAGCTTCTTCATCTCCCAGTACTTACTGCAACCTACATCCTTCTGAATCTGCTTAATGTATTCATCTCTTGGTCTCCCTCTATGATTTTTACCCTCCACTGCTAAATTTGTGATCCCTTGATGCCTCGGAACATGTCCTACTAACTGGTCCCTCCTTCTTGTCAAGTTGTGCCACAAACTCCTCTTCTCTCCAATTCTTCAATACCTCCTCGTTAGTTATGTGGCCTACCCATCTAATCTTCGGCATTCTTCTGTAGCACCACATTTCGAAAGCTTCTATTCTCTTCTTGTCCAAACTATTTATCGTCCATGTTTCACTTCCATACATGACTACACTCCATACAAATATTTTCAGAAATGACTTCCTGACACTTAAATCTATATTTGATGTTAACAAATTTCTCTTCTTCAGAAACGCTTTCCTTGCCATTGCCAGTCGACATTTTATATCCTCTCTACTTTGATCATAATCAGTTATTTTGCTCCCCAAATAGCAAAATTCCTTTACTACTTTAAGTGTCTCATTTCCTAATCTAATTCCCTCAGCATCACCCGACTTAATTCGACTACATTCCATTATCCTCGTTTTGCTTTTGTTGATGTTCATCTTATATCCTCCTTTCAAGACACTGTCCATTCCGTTCAACTGCCCTTACAAGTCCTTTGCTGTCTCTGACAGAATTACAATGTCATCGGCGAACCTCAAAGTTTTTATTTCTTCTCTATGGATTTTAATACCTACTCCGAATTTTTATTTTGTTTCCTTTACTGCTTGCTCAATATACAGATTGAATATTGGGGAGAGGTTACAACCCTGTCTCACTCCCTTCCCAACCGCTGCTTCCCTTTCATGTCCCTAGACTTTTATAACTGCCATCTGGCTTCTGTACAAAATTGTAAATAGCCTTTTGCTCCCTGTATTTTACCCCTACCACCTTTAGAATTTGAAATAGAGTATTCCAGTCAACATTGTCAAAAGCTTTCTCTAAGTCTACAAATGCTAGAAACATAGGTTTGCCTTTCCTTAATCTTTCTGCTAAGATAAGTTGTAGGGTCAGTATTGCCTCACGTGTTCCAATATTTCTATGGAATCCAAGCAGATCTTCCCCCAGGTTGGCTTCTACTAGTTTTTCCATTCGTCTGTAAAGAATTTGCGTTAGTATTTTGCAGCTGTGACTTATTAAACCGATAGTTTGGTAATTTTCACACGTGTCAGCACCTGCTTTCTTTGTGATTGGAATTATTATATTCTTCTTGAAGTCTGAGGGTATTTTGCCTGTCTCATACATCTTGCTCACTAGATGGTAGAGTTTTGTCAGAACTGGTTCTCCCAAGGCCATCAGTAGTTCTAAAGAAATGTTGTCTACTCGCGGGCCCTTGTTTCGACTCAGGTCTTTCAGTGCTCTGTCAAACTCTTCACGCAGTATTGTATCTCCCATTTCGTCTTCATCTACATTCTCTTCCATTTCCACAATATTGTCCTCAAGTACGTCGCCCTTGTATAGACCCTCTATATACTCCTTCCACCTTTCTGCTTTCCTTTCTTTGTTTAGAACTGGGTTTCCATCTGAGCTCTTGATATTCATACAAGTGGTTCTCTTTTCTCCAAAGGTCTCTTTAATTTTCCTGTAGCCAGTATATATCTTACCCCTAGTGAGATAAGCCTCTACATCCTTACATTTGTCCTCTAGCCATCCCTGTTTAGCCATTTTGCATTTCCTGTCAATCTCATTTTTGAGACATTTGTATTCCTTTTTGCCTGCTTCATTTACTGTATTTTTATATTTTCTCCTTTCATCATTAAATTCAATATTTCTTCTGTTACCCAAGGATTTCTACTAGCCCTCGTCTTTTTACCTACTTGATTCTCTGATGCTTCACTACTTCATCCCTCAGAGCTACTCATTCTTCTTCTACTGTATTTTTTCCCCCCATTTCTGTCAATTGTTCCCTTATGCTCTCCCTGAAACTCTGTACAACCTCTGGTTTTATCAGTTTGTCCAGGTCCCATCTCTTTAAATTCCCACCTTTTTGCAGTTTCTTCAGTTTTAATCTACAAGCACATAACCAATAGATTGTGGTCAGAGTCCACATCTGCTCCTGGAAATGTCTTACAATTTAATACCTGGTTCCTAAATCTCTGTCTTACCATTATATAATCTATCTGATACCTTCTAGTATCTCCAGGATTCTTCCATGTGTACAACCTTCTTTTATGATTCTTGAACCAATTGTTAGCTATGATTATGTTATGTTCTGTGCAAAATTCTACCAGACGGCTTCCTCTTTCATTTCTTTCCCCCAATCCCTATTCACCTACTATGTTTCCTTCTCTCCCTTCTCCTACTCTCGAATTCCAGTCACCCACGACTATTAAATTTTCGTCTCCCTTCACTACCTGACTAATTTCTTTTATCTCATCATACATTTCATCAATTTCTTCATCATCTGCAGAGCTAGTTGGCATATAAACTTGTACTACTGTAGTAGGTGTGGGCTTCGTGTCTGTCTTGGCCACAATAATGTGTTCACTATGCTGTTTGTAGTAGCTTACCCACACTCCTATTTTTTTTATTCATTATTAAACCTACTCCTGCATTACCCCTATTTGATTTTGTATTTATGGCCCTGTATTCACCTGATCAAAAGTCTTGTTCCTCCTGCCACCGAACTTCACTAATACCCACTATATCTAACTTTAACCTATCCATTTCCCTTTTTAAGTTTTCTATCCTACCTGCCCGATTAAGGGGTCTGACATTCCACACTCCGATCCGCAGAACGCCAGTTTTCTTTCTCCTGGTAACGCCGTCCTCTTGAGTAGTCCCCTCCTGGAGATCCGAATGGGGGACTATTTTACCTCCGGAATATTTTGCCCAAGAGGACACCATCATCATTTAACCACACAGTAAAGCTGCATGCCCTCGGGAAAAATTACGGCTGTAGTTTCCCCTTGCTTTCAGCCATTCGCAGTACCAGCACAGCAAGGCCGTTTTGGTTAGTGTTACAAGGCCAGATCAGTAACTCATCCAGACTGTTGCCCCTGCAACTACTGAAAAGGCTGCTGCCCCTCTTCAGGAACCACACGTTTGTCTAGCCTCTCAACAGATACCCCTCCATTGTGGTTGCACCTATGGTACGGCCATCTGTATCGCTGAGGCACGCAAGCCTCCCCACCAACGGCAAGGTCCATGGTTCATGGGAGAACAAAACTCCAGTGTCTGTATGTAAGTGATCCGACTGCCAATTGCCCGCAATTTTACATCTACATCTACATTTATACTCCGCAAGCCACCCAACGGTGTGTGGCGGAGGGCACTTTACGTGCCACTGTCATTACCTCCCTTTCCTGTTCCAGTCGCATATGGTTCGTGGGAAGAACGACTGTCTGAAAGCCTCCGTGCGCGTTCTAATCTCACTAATTTTACATTCGTGATCTCCTCGGGAGGTATAAGTAGGGGGAAGCAATATATTCGATACCTCATCCAGAAACGCACCCTCTCGAAACCTGGCGAGCAAGCTACACCGCAATGCAGAGCGCCTCTCTTGCAGAGTCTGCCACTTGAGTTTGTTAGCACATAACTACTTTGTTTCCTGTTGTTGACTTTTAGTCTTTTAGCCAGTGTGGGTCAATAGAATACTATGGCTGTCAGTGAATAAGTAGATGAGATGGGGAGGATGGAGGCCGAGGAACTGGGCAGGGGGGACTCTTAACTTGTTCAGCAGCTTTTTAATTAAAACTGATAAATACTGACATTTTTATTTAAACGAATTTCTGACTACAGACAGTGGTTCACAAATGCCTCTGCTGATCAGTCACTATTTAGCTTTATTAGCACATGGCTATACATGAGGTTAGACGTGATATTCTTGTGGGTACTTCACCAAAAAAATTGTAACAGGCTGAGTTGGTATGTCACCAGCTACCTGTGCGCAAGTCGACCACAAGCAGTGGTTCCCCAAAAATGCCAGGATCAGAGTGCTACACACAAGGTAGTGAACATTTGTTCTAGTGAAAAGTCATTACAGAAACTACACACACACACACACACACACACACACAACACACACACACACTCTCTCTGAGTGGAAAATGTAACTGAAACAGGAGATTTGAGCATTTTAAGAGCTTCTCCACTGGAGTTGGCAGCTGAGACAAAGAACGAGTAGAGGCAAATGACTGTTGGTATCAGAAGTACAGCCATAGGATTTTTTCAGTGCAAGGAGGAGAAAAACTGAACATTTGTAAGGGCTTGCTCACTTCAAGGAGCGTCTATTCTTGATTCAGTGAGTCAGTCCGCCTGGGGTTCTGATGATGTTGCCAAGCTCTACACTGATGTGGGCTACTGTGCTGCTCAATACGCAGACAGCTTTCAAACTCCGATAGAGGTTAGTAGTTACAGTCCTTTACCACCTGCAGTGAATTCTACACATCACACCTATGATTCTTCATACTATCATCAGAGCCAGAACAAAGAACGACAATACTGATATGTACCAACCTATGAGCACTAACCTGTTGTCTGCAGGGCAGCAGGTAAGGCTGTGTTCTTCAGTTGTAAGACAGCAACATAGGAATAAATCTTATTTCAACATGCCACAATAACCTATGTATGTTGCCCTCTGTGAAGGTATCTGTGCACAGTTACATACTCATTAAATTTAACTTAAGTTTTAATTACTTTGAGAGTACTTCAGCAGTTATTTTTTTGTGTTGTCTTTCAGAAAAGGGACACATTGATTATTGAATTGACTATTTGATATTTAGTACCCATCATGTCATTTTACCTACTGAATTTTTATGTTTCCCAGTTTTTACATTCAAGTCAAATCGTGTGCAAGCTCAGAGTGTCTCTTTCTGAGATAACTTAGGTGAAAGTAGCAATGTGACACACAACAGACGACCTGAACATATTTTCATAGTTGACCTCAATGCCTTATCACTCAGAAGAGGGACAGCATCAACAGTACATACCATTACAGACAAGTACAAAACAATGTTATTACTTGCCATTATCACTGTGTAATTTGCAATTTCCTTTTATTTCTTCTTCTTCAAAGAAACCAAGTTAGCATTCACTGGAGAAAACTAGAGAAAAACAAAATACCTAAATCCAAATGATTGGTCAGTAATTTGAACTGCCATCTTACCAAATGCGAGCCTCGTGGCTCAACAATGCATGATCTTATGCATTGAGAAATATACAATTTCTATCAATATTTTTCTTTTTGTAAGTATTGCTCAGTTATAGAAGTATTTTTCGTTTTCTCAGATTTGATTTTATCACTTTGTTAACACTTACTTTTTATATTCTGAACGGTGAGAGACCTAACACGCAGAACCACTTCATGTTTCCTCATTGCTATATCCACCATCATAATTTTATATGGTTCCATACACTCTTAGAATGAAATAAAAATAGCACTAACTATGCTAAAATGGTCTCTACCTTAGCTCTTCAGCTTAAATTACAGACCTGTACTAAGTCGTCATTATCTGATTATCCAAGGATGTTTTCCGTTTTTGGGCTCAGCAGCAGCTTGCTTTGTAATGGAATTATACTCCCCAAAGCTACAATCAATGTAGCAGCTGGAAAACAGCCTATTTTACAACCGGTTTTGAACACAGCTCATTTTAATAACAGTGGTATCTATGAATTCATATGAAAATGAATATCTGAAGTTGTCATACTGGACTTGAGCTCAGTTCGTGTGCTTGCAGAAAGTAATCATGAATTAAGGGTCGGTCCGACTTTGTAAAAGTACACAAACTATTGTTCTGCTTTAACATGCAAACATGTTTCACCACCACTGCTACATCATCTGTACGTATTTCTTTTATTTTTATTGTTTATTTCTTTATACATTTTAAATTTTACATTTGTATCCCCTGTTGCTGCCAACCAAAATCGGCCACAGGTCTAAATTAGCACACACGTTTGTTTTTGTGTGCCACATGTGTTTTTGTTGTTTTTATATACTTAGTGACATTTTTCACAAATGAATGGGTGAAAATGTCTAACTACACAAAAAGAACAAAAACGCAATTGGAAGACAAAGCAGACCTGACACAGCTCAGGACTGGCCAGATACTACAATGATGACATTGTGTACTAACTTAGGACAGAGGCTAATTTCAGTTGGCAGCCACAGGACACATACAATTGGGGGGGAGGGGGGGGGGGGGGAGGGAACAATCAGGATGCCACAACCGTGGTGAAACATGTTTTGGTGTTAAAGTAAAACAATAATTCCCTTACTTGCAAAAAAGTGGGTCCATCGTTAATTCATTATTAATGTCTGAAGCTGTTTGTGAAATAAAAGTTGTTTTATACTAGCTGAAATGTTTGGAAGCCTGTGGAGTTTTACTCCATGGTCTGATTACAATTAACAAAATGTCTACTACTTTTTCCTGTACCCACAGCTTCTATGGCAATGATTTCTTTCTTTGTTATCATAAAAAAATGATGTATAGAATCTTTGAGTATCTCTAGGTCTGTCGCTTCAACCTGGATTACAACGGTGTCACACGAAAAAATGAAACCACATTCAAATTTTATAAAACACGATTATGAATTGATTACTGTCATATGGAATCTTCCAGAATAGATGGTCACTCTTGTCTGGGCTTTAATATCACATAGAAGATTTACAGATAAAAGATTGTGCAAGTCTTTGTTATAATATTAATAATTTCACTTTTGTGCAATACATTTATTGCTGCATTTTCCTATAATATTTCAAAATGTAACACAAAAATTACAGCAACAAGGTCACAACACACAAAAAGAAAAATACATAAATTTAATGAGGAGCCTTGCACACTTGCATCACATCCTGGCAAGAACAACGTAAACATTTATTCCTGGTGTTTCCTATATATTACACAAAGACAGTCTATCTGTAACTCCGGTGTCACCACACAAGTTTTATTTACTCAAAAGTGTTTTCTGTCAAAGCTCCTTCCTCAAATGCCGGAAGAGTCAAAGTAGCTGCTACTCCAGCTTGCAATTAAAGCTTCCTCTTTGCTCTCTCCACTCTGACAACAATGACAGTGTTATCTGGCTATATCCTTATCTCCCCTCAATTTCCTTTAATGTAGATGATGAGGGGGACAATGTCACTTTTAAAAATATTTACAGTTTGATATTACTTTCCATCATATTTTATATCATCATAAGATGAACATTTTCAAGTCTCTTGTAACATTCTAGTGACACTAAATGATACTGTGACCTCATATTATTCAAACAATAACAACACTTACATGAAGAGCAAGAACTTAGTTTATAGGGTTTACATATGTTCAAGATACAAACTCATAACATATCAATGTAAAAATGACAGATCACAGTGTACACAGGTAACATTAAATAAATGTCATTACTTATTTAAAATGATTCAATACTGACTTCAATTACATGATGTTCTTTCTCTGTTAAGCAAAACCACTTCCAATATCTCAAAATGATTAATTTCAACATTTTTTGATTATGCACCGCATACACAAATTGAACATTTAAAACTGCTAAAAGACAGAAGACAATTGTGTATTAACAAAGTTTAAAATAATCAGCTCATACACCGCAAGTTCCAAAAATATCACCAAAATAAAGAATTGGTGCTATATATTTACTCAAATACTATCAACTTTTTCACACACAGAGAAGCAGTTAGCTTTTTGGAAAAATGAGTATCACCAAAATTATGTACAGCAACTGGTGTGCTGATAAAAATAAGCTACCGCCACACTGAAACAAAGAAATAAACTAGGATCTCTGTAATTTTTTATGCCTTGGTTGCTAACATCTAACACTTTAGAATACAAACATTTCTAAACTCAACATCCACATTATACTTATTTAACAGCTACTTGCAGGGAACAAAATTAAACTATATAAAAACAAAACAAAACAAAACAAAAGAAAAGAAACAACAATTTAGATCTCTGCTTAGCAATGTGTGAACATCAAAACTTCAATAGCTACGAAATCAGTAATTATCTTACAATTTGTAGGGCAAGTTATAAATATGTCTTTGTACTTTTACAATAGGATACCAACAGATCTTTGGGACATAATGAAATGAAGCTGCATCAGGACCAGAAAACAGTTTCATAATTAACTGATCTCAAACTTGTTTAACTTTGCAAGAAACACTATCTTCCAACCTCTGCGAATGCTGGTTCCTGAAATTTTTATTATTGATTTTCAAAGCAACATGAGAAGCAGCAGAAAAGAACAACTAATGCAAAATTTTAATTGTCTGCACCAGCAGAATATACCTCTGCATGTGCATTTGGGTGACACTTTGCCCTCTACCATTTAAACAACTTTTCTTCTTTTTCTATACTTCTATCTTGTTTTTGCCTATTGACAAACAAACCAGCTGTTTCAAAAGCTTTATATTGCACATAATTTTTTGTGTTTGTATCTGCCCTCCTCAAGTTATTTCATTTATCATTATATTATAGACACCTAACCTCATTCTTAAACAAAATCTTAGCTTTTAAATTCTGTGACAAGAATTACATAATGGACCCACTGTGAAGCACTTGGGGGAGGTAATTTCTATAAGAAAAAATACTGTCAGGAATTGAAATGGGTGCCATGACAACCCAAACTTACTGCATCACCAACAGATCAGCTCTAAATTTAGCTCTCTTTAACACACCAACACATGCAGGCTGTAGTCAGTCAGGTGACACATGAACTGAACACGTTCTGGGCAAAATATGTGGCAAATATGTAAAAATAAAAGTAAGATTTATCTGCATCCCAATACACTGCCCCGCTAAAGAAAAAAGAATTGAAGAAATATATTTTCTTGTGTGTTCAACAAATTTTGTTTCAGTTTATCATGAAAATATAGTCTTTGCAAGAATCATCTAATGGTGTTACCCAACATACAAAACGAACTTACAAGCTTGTTTTTCTCTTAGAAACATTTTCAGAAAAGTAACACTTATCCAGTCACACTGCATAGTATGATTTTGCAGTAAATTAATTGCAAGAGTTTAAAAAATTAGGATGCTTAGTCTGAATAACTGAGTCCCACTTTGACGTTTTACCACATAGTATAGTTTAATGCGTATGTAAAAACAGGTGAACATTGTGGTGTGAGAAAAAAAAAAAAAAACACTATTCCTTAATATTATAATATCAGAAGTTTTGAAAAGCACTTTGTTCACATTATTTTTGGAAATTTATTTCACAGAAAGCATGAGCAATTTATAAAGAAATTCATCATTCTAAATCAGTCTCAAACTACAAAGGCTAAAATGGCCTGTAGTTTTATTCTTCACTTTAAAATTACATAAAAATAAAAATTACTCTTTATTTAAAAATGCCCAAAACTTAATTTGTTTTCCATTTTGTAGTTTTATTCCAGTGAAGTGCCTTCATGGCTGTTAGAATGATTCAAATGTAAATGTCTGTATTCCAGTCTTGTTTAATATGTAAAATTTAGAAATAAAACATGAAATCATGAAACTGTTTCAGATTTGTTGGATATTGCACTCCCACTTAGCCATGTACACATGCAAGAATAATATTAAAACACGTTACATAAGCTACAAGCAATATATATCACCTGTGTTTCACAAATGGAATGTTTGCTTATAAAACTGATATTAAAATATCTTGCACAGGAACAAACAGTGAGGAATATATTTAATCGGAATCATTCATTAAAGATTAATTTTATTACAAGGAAATTCCAGCTGAGAAAATTAAAAGTTTTTTTGAAGTAAAACTGCTGACCAGGAAGCAAAAAGTAAATAATGTTGATATACTTGTATAAAAGCACACACAGTATTCTTGCTTTCAGAACTATCAGCACCTTCCTTGAGGAGGAGAGAGGAGAAAGTTGGAAAAGGTTAAAACGAAATAGTAACTCACACAGACCCCAAGGGGACAGATACTAATCTGTTGTGGGATAACAGGCAGAGGTCGCTCTGTTGTATATAGTTTGTATATTCACCATATCTCATTTATTTTGTGTAAGAGGTATATAGAATAACCAGCAGAAGTGTCAGAGAATATTAGCATAAATAACCTTTTAGAAGTCATCATGTCAGAAGCTCAGTTAATATCAAAGGGAAGCAGATGATACAATATCACTAAACCAGCTGTGTAAGTCTGACCATGTGCTAATAATGATACTGTTCGATCAGTGATATCTCTTGAAACAAGATGTAAGGCTTGAAAGTAGTGCCAACAGTTCAAAGAATGTTAATGAACAGAGACAGAGGAAAATTTTCAAGCAGTCACAAGCTGTGAATGTCTTCAGGAACCATCCAGAGGCTTTGGAGATGTAACTTGACTGGTCACAGACTGAGTATTCGAGTTATGTGCTGTATGATGAGAGTTATAAATAGTCATCAAAGTGACATCCAATTCTATTTTGTAGCTGCAGTCCAGAAACTGGCAACCCATACATTTCTCTCCCGCTCTAGAGGCAAGAAAGTTTTGTTGAATGCCTCCTCAGCTCAAGAGCAACTTCTCATCAATAAATTTATGTACTGTCAAGATACACTTAATTGACAATCTTCCAAGCTAAACTTCATCTTTACACCTGTAATGATTAAAAGGAGTCTCTCCCTCTCACTTTCACAAAGGCTCCGCCATTGAGGCCTGAACCCATGCCTTCGAAGTCCTATTTTTAATGAGGCAGATAATCATTTGTCCACTACGGTGGATCTGTCATGTATATGCCACATATTCATATATCTAAAATATGTCAAGCATTAGTTAGTACCAGCACAGGTGCAGCAGCAGCTGCTGCTGATGAGTGTCTTCTGTGTATGTGGAGGTAACACGTTACTTAATTCACTGCCAAGGGGCTGAGAGAATTTATTGAGTATTCCAGAATAAACCAATGGTTGCACCGTATTTCAGATACTATTATTGACATAAGCACTATGGGGGAGTTGGCATAATTTGAGTGTTAAGATAATGGTCTAAGGGAACAGCTATGATGGAAGACATGGTATATAACATAGGATAGTGACTTCGTGGAGAATGTTCTGGATGCCACAAGATGTTCAACGGAATATGAACTATGAACATCTGTTGTCAAGCAGAGTAGCATATAATCAGCAGAAGCAGACCAAGAGTTAGTTGATAGCCACAATGTAAGGGGGCCATCTTGTCAGAAGCTTGGAGCCTATGAGAGAGTAGTACGAAGTTCTTAGTCTGGAGCTAATTAGAAGTTAACAGCCAGTGAGAGGTTTTGAGTATGCCTAGGTATGGCCATTGCCATGCTGCTCTTCTGAGTCTTGCCTGTGTATTTCAGAACTCTACTGAATGAAGATAGCAATTCGTTCTATGGGTAACCGTAACATAGTGTCTGTCATGGATGAACTGAATTTATTTAATGTGTGAGGGTATTATCATGTATAGAGAACAAGAGCAGGTAACAATACTTAAGAATATTCTGTGAGAGCCTAAGCCAAGCACTTGGGCAGTAGCTTGTGATGGGATGAGGCTGTGTACTCTGTGGTGCCAGTGGGGCAGGCAGCTATAGAGGAAGTAACACATCACCTTCTCCACGGAGTTTACTTACATCCCTCAGATGTAGCCTGTCGAGTTTCCTAGCTTACAAAACCAACTAGTAGTTGTTTTTTGTCTTCCTTGTTTGGGCTTTTAGTAGCTGCTGACGGATCCATGAGTTCTCCACCTTGATCCACAGTTGCAGGTAATTGTCCTGTTCTCAGCTCCCACTCCAGAAAGTGATTGTATTCACCCTTCATTTTAGTTCTTACCTTTGTCGTATTTCAAGTAAGTGAACACAAATGTAATCTTCTTTGGTGTATTAAAACTTGTTGTATTAAACGAAACGTAGTTCTTCTCTTTAAGCACCTTCAGAATCTCCCACGTTTTGAGCCACAGTCTTATCTAAAATTCTAGCTTTGATCTTGTGCACTTAGCCTCTGCTAGATGATCTGACCTCTGCTGACATCTTGAAACGACTCACAGGACACAATCAGAAATAAGTGTTACACTGTTTGGCTTAGATTAGCTCAGCGATGCAACAGATCAGGCAGGTAAAATTTCTGAGTATTCAGGTTGAGTGTAAGAAGAGCACCTCTGGCATATAACATCTATCGTCCTGGGGTCTGAGTGGCCAACCTCTTTCTGCTCCCTCTCCAAAGAAGGAAAGGTTTTAGTTCTGAAAGCTAGGGTAGTTTGTGTTTTGTTGTGTGTGTTTATCAGCATTAATTAACACATCACCCCATGGAAGTATATACTTGCCATAATTCTATTACAATTTATTTCAATTAATGTTTAATACAGATAAAAATCCAATGTCAGTAAAATACTGAATAATCACAATGTGCACAAATTTCTACAGAAATGTGGGGGCAGAGGGAGGAGGAGAGGGTAGGAGGGAGGGAGGGAGGGAGGGAGGGAGGGGGGAGAGAGAGGGAGGGGGGAGAGAGAGGGGGGGGGAGAGGGAGAGAGAGAGAGAGAGAGAGAGAGAGAGAGAGAGAGAGAGAGAGAGAGAGAGAGAGAGAGGGGGGGGGGGGGGGGGAGGAAGAGGAGGAGGAAGAGGAGGAGGAGGAGGAGGAACCTGAAGGAAATAAACTTATGAGTAGAAATGCAGGGAAAATGCAATCTGTTTAGAAAGGAGTAACATGCACAGAACAGAGAAAAATACTAATGTGGCAGTGATGCTCATATTATCACTGAGCAATTAAAACCAAGATAAAGCACATGTCATAAAAACATCAAAGTGTTAGCAAAATTATAGACACTTCACTTCACAGATAGAGAACAAACACTGTGTGAGTTGATTATATAGGTGAACTCAAACAAAATAAATTAAAATCATACATCAAGCAAGAATTTAAGATGGGGTTTAAGGATCAAAAGTAACACACAGTCTTCAATCACCAGCAATATCAACTGGTGCCAATGCTTCAAGTAAATGCCAGTTGGAGGATATCTGAATATTCAAGAATACAATGGTATGACATACTTTCGTGCTGTGTAATGAATGCCCCAATGACAACACTATTGGACAGTAAACAAAGCTCAGTCACACTGTAAAATTCTGCACATACATTATGAAAAGCCTAAAAATGCACAAAAAAAGCTACCTGGCAGATTCAAACTGTTTCATGGAACAGGACTAGAACCTGGCTTGCAGTGCTCTTACCAAGTGAACTGTCCAGCTCACATTACAACTAAAAACATCCAATACAATACAATGTTTCATAACAGTGTACACACTGTTATAAAGTAGAATATTCATTATGAAGCTGCGCCTGTTTCTGAAATGAATTTATGGCATTAGTCCTTAATATCTGATCTTATTGTGAAATAAGGGAATATTTAGAAGAATTTAATCATTAAAGCTTCAACATCCTTGTACAAAAGCAACAGACTTACACAAGTACTTCACATATGACATATTTACATTTTGTCAAATTCTTTGGTTTATGTTGATCACTATATAAACAATGTGTACCACAGCCTTCTCTTGCAGTCAGAAACAATGTCTTCCAATTGTCTTTCATCTCAGTGAATCATAAATGCAAGATTCCTAGGGATATAAGCACGGCCAATGTCAGTACCACACTAAGAAAACTGCCAATTATTATCCACATCTTCAAATTTCTACATCTCGCTTTTTTGTACAGTTGCAATGTCCTCTGACGAAATGTGTTGCCCTGAGAAAAGAAAACAGAAAAGGCACACATAGTAGTTATTAACTGATACATGGGTCGTACATAAGGCTAGAGAACCCCCACCCCCACAGCAATAACTAAAACATAACAAAAATAAATAAAAGAAGTAATTTTCTAACAATTTGTCCATGCCAATAGTTAGCAGCAATAGTAAAATCAAAACAAAGCCTGGTGTTCTGAATTGTAATAAAACTCGAGAAAAACTTTGTTACCACAACGAACTGGCAGATACAGTCTTCATAAAGCCTAACAGTCATACATTAAAAAAAATTTTAACGACATGTAATGTGTAAAAAATTCCATTGCATTACTTGGTGGTGTGAAGGGTGTTTACAGAAACACACTAAAACAGCCACCTGAAACTAGGAGTCACTGGATAAAATAAACAAGCAAACAATTATGCCTCAAAAGTCATCTAACAACAGGCTGTATACGCCTCAGGACAACGGAAAATTGAGGAAAAAACTGGGAATTTTTTCCTCTGGAAGAAAACTGAGAAAAACATGGTAATTTTTTTGGAATTCTGTGAATGGGTAGCCAGCTATTGGCTTGAGAATGTAGAGTTCTCCTACTCATCAGAGGTTGCTGCCCATGCAGTTGACTGTGTGTGTGGTCACCACATGGATTTTCTGGATTAGGCAATGCGCCATACTGCCCAGATGATGGTAGCTGTAGTATAAGTGGAAAATCCAGAGAAATCTGCCCCCTCCCCCCAATAAGACTTTAAAACCCCAGTTATCAACTGCTGAAGCATTCACAACATAGTCAAAGAGTTTGAAGCACTCCCAAAAAAGATGTGCAGTTCACATAATACGACGTCAGGAAAAGTGGTTAAAACCCGAAAATGAACATCACAGTTATCTTTTTCAAGTGCTGAGAGATATGCTACAGGGTATAAGTGGGTAAGAAAAAAATTCCCAGATTCCTGCTTAAAAATATACCTTTTCTTTGGTGTAAATACACTTCTTCCCAAGTGAAAGTACATTTTTTTCCGTGTTAAGTGACTATGTACAGTCTGTTTAGTAAGACCGTGGTCAGGTTAATCAGTATTAACAACTGTCTGGCATCTCTTAAGCATACTTGAGACCAAGTTTTCTGTGCATTTACGTGGATGTGTATTTACGTGGAAGAGACCTCCAAATGTGTCGAACCTGCATTGTCATCTGTCTCAAAGCGAAGATATTTTTCCCCTGCAAGTTCTTCTTGATGTATGACCATACATCTTAAACAGCATTAGTGTCAGGTGACTGTGAGGGACAATTCAGTACCTGCACACCTTTCTCCTTTTTTCCAATTGCTGCAAAGCCTGCTGTGGTGCTTCTGAGCATTGCCCTCCTGTGGCACCCAATCTTCATTTCTATGGACGAGCCAAAGTTTGGCAGTCAGCATCAAACATTTGTGATAAACGCGATGGGTAAGTATCAATTTTAATTTTAATAATCAACAGCCTCAGTTGCACCGTTTACCTAGAATTTACCTAGGTTTTAGTCGGGATAACACAACCTTCTTGAGAATAACAGTAACAACTGTTTGTCCCAACTGAAACCTAGGAAAATTCTAGGTAAACGGCACAACTGAGGCTGAGGCTGTTGATTATTAAAGTTAAAATTAATATTTATACAGCCTCTGACAGGGACGCGAAATGTTGAAGATATTTAAGCGATGCATAAGCTACACTGATGTCTCTTCTTGTGTATAGTCAAGAATTCAAATTAAACTAATGCTTTATTGACATTGCATTAAGGACGAAGGTTTCCTCTCTTGGATTGTGAAAAAACTAAGGTGATACCTTTTACCATCTGTGTGTAAAGCCGATTAAGTTCTTACTTAACAGTTTGTACTATCCCTTGGGGCTGTAAAACTTAACAATCTTTTGAATGCTGAAGGTTTTAAACTCTGGCTTACAACTTCCTGGCACTTCAGAAACAAAAGCCAGAAAAAAGATACATTTTGCTAATACCTTTGAAGAACAGTAACATGTACACTGCATATTTTCATATTACAAAAGCATAAACACGGATTCCACCAAATACAGCATAGCATAACTCACATCATATGATCTTGCCGGCCAATGACAGCAGTTATTCACAGCATAGGACATGTGATGTAGTCAGCCCATTGCAACATCATCGTTAAATAGTGTGAACAAACAAATACGAAAAGCTGAAGTTTTAAATTAATATACATACAATTTGACTGTATATTACTGGCTGTGTATTCTTCTTTTTCTACATATAGCAAAAATAGAAAAATAGAATACAAAAACCATAGGCTCAGTTGTAAGCACAGCAGGTGGCAGAGGCCAGTTTATAGGTAGGATACTGAGAAATTTCCACCCATCACACAAGATTGTGGAAGTACATGGGGCTCATACTAAACAGGCCTGACAGGAATTATCAAACGAACAACACAAATGACCACAGGTTTGTTTGACTTGTAGGACAGCTTCAAGAGAATGCTGGAAAGCAAATGAACTGGCAAATGTTTGAAGATAGACATCAGCTTTTATGGGAAGGTTTATTTATAAGGACTTGATTCACTTTGATATGAGGAAGCTATGGCCATATTACAGCCTCCAACGTGTTGCCCCTGTAACATTAGACTAATTACAGTGCATACACGGGCATTTATGCCACCATTCTTTCTGAAATCTATATACGAATGGAATGTGAAGTAGCCTTCAGATTAAGAGAGAGAAAGAGAAAGAGAGAGATGAGAGAAGAAGAAGTGACTGCAGTGGGGGAAGATATGTTTTGGTGGGTCACAACCAACTCCCTGATTCCAGGAATACCTCCTTCCACATTCTAAGGTGCAATGAAATAAGAAATTTTGTTAACTTCCACACATAATACTGCTGTTATCCCAGCACACCCTTCTCTGTTGAAAGTACAACAGAAATGTGAACAGCAGCAGTGTACCACCACATTCTGATGAGGTTGGGTTTTTATGTAGTGTGAAGGACAAAAAAAGTGGTTTGGGAGGCAATGAGACGGTACTCAAGTTTCAAATGAACCTTAAAGTTCTCATATGCTCACCTTTACATTTTTGTTTACCTCACACAGCATGTTACAACTGAGGGTTTACAACTGGGACATTCCAGTTTTATATTCTCAACAGTGCCTCTCCCTTGACACGCACCTCCACCATTATTCTTCAGCAAACTGAATAGTTTTCAGAATCTTTATCCACTTGAAACAATAAAATTGCTTCCATATGAACATGGACATGAGAAACCACAACTACTTCAATGGTAATTACAAGGATTCCACTTCACAACACCAGCATGTCTCAGGTTTGATTTAAACTAGTCATAATAATACTATTAAAGGGAAAAATTCATATTTTCCGCTTGTTATGATAAATTCTGAAAAAGGAATCATAGTCATGATAATATACTCAGTTAATGGCAAGTCCTGGTCTACACTTGAGAGTTTCTAAATGCATTTGCACCTCAAAAAACAAAACTCTTGGTTACTCACCCCAGCTTCCAGATCTTCAGTTTTGCTGAGCAGGTCATCCAGCCTCTCTCCACGGTCTAAGACTTTCTGCACATTTTCAAGCATTACTTGTTTTACATCCTCCACTTGAGACTGCAGTTCCTGTAACTTGTCTCCCTGTCCTATGTTGAAATCATACTGTAACAAACGAAACCAAGTAAGAAATACAACTGGAGTGTAGAAGCTCTTCCACCACCATTAACCCCCATTAACCAAAATCTACGATCTGAGTTTGGGCCGCCTGGTGGTGCCGTGCTATGTACTCCATGAACTGCATTTGAACCTGCAGTTGGCAACATTCATGAGACTCTACAAAATGTGTTTGGAGTTGTACATCAGCTGTAAGGATCACACTACCTAGTTAAGCTTCATCTAATAAATCAGTCCTGGTTGAAGGCACTCAGAGTGCAAGCGTGAGCACTCTGGCCTTTCTCCTGCCTAGCGCTCCCAGTGCGGCAGCGAGTGGGACTGAGGGACAAGGAGAAACAGGCAATGGCTGCAGCCAGATGCTGCTAGAGCAAGGCAGTCTGCCTGACATAGTTTGCTAACAATACCAATTGTGTTAAATGAAATTTACGTCCTGCATAAGAAATACCATGGCATCTACATACTTGTCCAAAAAAATTGAGAAGCCACATCATTACATGCTAAAAGGGAATTATTTAATTTTTCATGCAGTTTGAAGGCCATGCCAAGGGTTTAATATGCTATCACACTATTATGAACTGGAAAAATGTTCGTTGGAACATCTTTACAACACCAGTCTCAAAGATGATATGATGCACTTGTTTTCTGGTGAATGAGAGTGAATGCTGGCTGAACTTATGGGGGAAAATCTGAGTTAAAGGTAAACAGAAGTGGACTGATGACCTCAGAAGTTAAGTCCCATAGTGGTCAGAGCCAAGGTAAACAGAATAGTAACAAAATCTTTTACGGTCAACACCATCAATTATTTGATTGTATTAAATCTTTTAATGTAAAGGGAGGATAATTTGGTAACAGATATGGCAGACAAGATTGATGCTATTGAACAAAAAATCACATTCAGTTTCATGACATGGAACATTTCCCAGAAATCAAGGCAGTCATTTGTGCACCAGACATGACTGACTATGTTTCAATAACTGAAACATTTCAACATGAATTTTAAAAGAGATCCCATGACTTTGCCTGTTGAAGAATGATTTTGATTTATTTGTCAGACTGTTCTCTCTTTTGACTGCTGATGTGCCTCCTCATTACCTCCAACTGGAGCTGATAGCCAAACTGCTTAGCACCCATCTCAACGACCTTTTTGTCCAATCAAGGAATTTACAAGACTCATATAAAATGTTACCCCGAGTGCAATAACCTCAGCAGCACAGGAAACCCCTAAAGTTATTAAAATATATGTGTTTTTAATTGACAAAGTCCCACCAATATTCAGCTTTAACAGATTTTGATCTATGTAACATTATGTGTTTGTGTATCATGAAACATGTTTCCAGATATATTACATATTCCAAAATTGAAATGTGTATAAATTTAAAAACGTCACAACTTAATGTTAAATACCTGCTCACTGTACTAGCAGTATCTAATATACTTACTGAATTAAGTAGTAAGATTATTGCTTTGACATAAAAATAAAAAGTTGAAAATAAACACGAATGACAAAAATCTGCCTTATAAAAGTATGCTGGAATACTCGCCTCTTACAAGTAGTGTTGCAAACAAGTCTTCCTACTTTCCCCTTGCATGCAGCTTTCGGCATATAGCAATTTCACTCACACATCTGCTCGGAATAGCACAGTGGTGTGGGAAGCCGGAGTACTGACCAGACTCGGCTGTGCTCGCAAAGGAGAAGCACACACTGAGGGTGCAAAACATGGCAAGGCTTGTAATAGGTATTGGTGGTATTTCTGTTTTGTGGAGAAGACAATGATGACGGGGGTTTAATGACAATGGCATGGAAACATCAGAAGGTGAAGGAGGCATCAAAGAATTGCTGACTGCTGACAGTTGTTCTAAACAAATGTGGTCTGTTAATTGCCGTGCATATAGGAGTAAATTTACAGTTACAGAGATATCACATGTAAAAGTTCATTTTGCAGATCCTCTGAGTTGACATGACATTTTCCACATTCTTTTTTGACAACAGGTTATTAATAACGATAATTACTGATACAAACAAATATGCTGAACAGTTTGAGAGTTCAAATATAGTTACACCGAAACAATGATCTCATGCACACAGATGGGTGCCGACAAACAACTTGGAAATGAATTCTTTGTCCACTTTGTTACTCCTACAAGACATAGTTCAGGAACTCCATTTTGAAATGTATTACTCAAGGCAAGAAGTTCTTGAAACACAAACTTTCTGAAAAGTAATATGTATGGATTCCCCCCTCCACTAAAATCCTTCTTGAGACTAAATTGTTATGTGCTTATTCTCATAGTACAAATTGATAACAAAAGTTCTGAACTGCGTCAGATTATGCTGTGCCTCAAGGAAGTGCCACAAGACATGGAATAATTACATGGGTGAAAACAGCCAATGATGCAAGAAACAGCCCAGTCAAGGAGTTAATAACTATGACGAGGCAATGCAGTTCACTGACTCAACATCACATTCAAATTGTGTGTGTGTGTGTGTGTGTGTGTGTGTGTGTGTGTGTGTATTTTCTACGCCACAAAGATGCCTGTCACAGTGGCTTATTTTTGCAGAACCGTCAAAAACTTAAAATCATTATACAGTTTTGGAAAACATACTTTCAGATGCAAGCACATTACCCAGAGCATGTTATCATAGAAAAGTAAAAGAATATCAACACACATTTCTAGCAAGGGTAGTACCTTAAAAAAAGACGTTTCTGAGGTGATAAAACATGTTTTATTTAACAAGGCACAGAATATCTACCAATCATTCATGTTCAGCCTCATCATCAAACTTTTTAAAAAGTGCCAAAGCTGTTAGTGGTTCATAAACAAGGCACTATAAATATTGTTGGCCACTGACATTATGTGAAAAAGAAAGTACAAAGTATAATTGAGAAATTTGTTTAAAAGAAAAAAAGCTAAATTATTATGTGATATGGCATCAAACCTAGATGCTGTGGTGCAACATATCACTTTGGGGGAAAGTGATGTGTCATCCCACGTTTTTCTGTAACTGATGAATGATGGCTGTGACATGCATACTATTGACAAAACCCTTATTTTTCCTTATTGCACGTCCCAGAATTTGTATGGGCGCAGCGTATCTGCAAGGCGAGGTAACAAGGGCAGTCTTTTTGCATGTTGCAGTACTTGCTAGTTGAGCAACTATTCCAAGCCACTACCAACTCAGCTCGGAAATGCACTGTGTGCCATGGAATATAGAAGATCATGACAAGAGTGATGATATATGATAAATGATGTCAGCATTTGTTAACTAGTCTTAAAAGATTATTGATGGATTTTCATGAACAAGCTTGTCCATATAAACATCTGTAACTGAAGTGTTGCAAATATATGAAATACGAGATACAATACACACATATCCTAATATGAGGCAATGGATGTCATTTCGTAGAAGCTGGTTTTTGTAGAATGATGTTTCAGAGAGCACTGAAGAATGTGCAATGTTGACGGGTCCATAGAGGCAAATAGAAATAAAAAAAAAAGTGACTCAAAAATCCTTTGCATAGCTCACTGGCACTCAGTACCCAACATAAAGCTAATAGCTCTAACAGAATAGTCCAGTGTAAACAGAAGCTAAGAAATATGTGTATAAAGAAAAATGCGCAAAAAAGAATGAATGGTAAAACAGTTAGGTAGCTATTTGCCAATCAACGTCACTGAATGAGGTATGGTGCATCCATTGCATATACATGACAGAAAAGCCCCGTCACCCCTGATCAACTATCCAAGCTCTGAGTTAACAAGTTTGATAGAAAGCTTCATACAGACTTGCCATGCCATTTGAATGTGTGTGAAAGACTAAAACTGTTAAACACTGACATCTTACAGTTTGGCTTGAAAAATGTATGGACTCAAAATGGCAGAATTGAAGTGAGGAAAGAATAAAGACGAAAAAATCAGTAATGAACATATGATGGAAGACTGGAAAGTCAAGCAAAATAATTTTATTATCAGAACGTTCTTTCCTACATAGTTACCAACTTGCTCAATGCATTTCTCTCATTGTGGCACCAGTTTCAATATGCTCTGTTCTTAGAAGTCTGTTGGGCTGGAGTATAGCCATTTGTGGACTGCTGATTTTGCTTCTGCACCCATTGTAAAGCATTGGCCAGCCAGGAGTTTTCTCACGGGACCAAACAGATTACAGTCCGATGGTGCAAGGTCCGGACTATATGGTGGATGCTGGAACACCTCTCAACCAAATTTGGTGATTTTGTCATGAATAGGAGCAGCAATATGGGGGTGAGCATGTCATGAAGAAGTTTGACACCACCAGCATTAATGTCGTGGCACTTGTCATGAAGGGCACAACACAACTTAAACAACGTTTTAATGTAGGCTGCAGCATTAACACAGGTCTGTGCTGAGCAGAGTTCACTAATAATGCACTATGCATATCCCTGAACACTGTCACAAGCATTTTTTCCTAGCATATTGTGTCACTATGAATTTTTTTTCACATTGGAGAACGAGCATGTTTCCACTCCACAGAGGCCTGCTGGGTTTCAGGCATGTAGTGGTATGCCCATGACACATCAGCAGTGAGATTCATTTCAGAAAGTCATGCCCTTCTACTGCATAACATGTTAAGTGATCCAAGCTTGTCATCATTCGCTGGCCCTTGCAGTTGCCTGTCGGGTTCTTAGGCACCTAGCGAGCAATCATTTTATGAAATTTCAGTGTGTTTTGAACAGTACTGTACACCACACCATAGGAAATGTTGAACAGCTGCAACAGGGTTCACAGTTGCACAAGCTAGTTGTTCAAAACTGCTGCTTCAGTGGCTCTGACATTCAGAGCCGTTACAGCTGTTACCAGCAGCCAGAGCACAGCCGCCTTGGAAGGGTGCACACCACCTGGAGACGTCATGGGCCAGACAGTCCCAGTGATTTTAACTCGGTTTATGCCCTTTGGACCACAAATATTGAACCACACCTCACTGCTCTTTACAAGTTGATGACATTAACACACGTACCCCCCCCCCCCCCCTCCTTTTTTTTTCCTTCAGGCTTCTCTTGCTAGAGCTGCACGTGAAAACAAAATATCCTCTGTACCACAGACTTCAAACTACGCTGTGAAACTTCGACAGTCCAGCTGCAATACCAGGGGAGAAAAAAGTTATTGGGCATCACTTTCTGATCCTCCCTCAAATCTGGACTCACGGAAATTAATTAAATGAGACTTCTCTCACCTTAGCTTTTGCTCACTGAATTTTGATAGCTTTCTTGCTGATTTTGTTGTTTTATTAATTATAATGTAAGTTTTTTATGTATATCCATATGCCAGTCTAGTTAGTACTGAACTATTATATTTACAATGTACTCAATCTTTCCATTTAATCATATAGTTTCTTTGTACCTCATTACTCAAGTGAATTTCTGTGACTGCATTTTACTGCACGACATATCTAAGCTTTTATATATATCACAATTTAATTTGCATTTTTATTTGGTTTACATCTGTTAGCAACAAACTATAATTCCAGTATCACTTCTCTCTGAATCCTCTGATAACTTGTATTTAACGTTAGAATGGAGGAAGGCATCAAAATTACCCCATTCACGTTTTTCTTTCTTTGTCATATCCAATTTATTTACTTCATTAATGATATTATATGACTTTTTGTGATTTTTTTTTCTCCTCTTTCTGAAGATGTTTAGTATTTACAAAATATTTCAATTTTCTTTGCCTTTTCATTCAGTATACCTAGAACTGCGGAAGGGGGCAATTAGGCCCCACTGTAATTTCTCTTCTGAATATAAGTAAATTATCCAACAATACAGTGGTAACAGTGAGCAGTAATGCAGAGTAGTTGTTCCTCATTGTTGCAACTTGATGTGTGTACATTCCAGTACACCGCAGCTTATGTCGTGTCACTCAGGCAGTCTGTCTGTGAAAAATGTTTTCGAACATGTATCATCAGCTTGGACTTTCTGATGAAGAAATGTTACATCTCTTAGATAATTCCGAAGTTGAAACGGAAATCGACTGCACTGAGGAAGATGATGATTATGTACCTGACACAAGTGAAGATGAAGACATTGTGAAAGAGGGGCAGTTAGTGGAAGGTATAAGTCAATCACCACCTCTTTCACTACAGCAGGTACAGTTGGAAGCATCTACAAAGAAGATTGCAAGGGATGGAACCGTGTGGGAAATTGGAAATTATTCATCTTCTGGAAGGTGATCAGCCACAAATGTTCTGAAGTAGAGAGGAGATCCCACTGCTTATGCTTGCGAACGAGTAGATAGCTCTGTTATCAGTGTCCTCTGTCTTATTTTTGATGACGCAGTGCTACGTCTCATGAAATACACAGAATCAAGAACTCAAAAAGTACTAAAAACAATGACTGGACTATGTCACTTGACGAACTGGAGAAATTGATAGCCATCATGTATGATCGGGGTGTATTGTGCACAGAAGGTATGTCTGTGGATGATCTGGGGGCCTGCTTTTATCAACGACCTTATGCCAAGTGACAGATTTCAGGAGCTTCTCAGATTTCTCCATTTTGATGAGAAATCAACCCGGGCTGAATGCCTGGCAGCCAACAAATTCGCTCTTGTACCTGCAATTTGGGGAAACTTCACTGAAAACAGTATTTACGTTTACTGTCCTGGAGATAGTATAACCACTAACAAGCAACTGTTACCAAGCAAAGCTAAGATGCAGGTTTGCTCAATTCATGTCCAACAAACCAGACAAATATGGTCTCAAATTCTGGTTGGCTGTCGATGTAACGACAAAGTATATATGCAATGCTTTCCCATACCTCGGCAAAGAGGACACGCATAGAGAGAAACAACCACTTGGAGAGTACATCGTTCTGTAAATCAAGATAGCCATCATGTATGGTCGGGGTGTATTGTGCACAGAAGGTATGTCTGTGGATGATCTGGGGGCCTGCTTTTATCAACGACCTTATGCCAAGTGACAGATTTCAGGAGCTTCTCAGATTTCTCCATTTTGATGAGAAATCAACCCGGGCTGAATGCCTGGCAGCCAACAAATTCGCTCTTGTACCTGCAATTTGGGGAAACTTCACTGAAAACAGTATTTACGTTTACTGTCCTGGAGATAGTATAACCACTAACAAGCAACTGTTACCAAGCAAAGCTAAGATGCAGGTTTGCTCAATTCATGTCCAACAAACCAGACAAATATGGTCTCAAATTCTGGTTGGCTGTCGATGTAACGACAAAGTATATATGCAATGCTTTCCCATACCTCGGCAAAGAGGACACGCATAGAGAGAAACAACCACTTGGAGAGTACATCGTTCTGTAAATCAAGGAAGAAATGTGACCAAAGACAACTTCTTTACGTCTCTTCAACTTGCTAAAAAACTCAAAAAAAAGAAAACTTCATTAGTTTGTACAATGAACAAGTTACACCTTGAAATCCTGCATGAAGTAAGGACGCCGAATGCTGAAATACTTTCCACCACAATACTGCGCAATAGTGACAACAGAGACTGCACCTTGACTGTATACCAGGGAAAGAAGAATAAAAATGTCATTCTTCTGAGTACACTGCAAACTGAAGTAGAGCAAGGAAGGAAAGAAAAAACCTGAAACCTTCTACAACATACTGGACATGGAGACAATAAATGCATGGTCATCTATAACATAGTAATGAACAAAAAAAGGGGAAAGGAAGAAGTTCGTACTTAAACTGGCAAATGAACTCAAGGGAATGAAAGAGCAAGAATATCAGGCAAAGAAATAGGATAAAAGCGGAGGACGTGCCAAATCACTCTCTGCAAAGGCAACAAGACCAGCGAAATCCGTGTTAAGTGCCACAAAATCCGCATGCGGAAAATGTGCGTGTAAAACAGAAATCATCTGCGCTAAGTGTGTGTAGCAGCTTTAAATGACTCGAGTGAAAAGTAATAAAGAGTTGTTTGTAAAACATATGTGAGAATAAAATGGAAGAATTATACCAAATGTGTCTAGAAGGTTGTATGAATAGTTAACAAATTAAAATGTATAGTTAAAAACTTGTTATCAGTAAGAACAATAAATTTGTATGATACACTGCTGTTCAAAAAAATTAGTAATTATTATTTATAATTGTTGATAATTGTTGTGATTACTAGAAATAAAGTATGGATTAACAAACACTAAAAAAAGTACCTGTTTAAGTCAAATATGAAGATTTTTATGTGGGGTCAAAATGACTGTCATAAACTCTGCCATTCTAGTGCTAAGCCACTCCCTCTGCCACTTCATGATTGCCACTTAAGACAGGCACCCTATGAGCACCACATGTTGATCCTGTCATGTTGAGAACTACTGCTTGCCATTAAACAGCCAGCTCCTTTCTGATACTTTCTATCAGCTAGCGTGTCTTTCACCAAAACCACCAGGTGATGATCGTTTTGACCTGGACAATGGTAGCTTTTGTCACCCACACAATGTCTACTGTAATCTTTGTATCCCTTCTGGCTGTCAGGTCAGTCTTCAGACAGCCACAATGAACATTTCTGGGAGCTACTTGTAGCTAATACCAAATGGACATTTGTTAATAGCTCATTCTGATCAGCTTTATAACCTGTTTACCAGTTGAAGTTCTGAGAAATTTATCTTTCAAAGATGTGACACAAACCAAAAACCTCCTTGCCTTCTGGTCGTCTCTCCGTCTATATGCTTTGTAGGGCTGATCACTTATAAACTCTTCATGAGGATGGTGAGAATGCATAAGTGTATCCACCGGTACTCAAATTTTTCATCTGAGTAATCTATAAGCACCCAAACAGTGTGTTACCATCTTTCCAATCAGCCTCGTCCTTGCTAGTGCCACAGTATAAGCTTGTAAGACCTGCAGCTAAGATCTTGCTCTACAGAGAATCTAAGAAGCTTGTGTCACTTTAACAATGTGAATATTATGTAACCTCTGGATAAAACTCATTGGACTCCACACAGCCAGTCTCTGCACATAGAAGATTCAGCTGAAATCCAATCTCTGAAGAACACAGGAAGTTGTGGAACCTAGCAAATTGAAATGTGCACAAAACCAAAATTAGGTATGCTTGCTGTCTTGTAAGCAGTGGAACAGACACCTTCAATCTCTCCCTTGTTAGTAGTACATATTCTACTGAGTGGAAGAAAAGCTTGATTTCACCAATACCCGAGAGTTAACACTCAAAATCACCAAGCGACTATAGGGTAATCAGCTTATTACCCACAGTATCTAAAGCCTCTGAGTGCAATGTTCATCAAAAGCTAACATACTACCTTAAAACTCTTAATATTCATGACAAATGTCAATCAGACTACTGTAAACAGAAACTGCATAAATGAAAATGCCCAATGACATTTGTTCAGTACAGATTCTGAGCCTTAAGCTGCACACACGGAAGTTATGCTCTAGAGAAGTCCCATTAGTGGCCATTTTTGTGAAACAGTTTCTCCAACACTCTCTAATGGTAGCCAGTTACCCTGTCAATAAGCAGTATCAAATCTTGGCATAATCCTGGATGAATGTCTCAACTGGAAAGAACAAATATCACAGAATGTTGAAATCTCTCCCTAGCCTACAAAATACAATAATTTAGAAAAATATTTCAACATTAAATAAAACTAAAACCAGTCAAGTCTGTAGGCTGCCAAATCTTCACTAATGTGATGTAGTTCAATATGCAACAAGTACTGAAAACTCCAGATTCCCTAATCAAATGCTTGTATAAGATGCTTGCATGCAACATTTAGTTGTCAGCTCACACTAGTTCCAGGTGAATGCAACAAGATATGTTATTTCCACATGTCTAGTTTTCTTTATAATTATGTTATTTAGTGATTAACACTCTCAATGTCTTACCTAAAATGACTCAAAATTTAGACTTTATTTATTATCACTGGCACAGCTTTTCTCACCGTTACTCTTTCTCTTCAACATTTAATCAGTATAAGAACAAAAAAATTTAGAGGTGACATTCTCGGGTAAATGTTTGTTCACAGATTCATTGCAGTGTCAGATTTACATGTTATTACGCTCTCAACAATTTCCACTGTCATCATATTCAGGAGATATGTGTAGGCTGTGTGGTATTTTACTTAGTTGGTCAAATTACATCATGGAGATGCCTGAAATCACAGAACTTTCATATGCTTTGTGACATCTTCATGGTGTAATTTGGACACCAAATAAAGTACCACACAGCCTACAGGTAAGATCTGACGACAAAGTAATTGAAAGCTGGAGATTACATACAACTGTGACATAGCAATAAATTCATGAAGCATTTATCCAGTGAATCAGTATATCTGCCACACTGCCAACACTATTCAAAATTTTGCCATCCCTATCTATTTCTTTTTTCTTCCTTTAACTTCATCATTCAGTGCATGACAGTGCACAGGACCAACATGTTCTAAAAAGCCATGAGTGAAAATCCAAGTTTTCAGGGCACTGTGTCTTGGGCTCTATTGGTTGAAGAGATAAGGGGTCAAGTGTTTTGGACAGTCTTTGGCCTAGTGACCATTTGCATATCCAACAGAAGAACGGCCATACTCTAGCTAGCCTACAGTACAGGGTCAAAATTTAAACATTACACACTTCCTCCAGCCCACACAAATGGAGCAAATTGGTTTGTTCTTTTGCATTAGGAATGATCTAGTGTGGACCTTAGCCACCTTATAAAAGCACTTGTTCATGGGCGGTTCCCAGGAATATGCTGAAAAACAATGATTTTTGGATACGTGAGGTACCAACAGGAAGGCCACTTCTGTCATTTCTATTCAATGCAGATTGCCCAAAATTTTTACAATATGTTATTAAGACGATATTATCAGGGAATCTTGAAACTTTTTTGGGTATCCTTATCCATTAGCGAGATCCAGAGGTTCAAAGTTATCATACATCTGCACATAAAATTCACTTAGTATCTGGTCTGAAGGGTAAATGTAGTTTTACTGAGAGAACACACTGCAAGCACCCTAGGCTTATCACAAGGGTTTTGAGATCACCAAACTACGATTTTAATCAGTTTTTTGACCAATAAAACTTTACGATGCGCTGTCTCTGTATAATGGGCACTTCACACCTAAAAGTGGGCTAAAAAGGATCTTAACATGGCTGGGAAGAAATTAAAACGATGGCCAAAAATTACGTAAAACTGGACAAACTTCAAATTCAGTAAAATATTTCTAACAACATTTCAACTCTTTTAAGATACCAATCGTAAGGCAGGCATTTTTGATGAATGGCGATCGATGAGCTCAGTATCCAGAAAAAATGAAAAGCAAATGATTTTCTGTTAACCTTATATTATGCGTGGCCAACGGCCCTGCTGCAGTGGTAACACCAGTTCCCATCAGATCACCGAAGTTAAGTGCTGTCTGGCTGGGCTAGCACTTGGATGGGTGACCATCCGGTCTGCCGAGTGCTGTTGGCAAGCAGGGTGGACTCAGCCCTTGAGAGGCAAACTGAGGAACTACTTGACTGGGAAGTAGCAGCTGCAGTCTCGGAAACTGACATGTGGCCGGGTGAGCAGTGTGCTGACCACATGCCCCTCCATATCCGCATCCAGTGACGCCTGTGGGATGAGGATTACGGCAGCCAGTCGGTACCCGTGGAAAAATGCTCCAGTCACAGCACAAAAAGGTGAATTATGTTCCCATTTAAAAGACTCTGACAGAAAAGTGGGGAACCAGCTGCTTCAAATCTAATTCTGCCTTCACCATAACAAATGTTGAAAAGTGAACATATTCACCCTTTTTTGTGCTGAAAGAGTTGCAGAAAGACAGAGATAGTGGAAGAGAGAGGAGGCAGTGCCCATGGGAGAGAAAGAAAGAGGAGACAATGACAATGAGAGAGAAAAGTGTCAGTGAAAGAGAAAGATGGATAAAGTCATTAGCAGTGGGAGACAGAGAGAAGAGATATTGATTGTCAGTGAGGGAGAGTGCAGTAAAAGAGAAAGGGAGACGGATGGAGACAGAGCAGTGGGAGAGAGAGAGAGAGAGAGAGAGAGAGAGAGAGAGAGAGAGAGAGAGAGAGAGAGAGAGAGAGCAATGGGAGAAAGAGAGAGGAAGCAGTGGAAATGAAAAATACAGATGAGGTGAGACCATACATAGGCTTGGGGGCTCTGGACCCTCCCAGACTGACAAACTTCAACATATACTTATAGGAGAGGTCATATTTTGAACCAAAATTTTAAAAGCAAAGATATAGGCAAAACAAATATGTTGGACCCATAGAATTTTTGAGCTGCTGAGATATGGTGAAGACGGTGGCAGTGGAAAAGAAAAATAAAAGAAGTCAGTGTAAGTGACAGAGGAGACAGTGGCAGAGGGATATATCGTAAATCAAAGGGACAAAGATGAGACGGTGGGAGGGAGACATATATGGACAGTAGCTGTGATGAGGAGATGCTGAGTATGAAAGCTTAATTACAAAGAGAGCCTGGGTAAAAGGATTTAGAATGTTCTGTGCTGAAAAAGTGCTAATATGTTCGCATACAAATATTTTTGGTGAGGAAGGCAGAATAAAGATGGAGGCAGTTAATTCAGCATTTATTTTACTCTTGACAGGACCATTTTGTCTGCTAATCTTATACTATTATTTTTGTCTTCGCTGACCACTTAATCTCTTCTCCACATTTGAGCTTTTTGTCCTGCTGCCATACATTTATGTTATATGACATTACTTAATTCAACAAGCACAAAATGAGGAAACTTCTTAATACAATGTCAATAAGACTCACATTTCTGTAATTTCATATAGTCATTACTATATCTATTACCCCTCCACTCATATCCCGCTCCAATACCCTTGTGTTACAATGATGCGAGAGACAAGATATAAACGAAGCAGGAATGATCATACGTGCAACTGAATGCAGTCACGCGAGAAGTTGTGGATGAGTGTCAATCACTAGCATATTAATGACAAATAAAAAGAAACTGCCAGCAGCAACATCAGTACCTTCACCTAATACAGTAAAGGAGGGCAAAACCTACACAGCTTGCAAGTCACAAACTTTATCATGTCTTTCAGTAGTTTCTGTGGGTCACAAAATTGAACTATTAATGTAGCAATAATGACTCAATTCTCAGATGAACAAGAGAATAAAATATAAGGCAACTTTTCTCATTAGTTTAAGCCTTTTTTCAAAAAGTATCACTGCAAATTTGTTCCTATGGACTACAATTCAGTTAGTTGGCCTACATTCTAACCTGCTGAGCAGTTCACATGATAAAGTATAACTGAAAGCTTTGGTGTATTATTTAAAATTTTAAGTGCTTCTATATAAGTATATGAATTTTCTCTACCAACTTCACAATGTGCAAAGGCCAGTTCTTAAAAGAAACATCAATTTTTTAACTGGTTCACCAGACAATATAAATGTGCTGAATCTTTAATTCCTATAATCTTGAACACTGTGTGTACTTTTCAAAGTAAAGAAGGAATGAAGATTAGGGTTTTAAAAAAATGGTTCAAATGGCTCTGAGCATTATGGGACTTAACATCTATGGTCATCAGTCCCCTAGAACTTAGAACTACTTAAACCTAACTAACCTAAGGACAGCACACAACACCCAGTCATCACGAGGCAGAGAAAATCCCTGACCCCGCCGGGAATCGAACCCGGGTGTGGGAAGTGAGAACGCTACCGCACGACCACGAGCTGCGGACTATTAGGATTTAACATCTTACTAATGAGGTACTAAGTCGTCATCCTGGCACTAGTCTTAATTGTGTTAGAAAAACCACAGAATCCAAATTTCTGGATGGGGGAGGGGGGGGGGGGGGGGCAGGTTTGCATCCTGCTTCTCCCAAATGGATGTTGAATATCATTACTACAGTGCCACCTCACTCAATGCCACCTCACTCAAATTTAAGATAAAATGGCCCAAGATACACACAATTTCAAAGTGATGACCAATAATCATAAATGTTTTCATGGTGTGCAAACACAGAATCATGCAAATTCTTAATAATAAATATTGAAAGTAATGAGACACTTGTGGTGAAAACAGGGTTTGGGGTGGGGAAGAACAAACATCTAGCATAACCAAAAAATCACATCAGCAGCAAAATAAACATGAAACAAGATAACTGGTGTTGAAAACATCATCTGAGCTACATAGCTCAACTTCAGCAACCAATACCAACACTAAAATCCTGAGAAAAAAACAAATCACACAACAAAATGTTAAAAAGTGACCAATACACACAGTACAGAATTGCAAAAAGTGATGAAAGATGACACTGGCAGCACCAACTGATCCATCCAACATACCATAAAATCAAAACTCGCTCACATAATTAACATCGAAAAACTAAGCTCATCAATGCAAGTAAAGCAAATGCCATGACCACTACCACACACAACCCAAGATAATTACCGACAACAAAATGTAAGCAAAAAATTCATAAAATATCACTAATGTTGGTTAAGATGTACAAGAGACAGAGTTATGCACATAAACAAAAACATGATTCACACTACAATAAAACCATAAAAGCATACCTACAAACCCAGGCCAGTCAACACACAATTCTGTCCATCTAGTAATAGCAAAAACTATCTTCCAAATCTAGACTTCTCAAACCAGGAATCCCTCTGGATAGAATGCCATATGTTGTCCTGCTGACAATGCCACTAATACTGGTTCCTGGTCCAAGATGCTGCCACTTTTGGTCACACTCATACCCTCTCCACAAATGTAGCACTTTACATACTCAGTAACTACACCGAGTAATAGTAGGAATGTAATTGTGTTTAACATGTCATCCCCACTGCGACATGCAGGGACCAACTCGTGCACTTTACTGTCACATTCATACATAACAAAACATAAAATTAAATTTCCAACAATAAACAACACATCATGTTAACAATTCCAAATCTGAGACCAAATCTATTACTTAGAATTGCCAACATCACAGTGACTCACTTATACATCAGCACAAACTCTTCCAGTATTATTATTGCAACGGAAATACAGAAGCGTCTGATCCCGCCCGTCTGCTTTGACCCATGACGTCACAAATGTGGCGGAAACAACCATAAACCATGATTCCAATATGGCGCATATAAAGTCGCTACGTACGCATTATGACGAGGAAAATACAAAGAAAAACAAACACACACACGTTCCACAAAAAGCCTAATGACACTAATGGGACAAGCCCAGGAAATAGGGGGTTTTTGGGTGGGGACAAACTAAATACAAACAAATTTAGACACCCACCCCCATACAAAACCACGCAAAACGATGAAAAAAACCTAGATCATAGAACTCCCCAAATACCACTAAACACAATATCATCTGGAATCGGACACTTCCCTTGACCTATATAGCTCAACAGCAGCTCCCGATCCCATAAATTAGGACCTAACACATACTGAACACTTCATGACTTCATCCAAAAATCCGAATAGTTGAAGAAATTTTATTAGAGACAACGCACTGTCCCCCATCATAGCCGACAACCGAAAACTGTTGACCCTGTCAGTCATATCCATACCTATGGACATACAAAAAGCAATTTACCAAAATTCACACACGACACCACACTCACAAACTAAACCAAAAACATCACCTAACACAGCACCAGAGAGCACCACAGATTGCGTCAAAATGACACCTACAAACACGCCACTCTCACAAACTAAATTCTGCGCCGTCGTGACATCACACACCACAACAGCCTTACGTCACGGGTCAAAGCTGACGGGTGGGATCGGACGCTTGTCGAACCTATTGCAACAGCACCCAAAGAGTCCAATAAAACTAACACCATTCACAAACAACTAATGAACATAAACATCAGACACTAGAAACGTGGCACTGCTTACTCCAACACACCCACTGCAAACATTATAAATTTCAAATATACTGTGCCACCATTACATCACACACCACCACAATTACATCATGGGGCAAAGTAGACAACTGGTATTGAATGTTAAACTTTACCCAAAAGATCAGCAGCACATTCCTAACCAATTATTTAGCTGAGGGGGCACAGTGTCTGTCTATCTGTTCATGATCAATAGATGACAAAACTGCAGACAATTAACTCAAGATTTAGGACAAACACACACTTGTCTACAGTGTAGACAACACAATTAACACATGTAACACTTCCTTAAAAATCACTTTCCTCACGGTTTCTTGAGTACAAAAGTCTACAGTACACACAGTGTAGTAATAAGCAATGCATTTAGTGACTGACGGCATCAAAATATCTAATAGAATGAAAGGAAACATGAGATGTACATAATACATAATCCAGAACACTACTGAAAATTGTGATTCCACCCATATGCTTTGATACGCGATGGAAGTGTGCTGTATTGTGTGACATCATGGTGGTGCTCCATTCTTGAGTGGGATTGTATTTGTAGCTGTCGTGTTTTAGTATTTTGGCGGTGCTCTCTTGAGTTGGATGTTGACGTCTCAAGTTGTTTGTTACGTATGTTAGTGAGTAACCTGATGTGTGTTGAGTGTGTCAAGCTGTTATTGGAAAAGTTTGTGCCAGTCTGCTAGGGGGTTACTTTGATATTTCGTCCTGGCACTGATGGATATGTATGTTTGAAATTATGACCCCCATGTGTTTATTATGGCTGGAGGTTTAATATTATTATCCGTTTTTCTCAGTCATGGATATGACAAATTTACAAATTGTTTCAGGCATATAGGGTTGGGTTTTGGTACTGTGGGCTTTACTTTAGCTGCTAGATAGGTCAAGTGAAATTTTTGGTATTGGGTTTTACAGTTGTGTTTGGGTTCCTGGTACTGACGGCTTGCATTGAGTTTTATAGGTCAAGCAAAATTTACAAAAAACAGTTTTCGTTTTTGCATATTTTGGTTGAGCTCAATGTTAAGAACTTCATGTGCCTGATTTTTGGGTTAATATTTGTTTTGAAATTGTGTCATCCTTATTTTCATATGTTCAGTTTTTATTCACTCAAACGCCCTACTTTTTACAGTTGTGCCAGATTTAAAAACTTCGTATGTTATTTATGTTTGTTCGGTGGTGTAATGAATGATGTCATGGTCACCACATAGTATATATTGAAATAGGGGTGTCTGCCTTGATGATGTCATAGGTCAAAGCAGATGAGTGGAATCACAACTTTTGACTTTGCTGCAATACTAAAATCATGCTCTACACGAAGAGGATAAGGAGCTTCTGGATAAAAAGTCAATTATAGGGTCTGTTGTAAAGAAAGTGTCTAACAATCTAACAAACACATCACAAGTTGATAAATTAAATAAAAATTTTACTGTTACCTGTACCAACAAGAATGCTGGACTTTATACGTAGTTTTATGCCGCTTGCAAACTCAGAGATATAATCGATCATTGAATTACCAAATAGAAAACACCGCTTGAATATGATGAAATATCAAGTTTGCCTATGGCAGTCAGTACATGGTTTATCAATTA
Source organism: Schistocerca serialis cubense (assembly GCF_023864345.2). Taxonomy (NCBI): domain Eukaryota; kingdom Metazoa; phylum Arthropoda; class Insecta; order Orthoptera; family Acrididae; genus Schistocerca; species Schistocerca serialis. The sequence continues at coordinate 371,157,566 of NC_064639.1, forward strand.
TATAGGCTACTATGTCACCTGTACTTCACCAATTCTGAACTGAATTGTACCTACCACCCACATTCCAAAAAATACTACAAGTACATATTTTTCTTACTGTTTGATATGTATGACATCACAGGCCAAGACAACATTACGACAAAGTCATCATCTGGTATTATAGGTTCAGCCAACTGAAAAATCCCATTGCTATCAATTTTGAATTTCAATCAGTTTTTTCAAGTAAGAAATTTAGTTACAGTTTTGTATCAGCCAGTTCTTCAATTATTAAATTCACTTTACCAAATATTTTTATGAGACATTTTGATAATGAGATTCCCATTCTTCAGTTTGGTAATGTCACTGAAAACGTGCATCCTGGAGATAGTTAACATCACATATTTCTCTCAGTTAGGTACATTTTTATTTTGGATATGCCATCATATCAAGAAAGTATGAACAACTTTATGATATACTGCTATAAACACTGGCATGGGGCACAAAGGTTGTTACATCTGTCCTACCTAAATTATAATTCCCAACATTATGGAGAAAACTTATCACTGTTAAAAAGAAGAGAAATGACTATCTGTCTCTCTGCTTATGAAAATATCCACCAGCTAATGTAGCATCTGAGGTTTCTGGTAGCACAGTACACCTGCTTTTCACATTTCATCTCATTCAAAACAATCAATACAACTCACTTGCGAGCTAGAGAATGGCTTTTGAAATAAAAGGCTCATATATCTGAGATGATAAATCATTTCAACTGCATTTCCTAAGAGTGATACGATACATTGGAATCTAAATCAAGATTGCAGCGAATCGGCAACTGCTTTTATGGCGTCATGCCACATCTCTTCAATAGTACATGTATACATAAATAAGGTAGTGCTCTCTGATGAAAAATCTTTAACATCTACATTTCACAAATTATTTACTTAGTATGTGAATCTTTGTTAAATCATAAATGGATTTCTGAACATAACTACTAACAACGTAAACAGAAAAGTACTCACCATCACAGATGCAAGTACGGGAGCAAAATCACGTTCAAATTCATTTTCATTTGCCATTAATGATCTGGAAATGAGGCTAGATAATCCAGAAAATCTGTCCTTCACTGTATCCAGGAATTTGAAAGGAATGTAGTGTTCATTCGTTCTCTTCGTAACACAGGCGAAACAAAAATCTTCATCGATCAAAACATGAACTTGAAAGCTGAAAGAAAATGAAAGCTCCATGATCAAAAAACACAAAAATATAACCAGACAACTGAAATGCAAAAGTAGGCTAAGCACTTGGTCAGTCCCAAACGTATTCAAGTATAACAGAATCAGTAATTTTGATTTAAGCGTTTTAAAAAGACGAAGAAGAGGCTGCGCTCCTAATATTTACAATTTCGCTCGTTCTCTGAATGACAAGGTGATTTGCAAGTGACAACCTGGTACTTTAATATCATTAACAAATAAATGAATTTGAACAACAGGCTGAACTTCAAGGGTCCGACGATTAAAAGAGCAAGTAGAACTTTCACGAGATACATTTTAAATACTATATAAGTAAAACAGCTGGAAGGCACCGTATTAGGCTGCCTAGTATGTATGTCCAAGCAAGGCATATACAACCTTTGCCCGCAGGGTTTGTCGTTTGTTACCTGTCTACGGGGTACGTCAGTTTATCAGATCCCGAATCACACAGCGATTCTAATACGGAGTGTATTATAGGCCTATAGTCCTCGCATTCAACCTGGTGAGAAACTAAAATTACTTGTCCGTAACACACACAGCTGTAGCGAATATGACATCGTTTCTGAGTTGTCATCTCACGTAACTACTACGCTACAAAATATAAACACAAGCTTCACGAGAACATCGACTTGTTTCCAAGTAATGTTCCTCCTAGCACATCACCACCAGATGCTTCTCACGAGTTGTCATTCCCAAACACAGTAGCACAAGGCCGCTTTTGAGATAACAGGCGAACTGGCGAAGACAATGAAACGCTTTAGCCAACATACGGCGAGTTGTTGTTTACATCAGTTCTGCCACTACTGGCAAACTAATTCTTTATTCTAGAGAAGAAAGCAAAAGATGCATCGATATTTTCAAAACATCGAGTTTCGCCCAGAAATATCGAGGTAAACATCGATGTTTTCGAAATATCGAGTATTGCTCATAAATTTCTAGTTTAACATCGATGTTTTGAATGGTGATTAATCGTTGGTGCATCGACGACAAAAGTCCAAAAACATCGATATCGTTCAACAATATGTCATCTATCCGTTCGCGGATGCTCAGACTTCTGCGCGTTGAGTCTCGTAATTCGTGCAGTGCTACATTTATTGCGGTCCTCATGATTTTTGTATTTTTGAAGTAATACGTAAGTAAAATATGCGCTCCAGTCACTGGTTATAATAAAAGTGATTCTCATCGTCCCAGTGTCCACGTTGCAAAGTGCCAAGCCGAAAAACAATATAAACCAGGACTGACGATAACCACGAGGCAATGAGTGATATATTTAAAACACATGTACAGAATGCTGAAAACTATTGCAATACCTACGATAGTCTGCAACCGCGCTACCGCTACGGTCGCAGGTTCGAATCCTGCCTCGGGCATGGGTGTGTGTGATGTCCTTAGTTTAGTTAGGTTTAAGTAGTTCTAAGTTCTAGGGGACTGATGACCTCAGCAGTTAAGACTCATAATGCTCAGAGCCATTTGAACCATTTGAATACCTACGATATTTCACTTAGAATAATTGCGAATCTTGAGGAGAGACAAATCAGTAAGTTGATATATTTTCCACATTTTGATTCAATAATGTCATGTGTAATAATGTTCTGAGGTAACACATCTTAAAGAAAAATAGTCTTCATTGCTCATAAAAGTGCTGTAAGAATAATATGCACTGCTCCATCACAATCATTTTTAGACATCTGTTTAAGGAGTTGGGAACGCTGACAACTGCTTCACAGCATATTTACTCCGTCATAAAGTTTGCTGATAACAATTCATTACAATTCAAAAGGAAAAAATAATGTAAATAATTACAATACCAGAAGGAAACATGACATTCATTACGCCACATTAAGGTTGGCTTTAGCACAAAAATACACAATGCTGCAACAAAGTTTCTGACAACTTACTCAGAACAGTCTAACAGGCAAAAAAGTAAAATTTGAAAACAAACTGAAGAAGTTTCTCCTTGACAACTTCTTCTACTCCACAGGAGAATTTCTGTTACTGTAATATGTAAAAGGTGGTGGGTGGAAATTACTAAATCACATCCATATATTTTAAATAATATTCAGCATATAGCCATATTTACAAATTAATTTGCGATGTGAATGTAAAATGACTCGTCACACAACATTATGATTAACAATGCGAAAATTAATGAATCATAGAACACGAAAATAACTAAGTAACTGAGACGGGTCAAGACTGTAACTAACTCTCATAGTTAATTGTCTCTGAGATCGCAACTGTCAGCTTCTGATGTGTAACACAAGACTGCATGACATTAACAAAACAACTGGAAAATTACATGGGTCATGAACAAGTACTAAATGAGCAATTCAAGAATAATTTGTGAAAGGACTGGAAAAATGTACACATAACTCCTGGTGTTAATGAAAAGTATAATGTATTATACAGATTATTAATCACCTACTTTGGAAACAGCTTTCTAAGAAATTAATGAGTACCTCAGATTAAATGCACCTAAGCCCTGCAAAACGAAGAAAATACACAGACATACAGAATGAGCCTCACAGGAGTCATCAGCTTCATTTTTCTGGTTTAGGCAGATACTTGCAATTTCATATTGCAATGCGTAGACAGAGACAGTCCGAACAAAGGCTGCTCAAGGCTGCTCATCATGTCTTTCATGTGACACTCAGTACTGACAGTTTCCCAATATAAACAAAATGATTTTTAAATAGGAATTTTACATGCCCATTCTATAGACAGCACCAAATTAGTCTAGTGCGATGTTTGTTTTATTGCTCTGTATTAACAGGTACAGTAAAATACAAAGACTAACAAGTTATCCAGCAGTGATAGCATTGTCATGGCCCACACTGACTGCTACTACCATACAGTAGTGCTGCTCAGTCGCTGCTAGACTCCAGGTGTGTGTATACAGTGTATTTAAGGGTATAGGTACATATATTGTGATGATTGGTATCTTAGTACATATCCACTTTAGTTTGTCAGTTGTTTTTTTTTTTCTGCATCGAACAGTCTTCTCACAAACACATCATATAATATAGTGCCTGATGATGTTTGCACCTTCATAACTGTGCCAAGAAAGTGAACTACACCTATCAGTGTAGACTATCCATTTTGCATCCAAGTGTCCACACTTAAATACATGACCTGTGGCCCAGAGGAAAATAAGAAGCTATGACTTGCTTGTGCCACATGTACTTAGAGGTACTAACCATTCTGTAACCATACTGCTTGTGTTAGCTATATTTATTACTCTACAAATGAAATAAGTGTTGACATAATGTTATTCATATTATTCCTTGTCATGGCATCTCCAAAGTATCTGAAGATGCACACATCAAAAAAAGTTCCAGAATCAATACAGAAAATTGAAATAGATATCACCATAAACATCATTTCTGCCCTTTTTATTGCTCATGAACATTGCATGTTGTACCATCATATAGCGAGACCTTCCGAGGTGGTGATCTGGGTTGCTGTACACACTGGTACCTCTAATACCCAGTAGCATGTCGTCCTGCATTGATGCATGCCTGTATTCGTCGTGGCATTCTATCCATAAGTTCATCAAGGCACTGTTGGTCGAGATTGTCCCATTCCTAAACTGTGATTCGGCATAGATCCCTCATAGCGCTTGGTGGGTCACATTGTCCATAAACAGACCTTTTGAATCTATCCCTGCCATGTTTTATAGGGTTCTTGTCTAGTCGAGTGATGTTGTCATCCTGAAGGAAGTCATTCACAAGATGTACAAGACTGAGCGCGAATTGTCGTCCATGAAGATGAATGCCTCGCCAATATGCTGCCGATATGTTTGCACTATCAGCTGGAGAATGGCGTTCACATATCGTACAGCCATTACGGCGCCGTCCATGACCACCAGCGGCGTACGTTGGCCCCACATAATGCCACCCCAAAACGCCAGGGAACCTCCACCTTGCTGCACTCGCTGGACAGTGTGTCTAAGGCGTTTAGCTTGATCGGTTTGCCTCGAAACACATCTCTGACGATTGTCTGGTTGAAGGCATATGCGACACTCATCTGTGAAGAGAACCTGATGCCAATCAATCCTGAGCAGTCTATTCAGCATCTTGTTGGGCCCATCAGTATTGCGTTGCATGGTTTTGTGGTTGCAAAGATGGACTTCACCATGAATGTAAGGAGTGAAGCTGTGCATCCAGCATCCTATTGTGCACAGTTTGAGTCGTAGTATGACATTCTGTGGCTGCACGCAAAGCATTATTCAACATGTTGGTGTTGCTGTCAGGGTTCCTCTGAGCCGTAAGCTGGAGGTGGTGGTTATCCACTGCAGTAGTAGCCGTAGGGGGGCCTGAGTGAGGCATGTCATCAAAAGTTCCTGTCTCTCTGTATCTCCTCCCTGTCTGAACAACATCGCTTTCGTTCACCCCGAGACACCTGAACGCTTACCTTGTTGATAGCCGTTCCTGGCACAAAGTAACAATGCGGACGCGATCGAACCGCGGTATTGACGGTCTATGCATGGTTGAACTACAGACAACATGAGCCGTGTACGTCATTTCTGGTGGAATGACTGGAACTGATCGGCTGTCGCACCCCATCTGTCTACTAGGCACTGCTCACGCATGGTGGTTTACATCTTCGGGCGGGGTTAGTGACATCTCTGAACAGTCAATGGGAGTGTGTCTTTGACACAATATCCACAGTTAACGTCTCTCCAGGAGTTCTAGGAACTGGGGCGATGCAAAACTTTTTTTGATGTGTGTGTGTAAAGCGAAATTCGCGCACTCAGGCTTCGCAATGTGACTCCTCACATGCCAGTGATAAAAAAATGTTTTTCACAAAATTTCGTCTGGCGAGTACCCGGCGTAAAGAGGACGTTACAGAGTGGCAATCTGGCAACACTGTAGCCACATGTACGTTAACTATCTCTGTCAACCCCTATTAGTTGTGTCCTACGTTTGGCGCAATGGATAGTACTTTGGGTTAGTATTCAGGCTCGCGTTTTTTTTTTCTAATTTCATTCTGACATTTTTACACTGTAATACATACCGTTTCTTCGGTCACATGTATCCTAAATTTACAACTTTTTGTAACACTGATCATAACAAATAAGAAATAGACATTTGAAACAAATAACTACAAAAGAATATCAATTTCGAGGTGCCAAAGACCGTACAATAAGACTACATCTACTTGTCATTTATACCACACGTACTATGAGCACTCGGATGTTGCACATTAGCAACCAGTGACAATAATAATGCCCATATTAATGACCACATGAGCTTCACAACAGAATACGTTGTCCTCAGAACAACAGATGTTCAAAGCGACCTGCCGGCACGTCCAAACACTGCAACCCACCGGATCATATTTCTCTGGACCTTCGCTTCAAATCTGCATCCACAGTAACAAGAGCAGCATGAACACGTGCAAACAATTCTTCCACATTCCTTGGTGGAGTAGAGCACACGTGCGCCTTCAGGTGTCAATACGGGAAGAAATCGAGGGGATTTAAGTGAAGTGAACGTGGTGGCCATACAACTGGACCTCCACATCTGAGTCATTTCCCCGGAAATTTTCTCTCCAACACTTTAATTCCAGAGTATGGATGTGTACCATAATGGTGGAATCATATCCTCTGCTAAACATGTAGTGGAACATCTCCCAGCGCATCAGGCAGATAGTTTGAGAAGAATGCATGATACCTTCGTGCAGTCAACCGGTGAGGCAACATGTAGGGGCCCAAAACACCTTTCGCCCAATATTCCGGCCCAGACGTTGATACTAAAGCGAATTTGATATCCATAGTTGCAGGTGACGTGTGGTTTAACCTCATACTAATGGTAGGTATTGTGCATATTGAAGACACCATCAGGAGTGAATGCTTTTTCATCCGACCATATTATGGTGTTCACGAACTCATCATTATCTTCCTGTTGTTGTAGGATCCATTCACAGAATTGCATCCGCTATTGCCGACCTGCAGGATGCAGGAGTTGCGTGAAAGCCTAATGATAGGGGTGCAGCCCATGCTCGTGCAGCATTTTAATGACTGTGCATTGCGAGACATGCAGCTACCCTGCTACACTCCCTGTACTTGGCTGAGGTCTTGGTATATGACCTCCAGAATAGCCTCCTCGGTAGCTAGAGTACGGCGAGTCCGTGGACGACCTCTGTCACGCGATGGAGGAAGAAGTGAACCTGACTCCCGAAGGTTCAAATGGTTCAAATGGCTCTGAGCACTATGGGACTCAACTGCCGAGGTCATTAGTCCCCTAGAACTTAGAACTAGTTAAACCTAACTAACCTAAGGACATCACAAACATCCATGCCCGAGGCAGGATTCGAACCTGCGACCGTAGCGGTCTTGCGGTTCCAGACTGCAGCGCCTTTAACCGCACGGCCACTTCGGCCGGCTACTCCCGAAGGCGCAGCTCCAGACGATGAAACACATTTTTATCCCGATGGCATTGATGAGGATATCTAGCAGCATATTCACGAGTGGCAACAACAGCCCGGTTATCAGATGTACGAAGTACCAGAAGCATATCCCTATATTCATCTGTGGACGTCATATGTCTGCCACACTGGTTTAGAGGTTTGCAATGAGAGAATTCGGTACATGTACGCTTGTACCTTGGAGTCAGACATCGGTGCAAAATATAACTTACTATTTATATTTTACTTGAAAGAATGTTAAATCTTGTTAAATAGAGAGAATATTTTATAATTGTGATGACATCTATTGACAGTAAATACACTACTGGCCATTAAAATTGCTACACCACGAAGATGAGGTGCTACAGACGCGAAATTTAACAGACAGAAAGAAGATGCTGCGATATTCAAATGATTAGCTTTTCAGAGCATTCACACAAGGTTGGCGCCGGTGGCGACACCTACAACGTGCTGACATGAGGAAAGTTTCTAACCGATTTCTCATACACAAACAGCAGCTGACCGGTGTAGCCAGGTGAAACGTTGTTGTGATGCCTCGTGTAAGGAGGAGAAATGCGTGAAAATGTAATCACATGTCAATTCTAGTATAATATATTTGTCCAATGAATACCCGTTTATCATCTGCATTTCTTCTTGGTGTAGCAATTTTAATAGCCGGTAGTGTAGTAACTTTTATAAGTGAAGTTAGTAACATGAAATTTACCTTTTGTAGTTCCTGTATCGAAGTTGTAGAAGAAGTCATTGAGCGGTAAATATATTTTTTGTTTTCTGGTATACCAGCTAGCTTTTAAAGAGCAGGGTAAAACTTTGCTAAGAAATTTTTTTTTTTTTTTTTTTTTGTTGGTGTCCAGAAGTGGGGTCGACTAACGATGAAATATAGTATATCTGAGACTCTGGAAATCTAAGTAATAAATAATTTTGCGAAAACCATCCCGTTTTTATTTTTCAATAATTCAAATTATTATTTAGAAAAACTGTTTCGTACATTTGCAAGTTTCTTGGCAGACATCTTCTGCAAAGAAAACACATCGGAATTTCCTAACTTACGGCGAAAATCAGTTATCGTTTACAAAGTTTAGTCCTGTTTAGAAATTAGAATGCTAATCAGCAGAGGAAATCATCGTGGAAAATAATAATATCATAGTAATTGCGATGCACGATAAGCCATAACACACGGGGAATAATTACAATATTAAGAAATAGAACTCACTAGAACTAAAATGTCTGACAAGACAGGATCTGATAGTTCGAGAGTAAGCTTGGCTTTAACACTCAGACAAGCAGCGTTACGTGATCGCTGTAGTTAATGCAAAATATATCTTTCCTTAGACATAAATAATTAATTATTTCTACCGGGTGACGGGAGGCGTTATTTTACACCGCCGCCAGACTGGTATTTTAAAATTATATTTATAATTGAAATTTTAAAATAACATGTCCTAGTATAGACGATTACAAATCCTTTTCGGGTTTACATGTCTTTAGTCACTTACACATACGAGCTTTCATTGACTGCTCATTCCTGCAATGTGTGTCCTCGTATTAACTTGGCGGTTTCGTTATCAGGATGGGCTCACCCATTTGGCAGAGGGGAAACCAGGAAATACAAAACCATATATAAGAGAGAAATATTTTATTATGGATTCCATCTTGGTGAAAAAATTGTATAATCCAATAATTTACTTAGTTATTTCAAAGAAAATCAACAGGTTGCCTAGTACGGTAGTTATAATAGTTAGATAATATTTAGGAAGCATAAGTGTTATATACAACGTTATGCTTTCTCAACAAATTTAAACATTTTCCTGTCGCTGTATGATACAACATTCTTAGTTTGGTTAATGCTGTAAATGCGAGTGAGTTAAATAATTCAAGTATTTTGTATCTTATAAATGAATCACATACACTTCACATTAGCATAATCGAATTGTTATTGCAAAAAAGAAAATCTTCATAGTTAATATTTCATTACGATAGAACTGTATACGAGGTTAAATATGAGGGTGGGTCAAATGAAAACCTTAAATTTTTAATAACAAATCGAAATTTCTCGCCGTTATCCTGTAAGTTGGTTAGCGTGCTACAAACAGTGTGCAGAATGGCCTGTAGGTGGCAGCATAGTGCAGATGCACACATACCGTCGCAGTATCAGTATAAAGATGGCCAACCCACTTGCGACTTGCAACAGGGAAGAACAGCGTTCCATTATTCGATTTTTGCACAGTGGAAGTGTGAAACCTATTGAAATTCATCGACGAATGAAGGTTCAGTACAGTGATGCATGTTTGTCACAGCAGCAAGTCTACGAATGGAGTAGGAAGTTCGCAAATGGTGTGACTTCAGTGGAAGATGCTCCTCATCCAGGTCAGGCACAACGAGTTGTTATTCCACAGAACATTGCAGCAGTTGAAACCATAGTGAAGGAAAACTGCCGGGTGACACTGAACGACATTGCAGCATGTTTACAGATTAGTCATGGGTCAGCACACTACATTGTGCCTGATGTGCTCCAGTTTCACAAAGTGTCTGCAAGATGGGTGCCACAGCAGCTGACTCCTGAAATGAGAGAACGACGTGTTGATGCTTGTGAAGAACTTCTTTGGTGCTTTGAACGAGGAGGTGATGGCTTCCTTGCGAGAATCGTTACTGGGGACGAAACTTGGGTTTACTTCCACCAACCGGAAACGAAGAGAGCGAGCAAGGAATGACGCCATTCCTCATCACCAAATCCAAAGAAGTTTCGAACAGAACCATCAGCAGGGAAGGTTATGCTGACACTCTTTTGGGACGAAAAAATACGTCATTTTAGAACATTACATGCCTAGAGGGACCAGTGTCACCAGTACATCATACACAGATCTGAAAAATCATCTGCAGCCTGCAATCAAATCAAAGCGAGGTGGATTGCTGTCAGCAGGTGTCCTTTTGCAACATGACAATGCAATGCCTCACATTGCCCGTACAACAGTTGCAACAATCACAGACCTGCATTTTGAGTGTCTTGGTCATCCACCATACTCTCCAGACCTTGCCCCAAGTCATTTCCATATGTTTGGACCACTCAAAGACGCAATGGGAGGAAAGAAGTTCCATTCTGATGAAGAGGTTGCGCGGGCGGCCAAAAGAATTTTTTTCTAAAGGAATTTATGCACTTTGTAAGCGCTGGAGGACTTGCATTGAATGTGAGGGAGATTATGTTGAAAAGTGATACAGCTTTGTACCACTTCTGCACCATAAATAATATTTAAAAAATATTTAAGGTTTTCATTTGACTCACCCTCGTACATTTTTGCACTCGCGAATATCTCGGTTAAATCTGAAGATAACTTAGGTAAATTTCTAAAGTATTTCGATTTAGTACTGTTAAATAGTAATATCTGTGACAGTTTATTACGTCTCAAGAAAGAAAATTTAAATATTTCAGGTATTTTATACAATGCAAAAACATTATTAGAATCGGTCTCATTGTTATACAAGATATTTGTAACAGAAAATATTTTTTGTCAAATAAATGCGTTCGTTAATTTTACTGCGTATGTACTGCATATTTTGCGTTAGGTGTTAGTTTATTTTAAAGACCGCTTTTTAGTTAGATGTGGTTTGATTTTTAGAATGACTATATAACGCAAAGCATACTAGATGTCTTCGTGGCGTTGGTTGATTGTAGGATGTTGATTGCAGTGCTGATACAAAGGTTATGAAGCGTAGAATCGTCGTCCGGGGGCCTACATATAAAGTTACTAAAGATGGATTTGCACCCCGGATGCTGGATAGGTGGTGATAAATCGGCTGCAATCAACTCTCGGCCCCTGGCTGCAACCTTCCTTCCTTACCGTCGGAATGGACTGGAACTCTTGCACTGCTCTGCATCGCGGCCCAGTAAGAAGGGATGGCAGCTAGGTGGCGATGTACATGAAATAGGTGGGGTACATATTATAAAAACTGTATTTTCAGATGTTAGTGTCCTGTAAGGTAAGTCAGGTGGTTAAACAAATCCGGAGTCCTGAACGTTGTCATCCTGGCGGTGCATTTTAAGTTACGCGGGGCGCGACAGACTGCCGTTAACGCACGGAGCTGCAATATAAGTGGTTCGGCGAATATTGGTTTGCTCCGCGCGTCGCTGCGGTAATTTGTCAACAGTGGTTCTCTCGACGCAGACTGCGGCTGATACGTGAATGTTCATGCCGAAGCAAAAACGTCGACTCAGTGTTTCGAGGCACTTACGGAACACAGTCTTTCACAAGTAGATCGATATTGCAGTTCCGGTACAGATTCTGTCCAATGAACGTACATGTCTTCGGTTCGTCACACTAACGTACATGGTTCATAGATCAATATCTAATTTTCACAGTCCTTGCTCACTGAAACAAGCACTTCATACAGTTTACACCTAGCAATGTACGGAGAAATGTCACCACACAAAGCGAAGCGTGATTACACTGTTCACAATTCCTAAACTTTTATAACACAATACACGGTTAGTTGTTATAAACTTTGCCTTACTGTGAAGTTCTCATGGAATCACGTTTGTCAATAGGAAAATACGTCAACATGCTTTATGGTGGAAGACTCTATTGACGCATTCATCGTGAATTGTCCCACGTAAGTTCCACTGAAAGTTTAGTTAACACAGTCCACGTGAAAGTCCCTTGCTGCGCACAAAATTTACCCACACGATGGAGGTCTCATAGTTAAGTTTCACAGTAACAAATGCTGATCATTAGACCATCATTACTGTCCAGAACGAATACGAATTTCACACAAGAGGTTTACAAAATTCAGTCATTTGAGGATTACACTCATTTACATATTTAAGTGAGAAAACATAACTTTACTCACACAAATGAAGTTTCCCTTGCTCAGCCAAGAGAAAAAAAACCCTCGTGGCTTTATACCTACTGGCGGAAAGCAAAAATAAAAAAGGAAAAGCCAATTAACCATCACATACACATGTGAAGTATGTATATTCTAGTAAGTAAAAAAAAAGAAAGTCATTTCCTTTGATTCTCCGTAGAGACTTTCTTACGCTAAGACAAATATAAAACATACTTAGAACTATACATCAGCCACAAACTGAGAATCAACTTTTAAATGACTATAGAAAATGAAAACGTTTCATAGAACCATCAAAACTCTTTAAGTACTAATAATTGATTTTAAAAGTAAAGCAAAAGATCTACGTATTTCTTTTTTTAACTTCTAAGTTTATCTTTATGAAAAACAAAGTAATGCCTACGCAAATCTTGTCAAGAAATTGAATAAGATGACTTGGCTTGTTAAATGATTAACCGCTTCCCTAAGTAGTGCATATTTCACTCTATTCAAAAAATACAAACTTAAAATCTAAGTACTGAAAAACAGAATACATTAGTAACACACAGGTCGTTAGCTACGTACACTACATGCACATCATAAAAATGAATCACATTTCAGTAATAAAGTTCACTTCACGATGTGCAGGAAGTGTTTGTTTTTCTATGTTCACTTTATCAAATGGCTCTGAGCACTATAGGACTTAACTGCTGTGGTCATCAGTCTCCTAGAACTTAGAACTACTTAAACCTAACTAACCTAAGGACAGCACACACATCCATGCCCGAGGCAGGATTCGAACCTGCGACCGTAGCGGTCGCGTACACTTTATCATTCATAGTACTTTCTCACGTCTATGTGGTTATAGAACCCTTTAACTTTATTTGTAAATGGCACTTTTAACAAATAGCTACCTTCGTGAGGCATGTCACTTATTATATAGGGTCCAATAAAAAGTCTTTGCCACATTTTATTCAATCTTTTAATACGTGACACCTTACGGTGTTTTTTTACTAATTCCTTCTCACCAATTTGACTCTAACATTTGACGAATTTCCGCCTTTACAGCCTTCTTTTTAGTCCATGGTACGGCGTACGATGTTCTGCAAAATGTCTGATGTGGGGCAACTTCCATGTCATACTCAATGTTTTTTATTACGTCGGGTTTCTCCGCAAAAACATTAGCATACTCCTGAATGAGATTCGCCAACTGTTCCTTCTGTATGTTTTCCAGATAGGATGATTCTGATACGTTTGCTTTGATAGTGGCAAGATTACTGCGTATGGCTGCTTCTGAATCATTCGAGTACAGGAATTGTCTTCTCAAACTGTTCCGCAATATGTAGTATGCGTGGACCTACTAATTTTACAACAAAGTCACGACAGTATCTTTCGTGCACGCTCTGAGTTTTGATGAGCTGCAGTGCAATTGTTTTACCATTATTTGTAACTACACATTTTCCCGCCCGTAGGTCGGTCATTGCGTCCCTACCGCGCAGAAAATCCCAGCCAAGAACGCAGGAAACCAACAAATGTTTTATGAGTAAGAAGTGGCGTTGTATGTGCTCGTCTTCTACTATCAAATCGGTCTGCACCTGTTGCTTCACACACTGTGTAGATGCGCCTAATGCCCCCGTAACGCGGCAGTATTGCACAGGCAGAACGGAAGTCTCCTTATGCGATTTACTTCGTTGTAGAATGCGTAATTCACGACACTGGTTGTTGCTCCTGTGTCTATTATAGCTTCCACACTGATACCATTTATTGAAACTTTCGTTGCAATTTGCACAGCATAATCTTCCGTATGTTTGCATGCGTTCGGCTCTTGTAAAAGTTCTTCCCTGATGTCCACATCGTCGTCGTACCTCAATGTGTTCAGGTCAGATTTGAAATTTCCTCCACTTTGGAATACGACTGCACCAGGAAGGCTGTTTCGAACGGTCGGTTCTAGTTTAACTGTTGTGGATTGGTATCCTGCTCTACAACTTCGTATCGCGATTCGCTGTAGGGCAGCTGTTGTCACGGTTATTGCAACTATTCGGGTTCGTAATGACAGGCATGGGTTGCATCATGTTTTGTGTTGGATTCCCAAACCATAAAATTGGCTGCTGGTTAGGCCAACCATTTCCATTATTAGGAATTCGCTAACTACGTTTGTTCCTGTCATCTGCCCCTTGCTGGAGCGATACATAACTGCTATTATTCCAGGAATTTTCCGATAGTTTTTCCATGGCGTTTTCCTATTGTGGCTGGAATCATTGGAACCATTTCCGTTACCATTCTTCCGTTTTCTACTGGAACCATTTGCCGGATTACCCTTGTTATGATTCCAATTATTATTTCCGTAACTCGTGTTTGGTTCATTTGCTGAGTGGTTATTTTGATTATGGGCAGCCTTGTTCACTTTTGGGTGAAGAAAAGTATATAATGGAATTATTATCTTTTATTTTTCCAAATAAACTTGCTTCCTTCAAAACCTTGTCTGCGATTGTAAACATCATTTCAGGAAAAAAGCACCATGTCATTAACAATGACTAATGTGATAATGAGGATGAACAAGTGCAGGTCATTTAATTTTTTAAAGCAATCTATTCTCTCTCTCTCTCTCTCTCTCTCTCTCTCTCTCTCTCTCTCTCCCTCTATATATATATATATATATATATATATATATATATATATATATATATATATATATGGTGGTCCATTGATATTGACAGGGCCAAATATCTCACGAAATAAGCATCAAACGAAAAAACTACAAAGAAAGAAACTCGTCTAGCTTGAAGGGGGAAACCAGATTGCGCTATGGCTGGCCCGCTAGATGGCACTGCCATGGGTCAAACGGATATCAACTGCGTTTTTTAAAATAGGAACCCCCATTTTTTATTACATATTCGTGTAGTACGTAAGGAAATATAAATGTTTCAGTTGGACCACTTTTTTCGCTTTGTGATAGATGGCGCTGTAATGGTCACAAACGTGCAAGTACGTGGTATCACGTAACATTCCGCCAGTGCGGACGGTATTTGCTTCGTGATACATTACCCGTGTTAAAATGGACCGTTTACCAGTTGTGGAAAAAGTCGACATCGTGTTGCTGTATGGCTAATGTGATCAAAATACCCTACGGGCATGTGCTATGTATGACGCTCGGTATCCTGGTCGACATCATACAAGTGTCCGGACCGTCTGCCGGATAGTTACGTTATTTAAGGAAACAAGAAGTGTTCAGCCACATGTGAAGCGTCAACCACGACCTGCAACAAATGATGATGCCCAAGTAGGTGTTTTAGCTGCTGTCGCGACTAATCCGCACATCAGTAGCAGACAAATTGCGCGAGAATCGGGAATCTCAAAAACGTCGGTGTTGAGAATGCTACATCAACATCAGTTGCACCCGTACTATATTTCTATGCACCAGGAATTGCATGGCGACTACTCTGAACGTCGTGTACAGTTCTGCCACCGGGCACAAGAGAAATTACGGGACGATGGCAGATTTTTTGCACGCGTTCTATTTAGCGACGAAGCGTTATTCGCCAACAGGGGCAACGTAAACCGGCATAATATGCACTATTCGGCAACGGAAAATCCAAGATGGCTGCGACAAGTAGAACATCAGCGTCTTTGGGGGGTTAATGTTTGGTGTGGCATTATGGGAGGAAGGATAATTGGCCCCGATTTTATCGATGGCAATCTAAATGGTGCAATGTATGCTGATTTCCTACGTAATGTTCTACCGATGTTACTACAAGATGTTTCACTGCATGACAGAATGGCGACGTACTTCCAACATGATGGATGTCCGGCACATAGCTCACGTGCGACTGAAGCGGTATTGAATAGCATATTTCATGACAGGTGGATTGGTCGTCGAAGCACCATACCGTGGCCCGCACTTTCACCGGATCTGACGTCCCCGGATTTCTTTCTGTGGGGAAAGTTGAAGGATATATGCTATCGTGATCCACCGACAACGCCTGACAACATGCGTCTGCGCATTGTCAATGCATGTGCGAACATTAGGACAGGCGAACAACTCGCTGTTGAGAGGAATGTCGTTACACGTATTGCCATATGCTTTGAGGTTGACGGACTTCATTTTGAGCATTTATTGTATTAATGTGGTATTTACAGTTAATCACGCTGTAACAGCATGCTTTCTCAGAGATGATAAGGTCACAAAGGTACATGTATCACATTGGAACAACCGAAATAAAATGTTCAAACGTACCTAAGTTCTGTATTTTAATTTAGAAAACCTATCTGTTACCAACTGTTCGTCTAAAATTGTGAGGCATATGTTTGTGACTATTACAGGGCCATCTATCACAAAGTGAAAAAAGTGGTCCAAGTAAAAATTCATATTTCTTTGCGTACTACACGAATATGTAATAAAAAATTGGGGTTCCTATTTTGTAAAAAAAAGACGCAATTGATATCCGTTTGACCTATGGCAGCGCCATCTAGCGGGCCAACCATAGCGCCATCTGGTTTCCCCCTTCAAGCTAGACAAGTTTCGTTCTTTGTAGTTTTTCGTTTGACTCTTATTTTGTAAGATATTTGGCCCGGTCACGATCAATAGAGAGAGAGAGAGAGAATAGATTGCTTTAAAAAATTAAATGACCTGCACTGGTTCATCCTCATTATCACATTAGTCATTGTTAATGGCATGGTGCTTTTTTACCTGAGATGATGTTTACAATCACAGACAAGGTTTTGAAGGAAGCAAGTTTATTTGGAAAAATAAAAGATAATAAATCCATTATATACTTTTCTTATGCTTCTGGCCTTATAGTTCTGTTTTGCTCAACTACTGCAATAGAATCCAATAGACGATGCTGACTCTTTAAAACTTAACAGTAAAAGGGTACCCCCCCCCCCCCCCCACACACACACACACATACACACACACACTTTAAATCGCAACCACTTCATTTACAGCCAGTTTATATCCTTTCCACCAATATTTTTTTCTGTTTTGCTACAGATTTTTCAAATGAATGAACATATAAGCTTCATATTGGACCAAAGCCATAGAAATACCTTTCTTTTAGCAAGTTTATACTGCTTTCATTGAGTCTACAATTGAAGAAATATATCTTCGCTGGTGTGTTTTCCTTTCAACTAACCCAAAATCCAGATCATTAGGAAGGGATGAGTGCTCTGATTCAAGAAATTTGCGATCAGTAATTTTGGTCTTAACATTTGAGTAGTAAACATGCTTCAGTACACTTGGAGTTATTTTAAGAATTCTAGTTTGTCCTTCACAGCAATATAAGTACATCTACATCCAAACGGATACTCTGCAAATCACATTCAAGTGCCTGGCAGAGGGTTCATCGAACCACCTTCATAATTCTCTATTATTCCAACTGAGAATAGAGCGTCTAGGAATGAAAACCTATATCTTTCCGTACGATTTCTGATTTCCCTTATTTTATCGTGGTGATCGTTCCTCCCTATGTAGATCGGTGTCAACAAAATATTTTCGCATTCAGAGGAGAAAGTTGGTGATTGGAATTTCGTGAAAAGATTCCGTCTTGAAAAACGCCTTTATTTTAAAGATTTCCAGCCCAAATCCTGTATCATTTCTGTGGCACTCTCTCCCATATTTCGCGATAATACAAAACGTGCTGCGTTTCTTTGAACTTTTTCGATGTACTCCGTCAGTCCTATCTGGTGAGGATCCCTCACCGCGCAGCAGTATTCTAAAAGAGGACGGACAAGCGTAGTGCAGGCAGTCTACTTAGTAGGTCTGTTGCATTTTCTAATTCTCCTGGCAATGAAACGCAGTCTTTGGTTAGCCTTCCCCACAATATTTTCTATGTGTTCATTCCGATTTAAGTTAATCGTAATTGTAATACATAGGTATTTAGTTGAATTTACGGGTTTTAGATTAGACTGATTTATCGTGTAACCGAAGTTTAACGAGTTCCTTTTAGCACTCTTGTGGATGACCTCACACTTTTCGTTATTTGGGGTCAACTGCCACTTTTCGCACCAATCAGATATCTTTTCAAAATCGTTTTGAAGTTTGTTTTGATCTTCTGATGACTTTATTAGTCGATAAACGACGGTGTCATCTGCAAACAACCGAAGACGGCTGCTCGTATTGCCTTCAAAATCGTTTATATAGATAAGGAACAGCAAAGGGCCTATAACACAACAATATCATCGTTCGTAGCATCTGATTCAAGTTTTTTTTTTATTTTTTTCTACAGAAGAAGGAAATTCTTGCAGCCTCATTTCACTTTCACTATCATCTATATCAATATATGACCACTGTTGCACTGAATGAGTAACAACCAAAATTGTACACCCGCAAATTTCCCTTGTAGTGTGCTACAGATGTTGTCAATTTCAGAAATGGTAAGGCCTTTTGAACATCGAAAATCATAATGTAATATGTTTCAGCAGCAAAATTTATATATTTTTTCAAACTCTGCTGAGCCTCCTGCACAGTTCTCCAGTGGATATCTTCCTGTGTTTCATATTCCTTTCTTTTCCTGTCTCTTTTTCTAGGTTGAGAAAGTGTTGAATTTTGTCACAGTTTTAACACTTATCACGTATAGAGGTGCTTAAAATGAAGATCGATGTTGGAGCTGAAGACACTGTAGTAGCAGTTTTTCTGTTTCATTTCACCATTCATCATAAAGATTGTGCTTGTTTTTAATGTTCAACTCAGAATTAAAATATTTCATATCCGCCTTCTTCCTCCTAGAGTAGCAGTTCCTGCAATGTGGAAATGATGCATTGTACTCAGCTACACTGGACTCATCAGTTTTGTTTTTAGGGAAATTATCATCAAAGACAGCATGTATTTCGTTGTTAATTTCATATCAATATACATGCCCATCACTAATACGAAATAGGTTCATCAAATATTTCTTACACATTGTCATGATTATGATGGCGTGATACACACAAGTTATTTCCCACAACAACAGTTCATGATGTAGTAAATGCCAATAAATGATGATTTCATAAACAGTGTTATAATAAGGTATCTAAACAAGTTCGTTTCTGTACATGATGTACATCGTACACTGTAAAAAAATCAGTTCATTCTGAGACTTGGTTATGTAAAGCTCAGTGTACCAGTTATTGTCGATGAAAGTTACATAGCATCAAAAGTTTGCAAATTATTTATGAAAGGCTTGAATATTGATTCTATCTGTTAAGAACAGACTTGTTGAAATGTGTTGCAAGTAACATGCTAGTTGCTGTTGATACTTTGTCGTAATGGTCAAAAGAGTGAAACATTTTTCCAAACGCAGTTTTCAATTGATTGGAGTGTGAGTGGAGGATAAAGAATCATTTCAAGATAAATTTCAGGAATATTACTTAACCTAAAAGTGATCTCTGTTTGTTTGTTAACTACATGTGAAGTGAGAGAAACTACACTAGAGTCCAAAATTAAAGCAACAAACGAAAATTTTGCATGGTTCCGTTTATTTTGCCAAAGAAAGAGAATAAACAGGTGATAGCAAAGTAGAAACAATGTAAAGAATACAGAACGTAAACAACTGCAATATGCATAACAGTAGACGAAAATGTCTTCGTTTTTTTTTCAACTTAACAGATTTGCACACACATTCCGAAAACTCATTAATGTGCTCACTATGGAGTGTGACCACCTCTGGCAGCTATACAGGCCTGACAACGATGGAGCATGCTGTGAATAACGTAATCAGTGTCACGTTGAGACAATAACGCCCATTCTTCCTGCGGATCTGCTCGCAAGTGTTGGAGACTAGTTAGTGGATGTTGACGGGATGCAACCCATCTCCCTAGTGCATCCCAGACCTGCTCTGTGGGATTCAAATCGAAAGAACAAGCCACGCCATGTGTGCAGTATCTTGCGCGTCCAAGAAAACATCAACGAAATAGTGCGCTTAAAATTAGTTTTGACTTTTGACGTTTGGCTGACTGGAGGGGGACGTGACGCTGTTGCCCAGGTAACACCAATAGCGGGCCAGTTTTCCCTACCACGCGCCCAGCGGATCGGCTGGTAACGCACTCCTGTTGCCGCACCATGAATAAACAGCACGCATTAGATGTTTAACGTTCGTCAGCTCTTGTTGTAACGTCGTATTGCACGTTACCACACTGATGTGACGTGCAAAGCACCAAAAATGCAATGACGGAAAGCGGGAAATTTCTGGTACAAATAAATGTTCTACGGGAAAAAGGCGAATCTAGCATGTTAACGCGAAGGTAACGGAACTTTTAGTGCTGTTCAAGCCAAAACTTCGCACAACCGGATCGATAAACTGGTTAACGGTAAAGGGAATAGTTTAATCAGGCTTCCTCCTTATCACGCCCACTTAAATCCGACAGCGTATATGGGTCTAAGTGAGAAGTAATGTGGCGAAAAGCAGCAAGAAGTGTACGCTCAGTGAGGCTCAAATGCTTATAATAGAAGCCACTGAAAATGCTCCACAACAGGACTGGCCTTGATTTGTCAGCCTTACCGAGAAGGCAGTTGAGGAGACATTGATTCATGAAGGACTACGAAGTGCATTCAAGTTCTAAGGCCTCCGATTTTTTTTCTAATTAACCACTCACCCGAAATCGATGAAACTAGCGTTACTTCTCGACGTAATCGCCCTGCAGACGTACACATTTTTCACAACGCTGACGCCATGATTCCATGGCAGCGGCGAAGGCTTCTTTAGGAGTCTGTTTTGACCACTGGAAAATCGCTGAGGCAATAGCAGCACGGCTGGTGAATGTATGGTCACGGAGAGTGTCTTTCATTGTTGGAAAAAGCCAAAAGTCACTAGAAGCCAGGTCAGGTGAGTAGGGAGCGTGAGGAATCACTTCAAAGTTGTTATCACGAAGAAACTGTTGCGTAACGTTAGCTCGATGTGCGGGTGCGTTATCTTGGTGAAACAGCACACGTGCAGCCCTTCCCGGACGTTTTTGTTGCAGTCCAGGAAGGAATTTGTTCTTCAAAACATTTTCGTAGGATGCACCTGTACCCGTAGTGCCCTTTGGAACGCAATGGATAAGGATTACGCCCTCGCTGTCCCAGAACATGGACACCATCACTTTTTCAGCACTGGCGGTTACCCGAAATTTTTTTGGTGGCGGTGAATTTGTGTGCTTCCATTGAGCTGACTGGCGCTTTGTTTCTGGATTGAAAAATGGCATCCACGTCTCATCCACTGTCACAACCAATGAAAAGAAAGTCGCATTCATGCTGTCGTTGCGCGTCAACATTGCTTGGCAACATGCCACACGGGCAGCCATGTGGTCGTCTGTCAGCATTTGTGACACCCACCTGGATGACACTTTTCACATTTTCAGGTCGTCATGCAGGATTGTGTGCACAGAACCCACAGTAATGCCAACTCTGGAGGCGATCTGTTCAACAGTCATTCGGCGATCCCCCAAAACAATTCTCTCCATTTTCTCGATCATGTCGTCAGACCAACTTGTGCGAGCCCGAGGTTGTTTCGGTTTGTTGTCACACGATGTTCTGCCTTCATTAAACTGTCGCACCCACGAACGCACTTTCGACACGTCCATAACTCCATCATCACACGTCTCCTTCAACTGTCGATGAATTTCAATTGGTTTCACACCACGCAAATTCAGAAAATGAATGATTGCATGCTGTTCAAGTAAGGAAAACGTCGCCATTTTAAGTATTTAAAACAATTCTCATTCTCGCCGCTGGCGGTAAAATTCCATCTGCCATACAGTGCTGCCATCTCTGGGACGTATTGACAATGAACGCGTCCTCATTTTAAAACAATGCGCATGTTTCTATCTCTTTCCAGCCCGGAGAAAAAAATTGGAGGCCTTAGAACTTGAATGCACCTCGTATGACGAGTTCTGACGAATATGTAACTTCTCTTCTTGCCATGGTAAAATGTGCTTATTTTGTCAAAACACAACAAAGTTCAGGAATATGCATCTCACTAACATTCTAATGCAGTTGAAATTGCGACAGAATTCTGAAATAGGGTGTTATTAAACTAACAACTGAGTGCTACTGAGGTCAATAGTTCATGAAATGGCCCATTCTCAGTATAAAAATAAAAGTGTAACGTCTCCACTCATATCGTTACAAATCCCACAGAAATTCTCGTTACATCAATTATTGATGACCCTCAATATTTTCATTATTTAATTGAGAAAATCTTTATTGCGGTACATATGGAACTTTCACATATCAATCACAAGGCAAAACAATCTATTCTTGGCCAAAATCTTGTTTCGTTATCTCAAACCATTTATGAGATACGAGGAATTTATGAATATTTTATTTTAGTTCCTTCACTGACACACAAGTTCGTCATCGAGCGCTTTATACACATTAAATTTTCTCGAAATTGGAAACAGACGTATGTATCCTTCCAACTTAAAAGAATAATTCAATATGTCATCTACATTTAATATGCAGAAACATGTAACCTATCACGCACCAAACACAAATTCATTGTGATACCTTTTTTCACTGCGAACTAAGAATTTCTAGCAGCAGTTCACCTTCTATCGAAAAATCACAATACCTATGACCATTACTGAAATGATAGCTGGTTCATCATGAAGCTGACGAATTAGAGTTTATTACCAAATAGTTTCTTTGAAAACGTTTGAGAAAAATTGCAGATCGGTTGGCTTTCTGTATACGCAGTGAAGCGAGTGTGACAGGTTCCCCACCTAGTTGGCCTGGCATTGTGCTGCAGTCGCCTGCTGATACTCGCTACAAACGCTGGCAATTACGCTTCCCTCCACTCGCTCCGTAGTGAACTGTCAAAAGTCACAACTTATTTTAAACACACTATAATGTTCTATAAGGCGAGCAGTATGGTCCATCAATAAGAAGTCTGGGCTCACAGCACTCACAACAACTGTACATGAGGTTCCTAGAACTCGTCACGATACCCGTAAGCAGTTAAACCTTGATGATTCGCCCATACAATTTCATGAAAAGGTGCTGGACTGGTCAACACAATCCTTGCCCACACTATTAGGGATCATTCTCGATGTCGTTCTGTTTCCACAATGTTTGGGTCCCAAAATCATGTTCCACGTTCACTCCAGATGCGAATCCGGCGAGAATTACTCTCCAGACAACATCGGGACTCATCTGTGAAAAGAACTGTTCGGCCGTCCAGGTGGCATGTTGATGACTCCGCTGTAGACCTTCCCCCCTGTGAAGACGCTTGAGAGGCACGCACACAGCAGGTCTCTGATAATAAAAGCCACTCTGTCGAAGCCTTCCCCACACCGTTTGCCTCGATACAACACGTTCCAGTGGATGCTGCCAGGTCAGATGCCAGTTGCTGTGCCGTACTAAGGCCAAATAACAGTCCTCCATTTCTGATCTCACTCATAGTCGGCCCTGCCCTTGTCTTTGGGACACAGTTTCGGTCTCTATAAACTGTCGCCACATCCGAGAAACAAAAGAACCATTCACGTTGAGCCATCTGGCAACATGAGTTTTCGACTGTCCTGCTTCCATTCTCACTATGGCCCTTCATCGCAGAGAGTCTGGCAGGCGTCTTCTCTGTGCCATACTGCACCGTCTTTGACATTTGCACAGCGATTGTGGATTTGGGACTATCCTGCGAACACCACTCAGTTTGAAAGGTCGCTGACGTATTCTCTGACGTGGTTTTCCGTTGACCGAAATGCCATCCTCCACGCAGAGCACGATCGTACGGGCACTTCTTCTCAGTTTGTACGATTATATAGTGAATTAGACACAGGAAGGGGAAGTAGCAGTTTCTTGCTTTAATTTTGGACACCAGTGTAATACAAATTACTGCCAGAAATTAGATTCAAATGCATCTTTTGACAGTACATGGCGAGTCTAATCTGTCAAATAAAGTGTTGCTTAGAGTTGCTTTTCTCTTGTGTTGAAGAGTTGGACAGTTTAACATGGAAACAAAATTTGTATTAAGAGAAGGTAAAACCATGTGCTCAGTAATACTGATCATCTTACAGTTATTGGCCAGATTGGTGTTGTAAAAAAGTGAGTGTCATACGAAGCTTGTGCATCAACTGTAGATTTCGAATACAATTTGTCCAGTCTTTCTTCAAGGTGCATGTGAAATATTGCAGTAGTGATTTTGGATACGAGTTCTCGAGGAAACAGTTAATTATATGTCCCAGAACTATGTAGGGCCAAAGTTTGTCTGTGATTGGCATATAAAAGAAGATAAACACGGCCACTGAAAGATGTAAAAAATATAATATTAATACTTTAAACCTATAACATTAATATGAAGGCGTTTCTCCAATTTTGCGATCTTCGGATTTTGTGTTGCAAACGGCCTTCAACAATTTTGTGGTCGTCCGACCTGGCGTAACACTTTATTCGCAGCACTTTCACAGCTATAGATGTACCTTCAGTCAGCTACAGACTTCACTTCCTTTGTTGAAAGAGTGAGATCTTATTCTATGGAACAATTGTCCATCCGAGAGATTAGAGAATGGTATTCGTCACTTTCCCACAGCTTTAATGTGCTCCGAGTATTCTAGAGGGTGTGAAGTTTTCTTTTGTTCTGATTCTCACTTGTCGTGGAATCCTATACCACGTATTGTTTCCACTTCTTACTGTGTTAGTTGCTAATAATCAGGAACATCACTGAAGCATTTTTGATTTATTTTCATCTCTCAGTCATTCATGAACTTTGTAGGATGTTTGAACTGTTCGCACGTGCTTCCATATTTTTATTTGACCGAAAATACGATATTACATATGAGTATATTTTTCCCTCAGCGAAATCATTAGCCAAAAACAAAAAACAACCGCTATCAGCAAAACTATTTTGAATTATTTGCACGCCTTTACGTCAGAAGCATAAGTCAGTACTGGCGAGACTTCGTTCTGTTCCAGGCTAGGTTCAACGTGACTGATTCTGTTCCCGTACTTTTTGAGGATAGACATTAGGCTTTGGAAGTAAGGCTGTTCACCCTCTTTCCACGTGATCTGCTTCTAAGGAAGGTTACACACACACTGAAGAATCATGTCAGGAAGTTACAAGGTGAAATCGAAATCCTGTATTCATTCAGATAATCGTTTAAACTTCTTCTTTTCTTTTCCATAGTGAAATGGAAGCAAAACCTACTTCTAAATATTTCAGTTAAACAGTGACCAGACAACTCCGATAATAATTCTTGAGTCAAGACTTTGCATTGAAGAGGAATATTTCCAGGGAATTTTACTGAAGTCACATATCTTATGAATTCAGCTAAGATCGTGAAAACGAGGGGTAGGATGCTTTCTAACTTAATTGTAACATCTTTCTGTAGCACTACACTTCAGATCGATCGCTTTTTTCTTTTCCTTCGTAAACCACACACTACCTGATGGAAAGTATCTGGACACCCCTGTGTAATGCGGAATTGTCCACGAGACGCCACGAGAGGCGGACATAGAAATATAGAAGGGATGGGGAGTATTATAAGTAGAGAATGGGTCAGTTAGGAGAGCATAATGCCTCCACACGTGGTCTAGGGGTAGCGTCTTTGATTACCAATCAAAACGTCCTGGTTCCGGGTTCGAACTCCGTCGCCGCTTAATTCTGAACAAAAATTATCTGCAATGGCGACCGAAGACTTCCGAGGAAGTCATCCTCATTCAGCCAAAAGCCTTATCAAAGAGGGTGAAGGAGCGAAAGAGGTACAGTTGCATTCGAAGTGGGAAACTGACCCTAAATGCGGAAGAATCAGCAATAATTAACGGTATGAGAAAGCATAAGGCAATGGACCCCCCTGCATTGGAGACACATAATGTGTATCCACAGCACATGTGGCATGCAACTGAAAAACTGTCCTGATGATCCCTCTGTAGCAAAGGATTCCGGACTAGTCCCCCATTTGGATCTCCGAGAGGGGACTGCCAAGGGGGAGGTGAGCATGAAAAAAATATTGAATAATCAACGAAAGGATAACGTTCTACGATCAGGGGCGTGGAATTTCAGAAGTTTAACGTTGAAGGGAAACTAGAAAATCTGAAAAGGGAAGTGCTAAGACTCAATTTAGATGTAATGGGGTCAGTGAAGTGAAAGGAATAGAAGCTAATGTTTTCTGGTCAGGTCAGAATGTGGTAATATCAACAGCAGCAGAAAATTGTATAACGGGAGTAGATTTCGTAGTGAATAGGAAGATAGAGTAGAGAGTGAGTTACTATTCTCATCAGAATCGACGGGAAACCAGTACCAACAACGATAGTTCGGGTATAGATGCCGACGTCGCAGGCCGAAGATGAAGAGATAGAGAAAGTGTACGAGGATATTGAATGGGTAAATCAGTACCTAAAGGGGGATGAAAATCTAAAGTCATGTCGGATTGGAATGCAGTTGTAGGGGAAGGAGTAGAAGAAAAGGATATAGGAGAATATGAGCTTGGTAAAAGGAATGAGAGAGGAGAAAGACTAATTGAGTTCTGTAATAAATTTCAGTTCGTAATAATACAAGAATCACAAGAGGAGGAAGTATACTTGGAAAAGGCCAGGTGATACAGGAAGATTTCAGTTAGATTACATCATGGTCGCCGGCCGGTGTGGCCGAGCGGTTCTAGGCGCTTCAGTCTGGAACGGCGCGACCGCTACGGCGCAGGTTCGACTCCTGCCTCGGGCATGGATGTGTGTGATGTCCTTAGGTTAGTTAGGTTTATTTAGTTCTAAGTTCTAGGTGACTGATGACCTCAGATGTTAAGTCCCATAGTGCTCAGAGCCATTTGAACTAATTTTGAACATCATGGTCAGTCAGAGATTCCGAAATCAGATACTGGAGTGTAAGGTGCACCCAGGACCAGATATAGACTCAGATCACAATTTCGTAATGACGGAGAGTAGGCTGAATTTTAAGGGACTAGTCATGAGGAATCAATGTGCAAAGCAGTGAGATACGGAAGTATTAAGGAATGAATAGATTTGCTTGAAGTTCACTGAAGTTGTACACACTGCTACAAAGACTAGCTCAGTAGGCAGTGCAGCTGAAGAGGAATGGACATCTCTAAAAAGGGCAATTACAGAAATTGGTTCAAAATGGTTCAAAGGGCTCTAAGTACTATGGGACTTAACATCTGAGGTCAGCAGTCCCCTAACGTAAAACTACTTAAACCTACCTAACCTGAGGACATCACACACATCCATGCCCGACAGAAATTTGAAAGAGAAACATAGATACAAATAAGGTAACTGCGAAGAAACCATGGTAACAGAAGAAATACTTCAGCTGATCGACGGAAGAAGAAAGTACAAAAATGTTCAGGAAAATTCAGGAATACAGAGATACATGTCATTTAGGAATCAAATAAATACACTGAAGCGCCAAAAGAAATGGTACAGGCATGCGTATTCAAATACAGAGATATGTAAACAGGCAGAATACGACGCTGCGGTCGGCAACGCCTATATAAGACAAATGTCTGGCGCAGTTGTTAGATCGGATACTGCATCTACAATGGCAGGTTATCAAGATTTAAGTGAGTGTGAACGTGGTGCTATTAGTCGGTGCACGAGCGATGGGACACAGCATCTCCGAGGTAGCGTATGAACATTTCACGAGTGTACCGTGAATATCAGGAACCCGGTAAAACATCAAATCTCCGACATCGCTGCGGCCGGAAAAAGATCCTACAAGAACGGAACCAAGAGAATTGTTCAACGTGACAGAAGTGCAATGCTAGGCCATCAACAGGTGTCAGCGTGTGAACCATTCAACGAAACATAATCGATATAGGCTTTCGGAGCCAAATGCCCACTTGTGCACCGTTGATGACTGCACGACAAAATACTGCAGATACTTGGCAAAGGTCCCGAGTTCGAGACTCAGTCCGGCACACAGTTTTAATCTGCCAGGAAGTTTCATATCACCGCACACTCCGCTGCAGAGTGAAAATCTCATTCTGGAAACATCCCGTAGGGTGTAGCTAAGCCATGTCTCTGCAGTATCCTTTCTTCCCCTTTCTTCCCGGAGTGCTAGTTCTCCAAGGTTCGCAGGAGAGCTTCTGTGAAGAATGGAAGGTAGGAGACGAGGTACTGGCAGAATTAAAGCTGTGAGGACGGGGCGTGAGTCGTGCTTGGGTGGCTCAGATGGTAGAGCGCTTGCCCGCGAAAGACAAAGTTTCCCGACACTTAGGAAACTAAATTCAGTTAGGAAATATAGTAATTTATCCTTTGGTATTATCTAAAAACGTAAACACAACTCGCGGGGTGCAGAATTAATTAATTGCGATTTTCATATTAAAAAACATCGACTGATGTGTGGATCTTCTGCAGAGGTGTGGCAGCTGATTCGGAAGATGCTTGCCTTTCTTCTACGTACGGCTCCCCATGCGATTACACCGCAATCTCTTCTGTTCCCAGATGAGACATACTTCAGACGTACGAAGACCAACGCTGTGATCTGGATAAAAGGCCTCTCAATCTCTTATTTATTCCGTGAAGGTGATAAGAGTGTTCTCGATTTTTGGACGTTTCTGCAAGATCGCTTTACTTTTCTCGTGCATCATCCTCGATACCGTCAGTACTATGCCAACTTTTTGGGTAGTGCCTTCTTCGATCCCCCCTGCAGCTGGGGTGTCGCAGGTGTGAGAAGGTGATTTCAGTGAATTTGTGTAAACCAGGACTCGATCCAGTATATCTGCAAATGCAATATCCTTCGTGAAGACGTGCCTGGAACATGCTTGACTGCCTTGGGATTCAGTGTGCTTCTACCCACAAGTTGGCGGGACACCGATGCCATTTTGTCTGTTCTGTCAGGAGGACGTTTTCTTTAATTTCTATAAGTCCCTTTTTATTTTGTTTGTTATTGATGGTAATTACACATAATTGTTTTTCGCCTGGAGGGCGTCCTATGTGATCTCATCAAGCATATGAAAATAAATAAATAACTAAATTAGTATGATACATGATCTGAAAAAAAGATGGTAGAGCACTTGCCCACGAAAGGCAAAGATCCCGAGTTCGAGTCTCGGTCCGGCACACAGTTTTAATCTGCCAGCAAGTTTCATATCAGCGCACACTCCGCTGCAGAGTGAAAATCTCATTCTGGAAACATCCCCTAGGCTGTGGCTAAGCCATGTCTCTGCAGCATCCTTTCTTGCAGGAGTGCTAGTTCTGCAGGGTTCGCAGGAGAGCTTCTGTGAAGTTTGGAAGATAGGAGACGAGGTACTGGCAGAAGTAAAGCTGTGAGGACGGACCGGGAGTCGTGCTTGGGTAGCTCAGGTGGTAGAGCACTTGCCCGCGAAAGGTAAAGTTCCCGAGTTCGAGTCTCGCTCCGGCACATAGTTTTAATCTGCCAGGAAGTTTCACATCAGCGCACACTCCGCTGCAGAGTGAAAATCTCATTCCAGTAGAGAAATAGTTCGGAAACGTTTATAGTCTTTATTGGCATGACATTGCCTCTTGTAATAAAGTAGAATCTGTGAGAGAATAGTTTGTGTACAAGAATATTCCTGAAATAGACTAGCCTGCCCCAATTTCCGAGCTGAACACAGTGAAATATCTTTTGAATGAGTTAGACTTCGTTCCAGATCCAGCGGTCAACGTCCTTACCTTCTCTGGCTTCGGCTCTTGAGGAAGAATGGGCTGCCATTCCTGGATGGTCTTCCAGACACCTCGTTGAAAGTGTCTCCATCACAGTTCAAGCCGTCATCGGAGCGAAGGGTGGGCGCGCTCCATTAACATGTGTCGGGATACTTTTGATCAGGTACTGTATTCTGCTGTTCTGAGTGGACTAGCTTACTGTCAGGAACTTTTTCCTCATTTCCAGGACAGTATTTGACACAAAAGGAAATATATTTTTGAAGAAAACTTCCTTAACTTGGGTAAATCTACTTCTATTTTCGCCCTTGTATCAATAATCCTGTATAATCGATCTTTCCCAGTCTCCATTAAACTGCTTTTAAACGTTTTCGATATAACTATACTTACGGTATATCCTTATAACCATGTATTCTGTGTGACTTACGCTGTCCATTCTGGTCAAGGGTATTTCCTCAACACCTCAACACGCCTATACGTTGGCATTTGACTATCTTACACAAATATTCCTCTCGTAATTTTTTTTAACTTTTATTTCTTAGCGCTTTCTTCGTTGCTTTGGGATTTACAGCGTCCCAAAACAACCCTGCCACACCAGTGGTATGAGAACTATTTCTAATTTAGACGAAAAATTTCAGATTTTAATGTATGTGAATGTGTGTTTTTTATGTGTATACAGACTAAAGTCGATAACTTGCTCCACATGCACAGTGTCGCTGACCTCAAACGTCTTTCTAATTTAATGCTTCAACGTAAAGATACAACTGCAGGTCCGGATTTTTTGGATAGAATACTCACTTTTCGCTGTGTTTATTTGTAATTTTAATGTCATGTATGTTATATATTTTATTTTTTGATGATTGTTTTTTTCCAGCTTCGCAGGTGCAATGTAAATGCCGTTAGCTGTCACGCTGTTGACTACTTAATTATTAAATCTGTGTTGATCCGTTGTGGATACGGGAGATCGGTCGGTTAAATATTTACCAAGCAAAATTGCCAAACAGCTGTATGTTTGGAGAAGTTTGACTAGTTGTTGTCGAGCCTTTGAAGTAACCGCTCCAAAAACGAAACCACGAAATCCAGATATTGATGGCTCCAGTTATGCAAGTATCGATGTATCTGTTTGTATATACAGGAGGGCATAGGTGCTTGAAGATGGCGTTAATGAGATGCCGAAATGGTTGTCTAAATAAAATAATTTCTTAAACATACGACTGTTCGAAGAATTTCCTTGGCAAACTAAATTATTAGACCGTAGTCAGTGAACTTACGGGCTAGGTTTCGATTCAGGCTACGGTAAATATGCAATGAAATGAAGATCAAGAGCGTATGCTGTCTTTGAACCAATATTGGCTGATCAACTGTATCACGTCTCATGTGGGCTCTGCTGTTTGCTTAATGGACGCACACTGTCCACACGACACGTAATTGCGCTTTGATACGCCCACTGCTTTACAATCTGTAAGACACGGCTTCGTCAACGAAAATTACTTTTGGAGTCGCCCTGCGTATAAAACTTTCACAGGAAAGGATTCAGCGTAGCAACGGGAGTTATTTACACAGCTATGAGTTAAAAGTACTCTTTTTCTCCTTACCTCAGCATACTGTGGATGAAACATCATTCAAGTCCTGACTGGTCCGAAAATTTACTTTAGCTAGCTTAAATGGCTGCCTCCTTTCTTCGTAGTTTTGATTATTACAAATTTATTTTAACGTAAAGTCAGTAATCTGTACTATTCTTTCAGTACAGCTGACCCTGTTGTTCATATTGTGAGGCGTAGGTGTTAGTGTTGCAGGTTGTCTTCCGTGCTGAGGGTCGCCCGTATTTATCGTTTCAGGAAGGTTCTCGAAATTTCTTATGTTTATAATGCTTATATATTCTGGAATATTCCATCTTTGTATAAATAGCCAAACTCTCCACCCAGGAGTCAGTTAAGTTGTGTTCTGGCTGTACGTAGCTTTCAGTGCTGAGTGTGGTACATCATTGACGACCCTACTTTCGGATTTGGATTTGATTCTGTTTATGACGTGACAGTATTTGGTGGAGACACCGGGTACTTCAACATATCTACATTACTGTAGCTTGCTTGAGGCATCGTAAACTCGTCGTCTACACGGACAGAATCCGCAATACAAGTAGTACATCGTTCCCACGGTTCATATTTTCCGGAGATCAATGGATTCCAAGCTAGCAGTATTTCAGCTGCACCTCATGCATCCATTACTGTTCTCTGCAGATGCTGGTTACGAGCCAACGAAATGGATGAAAGGATTCGACTGAGTCACCAAATACAACATGTGGAGTGGCATGATGTGTACTTGTACTTGGACGAAACGTCCTGCATTGGTTCGAGAGTAACGAAGGGCCGCTTAATAGCTCGAACTGGATGGGCTGGAGTGAAGAAAACGTTTGACGACATTCAATAGTAAGACCCCGTAGCGGATAAACAATTGAAGAACAGGGACCGACATAATGGGGAAACGACGCTGTCCTAAACATGAAATGTTTTGGTTCCATGCCACATTTTGAACCCGAATATGGCAGTAGCTGAAAAAATTTCACCTTTGATGAAAGAAGTTGCAGGTGACATGTACCAAGCTCTTCGGGTAAAGGATGTCACAACTACAAAGGAATTCGTCAAGCAGTGCCAATGCGTCGATGAAGTACAACAGAAAAAGAATCTAGGGGAAGAGGTATGATCGACTGCCGAATGTGGTCCCTATGGCAGTTGTGTAAAACTGCCACGACCTGGCCTCTCTCTTACATCAGATAGTGAGAGAAGAGGTACAGCATTTTATGGCAACCAGAATTGTCAGACTGAGTAAACGAGATAGAGCAGTGAATGTCAATCCCATATATCAGGAGGTAATAGCGATTGTTAAAGAGAAGGTGTGTCTGCCTTCAGCATCAATCTATGCTACTAGTCGAACACACCAGGAAGAACGTCCAACTCGAATTTATGCCATAGCCATCAGGCGACAACCCAGCACCAGACCAACACAGATACAGTCAACTCCCCTGCCAAGTATAATGCCATGCAGAACGGACATTTGGAGGACGAATGACAACACTCCAGTATCTGTCCACTGTGGACGCCCTGGACATGTTGCCCGCTCCTGCAGAGATAGAAGACTAGTTTCTGACGGCTACTACAAAGCCAGACATCTACATCTACATACATACCCTGCAATCCACCATACGGTGCGTGGCGGAGGGTACCTCGTACCACAACTAGCATCTACTCTCCCTGTTCCACTCTCAAACAGAACGAGGCAAAAATGACTGCCTATATGCCTCTGTACGAGCCCTAATCTCTCTTATCTCGTCTTTGTGATCTTTCCGCGAAATGTAAGTTGGCGGCAGTAAAATTGTTCTGCAGTCAGCCTCAAATGCTGGTTCTCTAAATTTCCTCACTAGCGATTCACGAAAAGAACGCCTCCTTTCCTCTAGAGACTCTCAACCGAGTTCCTGAAGGATTTCTGTAACACTCGCGTGATGATCAAACTTACCAGTAACAAATCTAGCAACCCGCCTCTGAATTGCTTCTGTGTCCTCCCTCAATCCGACCTGGTAATGATCCCAAACACTCGAGCAGTACTCAAGAATAGGTCGTATTAGTGTTTTATAAGCTGTCTGATTTACAGATGAACCACATCTTCCCAAAATTCTACCAATGAACCGAAGATGACTATCCGTCTTCCCCACAACTACCATTACATCGCTCTGCAATGTTACGCCCAAATATTTAATCGACGTGACTGTGTCAGGCGCTACACTACTAATGGAATATTCAAACATTACAGGATTCATTTTCCTATTCATCTGCATTAATTTACATTTATATATATTTAGAGTTAGCTGCCATTCTTTACACCAATCACAAATCCTGTCCAAGTCATCTTGTATCCTCCTACAGTCACTCAACGAGGACGCCTTCCCGTACACCACAGCATCATCAGCAAACAGCCGCACATTGCTGTCCACCCTTTCCAAAAGATCATTTATGTAGATAGAAAACAACAGCAGACCTACCACACTTCCCTGGGGCACTCCAAATGAGACGCTCACCTCCGATAAACACTCACCATCGAGGACAACGTACTGGGTTCTATTACTTAAGAAGTCTTCGAGACACTCACATACTTGGGAACCAAACCCATATGCTCGTACCTTAGGAGTCTGCAGTGGGCACCGAGTCAAACGCTTTCCAGAGGTCAAGGAATATGGCATCCGTCTGATACCCTTCATCCATGGTTCGCATCAACCACAACATCATTTCTGTTCAAGCTAGACAACTACAGGGGATTGTAGTCGACCTGTGGGACGAAGCCAATCGCTGTACCCTGAACGAAGTCGCTCCCACCATCCAATAGTCATTCCCAATTGCAATACAGAGGTATAGTCCGTACAGAATGCTGTGGGCGGTAGACGTGCAGATGCCAGGGCACACGTGGGGACAGCAATAGTGGTGTGGGTAACAGGCAGGTGGTGTAGGGGAAATGCTGAGTGCTGGAGGATAAATGCCATTCTAAACTAAGCCTATACTCACACTTTTTGTAAATATTAAGTGGAGCCCCTCCACACCTACACTTGCTTGATGACCATTCAAAACGACCTATTGTGACCTCTGCTTCCGTTAGTATCTAAAACGAATTCCGCCAAAAATGCAGCGATTTATTTTCAACTGGCTTGTTATCCATTTGTAACTTTCACTGATGCGTCATGTGTGACAATTTCGAGTGAAACACAAGAATTTCATGGTTGCTATGTTAAAATTTGCTTCTTTTGCCAAAACACTGTGGAATTCATACAGTTTTACCTCACTAATATTTTGTTCAGACACAATTGCAAGAGAATTCTGAAACAGTGGTATATTAAGTTTATTAAGTGAGGATCTAAGGAAAAGTAAAAGCAGAAAAAAGCACATCCTCACTAAAAAAAAGTGTAAATATCTTCACTTATGTTGTTCCAAACCCCATAGCATTTTTCGTTTCACTAGCTATCGATGGCCCTTGAAAATTACATTCTTTTACCGAAAAAGTCTGTAGTTAGTGGAATAACATGATAGGTAATGAAATTTTACACTATAACGATATGGCAAAATATTTTCTCTTTGTGTGCTGTAATTCGCCAAAATCTCGTTTCGACATCTGAAGCAATTTGTGAAATATGATGAACATTGTGTATATTTCACCCTGACTTTATCGCTGACGCTGTGCAACTGCAAATGTGTGTGATACGTCAGATCAGTTTTCTTGAGACTGGCGACAGAGAGATACCTCTACCCACGTCTAAAGAAAAATATGTTAGCTGACTTTCACACGCAGCAACATATTATGTAATTTGCACCAAACGCAAACTCATAGCGACTTCTATTTTTCATTGCAAACTTTTCCGAATTTCGCGCAGTGTCTTACTTCGTTGTAAATATCATAATAACTATGACCATTAACGAAATAGTTCAAATGGTTCAAATGGCTCTGAGTACTATGGGCCTTAACAGCTATGGTCATCAGTCCCCTAGAACTTAGAACTACTTAAACCTAACTAACCTAAGGACATCACACAACACCCAGTCATCACGAGGCAGAGAAAATCCCTGACCCCGCCGGGAATCGAAACGAAATAGTGGGCACATCATCACGAGTCTGACATAAAAGTAAAGTACAAATGAAATTTTTTTGCCGAACAGTTTCTGTAAAACTGTTTGAGAAAGACTGCAGGATTTGCGCTTAGATTATGTCATCGCTGACCTGCCGAAAGGTGGAAACACTTGTCGGCGTCCCCTTCCAAACAAACGAATATTGCTCGCCCAGCGCCTTGGACGAAAACAGGCCACTGCTCATCGGACACCGTACACAGCATGGACTTCTACCAGCCACTCACTTAGCCACTGAATTCAGGAAAACTAAGCGAGGCGACCATCTGTGGAGTTCAGGCTGCCAACAGATGAAAATCCTCCGTAGACGACACTCATCAAGAAGTCAGGAAATCTCATTGACATCACCATCGAGGCTCAACCTGTCTGAGCGCTAGTCGATTCTAGGGTTTACTTTTTTGTACTGGGGAATGCTTATCGTCTCCAGCTAAAGGAGCCCATCTTTCGTGACAAGAAAGCGATTTTACTGAAAGTCAGAAACAGAATATACGGCCAATGGACAGGAACATGTATTGCAGTAATAAGTATCGATGACAGAATACAGCTTCTGGAATCTGTCGTTTCACAATGTTGTCTTAATGTCATTGTCGAATGAGACTTTCTGCAGGGCATCACAAGTAGTCGTAGACGGTGGAAGAGCAAAGCAACAGACTGACGAAGCTAATACGACAAGCACACAACACAGACTGCTCTGGGCGGTCGTTTGTCTTTGAAGACGTTGTTCTTTCGCCGTTATCAACGACACGAGTTCCAGTCGTCTGTCTAGACAATCAGTTAAACTGCTCAGGCCCACAAAATATATCTACTTCCCAGCGATGATCATATTCATTGTAGACGATCAAGAAGAACTTTGAAAACTAAGCGTGGGTAATCCAAATTCTTCTCTAAAGGTATGCGAGCAGTGATAGCTAAAGCATCCAGGGTGGGGAGCTTAGTGTCATCAACGAAGAATCGTGCTCCGTTACCATTACGGACAACGGAGGGGATAAAGCTACTATCGAACAATCAGTATGAACTGACCTGACGGGAAAACGCCGGCAAGTTTTAGCCGTTCTGCGCCTATTTTTGGATGCTTTCAAATACGGAATGAAGAAAAGACAGACGAAACAAATCATGGTAACACACCATATCAACACAGGGTCTCACCCAACAAATAACCAGCGCTCCCTATAGAATGTTGCTGGCTAAATAATGGATAATTAAGAAGGAACTGAAGATATTGTAAGATATCATTAACACTTCAGAGAGTCCTTCATGCTCTTCTGTGGTTCTTGTAAAGAAGAAGGGCGGCACGTAACATTTATCCATCGATTGCTGACGACTGAACAGATTGACAAAGAAAGATGTATCCCTATTGACACAAACTGATAACAGCCAAGGCAGTTTGCGAGAAGTGAAGTATTTCTAAGCTATGGAATCTACATATACATCTACGTAGATACTCCGATAGCCACCGTACGGTGCGTGGCGGAGGGTATCCTGTACCACCACTAGTCAATACCTTTCCTTTTTCACTTGCAAATAGAGCGAAGGAAAAACGACTGTTATATGTGAGCTGTAGTGCGGCTCGCGTTGGTGCTGTTTGTAGGTTTCCGTCCTCTGTTGGAGGCCAGACCGTGTCGTTTAGTTGACATGGTTGCGGTTGTCTTCTTCTTGTCTTAACTGGCGCCACTCGGTTTCGCAAGCGTTCTCTGTCTACTGGTGGCAGCAGCGGCGGTTATCGATATGTAGTAACTGTGGCCCTATCTTTGGGGCGACGTCGTGCTTCTTCCGGGTCGTGTCAGTGTGCAGATCGGTTGGGGACTCAGGAGGAGCCAGGTGCGTAGTGTGAGAACACGCCAGGTCCGCTGGCGGCGCGCATGGACTGCCGGATCGAAGGCCTGTGGTCACGAGGGCGCACGACCTCGTAGTAAACCGGATCCTGCAAGCTTTAAGTTGAGTGCATTAGGATTCAAATAGAGAAACCTCCACCATTGTGAGATCTTGCGATTCTCCAGTGAGTTGCGTTCGTGTTGCTGTTCGTAGCGTTGCCGAGGCGAAGAGAAGCGAGTGGAGTGCTTAGGGAAGGCGGATCTGATTAGCTTTCCTGTACTTCTAATTACTATTTATTGCGTTCAGTTTGTTACTATTTGCTAAGTACAGCCAGCGGTATTTTTCCTTCCTCGTGGCTGCTAACGCTCCAGTTACCTGTCCTGGGGGTTAGTGTATGTAACCACAGTGTACGTTTCCTCACCTTGCCGCTGCTGCCCGGTGAGGCGTGTAGTTTGACTGCTTTCTTGATTGTAGGTTGGTTGGCGATTCTTCTACTCTGGTGGTAGTGATTCCTTTCTCGTTCTGGGAGCTCTAAACACAGTATTCTGCAGGTGGAGTCCAAACTGCTGGTTCCAGCTTTGGGGTATTTTTACATCTTTGCATTTGGTTTATTGAACGTCAGGTATCCTCAGCAAGATTATCATTAGTCATTCGTTAGACTGCCACTAGTCTGAGTTACCATCTTGTTAAGTGAATGCAACTCTTGGCTGCCTACTCATCTCTCATGAAGGTGTTTTTTGCCGGACCTACTCAGAGGTCGATTCCTAGTGCACCGTCTGTGACTGGACCTTATGTTTTATTGTTGTATTTGCTGTTTTATTGTATGTTTCTAAATTTTTTATATAATTGTCATTCTTGGCGTTACAGCAGGTTTAAATGATTGAGCTACCAAGTTACTATCATTTTGTCTCACCTGTTTGGTGATTAGTTACTTGTCTTTTTAAATTAACCTTTGCTGTTGTATTTGCTGTTTTACTGTATGTTTCTTTTAATTTTTTTAATATAATTGCAGTTCTTGGTGTTACAGCAGGTTTAAATGGTTGTGCTACCAAGTTTATCATCATTTTGCTCATCCGTTTGGTGATCAGTTGCCTGTCTTTGTAAATTATCCTTTGCTTTTGCGTTGCTGTTTTACAGTATGTTTGTTAATTTTTTTATAATTGCCGTTATTGGCGCTAAATTCCTTCAGCCGTGACTGTGGTTACTTGCCTTAAAATTCTAATTGGGATCACATTGGCTTATTTTTAAGACATTATTTGCTGCGTCTGTATTTTACGCTCATTTGGTAAATAGTAAGGCACTGAAAGCACTATTAATTACACAGTTGTTGATTCTTCTTTAATAATATGTGATATCTTTATTTATTGCTGAGTCTGGAATTAGCATTTTAAAATAAATGTGTGTAATTGCAAAGGGAACCAATAGTAACTGATTACGGCCCCGTTCACAATCGTAACCGAATCCTGCCTTCCTTGACTACCAGGTCACAATATGGTTCTGTATGAGTCCTAATTTCTCGTATCTTATCTTCGTGGTCCTTACGCACAATGTATGTTGGCGGCAATAGCATCGTTCGGCAGTCAGCTTCAGACACAGTTTCTATAAATTTTTTCAACAATGTTTCACGAAAAGAACCCCGTGTTTCCTCTAGGGATTCCCATTTGAATTCTCGAAGCATCTCCGTAACAGTTACGTGTTGTTCAAACCTGCCGGTAACAAATCTAGCAGCCCGTCTCTGAACTGCTTCGTTGTCTGATCTGGTACGGATCCCAAACACTCGAGAATACTCAAGAATAGGTCGTACTAGGGTTCTTTGCGCTGTCTCCTTTACAGATGAACCACTCAGTCTTAAAATGCTTCCCATAAACCGAAGTCGTCCATTTGCCTTCCCAACTACAATCATTACATCTCCGTCACATTTCATATCGCTTCACAGCGTTACGCCCAGATATTTAAACGACGTGACTGTATAAAGCAGGACACTACTAGCGCTGTATTTGAGTACAACGGGAAGTTTGACCCGCTCAAATGTATTAACTACCTTAATCTACATCTAGAGATACCTGCCTTAATCACGCGAAATAGAAATTTTGTCTAAGTCATCTTGTATCCTCCTACAGTCATTCAACGACGACACCTTTCCGTACACCACGTCATCATCAGCAAACAGCCGCAGATTGCTGCCCACCCTGTCCGCCAGATCATTCATGTATATAGAGAACAACAACGGATCTAACACGATTCCCTGGGGCTCCTGACGATATCCTTGTCTCCGATAAACACGCTACCTCGAGGAAAACATACTGGGCTCTATTACTTAAGAAGTCTTCGAGCTACTCACATATCTGTGAACTTATTCCATATCCTCGTACCTTCGTTAACAACCTGCAATGGAGCACCGTGTCAAATGCTTCCCGGAAATCTAGAAATATGGAATCTGCCTGTTGCTCTTCGTCCATAGTTTGCAATATATCATGTGAAATAAGAGCAAGCTGAGTTTCGTACGGGTGATGCTTTCTGATTCGTGGACATAAGCTTCTCCGTCTCAAGAAAGTTTATTATAATCGAACTGGGAATATATTCATGGATTTTGCAGCCAACATAAATTAGGGACACTGGTCCGTAATTTTGTGGGTCCGTTCTTTTACCGTTCTTATGTACTGGAGTCACCTGCGCCTTTTTCCAGTCGCTTGGGACTATGTGTTGGACGAGAGATGTACTATAAATGGAAGCTAGGTAAGGAGTCAATGCAGCAGAGCACTCTTTGAAAATCGAACTGGGATTCCATCCAGACCTGGTGATTTATTTGCTTTCAAATCTTTCAGTTGTTTCTCTGTGCCAGAGATGGTTGTTACTATGTTGTCCATAAGGAAGTCTGTTCGATGGTCAAATGACCGCATATTTGTATAATTCTCTTGTGTGAACGATTTCTTGAACGTAAAATTTAAAACTTCGGCGTTCATTTTGTTATCTTCTACTGCCACATCAGACTAGTCAACAAGGGACTGAACGGAAGCCTTTACATAAAACCAGAATTTCTGCCAGATCTTTTGCTAAGGTGTGACAGTGGTAGTTCTTGTATGATTCGCGCATGGATCTTTTCACAGGTGCACGAATTTCTACTAATCTACGCTTGTCATCATTCGTGTGTTCCTTTTTGAACCAAGAATGCAATAGCGTCGCTTCCTCAGCATCCTCAGAGTTTCGTCATTAAAGCATGGCGTGTCTTTTCCATCCTTTATTCACTTACTAGGCACATACCTCTTCAGACCACGATTTACAGTTTGCTTAAACTTTGCCCATAATTCCTCTACATCCATCTTACTGGAACTAAACGATGCCAGTTCATTGTGTAAGTGAAATGCTAATAATTGCTTATTACTCTATCTAGTAGCCCTCTTGACTGATTTATTAACTGTCGTAATCATAGTTACTATAATGATATCATGATCGCTATCCCTATGTCTATACTGACAGTGTCGATAACGTCCGACTAGAAGGTCTAGGACGTTTCCATTGGGTGTGGGCTGCCGAGATAGCTGCCCGAGACAGTTTTCAGAAAACGTGTTCAAAAGTGATTTTCCGTCTGTAAACTCCGACCCCCGCCCCCCGCCGCGATAAATCCATAGACGTCCCAGTCTATACTCGGTAGGTTAAAGTCGCCTCCAACTAGAATTTCATGATCTGTGTATTTACGCACTGTTGACCGTAGACTTTCTTTCAATGACACTAAGAGTATCCAAGCAGAATTGGGTGGCCGGTAAAAACATCCAGCAATTAACTTGGCTCCACCTACACCTGTCATACCCGACCCGATAACTTCACTGTCTCATTGAACTTCGACCTCAATAGAGACAATATTTTTGTTAACTGCAGTGAACATTCCCCCTCCTATCGCTTCTAATCTGTCTTTCATATATACGTTCCACGAATCGCAAAACATCTCAGAGCATCCCACTTCGGGTTTCAGCCAGATTTTGGTCCCAAGAATAATTTGACTGCTAGTACTTTTCTAGAGGGACATACAGACAGGCTTTTGGTAAATCGAGGCTCACCGGGAAGAGACAGCCTTCATATCTTCTGATGGCCTCTATGCATATGGACTGCGTAGTGCTCCAGCCCTCATTGATGCCGGCCGCGGTGGTCTCGCGGTTCTGGGCGCTCAGTCCGGAACCGCGTGACTGCTACGGTCGCAGGTTCGAATCCTGCCTAGGGCGTGGATGTGTATGATGTCCTTAGGTTAGTTAGGTTTAAGTAGTTCTAAGTTCTAGGGGACTGATGACCTCAGACGTTAAGTCCCATAGTGCTCAGAGCCATTTTTTGAACCTCATTGATTTTACGGTAGACAATTTGCTTCAACATCTGAAATGGACGATGTGACTCTGCTATCTGGACGACAGTGTTGTTCGTTTGAAGACGTATGAAGAAGATCTAAGTCACCTTACAACTGTGTTGAAATGTGTTCTGACTGCAGGCCTCCAGCTGAATCCGAAAAAATGCCTCTTAATCATGCAAGAAATAAATATCTTGGGGCTCCTAGCGAATGGCGATAAAGTCTGACCCCATATAGAGAAAATAAGATCAGTCATGAATTTTCTAAATCCTGGATACATCTCTGAAGTGAGAAGTTTCTTCCCTAATGTGCTCATACCACCAGCGTTTCATAACACAACACTTGCCTTGCACTACACTGCAAGGAGGCCACAAATTTTGCTGGAACGAAGTGCAAGAAAGTTCTTTCCTTGTCTTTAATGAGTCGCTAACATCTTCTCTGATCCTACCATTGTACGATGAGAAT
This sequence comes from Schistocerca serialis cubense, assembly GCF_023864345.2. Lineage (NCBI taxonomy): Eukaryota > Metazoa > Arthropoda > Insecta > Orthoptera > Acrididae > Schistocerca > Schistocerca serialis. The sequence goes on from NC_064639.1 coordinate 371,199,824, forward strand.
ACCGAGACAGCACATCACACCAAACCTACGGGTAATGGGATCTGCGCAGTCCTAGTAGAAATTCAGCAGGTGCTGAAAAGGGAATAACAAGTGAAAATCTTTTATGTGCATCCGCAAGAAATCTTTTTTGAAAGCTAGTCATTAATTAGCATTTCCAATGACGTCTGTGTGCAGATTGTGCAGACGTTCCAACTTTGCAAGGGAAATGTTGCTGGATGACAATGAAGATTTTTCTGCGCCGTGTTGTCTTCAGTGATGAATCGACATTTCATGTAAGTAGAAATGTAAACACACATAATGTGCGCATCTGGCGGTCAGCAAATCCCCAAGAGATGGTACAACTGCAACGAGACTCCCCTAAATTGAAAGTTTTTTTGTGCCTCAGTCCGGCGGAAAGTTTAGGGGCCTTTCTTTCTCGGTGAAGCCATTGTAACTGGTGTCTTTTGTCCTGTGCGCTAGAGCTATGAGTCGTTCCTCAATTGGAACATGGTGAACAACGGAACTTCATTTGGCAATAATATAGTGCTTTGCCTCACTGGCATAGCCGCGTACGCTATTGATTGAATACCATTGTATCTGAATTGGCCGCAAGGGGTCGGATGATACAGCTTGTTTTGCATGACCACGTTCACACACAATCTGACGCCATGCGATTTTTAGCTTTGCGGGTTCCTAAAGGATCATATGTATGTGCTTCTGCTACCAGCTGATCTAATCGACTTTAGAAAGGGCCTTTTTGAAACAATTACCCCAGGCACACTGATCAGGTTATGGGAAGAACTTACCTGTCGATTCGATGTGTGACAAATGGTGCTCACATTGAACACTTGCAAGAAATTTTTTTTTGAAATTTGTGGTAAGTTCCTATGTGATCAAACTGCTGAGGTCATCGTTCTCTAGGCTTACACACTGTTTAAACTAACTTAAACTAACTTACGCTAAGGACAAAACACACATCCATGCCGGAGGGAGTTATTGAACCTCCGACGGGGAGAGCCGCGCGAACCGTGGCAAGGCGCCCCAGAGCGTGCGGCTACCCCGTGTGGCGATAGATAAACATACTTTCCGTTCCATGTATTTCCATACTAAGTAGATCATTAGAGTGATGATCCCCCTTCCCTGTTCCATTCACGACTGGCGCATGGGAAGAATGACTGGGGGGTAAGCCTCTGCACAGCTCGAATGTCTCGGATTTTCTCGTTACCGTCGTTTTCGACTTCATCCGGAATGAACTTTCGGAATTTCGACAGCAGACCTCTCCGTGAGCACAACGCGTCTTTTGCAGCGTCTGCTGCTTGAGTTTAGTAAATTTTTGGAAAGAGTGCGAGACAACTATTGCACATGTGAAATGCTCGCACGTTAATAACGGGTGTAGCATCCAGAATGATGAATGCAAGCATGCAAACGCTCTTGCATTCTGTTGTATAGGTGCCGGATGTCAGTTTGCGGGTTTGTGTTCCACGCCTGTTGCACTTGGTCGGTCAGTACAGGGACGTTTAAGGCTGTTTGTGGATGGCGCTGGAGTTGTCGTCTGATGATTGCACATATGTGCTCAACTGGAGACAGATTTGGTGATCGAGCAGGCCAAGACAATCTGTCAACACTCTTTCGAGCATGTGAATTAAATAACGCAATAAGGATGCTGTTTCTCGTTGCCCGTTTGTTGGTCCAGATGGGTGACTGTGACTGTAAAACGAAATCTCCCGCTACCAAACTCTGTTCAGTGATATAATAAATAAACTCTAATTCATCTACTTTCATTTACGGCTGATAAAATACTGGTTCTGGTTTGTTAGTTAAAACGAGCAAGCCTGAGTACACGTCTCTGTTATAAAGTTATTAGTCCCAATGTTTTTATGCAGTTTCCTGAATTATATTTAAGGTTGTGAACCACATACAGAATATCGCAAACATTTGTGACCAAAATTTTACAGATGGCAGAGGGTCTTAAACTGGCTATTGTGAGATAAGACACTAATGTTCCGAAGTGAATACTTATTTCTCTTTTGACATAACTAACTTATACCCTGTAGCAAATACTTAAGCTCACAGCAATTGTCCAAAGCGACATTGTCCAGTCTCAACGCATGCACTGGCGGAGAGACGAACGTGGCCAGTGCGGCAGTAGAAACCAGCATCACGATTGAGACAAGGCCTTAATCATGAACAGCAAAAACTATAGGAAGTTCGACACTGCAGCAGTGTGCTGGGAAATCCATTTTAGCAGTTGTTCATGTTAGTGCTGTAATTACAGCTCCACAAGTGCTCGGTATGCCGCAAGTCTCGGAATGTCCTTTTTGCGACCAACTTCGCATTGATGAATCTTCCCCTACACGACCCAACATCATCTCCACAAATTCTACGGTACGTACAGTTCTTTGTCAACGATGTTTGTCTACTCTCTTTGGTTTGAACGACTCTGTTTATCGTACGTTTCTAACCACTGCGATAAACTTCGGGTATTTAGGATGTGATGTGTTCCGAAACTTTTCTCTTTGCGTGCAAAGAGCTATCGACACACTACCTCCTCCTGCACCATATAATAAACACATGTCTACTTGCTACGAGTAATACTCCAACTTCGACAACTAGTAATGATTTGTTAACTCCATTGTGGCCACATCACACAATATTGTGTATCCTTTTATAAAGAAGTGCCACCAACTTCCATGAGGCAGGCAGTTGTTCCTCACGAATCACAAGCAGTTTACAAATACGCCATCAAATCAAAAGCATCACGACACTCCTATCTACCGCAGAATTGACCGCTAGAGGTCGCAAGAGATCGACCAGCTGCTATAAAAGGAGCCGGGACACCATTGTGTCGTCGGCCGTTGTGGCCGAGCGGTTCTAGGCGCTTCAGTCCGGAACCGCACTGCTGCTATGGTCGCAGATTCGAATCCTGCCTCGGGCATGGATGTGTCTGATGTCCTTAGCTTAGTTAGGTTGAAGTAGTTCTAAGTCTAGGGGACTGATGACCTCAGATGTTAAGTCCCATAGTACTCAGAGCCATTTGAACCATCTTTGAACCACTGTGTCGTCACTGGAGAAGCAGTAGCAGCAGAATCGGTAGACCAGGAGAGCTCAATGACTTCGAATGAGGACTAATAATACCATGTCACCTGAGTGGCAGATCATCACGGAAATTTCCGCTTTTCTAAAGCTGTTCCAGTAGACTGATGGTGCTGTGATTGTGGAGTGGAAACGCCAATGAACAATCACACTTGAACCAAGACCAGGCAGGTCTCGCATGCTAACGGACAGTGGCCGTCGAGGATAGCGGAGGGTGCTTGTAACAAATCGCTTGAAACCAACCAAAGGATTCACTAGTGCGTTCAGAACTACTACCAGCACTTCAGCTAGCATATTAACTGTAAGTAGGTAGTTAAAAATAATGAGGTCTAACGGTCGAGGAACTCTTCATAAGCCACACATTTCTGTGGCCGACGCAGAGGGACGCCTGAGGTGTTGCAAACAGCGACGCCACTGGACAGATGATGACTTGAAACGGCTGCTTTGAAGTGATGAATCACGTTATATCTTTTGGGTTTGGTAAATGCCTCGGGAACGGTACCTGTAATCATGTGTAGCGTCAACAGTGAAGTACGAAGGTCGTGGTGTTACGACATGCGGGTGCTTTTCGTTGTCAGGGTGTGGTCCCCTGATTGTGCTTCAAGGGTAAAACCCTAAATGCGGAATGATAGAAATACATTTTGCAGCACTGTCTACTTTGTACTACAGTTCGGAGACGATGACTGTATCAGCACGACAATCACCCTGTCATTAAGCAATATCTGTGAGACAAAGGTCTGCGGACAGTAACATTTCTGAAATGGACCACTCTGCCGAGAGACCCGACGTGTACCGAATGAACACCTTTTGGGACGAGTTGGACTTCGCTCCAGACCCCAGTTTCCAACCTTACTATCTTCCCTGGCTTTGACTCTTGAGGAATAATGGGCTGTCATTCCTCCACAGACACTTGGACACCTCATTGGAAGTGTACCCCGCATAGTTCAAGTCATCATAAAAGCGAAGGGTACACACACTTCACATGAATGTACACTAATGGGTGTCCGGATACTTTTCATCAGATACTGTACGTGTCTCACACAAATGGCTGATTCAAGATGCCATAGCACCTGAAATACTTTATTTTTTCTTCCTTACCGAAAAATAATGAGTTCGGCATCGTCTTCCGCCTGCACAATTTTCACCTCAAAGATTACTGGCGATCGTTATAATCAAAAACTTTTGTTCGATGAGTACTTTAAGTGTAGAATTGCTTCTGAAACTTACGTCATATGTCGTGCACCTACTTTTATAGACTCTGTTGAAAGAAAAGTAAGCTTATGAGATCGGAAGGCACTTTTTAACTATCGGAGTTCAAAGATGCAGAAGTCAATGAACACAATTAAAAATAAAAGTATAGTGTGAAGAGTGACTCTGGTTTTAAATCAATCCTTTCAGTCGAGTGTATACCCTTTCAGTGTTACGACAAAGTCAAACGGTGCACTCGTATACTGCCACACCATCTATGCGTCTACGTACCGACACTAGAAATCACAATTACGTATTATGACTAAGGTTATATGTCAGTTTCGTATAAACTGTTGCTGTAGAATACTTCTCTTATAATTGTAACAGTCTCCAGATCCCCTCTAGGAAGCTTTCAGCTACTTGCGGGAAATATAGCTGCACTATTGAGCTACGTGTCAGATAAGAATTGGCAGTTAGTGGTTTGTGGAGATTTCAGTACAGATATTTTTAGAAGATACGTACAGAAAAAATGACCTAGTATCATTATTTGGGTGTTTCAATCTAATTTCAGTGGTTAACTTCCCAACTCGTTTGCAGCAAGATACTAGGACCATGACTGATAACATTTTTGTAGAAAGTGGTCAGGTAAAAACAATTAACATACACACAGTAATTTATAGACTATCTGATCATGAGGCACAAGTAATAGAAATAAACAACACACCCTACACGGGTAAGTCAAGTACATACAAAGCAGTGGGGCTTGTTAATGACAACAGGATGCAGTGTTTCAAGAATAAGTTAAAAGAGGTGTATGGTGTGAAGTATATACAGAAATAGATCCTAAAGTAAAATTCAACTTTATTCATAGTAAATTTGTGTCAATACTTGAAAGTAGCTTCCCTCAAAAGTTATACAGGAAATCCACAGCAAAGATAAGTAAGATATGGATAACTAAGGGAATTAAAATCTCACGTATAAGGGAAATGTATATATAAGGGCTAGAATAAGTGAAGCGCAGATATTACTTGCAAATTACAAAAAATAATTTTAGATTTTAAGGGAAGTCATTAAAATCGCCAGAAGTATGCACTTACTGACAGGAATTAATAATGGAAGTAAAGAGATTAATACTATATGGGATATTGTCAAATGGGAGACAGGACAGCCAGTTAGTGAACAAGACCATGACAATTAATCTAAATGACAATGTTGTGACATAATTTCCTAGTTGTAAGTGCTTTTAATAATCACTGCCTAAACGTGCAAAAGTAGAATTGCACTGTTCAGTTGCAACAGCAACCGAATGTATACAAAATGTCATTCCACAAAACTTTTATCAACTGGAGGTAGCATCAACATCCTTAACTGAAAGTAGTAGAATTATAAAAATTCTAAAAAAATAAAGCTTCCTGTGTTGTTGAAGGAATTTCAGATGTAATTCTGATAAGTTGTTGTAACTTAATAAGTAACGTTCTAAGTAACATATGTAGTTCGTCACTGATGCGAGGAATTTTCCCAGAGATTAAAATATGCAGTTGATAAGCCTCTTTATAAGAAACGTGACAAGGAAGTCTTAAATAATTTCTTCGCTGACTTATTTTTCCAGAATACTCCTCACATTTAAGTAGAAGCAACTTACTTATCATATTACAGTTTGTATTCTATGTAGGATTGCTCACCTGAGAATGGTATTTACAAATTCATCCACAAAATATTACAGGCCTTGCTTGATTAATAAATTGCCAATCGGTATTTTTTGTGATCTCTCTACGGCGTTTGATTGTGTAATCCATGTTTAACTGGTAAAAAAAAAACTTTAGTTTTATAAAATTTAAAGCTGTATACATAACTGGTTTGATTCATACTTAACAAACAGAATGCGAAAAGTGGTGCTGAATATTTCAGACAACATTTGAAACGTAGAAAAGTTTATTGATTGGTAAGAAACCACAAAGGGACCCCGAAGAGTTCAATTTTGTGTTCACTCTTGTATTTTATACATGTGACTGACCTTCCACTTTACGTTCGATGGGCAGAATTGGTACTTTTTGCAAACGATACTACCGTTGTAATTAATCCTGTTGGAAACAAAGCAACAGGACAGATTGTTAATGATGTTGTGCAAAGAATTATTAAGGAGTTCTCTGAAAATGGATTCTCCTTAAACTTTGAGAAAACACGCTGTATTCGGTGATGTACAACAAATGGAGTCAAATCCGCAACCAATGGAGGACATGAACAAGAATCAGCAAATAGTGTAGAATGCTCCAAATGTCTGGGTACACATGTCGATGAAGAAACTTGTTACTGAGCTTCTCAAACAATGAAGTTCAGTATCTCTCTCTCTTCGTATTAATGCTAGTCTTAGAAACAAACGACTCGATCTCTTGACATATTTCGCATATTTCCACTCAATAACGTCGTGTGGATTAATTTTCTGAGGTACTTTTTCACTTAGAAGGAAAGTATTGATTGCAAAAATGCGAAGAGTATGAATAATACTTGGTGTTCACCCGTGGTCTTCATGAAATACCTCTTCAAGAAATTGACCGTTTTAACTGTATCATCACAATACGTATGCTCGTCAGCGAAATTCGTCATAAATAATACATCACACTATGAGAAGAACAGTGATATCCATAGCTACAACAATAGCGGAGAAAATGACCTCTGTTACCTGTTATTAAAGCTGTCAGTGGCTCAGCAAGTAGTTCAGTATTTAGGAACAAAGCTTTTTTATGATTTGCCCTGTATCATAACATGTCTGACAGGTAGTAAAGCAAGATTTTAATGTAAAGTAAAATCATTTTTACTGGACAACTTCCACGTCATGGACAAATTTCTACTTAAAAGTTGGTAGCCTATTAAAAAAACTAATTTTAAGAGCAGTGACATGACTGAAACACATGACATGTTAACACTAGTCATATATACCTGTAAAACTGACACGTTCCACATCATTTGATAAAAGAATCGCTCAAATTATCTAGGGAACATGTAACTAACTAATTAACTCAAGCGAATTCAGTGATTCGGGAATTCCACATTAACCACATGCGATGGTCTAATTGTCACTCAAATGTTATATTCTGGAGCAGTATTGTAGCTCTGCGGTTGACAAGGCTGTTATTAACATTGGTCACCGGCTGTCATGCGCCTGTCTCTCTCTCTACACAGTTCCAGTGTACACTCGCAGCGACCGTTGCTCTGTTTCTCTTGCAGATAATAGTAGTTTGTGACGTTCTTCGTATATGCTCACCTTTGAGCCCACACCACGCTTTTACACTAAAACTCTTCTTTACGCATACATTCTGTTTTATATTTTACACCGAATGTTGTTGTTGTTGTTGTTATGGTGTTCAGTCTGAAGACTGATACAGCTGTTCGTGCTACTCTATCCTGCCAGGAAAGATTTTTTAGCAGTTAAGTCGATGTTTGATGTTAAAAAATTTCTGTTCTTCAGAAACGTGTTTCTTCCCATTGACAGTATACATTTTATATTAATAAAAAGATTCCCAAACATTGCACAGAAGTGAATGTTATGTGAAATATAAGAGAGATGAAGTACTGAGCTGAATTCGGTTGTTTAAGTGTGTGTGTTGTGAGCCACAAGTTTGTTGATCGCAAGTGTTTTCAGCAGATTCAACTTTCTTCCTTTCTATGCCAAGTAAAAACTGGGTGTGATAGCTCTGATATTTACACAGTATCTGCTGAGGAAATATATACTCAAACTTTTGCAATCATTATCTACGCTCATGTTCATTCAGTTTAATAATGGCGTAAGTAACAAATAGGAAATATTTATTACAGCGTATAATTCTGAGTACGCCACTGTTATCTAGAAGTTTAAGTTATTTTTTTGTATTTAAAATCTGATCAGTCAGAACAAACTCACTAAATTTTATGATAACTGTTGTGTCTAGACACAATGAGAGGAAGCCGAAAGGCACGCGCTTAAACTCACGCAGGCTGGCGTGAGGTCTGAAACAGGATAGGTAATGAATTCTGTAAAGAAAAGTACGTAGCTTCTGGAATACTTAACTTTAATCCACATTTGTAGAACATCGCTCTTGATGATACGTTAATAGAATCTCAATATCAATTGAATACGGCGCCTTGCTAGGATGTAGCAAATGTAGCTGAAGGCTGTGCTAACTATCGTCTCGGCAAATGAGAGCGTATTGGTCAGTGAACCGTTCCTTGCAAAGTCGGCTGTACAACTGGGGCGAGTGCTAGTAAGTCTCTCGAGACCTGCCGTGTGGTGGCACTCGGTCTGCGATCACTGACAGTGGCGACACGCGGGTCCGACGTGTACTACCGGACCGCGGCCGATTTAAAGCTACCACCTAGCAAGTGTGGTGTCTGGCGGTGACACCACAATAACTTTGTTTGGAAAACGTCTATGGGCAATCAAACAGATGAGGGACGGTGCACCTTTAAGATTAAAACCACAGGTTTGTGTGTTATTGAGAAGAAGAAGGTATTACAACGTTTTTTAAAGTTTAATGAAAAACTTGTCTTATTTTACATATCAGCAGAAACGGAAGAATCCAGCAAAATATGTTTCAATTTTCATTCGATTTTTCCTTCCTTGAAAGGACCCACAAAGTGTTGGTAAGTTAAAGGTCGAAATCCTTACTGCTTGTGACTTGCGTGCTAATCTGTATGACAGAGTCATAAAATCCTTTTCATCCTATTAATCCATTTATTTTTTGTATTATTTCATGAAGTTTCCAATTTATTTTTAATTGATGAATATCCTACAGTTTTGTTATATTACATCTTCTCTTCAGTTTTTGTAATTGTGCACATTTATGTAAACCTAAAATATGTAGATTGTGGAAGACGTCATAGATCATAATGTGTCTCGCCATCACTTATGATACCTAGAGATGAGCTTGGTGTAGAAATGACATCAAAGTACAAGAAATGATTATGGGTAGTGAAAATTTCAAAGTAAATAAGAGCCAAAACCACCACTTACTTACCAAACAGCGAAACTGGAAAAGATGAGTTGACTGCCTCATAGCTATGAGGGGAAGGTAATAGATGCTTTGAGTTTCTCAGGTAGACAAATGTAATTACTTTCATGTTACGCATTCAAATTTAACTGCTTATGTTTGTTCCAATTGGTCGAGATGACCTTAAAAGTGACGTGAGAGTTAACATGTTCTTTAGGTGTCACCCTTTTTTCTGCAAGAACTTTTAACACAGTGCCATATACTGAGCGTCTGTGTATTTGAAAATTTCTTAATTCAGGTGCGCTGCAGCTGGTAATAAGTTGATCGGTCATCATTCGTGCTGTCAGAAATGAAGGAAGTATTCAAATAATGCCGATTATATATATATATATATATATATATATATATATATATATATATATATATATACGGGTTCCCGGGTTCGATTCCCGGCGGGGTCAGGGATTTTCTCTGCCTCATGATGGCTGGGTGTTGTGTGATGTCCTTAGGTTTAAGTAGTTCTAAGTTCTAGGGGACTGATGACCATAGATGTTAAGTCCCGTAGTGCTCAGAGCCATATATATATATATATATATATATATATATATATATATGAGAAATATTATTCTTTATTTGGCTCAATGACACAAGTTACCTGTGAACTGAAGAAAAAGTGTTGCACTTGTAAAAATTGACAATCGAGAAGTGTGACTGATTATCTTCTTTTATTTCTTTACAACACAACCAGAACAGGATTTCACAACGCCTTCGGAAGCTTCGAAAAATACTGTTACGCACAGTAACGTAAACTTGGTTCTACTCCTGCCTTTATTGTGACTACATAGTTAACATTTTCATTCCAAATTACTCCCTGAGAAAGCTATGTGAACTCTGTTGTAATTTGTTGACTGATGAAAATTCTTTACGCGAAACATGATGAACTACATAAATATGGACCGGTCGAAAGGCTTTACACCGGCTGCAAATCAGCGAACGCGTGTGCGCCTCAAGTCGAAGAGAACAGAACACAAACAGGACGTTAATCAAAATAACGTCGGTCTTTTCGAAATTAGCGCGCTGTCCACAAGGTAATGGAGATGTTACTACTCAGACCTATTCTCTCTTGGACGGCAGCCCTCATGACGTCATCCAGTAAGTGGGGAAGGTTCTTGCTACGACGCACTGCAGGTTTCAACTGGTCCCGGGTAAGCACTGTAGGGTTCAGATACTGCAGTCATTCCATTCATTTGATTTCTGTCTTATAGGCGAATGTGTTCCGATGTGGGCACAATGTGTTCTTGCATTCTTCTTCTTGTTTTGTGGCCCTACAGCTCACTGAGAGCCTTCGCCTCTTCATACTTTTTCGCCATGTATCTTGGTCCGTTGACAGAGCTCTCCAATTTGTATAACCTATTTTTCGGAGATTCTCAATGACGGCATCCTCCCATCTGACTCTCGGTCGACCGCGTTTTCTGGATTTCCTTGTAATATCTTCTTGGATATTTCCGCATCACTCACTGAAGAATCTTTCTTTGGAATGCGTCCAGCAAAATGAGCTCTTTTTTTCTTGCTCTTAGTCTGCGTTTGGTTCCTTGTGAATCGAAGTCTTGAAAGACGAACCATTCGCCGAAATGTTGACTGAAGGGCTGTAAAATAGCTTTGAGGACCTACAACGATGCTGTAAGGGCCTCAAATTACCCACGATAGCGGTGAGAAGCTTTTGGCATCCGCGCATAATACCTGAGTTGTGCATTGATGCCTGGCCGGCTCCACACTATTCTGTGATAATCAGTCGGAAGAGAAATATCGAACTCTTCGGAAAAGGAAACCCGATGCTATTGGTCGAGGATCCATTCCAGATGTTTCCCTGCCCATTTTCTTCAACACACTATGGGGAATGGGGTTTGTACTATCTTTCGTATTGGGCGCCTAGAAATCTAACTGATCGTCTGGGGACGTTTGCATACTGTTTCGGTCGACACAGCACTGTCATTTGTGTCCAAAGAGGGGGTGCGCAGATCTGTTGCAACCTCCTCAGAGCACATACATTACCTGATCCGGACAGCAATTGGTGGACACTGATGTGGGATGTATTCACCCCACTTCACCATGACAGGTTGAACTCTGTTGGGGACACTTTCAATGAGGTGTCTGAATGTCTGCGGAGGAATGGCAGCCTCAAGAGACGATAGCATTGAAGGAAGTATTGTTGGACGCTTGGGACTGGAGCGAAGTCCAACCCATCGCAAAGGTATTCCATTGGACTCAAGTCGAAACTCTGGGCAGGCTAGTCCACATCAAGAATGTATTTAACCACAAAACAGTGCCTCATAGAGGCTGCCTTACGACAGTGAGCATTATCATGCTAACAAAAATAATCATGGCTTCCGATTTCTTCCTGTACTGTAAGCAGTGCACACTCTGTAAAATATGTTCGTACCCTTCCGGTTTTAGCGTTGCCTTAAGCGCAGTGAGGCTACCACAACCCAACAACGACAAACACCCCCATACCATAACACTACCACTCCCGTACTTGACTGCTAGCACTAGACAGGATGGTAGGTAAGGTTCTCCAGGCATTCGTCCAGCCCAAACTCTTCCATAGGATTGCCGCAGAAAGTGGTGGCATATTTAAGGGGAGGTTTTCCGGGCTTAAGAGTGTCTCCCCCCCTCCCCCTCCCCCTCTCCCTTAAATGTGAAATTCAAGACATGTTTTCTTACACATCTACACACAACATCGTAGTATTAGGCTAGAAAAGAAGGGTTAACAACACTTCTGCTTCAGTATGTGAGAAACGTGTTGTGTACTCCTACAATATGCTAACGACAGACTATTTCCGAACTTATGACTGCACAAAAAGAAATCGCCGATACCTGGCGTGCATGTACATTGATTGGTTAATAGTAAATAGAGTTTTTTTTAAAGCATTAAAGCTAATTTATTTGAACAACATGCTTGATAACATGTAACAACACGTATCGTCACAAGACGTCAGTCAACCATGGCCGTTTAAAATCCGCGTTGACGTTGCAGCTTGGATGTTCGAGTATCTCAGTGGCGGCGCTGTGCAACGTCCATTGCGACACCGGCGCCACCGCGAGGAACTTCTGGAGAAGAGCCTTGTTTTGGAGAGCAAGCGAGCAACGAACAGCAGGCAGATACCAATACAGAAAATGGCCTTTGGATTTGGCAGTACGCCCTGGCTACAGCGGTGGGACAGTGGCAAGAAGGGAGAGTGCGCTGGCTGGATATTCGCGATACGGCGAGGCTGGGCGCAGTTAGCTTCGGGTGTAGCCGGCTGGTTGTTTCCGAAGTGGAACCTGGAGACTTCGATTTTTCCTATGGGAGTGTTTTGTAAGAAGGAGCTTTTCTCTGCTGGCTGGATGTCTGCAAATGTTATAAGTTAGTGTGGGCTACTGAATTTACGGTGATTCAACCTGCTCAGCACACATTATACACTGAAGCGCCTAAGAAACTGGTATAGGCATGCGTATTCAAATATAGAGATATGTAAACAGGGAGAATACGGCGCTGCGGTCGGCAACGCCTATATAAGACAGCAAGTGTCTGGCGCAGTTGTTACTGTTGCTACAATGGCAGGTTATCAACTTTTAAGTGATTTCGAACGTGGTGTTATAGTCGGCGCACGTACGGTGGGACACAGCGTCTCCCAGGCAGCGATGAACTGGGGATTTTTCCGTACGACCATTTCATGAGCGTACCGAGAATATCCGAGAGAACCTCCGATATCGCTGCGGCCAGAGAAAGATCCTGCAAAAAGGGGCCCAACGACGACGGAGGAGAATCATACAACATGACAGAAGTGCAACCCTTCCGCAACTTGCTGCAGATTTCAATGCTGGGCCATCAAGTGTCAACGTGCGAACCATTCAACGAAACATCATCGATATGGGCTTTCGGAGCCGACGGTCCATTTGTGTACCCTTGATGACTGCACGACACAAAGCTTTACGCCTCGCCTGGGCCCGTCAAGGCCGATTTTGGACTGTTGATGACTGGAAACATGTTGCCTCGTCGGACGAGTTCAATTTCAAATTGTATCTAACGGATGGCCGTGTACGGGTATGGAGACAACCTCGTGAATCCATGGACTCTGCATGTCTATAGCGGATTGTTCAAGCTGGTGGAGGCTCTATAGTGGTGTGGGACTTGTGCAGTTGGAGTGATGTGGGACTCCCGATAACGTCTAGATACGACTCCGATAGGTGGCACTTAAGTAAGCATCCTGTCTGATCACCTGCATACATAAATGTCCATTGTGCATTCCGACGGATTTGGGCAATTCCAGAAGGGTAACGCTACACCCCACAAGCAGAATTGCTTCAGAATGGCTCCAGGAACACTCTTCTGAGTTTAAACACTTCCGCTGGCCACCAAATTCCCCAGACATGAACACTATTGAGTATATCTGGGATGCCTTGAAACGTGCTGTCCATAAGAGATTTCTACCCCCTCGTACTCATACGGATTTATGGACAGCTCTGCAGGATTCATGGTGTCAATTGCGTCCAACAGTACTTTAAAAAAAATAAAAAAAAATAAAAAAGATTCAAATAGCTCTGAGCACTATGGGACTTAACTTGTGAGGTCATCAGTCCCCTAGAACTAATTAAACCTAACTGACGTAAGGACACCACACACATCCATGCCCGAGGCAGGATTCGAACCTGCGACCGTAGCGGTCGCGCGGTTCCAGACTGTAGCGCCTAGAACCGGCCACTCTGGCCGGCAACAGTACTTCAGACATTAGTCGAGTCCATGCCGCGTCGTGTTGCGGCATTTCTGCGTGCTTGCGGGGGCCGTACACGATTACTTTGGCTCTTCAGTGTATTACCACTACTTGCTGTGTGACTTGGGATCACGTCATTGTCAGATGCCTGTTTGGTTGGCCACTTTACGTCTGACGTCATTTGAGCTTGCTTCATGTTTCTATAACCAACCCGCACTTTATTTAGTGTTGTAGCGGCACTACCGTTTAGGATAGGGAAAGCTAGTTTTGTGCGATATTCTGAGCACAAGTTACAGCCAAGTGCGGGCTGGATTGCAGTAAGTTACGCTGACCAGCGGTTGCGAATTGAATGGAGGCCACAGGGCCGTAGAACCGCTAAAAAGAGTAAATGCAGCGGTTTGCATGGCACAAGCTGTAGGCAGAAGGGGCCCGCTGGCGCAATCGGGGTGTTGTGCATAAGTGACACAAAGCGATATGTTAGGGAAACAGAGGTGCGCAGCTGAGTATAAATAGGTGTCGTTTTCTAACGAGATTCATTGAAGTGTGACAGCTCTCCAGGACGGCGAGGCATGTCACACCGCCGGGCTACACGAAGCAACAGATGGGGCACCAGCGCCCTAGTCCGCGGCGGGTTGTTGGTTCGACCCTCTGAGGCCGACGCAGGCTCCGCAGCCAGCCAGGGTGGGCCACTCTTCGGCTTGCTACCGCGGGCAACCGTCTCGGCTCCTGACACACGCCAGAGACTTCTGAGGCGAGGGCCGCAAATTCGGACGCCGGATCGCGGGCGGTCGCTGCCGCCGCGTTCGCAGCTACGCCAGCCAAGGAAGAAGCAGCAGCGGGGTGGCCTACGGCTCCCGGCAGAGCAGCGTGGAGTCAACGGGGATGGTGGCCGCTGAGTTGGCTGCTGGCGCAGCCATCCTGACGTAATCGGAACTCTACAGATGGCGAACAAGGCCGGCACGACACAGCGTTGCGTTGCACAGGTCGCTGGGGCAGTGGCCTCGGCATTGCAGGGCCTGTGAGACGGGCCGAGGTCAACGAAGCACTGTAGTGGAGACGAATAAATCATTTGAAAAGCTCGGTTGAGTTTTAATACGGCACCTCCTGGCACCCACCCACTACATTTGGTGTCAATACGCCGCATTTGGCGTCTGATACCCCAACAGTGTGTATGTCCTTTTAAGACCTGATGTAGAATTTGTCCCTCTGCATAATTGTTTGTGTCTGGTAAAAATTACTGACAATTTGTGAGCAAGTTAATGAACTATTGGGTGTAGTGAATAAATTACTGTTCACTTAGTTTTAACTGATTTTAATAGCGAAGCAGCGCCGATCTTTCATATAAGATATTTTTCAAATGATTCTGAGCACTATGCGACTTAACATCTGAGGTCATCAGTCCCCTAGACTTAGAACTACTTAAACTTAACTAACCTTGGACATCACACACATCCATACCCGAGGCAAGATTCGAACCTGCGACCATAGCGGTCGCTCGGCTCCAGACTGTAGCGCCTTGAACCGCACGGCCACTCTGGCCGACTATTTTACAATGTAAGTGGTTTTTACATTATTTCTTGGGTATCTTGTTGTTTCTGTGAATTTTTTCTCTTCACCTAGTATGGATCTAATTGGTTATGTCATGTTGTACTAGTTCTTCTTCTGGAAGATGTACGTACATTAAAATATGCATAAAATTGTACAGTATACATGAGAAAGTAAATGTTGAAAATTCTTTAAATAAAATAAAAGTAGTTTTGGCAAAGGACAACAACCAATCACAGTCAACCAAGTCCTACCACTAGCGATAAACGTTACCTGTTTTCAGGACTCTTTTAGTAATACATGTCAATTTAACATCAGTAGTGAATTAAATATAAAATTTACGTACACAGTCTCAACGTACTACAGTACCCTCAAATGAACTTTCATGAATACAGAAACATTGCGCATTATAGAGGTGGTGGACATGTTGTCGGAGCATATACTGATCACGAAATGTCCTAGTTCTTTTCGTACTCGAGTCTCTGCGTTACCGTTTGTTAAGTTGCTGATACGACGGTGTTCTGGAAACCAGTGTTATTGAAGCTAGTATAGTGAAATGTTGATTCTGAGAGCTAAGACAAAGCATCTCACAACAAAAAGTGGAAACATTTTGAACTACTTCAAAAACACCACGACTGGAAGAAACTGTGGCCGAGGAAATGGATGATACGCAGCAGTTTCCGCTTCTGCTGTTTTCAAACGATAGAAGCGTTATTGCGAATTCAGAATTAACTTTATTGGGTCCTGAAGCAAAATCAACATCTTTCATTGACATATTAAGCTCTGACAATCCTCCACCAGGCTGTAAGTATGACGCAAGTGATTGTGTGCCATCGTATAACGAAAAAGTTGATGATCACATGAAGCTGTAACAGTCCCAATCCCATTTTGTACCAGACGCAACTTATAAATTTCCCCTCACTTTGCAAAGTGTCCAGTATCGTAAGTTCAACCTAAGTTCAATGAAGAAATATTTTTGGTTAGTGTATTTTCAAGAATATGATGGTTCCTTCTGTAAGCACTGTACCTGTTTCGCCAAGACAAGTTTGAGTACCGACAGCCATCAACACGTTGGAGCTCTGATAACCTCCAAGTTTTCGAAGTGGAAGCATGCTCATGAATATTCCAACATCCGTGTGAGAAACGCTTAACACAAGGCTGCTGCAGTCAGTGGTCACAAGTTTGTTCACAAGATGATGAACAAGACAAAAGATATAAACACTACGTGGACCAAGGGTTGGTGGAGCAGGTGGAAAAAGAGAAAGCATAATCCCTGTCACTGAGGTGGTGATTCTATGTGGACGTAAGGAGACTAAGGGGACTAGGGGGCTTCCAGCCTATTGAAATTGACAAACAAGATGACAAGAACACGAGTAACTTTTGCGTCATTGTAAAATATCGCACAATTGGTGACGAAAAATTACGTGCAAGTTTGGAAGGAACCGGTAAACGTGACAAGTACATTAGTGACCCACCCAAAATCGTATCATCAGTTGCATCAACAAACAACTCCTGGAAAGAACTGCTCAGCGCATTAATGACGTCAAAGGTTTCACGATTCTTGCAGGTGAAATTGCTGTGGCTGCTGGAACAGAGAAACTCTCTCTTTGTGGTCGTTATAATTCTCCGGATCTCAAGATTCTTGAAGATATTCTGCAATCTGTCAAGTGTTTGATGTGACTGGCCAAGGATTAACTGGCTCTATAATTGAAAATTTGGAGAAATTTGGTCTTGATGTGTTATTTTTACGAAGACAGTGCTACGACTGCAACATACCAGTTACCAGGAAAATTTACATTGGAAACGGTACGTGGTTTCGTTTAGTCACGAAAGCGTAGGCAAATGTTAAATGTGCCATTGAATCATCAACCGACGTTCGAGTCAGCATTCTGAAACGTACCACATCACTACCTGGACTGAACGTCTCCGCGGCGCACAAGACTTCAAAGAAATGTATGGTTGTCATCTTTCGGCTCTGGGGAAGATTCAAGAATTTGACAGTATCCCACGATGTCATGATCCTGTTAGCAGACATCGCGAAGGGAGATGCTCGGTTAAACTTTCTGAACTGTTTGCGCGGTGAGACCGTCTGTCGTCAGCTTCAGCCCCAAGATACAGATGCAAGTCTTCTACAACGGAAAACTAAAGACATACGTATAATTGATGAAGTTACGAAACACATTATGCTTCAGATCCATTAATCGCCGATTTAACGATAACGGCTGAGCTGAAACTCTGTCATCAACGTCTAGTTGACTCGAGCAATTGTCTCAAAACTCAGTGAAGCTTTCTCTGTCTGCGACTGTAACGTCTGCTCTATTGTGTTTCGCTTTCTACAGCTCTAGGCAACTCTCCTAGTGACTACGGCCACGAATGAACGCAACTGAGACATCCTTAATAGAAGGAATACAACTAGCGGGATACGTCTGAATGGGCTCGCCATGATGACAATTAATTGAAAATAAAGGACTGATTTCCAAACTGTGATAAGTGATATGGCAAAGCCGGCCGCGGTGGCCGTGCGGTTCTAGGCGCTCCAGTCCGGAGCCGCGCAGCTGTTACGGTCGCAGGTTCGAATCCTGCCTCGGGCATGGGTGTGTGTGATGTCCTTAGATTAGTTAGGTTTAAGTAGTTCTAAGTTCTAGAGGACTAATGACCACAGCAGTTGAGTCCCATGGTGCTCAGAGCCATTTGAACCATTTTTTGATATGGCAAAACAAAGAGACCGCCGTCTTCCTTTTGTACTTTAAATTTCTAGCAAATGGTTTGATCATTTGTTCTATTTATGCATATTAAGGTATTAGAAGAAAGCAGATTTTATATGCTTCAAAGTAAATTAATACGGGTCTAGATTATAAAAATAGACAGTTAACAGAACTGGAGCAGAAAAGTCGCTTAGCAACTGTGTTATTAAAATTAGTATTGTAAAATGAAAGTCATACCCCCCCCCCCCCACCCACCCTCCCAAAAAAAAAAAAAAAAAATCTTTGTCCCATTCCAAGTGCCCCTTAGCACTGACTTCATAAATATGTGGGTTTTGAGAATTTGCTAGACCATTGCGCCTCATTCTCTTGTAATATCCTACGTAGTCATTGTGCTAGCTGGACTGCCAGTAGCAGTTTGGAACTCACGAGTGTTTCCTTCCGTTCATTTCATGCTGTTTTCTACAAACACCTTTCATAATGCATGACGGTTCCTCACCTACAGTGTATGAGGTGTGCCTGAGCTTGATTTAGATGAGACTGTTCCTTCGCGTTTCGACTTCACAGTCACATCAGCAACAGTCGACTTGGAGAGGTTTATAAGGGTTGAACTGTTCGTTATTAGTCAGGTGACATCTAATGCCTGCTTCACTTTCTAAGTCACTGAGCTCTTCCGACCCACCCATTATGCTGCTACTGCCTCTCCACTGACCATACAACACCCGCCACGTTTTCCTATACTTGCGGGTGCGCATCTCGTGCTACCTGGTGGTCAATTCTACCCTAGATAGGGGTGTGCAAATACACTACTGGCGTTTAAAATTGCTACACCACGAAGGTGACGTGCTACAGACCCGAAATTTAACCGACAGGAAGAAGATGCTGTGATATACAAATGATTAGCTTTTCAGAGCATTCACACAAGGTTGGCGCCGATGGCGACACCTACAACGTGCTGACATGAGGAAAGTTTCCATCCGATTTCACATACACAAACAGCAGTTGACCGGCGTTGCCTGGTGAAATGTTGTTGTGATGCCTCGTGCAAGGAGGAGAAACGCGTACCATCAAGTTTCCGACTTTGATAAAGGTCGGATTGTAGCCTATCGCGATTTCGGTTTATCGTATCGCGACAATGCTGCTCGCATTGGTCGAGATCCAATAACTGTTAGCAGAATATGGAATCGGTGGGTTCAGGAGGGTTATACGGAACGCCGTGCTGGATCCCAACAGCCTCGTATCACTAGCAGTCGAGATGACAGGCGTCTTATCGGCATGGCTGTAACGGATCGTGCAGCCACGTCTTGATCCCTGAGTCAACAGATGGGGACGTTTGCAAGACAACAACCATCTGCACGAACAATTCGATGACGTTTGCAGCAGCATGGACTGTGAGCTCGGAGACCATGGCTGCGGTTACCCTTGACGCTGCAACACAGACAGGAGCTCCTGCGATGCTGCACTCAACGACGATCCTGGGTGCACGAATAGCAAAACGTCATTTTTTCGGATGAATCCAGGTTCTGTTTACAGCATCATGATGGTCGCATCCGTGTTTGGCGACATCGCGGTGAACGCACATTGGAAGCGTGTATTCGGCATCGCCATACTGGCGTGTCACCCTGCGTGATGGTATGGGGTGCCATTGGTTACACGTCTCGGTCACCTCTTGTTCGCATTGACGGCACTTTGAACAGTGGACGTTACATTTCAGATGTGACTCGTGGCTCTACCCTTCATTCGATCCCTGCGAAACCCTACATTTCAGCAGGATAATACACGACCGCATGTTGCAGGTCGTGTACGGGCCTTCCTGGATACAGAAAATGTTCGACTGCTACCCTGGCCAGCACATTCTCCAGATCTCTCACCAATTGAAAACGTCTGGTCAATGGTAGCCGAGCAACTGGCTCGTCACAATACACCAGTCACTACTCTTGATGAACTGTGGTATCGCGTTGAAGCTGCATGGGCAGCTGTACCTCTACACGCCATCCAAGCTCTGTTTGACTTAATGCCCAGGCGTATCAAGTCCGTTATGACGGCCAGGGGTGGTTGTTCTGGGCACTGATTTCTCAGGATCTATGCATCCAAAGTGCGTGAAAATGTAATCACATGTCAGTTTTAGTATAATATATTTGTCCAATGAATACCCGTTTATCATCTGCATTTCTTCTTGGTGTAGCAATTTTAATGGCCAGTAGTGTACTTTTGATCAACATGTTGATTGCAGCCATCAGCTCGTGTTGACCGAAGCAACTACTAGGAGGAAGTTCTTCAACGTTCTATGCCCCAAGATATCGGTGTACAAGTGACTTTAGCTTTAATGAAGAAACATAGCAGCTGAATGTTCGAATGATATCGCAGTGGCGTACGCCTATACCGGCAGCAAATTCCCGTTTGACAACACTCCTAACCACAAAGTAACGATGCAGACATGATTTGAGTTCGTAGTGTCCCTTGAAAGCCGGGAGACAAACTGCCAGAGCACAGAAGCCGCATAGTCCCGTTCCCGATGCGACACGCTCCAATCAACTGCTCTGAGAAAGCAGGTTTACTTTTACCTCCATTATACAGGATACTGTATGGATTGATTTCGTGGGAATAAAAGAGTACTGAGAAAAGTTAATTATGAAGCCTCCCCGCAACTCGCGCAGGTGGTACAAAACATTTTTTGAATAGTTTACCAGCGTCTGTCCCAAACTAAATCTGTACTGAAGTTACTGTTTTGCCTAGGCAGGATACTGCATTTATTAAGCTCCACGAGAATTGTAACACCCTTAATTATAATGTTTCTCAGCTCATACAACGCCAGTACTTACGTCCTCTTATGTAATTTTCCGTATTCTTGAAATATTCTATTGGGTGATTGCGTTGGGCGAAAATGAATCAGAATTATATGCACGGTACTTACTTACTTCCTTACTTACCTGCTTACCTTCCTGGCCCCACGAACCGCAGTCGGTTTTTGGTCTTATCAAGTAGCCTCCTCCACAGCGATCTTTCAATTAACATGAGTCTTCACGTGCGACTGTATTGTGTTTACGACTGAATTACGTTTCTCTGTTGTGCGAGGGCTCTTTCATGAAGAATGATCGCAAGTTTTTTACGGACATAATAGAATTTAATCTTATAATATTCTGTTAGCTTAATGCATAACTAACAAGTCATAGTAGTTTCGTTGTTAGCGCTCCTGGTTCCTGCCTGTGGGAAACTGGGAAACAGACAGTGGGGACGACGCGCGATGATAACATGCGGCTTCGAAATTCGCAGCAACTCTTCAGCTGAGGCCGGTGCAATGCTACAGAGGAGTGTGTTCTCTCCGACAGCACAGGTCGAAGATAGTTTAAATGATTTAAAGACATGGCACCCGAATTACAGCTCTTACGGAAGAAAATATCAACAACGTTACTGTCATTGTGAGAGAGGAGCATCCAGTTGTTGAAGCTGATGTTGAAGATCCGGAGCTTCTTTCAAAGGTGATCACTACTGATGAAACTTAGCTACAGCATTTGATCCTGAGAGTAAACAGCGATGCTCATTGTGGAAATATCCACCACCAACTCCCAGATAACCAAAAGTGGTTATTTCTACTGGGAAAATTATGGGCCTCTTATTTTCTTTGACAGTAATGGAATGCTTTATCACCATGTTCTACCTAGACACACATCTATAATGGGGCAATAGTGCAAGGATGTCCCGAAAACCTTGCAAGCCCGTATAAAGCGCGAAAGACCACGTGTGCGTGGAACAGGCTGACAGCTGCGTCAACGTGACGCACGTCCGCATATTACAAACGTTGTTACTCAATTTCTTACAAAATCAGTATGAAGTGCATCCCTCCCCCCCTCCCCCCCCCCCCCCCCACTCCTATATTCCTGATTTAGCCAGATGGGACTTTCCTCTAATCCCTAATCTGAAGGGAGGCATTTTCTATTATGATCATTCTTTATTGAACAACCCTAGTAGGTTACTTTTACTCTCTACAAACGAAAATACTAGAAAATCAATAGGTTTTATTTATTTATTTGGAACTGTGGCTGTTGTCTCAACTATACGAAAGATAGTGACAGCGCTATGTTAGTCCATTGGGCGTGTATATGACAGTTTAAAGTTCAGTTCCTCGTTGCCTGGTTTACCAATTAGCTTGGTTTACCAAATAGCTAATGATTATCGACAGGCCGGCCGAAGTGGCCGCGCGGTTCTGGCGCTGCAGTCTGGAACCGCGAGACCGCTACGGTCGCAGGTTCGAATCCTGCCTCGGGCATGGATGTGTGTGATGTCCTTAGGTTAGTTAGGTTTAACTAGTTCTAAGTTCTAGGGGACTAATGACCTCAGCAGTTGAGTCCCATAGTGCTCAGAGCCATTTGATTATCGACAATAACGGATTACTTAAGTGAGATAGCTTTACTTATGAACTACTGAGCAACATCCTTTGGGTGACTGATAGGTTAACAAGTTTGGAAGTTTCTTTTCACTGTGTATGTAAACCAGATCGAGGCTCTCTCTACCTGACAGCTTAGAGCATTTATTTACTTTTTGGATAAACACGGTAAATTAAATACTGAAAGTACAAATTCACTATTTGATAACACTTACTACATTCAGGAGAAAAAATATCTGAGCACCACCTACGTTGCAGACTATTCGAAATTATACCACTCTACCAGCGTGCAGTGGAGAATGTGTAATCATAGCAAATAAATGATTGGAAGTAGATGGATGACTGATTTTTCTGCTTGTATGCTGAATCTCACATTGTATGTAATTCGAAAAAATTTCAGGCGAACTTCACCATCAGTTGAATTCATGTTCCAGTTCCTTATTCGGTTTGTTTTGATGCGTTTCAGAAACATTAGTATTACTTAGTAATTCGTCGTGCATTGACTGAACTATTCCTTTACTGAAGAAACAAAATTATTCTTTGATAGGCATCTATTTATTCTCAGGTTCATTCGGAGGCTAGTCTTCGACGCCTGAAATCGTTTTCGTTATATTTCATTATGCCACCGAAAGGCAACAGCCAGCTTACGCTGGAGATTGAGGTGCGGATGTTCGGTAGGGTCAACCTGGAAAATATGCTATACACATTATGAAATAAAAAAGCAAGTGAGTGGAGGGATACGAATTTATTCACAAAAATACATACATTTGTAACTAATCTTCGGAAGAAGAAGCTGCTCAAGCAGACACCAACTCTTAGCAAATCTCGAATTATATATATTACCGGGACATACAGAGAAACAACAACATAATAAATAAATTTCTTACGTACAGCAACGTATGCAATCAGATTGAAGGAATCGTTAAAGACACCAGATGTTTTCTAAACAGTATGGTGTAGAGTCTAAGAAGTATATGCAAACAAGAATCTTTCATACGGTAAATGCAAATAAGAATTTTTTGTACATTTATAGCGAAAATTTCAGCTGCGTATTCCCAAATGATACAAGCTATTGTGACACAGTTTAGTTTTAAGTCGTAACGTGTAGCAAATTTTTCTGCGTTGTGAAACTCTTCTTACAGGTGTCTTCTCTCACACTTTTAGTGAGGCAAAGGACTTCCCCGTAAGGACTTTGCAGTTGCTTTTGGAAAGGGAATTATACTTAAATTCAAGGAATTAAAAAAAGTCTTAAAATATAGATATGTAAGCCCTGTGTCGTTTTGATTCTGGTGAAAATAACAATTTAAGATTGAGGATAATTAGTTGATTCGTCGCAATTTACAGGATATTTAAGAGAAAAAAATAAAGTACATGAAGAGGTCGGGGCATTTCTCACAGTCCTAAAAAGCAATTCATTATAAAGAACTACAGTATAATCGTTACCTACTATATTTATATACTACGTTGTTACTGAAGTTTAATGTCAGCTGAGCAACGTATGACTAGATAGTTTTGTTGTAAAAGAGAGATAAAATATTCGCAAGTTATCTGAAACTACACACTAGACGCTCCTCTCCTGATGTTATTTTTGAGTATCATGCAGCCAAATGCCATTCGTTCAACAGTGGGACAATATTCCAAACGTAAAACAAGGCCGTTTACACGTAAAAGGTGTTTTAGTTTTTCTTTCAAGAAATGAGTCGAAAATCTTCTTTCTCCAACGTGCAAAACAGTGGAGTAACACAGTCAGCCATACTTTTATTTTCTATTATTTCACGAATACACGCTTAATAAGCCTAGTGATTCGCTACTAAATAAATCTGATGGTAATCCTTGCTAGTGAACCGTGCGTCCAATAACGCACTGCAGAATGAAATCATGAATTTCACAAACGTCCTCGTCTTTGAGATCAGATTGAGGATTACATACAGAGAGTTTTTGCTGACTGTCTCGTTTCAACCTCAGAAATATTTGACAGTCTCTGTTTACTTAGATCCCCCTCCGGTATTCCCTTCCCTCTGCCAATAATAGTTATTGCAGTCAGTAACTGAGTCACGCAGCACCGTTTGTCTCTTTTGTCTCTTTAACTACGTCCTTAACGTCTTTGCTAGCCGCATTTTAGATACGCCAACTCCAGTGACGTCCAGGGAAGTACTGAAAATTGAACAATACATCTAGGTTACCGTTGCAGTAACAACGGACGTGGTCAGTTTTTTATTATTTTTTTGTTTCGTTCTACGAATTCAGGGTAGTGATCACATTATCTACCTGTATTTATTGTTAATCATCTACAAAACATGATTATATCTCTCACTGGACAAACAAAGAAAACACCACCCTTTGTTTTCAGCTACACGAATCTCGACAGTTCGCATTATTTTCATTGGGATAATGATTTCACGTTAGTGACATTAACTTGCAATCTTTACTGGACTGATTCGCAGAAAGAACGTGTTGAAAACTGTCTGATTGTTTTGATTTAGGTTCTAGTTTAATTAGTCACTTTGGTTCATACCAAAACATGGCATCTTCATATTCACGAAATGTTAACGACCAATCCTTTATCCGAGATAGTGACTCATCTCGTATTATTTCTGATAAGAAGCAACATGAAGCCTTTCTCTAGGCACTTTCCGTGTTAGAGCCAAGAAGTGTAATGTGTGGCAATATGCATGGCCCGATCACAATAACTTGACCATCGCCTATGTGTAACTTTAACGCGCAGTAACCACTGACAGAAGGCAAGTGCCAGCACTTGCAATTGAGGGTATATAAAGCACGTAGTGGGGTCGCCGAAAAACAGCGCACTCATTATCGTAATGTGTAAATGGAGCACTTTATCTAAAGTCCAAATGGGTATGAGCACTGGCTGCCGCGCCAAGGGTGGAAGCATTTCCGAAACGGCTGTAGACTGTTCACCTGCCACCGAGGTTAATGTGTACCTTAAATGGCAAAAAAGCTCCATCAAAAACGGGAGCCAAGCCAACTGTAGTGCGCTACAAGCCTTAGATGACATGGGTGAACAACAGCTGCGGTGATGTGTACACGCGAATAGACGTGCAACTGTTGAGCAGCTGACCACCCAAATGAACCAAGGGGCTGCCAACAGTGTCTCCTCAACTACTGTTCAGCGACCGTTGCTGCGTATGGGCCTCCACGACAGGCGCCTGGTTTATGCTCCCATGCTGACTGCTGTTCATAGACGACGAAGCTTGCAATTTGCACGCCAATACCGCAACTGTATGTTCACGGAGTGGCGAAAGGTGGTCTTTTTAGATCAATGACGTTATATTCTCCATCGAATAGATGGTCGTTGGCGTGAATGGCGGGAAAGGGCTGAAAGCAAACTCACTTCAACCAGGAGGGAAGGTTGCGGTCTGGGGGATGTTTACGTGAGATTACTTGGCTGATTTCGTTATTCTGGGGGGCACAATGGATCGACACAAGTATGCACCTATCTTGGGGACCATGTACACCTCTATATGCAGTTCGTTTTTCCTCGACACGATGACATCTACTTGCAGGATAATGCAAAGTGTCACACCATACACAGTTACATTTGTGGTTCGAAGAGCACCAGTATAAGTTTATCGTACTCCACTGGCTACCAAACTTCCCTGATTAAAACCCAATTAAGAATTTGTGGAACCACCTCAATCGGGCTGTCTGCACCATGGATCCTCAAACGATAAACCTTGTGTAGCTTGTCACAGCACTAGAGTCTGCATGGGCCCACATTCCTGTTGGTACCTTTCAAAACCTCATTGACTTTCTTCCTGAACGTCTCGCACTGCAAATGGAGCTTATTCAGGCTTTTGACAGGTGATCACATTAATGCGACTGGACAGTGTATAATGCAGCCACACAGTCTACTACACAGTGTGTGAACATGATCCTCACCAAAGGAAATAAGATTAGCGTTTAATGTCCTGTCGGCATCGAGATCGTTGGAGCAATTACTCGTATGGATGAAGACTGAGAGAACCATTCGTGGTCTTGCTGAAGGAATCATCCGCTCATTCACCTGAAGTTATTTCGAGAAACCAATGGAATCCAAACCAAAACGCTAGTTTGGGCATTTGAACCTTACTTCGATTACGAGTCTAGTACGCAGATATGTGCACTACCTCATTCAGTTGGTGCTGATGGAGACAAATTGTCCATTATCAGCCTATGATATCATATTATCAAGTGGTAACCAGTCACTATAATCTTCGAGAAAGTACTGCTTCTCTTGTAGTATGAACAGCATAGAATTCGCAGGTCCATGTTTATTCAGTTTATTTAAGGAGACCTACTGGGTTAGGGTTATCCATAAACACAGAAATACCCGTTTTACCTCAGTCAAAGCAAGAAAATGGATTCTTCCATAGTGAAATGTACTATCTCTATTCATAATGAATCCCCAAAGCATGTACTTGAGAAAAATTCAGCTAAATTTTTGCGGATATCAAAAACTACGAGCTGAGACATCGGCGTGGATGACCTGCACGAACGAAATATATTCTCACGATCGTCTTCACGATAAGGAGTAACAATATTATGTTTTATTAACCCATAAATTTTACAGATATCTTAGCACGATACTGGTGTAACTATCCAGGAACCCCGCTTATGCAACACTACAATTTCCACGTCTATCTTACCCATTTCGCCATTCTCATCTGTCATAAAAGATTTGCAAAGGTGCACTTGGAGGAACTGCTTGAGTTTTCTCTCCTTATTTCTGGGGGTTTACAATCTCATAAGTTGTTTAGTTGCTGCCAACAGCCGTCCCAGAATCGCAACAGTTTAGCTATTCTCTTTTCAATGTAGTTTAGAAGAGGACGATTGGATGAGGAGGCATAATGACTGGAAGTATTCCTTCATACAGCTTGTAAACCACAGATGGTCGAGAAATGCAAACGTATTTGCGAGACTGGTTTCGGCTGTGCAGTTGTAACACCTGTCCTGAGGAAAAGCGAAGATGGAAAAATAACGTGATCAAACAACCCACGACTATGTTTCGATTACTTCCACGTCATTTCCTCTACACACTAGTTGGCTGATGAGATCGTTAGCGTCATCAGACGCCTTGTAACCTCAGACGCTCTGCTTGTGTGAGCTAACTCTATGGGTCAGGGTATTTTTTCCAATATTGTGGGACATGCATTGTTTTTAAAGTGTCAAGTAGTTTAACTACGCCAACGTACTTTTTCATAAGAGAAAACAGTGTTCTAGCGAGACAATATACATCAGTTTTATGTGGTTTTTGCAGATGCTTTTGAAGATGACCTCCTAGCGGTCTTCAAGAATGGACAGTCGAAGTATGGCGTCTCCTACCGAGCCAGACCCTGTTCATTAAGCTCGCCCATGTAGTGGGCCAACTCTGAGCTGTCGAATTCCATCTCGTCCATATCTTGCAAGCTGGAGTTACTGATGGTGCTCTTGGCACTGTCGATGCTCAAATGGAGCGAGTCCGCGTGCCGTAATTTGGGCGAACGGCGACCGGGCTCTGACAGCGGCCGCTGCTCGGACGCGTTGGCGGGAGTAGCAGAGGCAGTGGAGGTGGCCACATCGCGCTTGAAGATGGTGCGCGTGCCATCACGGATCTTCTTGGCGAGGCTGCTGACGGAGCGCTCCTCGGCCGCCGCGGGCGCGTTGCCGTCGCTGGTTCGTTCGTTGGAGTAGTGCTCGCTGATGAGCTCCAGCTTGTGGTGGCAGCAGCCGTTGACGTCTAGGCGGCGGTCGGCGGAGGCGGCCGCGGCGGGCAGCTCGTCTGCGCCGATGCTGATCCTGCTGAGCGATGTGGTGAGTGTGGCCTGGCTGTCGTTGCTCGCGGCCCTGGGTGGCGTGGTGCGCTGCAGGAGTGCCAACTGCTCGCCGCAAGCGTCCGCTCGCCGGCCGGTGGGTCGCGCTGCCGCTGCCGCCTGCTGCTGGTGGTGGTTGTGGTGTTGGTAGCACTGCTGCGGCAGCGACCGCGCCGGCGCCTTGTGGCCGGGCGACACGGCGCTGTAGGCGCGCCTCGGCCGCCGCTTGCGCCGCCTCCAGCCGCACAGCTCCGACAGCGTCTCCTGCAACAGCACAAACTTTCTTTCAGTGCGTGGAGTAGTAAAATCTATGTACAAAATATTCTGGGACTTCTTTCAACTCAAGGCAAAACCTTCTTCAGTAGCAACAGTCATTTACTCCTGACGAAGGCAATGGAAGTAATCTTCGAAAGCTCGGGGTTTTACCCAGAACTGACACGGCAAGAAGTGCGAGAATGTTTTACTCCATCGCGAAAGACTTTGTTTTTTTAGGATTATCTATGTCCTCTGGAACTGATACCAATAAAATTTCCAACTGATTGCCAGCAGGAAATAAGGAAAAATGTCGCTGCTGGCTTCCAAAGGTGCCGCATGAGCAGAAGAGGGAGTAGGACAGTGCAGTGAATGCGAGTGAAGGGGGAACGTCTGGTACTGGAAGTGAAGTGATCATTGACAACGTTTCGGTTGTGGAGCTCGTGCTTAGTTGTCCCCAATCTCGCAGATATTCCAACTTACACCGTTACATGAACAATAGGTAAGAAGTGCTTTTCCACATAAGTCATAAGTAAGATACTTAGGTTTGCATAAGAACTAACATTAGATTGGTGACATAGACAAAACAACAGTCGCTGTAGAATACTCTACATTCAAAATACAGTTATCAGCTCACAATATATCATGATGTCCCTTAGTTAACATTAGCAATGGGACTTGAAAGGGAGATCCTCAGTGGATTACCTATGCTCGCTACACATATAAGTAGTATGGTAACAGAATCTAGGCAACTATACATGGTGCATGTACTCGATGTACATACCAACGCTAATAACGCTCAGCAGTCACGTAGAGGCATATATCATCATATTTATATTCATTCTTGTCTCTTACTATCTTTTGTTAGATATCTTCAATTCTCTCCATAGTCCATGTATTTTAGCTTAACTGTCAAGGGCGTTTAATGAGTAGTGCAGCACATCTTTTTCTCGACCGACTTCGTTTGAAAAAAAAAAAACTGGAATTCGTTGTGGGACATCGTAGAATATTCCCCCCAAGCACCTATAATTTCATGATGTTCCGATGGTTCCCGGCGCTGGACATAGCCTTCAAAATGGTGTGCGTAACGACGGTGTGTTCCAGTCAGAGAGCTGTCATTGAGACTCTGTTTGCAGAAAACCAGAGCGTCCCAGATATTCATAGGCGCTTGCATTAGTCTATAGGGACCTGCCAGGCAACAAAATCTCGGTGAGTCGCTGGGCGAGGCGTCTGTCACCATGGCGCAGACCTGTCCGATCTCCCATGTGCGGGCCAGTCGCACACAGCTATGACTCCTTCGATGTTACAACGTGCGGACACTCTCATTCGAGATGATATACGGATGCAAACGAACCTCTTCTTCTCCATAACAATGAAAGGCCTCACAAAAGCTTGCGCACCGGAGAGAAGCTCACTAAACTTCATTGGACTGTTCATCCACCCTACAGCCCGGATGTCACACCTTTCGACTGCCATCTTTTTAGCCCTATGAACGATGCACTCCGCGGGAAGCAGTACGTGGGCGATGGGGAGGTTATTGATGCATCAAGACATTGGCTCCGACCGTCGACAAGTAATGTGGTACCATGTAGGCATAAACGCCCTTCCAGTAAGATGGCATAAGGCCGTCGCATTGACCTAAGATTATGTTGAAAAATGGGGTTTTGTAGCCAGAGAAGTGGATGATGATATGGTGTATTGGAATCCTGAATATAATTAACCTTCTGTCAGAAAAAAGTGTTGCATTGATTGTTGAAAGCCCCTAGTAGTAATAACCTACACCCACGTTCGTCATAGTGTTTAAACCTTTGAGCCCCAGTGGTTTCTGCCTCTAACCATTCGCGTGAAACCAGCAAGTCAGAAAATCCAAGCTATACTCTAAGGTACTTCTACTGATGTAGTGTAGTGCAGCAGTCGCTTACAGCGTTCAAAGTAACAGCCGGCGCGGAGTGTTTGCCAGGTGATTGTAGGAGATTTGTGTCTGCAAATTTTTGTTACGTTGTTTACCTGACGTACGGTTTTTGCACAGTGATCATATTCAGGAGATCACCGACAGTGACTACTGTAACGTAAATTTCTGTTTGTACTACAGCTTTTGTATTTTCGACAGGAAGCCACTGGAACTGTAGGTACGTTTATAATTAATATTTTAACTGGATGTAAATTTATTAAATTTTACACTCATTGTTTGCTTGTTATTAGGGCTACAATTTGTTTTAGTCATTATGAGTTCCTGGATGTTTCGAGACGTCATTCTTGATCCAGACGTCTGTCCTATAGAAGAAGAAATTCCGAGTGATTTGGATGCAGAGACATCAGAGTCAGAAAAAGACCCTGCGGATGCCACTGTAAATGATCTCCGTAAGGCAAGTTCTTCGGTGACTCCGACTTCTTTGCCATGTTCTGTACTGCTCACTGAAAATGCAGTTCATTAAGATGTTGATGACGACAATGAAGATGAACCTGTCATGATAAACTCAGAAATAAGATACTTTACGTCGTACAGATCAACAGTTGTGCATGACTTCTCTGAAGGGGTCGGACTAAGTGTTAATGTAAGCCGTGAATCTCCCAGCGAGGTATAATTTGCCCATGTTGCTGGGAGCGATAAGTTGCTTCGTAAATAATTTCCTCGAGGAAATAAAATAAAAGTATTAAACTCGCACTCTTGGCTGTTTGCCTTGGAAGTGTTTCTGACCTTATTTCCACATAAAATGATTGCAGGTTGAAAACTGTGTGTCCCAGTGGTCCCATCGTGAAACCACCTCCATAAAGCAATCGGTTGTTTATTTTTTAACAATTCCTTTTTGTGTTCATTGCTTAGGATGACAATAAAGGTTAATCATTAGTTAAAACTTCCGGGCTGAGAGGCCGTGGTCGATCTGTAAAACTTCTTCCTGACGTTTCGTTGCCAACTGCGGGCAACATCTTCCGAGTTAAGTCAACGACAGGCTGCCAGGCAAGCACCTTTCTTCTGATGAGGAGGATTCTTCTTTCTTCCCGGCGACGGCACAGTGTGAGCTGTAAAGGTGTTCCTTTAAACAAATCTTAGAACACAAGTGCTAGTTATACCTACATTTATTGATTGGGTTCTTTGACAATACTTTGTCGGTGCTTTGGTTAGTCTTCTGTGCTAGTTAGAGGTTTTTTTCCACACACACATTCACTCATCCATTCAGACAGATTGTTATGGGTGACTTTTCTTCTGAGGAGTGGTTATGTACGTATTTATAGGGGTACATTTAGTTGGGAATTTCTACATTGGGATGGGATTCGGGAAAGGGGTGTTGTCTTGTTTTTGACTTCATCTCCGTAGTAGGTCCGGCTACCTCGTGTGCTCGCTGTGGTGCTCACGGTGGCCAAGTGCAGCAGTGAGGGGGTTCTCGGCTGCTGCGATCTTCTCGTAGAAGTTCTGCGCGGCGTGTCTGAACCTGTCTCGAAGGCGGGGGACACCGGCCAGCTCGTGCAGTTCTTCAGTTGGGAAGTTTCATGAGAGGTGCAGGGCCCTTTTCAGCGCCCTGTTCTGCGCTATTTGCAGGCTGCCGATGTCTTGCTCTGCTGCGTTACTCCACTCTACTGCGGCGTACTCGAGGATGGGCCGCACTAGTGGAAGGTATAGTTTGATGCCCAGCTCTTGCGGGAGTGCAGAGTTGGGCTGGAGAAGTGGGTAGAGGGTCCTCAGTCTGCCCATTGCTTTGTTTTTGATGTTGTTTGCGTGTTGCTTCCACGTAAGGCGTCTGTCTAGGTTTACTCCTAGATAGAGTGCTGTCTTGCTCCAGGGAACAGCGGTGGCGCGTGCTTCTATGGGAGGTAGGTTCACTGAGAATTTTCTTCTGCAGATTGTAATGGCTTGCGTCTTTGCTCCGTTGAATGCGAGACGCCATTTACTTGCCCAGTCGCAGAGGTCATCTGTGACTCTCTGTAATCTGCATCTGAGGAATCCTGGCTGCCAGGTCGTGGAGGTTCCGTTTATATAGAGCGCATAGAGGGCGCCACCATACGTCGCGTGGGGCCGACTATATCTGACCAACGTCGTTAATCTCGATTGAAGGTAATCGATTGTCACGTCGTTGGTGCAAAGTGGTAACGGTATGTGGAAAACACTTCTGTGTCATATGGCGGTGCCCTCTATGCGCTCTATATATAGGAGACTCTGGTCTAGGGGAGCCGGCACGGTAGCTCGGAGTGTTCCGTCGGAGGGTTAGCTCCCCTCTGTAATAAAAATACTGAATGAATGGATCAACGACCAACCTGAACGTGTGTTCGGACGTCCACCCCGCACAAATTGAACGAACGATATAGAACAAAATGAGCTTAAAAAAAAGAGATAGCAGCTTTGATTCATAATCTAAACGTCTTTGGTCCCGCGTTCGATTCCCACCTGCCAAAGTCTTCCGCCATAAGAAGTCACCCTCATTCTGCCAACGGCTTGTCGAAGAGGGCGGAGGAGCGGACAGAGGTTCAGGACACTCTCTTGTCCTAAGGGTGGCAAACTGCCCCTAAAGGCCGAAGAATCAGCAATGATCAACGGCGAAGAGGATGCAGAAGGCAATGAAAACCACTGCATTACAGACAGGTAACGTGTATCCACAGGACATGTGCCCCGTAATTGAAGAAGTATCATGATGATCTCTCCATTGGCAAAACATCAGGAAAAGTCCCCCATTCGGAGCTCGGGGAGGGGACTGCCAAGGGGGCGGTTACCCTAGAGTTGGCAGCCCTGCAGCCAAGCGACTAGCGCGAGGTTTGGTGTTCTCGTAAAGATAAGTTATTTTAGATTATAAAACACATAGATTAGTACTGATTACGTGGTAAATAAGTGTATTAGTGTGCCGTTTAAGTGTACCATTAAAGGTTTCATTTCTCATTACGTAATATAGCAGAAAACGCGAAAAGACCGTACAGTCGTATTTTCTGTTTACGTTCTGCTGCAGCAAATCTATAGAATTTCGTTTAGTTGTTCCTTGCTCTCTCCAGCAATTTAACTTAGCGTACCTCTTCATTATTTAACTAGCATTTCCGGAAAGTAGCGTAAAGTTTAACTTGTTGTTTCAGAAACTTTGCACTTTTGTTTTTGTTTACACACAGTTGCGTATAGGCCAAATTTGTGTAACCATATTTTCGTGTTTATCTGTAATTTAACTGACTTATTCTTAATAAATTATTACGTTTATCATGAGTGAAAAGTGCTTGACTTGCCGTAGAATTGTTAGGTCGGGGCTTTGGTGTGATGGGTGCTGTAGTTTTTTCCATGTGGGTGACTGTAGTGGCGTGGGAATAGGGGAAGTAAATGAGACTCATCAGTGGTTTTGTAGGATTTGTAGTAGAGATAGGAAGATACTGGAACAGGAGGGGAAAATTGCTGCCCTTCAGGCTGAGTTAGACAAGGCCAGGGGAGATCTTGACAGGTTAAGGAGGGAGAAGGGTAAAGAGAGGTGGGAAGTGGCAACAGGCAACAGGAGGAACAGGCCTAGAACTTTGTCTGACAGCTTTATGGTGAATGTGGAAAATAGATTTGACCTGTTGCTTCAGTTAGAAGCTGGTGAGCCTCAAGCAGTTACAGGTGTAGACAGGGCACAACAAACTTTCAGCAGCAAATTGAAAAGTAAGAATGTAGGGAAATCAGTAAAGAGAAAGAAAGTGTTGTTGTTAGGTAGTTCCCATGGAAGAGGTGTTGGCCAACTCTTGCAGGATGAACTAGGATCAGAATACCAGGTCACCAATTTTTTTAAACCTAGTGCTGGTCTGGAGCAGGTGACAGAGGATTTAGGATCACTTTGCAAAGATTTCACTAAGGAAGACACCGTGGTTATAGTGGGTGGGGCAGGTAACAGTATTGACAGAGATCCTGGGTACAGCATAGAGTGTGACCTGGCGAAGATTGCATCAGCATCGAGGCATACCAGTGTTGAGTTTGTATCTGTTCTTGGGCGCCATGACCGACCTCATTTGAACTCTTCTGTCAAGAGAGTTAATTTGGAGCTGGAACGGCTGCTCATGTCGGGTGCGGGGTCACACATTGGTGTGGTTCATGTTGATTCTGTCAGTAGGTGGGATTATACTAGGCATGGCCTTCACCTCAACAGGAAGGGGAAGGGTAAATTGGCTGGGGAAATAGCAGGAAAGTTAAAGGGGGGAGGCACTGTCATGAGTGGTAAAATACCAGTGGTTATAGGATTCAGAAAAGACCCTTTTTTAGGGTAGGGAGGACAGAAAGAAAACAAATTTTAAGAGAGGTTAGAACTGAGACAAACCTTCAGTTTGAGAAAGAAATCAAAAAACATAATTCCAGCTTATTACATCAACATAAACAGCCATTGGTTAAGAATTTTCAACTGTCAGCAGATATTTTAACTCCATCCAATTTTAAGTCAGTCAATGTGAAATGTCAGCTATCTTTATTGCATCAAAATATTCGAGGACTGAGAAATAAAATTAATGAATTAACTATCTGCATAGATGAATTAGAGTCTTCAAACCCAGCTGACATAATCTGCCTCTCTGAACATCATGTGACCACTGGTATAGAACTTTTAAGTGTTACAGGGTTTAGGTTAGCATCTCACTATTGTAGATCAGAAATGGAGAAAGGAGGAGTTGCCACATTCATCAGGAACTGTCATAAATTTAAGAACATAGACATTCATAAATTTTGCCTAGAACAGCATGTGGAAGCATGTGCAACAGAATTAGATTTTCACAAAAAATCTTTCATAATATTAAGTGTATATCGAGCACCTGCAGGTAACTTTAATCTGTTTGTAAACCACCTTGAAGCTGTACTGGCCCATTTAACAACCAAAAACAAAGAAATAGTGGTTGCTGGTGATTTCAATGTAGATTTCCTTAAAGACTCTCCCAATAAGAACCTATTTGAGTTAGTAACTTAATTCCCACAGTAAAGTTCCCCACTAGGATAACCACTTGCTCACAAACAGCCATTGATAATATCTTTATAGAAAAGTCAAATGAACAAAATTATATTACAAAACCAATAGTCAATGGCCTCTCAGACCATGACATGCAGTTCCTTCTGTTAAATGTTAATACTGAACAGGATATAAAATCTGTTAAATCTGAGCTCAAGAGGGTAATCAGTAAGCCAAAAATTGATTATTTTAGGACACTCCTCAGAGACATTCACTGGACTGATGTTTACAGTGCTCATGGCATGAATGAAAAATATAACATTTTTGCTAATAAAGTGCTTACCTTATTTGAACACTGCTTTCCCCCAAAACTTACCAAGGTTAGAGCAAAGTCTACAAAGAAGCCATGGATTACTCGAGGAATAGGGGTATCTTGTAAAACAAAAAGAAAACTGTATCTGTCAATCTGAAACATTTCCAATGTTGATGCTATAGCACATTATAAGAAATACTGCAAATTATTAAAGACTGTAATACGGATGTCAAAGCAAATATATTACAAGGAAAAGATAGTCATATCAGATAACAAAATAAAGACAATATGGGATATAGTGAAGGAGGAGACCGGTAGAACCAGACATGAAGAGGAACAAATAGCATTAAGAGTAAATGATGCATTGGTGACAGATGTGTATAGTGTTGCAGAACTTTTTAACAAACATTTTATAACTGTTACTGAAAAGATGGGGTTGTCAGGTTCGGTAGATGCTGCTATGGATTACCTTAGACCGGACATTTCAAGTAACTTCCATAATATGAATTTGACCCTCACTACCCCAACAGAAATAATGTCCATCATAAAATCTTTAAAATCAAAAACATCTAGTGGGTATGATGAAATATCAACAAAGTTAATTAAAGAATGTGATTCTGAGCTAAGTAACATATTAAGCTATCTGTGTAACCAGTCGTTTATCAGTGGAATATTTCCCGAATGGCTGAAATATGCTGAAGTTAAGCCACTGTTTAAGAAGGGAGATAAAGAAATAGCATCAAATTTCCGTCCAATTTCACTGTTGCCAGCATTCTCAAAAATTTTCGAAAAAGTAATGTACAGTCGTCTTTATAACCATCTTATCTCAAATAACATACTGTCAAAGTCACAGTTTGGATTTCTAAAAGGTTCTGATATTGAGAAGGCTATCTACACTTACAGTGAAAATGTACTTAATTCATTAGACAAAAAATTGCAGGCAACTGGTATATTTTGTGATCTGTCAAAGGCATTTGACTGTGTAAATCACAATATCCTTTTAAGTAAACTAGAATATTATAGTGTAACAGGAAATGCTGCAAAATGGTTCAAATCTTATATCTCTGGCAGGAAACAAAGGGTGTTATTAGGAAAGAGACATGTATCAAGCTATCAGGCATCATCCAACTGGGAACTAATTACATGTGGGGTCCCACAAGGTTCCATTTTGGGGCCCTTACTTTTTCTTGTGTATATCAATGACCTTTCATCAGTAACACTACCAGATGCCAAGTTTGTTTTGTTTGCTGATGATACAAACATTGCAATAAATAGCAAATCAAGTGTAGTCTTAGAAAGATCAGCCAATAAAATATTTGTAGACATTAATCACTGGTTCCTAGCCAATTCTTTGTCACTAAACTTTGAAAAAACACACTACATGCAGTTCAGAACTTGTAAGGGGTGTCCCAAGAGTATATGTCTAACATATGATGACAAGAAGATAGAAGAAGTGGACGGTGTTAAATTCTTGGGATTACAGCTTGATAATAAATTCAACTGGGAGGAGCACACCACAGAACTGCTGAAGCGTCTTAACAAATCTCTGTTTGCAATGCGAATTTTGTCAGACATAGGGGATATAATAATGAAAAAGCTGGCATACTATGCTTACTTTCATTCCATAATGTCATATGGGATTATTTTCTGGGGTAATTCATCAAGCCAAGCTAAAGTTTTCCGGGCACAAAAACGTGCAGTAAGAATTATATGTGGTGTGAACTCAAGAACATCCTGCAGAAGCCTGTTTAGGGAACTAGGGATACTAACTACAGCTTCCCAATATATTTATTCCTTAATGAAATTTGTCATTAAAAATATATCACTTTTTCAAACCAACAGCTCAAT
This sequence comes from Schistocerca serialis cubense, assembly GCF_023864345.2. NCBI lineage: Eukaryota > Metazoa > Arthropoda > Insecta > Orthoptera > Acrididae > Schistocerca > Schistocerca serialis. The sequence goes on from NC_064639.1 coordinate 371,237,501, forward strand.
TCATGGAATCAATACTAGAAATAAGAATAATCTTCACAAGGATTTAAAGTCACTTAGTCTTGTACAAAAAGGTGTGCATTATTCAGGAACACACATTTTCAATAACTTGCCAGCAGCCATAAAAAGCTTAACAACCAATGAAATTCAGTTTAAGAGAAGCCTAAAGGATTTATTGGTGGCCAACTCCTTCTACTCCATTGATGAATTTCTGAGGAAAACCAACTGATTTGTATATAAGTACAACATAACTTCTGCACAATTTCAGTGCAGTAATGTGTTCACTGAAAATTTGTGTGTGTGTGTGTGTGTGTGTGTGTGTGTGTGTGTGTGTGTAAGTATAATCTAACTTCTGCACCATTTCAGTGCAGTAATGTGTTCATTGTAAATAAGTATTACAGTAGTTGTATTACATGTTTCTTACCTTATAAATAAATATAAAACTTTTTTATTTTAAATTCAGTGCAATAGTATTTGTAAAATGACTCTTAGTGTTCATTAAAAAATGACGATCATTCCACTTGGGACCTGTGGAATGGTACATTAGCTTATTTGTTTTAGTTTAAATATTTGTCATGTATTGTTGTTTTTCTGACATGTTCCACATCCTGGAGGACCTCCTCACTACGGATCAATTGGAATGAAAGTAAATCTAATCTAATCTAATCTAAAACCATGAGAAAATAATGAATAATCAACAAAAGGGTAACGTTCAGTGAGTTGGGGCGTGGAATGTCAGAAGCTTGAACGTGGTAGGGAAACCATAAAGTCTGAAAGGGAAATGTAAAGGCTCAATCTAGATAGAGTAGGGGTCAATGAAGTGAAGTGGAAAAAAAGACAAGGATTTCTGATCCGATTTGTAAAGGGTAATATCAACAGCAGCAGAAAATGGTATAACGAGAGTAGGTTTAGTTATGAATAGGAAGGTAGGGCAGAGAGTGTGTTACTGTAAACAGTTCAGCGATAGGGTTGTTTTTATCAGAATCGACAGCAAACCAACACCGACAAAGATAGTTTAGGTATACATGCCGACGACGCAATCTGAAGATGAAGAGATAGAGAAAGTGTATGAGGACATTAAAAGGGTAATACAGTATGTAAAGGGAGATGAAAATCTAATAGTCATGGGGGACTGGAATGCAGTTCTAGGTGCAGGAGTAGAAAAATAGGCTACAAGAGAGTAAGGGCTTGGGACAAGGAATAAGAGAGGAGAAAGACTAATTGAGTTCTGTAACAAGTTTCAGCTAGTAATAGCGAATACTCTGTTCAAGAATCACAAGAGGAGAAGGTATACTTGAAAAAGGCCGGGTGATACGGGAAGATTTCAGTTGCATTATATCATGATTAGACAGAGATCCGAAATCAGATTCTGTATTGTAAGGTGTACCAAGGAGTTGATATAGACTCAGATCACAATATAGTAGTGACGAAGAGTAGGCTGAAGTTTAAGACGTTAGTCAGGAAGAATCAATACGCAAAGAAGTGGGATACGGAATGACGAGATACGGTTGAAGTTCTCTAAGGCTGTAGATACAGCATTAAGGAATAGCTCAATGGGCAGTACAGTTGAAGAGGAATAGACATCTGTAAGAAGGGATATCACAGAAGTTGGGACCGAAAACATAGGTACAAAGAAGGTAACTGCGAATAAACTACGAGTAACAGAAAAAATACTTCAGTTGATCGATGAAAATAGGAAGTACAAAAACGTTCCGGGAAAGTCAGGAATACAGAAATAAAAGTCGCTGAGGAATGAAATAAATAGGAAGTGCAGGGAAGCTAAGACGAAATGGCTGCAGGAAAAATGTGAAGACATTGAAAAAGAGATGATTGTCGGGGGACAGACTCAGCCTACAGAAAAGTCAAAACAACTTTCGGTGACATTAAAAGCAAGGTCGATAACGTTAAGAATGCAACGGGAATCCCGGTGTTAAACGCAGAGGAGAGAGCAGATAGGTGGAAAGTATACATTTAAAGCCTCTATGAGGGGGAAGATTTGTCTGATGTGATAGAAGAAGAAAGAGGAGTCTATTTAGAAGAGATAGGGGATCCAGTATCAGAATTTAAAAGAACTCTGGAGGACTTAAGATCAAATAAGACAGAAGGGATGGATAACATTCCATCAGAATTTCTAAAATCGTCGGAGGAAGTGGTAGAAACACGACTATTCACGCTGGTGTGTAGAATGTACCATCTGACTTTCGGAAAACCATCATCCACACATTTCCGAAGACGGCAAGAGCTGACAGGTGCGAGAATTATCGCACAATCACCTTAACAGCTCGTGCATCCAAGCTGCTGACAAGAGTAACATACATAAGAATGGAAAAGAAGATTATGGATGCTCTAGATGACGATCAGTTTGGCTTTAGGAAAGGTAAAGCCAAGAGAGAGGCAATTCTGACATTGCGGTTAATAATGGAAGCAAGATTAAAGAAAAATTAAGACACGTCCATAGGACCTATGGACCTGGAAAAAGCGCTCGATAATGTAAAATGGTGCAAGGCGGTCGAAATTCTGAGAAAAGTAGGGGTAAGCTATAGGGAGAGTCGGGTCATATACAATGTGTACAAGAGCCAAGAGGGAATAATAAGAGTGGATGGCCAAGAACGAAGTGCTCGTATTAAAAAGGGTGTAAGACAAGGATGTAGTATTTCGCCCCTACTGTTCAATCTGTATATCGAGGAAGCAATGATGGAAATAAAAGAAAGGTTCGGGAGTGGGATTAAAATTCGAGGTGAAAGGATGTCAGTGATACGATTCGCTGATGACATTGCTATCTTGAGTGAAAGTGAAGATGAATTACGTGATCTGCTTAACGGAATGAACAGTCTAATGAGTACAGGGTATGGATTGAGAGTAAACTGAAGAAAGAAGAAGGTAATGAGAAGTAGTAGAAATGAGAACAGCGAGAAACATCAGAATTGATGCTCACGAAGTAGATGAAGTTAAGGAATTCTGCTACCTAGCCAGTAAAATAACTGATGACGAACGGACCAAGGAGGACATTAAAAGCAGACTAGCAGAGGCAAAAAGGGCGTTCCTGGCCAAGAGAAGTCTACTACTATCAAATATCGGCCTTAATTTGACGAAGAAATTTCTGAGAATGTACGTCTGGAGTACAGCAGTGTACGGTAGTGAAACATGGACCGTGGGAACACAGGAATAGAAGAGAATCGAAGCATTTGAGATGTGGTGCTACAGACGAAAGTTCAAAATTAGGTGTACTGATAAGGTAAGGAATGAGGAGGTTTTGCGCAGAATCGGATAGGAAAGGAACATGTGGAAAACACTGAGAAGGAGACGGGACAGGATGACAGGACATCTGTTAAGGCATGAGGGAATGACCTCCATGGTACTAGAGGTGGTAGGTGCAGAGGGCAAAAACTGTAGAGGAAGACAGTGATTGGAATACATCATCCAGCAAATAATTCAGGACGTTAAGTTGCAAGAGATTCTTGAAGAAGTTTTACAGATCGACCACGGCCTCTCAGCCCAGGACCAGCAGGTGTGGCCGAGCGGTTCTAGGCGCTTCAGTCTGGAACCGCTAAGGTCGCAGGTTCGAATCCTGCCTCGGGCATGGATGTGTATGATGTCCTTCGATTAGTTAGGTTTAAGTAGTTCTAGGTATAGGGGACTGATGACGTCAGATGTTAAGTCCCATAGTGCTCAGAGCCATTTGAACCATTTTTTGAACTGAGAATAAACGACAGCACCACCAATGAACGGCCCTTTCAAGCCTAGTGTACACGATGTGACCGCCATCTGCGTACGTGAATATCGCTATCCAACGACCTTTGACATCTCAGTGTATTTTTCCTTTTATGTATACAGATGTCCAGTAGCAGAAACTGATGTACACACAGTTGCTTGTTCTTTGGGACAGATGCCACTGGCAAAGAGTTATGCACCCGAATATCGGCTAGATAAATAAACATTACAAATGCAGGTCGTGGTGTTTAGAAGATGTCCTTTAATGAACACACACACACACACACACACACACACACACACACACACACACACATATATATATATATATATATATATATATATATATATATATATACTTCAGAGGCTGCCGTTAATACAAAGTTTGAAATTTCTGTGCAGAACACATTAAGCAAGATGACGGAACAGGCGACTATTTCGTAAACAGTGCCGTGGTCTTCCTCAGAGGCAGATAACATGAAAACCACACAAAGTGAGTGCGAACATATTACGTAACACCCCGACGCCAACTCAAGAATTTACAAATTCCATCACAGGTAACATGTCCTCACAAAAAATTAAAGAAAAGTCAATGTTGAAAGTAGATGCAGCATTTAAATAGTAGCAGTAATATCAGTAGCTGTTAGTCAGCTGAATGTGTGCACATCAGAACAATTTTCTTGCGTCCCCCTCTTCATACTACAGTAATCACTTGCACATAACTTCCTTAATTACGTGTTGTATATATACCAGTCTTCGCCTTACCGCCTCCGGCTTCCTCAGGTACCATGGAACTTATTCCCGAAAGTCTTAACACGTGTCCTGTCGTACTCGCCGTCTTCCTGTCAACGTTTTTCAGACGTTCCTCTCCTCGCTGCTTCTACAGTGCGCTTCCTCATTCCGAAACAGTCCACTTAATTTTCAACATTCTTCTATAGAACCGCATCACAAAGGCATTAATGCTGTTCTTTTCCTGTTTTCCCACTCGGATTCACTTCCATAGAATACTTCGCTCCAAACATACATTCTGAGAAATACCGCCCTCAAATTGAGGTCGACGTTCGATACTAGTAGACTTATTTTGGGCAGTAATGCCCTCTTTGCCTGTGCTTGTATGCTTTTTATTTTCTCCTTGTCTGCTTCGTCGTCACGAATTTTGAAGTTAATTTTATTGTTAATCTCATTTCTGCTACTTCTGATTACCTTCATTTATCTTCAGTTTACCCACAGTCCGTAGTATGTGGTCATTGGACGGCTCATTCTATTTAACAGATCCCGAATTCTTCCACAATTTCATAAATGATAGCAATGTTGTCAGTGAATCTTACAATAGATACCATTCCACCCTGAATTTCAATCCCACTCATTCTTTTATTTTAGTTTCATTATTGTTTCTTGTCTTCACCTCTTCTATTCAGAGCACTTCGTTCTTGTTCTTCTTGTTTTTTCCCCTCTTGGTTTTCGTATGTATTTTATATTATTCGTCTCCCACTACATATTACACCTATTGCCATGAGAATTTCGAAATTCTTACACAAACTTTTTCTAGCTTACAAATCATATCAATATGTCTTGATTTTCCTTCAGCCATGCTTCCATTACTATGTGCAGCGTCAGAACTAGCTCTCTGGTACCTTTACCTTTCGTAAAGTCAAACTGATCGTAATCTAACAGATTCCCATTTTCCATTCTTCTGTAGATCATTCCTGTCAGCAACTTGGATGCTTGAACTGTTTTCCTCCGTCGGAGGTTCGAGTCCTCCCTCGGGCAAGGGTATGTGTATTGTCCTTAGCGTAATTTAGTTTAAGCTAGATTAAGTAGTGCGTAAGCCTATGGACCGATGACCTCAGCAGTTTGGTCCCATAGTCCTTCCCACAAATTTTCAAATTTTTTTGCTCGAACTGTTGACCCAACTGAGGGATGGTTATCGCACATATCTCCTCTTGCTATCTTCGCGATTGCTTGAATGATATTTTTCCGAAAGTCTGATGGCACGTCTCCAGGTTCACAGATTCCATAAACTAACTTCAAAAGTAATCTGTTTGCTGTTTCCTCCGATGATTTTAGAAATATCAAAGGAATGTTATCTGTGCCTACCACATTATTTGATCTTAATTCTTCCAAAGTTCTGTTAAACTCTGACTCTAATAATGGTTCCCCTATGTCTTTCATTTCGATTCAAATTTCTTCTTGCATCACGTCATCAGACAGTTTCTCCCCTCACAAAGCCATTCAGTGTGCTCTTTCCAGCTATCTGCCCTCTCCTTTGCGTTTAACGGAGGGATTCCTCTTGTGCTCATAACTTTGCTTTTACCTTCACCGATGGTTGTTTTGACTTTTCTATACTCTGTAACAGTCCTTCTGACGGTCTTTCCTCTTTTGCGATTTCTTCTCATTTTTCCTCGAGCTATTTCGTCTTTGCTTCCCCGCAGTTCCTATCATTTTATTCCTAAGTCATATTTCTATTTCATGTCTTTCCCTGATCGTTTTTGTTTCTCCTTCATTCATCGATCGGTTGATGTATTTCTTCTGACAGCTAAGTACGTATTTTTACGGTTGTTTTCCTTGTACCTGAATTTCTCTCTCCAGCTTCAGTTGTTATCCTTCTTGGAGATGTCCACTCCTCTTCAACTGAAAAGTTTATTGTAATATTCAATATCTCAGTATGCAGCGTGCAGGAAATTTCAAACGTATTTCATCATTCATCAGTACTCCAGAATCGTACTTCTTTCCACGCTGATTCTTCGAGACAGTTGTCTTGAACTTCAGTTTACTCCTCATTGTTACTCAGTTGTGGTCAGAACCTTCATCAGTTCCCGTGTATGCCATCAATTCAATATCTGAATTCACCGCTTCTGACTAATCACGTTGTATTCCAGCTAGAATTTTTCTATGTCTCCAGACCTGTTGCGAGAATAATTCCTACTCTAGTGAAGTTTTCTGTGTAAAATCACAAAGCGGGCCTAACCCTTCCATCCAGTCACTTGTAGATCAATCTAATATGACGGTTAAAGATAACAAAATGAAAGCCGAAGTTTCAAAGTCCGCGTTCAATAAATCGTTCACGCAGATGAATCGTAGAAGCATACCGACATTTAACCATTGGACAGATTCCCGTATGGCTGACAAAGTAATAAGCTTCTCTGGCGTAGAGAAACAGCTGAAAGAGTGAAAGCAAATAAGTCACCAGGTCCGAGTCCGCCTGCTTAGCTGGGCGGTAACGTGCTCGCCTCCCATGCAAGCGGGCCCGGGTTCGATTCCCGGCTGGGTTGGGGATTTTCTCCGCTCGTAGACTGGGTGTTGTGTTGTCCTCATCATAATTTCATCCTCATCCCCGGCGCGCAAGTCGCCCAATGTGGCGTCGATTGAAATAAGACTTGCAATTGGCGGCCGAACTTCCCCAGATGAGGCCTCCCGGCCAACGATGCCATACGCTCATTTCCATTTTTACCAGGTCCGAATTGTATCCCAATTCGGTTTTACGAAGAGTACTGCATTAGCCACTTACCTAGAATGCATTTATCTCGAATCCCTCGCCCAGCGCAGAATCCCAAGCGACAGGAAAAAAAAAAAAAAAAAAGAAAGCGCATGTGACTGATGTATATAAGAAGAGTTTAAAGAACGGTTCTGCAAAATTACAGATCAATATTCCTAACATCGGTTTGCCGCAGAATCTTGAACATATTTTCAGTTCGAATATAATAAAATTTCTTGAGACCGAGAAGCTTATGTCCGTGAACCAGCTTTGTTTTAGAACGCATCGCTCGTGCGAAACTCAGCTTGCCCTTTTCTCACATGATGTATTGCAAACTACGGAGGAAGGGCAACAAGCAGATTCCAGATTGCAGTTGTTAACAAAGGGACTGGCATATGACATAGGTTCACAGATACTTGAGTGGCTCGAAGACTTCTTAAGTTAATAGAACCCAGTATGTTGACCTCGAGGGCGAGTGTCCATAGGAGTACTCCAGGAAGTGTGACAGAACCGCTGTTTTTCTCAATGTACATACTGATTTGGCGGACAGGGTGAGGCATATAGACAGTCGTTTTTATCTTTCTCTGTTTGCCAGGGGAATAGGAAAGGAAATGACTAGTAGCGGTACAGGGCACCCTTCACCACGCGTCGTACGGTGGCTTGCAAATTATTTATGTAGCCGTAGATGTAGATGTAGAAGTTTGAATAACATGTTCGCTATTACTAGCTGAATCTTATTGTGGAACTCAATTAGTCTTCCTCCTTTCTCATTCTCACCACCGATCCCATGTTCTCCTGTAAATCCGTCATTTTCTTCTTCCTTTACTATAGTGTTCCATTCACCCACTATATTAGCTTAACATCTTTCTTTGCATAGTGAATTACACTTCAGTATTGTTACATTATTTCCCTATACGTTCGCCTTCCACTTGTAATGTCAGCATTTATGCATGAGCTATTGTTACTGACATTGGTTTGTTGTAAATTCTGATAGGAATAATCCGTCATTGGACTGTTCGCAGTAACTCTATCTCTGCCGTACTTCCATATTCAGAAATAATCCTACTTCAGTTACATCATTTTCTGCTGTTGCTGATATTACCACATATTCGTGTCACCAAAAATCTGTATCATCTTTCCGTTTCGCTTCATTGACACCACTACATCTAGACTGTTGCTTTGCATTTCCTTGTTCAGATTTTCTAGCTTCTCTACCACGTTCAATCGTCTGATATTCCACGCTCCGATTAGTTTGTTATTCAGTATTCAGTATGATCACCTTCCCCTTGCAGTCCCCTCACAGACACCGGAGAGATCATCATTACACCTTTTCAACTATAGGCCACATGTTTAGTGAATACATATGATCTGTCTTTAATACAGTGGTTTCTGTTGCCTTCCGCATGCTCAGTCTGTTGATTCTTCCACCTTTTTAGATCTGCCAGCTTCCCACCTCTAGGTCTAGACGGTGCCCGAACACATGTCCATTCCTCCGCCCTCGTTGCAAGAGCGATGCTGACTCCTATACCTCTTCGCTTGCCATGACTGATGTTTTTAATTCAAAATGAAACAGTCACTGAGATCGAACCCGGGAGCCCAGGTCACTTACTTTATTATTCAGGAACACAATGGTGACCTGGAGATACGATAAATATGACAGCCAAATTTATTTCCTTTGTATTATTAAGATTTCCAAAATATTGGGCTTATTTTAAGTAGTTACAGAGTTACTGTAGCGTGACGAATTACTGTTTCAGGTTAATGTTTTAATTTCCCTAAGGACGAACAAAGATTAAAAAGATTGCTCCAAAAAGTAAAAAAAAAGAAATGAAGAATTTAGTCCCTATAAACATTTCAGAGGGTGATAAATCTGTAATTTGGTGCAAGTTATGACTGCCAACTCGAAATTTTGCGGGACACTTTCATTTTCACGTTCCAGGAAGCCATTTCGTGAAATTACCATAGAATAATTTATTGCAACAGAGACTCGTGAATATTATCAAGTGCAGTACAAAATCCAAAGTATGGTTATCATTTGTTTTTCATTTAAAGAAAAATAGTGCTATCTGAGCTTTGACGTCGCAAACTAGCGAAATGTTCCTGTGTTTATCTCTCTAAAGCTTCAAGGCAAGTTCATTCCAGATACCGAATGCAAATTTTTAAGATACCTATGAATCCTGTGTACATAATTCATAACACTTTGTAACGGCACCTGTTTTTGTTAACGATGTAATGACATTCACAATCTGCAGAGCACATAGCGGCAAATCATAGTCACTTTGTCCTTTGGCGTCAATGCACTAGTATGTTGGCGACAAAAATTCTATTCTGCGCATGTGAATGCTCGTTCCCTACACGCTCAGGAATGTGAGGACGGAGCTTAACATTTTGCTAACGCCAAGATCACTGCAGATGGAGCATAATCTTGAAGTGGACAAAAAAAAAATGAAGAAAGTCGACCGTTACCTTGTGTAGAGTACCACTCTGACATTTTCCTCAAGAGATGTAAGGAAACTAAGCGTAACCAGTACTAAGAAGTTATTACGGGGATTTGAATCAAGCTCCTTCAGGAGAAAAATCCGGTGTCTCAAACACTTTGGCAACCTTACTCGGTGGTCGTGCTCGAAGCTCATAAATAATCTCAGGGAAGACATACGCAAACAATGTATTTATCAAATCGCGAAGATTCTTAAAAATACCCGTACAAGTTCGATAACTGTTCTTTCACCACAATAAAGCTTCAGAATACGTATGACTAAAGCGCTGCAATTGCTAAGGTGAGTTTTATTACAGAATTATTGAACATCGCTGAGTTCTAATCTTACTTCAGATGAATGTCTTGCCTTCATTGATAAAAATACAACTGCAAGGTGAGCATTATCTACACGCGAGGAGATTCTATATGAGCAGAGTGTCCAGCTACAAAAGGTGTTCGAAAAAAAAATCGATTTGTTTCTTCAGTTTCCGAAAATAATGATGTTTTTTACAGACTTTCCCAGTGTCTTTAGTGCTATCCGTTACCTGTCTTTCCAACTACTACCATACTGCAGAAGGGAATCTTTTGTAACCTAGCAACAGCGTTACAAATTGACATTTGATGTCCAGTAAACGATCGGGACGTTTTTATAGCAATTCTGGTACTGTCTGGCCGTGACCTATTTTTCTGTATTTGTCATGTGGAGACGAGTTCGTTGGCAGGATGGAAGCCAATAATGGCGTGGTCTGCTCGCTCGCGCCGAGTGGGAGACCAAAAGCTGTGTCAACATTTCGTGACGCTGGCGTCAGCTGTTCCGGCGCTCGCCAGTGCTGTCACCGACCGAGGTGGCGCAGTGGCGAGCACACTGGATTCGCATTCGGCAGGACGACGGTTCAAACCCGCGCCCAGAAGGGTGACGGGAAGTGCATCAGGTCACCCTATACCACCGACATGAAAAACGGGATAAGGCCAGGAACGAAAGAAGGTACTGATGTTGGACGCTGGGTCTGGAGCGAAGTCACGTTCTAACTCATCTCAGAAGTGTTTCATTCCATTCATGTCCCGTCTCTGGACGGACAAGTCCATTTCAAGAATGTTGTTGTTCAGAAACTGTTGACTCACAGATGCTGCTTTATTACAGGGTGCATTGCCATGCTGATAAAATCATCGTCTCTGAACTGTTTCTCTACGGTATGTAGTACACAGTGCTGTGAAATGTGTCCGCATCCTTCCGTATTTTGATTTTTCTTAAGCACAATATGAGGACCACACACTAACTACGCACATACCGTAACACGGCCTCCTCTGTACTTCATTGCTCGCACTACACCGGACAGCAGATAAGGCTCTCGAGGTACTCGCCAATCTCAAACCATTCCATTGGATTGCCACAGCGTATAGCGTGATTCATCACACCAAATCACTCGTTTCCAATCGTCCACAGTCCAGAGGCGTCCCTATTTGCACCATCTCAATCATCGCTTAGCACTAGTTACAGAAATATGTTGCTTATGCGGAGCCGGTCGGCCATTGTATCCAATTCTTTTAAACTTCATACGTACACTGTGCAAGCTGGACTGCTGGTAGGTGTAACCGCTCTTTGAATTGAGAACAATATTATCAGGCTTATTTTCATATCGGGGATATGCTAAGGAAGGGATCAGGACACTTTTGTTAAACTGCAAGAAAATTGACTATAGTTAATTTATACGGGACAGACTTTTGCCGTAAGGTCACGGACTAAGAATACCTGAGGAATTGAGTGCGCGACAAAAAGTAGCGCTCAGTATTAAATGCTGTTACATGCCTATACGAAGGGACGTCAAACTGAATATGAGAACGGAACTGGTCACATAGTTTTGCGAAAGTAAAAACGTACGAAGTTTGAATGACTGTATCAAAGTATAGTGTTGGACCATAGTCTTTGTTATAATATCTTTGAGTGACGAACACTTAAATTACTGACATTTTAGTTGCCGTAATTGCTGAGAGTAATTCAGGATCAACTCTCCCTTTCCATACAAAACGCAATCATTTATGATCATTTAATTATTGTTGAATGTTCTTCATAGAAAAACTGAAGTGATTTCCATAATAACGAGTGTATTAGTAAATAATGACATTCAAAGATATTGTCTTCGGTAACGCAGCAACAAATGAAGAGTGATCGACTGAATAGCTTATTAAAACTCCGTCCGTACAGACCACGAAGCCCCATCGGTACCGACCGGCCGCCGTCTCATCCTCAGACTACAGGCGTCACTAGCTGCGGATATGTGGTCAGCACACCGCTCTCCCTATCGTATGTCAGTTTAAAAGACCGAAATACGTTATTACGCTTGTTAAATAGTAATGACGAAAAGATCATAGTTATAAGTTTTGTATCATAAAGGTACATTGCTTCAGGATCTCTTCTTCTTCATTGCAAGTACCTAAACGTAAAATATTGATTAACAACGGAAAAATTTAAAATTTGTAGAGATATTTGTATCGCCAATAGGGTTTGTGATTCACTGTAAACTGTCCCACATTTATACACGATATGGAAGATTACACTTTTTAAATGTTCCAGTGGTTGTTACACGCATTTTCCACAGCGGAATTGGTTACAACGAACAACCCCAATACAAATTTCGCGAAATCACACCTTGCAGTTATCACACCCGATCCATTCCCTTTTCTCTACAGATCTAGGATCATAATATTTGATGTTGCAGAAACCACAAGATATGTTTTATTCTGCGGACACAGCTTCAGGTGATGATCAAAATGAATCATTTTCAGGTTTTGAAGGTTTTTCTTGCACGTCCAGCTGCTTTCTGCAACCCTTGGCCTCCATTCTTTGCGAGTTTTTAAAACGCAATTTTCTCTTCCCTCTTGTAAGATGGAGATGAGATGCTGAAGTAAGATGACAAGCTTAATACCTTTCTTTCTCTCCTCACACATGGGATACCGGTGATTTTCTTTGCGGTTCGCAAAACGGAAGAAAATGGTGATGATGATGACGTTACTGAGTTCTAACTTCCCAAATTTCTGGGAGGATGAGAAGCAGTTGCAACTTCTGGAATTACTTTTGATTCCGTGGTAACAGAGTGGGGCTCATCATTAAGGAATGTGGACGAAGAAAGGAATTTCTATGACAGTATTTTGTTGAGACTGAAGGGGAAAATTCCCGTGGACTCACATCTCTTCGCAGCATTCCTAACATTAGCTCCAAATCTCGAATTTTACCAAAAACAAATTTTATACTGGAGGCTCAGTGATTATTATGTATAATTAGGCTATAGAAATACTTTAATACGTAGGATATATAAATTAATAAATACCTAAGACGTATTATATTCGGACTCAGAAAGCCCCACGAAGACTGATTCACAGAGCCTCATACCCTTGCTTGTTAGTTTTTAAATGTAAGGAGTTGCTCAGATTTATATCAAATCTCGCTAGTTATTCTGTTGACTGACTTGGTGGACGCTATACAACTGGTACCGGAAAGATTTGTAACTACAATTCATGTATTTTAACACTAGACTTTTTTTTAGATATACTGAATATTACATGGCGAATTGTTATAAGCAATACGTCTTACGTCTTCTATTTCCTTCTGGCTGATTACTCTTTATATTACATTTATTTGCGAAAAAGTTTCTTGCCGCTTGTGCACGACTTGTCTAGCAACGGCCCTGTAATATGGCGTCCGAGTTGCGCACGTGTTCTGAGATTTATCCACATAGCCCCATGATTCAGAAAGCCCAACGCTACTCTATGACCTTAAGTATTTTGCGCACTAATGCCCCCCCCCCCAAAGCCTGTCATGATTATAGTGAGTACGACATATTTTAGGCCTCGTATTTAGATTTTTCGCATGGCCGATATCTTTCCTCATCTTCTCTAAATCAGATTTCTTGTTTCGTTTTTCATGGTCTCGCCGTTGAAGGTACAGTAAAGCCTTATCTTTTTTTTTTACTTCTTCGTACCCTGTCTCACTGCCACACGCCACTTACCAGTTCTCTGGATAATTTATACTTTATCGGAACTAGATTTATTCGAGAAACTAAATTTTACATTCTAGATTACATATTACTGCTTGTTTCATATGCCAGATACGCCATCTATTCAAGATAATGTTCCTATGTCTGGTACTAGGTGCAGAACAGAATTTTTTACAAATCCATGATTCCAAAGAAAGTAGGTGCTGACAGGTGCGAACATTACCGAACTATCAGTTTAAGAAATCATGTTTGCAAAATACCGACGGAAATTTCTTACGGAATCCGTCCTCGGGGGAGTTAAGTCTGAGTTCTGGAGAAATGTAGGAACACGCAAGTAATTCTGACCGCACAACCTACCCTAGACAGAGAATAAACAAAGGGAAGTCTATGTTTATAACGTTTGTAGGTCCAGAGAGGTTTTGATCATGGTGACTGAAATACACCCTTTGAAATTCTAAAGGTAGCAGGCATAAAACACAGGGAGTGAAATGTTACATACACCTTTCAGTGAAACCAGCCGGCGGGTAAAAGAGTCAAACGACATGAAAGGCAAGCAGTATCTGACAAGCGTGTGAGATCGTGTTGTACCTATTCTCGATGTTACTCTGTCTGTTCATTGGGATAGCAGTAAAGGACCAAAGAAAACTCTAGAGGAGGCGAGTTCAAGGGAAGAAATTAAAACTTTGAGGATTGTCAACGTCATTCTGTTAGACGCAGCAAAGACTTGGAAGAGCATTTGAACGGAATGGATAGTGTCTTCAAAAGAGGTTATAAGATGAGATTTGCTGGCCAAGAGAAGTCTGCTAGTATCAAACATTGGTCTTAGTTGAGGAAGAAATTTATGAGAATGAAGTTTTGAGCACAGTATTTTGTTGTAGTGAAACATGGTTTGCTGGAAAACCAGAACAGAAGAGAATAGTAGTTTTGAGATATGTTGCTACAGGAGAATGTTGAAAATTAGGTAGACGTATAAGGTGAGATATGAAGAGCTTCTCCACAGAATCGGCGTGGATAGGTGTATACCGAAAACACTGACAAGAACAAATGACAGGACGGTAGGACATGTGTCAAGACTGCAGGGAAAAACTTCCGCGGTTCTAGAGGGAGCTGTAGAGGGTAAAAACTTTAAAAGACATAAATTGGGATGCATCCAGCAAATAACTGAGGATGTAGGTTGCAAGTACTACACTGAGAAGGAAAGGTTGCCATAGGAGAGGAGTTTTTGTGGCGGGTCACATCAAACCAGACTAATGTCCTCCCTCCCCCAAAATAGAATGAACAAACATAAAACAAGGGTGACGAAATGTAACTGAATTTAATCAGTTGCTGGTGAGGGAATTAGATTAGGAAATGAGACACTATTTTGTTATTTGGGCAGAAAAATAATTGACAACCGTCGGAGTAGAGAGGATGGAAAATGCTGACTAGGAAAAAAAAACATAAAAAAAAACTTTGTGTCCTGCCTTACGGCAGGTCATGTCATGGGGTAAGCCCCATTAGAGAGGTCTACCGCATGAGCGTCTAGGGAAGTGATTCCAGTGGTGGTTTCCCGTTGGCTTCCACCGATGATGATGAAATGATAATGAGGACAACACAACACCCAGTCTCTGAGCGGAGAAAATCTCCGACCCAGCCAGGAATCGAACCCGGGCCCTTTGGCGTGACAGACCGCCGCGCTGACCACTCAGCTATCGGGGTGGACACTAGAAAAAAAAACAGCAAGTAAATTATTTCTGAAAACCACAAATTTGTTAACATCGAGGATAAATGTAGATGTTAGGAAATCTTTTTTGAACTTCTTTGTCTGGAGTACAGCCTTGTGTGAAAGTGAAATGTGGACAATAAACAGTTTAGACAAGAAAAGAATATAAGCTGTTGAAAGGTGGAGCCGGTCGGTGTGGCCGAGCGGTTCTAGGCGCTACAATCGGGAACCGCGTGACCGCTACGGTCGCAGGTTCGAATCCTGCCTCGGGCATGGATGTGTGTGATGTCCTTAGATTAGTTCGGTGTAAGTAGTTCTAAGTTCTAGGGGACTAATGACCTCAGAAGTTAAGTACCATAGTGCTCAGAGCCATTTGAACCATTTTTTGAAAGGAGGAGCTGCAGAAAAGTGTTGGCGATTAGCTAGCTACATCGCGTGACTAATGAGGACATACTAAGTAGAATCAGGGAGATTATCTTTATGCTCCAACTTGACCAAAAGAAAGGATCGGCTGAAAGAACCACTCTGAGTCATCAAGGAATTTCCAAATTGGTAAGGAGGGAAGCGTGGGGGCTAAAAGTTTTTGAGGGGACCAAGAGATGACTACAGCTAGCGGGTTCAAATGGTTATGTGTCGCAAGAGTCATGTAGAGATGAAGAGGCTTGCACAGGGTAGCCTAGCGTGAAGAGATGCATCAAACGAGTCTTCGGAGTGAAGATCACAAGAACAACAACATGAATTTTGTACTGTTTCGCAGGTGGCCTTGGAGGTACGTAATCACCTTCATTCTGTCATCCAAGTAATGGAACAATAGTACGATCCTGCCGGACTCTGTTCGCTAGTGGTGAGCGCGGCCTGTGTCTGGAGCTCACCTTGAACGCCTGCCGGAACTTGTGCGACATGATGTGGTAGAGTAGCGGGTTGATGGCGGTGCCGAGGAAGTAGAAGACGCCCGAGATGTGGGTGAGGACCTGGTAGATGGTGACGAAAGTTGCCGACGATCGCAGCGACTCGGAGCTGTAGGCGTAGACGGCGAGCAGCCGCTGCGCGTGGAACGGCGCCCAACAGATGAAGAACGCCACCACCACCGCCACTGCAACACAGGGTGCGCCGACGTCACTCGCCTGTCCCTGCCTCGTGTCTTGTAAGATGTCAACAGAGTTAGCTTACAGTTTACGTTTCAGAGACACACAGTCAAGGGGTTACGGATTGCTTACTTGCTCTAAAAAAGTAAACTTACGTAATTAATTTTATGCTGATAATTTTCAGACTCGGCCCGTCTATGTGCAACTGAATAAAATCAGTTTTATCATGCCGTAAACCCTTGGCTTTTATTTTTTGAAACACATCAAAAAAATGTTCAAATATGTGTGAATTCCTAACGGACCAAACTGCTCAGGTCATCGGTTCCTAGACTTACACACTACTTAAACTAACTTATGCTAAAAAAAACACACACCCATGCCCGAGGGAGGACTCGAACCTCCGCGGGGAGGTTCAAAATGGCTCTGAGCGCTAGGCGACTTCTGAGGTCATCAGTCGCCTAGAACTTATTACTAATTTAATCTAAATAACCTAAGGACATCACACACATCCATGCCCGAAGCAGGATTCGAACCTGCGCCCGTAGGGGTCCCCCGGCTCTAGACTGTAGCGCCTCGAACCGCACGGCCACTCCGGCTGGCCCGCGGGGAGGGGCCGCGCAATCCATGACATGGCGCCTCAAACCACGTGACCACTCTGCGGAGCCAAAACGCATCATCAGTGGCCTAAAATATATACCAATTATTTGCTTTACAAGTTAGACAGTGCTTTCAGGTAAGAAAGCGTTCTGGCTCTTTCTGACTCTCCATAACGTAATAGGCTAATCATTTGTAGATGATGCTCTACATCTGTGCTTGCTTTGCTGGTTTAAGAGTTGCATTTCTGCTTCCAGTCTTTCGAGATTTTACTGGCACAGCCCTGACGATATGAACACACGTTTTCTTCATGTTAGGCCGGCCGGAGAGGCCGTGCGGTTCTAGGCGCTACAGTCTGGAACCGCGAGACCGCTACAGTCGTAGGTTCGAATCCTGCCTCGGGCATGGATGTGTGTGATGTCCTTAGGTTAGTTAGGTTTAATTAGTTCTAAGTTGTAGGGGACTGATGACCTCAGAAGTTGAGTCCCATAGTGCTCAGAGCCATTTTTTTTCTTCATGTTACGTTTAGAATCTTGTTACGAACTACTGAATATTTTTGCCAATTGTGAAAATTGTGTTTGTGAGTGATATATTTTACCTCCCCCCCCATCTCTCTCTCCCTCGCCCCTCTCTCTCTCTCGCTCTGTCTGTGTGTGTGTGTGTGTGTGTGTGTGTGTGTGTGTTTTTGTGTGTCTGTGCGCATGTGAATTGGTATTTTCATGTCTAGGACTATGTTAGTGGGGTGATGGTTGTGGTGTTTTAAGTGTTCTGCGAATGTAGAAGGGGTTTCTGCATACTTCCTACACCTGATGCATCCCACCAGTGTCCGGATCGTCTCTGGGCATGACATGACACAGCTGCAATATTTTCGTTGTTGCCACGGTTCGGCGAGATTTTTGAGAGGGTATTAGTAGCAACGAAGTCCGACAGACGTTGGCCTGAAATCTCATTGACTGCAATAGAACTGCCTTCAGTGAAGGGTCTTGCTTCGGAATGAGCCCCGATGATTAACGAAGACGCGTCTAGAGATAGCCCTACAGCAGTGAGATACTAACGTGACTGTTGTCCGTCATACGGCCCCGAAACCAGGAGTCACGGTCTGGGGTGCCATCTGCTTTCATATCATGACTTCTTCGGGTGCCACCCGTGGCACCCTTACAGCGCAGAGATAGGTCGAAGCCGGCCGGAGTGGCCGAGCGGTTCTAGGCGCTACAGTCTGGAACCGCGCGACCGCTACGGTCGCAGGTTCGAATCCTGCTTCGGGCAAGGATGTGTGTGATGCCCTTAGGTTAGTTAGGTTTAAGTAGTTCTAAGTTGTAGGGGACTGATGACCACAGCAGTTAAGTCCCATAGTGCTCAGAGCCATTTGAACCATTTTGAGGTACGTCGACGAAAATCTACGCCCTGTTTTGTTGCCCTTCATGGCAAGCCGTCCTGGCCTTACATTTCAGCAAGATAACGCTCTCTCGCACACGGTGAGAGTTTCTACTGCTTGTCTTCGTGCTTGACAAACCCTGCCTTGGCTATAAAGTTCGCCGGACCTCCTACAATTCAGAACGTTTGGAGCATTATGGGCAGGACCGTCCGACCATCCCGAGAATTTGACAATCTAGCGCGCCACTTGGACAGAATTTGGCACGATATGCACCAGCAGATAAACCAAAAATTCTGTTAATCAATGCCTCGCCGAATAACTGCTTGTATGGACCGGAGGTGCACCAATGCGTTACTGACTTGCTCAATTTGTGAAGTTCTTTCTCTTGAATAAAGTATCCAATTTTTCTGAAACTGTAATCATTATTTTGCACATGTACTTCAAATCTACGATTTCCGTTCCATTCCAATAATTCGTTCCAGGTGCATCGTTTTTTTATCTTAGAGTATATTACACTATTGATCATGGCAATGTTCGACGTCTGTCTGGCTTCTGTGCTGCCAATACCCCTTCAAAAAACTCGCCGAACCGTGGCAACAACGAAAATATTGCAGCTGTATCATGTCAATGGAGATGACTCTTCAGGCATCCCGTCACCATGTGTAGTGCTGGATGTATCTCTATAACCCAGCAACAAAGGAGCAAGCACTCGGTCGATACTTGTTTTCATCACCAGCGAAAAAGGTAGGTTCAAATGGCTCTGAGCACTGTGGGACTTAACATCTGAGATCATCAGTCCTCTAGAACTTAGAACTACTTAAACCTAACTAACCTAAGGACATGACACACGTCCATGCCCGGGGCAGGATTCGAACCTGCGACCGTAGCAGTCGCGCGGTTCCGGACTGCAGCGCCTAGAACGAAAAGGTGAACAACACCCAACATGGGGTAAAGTGACAGGATTTTGCGGGATCGCCATGGTAAAGTGCTGACAGATTATACTCGTAACGGACCAATCGCCACAGGAGCACACCTGGAAAATCTATTGACGTACTTAAGAGGTTCTGCCAAGACGAAGCATTGCAGAAACTGTCCAAGGCGGTGTTTTTGCTCCACGACATCTCCCCTGCACAGGACAAAGTTAGACATACTGATTCTTTCGGTTATCGAATTTTACATCGCCCTCGTATTCTTCTGCCATGGTGCCCAATGACTTCTTCCTCTACCTTAGATGATGAAGAAATCTTAGCAAAGCAGGAGTTTCCAGAATGACGATGAGGCAATTTCGAGATGGAATGTTTCCTCAGCTGCAAAAATGTAGACTTCTACAACCAAGATCTTCTCAAATCATTCATCGTTGGGAAGTGGCCGAGTATGTAGAAAAGGGGGACAATTCCATAGTCCACCCTGGCTCTTATATGCTATCACGCCACATTATGAGACCAGCTGTTAAAAGCCTGAATAACCACCTTTTGCAGCGCGGTCCGTTGCGAGACGCGCAGGAAGAGAGTCAGTGAGGTTCTGGAAGGTACGGACAGGGATGTGGAGCCGTGGCGACTTCAGAGCTGCGGCCAGCCGCATTACGTTTCTCGGCTGAGGATCCGTGCTGCGAACAGCCCGACTGAGGTGGTCCCACAGATTCTTGATTGGGTTTAAATAGAGTTTGGTGGCTACTGGAGTATGGTGCTGGCATTCTTCGAACCACCTACGTACACTGCGAGCTATGTGACAAACTGCTTTTTTCTGCTGGTAGATACCGTCGAGACGAGGGAAAACAAACTGCACGAAGGGGTGGTTTGGTTCCCAAGGATAGATGTACACTAGTGTTGATCCATTGTGCCTTCTAGAATGACGAGAACACCCAGGGAATAAAACGGAAACCTTGTCCAGGCACCATAGCTCTCGCTCCTCCGGTCTGGACCCTTCCGACGATTGTTACAGGCTGTTTGCTTTCAGACGCTTCACGCCGTACACGCCAGCGGCCGTCTGTTCGTTGGATCATAAAACATGATTCATCTGGAGAGATCATATGTGTATGTCGCCACTTAGTGGAGGTCTATTTGCCATAGCCGGCTTGGTTAGTCCAGCCTTTCTCGCCGACAAACAGTAGTAAAAAAAAAAAAGTTCAAATGTATGTGAAATCTTATGGGACTTAATTGCTAAGGTCATCAGTCCCTAAGCTTACACACTACTTAGCCTAAATTACCCTAAGGACAAACACACACACCCATGCCTGAGGGAGGACTCGAACTTCCGCCGGGACCAGCCTCACAGTCCATGACTGCAGCGCCTAGACCACTCGGCCAATCCCGCTCGGCGACAGTAGTCAGCAAGGGTACATGAATCAGGCGACTGTTGCAGAGGCCCATACGCAGCAACGTTCGCTGAATGGTCGCTGAGGAGACACTGATGGTGACCCCTTGGTTCAACTGGACAGTCAATTGCTTGAGAGCTGCATGTCTGTTCGCCTGTACACATTTCCGCAGCCATGGTTCACCCTTATCATCTATGATCCATGATGCACCAACGTTGCTTCGGCGCCGGTTTTGGTTAGCGCCCTTTTGCCATGCACAGCGTTTTTTTTACTGCAGCGGCACTCGAGCAGTTTTCAGGCTTAGCTGTTTCAGAAATACGCGAACTTCTACCATTGGCCTGAAAGCTAATGTCGAAGCCCTTTTGAACGTCAGATAAATCGATCCGTTTTCGCATAAGACAACAACTGCACTGTTTTTTGCGTGTCCCCGACATTCCTTATATACCCTCTACTGCTAGCGGTGCCACCTACCACGTTATTGCACGTTGACATTGAACATAGACGGTGGTCATGTTAATGTGACTGGACCATGTACAATAACCCTCTATACCACAGATCATCCGATTGCCATTTGTTCAAATGTTCAAATGTGTGTCAGACCTTATGGGGCTTAACTGCTACGGTCGTCAGTCCCTAAGCCTACACACTACTTAACCAAAATTATCCTAAAGACAAACACACACATCCATGCCCGAGGGAGGACTCGAACCTCCGCCGGGACCAGCCGCACAGGATTGCCATTTTCAGCAGTGTACCCTTTATACCGTCACCCTCCATACAAATAGAGATCTATCATTATTTATTGTGTGCATCCACAAAAGGTGACGGAGTAATGGGTATACACTTGAAAATGGCAAACATCTGAAATCATCTCACTGTGGTGTATATGACAGCGATTGTATAACAGTCATGGTGGACTATAGCATTGTCTTCCAATAAATTTGTGTCTGTGGCATTCAAAACGAGCGAAAAAGGTATGCGGAGAGCGACTAATATCATGACCAACTTTAAAGGTGGGGGTTTGACTTTTTCGAGGCGACACTTAAAAGCCTCTTGGTTACCGCTCGTACTATTTTGTTGCATAGATTTAAAAATGACGCAAGTTGTACCGTATGATTTTTTGAGTGTTTCCCGTGATATTTGCTTGATTTGTAGCCTGTGTCATATTGCAAAATGATGAATCAACATTTGTGCTAGTATAGCAAATGCTGTTTCTCATCAAGAAGGTATACAGGTTAAAAATCAAATGGCTCCAAGCACTATGGGACTTAACATTGGAGGCCATCAGTTCCCTAGAACTTAGAACTACTTAAACCTAACTAACCTAAGGATATCACACACATCCATGTCCGAGGCAGGATTCGAACCTGCGACCGTAGCAGCTGCATGGTTACGGAATGAAGCGCC
Organism: Schistocerca serialis cubense; assembly: GCF_023864345.2. Classification (NCBI taxonomy): domain Eukaryota; kingdom Metazoa; phylum Arthropoda; class Insecta; order Orthoptera; family Acrididae; genus Schistocerca; species Schistocerca serialis. The sequence goes on from NC_064639.1 coordinate 371,259,629, forward strand.
TAGAACCGCTCGGCCACCGCGGCCGGTGGTATACAGGTTAAGAGGTGGTACACTTTGGCTCGCACTCTACAGTAAGTCCAACACCATTGACAGACACCAGTAAGCATTGTCTCACCACCATGCACAGGAGACGAAATCTCTATTACATTCGCTGACAAAAAGGACTTACTGAATCGCTTACGAAGTCAATGTAATTTCGGAACTGCAGAAACTGAGTAAGTTAGCTTCAGAGCTAATAGATACAGCGAAGAAACCATCAAGAAAGTAATATCCACGAGGGGTAAGAGTAACAGAGACGAGCAGGCGGGACAACCGAACATTTCTTTTTGGCAGTTACAAAGAAGTCGCCGACCGTGCGTGGAAATTTCTTCGCCGTTTGTCATTGGCTACAGCTATTGGTACAACAACAGAATTCAACACCTACTTCCATCCAACAAAACTTCCGTCGATACGCTGTAAGCACCGGGAGTTAATGAAGTCAGATTTGAGTGCGACTTGGTGTTAATGAGGGATACTGATAAGAGAGTACGAGTGTCACAGACAGCTTGGACAAAATATTAAACTCGCGCAGCAGAAAAGCTGGATGAATACGGTAAACATCCGTACGCATTTCGAGGAAACTTCCATTTTATCATTCTTCAAAAGGAAGATACAAGAGGCGACAAACAACATGAAATGAGATTAAGAGAATAGGCCGCCATCGTCAGTTGATAGCGACAGCCGGCATACGGACGGAGTGTGTTCTCGAGACTGCCCGACAACAGGATCGCACTCCATAGGATCCTTTCTGTAGTACGACATCAGCGCTCTCAGCTCACCTAATACGCTGCTTTTGAATTTCGGTCCGGCACACAGTGTTAATCTTCCAGGAAGCTGTAAATCAGTGCACACACCGCTGCAAAGTGAATATTCATTACAGTAACCTTATCAACTCTGGTTGCACGCCATGTACAAGAACGAGATAATTTCCTCAACTAATCATGTTCGGTAAAAGTTTAGCATAAACAGTTGATCACATTCAGAGTCATCCTGTACGTTTACTGTATACCTCTGTTGACGCTATTCGGTAATTGCTACAAGGCTGTCAAAACTATGTGTGCTGATATTATTTCTATTAACAACGTTCAATCCCTGGCGAACTCCATCCGCCAGTAAATAGTTTACAGTTACTCTAGTTGTGTGTCTTTCCCTAAGTGTTCTGTACGTGCTCATGAGTACGGTTGTAAGCTGAGCTTAATGAGTTAATAAAGAAAGACTTTGTGTATTTCTAGCAGATTATCCTCGACCCAAGCAAAATGACAAGAGACATTCGAAAACGGCATGCAAATGTGGAAGAGTAGAAAAGCAAAGCAGGTAAATAATAAGACACTGATGATGGCAACGTGCGTACCAAATCGCCAACTCTAATTTAATTAGAAATTGTGGATACAACAGGAAACCATGTTTAATTTGTGATATTTTTTTTGTCTCTTGCTTGTCACACCAGGAATATTATTTCTCAGCTCTAATTGATAATTTTTGTGTAGTGTATCCATTTTTTCGTCCAATGTCAAATAATAGCCACATTTAAAATTCAATCTTTTCATTTTAAGTATGTAACATTTACTAGGGTCATAAACTATGTATTCTTTTGCCGGACAAAACTTTGGAGAGGGACTTGCCTCTATCTGTTCAAATTAGACGTGTTTCGCTTTCTTCTCAACGAAACATCTTCAATGGTGCTTTATTATAAGAGCTAATGTTAAGATAAATTTTACTGCGTGCGAAGCAGAAGGTGCACAACAGTTTGTGGGTAAACATTTCACGAAGAATTATATACAAGCTCTTCTTAAGACTAACAGAGGATAAGTCACGAAAGGAGTTAAGAGAGGGAGAAACCCGGCACACAACAGACTAAATGTTGTGCGTAATAAAACATTGGCGGCACTGTGAACAATACATATCGAAAAAACTCTGAGGCCGCTCTAAAGACACAAAGCGAACAAACTGTGTTTTTGGCTTTCTACTTGCCTAGTATCCGGCAGCGAATTTTTGTGATTTACAGTAGTGTCCTTTTCAACAAACTCTGCGTTTCTTGGCCGCAAAAACAGTTATCTTTCTGTGCCTCTTTCAGCAGTTATCTCCGCTTCCCTTAAAGCTGCGTTATTTAGCGGCAGACATGGACGTGGCGAGACTTTCATACAATGGCAACACTGTTGGAGTCTGATAACACGCACGCCATTTTCAGATTTTTCTGGTGAGGTTCCAGCCGCCTTTCCCCGGCGAAAATTACTTCAGAGATATTCTGCTTATGACGCCGTTCAGCCAACTCCTCTCTCACGACAGACCTACATTTGAAGCAAACAATATTCATTGTCTTAATACTGCGATTTTTATTACGATATTTAATTTCGCATTTGAACTGTATCAAGTACACGTCGATTAAAGTTATGTACCATGTGTATAAACGAGATTCCAGCGTTTAGTTCTGCTTCTCTTTCTAATGACGGGACTGATCCGATGAGTTTGTTTCAACATGTTCTCCGTAATTTCTTTCCCTTTAGATTAGATTAGATTAGTTTTTCGTTCCATAGATCCGTGATGAGGGGAACCCCGTGGATGTGAAACATGTCATTTTTTTTGGAGCTGAAATACCAATACCAATAGTATGAATATACACAATACATAATTTGTTTCTATTAAAAAATTCGTCAATGGAGTAGAAGGAGTTGGCCACTGGTAAGTCTTTCAGGCTCCTTTTAAACTAATCTTTATTTGTAACTAAATTTTTTATGTTTGCTGGCAAATTATTGAAGAAGAGTGTTCCTGGGTAGTGGACCCCTTTTTGAACTAAAGTAAGTGCTTTTAAGTCTTTGTGCAGATCATTTTTGTTCCTGGTATTGTGTGTATGAACTGAGCTGTTTGTTGGAAAAAGACAAATTTCATTAATAAGTAAATATACTGAGAGGCAGTAGTTAGTATAACCAGTTCTTTGAAGAGGTTTCTACAGGACGTCCGTGAATTTACTCCACGAATAATACATATTCACGCTTTTGGACTCAGAAAACTTTTGTTTGACTTAAAGAGTTACCCCAAAATATTATACCATATGACATTATGGAATGAAAGTAGGCAAAGTATGCAAGCTTTTTCATTTTTATGTCGCCTATGTCAGCTAACACTCGAATAGCAATCACAGATTTGTTAAGGCGTTTCTGCAGTTCTGTGATGTGCTTCTCCCAACTGAATTTATTATCAAGTTGTAATCCCAGGAATTTAAGACGGTCAACCTCTTCTATCTATATTTGCCAGACTCACTTCCTCATCTGTTTCTTGAACTACCGGCGTAGACTGGAGATATGCTCTGTAAATTGTGCTCCTCCTCGTCGTCATCAGTTTTACTCCTGATAGGTGAGTGTGTGGAGCTTGAAGAACGAGATGCTGAAAGGCCAAGACCGACAATAGTCACACTATTAAATTAAATTCATCCTCATTATGACTATTCATAAGTAACCCCTCGATTTCTGCGGTTGATAATCCCGTTTGCACGTGTTCAATCTGCATCGTATCATGCCTCTCCAGGGTAATTTCACGAAATATATTACTATAATTATTAGCACAAATAACAACTTAATAAAGCACTGTGGGTCAAGTACTTTGTTTATTAAATTCTTCATTTGTGTGGTCTTATTGTCTGGAGTTGCTTTACAGTGAAGCAAAGTAGCATCAGTTGTCTGTAATTAACGATAATTACAATCTGATTTGTTTTCCAGGTGGAGAAACAGTCCGACAAATTGCTGATTATTACTTGCTGTAATTTCTGCTCGGTTTTTCTCCTACATCACGAAATGCCGTCTGCTAGGACGATTTTCGTTCCTTTGTTCGTTAAGCACTGATAATTGCTGTCTAACCTTATTCTGCTTTGGAGAACGATGCATTCTGATGTTTAACATAGCACAATTTGCTAAACTATTATTCACTGCCTATTTGTATGCTTCTAAGTGTGTATCGCGTTTTGTAGTGTTCCAACATTGCCACTAGTTTTTGATCTATATTTTTTCTCTCTCTGTAGTTCATTATATGCGTGTTATTCTCTTTAATTATGTGACTGTGTGTTTGTATACTATATAAGAGAAATTTAAGATTAGTGATGGAGTTTAAATTTTGTGTGGAGAGTAGGTGGGAGGGGAGGGGGGGGAGAGGGGAGAAGCAAAGATGCGTCACGCTACTACGCAATTACTGTCTACTGATTTTTACTCCCTTGGAACCAGTAGCGTATCCGACGATCCCGGCCCACATGTTCACAGCAAATCTGGCTTGAAATCTGCCCTGTCAAACGGCGTGAGGGTTCTGAGCTGTCCTTGTTAGCAAATAATGCATATTCACACTATCTTCGAGAGTGAACGTGGATTCATCTGTCAACAGCATTTCCCGAAAAAACTCTGCGTTATTCCCACACTGTTCCAAGAACCAGGGTACAATGTAGATCTTCGTGGGTAGTCTGCTTCGTGAAGATGCTGAACTTTCTGGCGATGACAAGGATGCAGCAACTCTTGACGTAACGTGAAATGTACAGTCATATGAGATGGTCCCACCGGACGTGCCGAGCTTCTTGCATTTACGATGGTTGTTCTTCAACTAGACGTAGAATTACATCGTCACGTCTTAATCCAGCAGCATCACGTTGTAACCCACGACCCTCCCAATGTTGCAAACTCTGTTTATACTGTATATGTAAAGATGCACACAATTATGGACACTACTGGCCATTTAAATTGCTACACCAGGAAGAAATGCAGATGATAAACGGGTATTCATTGGACAAATATATTATACTATAACTGACATGTGATTACATTTTCACGCAATTTGGGTGCATAGAGCCTGAGAAATCACCACCCCGAACAACCACCTCTGGCCGTAATAACGGCCTTCATACGCCTGGACATTGAGTCAAACAGAGCTTGGATGGCGTGTACAGGTACAGCTGCCCATGCAGCTTCAACACGACACCACAGTTCAAGGGTAGTGACTGGCGTATTGTGACGAGTCAGTTGCTCGGCCACCATTGACCAGACGTTTTCAATTGGTGAGAGATCTGGAGAATGTGCTGGCCAGGGCAGCAGTCGAACGTTTTCTGTGTCCAGAAGCTGGCCGTTGTGGCCGTGCGGTTAAAGGCGCTTCAGTCTGGAACCGCGTGACCGCTACGGTCGCAGGTTCGAATCCTGCCTCGGGCATGGATGTGTGTGATGTCCTTAGGTTAGTTAGGTTTAATTAGTTCTAAGTTCTAGGGGACTGATGACCTCAGAAGTTAAGTCGCATAGTGCTCAGAGCCATTTGAACCATTTTTTTTTGTGTCCAGAAAGGCCCGTACGTACAGGACCTGCAACATGTAGTCGTGCATTATCCTGCTGAAATGTAGGGTTTCGCAGGGATCGAATGAAGGGTAGAGCCACGGGTCGTGACACATTTGAAATGTAACGTCCACTGTTCAAAGTGCCGTCAATGCGAACAAGAGGTGAGCGAGACGTATAACCAGTGGCACCCCATACCATCACGCAGGGTGATAGGCCAGTAAGGCAATGACTAATACACGCTTCCAATGTGCGTTCACCGCGATGTCGCCAACACGGATGCGACCATAATGATGCTGTAAACAGAACCTGGATTCATCCGAAAAAATGACGTTTTGCCATTCGTGCACCCAGGTTCGGCGTTGAGTACACCATCGCAGACGCTCCTGTCTGTGATGCAGCGTTAAGGGTAACCGCTGCCATGGTCTCCGAGCTGATAGTTCATGCTGCTGCAAACGTCGAACTGTTTGTGCAGATGGTTGTTGTCTTGCTAACGTCCCCATCTGTTCTCAGGGATCGAGATGTGGCTGCACGATCTGTTACTGCCATGCGGATAAGATGCCTGTCATCTCGACTGCTAGTGATACGAGGCCGTTGGGATCTAGCACGGCGTTCCGTATTACCGTCCTGAACCCACGATTCCATATTCTGCCAACAGTCATTGGATCTCGACCAACGCGAGCTGTAATGTCGCGATACGATAAACCGCAATCGCGATAGGCTACAATCCGACCTTTATCAAAGTCGGAATCGTGATGGTACGCATTTCTCCTCCTTACACGAGGCATCACAACAACGTTTCACCAGGCTACGCCGGTCAACTGCTGTTTGTGTATGAGAAATCGGATGGGCACTTTCCTCATGTCAGCACGTTGTAGGTGCCAACCTTGTGTGAATGCTCTGAAAAGCTAATCATTCTCATATCAGACCATCTTCTTCCTGTCGGTTAAATTTCGCGTCTGTAGCACGTAATCTTCGTGATGTAGCAATTTTAATGGCCAGTAATGTATTTCCCTTCTCTGTCACAAATTAGATCGTACAGCTTATATCGTTCCTCCTGTCTAATATGTTTCTAAGAATTGGGAAACAGACACGAATTCCGGCAGCTAGTGGCTGTGTAGCCATGACAACGTCTTCTAAAAGAAAAGTATTGTACCGAGTGATTATAATTACAGTGCAGCGACTCATGGAGGCCCAGTGCAGGCTGTATTATCGCAACACAGCGAAACTTGGTCGATATGCCAATGCGTTAATGCGGAACCGATTTACGCTGAAAAAAAAATAGTTATAATTGTGGCCAACAGTTGCAAATCTGGCGATATATACAGTGTGTACCACAGTATGACATCCACGCCCTCATTTAATAAGCCACAACGTGAAGGAACAATTTGATTATTGAGAATAAAGACTTTGCGGTGTTAGTGAAACTGTTTAATGTGAACGGCAGCAGTTACAATGCTGCATTGAGGGGGCATCGCCAACTGAAATGTGTGAGGAGGGGCTTGATGTTATTAAATTGTTTAAAGAAGATAGTGAAAATTGAAAAAACAGAGCAAGCTTTGTGAGGCACCTGGAAGATGAAGATGTCCTACGCCGGTGGAAGTCACTGGCGAGGTTGTTGTTCTTGTAACTGACCATGCAGCACGTGCCCCAGATATTGCTAGTGCTCGTACAGGGTCACGAGAATTTTACATCCCCTGGTCAACAGTACGAAAAGATTTTCGGTCCATTTTACAATGGTATCCACACAAGTTCCAGACGGTGCAGCAACTGAAACCTCATCATCCGCAGCAACGTTCTGAATTTGCTATTTTGCTTCTGGTACGGATCGCAGTTGATGCCACGTAGCCGCGCAGTATTCTGTGCAGTAATGAGACATATTTTGCATTGCGGGGTGCAGTGAATACACAGAACTGCGCAATTTGAGGTACTGATAAACCGCATGTTGTTCACGAACAGCCATTGGATTCGCAGTATATGACTGTGTGGTGTGGAGTCACATGCATCTTCATTCTCAGTCGGTTCATCTTTGAAGAAAATACACACAGAGGGCCTGTCACGTGTACTGAAACGTCTGCACATTGTCGACACCTTCTTGTACAGAATTTGATTTCTTATTTGGAAGAACGGAACCGTGCGGAAACCACTGTTTTCATGCAAGGTGGGGCAACACCTCGCGTCGTTCGCCGAGTGAAAGGTCTGTTTAATGCAAACTTCCATGAACGTGTTATCTCCTGAGGTTTTCCATATGCATGGCCTGCAAGATCAACTGATCTGAATCTGTGTGACTTTTGGCTCTGGGGATACCTAAAAGAACGCGACTACCAGGGACACTTTCGGTCTTTATCTGATCTGGAGGCAAGTATACGGGAACACGTTGCTCGGATTCTACCGGAAGTGCTTCGAGCAACTGTTGATCACGTCGTTTTACGGATGCAGCATCTCGTCGACGTCTCCGGTGCTCACATTGAACAAATTACGTAAGCGGCGGTTAATAATAAAATCAACATTATGCCTTTCTCACTTGTTTGAGTCCTCCTGACCAGGTGGTGTTCCAAATCCATTACATATGGAAACATTTCTATACACCTTTCTTGCATTCACAGTGTCATATTTGCACCTGGTGGCCACAGTTGGAACTAATTGTTTTTTCCAGCGTAAATCAGTTCCGGGCTAACGCATTAGAATGTCTACCAAGTTTCGTAGCCGTACGACAATTACAGCACACACTAGAACTCCGTGGGTAGTTGCATTTTAATTTTAATCACTCGTTAGACGAGTGCGCTGAGGTGCTCACTAATTTGTCCGTTATTGTAAGCCAAAAAAGCTTTCAAGCCCGCAATGCAGCGTACTGTAGGGTCAAGTCAGTTTTACGGCATTTGTTGGAGTTATAATAACAGCTTCTGAAAACAGAAACTGTAAGGAGACTCTAGATTTGCCCCGCAAGTGTAGTTATGTCACTTACCAACTTTTGTTCAAATTTAACTTATAAGGACACACTTATCTAATGACTGAAAATTTATTGTTTCTGCTGACAGACTTCAAGTTCTTCTTCCAATCGATTTTTTAATCACCATTCCCCACGTCGTTCACCTCCGTAATTCAGTGATTAGCGTGACTGACTGCTATGCGGAGCACTGGTTTTTGATTCCTGGTGTTGATAGGGATTTTTGCTTGGTGGGAGGGCTGGAGCGGGGTGTACTCAGCTTCTCGATGACAACTGAGGAGTGATCTTCCAAAAAGATAATAATGTAATTATGATCTACTCAGTTGGTTATTCCATTTACATTTCTGTAAAAACATTCTCACAATAGCAGAGTGGTGTACTGCGCATTCGTATATGTGTTCAACAAGGCAACGACTTTGTTGCCACTGATGCGAGAACAGCTCAGCATAGCGTCGTAGCGGATCTCATCGACTGCGTTTAATGACGAGGTGCACGCCGGCCAATTTTTTCTCATTGAACCTGTCCTTACTGCTGTGTAACACAGTTATCATGTAATTAACACTTCTCGAAAAATAAACCCGAGACAGAATCGATCCTTACCGAATGTAAGGACAGAGGTAAAGAGAAAGGTGCGCATTACGGTTGTCAGCAGCGAGTACCATGACTGAATTGAGCATGTTCCTTTTCAAACAAGACACACAGAGCGTACCGCCAACGAACGAAAAAAAAAAGGAATAAGAAATGAAATGAAATGCACTTAATTTGCAACAGACCATCGGAGACCACGGTTTCTTTACGCCACAATACCTAGAAATAAACTCTGAAGAACCTTCGAAATTTTGTAGTTGGAGCTCGTAAAAAAATGTCACACATGGTTTCAGCAGAGAGTAAGGAGTCACTGTACTGATGCAATATTTAATCTACTGCGAAAAGTGTGTGAGCAATGGAACACTGCAAAGGACGCACGCTCGCCGCTTGCCACTACAGGAGTATATAAAATTCGTTGGAAACGCTGTCAAGTGTATGCAGAAACTACGAAAAAAAGCATTAACACGGTCTTCGTGGAACAACAGCAATTGTCGTCTGGGAAACACAAACCGTCAGTAGCATACCATGCACTGGGCCCAGGAAACCACCAAATTTGTTTCTTTGATAGTGTGGTTTTCTCAAGATGCAATCATTGCCATGCTAGAATGTACAGAGCAACCATAGAAATTCAAAAGCAGAAAAATAATTTTTACAGAGAAGAAGAAGGATTAAAATTAGACTAGTTGTGGTCCTTGGTGCTAAGCGAAGCAGAGAGCGCCAACTCTTCTCCACTACGAACACCGTAAGTACGTCGGTGCGACTTGAATGAATGAATGTGTGTGAAATCTTATGGGACTTAACGGCTAAGGTCATCAGTCCCTAAGCTTACACACTACTTAACCTAAATTATCCTAAGGACAAACACACACACACACACACACACCCATGCGCGAGGGAGGACTCGAACCTCCGCCGGGACCAGCCGCACAGTACATGACTGCAGCGCCTTGGACCGCTCAGCTAATCCCGCACGGCAGGTGCGACTTCTCTATCTGACATCGAACTGATTCCGTCACGATCCAACCATTGTAAGGAGAAGTCTAAACGCTTCGAATTACTGAGACTGTTTTCGTTTGACTTGCTATATGAGCCTTTATAGCCTGTGTCGATGTCTCAGACATTTGAAGATGAAACGTTTGGCTCAGGAATGTGCCTTTCACCAAGGTAGAATGCCCACGAAACAAAGTGGCGTAGCTATTTCATCATACAGGGTGATAAACTCGGTGCCAGAATGAGAAGCAGGGAGGAAAATATGCAAAAAGAATATGGAGGTTATACACTGATGGAAAAAATCGCAACACCAAAAAATAATTAACGTAGAGTAATGAAATTTCGGGAACACATTTGTCTAGGTAACATATTTAACTGATTAACATTGTAAAATCATAGGTTGATGTAAGCGCGAGATAATGCATTGCAAATGTGAAATGCTGGTACACTGATAACCAGTTTAGCCAGCGAAGAAGGTTAAATTTATTCCAATAAATATAATTGTGAACTGCCACGCGAGATTAGCCGAGCGGTGTAAGGTGCTGCAGTTATAGACTGTGCGGCTGCTCCCGGCGAAGGTGTTTATAGTTAGACCGGTAAATAATGGATATCATTGAATGATGCCAGAATGTTGAATGAAAGCATGCAAACGTGCATGCGTTTTGTTGTACAGATAACGGATGTCACTTTGTGGAATGGAGTTCCTTGCCTGTTGCATGTGGTCGGTCAGTACAATGACAGTTTATGCTGATTGTGGGTGACGCTGGATTTATCGTCAGATGACGTCCCATTATGAGTTCGATTGAAGACAGATCTGGTGATCGAGCAGGCCAAGGTAACATGTCAACACTATGTAGAGCATATTGCCTTACAGCAGCAGTAGGTGGACGAGCGTTATCCTGTTGGAAAACACCCCCTGGAATGCTGTTCATGAATGGCAGCACAACAGGTCGAATCACCAACTTGAAGTACAAATTTGCAGCCGTGACGCTTGGGATAAGCACGAGAGTGCTCCTGCTGTCAAACGAAATCACTCACAGGACCATAACTCCATGTGTAAGTCCAGTATATCTAGCATGTAGACAGGTTGGTTACAGATTCTCAACTGGCCTCATTCAAACCAACACACGGCCATCACTGGCACCGAGGTTGGACCATCTTTCACCAGAAAACACAATAGATAGCCATCCTGCCCTCGAATGAACTATCGCTTGACACCCCTGAAGTCGTAAACGGCTGTGTTTGGAGTCGATGGAACGCACGCTACAGGGGATCTGGCTCGGAGCTGTCGCTGAAGTAACCGATTTGTAACAGTTCGTTGTGTCACCGTGATGCCAACTGCTGCTCAAAATACTGCTGCAGATGCAGTCTGATGCGATAGAGTCATACGCCGAACTCGATACTTTCTCTCTCGATCGTGCCACGTGACAGTCTGAAATGCGGAGTTCTTGCGACTGTACATTCTCATGAACCCCGCTGACAGCAATCGTGCACAGTGGCTACATTCGTGCAAAGTCTTTCTGGAGTACCGCACAAAGAGCATCCAGCTTCTCGTACCACTATTAGACGACTCGTTCAAACTCAGTAAGGTGCTGATAATAGCGTCTTCGTCGTCTTAACGGCTTTCGTGACTAACATCGACTCACGACGATCGTTACAGCGTTTATTTAAAGCAAACACGATTTGCTTCCTCAGAATGTCGGTATTAGTGCCAGTCTTATTTGACTGGTACGAAGCTTGAATGGACATCATCTTTCAGATGTTGAAACACGTCTGCCAACTTTCGTTTACGTCGCACAACTCCATCTTGGTGTTGTGATTTTTTCCCTTCATTACAGTAGGTGCAAATTAGTATAGGGTAGTGTGCGGTGTCAGTTGTGCTGTTTAGCACACTTCTAGATGGTAAAGTCCGATCTCTGGTGACCTGGAGACGGTAAGCACCCCACATGTTAATGCAAATTAATGATTATGCCGCGCAAACGGAAACGTCTTACTTATCAAGCATGAAAATTAAGGTACCACACCACGCGCATGGATACGTTAATGAGAGGAGGGTTCGTTTGTATATTATGGTAACAAGTGACCATCATAGCAGTCAGGCTTATTAGAATAAGGATTAATGCATGGGTTTCTCACTGATACAGCTCAATGAATGTTTAATATCTGGCAACGGATTATAATCGGAGTATGTAACCTTGGCCCAGATGGATGGGCATTATAAAATCATAGTTACGAAAATAATTTGTGGATATGACCAACGACTGCGAGAGTGGTTAGTTGATTACGGAAAGAATATGGTAAAATAGTTACGAACACCAGAACGCTCACCAAAGTGCGTAATGAATGCAAATAACTGGCTGTGAAACGTTAAATCTGTACAACTGGCCCTTGAGGGAGTGAACTAACTTAGCGTTCACATCACATTCATATCAGCAACTATGTCCCATCTTATAAAACTCCCGTAGCGTGAATGCAGCACGCAGCGGCGGTAAGGCTGAAGACTCTGGTTTCAGCGCGCACTCTGTACTCATCAGTCAAGTGGAGACATCCTTCTACATGACTGCAACGCTTTTATGATTAGTCATCTGGCAATAAGTCTTCCATCTACTTGCAGCAAGCGCTTACTCCACTATCTCCTACCAGCAAGTGTCTTCAGTCTTACGTTCTCGAACTTGGCAGTTTCTGTCAGAGTACGAATCTCACCAGCCAATCGAAGTAGAAATTGCGAGTTCTGTCAAGTGAAATTTTAGTAGTAGGGTTAAACAAATTCCTACTCTTGAGGGTTCCATTACCATTAACCAGTAGTGTTGTGCTGTGAGGAAGGCAGGAGACTTCTCCCACTCCATGGTGCAGTTCTGCAGCTGTCAAGAGAGCGCCCGCACAGACAAGCATAAAAAAGCAAGCGCTGTCCGTAAAATGACACTATGAACCAATAGCAATGCTTGTTTTAGAAATTTAAACAGAACGTTACTCCGTAATATAGCCGTTGAGGCAAACGGCGGTTCTCACGCTCGGCTCTGGAAAGCGACACCTGGCTAGATTTTTTACCCTTCTAAAAGGATTCTTCGAACAATGCTGTGTTTTCGGAAGGGTGTTTCGTCCACTGCCAAGAGTGTGGGTGAGGGAAGTGAACGCTGTGTTGGTTACCTGGGCTGAAACTCAGCCTTGGACGCTGAACATTTGTATGATCCAACCTGCTCCCAAAAACAATACCATCCAGCTCGGAGGCTCTCAATCTAGCAGTCCCTCAGCGTAAAATGAGAAATGAAAGTAAGGCAATAAACAGGGCAATGAGTGATGTTATTGCATGTGGTCTGCAGTTCCAAAGTAGGAGAATGACTACATCGATCAAAGGGATGAACGTATAATATTCTGAAATATATTGCGTAACAGCTTAAGACAAAACTGCACTTAACAGTAGGAGCTGAAGGATGGTCACAAGTCAGCCGAAAAATCTTTGAGTAGAAGTCCATTTTAAGTTTTACAGGTTGCTCGTTTTAGTGAGAAGTTAATTGTGAAATTAACTAGAATTAAAAATGCTCCCATCAGACCACAAAAAAGCCGAGAGTTAGGGATGTAAAAGAACGATATTAAACAATAAAAAAATGTGTGTGAAATCTTATGTGACTTAATTACTAAGGTCAACCTAAATTATCCTAGGGACAACACACACATCCATGCCCGAGGGAGGACTCGAACCTCCGCCGGGACCAGCCGCACAGTCCATGACTGCAGCGCCTTAGATATTAAACAATATATACCATCAAATGACTGAAGAGCATACATGTAATAGCTAGAAAAGTGTTTCTGGGAGGATAAAATTTTTGAGGCTGGATTTGTTCCTGGAGGGATGACATCATGTATCATGTTACTTTACTTGACACGATGCATTATATGCATGACATGGGTACTAATACTAATAAGTAAAAAAAGGGCGAATATGTAAAGATGTTTTGATTTAAATGTGTTTGAAGTTGCCATATAAGTCGAAAAACTAGTTCCCTTCTTTTACATCCCTAACTCTGTAAAAGAAGGGAACTAGTTTTTCGACTAATATTTTTCGACTTATATGGCAACTTCAAACACATTTAAATCAAAACATCTTTACATATTCGCCCTTTTTTTACTTCTTAGTATTAGTACCCATGTCATGCATATAATGCATCGTGTCAAATAAAGTAACATGATACATGATGTCATCCCTCCAGGAACAAATCCAGCCTCAAAAATTTTATCCTCCCAGAAACACTTTTCTAGCTATTACATGTATGCTCTTCAGTCATTTGATGGTATATATTGTTTAATATCTAAGGCGCTGCAGTCATGGACTGTGCGGCTGGTCCCGGCGGAGGTTCGAGTCCTCCCTCGGGCATGGATGTGTGTGTTTGTCCTTAGGATAATTTAGGTTAAGTAGTGTGTAAGCTTAGGGACTGATGACCTTAGTAATTAAGTCTCATAAGATTTCACACACATTTTTTTATTGTTTAATATTGATGGCGAATCTTCTGGGCCGGCCGTTGTGGCCGAGCGGTTCTTGGCGCTTCAGTCTGGAATTGCGCGGCCGCTACGGTGGCAGGTTGGAATCCTGCCTCGGGCATGGATGTGTGTGGTGTCCTTAGGTTAGTTAGGTTTACGTAGTTCTAAGTTCTAGGGGAGTGGTGACCTCAGAGGTTAAGTCCCATAGTGCTCATAGTCACTTGAACCATTTTTGAATCTTGTGGATTTTGGGTACGGGAGCAGCCTACAAGTCACTTTAGGTCGTTTCTGCGAATTCAGTTCATAAGAGAGTGATTTTTATGTGCTATATTTACCTCTGCTTCAAACCCTCGTATCTCGACAGCGGTTTGAGATTATTGGATAAAAAAAATGTCGTTTTGACTTTATCCATTTATCTGTCTTATTGCAAACTTTGAAACAGTTTCTACAAGATCAAAGCACAGAAGTTGCGCGCTTCAAAACCTCCAAGAAAAACGTCTTTTCTTAGTTTTCTCTTGCACGTATTTGCGTATAAAATACGAAAGGTGCACATACAAATGATACCATTTTCTCAGCATTAATTTCAGCCCAATTAACATCTTTTGCAAAAGAAATTAATTGCTATGTACAATTCGCCCACTCCGGTTCATCAATCATACTCTGCTTAATACGCTGTAACGTAGCTACAGTAGGACAGATATTGGCATAGCTATACGAATGACAACTGGTCTGGGCTAAACCAAAACATTTTTAGCCCATGTTCGTAGCTCAAATAAGAAAGAATCGGGCATCTTGACCCTTCGCCCCCCCCCTCCCAAAAAAAGACATTTCTGCATGGGACCTTCTCAAATATAGCGCTTTAAAGTGCAAAGGTGACATACTGAAGAGTTCGCCAAAGTCATAAGACACTGAAGGTAGTGATGGACGTCGTAATGACACGGAAGAAGGCAGATGCACGTCCAACTCGTGTGCTGTGGCCCAGCGGGTACTATTTTCAATTGCGCGAGGCGACAGTCTGGCGCCGCCGGTAACCGGCGCCCGCCGCGCACAGAGAGATGAGGTAATATCTAAGAAATGTAGCGAGATGCGCAGGAAATGAAGCCGCCCACGGTGGGCCGGGCCCCCGCCGCGACGCCAATAAGAAACGCCGCGGGCCGCCTCCTGATGCGTCAAACGAGTCACAACCGCTCACAATTTCACCTCGTTAGCGTCCGTAAATTCTTCCCGCGCATACTAGTCAATCTGGCTGTCTCCATTTATTCAGCTTCGGCTGTGCAAAAGTAGTTTAAGATACTGTTTTGTATGGTCTGATGCGGAGTTCAGTTTTTGTAGAAATAGCTGAATGGCAGGAGGTCTGCTGCCGTGGACCATCTATCATCAAATGAAATGAGTTTCTTTACTGTCTAAATAATTTTAACTGCCTTGAGCATGAAAATTTTTTACGATTTTTTTATAGTTTGTATTTCAAAATATACTAGACTTTTAAGTCGTTTTTGATAACACTTCTACGTAATTTCATTTCACTTACTGATTATTGCGATGTTGCAACAGATAGACTATTACACTGAAGAGCCAAAAAGCTGATACATCTGCCTAATATCATGTAGGGCCCCCTCGAGCACGCAGAAGTGCTGCAGCATGACGTGGCGTGGACTCGACTGATGTCAAAGTACTGCTGGAGGGAACTGACACCGTGAATCCTGCACGGCTGTCTTTAAATCTGTAACAGTACGACAGGGTGGAGATCTCTTCTGAACAGCACGTTGCAAAGCATCCCACATATGCTCAATAATTTTCATATCTGGGGTATTTGGTAGCCTGCGGTAGTCTTTAAACTCAGAAGAGTGTTTGTGGAGTCACTCTGTAGCAATTCTGGACGTGTGGGTGTCGCATTCTCCTGCTGGGATTTCCCAACTCCATCGGAATGCACAATGGATATGAAAGGATGCAGGTGATTAGACAGGATGCTTACGTGTCACTTGTCAGAATCATATATAGACGTATCAGGGGTCCCATATCACTCCAACTGCACTCGCCCCACACCATTACAGAGCCTCTACCAGCTTGGACATCCCCTGCTGACACGCAGGTTCCATGGATACACGAGGTTGTCTCCATACCCGTACACGTCCATCCGCTCAATTCAATTTAAAACAAACTCGCGCTACCAGGCTACAAGTTTTCGGTCATCAGCATCAAAGTCGGTATTGACGGGCCCACGCGAGGAGTAAAATTTTGTGTCGTGCATTCATCAAGGATACACGAGTGGACCTTCGGCTCCGAAAGCCCATATCGATGATGGATCGTTGAATGGTCCGCACGCTGACGCTTGTTGATGGCCCAGCATTGAAATCTGCAGCAGTTTTCGGAAGGGTTGCACTTCTGTCACGTTTAACTATTCTCTTCAGTCGTCCTAGGTCCCGTTTTTGCAGCATCTCTTTCTGGCCGCAGCGATGTAGGAGATATGATGTTTTACCGGATTCCAGGTATTCACGGTACACTCGTGAAATGGGCGTACGAGAAAATCCTCACTTTATCGCTACCTCGTAGATGCTGTGTCCTATCGCTCGTGCACCGCCTATAACACCACGTTCAAACTCACTTCAATCTTGACAACCTGACATTGTAGCAGCGGTAACTGATCTAACAACTGCCCGAGACACTTGTTGTCTTATATAGGCGTTGCCGACTGCGCGCCGTATTCTGCATGTTTACATATCTCTGAATACGCACGTCTATACCAGTTTCTTTGGCGCTTCACTGTAAATGCAGAATAGGAAAGATTTCCTCGACTGCAACACTTTCAGATACTATGATACTATGAACCGGCAGTATACCCGTGGACAGTTCTAGCAATAGATTGTTTGTTTCTAGGTACTTGACCCTGTTGTACATTGGAAGACGTTTTCATATTTGGAAAAACCTTGCTTTTCTGGAGTATTTTTTACAATTTCAGAGAGATAGGCTGCAGCACACCGAAGTTAATGCTGTCATTTACAAATGGAATAAAGTGATACATAAAACTTCTATTACAAACTGGCTAGAGACAAAGGTCTAAAAAGTTTCTAAGCACTCTCGTCTAATGAAACTGCAAGAGTGGTCATTTGCATATCGTTCCTTATTTATCATACACTGAGTCATGATATACATCGATCATGATAATGAGATACTTGTAGTTCATATTGACGAGAGATGATATTTTTACACTAACGTCAACATGTAGGATGAATGGCGGAATAATAATACTGTCTGGCTGGCAGTAATACGTAGAAGACCATAGTGTACTTCAAATTGGATGCTAAATCCGTCATTTATTAACAATTATGAAGAAAATAATTCTCTCAGAGTTCAACCTTGGAAAAAGAACGAAAGAAGTAAATGATTAAGCTCATCAGCTAGTTCATGTTAAAGCACTATGTGGGTCACAGTGTTGTTGAATGTTCCACGGTGATAAATGAAACTTTCGGGATGTTAAAAGCAGAGTGTGCTATCTAAAGATTAGTATCACCGTATGCGACCTGTACAACACCTAAAAAATACGCCTCCTTCGAGCTGTGCGCACTATGCCATATTTGCGTGCAATTAAGGTGACCGCCAATTAAACAAGCGGAGTGTAAATCTTCTAAGTAATATTATGGATGTAGTTCGTTTACGTAAACTTTTCGCACGGTAATGTTATTTGGTCATCTGAGACTGAACTTAACCCTTAGAAGCAAATAGTTAAACGTACAGGGTGTTTCAAAAATGACCGGTATATTTGAAACGGCAATAAAAACTAAACGAGCAGCGATATAAATACACCGTTTGTTGCAATATGCTTGGGACAACAGTACATTTTCAGGCAGACAAACTTTCGAAATTACAGTAGTTTCAATTTTCAACAAAAGATGGCGCTGCGGTCTGGGAAACTCTATAGTACTATGTTTTCCACATATCCACCATGCGTAGCAATAATATGGCGTAGTCTCTGAATGAAATTACCCGAAACCTTTGACAACGTGTCTGGCGGAATGGCTTCACATGCAGATGAGATGTACTGCTTCAGCTGTTCAATTGTTTCTGGATTCTGGCGGTACACCTGGTCTTTCAAGTGTCCCCACAGAAAGAAGTCACAGGGGTTCATGTCTGGCGAGTAGGGAGGCCAATCCACGCCACCTCCTGTATGTTTCGGATAGCCCAAAGCAATCACACGATCATCGAAATATTCATTCAGGAAATTAATAAGACGTCGGCCGTGCGATGTGGCCAGGCGCCATCTTGCATAAACCACGAGGTGTTCGCAGTGTCGTCTAAGGCAGTTTGTACCGCCACAAATTCACGAAGAATGTCCAGATAGCGTGATGCAGTAATCGTTTCGGATCTGAAAAATGGGCCAATGATTCCTTTGGAAGAAATGGCGGCCCAGACCAGTACTTTTTGAGGATGCAGGGATGATGGGACTGCAACATGGGGCTTTTCGGTTCCCCATATGCGCCAGTTCTGTTTATTGACGAAGCCGTCCAGGTAAAAATAAGCTTCGTCAGTAAACCAAATGCTGCCCACATGCATATCGCCGTCATCAATCCTATGCACTATATCGTTAGCGAATGTCTCTCGTGCAGCAATAGTAGCGGCACTGAGGGGTTGCCGCGTTTGAATTTTGTATGGATAGAGGTGTAAACTCTGGCGCATGAGACGATACGTGGACGTTCGCGTCATTTGGACCGCAGCTGCAACATGGCGAACGGAAACCCGAGGCCGCTGTTGGATCACCTGCTGCACTAGCTGCGCGTTGCCCTCTGTGGTTGCCGTACGCGGTCGCCCTACCTTTCCAGCACGTTCATCCGTCACGTTCCCAGTCCGTTGAAATTTTTCAAACAGATCCTTTATTGTATCGCTTTTCGGTCCTTTGGTTACATTAAACCTCCGTTGAAAACTTCGTCTTGTTGCAACAACACTGTGTTCTAGGCGGTGGAATTCCAACACCAGAAAAATCCTCTGTTCTAAGGAATAAACCATGTTGTCTACAGCACACTTGCACGTTGTGAACAGCACACACTTACAGCAGAAAGACGACGTACAGAATGGCGCACCCACAGACTGCGTTGTCTTCTATATCTTTCGCATCACTTGCAGCGCCATCTGTTGTTGAAAATTGTAACTACTGTAATTTCGAAAGTTTGTCCGCCTGAAAATGTACTGTTGTCCCAAGCATATTGCAACAAACGGTGTATTTCTATCGCTGCTCGTTTAGTTTTTATTGCCGTTTCAAATATACCGATCATTTTTGAAACACCCTGTATTTATTGCTCATGAAATATTCATGCTTGAAAGAAAAAGGGAATTCTGAACAATCTGTATGTATTGTATTGTATGTGAACCGGAGACCTAAAAACGACTGAGAGGCTCCGTCCCCGCCGCAGCCGCAGTAGTCCACAGCCCCACGACGACTACCGCAGTCCACTTTACCCCTCCACCGCCCCGCACTGAACCCAGGGTTATTGTGCGTTTCGGCCCCCGGTGGACCCCCCAGGGAACGTCTCACGCCAGACGATTGTAACCCCTATGTTTGCATGGTAGAGTAATGGTAGTGTACGCGTACGTGGAGAACTTGTTTGCGCTGCAATCGCCGACATAGTGTAGCTGAGGGGGAGTAAGGGGAACCAGTCCGCATTCACCGAGGCAGATGGAAAACCGCCTAAAAACCATCCACAGACTGGCCGGCTCACCGGACCTCGACACAAATCCGCCGGGCGCTCCGGAAAGCCGTGCGTTAGACCGCTCGGCTAAATCTGTATGTGCTCCAATGAGTGTGACTGCTTCTCAATAGAATAAAAGGCTATTTACAAGAGGGAGAGGTTGAAATAGAGACATTCATCGGAGAAGTTATTCAGCACTTGAAAGGTTTGAATGAAGTCTTTAAACAGTTTTCCAATTGAACAGCAGATTTGATATCGAAATTAATTGTTAATTAGGAACGATTTTATTGTCCGTCTTCGACCATGTTAACAGAAGAATGCAAAACTTTCACTGAACTGACTTCTTTAAATTAGTGCTACCAGCGGAATTCACGTGCAGTTTAAAAGATGAGTATCCTCACTTGTCTCAAAAGGACGCGTTGGAAATTTTGCATTTTCAGCTATACGACCCAGTCACATAAATTTCACCACGGCCTATGTTCGACGTCAACGTGCAGTAACCATTCACAGACTGCAGGTGGCAGCATTAGTAGTGGTGGGTATACAAAACGTTGAGGGGGGGGGGGGGGGCGGCTGGGGACACGGTAAACATTGCAATAGTTGTCGAAATGTGGAAACTTAGCGATTTATCTGACATCCAAAAGGAAGCGGTCACTG
Source organism: Schistocerca serialis cubense (assembly GCF_023864345.2). NCBI lineage: Eukaryota > Metazoa > Arthropoda > Insecta > Orthoptera > Acrididae > Schistocerca > Schistocerca serialis. The sequence goes on from NC_064639.1 coordinate 371,280,298, forward strand.
ACTTTTGGGTCAAGGGTGCAAAATTTTGCGAAAGGGCTGTAACCTCCGAACAGAAAAATTCCGAAACCTCCCAACAGTAAAAAATATAAGTATATGATTCACATTCAGCGTAACCTCCCAACAGATAAGTTCCGTAACCTACCAATAATGAAATGTGACTAATCTCTCAATAAAAAATTGTGGCTCACTTATAACCTTTCAATAATTGACTGTGAATTTAAACTGGTAAATTTTGGACGTCAGCAGTGCTGCGTCATGGCCCTGAAAGATCATTCTGAATAAACTGAAAATTCTTATCTCAATAAGGTCGCCGGATAACGCATATATATCTGCTCCTATATGAAATTTTTCTGGCACAGCCCAGTGCAATGCTGGCCGATAGATTTATCATGTATAAAGGAAACAACTCGTTTTTCTTTACAATAATGGGGATGACCGTGGATTGGAGAAAGTAGTAAATTCTTTAAATTGAGATGAATGATTGTCGAAAGTTAATTTCTATAAAAAAGATTATCATTAAGAGATTTTTTTAAAACATTTAATGGGACTTGATATTACAATGCTACATGTGCGCGAGGCTGCTTTTACCTTATATTATATCGCTCAGGCTCCACCATCGCTCCCCACAACCGGCCCAGCCAACACGATACACCAGACTGCTCGCTACTACTACTAAAACTGCTATACAGTTCCTACTGCAGTCAGCACTGCTCTCTGGTCTGAGATTCTCATATAGCTTACATATCGCAGGCAGCGCGTGACCATCTATCGAAATTACATCTGCTCGAGTGCGCTAGCAACAAATTCCTTAATCATGGACCTCTTACATGGTTACGTTTGTAAACTGTTCGCTTGCCGCCATGGTTAACGTACACCATGCAGGGGGAAAATGGTGCTATCCAAACCCGGCAACGAGGCAGCTGTGTTGCATCAAGAGCCATTGAAGACAAGGGTGAACAATGGGTGCAGAGAAGTGTACGGGTGAATAGACGTGTAACTGTTGAGCGACTGACGGCTCAGATCAACCAAGAAGCTACCAACAGTGTCTCCCGAACGGCCGCCCAGCGAACATTGCTGTGTATGGGCGTTCGCAGCAGGGGCCTGGTTCATGCACTCATACAGACTGCTATTTATCGGCGCCGAATGCTGGAATTTGCACACCAGTATCGCAAGTGGACGTCCGCTAACTGGCGACCGGTGGCCGTTACAGATGAATCATGTTTTATGCCCCATCGGACAGATGACCGTTGGCGTGTATGAGGCTGAACGTCTGCAAGTAAACAAAGAAGGAGCATTATGGTTGGGAATATTTTAGTGGCATCCCCTGGATAGTGTCGTCATTATGGAAGGCACAAAGTCTCAACATCTATCCTTAGGGACCATGACCACTCCTACATATAGTTCTTTTTCCTCAGCACGATGTAAACTACCAACAGGACAATGCAACGTGTCTCACAGTTCGCAGTGTACGTGAGTGGTTCGAAGAGAACCAGGATAAGTTTACTGTAAATCCCCGGCCACGAAACGCCTCAGATTTAAACCCAATCGAGAATCTGTGGTACCACTTCTATCGGGCTGTTCCTCAACCGAGAAACCCAGCGCAGGTGGCCACAGCAGTGGAGTGAACATGGCTCAAGTCCCTGTCAGTACCTACCAGTACCTCACTGACTGCCGGCCGCGGTGGCCGTGCGGTTTTAGGAGCTGCAGTCCGGAACCACGGGACTGCTACGGTCGCAGGTTCGAATCCTAACGCGGGCATGGATGTGTGTGATGTCCTTAGGTTGGTTAAGTTTAAGTAGTTTTAAGTTCTAGGGGACTGATGACCTCAGATGTTAGGTCCCATAGTGCTCAGAGCCATTTGAACCATTTTTTAACCTCACTGACTCTCTTCGCCGGCCGGTGTGGCCGAGCGGTTCTAAGCGCTTCAGTCTGGAACCGCGCGACCGCTACGGTTGCAGGTTCGAATCCTGCCTCGGGAATGGATGTGGGTGAAGTCCTTAGGTTAGTTAGATTTAAGTAGTTCTAAGTTCTAGGGGACTGATGACCTCAGATGTTAAGTCCCATAGTGCTCAGAGCCATTTGAACCATTTTTTGACTCACTTCCTGCAAGTCTTGCACTGAAAAAGTTGGTTATTCAGGCTTTTGACAGGTGGTGACAATGTTACTCGACAGTGTACGCATATGCGCGAAACACTGCTTTCAGCTCCTTACAGATGAACGACCCTGAAACGGTTCGCCCGCAGCTCGTGGTCGTGCGGTAGCGTTCTCGCTTCCCACGCCCGGGTTCCCGGGTTCGATTCCCGGCGGGGTCAGGGATTTTCTCTGCCTCGTGATGGCTGTGTGTTGTGTGATGTCCTTAGGTTAGTTAGGTTTAAGTAGTTCTAAGTTCTAGGGGACTGATGACCATAGATGTTAAGTCCCATAGTGCTCAGAGCCATTTGAACCATTTTTTGAAACGGTTCCACGTGCAGCATAAATAACCAACTTAGGCATCCCTCTACTAGGCTGTTCTATCAGTGTGGTGGACAATAGTTCACGAAGAACTTTGTCAGCGCTCGGTCCATCGCGGAGTATGCCTTGAGCGTGAGTCAGGAGCAGCTGAGAGCAGGATCCAGTGATAGCGCCGTCAGGCGTTATCTCTTCCGTACTTTGCTCTGTTTCCGCACTTGAGTCAGCCGGTTGCTTACTGTGTGAACTCCTAGACTGATCCGTTACGACATCCGCTGTTCAGGCGATTACCCATCGCGATGTAAATGTGCTCGTGAATATGTTAATGATGTTGGGATTACAGTTGGGGTTGCAGACATGACAAGGTAACTGTACTGAATGAAACTGAGTAGTGTCTGATAGAAATCAGCTACCTGGACTTAGTTTTGACTATCTTAATTTTTATTATATTAAGAACACTCTCTGGCGAAACGAGTGGTTGTGTGTCCCTGGATATTTACCAACTTTTAGTTTTGTAGCTGTGCTCCAATAATAATATGTACGAGGGTGAGTCAAACGAAAACCTTGAATTTGTAATTACGTTATCCTGTAAGTTGGTAAGTGTGCTACAAACAGCGTGCAGAATGGCCTGTAGGTGGCAGCATAGTGCACATGCACACATTCCGTCACAGAATCAGTATGAAGATGGCCGCCCCACTTGCGACTTGCACCAGGGAAGAACAGCGTTCTGTTATTCCGTTTTTGCGTAGTGAAGGTGCGAAACCTATTCAGATTCATCGACAAATGAAGGTTCAGTACGGTGATGTATGTCTGTCACAGCAGCAAGGCTACGAATGGAGTAGGAAGTCCGCAAATGGTGTGACTTCAGTGGAGGATGCTCCTCGTCCAGGTCAGGAACAACGAGTTGTGACTCCACAGAACACTGCAGCAGTTGAAGCCATAGTGAAGGAAAACGCCGAGTGACACTGAATGACGTTGCAGCATGTTTACAGATTAGACATGGGTCAGCAAAACCACATTGTGTATGATGTGCTTCAGTTTCACAAAGTGTCTGCAAGATGGGTGCCACGGCAGCTGACTCCTGAAATGAGAGAACGACGTGTTGATGCTTGTGAAGAACTTCTTCGGCACTTTGAACGAAAAGGTGATGGCTTCCTTGCAAGAATCGTTACTGGGGACGAAACGTGGGTTCACTTCCACCAACCGGAAACGAAGAGAGCGAGCAAGGAATGGCGCCATTCCTCATCACCAAAACCAAAGAAGTTTCGAACAGAACCATCAGCAGGGAAGGTTATGCTGACTCTCTTTTGGGACGAAAAAGGCTTCATTTTGGAGCATTACATGCCTAGAGGGACCACTGTCACCAGTGCATCATACACAGATCTCCTAAAAAATCATGTGCGGCCTGCAATCAAATCAAAGCGACGTGAATTACTGTGTGCAGGTGTCCTTTTGCAACATGACAATGCAAGGCCCCACACTGCCGGTACAACAGTTGCAACAATCACAGAACTGCGTTTTGAGTGTCTTTCGCATCCACTATACTCACCAGACCTTGCCCCAAGTGATTTCCATATGTTTTGACTACTCAAAGACGCAATGGGAGGAAAGAAGTTTCATTCTGATGAAGAGGTACGCCACGCGGTGCATGAGTGGTTGCGCGGACTACCAAAAGAATTTTTTTCTAAAGGAATTTACGCACTTTTTACGCACTGGAGGACTTGCATTGAGCATGGGGGAGATTATGTTGAAAAGTGATACAGCTTTGTACCACTTCTGCACAGTGAATGATATTTTAAAAAATATTTAAGGTTTTCATTTGACTCACCCTCATATGTACACAGGAGTAGAAGAAGTTTGTATTGATTTGGAATAAAATGGCAGCATCGGTTCAACTTTTATTTTAATTTTAATTACCGCGATCAATTTCGAGCCCCGAGGCCATTCTTCAGAGGTTATAGAGGAGCTCCAAACAATATGGAAACAAAGCGAGAAATGCGTGGTTGAACATCAATGCAGAAAGTGCCCAAGCCTGCAGATTGCACTGCTGTATTTGATCACATCTACATCTACATCTACATGACTACTCTGCAATTCACATTTAAGTGCTTAGCAGAGGGTTCATCGAACCACAATCATAGTATCTCTCTACCATTCCACTCCCGAACAGCGCGCGGGAAAAACGAACACCTAAACCTTTCTGTTCGAGCTCTGATTTCTCTTATTTTAGTTTGATGATCATTCCTACCTATGTAGGTTGGGCTCAACAAAATATTTTCGCATTCGGAAGAGAAAGTTGGTGACTGAAATTTCGTAAATAGATCTCGCCGCGACGAAAAACGTCTTTGCTTTAATGACTTCCATCCCAACTCGCGTATCATATCTGCCACACTCTCTCCCCTATTACGTGATAATACAAAACGAACTGCCCTTTTTTGCACCCTTTCGATGTCCTCCGTCAACCTCACCTGGTAAGGATCCCACACCGCGCAGCAATATTCTAACAGAGGACGAACGAGTGTAGTGTAAGCTGTCTCTTTAGTGGACTTGTTGCATCTTCTAAGTGTCCTGCCAATGAAACGCAACCTTTGACTCGCCTTCCCCACAATATTATCTATGTGGTCTTTCCAACTGAAGTTGTTCGTAATTTTGACACCCAGGTACTTAGTTGAATTGACAGCCTTGAGAATTGTACTATTTATCGAGTGATCGAATTCCAACGGATTTCTTTTGGAACTTATGTGGATCACCTCACACTTTTCGTTATTTAGCGTCAACTGCCACCTGCCAACCATACAGCAATCTTTTCTAAATCGCTTTGCAACTGATACTGGTCTTCAGATGACCTTACTAGACGGTAAATTACTGCATCATCTGCGAACAACCTAAGAGAACTGATCAGATTGCTACCCAGGTCATTTATATCGATCAGGAGCAGCAGAGGTCCCAGGACGCTTCCCTGGGGAACATCTGATGTCACTTCAGTTTTACTCGATGATTTGCCGTCTATTACTACGATTTGCGACCTTCCTGACAGGAAATCACGAATCCAGTCGCACAACTGAGACGATACCCCATAGGCCCGCAGCTTGATTAGAAGTCGCTTGTGAGGAACGGTGTCAACTGCCACCAGAAATACGGAATGAACCTGAGATCCCCTGTCGATAGCGGCCATTACTTCGTGCGAATAAAGAGCTAGCTGCGTTGCACAAGAACGATGTTTTCTGAAACCATGCTGATTACGTATCAATAGATCGTTCGCTTCGAGGTGATTCATAATGTTTGAATACAGTATTTGCTCCAAAACCCTACTGCAAACCGACGTCAATGATATAGGTCTGTAGTTCGATGGATTACTCCTACTACCCTTCTTAAACACTGGTGCGACCTGCGCAATTTTCCAATCTGTAGGTACAGAACTATCGGTGAGCGAGCGGTTGTATATGATTGCTAAGCAGGGAGCTATTGCATCAGCGTAATCTGAAAGGAACCTAATCGGTATACAATCTGGACCTGAAGACTTGCCCGTATCAAGCGATTTGAGTTGCTTCGCAACCCCTAAGGTATCTACTTCTAAGAAACTCATGCTAGCAGCTGTTCGTGTTTCAAATTCTGGAATATTCCATTCGTCTTCCCTGGTGAAGGAATTTCGGAAAACCGCGTTCAATAACTCCGCTTTAGCGGCACAGTCGTCGGTAACAGTACCAACGGCACTGCGCAGCGAAGGTATTGACTGCGTCTTGCCGCTCGTGTACTTTACGTACGACCAGAATTTCTTCGGATTTTCTACCAAATTTCGAGACAATGTTTCGTTGTGGAACCTATTACAGGCATCTCGCATTGAAGTACGTGCCAAATTTCGCGCGTCTGTAAATTTTAGCCAATCTTCGGGATTTCGCGTTCTTCTGAACTTCGCATGCTTTTTACGTTGCCTCTGCAACAGTGTTCGGACCCGTTTTGTGTACCATGGGGGATCAGTTCCATCTCTTAGCAGTTTGTGAGGTATGAATCTTGCAGTGTCCTTAGTAAATATCAAGTGTTTTTCGTGCTCAGAACAGTGTACTGTGTAGGGGTGAGTGCGTTATGTGTGAGCTACGTGACTTCGAAAGTGGGCAAATTGTTGGTGCTATTATGGTGGCTGCTTTCGTAGCCAAGGTAGCCGAAGCGTTCGGTGCTTCAGAAGGTACGTATCGAAGATTTATACCGCTTACAAGAAAAGCGGAAAATGACGCGCTAAGTCACACCGTGGACGAAAATGTGTGTTACGTGATCGTCAAGAACTGCCACTGAAGAGAACTGCGTCGAAAAATAAGAGGACTACAGCTGCAATAGTCAGTGCAGAACTGAATGTAGCACTCGCCAACCCTCTCAGCAACTAAAACGACCGGTAGACCCAGAAGAAGGCCGCTGCAACCGTGGCCGAAACGTTGGTTTTCTCGATCTCTAGTTTTATACAATATGAAGCGGCACCATAACCAGTAAACTTTTATGTCGGTAGAAGGCAGCTCCATAAGCTTGGAATTTCAGGGTGAGGTGGAACTCCAAAACCAGTCATCAGTGATGTAAACACGTGAACACGTGACACCGAAGCTGTAAGACCTCGACTGTGGAGCGATTGTAGAATATCATTTGGGCGGATGAGCCTCGTTGCACACTGGTTGCAACTTGTGGCAGAGATTACATCCCAAGAGTGAAACGTGGTGGGCGGGGTTGGGTATGATTTGGGGAGCCATATCGTGGTATTCTATGGTTCCCATACGTACTTTGCAATGTCGTATAGTTGCAAATTGTTCAAATGGCTCTGAGCACTATGGGACTTAACATCTGAGGTCATCAGTTCCATAGAACTTAGAACTACGTAAACCTAACGAACCTAAGGACATCACACACATCCATGCCCGAGGCAGGATTCGAAGTTGCGACCGCAGGGGTTGCGCGGTTCCGGACTGAAGCTCCTAGAACCGCTCGGCCAGACCGGCCGGCCATATTATTGTCAAGGATTGTATTACCATTTTGGTTGCTCACGTCCAATCCATGGCATAATCATCTTGAGAATGAAGCTCTTTTGCTTTAACAGTATATATGTTTTTGAATGGCCCTTAGTAAAACATAATTTTGATTTTATCCCAAACATGTTTCACTGCAGTTGCGGCATCATCAGTGGGCGTTTAATTATTTTTATTTGTTTTAGTGGCTGTTAACAGCCATAAAAATAAAAGCTTTTATTTATTTTTATTTGTTTTAATGGCTGTTAACAGCCATAAAATAAAAGCCTACTGATGATGCCGCAACTGCAGTGAAACATATTTGGGATAAAAAACAAAATTGTGATTTGCTAAAGGTGGACTCCGTCCAAAATCATGGTACAATGTTTGTTCCCGAGTGATGATACCGTTTCCAAGAAGACAGGGCCCCTGTTCACACTTCATTCTCGAGAAATGGTTTTATGAGCAAGGGGCAGAATTATCATATCTCCCTGGGCCGCCGTAGCCAACAAACCTGAATATTATTGAGCCTTTTCGGTTACTTTCGGGAGACGTGTTCGTGATCATCTTTACCTTAAGTAGCCAATAGTCTGTAGGAAGAATGATATAAGACTACATTAAAAAGCATGCGGGAGCTGTATTTTTCCTTTCCTAGACGACTGGAAGCTGTTTTGAAAGTTAACGGTTTTCCTACACTGTATCAGGAATGGTAATGTGTTCTGTTTTTGGTGTTTAAATATTTTTCTCCACCCTACGCATGTTAGCTGTCCTGAGGGAACACAGAAGGCAATTGGTGCAGTCATTTTATTTCAGATCCATACTGCAGCTGCGGCTCCATATGTTGCACAAAGCCTTATAATTTCAAAAAGAGTCCTCCACAAGACGCACGATCCCCTTTCTTTGAGTGTCCGCCACTGAGATTTGATGAAGGTCTCTGTATTCCAAAAAAATGGTCAAATGTGTGTGAAATCTTATGGTACTTACCTGCTAAGGTCATCAGTCCCTAAGCTTACACGCTACTTAACCTAAATTATCCTAAGGACAAACACGCACACCCATGCCCGAGGGAGGACTCGAACCTCCGCCGGGATCAGCCGCACAGTCCATGACTGCAGCCCCTTAGACCGCTCGGCTAAACCCGCGCGGCTCTGTATTCCTTACTTTATCAAACACAGAAGTCCATACACAACTGAAAGTCTCTTACTTGTAAGTTTACCGAGCGAGGTGGCGCAGTGGTTAGACACTGGACTCGCATTCGGGAGGACGACGGTTCAATCCCGCGTCCGGCCATCCTGATTTAGGTTTTCCGTGATTTCCCTAAATCACTCCAGGTAAATGCCGGGATGGTTCCTCTGAAAGGGCACGGCCGACTTCCTTCCCCATCCTTCCTCATCCTTCCCTAATCCGATGAGACCGATGACCACGCTGTCTGGTCTCCTTCCCCAAAAACAACCAATCAACTTGTAAGTTTTCATTTACTTATATATGATTTGGAGAAACGATCAAGAACACAGTGGGAATTTCTCGTAAGCTATCTCTTTCGCACGTAAGATCTGAGAGTTCTATCGGTGAACTTTAACGTGAAATTTGTCTTTTCAACAGTAAGATTTAGTCATCGTATTTCGCGGTGAAGAGTATCACCCAGACATTTGTCTAAAGTATGTGTGTCAACTAACAAGAAATAATCACATGCTTTACGTTTACTTATGGTCAGCAGGCTAAATTTGCTTGTATTTAAGAACTGATAACGCTCTCGTAACCGTTACCACTGAAAACAGCGAAGACTTGCGGCGGGGTGGGGGTGGGGATGGGGGAGAGATATATATATTGAATAGAACGTACAGGCAACTTAACACAGAATATGGCTTAATCAAAGATGAGAACTATGAATACCATTTAGGAACACGAAGAATATAAACATTTTGAAAGACATAGTAGTCCAACGTGTGCAGATATTTTGTGCTTTCTGCAGGTACGATATGCCACCAGCCACGTTTTGATTCTGACAAGATTTATTTTCTGTACCTTGACTAGTATTCAAGCCACGTAGGCTCATCATCTGAAGGAGGTGTTACAGGAACATTATCTAGACCATGTGCAGCTAGACGCTGTAGTCATGAAAATAACGTACTTCAACACCTCCATCTGATGATGAGCCTGCAATAGTTTGAAAACCAGTGAAAGGTACGGAAAACAAATCCTGTCAGGTTCTAAAAGCGACTCGTTGTATACCATACTTGCATTAATCGCCAGTTTTTAATCACAGTTACAGTTCGTCGTTCACACTGAATACAATAACAATTATTACTATCATTTTGTGTGGCTCACTGGCCTGGTGCAAGCCTTTCTATTGGGCACCATTTCGGCGGCTGGCATGTCTCTAACCTACCACGGTTATACAACTGCGGAAAGGGGAACTACAGTTTAACGTGTAATCCTAACTATGTGTCGTTTGTGGCGACTCCTCACGTCGTGAGGTGAAGACTACGTTAAAACACAGACTGAAAAATCCACGGTACGACCGGAATTCGAACCCACGTCCTTTTTGGCTTAGAGTCAAACGCCTTCACCTCTAGACCACCAGGCTCATCCCACACTGAATAAGATGAATCTGAGTACATTCTTGTATGCAGCTATCTAGATCACATATTGCAGTCACAGCAAGGCCGCATCTGTATCAGTTTGACACAACCAAGGAAAACTTTTTCTTAACTAAAAAAAAAAAAAAAAAACTGGCATCAAATATTGCTCTAGAATTGAGACAGGCGTTCCTGAAACTTTATTTCCAAAGCACAGAGTTGTACGGAATTTTAACGTGGGGAGATTGAGAACTAAGGAGAATCGAACCTCTCTCGTCACCAATATGAGTCGTCTTAACAAGGAGCAAAATAGCTCGCTGTTTGCACAGCACGACGTCATTGGCAAAGCGAAGGGGTTTATAGTGAGTTTTATTAATATGTAATGATTTACTCCTTCTTCATTTCCACCTGTTAAGGATCTGAAATCTTTCTCAACGACTCTTGAGAATAGCTTTGGTGACGAGGAATCTTCTTGACTGACTATTATGTATGTCCTGAAATTTCTCACTAAAGTGACGAATGTAAGATATTATTAATATAATATCGACTGCCGCTGCAAAATACGAATATTTGCTTACAGCCTTATAGAAATAGTATGGAGCATAAAAAATTTCCGAAGTGTTATCTGTCATAACTATGGACGTCGTTCGGTAATTCGGTAAGGAAATTGTTTAACCTTAAAAAAAAGAAAAAATATGGAGATGGATCTCATGGGCGCCGAGTGCTTGGATAAGCCAATATGTCTGTTACGCGAGGAAATTAACGAAGGACATTACGTCAGTTTTAAAACAGTGTTCTCTTAAGCGAATGATGGTTGTTTCTATTCAAACACAGTTCATGTAAAATGAAGGAAATTTATGTGAGACAGATCGCAGCTCTGCAAGCAGCGTAGCTACCGCACCTGCCTATTGTGTGTACATATCAGCAAGCATCACGTAACACGAGGTCTGAAACGGCAACGCCTAATGAACAAGTGTTGTAGAGATGTACGTAAGTCTACCTGCTGATACCTCAAGAGCTGGTCTCTCACATCGAACAGAGAACCAAAGATTTTAGTGCTGTATAGCTAGTAGATAAGATTAAATGTTACCCATTTTGTGCAAAATAAATTTTAATGTTGTGTGTAACCAACATGTTTCACCTAATTGCAATGCGCGGCTTTAGGAGTTTTTAAAAAAGATGAAAGAGCCACTTGTTTACTTAACGAAAAATATTTTTAATACTTCGTGTAAGCGGTCGTAGAAAGCTGAAAGATATTTGTAGAATTTAAGTGCAAGTACAGTCGCTGAATTTGATTTCATTTTCTAGTAAATGATGTCGGTCTACATTGGATCTTTTTCAGGATACCTGTTTCACAAAGGAATTAACATTACAGAAAGTATTTACACATTATGTATCGGACAACGTGTATACACTTTTTTATTGTTTTTCCTTTATCATATAGGTAGCATGAAGATAATGTAATATACAGGGAAATCTTTCATTTAATAATAAATAAAAAACGAATGCACATGCTGTATAGGGTAAGGTGGGGTAAATCCGACCGGGTGGGTAAACCCGACCGCCCTCTATTTGTGAGAAACGGCAAAGCGGAGCGATTTCGCATTGGTGTTACCCTATAGAGCATTCGAAACAACGAATATGTCACCTTGACAGCTTTGCCGCATTTCCACATTTAGACACTCAAAAGACAACAAGTGTGTTTTCAATTGTTTCAATTTAATTTTGGTGCATACTGCATCGCTAGATTTACCTTATTAAATGAAACGTTCGCAAAACAAATTGTAAGTGATTTTGTATGCATTTACTGAGCTATTTGTGTATGTATCGTTTTTGTTGGAAATTTCGTGTAAATTGTTTCTATGTGTGTTAAATGAAATTGGCATGGTGGGGTAAATTCGATCGCTAAATAGTGGGGTAAATCCGACCGCATATTTTTTATCGTTCATATGTACAGAATTATTTATTTACGGAAACAAAGTGAATTTTTGTTTCTTTTTAGGAAAATGGTAAGAAATTGCAAACGAAAAACGACAAAATGTAATCAAAACGATACTCGCCGAGCAGTTGCTGCAATGTAAATGAGAATGTCTTTACGAGATGTCGCTCGTGAGTTAAACATCTCGAGATCGACATTGCTGTTGCACCGCCGTGCAATGAAATCAAATTTTTTTCAATTAAAATTTACGTTCATTTAACTTTCAGTTCGTTTAGTACTCTAAACATCGTTATTTTTTGAATATATTTTGTTCATTTATGTAAAAAAACATATTGATTATAATTATTTCACAAAAAAACCGTTCATTTAGAACTATTTCTGTGCAAAATTAGCCATACATTTAGGGGGTCGCCGAGCGGTTGTAGGCGTTACAGTCTGGAACCGCGCGACCACTATGGATGTGTGTGATGTCCTTAGGTTAGTTAGGTTTAAGTAGTTCTAAGTTCTAGGGGACTGATCACCTTAGAAATTAAGTCCCATAGTGCTCAGAGCCATTTGAACCATTTTTGAAATAGGGGGTCGGATTTACCCAACCATTTTTGCAAATGGCAAAATGGACATTTAAAATGCGGATATCTCAAAAACTATTGATGGTATAACAAATGTATTTTGCAAACAGCTGCTTCTTTATATTACCTATAAATTAACGTATATAACTTTAAGATACGACCTCTGATAAGCGTTTTATAGCCACAAGAAATTACCAGGTCGGAGTTACCCCACCTTACTGTAGTCTATGTTTTCATGCCAACACTTTTAGTTCATTTACCTGACATTCTAACTATAGAGAAGCGCTATGTTATTTCAATGAATTTTTTAAAATAAAAGACAGTGTAGCTAATGGTTTCAATTTAACGATTATAGAACAGTACATACGAAAATATGCACAGCATTGTCTTAGATAAGAGAAAATTGGGTCAGTTGGTTGTTAACAGCGGAAGGTAATGTCAGCTGTTAAACAAATACGGGGCACACGAGAAACACGGGCCCCAGAACGAACTTATGACGTCAAAGTAGTCGGCTTGTCTTCCACACTTCACCAACAATCGGCTCTGTGCAGGGCCCACGGGAAATCAATGTGTGATTGAAAAGGTACCTACTAAAGGTCTTAACTTTGTCGGCTTGTTATGGAGAGCTAGCGTGCACTTAAATGCTCAGTCAAGAAATCTTAAACTCGTCTGAAATACTTACTATCTCTCCGATTGGCACCCGTAAGATTTGCAGTGTCACGTGCTGTGACGTACGCGCCACGGTCTGTCTTTCTCGTGGGAATCTACTGTCAGACAAATGACGCAAAGACGCAAGAGAAATATTACAATAGAAACAGACCTTCGAACTAAAATGTGGAAGCTGGTTGGTGTGGCCGAGCGGTTCTAGGCGCTTCAGTCTGGAACCGCCCGACTGCTACGGTCGCAGGTTCGAATCCTGCCTCGGGCATGGATGTGTGTGATGTCCTTAGGTTAGTTAGGTTTAAGCAGTTCTAAGTTCTAGGAGACTGATGACCTCAAATGTTAAGTCCCATAGTGCTCAGAGCCATTTGAACCACTTTTTAAAATGTGTAACAGGAGTAAATCGTAAGTACAGAAAAGCACTGTTGTCGGGCCTTCAAAGTGAGATGTACAATAGCCTTGTTGTCTGGTGTCAGCGACAGTCAAACTTTCCATGAGGTGCTCATAAACAAATTGACCGATGCTAAGTGCCATGGCTCATAGGCGAAGAAAGCGCCAGGAAGTGGCAGCACAGTATACTACTGTCTCAAGTAGTATGATATATACAACTTGAAATTGTATTATTATACTGTACTACGACCTCCTGGCGCTTTCAAGTATTTTATTACACATCATACTATTTGAAACTGTTCCGCTGCCTTTCAGACCTGAAAATGACCGGCAATAGTCGAAACTAGTTATCAAATTTTCCTGTATGCATTCTTGGTAAGTAAAGATTTTATAAAAAAAAGAAAAAAAGATCAACATTAATGGAACTTTCCGTTTGTCTTGGAATTTAAGTCATTTGATACTGCAGAATTGTAATCCAGCACTTACTTATTTTGTCTACCAACAATTTGCTCTTATGTAAGAATTTCGGGACTCAGACCTTTCATAACTTCTTAATATCTCAGTTAATCTAGAAGCAAGGGTAATTGGAGTGCACAATAAGGTGACATATACGGCTGGCACAAAGAAGTTTGAGGCCAGTAATGATTACATAAGAGACTATGCACACACACAAATCATAGGAGACACTGAAGTAAGAGCTAAATCACAGCGTTGTACTTGTAAATAACTTGAATGTTAAGGTAAGCTAAAAGTGCTGCCATGAGATACCATGGGCCTATCTCAAAACAAAACATTCATTGTCAGCAAACACTTGTCACTTTTATTCCTTTGCAAAGCGTTGAAGCCGTCTTGTACAATTAGTGTAAGTCTTTTGGTTTAACATAACCATAAAGTTTTAGTTGTGTAAAATACGAGTAATGTTATTTTTATCTACAAAAAACAGCTTTGAAGCAGCAACTGATGTAGAAAGGCTGCAAGTATCAGCAGTACAAAGAATTTAAATTTGCTCCACGTCAGCAGTTCTTCGTTCACCATAGTCTACACCAGTATTTTAAAGTTATCCTAACAGAATATAGTGGAAGATTTAGCACTATAGCATATATTATTTGGTACACTACTATATGTCGAATAAACAGCTGAGTAGAACATTTCTCAAAAGCTGTTCGTTTTTTAGTTTCGAAGTTTCATCCATTATTTAAAAATAGCCCATTGGGATATATTAACATCTAAATCAAGTTCTTCCTTTATCTTATTGAAGTCCTTCGTTTTTAATTGTCTCGTACCTTGCTGAGACGTGGTTGACTGGGAACTATATAACTAAGAAATGAATGTTGGTTATATGAGAGCAGCTTGAAAAATTCCGTTCACTTCGGTCACGAGTTGGAACATTGGCTTCATAACAACACGCTGGAAAATAAAAGCATAAGTAAAATAAGGGTAACGAAGTGTAGTTGAATTAAATAAAACAATGCAGAGAAATAACCTCACGTGGTAAAAAGTAGAAATGATGTAAAATACAGACTATCAATAGCAAGAAAAGACTAGGTAATTTGTCAACATCGAATAAACTTGTCTAGTTTAGAAAGTCAGTTGTTCAAAATGTTTGTCTGGCGAGTGGACGTCTATGAAATATGCAAAGGGCGTTCAATAAGCAACGTAACAAATTTTTTCCGGGCCAGTTTTGTGAAAAAATGCGGAATTTGTTGTAGGGCATCGCGGAAAATCCCCAGTTCAGCCCCTATAGTTTCATCAATATCCGACAGCTGACGGTCCTATAATATCTAACCTTCAAAACGGCGGCCTAACGGAGGTGTGTTCCACGGAGAGAACTGTCATTGTGTTTCTTTTGGCGGAAAACCGGAGCGTCGCAGATATTAATAATAGTCGCACAATCAGCTTAACAGCTCATGCATTCAAGTTGGTGACAGGAATGATATGTAGATGACTTCAAAAGAAAACTGAGGATGTGTCAGATGACGATCAGGTTAGCTTTAGGAAAGGTAAAGGCACCGGAGAGGCAATTCTGACGTTGCGGTTCATAATGGAAGCAAGACTGAAGAAAAATCAAGTTCATATGATTCGTTGACCTGAAAAAGCGTTCGACAATGTAAAATGGTTCAGGATGTTCGGAATCCTGAGAAAAACACTTATAAGCTACAGGAAGAGACGGGTAATATACAGTATGTACAAGTACCAAGATCGAACAATAAGAGTGGAAGAAGTGGACGGTTTAAAAATGGTGTAAGATGGGGATATAGTATTTCGCCCCTGTGTTCAATTTGTACGTCAAGGAAGCAAAGATGGAAATAAGAGAAAGGTTCAAGAGTGGAGTTAATGTTCAAGATAAAAGCATATCAATGTTCGATTCACTGATGACAGTACTATCTTCAGGGAAAGTGAAGAAGAATTATAGTATCAGTTGAACTGAACGAAAAGTTTAATGAGTACTGAATACGGACTGAAAGTAAATCGAAGAAAGACGAAAATAACGAGAAATGAGAACAGCGATTAACTTAACACGAGAATGGGCAATCACGAAGTAGATGGAGTTAAGGAATTCTGCAACCTAGGCAGCAAGAAACCCATAATGGACGGAGTAAGGAGGACATAAAAAGCAGACTAGAACTCGCATTTCTGGCCAAGAGAAGTCTACTAGTATCAGACAGAAGGCTTAATTTGAGGAAGAAATTTGTGGGAATGCACGTTTTGGGCACGGGATCGTATGATAAAGAAACATGGACCGTGGGTAGAAAGCCGGAACAGAAGAGAATCAAAGCATTTGAGATGTGGCGCTACGGAAGAATGTTGAAGATTAGTTGGATTGATAAGGTAAGGAATGAGGAGGTTCTGCACAGAATCGAAGTGGAAAGGAATACATAAGAACACTGACAGGAAAAAGGAACAGGCGGACTGGATATCTATTAACACACCAGGGAATAACTTCGATGGTACAAGAGGGAGCTGTAGAAGATAAAAACTGTAAAGGAAGACAGAGATTCGGATACGTCCAGCAGATAATACACTACTGGCCATTAATATTGCTACACCACGAAGATTACGTGCTACAGACGAGAAATTTAACCGACTAGAAGAAGATGCTGTAATATGCAAATGATTAGCTTTTCAGAGCATTCACAGAAGGTTGGCGCCGGCGGGGACACCTGCAACGTGCTGACATATGGAATCGGTGGGTTCAGGAGGGTGATACGGAACGCCGTGCTGGATCCCAACGGCTTCGTATCACTAACAGTCGAGATGACAGGCATCTTATCCGCATGGCTGTAACGGATCGTGCAGCCACGTCTCGATCCCTGAGTCAACAGATGGGACAAGACAATAACCATCTGCACGAACACTTCGACGACGTTTGCAGCAGCATGGACTATCAGCTCGGAGACCATGGCAGCGGTTACCCTTGACGCTGCATCACAGACAGGAGCGCCTGCGATGGTGTACTCAACGACGAACCTGGGTGCACGAATGGCAAAACGTCATTTTTTCGGATGAATCCAGTTTCTGTTTACAGCATCATGATGGTCGCATCCGTGTTTGGTGACATCGCGGTGAACGCACATTGGAAGCGTGAATTCGTCACCGTCATACTGGCGTATCACCCGACGTGTTGGTATGGGGTGCCATTGGTTACACGTCTCGGTCACTTCTTGTTCGCATTGACGGCACTTTGAACAGTGGACGTTACATTTCAGATGTGTTACGACCCGTGGCTCTACCCTTCATTCGATCCCTGCGAAACCCTACATTTCAGCAGGATAATGCTCGACCGCATGTTGCAGTTTCTACACGGGCCTTTCTGGATACAGAAAATGTTCGACTGCTGCCCTGGCCAGCACATTCTCCAGATCTTTCACCAATTGAAAATGTCTGGTCAATAGTGAACTAGCAACTGACTCGTCACAATACGCCAGTCACTATTCTTGATGAACTGTGGTATCGTGTTGAAGCCGCATGGGCAACTGTACCTGTACACGCCATCCAAGCTATGTTTGACTCAATGCCCAGGCGTATCGAGGGCGTTATTACGGCCAGAGGTGGTTGTTCTGTGTACTGATTTCTCAGATCTGTGCACCCAAATTGCGTGAAAATGTAATCACATGTCACTTATAGCATAATATATTGGTCCAATGAATACCCGTTTATCACCTGCATTTCTTCTTGGTGTAGCACTATTAATGGCCAGTAGCGTAATTGAGGACGTAGGTTGCACAGGAGTGGAATTCATGGCAGGCGTGTGAAACCAGATAGAAGACTGCGGTACCAATTACCATCAATTATAGTACACTATTTTGACAAATTATTGGCCTCCCTCATATCGTCTCTGTTTTAGAGCAATGTCTCATAAAGAATACTAGTACACTAACAAGAAAAGGAAAAAAAGCTTTAGAAATTTGACATTTCAGGAAGATTATGAGTATGAGTAGACCAGGTGGCGGTAACATATGAAGAGGTACTGCATTAAATTTGGGAGAAAATGTTTTTATGGTATACCTTGACTGACAGAAGGAATATGTTGGCAGGACATATCCCGAGGCATCAGGCAGGTTCGAGTGCACTTAGTTAACCGGAGATGAAGGTTATTGCATAAGATAGAATAGTGTGAAGAGTAGCATCAGCCCAGGCTTTGGACTGAAAACGATAACAACATGCTGGACCACGCGATAACAACCACCGATATTGAGAGTGAAACCCCAGAGGACGTAACGATTCCTTTCCAAACAGCAACCCCACGCAGAGAGCACGTTGCCATAAATCTCCGGAGGAAATAACGATAAGGCGGAGAGTTAGAGGACAGAAGAAGACCTTGTGGCCGTGGAAGGCGCGGCGGCCGTAAATGAGCGGCTGTGGTGAATAGCGAGCAGGCGAGGCGCGGGGACGCGGACGCCAGCCCGTGATGTACGGCGCGCCTGTTTGTGCTGCTCCCGCCACAAGGCCGCTTTGTTTGTGGAGCTGCCACGGCCTGGCAGTTATTGGCGACCACACTCGTTTCAATCAGCCGCCGAGCCGCCACGAGAGACTGCAAGAACCGCGCTACCTTTGGCAGTTGGGAGGTTCATTTGGTGCGGCGCTGCGGTCGGCATTTCGCGCATGCGCGATGAGTACCTGCATGTGGCTACCCACGGGGTACGCTAATGCCACTCGAATCTCGCGCAGAAATGACATTAAAATAAGTTATTACTCGTAATGACTACAACAGTCGATAAAGATCGACAAATGAATGACGATATACTGAATTTGGTAGTATTTCGATCTTCCCGTATTACAACTTGCGTGTTGTTGTAGTATGAACATACAGGGCAACAGCGATTTTGAACGTTTATCACAACCACATCTCTCTTAGTATGATTTGTTGTACTCAAATGGAAGTGAGTGGCACATTGGCGATAAAAACATTTAGGATATCCTTAGATTAATACTACACTACTGGCCATTAAAATTACTACACCAAGACGAAATGCAGATGATAAACGGGTATTCATTGGACAAGTATATTAGAACTGACATGTGATTACATTTTTACGCAATTTGGGTGCATAGATAGCGAGAAACCAGTACCCAGATAACCACCTCTGGCCGTAATAACGGCCTTGATACGCCTGGGCATTGAGTCAAACAGAGCTTGAATGGCGTGTACAGGTACAGCTGCCCATGCAGCTTCAACACGATACCACAGTTCATCAAGAGTAAAGACTGGCGTATTGTGACGAGCCAGTTGCTCGGTCACCATTGACCAGACGTTTTCAATTGGTGAGAGATTTGAAGTATGTACTGGCCAGGGCAGCAGTCGAACATTTTCTGTATCCAGCAAGGCCCGTACAGGGCCTGCAATATGCGGGCGTGTATTATCCTGCTGAAATGTAGGGTTTCGCAGGGATAGAATGAACGGTAGAGCCACGGGTCGTAACACATCTGAAATGTAACGTCCACTGTTCAATGTGCCGTCAATGCGAACAAGAGGTGAGCGAGACGTGTAACCAATGGTTGGTTGGTTGGTTGGTTTGGGGAAGGAGACCAGACAGCGTGGTCATCGGTCTCATCGGATTAGGGAAGGATGGGGAAGGAAGTCGGCCGTGCCCTTTCAGAGGAACCATCCCGGCATTTGCCTGGAGTGATTTAGGGAAATCACGGAAAACCTAAATCAGGATGGCCGGACGCGGGATTGAACCGTCGTCCTCCCGAATGCGAGTCCAGTGTCTAACCACTGCGCCACCTCGCTCGGTGTAACCAATGGCACCCCATAACATCACGCCGGGTGATACGCCAGTATGGCGATGACGAATACACGCTTCCAATGTGCGTTCACCACGATGTCGCCAAACACGGATGCGACCATCATGATGCTGTAAACAGAACCTCGATTCATCCGAAAAAATAGCGTTTTGCCATTCGTGCACCGAGATTCGTCGTTGAGTACACCATCGCAGGCGCTCCCGTTTGTTATGCAGCGTCAAAGGTAACCGCAGCCATGCTCTCCGAGCTGATAGTCCATGCTGCTGCAAACGTCGTCTAAATGTTCGTGCAGATGGATGCTGTCTTGCAAACGTCCTAATCTGTTGAATCAGGGATCGAGTTGTGGCTGCACGTTCCGTTACAGCCATGCGGATAAGATGCCTGTCATCTCGACTCCTAGTGATACAAGGCTGTTGGGATCCAGCACGGCGTTCCGTATTACTCTCCTGAACCCACTGATTCCATATTCTGCAAACAGTCATTGGATCTCGACCAACGCGAGCTGCAATGTCGCGATACGATAAACCGCAATCGCGATAGGCTACAATCCGACCTTTCTCAATGTCGGAAACGTGATGGCACGCATTTCTCTTCCTTAGACGAGGCATCACAACAACGTTTCACTGGGCAACGCCGGTCAACTGCTGTTTGTGTATGAGAAATCGGTTGGAAAGTTTCAGCACGTTGTAGGTGTCGCCACCGGCGCCAACCTTGTGTGAATGCTCTGAAAAGCTAATCATTTGCATATCACAGCATCTTCTTCCTATCGTTTAAGTTTCGCGTCTGTAGCACGTCATCTTGGTGGTTTAGCTATTTTAGTGGCCAGTAGTGTAATATTTTTCGGAGATGTATGTGTTCACTGTGGTCAGCTAGTTAGACACGTGAAGGTAAGGGGTCGAAAGACGTAGGTTTTTGTCTTGCTATATGCTAATATTTTATGCGATTCAGTGTCATTAATGTCATCACTGCCTATAGTCGATATCAACGTGCAATAACGCGGAAAACAGTACAGTCGTCCTAATGAGAAAAGGGAGCGATTTATCTGACGTACAAAAGCTTTCGGGTCAGGGCGTAAGTTAGTAAACCGATAGCGTGTGACTGTGGTTAAAATATTCCGTGCATGGCAGAATGACTCTATCCAAAATCGGCGCTGGGGCAACCGTGTTCCACCGCGGGCCATAGATGACGGGGGTGAACGACATCTGTGGAAATGACTACAGGCGAAAAGGCGTGCAACTGGTGAGCTATGACCACCCTGACGAAACAAGGGGCTGCCAACAGGATCTCCTGTACAACCCTTTAGCGAACGTTGCAGCGTATGGACCTTTGCAGCAGACCTCTTGTTAATGCACCCTCGATGACTGTTGTTGATCGACGATGAAAACTGGATTTGTACGCCAGTAACGCACCTGGACGTCCTCTGAGTGGCGACAGGTGGCTTTTTCAGATGAATTACGTTTCAGGTTCCATCTGACTCAAAGCATACACTCAGCAACAATCATGGTAGGTTTCCGGTCCAGAACAGAGAGCATTAAGGTCTGGGATATTTTCTTGGGATTCACTCGGTGTATAGTCATTCTGGAAGGTACAATGGATCAACATGAGTGTGCATCTACCCTATGGTAACATGTCCACCCCCAAAAGCAGTTTGTTTTTTCACGATGTCATCTACGACCAGGACAATGCAACGTGTCACACAGCTCGCAGTGTAACGCGTGGTTAGAAGAGCACCGGGATGAATTTATCGTACTCCTGTGACCACCAAACTCCGTGGATTAAAACCCAGTCGACAATCTGTGGGACCACTTCGGTAGGGCTGTTGGCGCCTTGGATCCTCAACCGAGAAACTTCGCTCGGCTGGCCACGGCATGGCTCCACATCACTATGGGTACCATCCAGAACCTCATTCACTCCATTCCTGCACTTCTCGCAGAGCTCCTCGCTGCCCAATGTGGTTATTCGGGCCTTGGAGAGGTGGACACATTACTGTGACTGCACAGTGTATTTTCATCTTCGTGTTTTTAACAGATTCTGTGGCTGATTCTACAACAGTTCTTATTTGCGTGAAATAGTGCCCTCTCTCTGGAATGAATTCCTCCGGTTTTGTGAGTTAAGACTGACTACAAAATGAAAGAAGAAATTTCTATGAGGGAAATGACTAGCAATGCCATTTGTATTCTTACTTTTCACGCCGGCCGAAGTGGCCGTGCGGTTAAAGGCGCTGCAGTCTGGAACCGCAAGACCGCTACGGTCGCAGGTTCGAATCCTGCCTCGGGCATGGATGTTTGTGATGTCCTTAGGTTAGTTAGGTTTAACTAGTTCTAAGTTCTAGGGGACTAATGACCTCAGCAGTTGAGTCCCATAGTGCTCAGAGCCATTTTTTTACTTTTCACAAATATTTGGCTGCTAATTTCCGTATATGTCGCAATGTCTGAGAGTGTGGTTGGATAGGAGCCTAAGAGCACAGCTTAAAGAGCTGTAAGTGAAACTGTGTCGACTGCTATCGGCATTTGTGGTTCAAGTTTAGTTTACCATTCACTGGGTAGATAACGCCCAGTTGAACTGTTCATGGTGGGAGAACCCTTCCCCCCCCCCCCCCCCCCCCCGCGGTATTTCTAAAGAAATAGATATAAAATCGAAGCATATGGCTACAGATAGGGAAACAGCAAATGAAATGCGTTTGACTGTCAAGAGGACAATGCGTGAAGCCTTAAGAGATTACCGTACCAGAATATTGTCGAAAGAACTCCCGTAAAACTCAAAGAAATTCTGGCCATAGTAAAAGTTGTAATGCCACACTTTCTAAGTGCCATTTTTTCACAAAACACATTTTGAGTGTAATCGTGTTCTCGGTACGTTGTTGTTTGTCCCTAGACTTGATCCAGGTCCCAAATCACGAAGGAAGTCTTTGTTCCAAGTTGTGCTTTCCTCTATAGGTTCAGAATATAAGAGATATGAGAACTGGTTTCTGTTGACTACTGTTCTACCAGTTAAACACTTTTTGCTGTATTTCTACACTTGCATTATCACAAATAAAACGTAGTGGCTCAGTATTAGTGGTACTTGGAGCAAATACTTTCTTCCTGCTATTTTGCCGAAAACTGCCATTTTTGAGATATTACTGTGTTGAAAATGGAAGTTGATTCGTGCAAGGAAAAAAATACCACTGCAAAGGAGAGTGATATTGATAATAGTGTCGGTGGCGTTGACGAAATTGCTGAAATTGAACAAAGATCGACTGGCAGATGAAATCCGTAGCAGAGTCTGTACAGAATTTGCTGCTGAATTAACCAGTATTTTCACCATCGTATTCCTTGAACATAAACTGTGAGTCCACTAATTGGAAGAATGCACTGGACCCACCCATCTACAAGAAGGGTAGCAGAAGTGATCCACAGAACTATCGACCAGTATCTCTGACATCTATCCGTTGAGTTCAAGCGTTATGAGGAGTCTCTAACTCAATTGTCACCTCTACACCAAACAGTGTACATTTCGAAAACTACGGTCATGTGAAACCCAACTTGCCCGCTCAACTCTCAAAAAGCAAGTGGGGAACGTTAACACCGACATCTTACCATGCGAGCTCTGATTTCTTTGATTTTATTGCGATTGTCATTTGTCTCTGTGTAAGTGGCAGTCAATAAAATATTTTCGTATTCAGAGGAGAAAATTGGTGATAGTAATTTCATGAAAAGATCTCGTCGAACCCAAAAATGCTTGCCGACCCAACTCGCTTATCGTATCCGTGACCATTCCTTGCCTATTTCCTGATAATACTAAAAGAACTGCTCTCCTTTGAACATTTGCGATGTTCTCCCTCAGTCTTATGTGGCACCGATCCCACACCGCGCAGCAATTTTCCAGCAGACGACGGACAAGCGTAGTGTAGGCAGTCTCATTGGTAGAACTGTTGCGTCTTCTAAGTGTTCTACCGACGAAACTCTGCTTTTATTTCACATTACCCACGACATTTTCTATGTGACAGTTCCAATTTAAGTTGTTCGTAACTGAAATTCCTCGGTATTTAATTCAACCGGTCATGATTTATCGCATGGCCGAAATTTAACAGATTATTGGAGTATTCATACGGGGGGGGGGCTCACACATCTGACTGCTTACCGTCGGTTGGTACTTTTCGCACCATAGGTATCTTGTCTTAACCATTTTGCAGTTAGTTTTTTCTGATGACTTTAGTAGACGATAACTAAAGAAAACTTATCCAGCCAAGATCGATAAAGAGCATTTTATTGAAATATTGATTCCGACAGAGCTACGCTATCATGATCGGATCTTATGATTTAAAATTTTCACAACATATTGTCCATGAGTGTGATGATGACAGCATAGCTCTGTCGAAACCGATCATCCAATAGTGTGCTTTTTTAACGATCTTGGTTGAGAAGTTTTCATCTGTAATTATACACTACAGATCGCTCCCAGACTGACCATGTCAGGAATATATAACTTACGAGACGGTAAACGACAGTATCAACTACAAACTGTGCAAGAGGGCTGCTCACATGGTTTACTAAATTGTTTATATAGGTTAGGAAGAGCAGAAGACGTGTAACACTTTCTTGGTGCACACCAGTCATCGCTTCTGTTTTATTCGATGACTTTCCGTCAATTACTATGCACAGTGACTTTTTGATAGGAACTCACGAATCCAGTCGCACAGCAGAGGCTATACTCCATAGGTACCCAAGTTAATTAGATGCTATTGTGTGGAAATTCTGAAATACGGCATCAACTTGAGATCCCCTGTCGGTAACACGCATTGCTTCGTCTGAATATAGAGCCTGTTGTATTTTCTAAATCCGCTCTAATTTTGGTTAATAAATTGTTTTTCGCGAGATAATTCATACTTTACGAACACAGTATATGTTCCAGAATTGTACTACACATCAATATCAGTGACGTGGGTGTACAATTCAGCGGATAACTTATACTTTCATTCTTGTTTATTGGTGCGACCTGCGCACCTTCGAATGAGCGATTGTACGCAATTGCTAAAGTGGTGGGCTATTTCATCAGCATACAATGAGACGAATCTAATTATGAAATTTAAAACTTCCCCGACGATTAGACTGTTCCATGAAATTTCAGGCGCACTACCGGATGGCTGTAACTTGCTGCCAAGATATTTCAAGACAGAGTCTTGACTACCTGAATAAGGCCAAAAGAGTCTACGTCGAAATATTGAGGCAGCAAGTAACCTGACAGGTATTCTCCAGCTGGTCCAAACTGAATGGGACCAGGAACCTAGGTGCCACAGACTTGCCTTTATTAAGTGACTTGCTTTCCTACCTACTTCTAAATTACTCATATTGGCAGCTGTTCGTTATTAGAATTCTGGAATGGAGACTGCACTGTCCTTGGTGAAGGTATTTCTAAAAACCGTGCACAGTAACTCCGCTTTAGTGACGTTATCATCAGTAACATTACCATTACTATTGCGCAGTGAAGTTGTTGAGCGTGACTTTCCGCTAGTATACTTTAGGTGCGATCAGAATCTCTTTGGATTTTCTGCCGAATTTCAAGACAGAGTTTCGTTGCAAAAATTATTAGAAACATATTGCATTAAGGCCCACGCTATGTTTCGAGCTTCTCTAAGATATCCCAATCTTGGGGATTTTGTTCTTTCTTAAAATTGGCATAACTTTTCAGTTGCTTCTGTAACAGTGTCTCGATCTTTCCTGTGTACGACGGGGGATCTGTTCCAACTCTTGATAATTTACTTGATATTAAACTCTCAATCACCATTCGCAATATTTCTTTGAATTTAAGTCACATGTGCTCGAGGATGACTTAGCTAGTTGCGAAGGAATGGTTAATGTCTCATACGAAGGCATCAAGGGAGTTTTATCTGATTTTTTAAACAGCTACACTTTGTCATATTAACAGAATCTTCCGTCGGTTCTTGGTAGAACAACATTATAATAATAAATGAAAAGTAAACTGGTTCTTTTCAGCTACATTTTGCGTTTATTTTTGGTGGATTTGGATGTTATGGTTTTCTGCCTCACTACTGCGATCTTGAGGACATTCATTCCTGTACCCGTCATGAAGCTATTTTCTCAAGATTGTTTGTCGCTAAGACGTCTGCAACGTCATTGCAACCATTTGCGTCTCTTAGGGCTCATGAACTATCCGCTCAAAATATTTTCCGCAGAAAGCATTTTGTACAATTTCGGATGATGCTTTGTGCCTACCACCACTGTACTGTCTCCAACATATTGAGGGTAGATTGAAGTCACTGTCAAGCTGAAATGTATGAGGCGCATGCCTATTCGAAATGAGACTCAGATTTTCGTTGAACATTTTAGTAGCTGTATCGCCTTAGTCGGGGCTAAAGTCAGAGATAAGTTTAGCCGACGGACCTAAAACGATGTTCAGAAAGAATAGATTAAATTCAGTTGGTGGTGGCATGTTTGTTGTTGTTAGAAGTTGTTTATCTTGCAGAGAAATTGAAGCAGATAGTTATCAGATCTATAGGCTATATACGTCTACCGAAATAATTTAATAATTTGTTCCTTTTACGGGCCCCGACTAAGGAACAAATTATTAAATTATTTCGGTAGACGTATATAGCCTATAGATCTGATAACTATCTGCTTCAATTTCTCTGCAAGATAAACAACTTCTAACAACAACAAACATGCCACCACCAACTGAATTTAATCTATTCTTTCTGAACATCGTTTTAGGTCCGTCGGCTAAACTTATCTCTGACTTTAGCCAGTTTTCAAAACCCATAACGATATCTGCTTCAGTGCATTCTGTATCTGTTTGGAGTTCTGGTTCTTTCCCAACACAGTCAACGACGAATTGCAGATGCAACACCGTAGTTTCGTGACTCTACACCTGTCCTATGTTTGACTTGCACCATTTGGGTCCTCATTTATACTTTCCCGAGACCCTCTACATAAAAAACGCTCAGTTCACTATATAAGACCTTTTCCAACCTGTGTAGGCGCATCTTGTGTGTAATGGAACCCTGATCTATAGAGCAGATCTCCATCCTTCTCCACTCTATGGCGCAAGTCAAAGAATGTGCAGCCTATAAAGCGAGTTTCTGATTCAGACCATCCAGTAGGTTTATACCATAGGTACGCAAGCAGTTCTGTCAACGATGCTACAGACGATGAGCACCATCTTCATCTTGCAAGCGATACTGGCTGTCTAGACCAGATAGCCACCCGAAACCGGAGAGAATCTACTTTGATCCAAAACGACACACATACTTTGCACCAGCATGAGCCAACAACACCTGCAGAAGGCTGCAACCTGTGCCCTTCATAGCATCTGGAAAGACCGATTCCACATCCGGGACGACTCCTGTCGTCGCGCACACGAAGTTCACTACGGATTTCTTCCGCTTCTAGGCAACCACAACCCCAACGGTCTCATTCACGTACCTGATACTGGAGCTCTCAATCACCAATAATTCTATCTTCTGTGAAATCCTGTACCTTGCACACACAGAGGTTTCCTATCAAATAATCCAAACGACTCCAATTGCCTCAAATTTTTTCAGCCACAGATAGAGCCAACTTGTTTGTCAAACCAAACTCAGAAGCCCTTCGATCAGCCTCCCAGAAAGTATTTCGCTCCCTTTCACACTCCGGAGCGGCTTCCAATTCGACCACGAGTGAGAGACAACCAAGTACGGGCAGTAACCGGGCGGACCACAGAAGTGGACTGATCAGGGGCACGGGGGGCGTGCTAGAAGTACCTTGGTCCCCATGTGTGGCTGCTCAAAATGATGACCATTGGAAACAGCCTCAAGCTGCGTGACCGAAGCCAGCACTGCTTGGAACTGTGAGCGAAAGAACTCCAACTCGGCTCGTATCGAAACACAGCAGTCACAATTCCTGTCCATACTGAAGGAGATGGAAATTTACAGCACACAAACACGCAAGAAATTTAAGAGTAAATTGCAAGTAAGTAACTCGTTTCTATTTGGACGTTCGTAATATTATTCACAAACAAGTGATCTCCACCCAAATTTAGCTGGAACAGAGTTGCCATCACGAAATCCGGTGATGAAGGCAGTCAGATACACTGTTTTCGAAAGGTGTTTGACTCAATACCACACCTACCTACATTGTTTAAAATTTCGGTCGTATGGGGTATCATCGAGATTTCTAAGTCAGCTAAGGATTTCGTGGTAGAGAGAAAAGAAGTTACTGCAGCTGTACCCCAGAGAAACGTGTTGGGATCGTTATTTTTAATGTGGTTTGTTAATGCACTTGCACACAGTATTAATAGTAATGTCAGATTTTTGCGGTTGATGTAGTTATTTATAAAGCTGTTCAATTATTTAGTCAGATCTTGATGGATTTCAAAGTGCTGCAAAAATTAGCAACTTGTTTTTTATGTTAATTTCTGTAATATTGGAAGCTTCAAAAAGCGAGGAAACATGCCATCCAGTGGCAGCAAGGTCAGTGAGTCACAACTCGAACAAGTAACACATTATCATATACAGGTGAGCAACCTACTGGAATATGAAGTGGAACAATCCACATAGTCTCAGTTGTAGGTGAAGCAGTTCATTGTAGGATACTAAGAAAACCTTAGTATCCTACAATGAATTGCTTTACCTACAACTCAGAATACTGCTTAAGTGTGGGACTAGCACCTAGTAGGAGATACTGAACGTATAGCTAGACGGGCAGCGCGAATGGTCACAGGTTTGTCTGACCCATCGGTGAGCGTAACGGAGATTTTGAAAAGAGTGAACTTACAGACACTTGGACGCCTCATAAAAGTCTCCTTTCAAAGTTTCAAGAATCATTTTCAAGTGAGGAGAGTAGAAACATACTAGGACCTCCTACGTATCACTCCAGTCGTGATTGAAAACACAATACTAGACTAGAGCGAAATTTTTACTCTGTAGCGGCCTGTGCGCTGATATGAAACTTCCTGGCAGATTAAAACTGTGTGCCGGACCGAGACTCGAACTCAGAACCTTTGCCTTTCGCGAGCAAGTGCTCTACCAGCTGAGCTACCCAAACACGACCAGAAGGTTCGCAGAAGAGCTTCTGTGAAGTTTGGAAAGTAGGAGACGAGGTACTGGCAGCATTGAAGCTGTGGGGACGGGTCGTGAGTCGTGCTTGGGTAGCTCAGATGGCTTCGGTCAGAGGGTTAGCTGCCCTCTGTAATAAAAAAAAACCTGATTTACTGGATCGACAATGAACTTGAACAAGCGTCATGGGACGTCTGCCCCGACCAAACAGAATGAACAATAACGAACAAAATGAGATAAGAAAAAAAAGGTGGTAGAGCATTTGCCCACGAAAGGCAAAGGTCCCGAGTTCGAGTCTCGGTCCGGCACACCGTTTTAATCCGCAAAGAAGTTTTAATATTATGCTAATTAAGGGCGCGCAGAGACGTTTAAGCAATCATTCTTCCTGCGCTCCACGCGCGAATGGATTGGGAAAAAAGCCCTAATAATTGGTACAATGGGAAGTATCCTCTGACAGGCAATTCCTTGTGGTTTGCACAGAATGTAAATGTATGTACTTCGCGATCCTGCGTGCGTGCTAAGTACTTGCATCTATTGGCTACCCACAGATACGATAGTAAAAGCATTCGAAATGCCCAGTTCAACTGAAAATGTTTACGAGTGAGAAATACGTGCAATGATTCGTTTTACGTGTGCAAAATACGTGAAAGCGGTTCGAATTCGTCTTAGGATAGAGACTTTTATGGAGAAAATGCCATGAGATATGGAGTGGAAAGAAAATAGATTAGAATGGTTGAAAATGACTCTACTAATGCTCAACGACAACGACCATTTGTCATCACTGAAGACTTGGAGCAGAAAGTTGATGCAAAATTTCAAGAACGTAGACGCTTTACGCTTTTGACATTACCTAGTGAGTATTTTCAAGTTTAGAGAAGCGCACCTGCATAAACATCTAAATGTACTGTATAGTAGCAAAAAAAAGAGGATCTACATCTACATGACTACTCTGCAGTTCACACCCTAAGTGCATGGCAGAGGACTCATCGAAGCACTTTCTCTACCGTTCTGATCTCGTACAGCGCTCGTGAAAAACGAATGCTGAAATCTTTTCGCGCAAAGCTCTGATTGCTCTTATTTTCTTACGACGTTCATTTCACCCTATGTAGTTGGATGTCAACGAAATATTTTTCCATTCGGAGGAAGGAGTTGCTGACTGAAAGTTCGTGAAAAGGCTCCGTCTCAACGAAAAACCCCTTTGTTTTAATGATTGCCACCTCAATACGCATGTCTTATCGATGATAATCTATCCCTTATTTCGCGATAATACAAACCGAGCTGCCCATCTTTGAACTTTTCCGATTTCCTCCATCAATCCTATCTGATAAGACCTGTTCGTCTTCTAAGCGTTGTGGCAATAACACGCAATTGTTCGTCGTTGTAATCCTTAGGTTTTTAGTTGAACTGACAGTCTTTAAATTTCTGTGAGTTATCGTGTAACTGATATTTAACGGATTCCTTTTAATACACATGCGTATGACCCCACTTTCAATTATTTAGACTCTATTGCAACTTTTTGCTCCATAAAGATGTCTTGCTTAAATTATTTTGCAATTCGTTTTGATCTTCTGACTATTGTACTAAACGGTAAACGACAACATCACCTGCGAACAGTCGAAGACGACTGCTCAGATTGTCTCCTAAATTGTTTATACAGTTTATGGGTAGGTAAGGGCATATAACGATTTTTTGGGTTCGCCAGATATCACTTCTGTTTTACTCGATGACTTTGCGACAATTACTATGAACTGTAACCTTTCGCATAGGAAACCACTAGGACGTCAAAATAGGCGTCCAGCAGAAGTTGTGAAACGTTTATGATAATGAAGTTAAGAAGCAGCTGTTATCACGTAAGTGCCTTAATACTGGTGGAAATTATGTTTAAAATTAAATGAAGATATAGAATTTTCTGTTATAATGAATTTATTTGAAGACGTTCTAGTGTTTGTTTAACATAAAAAGTATGTACTAACTGCAAGCCACAATACAGTGTGGGGTGGAGGATACAATTCATAAAGTATCAACACAATGTTACATCCTTTTTGTTTCATTCGTCTATGGCACATAAAATATAGTCAGTACCCTTGACGTCGTAGACAACAGGCGATATTTCAACAGGAGCACACCCTGTCATATTCAAGGCAGTTCTGCTTTGAAAATGACACGGTGCGTTCATCCGGCTGCATTCCCGTGAGTTATTTGTTTCGCATATTTAATAATATTCCATTCAGAAAGTGTTCTAAAATCTAAATTCTGAAGTAATATTGTCAAACACTAAGGTTAAACACCATCAAAGTCTTGTAAAAATGGCATCGTGTGTCTTACATTATATCTAATCCTTATAAATTAACTATGAAAGTCATCTGAACATACTCGGACAAAATTATTATCAACATGTAAATGGAAGTTTTATTGTACAATGTGATTGCTGTGTGATGAAACAGCGCCGAAGGCTAATTAAGTAAAATCTCTGGAAGCATGAGGTCACGAAGACATAGATCGATCAGTCACGGCCGATTGCGAGATTCAGTTGTGCCACTCGTTAGTTCCTGGCAAGGCGATAGAGATTGTCGTCGAAAGATCACGTTGTTTAGTTTGGCAAGGCAAGAATACCAGGAATTTTATATCAGTGGATATTGTCGTGAGAAATTTCTTTTTCGTGTTAACTTATGAATCTCTGTATATATAAATTACTCTCATCCGCCAGTATATGCAGGCTAGTTTCAGGAACAGCTGTAGGAATTTTTCTCCGGTTTTATTTAATGAATACACTGATTCACAAGGAAGATTGTTGTGTATAATTTATAAATATTTTCTATGATCTATCTGAATTGTGATGTATTAAAGTGAAACGATGGCAGTGCGACCTAGCTAACAGCCACGGTCAGGGGGTTAGCTGCCCTCTGTAATAAAAAAAAAAAACTGAATGAACGGATCAACGGCGAACTTTAACAGGTGTCATGAGACGTCCGCCCCGAACGTATCCAACGAACAGTTACGAACAAAATGAGATCAGCAAAGAGTTTGGCTTGAGTGTTTAGGGTCATTGGATCGAATCCGCCAGCTGCATCAATTATTTTTCACTCTATCTTTTAACCTAGCATTTACCTATTATTTGGATATACGCATTTCGAAACACGAGAATAATTTCAGAGTGCCAATTGCTGTTTTCCTCAGATCAGCAATAGCAGTTCGCACTCGTAATTCACTGAAATTCTTCGAACAACGAGCAGTGAGTAACTCAGCTTAAAAGTGTCGTAATGACTATGACCAATTACATCATCATGAGGCTGTTGCGTTTGACTTAGAGTCTGATGCAATCAAATATTTTTAACCATTCCCTGCAATCCTTTGAGAACAACGGCATAATGGCAAAACATAAGAATCCAAAATATGTTACAAGTTTTCCGAAAAATTAATTCAGCAACTTTTTTTCGTTTACGTACAGTAAGATTTTTCAACAGCACAGCAGATGACTCAACTTTCAGCTTTCTGCCTTCCTTGATTGATTCTTTCCGTGGCACATCGAAGAAGTCACCCACAAAGAGTCCACGACAAGCCTGTGGCAGTGAGTCTAAACAAAGCATCACAGTGCGTACTAAAATTCACAAAGCAAGTACTGTAACAGGGCTGAACATGTATATCATGCATATTCTTTCTTCTTTTTTCTTTTATTTGTGCAACCTCAGCAAGCCTCTGATACATACTGAACCACTCACGCTACACTCATTATTCGCATGTAATATTTACATTTCTTGCGAACATATTACTTTCATAATGATGTTTTCCCATCAGTGCCATGAGATGTCACATCAAACGCCATTTCAGTATGGAACACAATACATCATGCTTCCAAACAACTTTCCTCCCGTATGGTGCCTAGGTTACGAATGTCATATGAAAGTTACGATTTTCAGTTACTTATTATTGTTTTCTAAAATTATTCATAACACTACGCAATGGCCCCCATATGTCATCTGGCTCTAAATACGTAATCCCATGGGAAGCTGAGCTGGGTCGTCAATCATTTGTAAAACTGAACAGTAGTGGTCCAGTTTTGTGCACTATGAATAAAAGTTGAAGAAAATATGAAATAAATATTTTAAGCACTAAACGAATCTCTTGAAATAGCTTTTCCATAGTAATGGCAAATGGCTCTGAGCACTTAGAAGTACTTGAACCTAACTAACCTAAGCACATCACACACATCCATGCCCGAGGCAGGATTCGAACCTGCGACCGTAGGAGTCCCGCGGTTCCGGACTGCAGCGCCTAGAGCCGCACGGCCACCGCGGCCGGCTTTCCATAGTACATGAGGCTCGTAATGTGTCGGTTGGTTGAGGCAGCAAATGAAATCCCAAATTGAAAGGTGTGATTTTCTCACACGTAATTCCATACAAAGATTATAAGAACTTTGGGACCAAGCCAGTGCCTGGAATATCCATTGCATAGATGTAAACCCGTGTACGCCAAGCTTTGCCAGTGTGCGTCTGATTTGTGTGTGTGTGTGTGTGTGTGTGTGTGAGAGAGAGAGAGAGAGAGAGAGAGAGAACGAGAGGGAGAGAGACAGAGGACGAGAGAGAGAAAGAGGGGTGAGAGAGGGGGGGGGGGGGGGTGGCGGACGGAGGGCTTTCTTGCACCTGCACGATATTCAGCTGTCGAGCGCTAACGCCATTACTGCACTAACGCTATCGCCACTACTGCTGAGCAAATGCGCGCAGTGCAGCACTGCATATGGTATTCCGCCGCCTCTTCGGTAGGCGATGCACCCGATTCAATTCTAGCCGTGTGCCTAGCGCGAAATTGCGAGGATGATATCCGGTAGACCGCACCGCAGCTTCGCTCCAAAGCATCCGCCCAATTGCATTACCCCCACCCCCTTTCCACCATTACATTATCGCCGTCGAAGGCGTTCGACCAACCAAGCTGAGGCACCCATGTCGGAGAATAAGGCAGGTAAAGGGCGGCTCCTCACATGACGAAGAGTAGGTGCTTTAAACTACGGCAACGTCTGTGAAAACGGCAATTCACGTGACGGAAATAAGCCCTGTACTATGTACATACAGCATTCAGATAACTATTACTACAGATGACTGACAGGATCTTTGAACTGTAGAAATCATCGTGGTGTGAAGCAGTTGCAGACTTGCAGAACCTCCACATGTCGTACAATGGTCTCATAGAGGCAATGGATAACTTAGTGATGGGTCGGATTCCACGATATTTGTAGGCGAGTATACAAGATACGAATAGTGGGTGCCGGAGTGACGTGACCGAAAAGGTGCCGCCTAATCATGTCAGACGTGGCAGTGGCCGAGGTGTCAGTCGATCCTCAAGGAGGGGGGCGTCGATCTTCTAAGAAAGGCTTGCATATAACTCTCCACATGACGCATCTTGATGCAGTGTTACGTTACGAGCAGTTGCTCGCAGGAGCACGCTGTAACTTTAAGCAATTATTCAACTGACAGTAAAATTTCAAGCTCGTACAAAAATTATATTTTCAAAGTGAAGGTGACAGTGAGATGAGCCATCCCTATATAGTTGTTTCTTAGTTCAAATCCCTACACCAGGGGTGGCCAAGATTTCGGCTCGCAGGCCGTACCCTAGTACCGTTGCCACACCGCACATTTCTTCCGCCGCCACGCTACGCTGTCTGAGAATGATAAGGGGGGAGAGAGAGAAACTGCAAACGTGTCGCATTTAAATGACAGTGCACTCGTACGGTATAAGACTTGGTTTCATGTTTCACATTTCGCAGCATCAAATTTTCGGTGTATATATATATTTTTGGCGCACTGAAGATATAGTAAAGCCTAAATTTTACCGTGTACAATCTGTAGACATACGGGACAAACAGACAGTTTCTCAGATTTTCGCACTGACACTGCCATGTAATCGTGACGTATTTAGTTTCATAATCGAAAAAAGCTCTTTCACAAATATGTCGATGGAAATATTGTAGCTCTTTTGCTACCTGATTATGGAGACGTGGTAACTCCACCTGAGGAAAGCGATGTAGACGTCCTGGACAGTTCTAAAGACTGATTATTAAAACAGGAATTACGTTGCAAGTCAGGCAGTTACATTTGCACATGCATAGGGGGACTTTCAACTGAAACGGCAAACGGTCTCAAAAACAAATGTATGGGAACTATCCTTGTAATTCTTTCAAGGCCACAGTGAATTCTTAAAACCTTACGTTCTCTTTATTAACATCGAGCTTAGGTAACTGGATTGTTTCCGTCATAATGTTTCCCTTCTTTTCTTTTCTTTTTAAATAAAATATGTCGTGTGACTGCGGCCCCCGCCAGGTAGACTGTTTGCCTGGTGCAAGTCTTCCCACTTGACACCACTTCGGCGATTTGCGCGTCCATGGGGATGAAATGATGATGATGAGGACAACACAACACAATCTCCGCCCCAGCCGGGAATCGAACCCCAGGATTGACATTCTGTCGCCGCGCTGACAACTCAGCTACCGAGGACGGACTCTTTTTAAATGTATCTCCATGAAATCAAAAACAAGCTGTTCCTCACCTTGCAGTGTCTTACTGTGGGCAGTGTGTCGTCAAGTCCACTTAAAATGCAGAGCTCTACAATCCATTCCAGATGTTATAATTTTCGTTCCTACACTCCTTTTTTCTTCATAAATTGAACAAAAACGAGTTTTAAATCGAAAAATCGTTCCAGGCTTGCTACTTCACTTAACCAACAAATTTTGCAGTAATATATAGAGTCTCCATGCTCTTCGGTTAGTTTCACTGAGAACGGGTTCAGCTGTCAGTGGACTAATGCGTGCGACATCACAAATTTTGCTATTCATGCAACCAGTGTCTTTACGTGCTGCATGCCTGAAACTTGAGGACAAATTGCTTCTGGATGTGCTGAACAATGAATCCCATCCGTCTACCGTTGTAATTACCAGCTAAGTCTTTAAATTCTTTCTGCATTGTACTGTAATATCATTTCCTAGCAAATCTGCAGTACCCGTCACTTAGGCGCATTGAGAACTTTCAGCCCTCTCTCGGGTCATTCCCATTCCTTTTTAAAGGATTATGTTTTTGTGCAAACATGCACTGGATCTGTGAACGTCCGAAGAAAGCCGGCCGAAGTGGCCGTGCGGTTGAAGGCGCTGCAGTCTGGCACCGCAAGACCGCTACGGTCGCAGGTTCGAATCCTGCCTCGGGCATGGATGTTTGTGATGTCCTTAGGTTTAACTAGTTCTAAGTTCTAGGGGACTAATGACCTCAGAAGTTGAGTCCCATAGTGCTCAGAGCCATTTGAGCCGTCCGAAGAAATAACAGCGGTGCAGCACTATTCTGAGGAACTGTAGACAGCTGTGCCAACCGAACAATACTACACTTCAATAGTAAATGAAATGTCGCGCAATACCGAGTACTTCCGGGAAGGAACCAGCAAAGGCGATACAGGTGGGGCCGAAGAAGTACCCGATCGAATACAGGATAAAAGAATTTTATGGTAAAATGTGAATAAAAATAAAACTGGTATCTTGATAGGATGCATCATGAGACATTATGAAATTCGATCATGGAAGCGTGCATGAGTACTTGTGGGGAAGTATATCTTGTTGAGAGAGACCGCTGCTTCAATACAGAAAGCAGAATCAAATTGATGTAGGGTGCAGAGATGAAATGACTTGCACAGAATTGTCTAGCGTGGTAAGCTTCTGTTAGATGACCGCAACAAGAACAACAGCAAAAATAACTTAGTCGTGTACATATGAACCTAGGAAGAGTAAACAAAAATCAGGTATTTAGTGCAATTCTGCTGCATATTTGCACCAATGTTGTCTTCGTCGTTGGATATTGAAAATGTATTGTAAAACGCCTGAGAAAGTTAGCCTGTTTGTAGTGGGCTAATGGAGAGATAGAGACAGTCCGGTAAATGTACCCCAAAAGCCGCAGCAAGTCAATTCAACGAGAAGCTGACACAGTGCCGGACCGCAGACTGTTTGCGAAGGGTACGAGCTGACGGAATAGGTACCCAGGCGTGTGATTGCCTCGAAGACTTCTTGAATAATAGGACGCAGTACGTTGTTCTCGACGGCGAGTGTCATCAGACACAAGGATATTGGTAGGAGTGTCTCATATGGTTCAGAAGTCTCTGAGCACTACGGGACTTAACTTCTGAGGTCATCAGTCCCCTAGACCTTAGAACTACTTAAAACTATCTAACCTAAGGACATCACGCACATCTATGCCCGAGGCAGGATTCGAACCTGCGACCATAGTGGTCGCGCTGTTCCATAGGAGTGTCTAAAAAAAAAAATGGTTCAAATGGCTCTGAGCACTATGGGACTCAACTGCTGTGGTCATAAGTCCCCTAGAACTTAGAACTACTTAAACCTAACTAACCTAAGGACATGACACACATCCATGCCCGAGGCAGGATTCGAACCTGCGACCGTAGCAGTCGCACGGTTCCGGACTGCGCGCCTAGAACCGCGAGACCACCGCGACCGGCAGAGTGTCTCAGATAGGTGTGATAGGACAGGTATTATTCTCTATATACGTAAATGGTCTGAGGGACCGCTCTTTGCTGTTGTGCTGTGTTTTCCGGAAGGTATCATAGTTGAGTGACTGTAGGAACATACAAGATGACTTAGAGAAAATTTCTGTTTGGTGTGATGAATGGCAGCTAGCTCTAAATGTAGAAAAATTTAAGTTAATGCATATGTGCAGGACAAAATTCACGTTATGTCGGAATAGTTAACATTGTCCTACTGACACAGCCACGTGGATTAAATATCTAGGCGCAGCGTTGCAAAGCGATATGTAAAGGCTGCAAGGTTTGCAATGGGGAAGGTGAATGGTCGACTTCGGTTTATGGGGAAAATTTTAGGAAAGTGTGGGTCATCGGTGTATAGTGCGACCCATTCTTGAGTATTGTTCGAGTATTTGGGATTCTCACCAGGAGGGGTTAAAGGGAGACGTCGAACCAATCCACAGGCGGTAGGTTCTATCAACACGGAACCATTGCGAAGATGCTTCGGGAACTGAAAAGTGAATCCCTAGAGGGAAGGAGAAGTTCTTTCCGAGGAATGAGAAACAAACACCGTCCGAGCAGGCCTTGAAGGCCCATGGTACCGCCCGCCCGCCGTGTCATCCTCAACACATAAGCGTCACCGGATGGAAATACGGAGGGACATGCGGTCAGCAACCGATCTCCCGGCCGTTATCAACTTTCGAGGCCGGTGCCGCTACTTCTCAATCAAGTGGCTTCTCAATTGGCCTCACAAGTGTTACCGGCACCCCGGTTGCCAACAGCACTCAGCACACCTGGGCGGTGACCCATCCAAGTGCTAGCCAAGTCCGACAGCGCTTAATTTATGTGATCTGACAGGAACCGGTTTTACCACTGTGGCAAGGCTGCTGGCCGTCTTTTCGAGGAACACTATTGAGAAAATTTAGAGCACCTGCATTTGTAGCTGACAGCAGAACGATTCTGCTGCCAGCAACGGACATTTCGAGTAAGGACCACGAAGAAGAAAATTAGGGTTCGTACGCAAGCTTATAGATAGTCGTTTTTCCGTCGCCCTATTTGCTGTGGAATAGGAGAGGATATGATTAGTGGTGGTTCAAGGTGCTCTCCACCACGCACTATACTGTGGCTTGCTGAATATGGAAGTAGATGGAGATGTAGAAGTACGTGAATTCAGATGCTTGTAACAGCTGTGCTTCATATCCTGAAACGCTACTGAGACTCTCTATACATCGTCAAAAGAAGCTGCTGCCAACAGACAAGCCACATCGATATAATTTTAGATGCAACGTACTGATGTGATTCACATTGAGTATGGTTCAAATGGCTCTCAGCACTATGGGACTTAACATCTGCGGTCATCAGTCCCCTAGAACTTAGAACTACTTAAACCTAACTAACCTAAGGACATCACACACATCCATGCCCGAGGCAGGATTCGAACTGGCGACCGTAGCAGTCACGCGGTTCGGGACTGAGCGCCTATAACCGCACGGCCACCAGGGACGGCCACATTGAGTAGTGTAACGACTTAGACACACACTAAAAAAGCATTGTGTTCTCTTACAGATTCAAATTCCACGTTTCGACATGTGTTTAACAATACCGAGCTAATAATCATTGGCCGGCCGTTGTGGCCAAGCGGCTCTGGGCGCTTCAGTCTGGAACCGCGCGACTGCTACGGTCGCAGGTTAGAATGCTGCCTCAGTCATGGATGTGTGTGATGTCCTTAGGTTAGTTAGGTTTAAGTAGTTCTAAGTCCTAGGGGAGTGATGACCTCAATGTTGCCGGCCGGAGTGGCCAAGCGGCTTTACGCGCTACAGTCTGGAACCGCGCGACCGCTACGGTCACCGGTTCGAATCCTGCCTCGGGCATGGATGTGTGTGATGTGCTTAGGTTAGTTAGGTTTAAGTAGTTCTAAGTTCTAGGGGACTGATGACCTAAGATGTTAAGTCCCATAGTGCTCAGAGCCATTTGCCATTACTATGGAATAGCTATTTCAAGAGATTCATTTAGTGCTTAAAATATTTATTTCATATTTTCTTCAACTTTTATTCATAGTGCACAAAACTGGACCACTACTGTTCAGTTTTACAAATGATTAACGACCCAGCTCAGCTTCCCATGGGATTACGTATTTAGAGCCAGATGACATATGGGGGCCATTGCGTAGTGTTATGAATAATTTTAGAAAATAATAATAAGTAACTGAAAATCGTAACTTTCATATGACACTAACCTAAGCACATCACACACATTCATGCCCGAGGCAGGATTCGAACCTGCGACCGTAGCAGTCGCGCGGTTCCGGATTGAAGCGCCTAGAACCGCTCGGCCACCGCGGCCGGCGAAAACTGCGTTACCCAAGTGGAATGATCTGGAATCGCTCAGTGGGTTGGGAATGTGTCGAACAGTGTTTGAGGCTACATACAGAGAGGCGGCGTGCACATTGGCCCAGCACCGTCCTCTTTGTGTGACCGGTGAGGTCGGTCGGTGCAGAGTCATCAAAGGAAGTGGAAGCTTGCTAGCTTGTGCCACTACGCCTCATCCTTATCAAAGGGCGCAATATCGACACGTGAGCGAGTTCGAATGGAACACCATAATTAGTATCTGCGGAACAGGTTTGTCGTACCGTCGCATTGCGGCTCGTACACAGCATGCTGATACGACAGTGACGCGTGTGTCGAACCAGTGGACAGAAACTGATAGTAGCGAGCAACTAGCGGCTGTGGGAGGCGTTAAATGTGAGGACAGCGCGGGTTGAACGCTATCTTGTCCGTATGGTCGTAATTGCAGAACAGCTTCGTCCGCAAAGTGGACTCGGCGTTAAAACACTGCAACTGGTGCATAGATGTTTGCAAGTGAGGTGCACCGAGCGAGGCGGCGCAGTGATGAGACGCTGATTCCACAAGACGGTGGCTGAAAAACATCCCTAGCCATGCAGATGTAGAGGTTGCGTGGTTTCCCTAAATCGATTAAGTCAACTGACCCAATGATTCCTCAGAAGATGGCACAGGCGATTTCCCATCCTTCCTCAAATAAAGATTGTGTCCCTCCTGTAATGACCTCATTATCGACGGGATATTACATTCTAATCTTCCTATGAGTCATATTTGCCATATTCTCGGGTTGCATCATTAGGAAGACCCATTCCATCCATCAGAATTCTTTGTCAGGATTGGCGTTGGCTCTTCAGTAGCCCTGTGGGAACACTTCATCGAAGACTATGTGTTTTTTTTTTTACGGTTCAGTATATTAATTCGTAGAAGCAGAGCCCTTATAGAATCGTTTTGTCCACCGCCTGTCTGTCCATCCGACTACAGAACATTTTTTCCAATTGTCAAATTGGAAATCTATGGTAGGGGGCGTGTTTTTTAAAGTAAGTACCGTTTTGAAATTAAAAAAAGAAGTGCTAAGATATCTGAATAATTTTATTTTTACACGAAAGCCTGTACCTTAAACTACATTTCTACATAATTTCCATCAATATTGAGTCACTTGTCGTAACCTTGTACCAGTTTTTGAATACCCTCCTCATAGAAGTCTGCCGCCTAACTTGTTAACGACTGCATCACCATTGTTTTGACTTCGTCATCGTTCAAATGGCTCTGAGCACTATGCGACTTAACTTCTGAGGTCATCAGTCGCCTAGAATTTAGAACTAATTAAACTTAACTAACCTAAGGACGTCACACACATCCATGCCCGAGGCAGGATTCGAACCTGCGACCGTAGCGGTCGCCCGGCTCCAGACTGTAGCGCCTAGAACCGCACGGCCACTCCGGCCGGCTCGTCATCGTCTTGAAGACGCTGACCGCCCAGGTGTTTCTTCAAGTGCAGGAACAGATGGGCGCAAGATCGGGGCTGTACGGAGGATGATCTACAGTTTCCCATCGAAAATATGTGATGAAGTCTTTGGTCTGATTCTTCACATGAGGACGGGCATTGTCTTGCAGCAAAACGATGCCCTTGCTCAACTTGCCACGTCTTTTGTTCTGAATTGAACGGCGCAGATTGTGCAATGTCTTACAATAAGCTGCTGAATTGATTGTCTCATTACGAGGCAGAAATTCCACAAGCAATACTCATTTTGTGTCCCAAAAGCCTGTGCACATGGTTTTCCGGGCAGAAATTGTTTGCTTAAACATCACTTTTCTGGGTGAATCTGAATGCCACCATTCCATGGACTGTTGCTTTGATTCTGGTGAGACATAGGCCACCCATGTTTCATCGCCCGTAACAATTTGGCTTAAGAAATCATCACCTTTGTTGTGGTACCGCTCAAGGAAAGACAACGCACTGTCTAAACGTTTGGTTTTGTGCACATCCGTCAACATTTTCGGTACCCAACGTGCGCACAGTTTTCGGTAATTCAAGCTCTCGGCCACAATGCCATACAAAACACTACTAGAAACACTAGGAGAGTCATCCTGCAAGGAGGAAATCGTAAAGCGTCTGTTTTCTATCACCTTATTGTCCTCTTCCTGCACCAGACTTACATTAACGACCGAAGGACGCCCACTCCATTGTTCACCATCCACATTTGTGCGGCCATCTTTAAGTGCTCTCACCCACTTTCTTACCATTCCATCATTCATAATGTTTCCTCCGTAAACTGCACAGATCTCACGGTGAATATCGATCGCTTTTAGGCCTTTAGCACTAAGAAATCTTATAACAGCTCGTACTTCACAGTCGGCGGGACTCACGATTATCGGAGGCATCTTAAACACTCAGTACACAACGTAAACAAGGAAGAATCAGACACTAATGGCGTGAGTGCTTAGATTAAGGTACAGGCTTTCACGTAGAAATAAAATTATTGAGATATCGTAGCACGTCTTTTCTTTATTTCATAACGGCACTTACTTAAAAAACACGCCTCG
Organism: Schistocerca serialis cubense; assembly: GCF_023864345.2. Lineage (NCBI taxonomy): Eukaryota > Metazoa > Arthropoda > Insecta > Orthoptera > Acrididae > Schistocerca > Schistocerca serialis. Next base: position 371,322,533 of record NC_064639.1, read on the forward strand.
CAAGATTCTGTGGGACCAAACTGTTGAGGTCATCGGTCCCAAGGCTTACACACTAATTAATGTAACTTAGACTAACTTACGCTAAGACGGGTATCAAAAACTGTGTAGAGATTTTGATAGTGTCCTGGAATTCCCGAGGCCGATATCTTGCCAGTATCGATATCGGTAGCAGGCAAAACTCGTCCAGATCAATTCCTGGGGTCGATGAAGTATTTATATACATGATTAAGTGTGTGCGGAAGCCCTAGTGCGTGAGTGCTTCTCAAACTTGGCCAATTTTTTGTTGTAAAAGTGGTTTTCGAAGCGGTACTTTCTTATGAAATGTGCATATTTCAATTCGACACTGTCGTAGGACTGAAGTTTTGCGATACGATTGCCGTACTCTGCTGCCATTTCCCCGTCCTATTCGGGAAATATTCTTTCGTATTTTCAATATACGTAACTTTCGAATACGATTGTGTACATCTCGTACAGCCATTCAAAGAGCGTAACCCAATGAACATAATCGCTACTGCTATGACCCGTAATGTGTTGTATGATTTGGTGCTTCGTGCCTGGTTTTATTAATTTTCCCAAACAGTTGCGTATTTTCTTAGAGTTACATATTCTTCATTTTCATAATATCTATCATTTATTATGTAACAGAAAGTGACTGCGGGTCATATTCGCTGATTACTTGGGCCCTGTGTGCGAAAAAAAAATCTTAGCTAGAACTTTAAAATACTCAAGGCAGATCCTGTAACTGTCCTTCCAAAACCTCCCCTTACCAACGACAGGTCGAGGGTGAAGTGCTAAAACGTGCAGTCTTTGCCCACAGCTGCTGCAGATAATTGGCTTGCTAGGTGACGTTCACGCCACCAGCGACAGCCTCCAGCCGATAACGAATCCTTCTGACTATCATCAGCGTCCACCGCAGGACAGCTGCTGTCGATAACCCCCCCCCCCCCCCCCCGATCGTTATCTCGCTCCGTGGCGCCGAAATCGATAATCGCTTTGAAAGGTTTGCTAAAGGCTCGGGGCCCCAACTACTCCTCCTGGGCGATGCTTGTTCGGCGACAGAGGCCTCTTTACGTTGTTCGGTCGGTCTGTCCGTATGTGGGTGATACACGTTAGCTTCTTTGTGCTAGTGCTTCAGGAAGATAGTAAGGAAACTTTCGTTAGCTACACTTTGTCCATAGTAGTACGTTGCACATTTTCTTTTTTTGTCACCTCTCTTTTTAGACGGCCTCTCTCTTTCACAAAGAAAAAAGTCTACGTTCCATTTCTTCTCTGTAGGAAGCAAATCAGACTTTGATTTTATAAGGTTTTTAATTCATACAGCAACCAGTCACAACTATAGTTTGAAAAAGTTTATTTAAGTAAGACCACCATGAGTTTCCGATTTATTTCAAATGCATCTATCCTATCGCGGCCTCGTTTTGTACTCGTTACTACTCTGGCCCTCAAAGTTCATTAAATGTATTTCATAATGGCTGTAGTGTCGCAGTGCCTGTTTCTTTGGACATGCGGTTCGTGACCAAAGGGGCTTTGCATCGTAATCAGAAAAAAAACAGGCACTACAATATCGTACAAACACAAAGTTTTCGTTAACAATTCGGCAAACTTAATGGACTTTTTGATGCCCACAGAAAAATTCATGAAATGATTTTAAACGTGGCGAAATCTTAACTGTTCCATATTTCTGTGCCACAAATGTGTCATGTATTTTACTAAGCATTTTAAGGTTATTACATTTTTGCATCTGCATTACGTGAGTGCCCTTTAATTCTCTGGAAAATGCTCTAACACGCGCCATACTATACTCGTACTTTACGGCAGCACACACTCTCAAAATTCACAAAACACAGCCCAGTTTCATAAGTATAACAAAAACGATATTTTCAAAGATGTTGTAAGAGTAAATATTTTAAGTTAAATATGCTGCTTAGAGTGAATACACATAGTAAACTCTGTCTTTGCTAAAGCGATGAAGTTAATTTAAAAGCCGAAAAGGGAAAAGGTATGTTAAATTCTAATATGACATTTTACTCAATGGCGAAGATTACACAAATATATGTATTACAAGGTGGTCCATTGATAGTGACGCGGGCCAAATATCTCACGAAATAAGCATCAAACGAAAAAACTACAAAGAACGAAACTTGTCTAGCTTGAAGGGGGAAATCAGATGGCGCTATGGTTGGCCCGCTAGATGGCACTGCCATGGGTCAAACGGATATCAACTGCGTTTTTTTAAATAGGGACCCCCATTTTGTATTATATATTCGTGTAATACGTAAAGAAATATGAATGTTTTAGTTGGACCACTTTTTTCGCTTTGTGATAAAAGGCTCTGTAATAGTCACAAACATATGGCTCACAATTTTAGACGAACCGTTGGTAACAGGTAGGTTTCTTAATTTAAAATACAGAACGTAGATACGTTTGAACATCTTGTAACTAGTTATCTTTCCGTTCGCCAGCAAGCAGCACACAGTGGGATTTTACTTGTACTGTTTGCCACAACAATTTCACACACTTCATCATGTTCTAGATGTACTTATCTCATTTTTCTGGGAAGTGTCACTTGCACCATTTTGTTTCTGTCCCCTCAATCGTATTCACAGCGACAATACTACGAAAATTATTTAACAATTTTTTCTTAACTGAATATTCTTTTCACACTTAGTTGAAAATCCTTAACAATTAAAAGTTTTTTGATACTTATTTCATAAGAAGGTAAACTGAGCATACTGCAGAAGTCAGGTAACAAGTTAAGCCACAAGTAATTACAAGAACAGATATTCCAATTTATGCAAACTTCCTTCCAAGCAACGTAACAAAGCTTCCAGAAGCACTTTCTGTTCTTTTCTAGGAAGGCTACAAGTTTCTCACTTTCGCTCATAAGCGCACAACTTCAATTAAGTCTTAGGACGAGAGAAACAACTTCGTAATTCTGTCGTCTGGAACGTCCCAGTAATAATCGACGAGGTCACACAAAAATAAAAACATAGCATCCCCAACTCGATCTTAAGGAACAACTGCTTCACAATAGCGTGTGCATTGAGGTTTCATTTAACCGATCCTGTATTCTTCCGAAGGACACGCTTTGGTGCTATTATCGCATGGTTTTAATTTTATGTCAACGGAACTCAAGCGCATAAACTTTCCTGATGAATATTCAAGCCACAGTATTAAGAAAATGAACGTCAGGTGTAATGGTGATCAGAGATTTATTAGTCTTCACAAATGTATAATTTTACCGTCTGAAAATTGCAGGAGCTACATTGTTCGTTGTTTATATACTTTTCGAAATACTGTGTGTGAAGTTAAAGGTGGCAGCGACGAATTGATCTTTTCGTGCAGTCTTTATTTCCAACAACGAACAACATTAAGAAGTACCGATTGCTTAAATGAAAGTACATTTCCCCAATGACTGAGGGAAGCTGTCAACGTAGATATTACTAGTTAGATTTCGTAAACTGGTGCAAGATGTTTGAAATCTTCCCAAAAACATATTGGGGAAACATGGGTAATACGTAATACGCACAACGTGTAAGAGAGAACATTAAGAGTGTAGTGCTCTAATCAAACAGGGGCTAAGGCAGGAATATAACTCGTTTCCTCTTCCGTTCATTGAGTATGTCGAAGGAGCGGCGAAGAAAAGAAAAGAAAGTTTCAGAAATAGCGTTAAAATTCGGGGTGAAGAGATATAGATGACAAAATTCGCTACTGACATTGATGTGTTCTGGCAAATTGAGAGTTACAGGATCTGTTGAGCTGGGTGAACAATCCATTGGGCGTAAACCAAACAAACACATAGGTATTGACCCTAAGTAGAAATGAGATCAGCGACGAATCTATCATCAAAAATGTTTAACAAAGAGACCATCTCTCGATAAAAGAAGTCTACTGATATCAAACATAGACTTAGTTTTAAATAACCACTTGCTTTAATATTTTGGTCTTTAGACCCGTTACCAGTCGTCATTTTACCTTTGGTATACATTGATTTAGATGATACGACATCGTGCATCCGTGAGAAGGGTCATACATGAAGCTTACAATAATTTTCACAGATCCTGGCGAAAAATCTATCAGTAAATCTTAGGAAGTTTTGGTCATATGTAGGGTCCATGAACAGATCAAACATTCCGTTCAGTCTCTCGCGGATGCGTTTGTTGCTGAAACTGAAGTCAGCAGAGAGAAAGTAGAACTTCCAAGTTCCGCATTTAAAAATGTATTCACGTAAGAGAGCACTGCCGTATGAATGTTTAATGTTTATTTTCCGCACAGACACACAAATGAGACACATCGATATTAGCACTCACCCCGCCTCTTTCCGACCCCACCCCGTGTTGAAAGACAATTAAAACAAAGCGAACAATGCACCATGCCCTAAAGGAATACGAATTACACTTTACTTCGAGTACGCGTCGTAACTGGCTCACTTACACGGTTCATATTCATAGACGCTCCCTTGTTCAGCTATTACTCCCATGCGTGACTGGAAAAGTGCACACTTTACCCCAATTAAAAAAATAAAAGTCTGAAGTAAATAATTACTAACCAATATCGCTGATGTCCGTGTGTTGCAGGATCGTACAACAAATTCTAACCTTCTGTTGCATGACTTGTTTTTCGTAAACCAGTTTCAATGAAAAAATGTCTGGGGGTTAGGTCTGACACAAAAAATATTATATGTCACTTTGAACACAGAAATTTTTTACTTAATTTTGATTTATTCAGTTCGTCCAGTTACAGAGACATGGAAACATAATCTGGGCTGTCATTAAGAATCATTTTATACTTTAAAAATGTAACTATATGCGATTTAAGTGGCAGAAATAATTCACTCTTTCGGCTGCTTTCGCGTGTGTGTACGTACACTCGATGTTCATTAAAGATTATTGATTTCGAGCTGTTGCCTGCAACATGATAACGCATGAGGCGCTGTGTCTGCTCTCAAGCGGTGAAAGAAATTTCTGAAACGTGGACTGTACTGAAGCCGGAGAGGAGAAAATATTTTTAGTGAGAGACTGCACAGGATACTAGAAACTGAATGGCTACATGAGGCAATGAGTACAGAGGATTAAGAGACTGACAAAAGATAGAAAAAAATTCGGAATCACATGAAATTAGTACATACGTTTAAAAAACTGTCATTCTCTCTCAACATAGATGCACAGTCACCGCCCGAAACTGATATTCGTAACATAAAACCGGAAAATACAGAAACCATGCTTGATTGATGATACCCCGGGGGTTTAACGCCCTTTGATATCGAGATCCTTAGAAGCGGAACACAAATTCGGGTTGTGCAAGGAATTAGGCCGTGTCTTTTCCAGGGATCCATCCTAGCATTTGCCTTAGGCAAGCTGGGAAAAGAATGAGGGCCTAAAACCTGACGGAATTAGAAGTGCCATCCATCTGATGAATACGAGACCGATATCTTGCCGCACCACCACCTCACTCGCAGCAAAAGTCTGATTGCTGTGATAACTATAAGAAAAAAAAGGTCTTTTCTGTAAAGCTATTTTCTTTCTAAGTTACAATCACAAATTTTTTCTCTAAGCTAACTGCTGTATTCGTCTGAACAGAAAAACCGAAATTGGGTCATTGGAGGACCCTGTATAAAAGAAACACTGCCTCGTTGTTATATAGAGAAACTTAACGCCTCGTAAGCCTTCGAGAACCATTGTTTTTTTAACAGAGATGTGTGATTGCTTGCTTATGGCTTCCCAGCTTTATGCGTTTCCCGCGACAGACAACGTGCTCTCAGAGGCGAGGGGTTCTGATTGGAACGCCCTGCAAATAACGGGCAGCCTTGTGCTGCAGTCGCTGCCTGCGCAGAGCAGTAAATAACGATGACGGCCCTCTGCTCTTGGATACATCGAAAACACAAGGGACCTTCAGGCTGCTAATTGGACAGCTGCCCACTTCGACGTCTTGTGTGGTCCTGTGAAACTACGGTTGTTCTAATGCGTCCGTCAGAAACAAGAGATATCAGCACAAAATATGCGTCACTTCTTCAGCCTTCTGTTCATTACAAACACAAGGACCAAAACTTAAGGACCAAAATTATATGTATGGTAAACGATCCCAAACTGTATACTTCGAGATAAGAATTCGACGGTTGAAATTTTTACTGCTACATAAAGACTAGTCGTAGTTTAACGTCGTTACCAAACGTCTCGATAAGTACTTGGCCAATTTACTTCAAATTTTTACGGGATACTCTAATAAATTTTCAGACGGCTACACACACACACACACACAACACACTTACACGATACCCTAATAAACGCTCGGACAAAATTTAAATACACGTTTTTTTAAATACACTCCTGGAAATTGAAATAAGAACACCGTGAATTCATTGTCCCAGGAAGGGGAAACTTTATTGACACATTCCTGGGGTCAGATACATCACATGATCACACTGACAGAACCACAGGCACATAGACACAGGCAACAGAGCATGCTCAATGTCGGCACTAGTATAGTGTATATCCACCTTTCGCAGCAATGCAGGCTGCTATTCTCCCATGGAGACGATCGTAGAGATGCTGGATGTAGTCCTGTGGAACGGCTTGCCATGCCATTTCCACCTGGCGACTCAGTTGGACCAGCGTTCGTGCTGGACGTGCAGACCGCGTGAGACGACGCTTCATCCAGTCCCAAATATGCTTAATGGGGGACAGATCCGGAGATCTTGCTGGCCAGGGTAGTTGACTTACACCTTCTAGAGCACGTTGGGTGGCACGGGATACATGCGGACGTGCATTGTCCTGTTGGAACAGCAAGTTCCCTTGCCGGTCTAGGAATGGTAGAACGATGGGTTCGATGACGGTTTGGATGTACCGTGCACTATTCAGTGTCCCCTCGACGATCACCAGTGGTGTACGGCCAGTGTAGGAGATCGCTCCCCACACCATGATGCCGGGTGTTGGCCCTGTGTGCCTCGGTCGTATGCAGTCCTGATTGTGGCGCTCACCTGCACGGCGCCAAACACGCATACGACCATCATTGGCACCAAGGCAGAAGCGACTCTCATCGCTGAAGACGACACGTCTCCATTCGTCCCTCCATTCACACCTGTCGCGACACCACTGGAGGCGGGCTGCACGATGTTGGGGCGTGAGCGAAAGACGGCCTAACGGTGTGCGGGACCGTAGCCCAGCTTCATGGAGACGGTTGCGAATGGTCCTCGCCGATTCCCCAGGAGCAACAGTGTCCCTAATTTGCTGGGAAGTGGCGGTGCGGTCCCCTACGGCACTGCGTAGGATCCTACGGTCTTGGCGTGCATCCGTGCGTCGCTGCGGTCCGGTCCCAGGTCGACGGGCACGTGCACTTTCCGCCGACCACTGGCGACAACATCGATGTACTGTGGAGACCTCACGCCCCACGTGTTGAGCAATTCGGCGGTACGTTCACCCAGCCTCCCGCATGCCCACTATACGCCCTCGCTCAAAGTCCGTCAACTGCACATACGGTTCACGTCCACGCTGTCGCGGCATGCTACCAGTGTTAAAGACTGCGATGGAGCTCCGTATGCCATGGCAAACTGGCTGACACTGACGGCGGCGGTGCACAAATGCTGCGCAGCTAGCGCCATTCGACGGCCAACACCGCGGTTCCTGGTGTGTCCGCTGTGCCGTGCGTGTGATCATTGCTTGTACAGCCCTCTCGCAGTGTCCGGAGCAAGTATGGTGGGTCTGACACACCGGTGTCAATGTGTTCTTTTTTCCATTTCCAGGGGTGTATAAGACAAGGCGTTGTGTAACGTTATTACTTAATCGTTTTACGCTAAATGTATGTGCTATAATAAATATTTGGGTGGATATAGGCTACGTATTTTTAATACATATATTATATAAATGTGTACATAATACATACTGAGCAAACATTGTTACACAAAATCTAAAACAGTTCTTGGCTGATTTACTTCACATTTTTACACAATATTCCATCGGGTGTTCGGTAAGAGATAGAGAATATATTTGTGTGATAATAAAGGGGAAATATTGTTAGCAAAAATCTTGGAAGTAAAATAAATGTTATCTATAAGCATAAATTTATAGAAATGTTACCAGAAAAGTTTCAAAAATTCCTTGTCCTATTTACTTCAAATTTCTAAGTGATACTCTACTATAAGTTTGCTCGGCTCGGCTACATGTTTATTAAAAATATATATAGATGTGAATATTATGTAATATACAAATAGGGAATATTGTTAGCCAAAAACCTCAGAAAAATTCTGTACCAATTTACTTAAAATTTTCACAGAGACCTCTAATAAATTTTGGACGGCCGTAAACTACATATTTTTTGAATATGTAGAACATATGAACATAAAGCTGAGAGTATACCAATCTAGCAATGCACAGAATCACTAGTGACAACTGCAATAATTTCTATATCGTTCAAACAGGACGAAATTTTAGTATCAGCTTCAAAGTATATAAAAGAATTTAGACATCAGTATTATCTGGAAAACTTTATTGACATACTGGAAATCTTAAAAGTTATAGTACATACGCAACATAACAATCGAGTCAGTGAAATGTAACACTGTTGTCGCTTAGCTAATTATACTTTGTAAACCTGTAGCATCATAGTGAATGAAATGTCAAATAAACGTCAAATCCTACTTTATATTAAACGAACTATCAAGTAAGAGTCGAAACGTTTTCCAAAGTTTATAGTTTCTATATATCACAAAATTATTACGAATTAGACAGTGACGGTTGACCGTAAATGCAATGTGGACTTCAAATCAAACTGGACGTAAATATTAATGTATAATTCCAGTGTATAATTATTCACATGGACAACCACCGTATACGTAGATAGTCTCACCAATGTTCTGTTCTAAGGTTACTTCGGAATGGCAGTAAAGTCGGAATATCTGTCGCAAAGAATATTAAACTCATTGTAGCAGGTCTGGATCTTCCCTTTCCAAAATTAGTATTGTTACTGGCGGTGATTTGGATAGTGATGCGTCGATCTATATCCTGCACGTCTGTATTTTTAGTCACACATTCGACGTAGAAATGCGCCGTTTGTCTTCGAAATTTTCTTGTCCATTCTTGAAGACCTTATCACTATTGGAAAACTCGAACAATGGACGGAACCTCATCTCTTTGTCGTAAAATTGAAAGGGTACCGTACATAACTTTGCAATTATTACACAAAACTTTATGGCTTAATGTTAGCCAGGCCCACCTTTACTTAGTTACGTCACTTTCTGTAAGTTGCAAAATCAGTTCGTCATAATTTATGAGGCGAGTGTCTAACTGAATACTATGACAGCCGTCCAGACCGAAACACTTTTCCTCTCAACGAACAGAGCAGTTGAGAAAAATATTATCATTAGTTTTAGGACAGGTCCTGTTCATTATCTCAATGAGGGCTGTGTTCGCAAGATGACGGTTGATTTCTGAGAACTAATCCAGTTCTCCCTTCACTTTAACAGGAGGCAGGTGACATTTCCATCTCGAGGGACACCTTATTCCGGGACTTTCTCTCCTGCGTAGTACCAGCGTTCGAGATGCTAGGCTTTGGAACGGAATGCAGACACGCTAAGGCTGCGTAGGTGCGAAGTTGGGGTGAAACTTTGGTGCGGGAGCAGCAGCTCTTGGTGACTGCGGCTGCACACACACACACACACACACACACACACACACACACACACACACACACAGAGAGACAGACAAGGCGGCGACCCGGATGGTACTGGTGTAAGCCGAGCAACCGAGAGGCTGTCCTGGAACGCGAGCCCAATGGGCGTGAAAGGCGATTCCGGCGCTTATCTCTGACACGACTCGCGACCCACAACGCTCGTCCCAGTGCACCATACTGGCTCTGTTCCCCAAGTGGCGGAAGAGAGGCGACGGAAGTGGTGCTGGCGTGTTCTGGGACAAAACGCCGTCTCCTTCACGATGGTTTTCTCGTTTTAAGCAAAGTTTGTGGCTCAGATTTTGCCCCGTAACTTCCGAAGGGTGGGGAGGAAAGAGCCCGTCTTTTAGGCAATCATTGCGCAATAGTCTTATCTGAGATGATTCACAGGGGAACGGAATACTCGCTATTCTTCAGAATCATGACGAAACATTTTAAATGTTCACGGGATGTATTTCCTCTGTTTTCTAGCAAAAAGGTAACATTATCTATTGAGCAATATTGGCGTTATGCTTTGCGCTATGTATTAGTAATTTCTTCGCCTGACTTGTCGAAAATGTGGGGACCTTAGTTGGAAGGAGCTTGACAACCAGGAATATTTCCCATGAGAAACACTAAATTTATGACATTATACACCGTTTCGAATAAATTTTTGTCCAGAAGCAAAATAATATGTCAAACAAATGCTGTGTAGCGACCAGGGGTACCTTTACCAGCATGATTGCCTTCGTTATAACTTCGTACGTTACGAAGGTATGAGGTGCAGTAACTCTTTTTTAAATAGCGCCTTGAATTTTTTATTCCATAATCAAGTCGGTTTCAAAAACCCTCTGTACCACTAGCTTAAAGATGACGTTATTAAAAATGTGACACAAAATTTTGACTCTCCTGTATTAACTCAACTGCAAACACTCTGGGTGATGTAATTCGTCCGTTTATTTGTGATTGATGGTTAGTGCAATGGTTCTCAAGCAGAGGCACTCTGCAGATAACGACATTCTGACGGGAACCCACCTTCCCGGCGAATCTTTTCCCTTCCTGTGACACTTTGGGAGAACTCAGTAGCAGCCACAGTTTAGTTAGATTGTTGGTTTACTACGTGATATACTTCCATGTAACGAATTCATGTGTTTCTACGATTCGGCGTATAAAGTTACAGACGACCAAGTGAATTGTGTCTAGTTACGCGATGGCATTGTTACTACTGATTAGATTCAATTTTTTTTTTCAGTGATGAAGACAACAGAAGATACTAAAATTGTTGATCGTGCAGCACCAGGACGATTTGGCTAGAACACTTATGAGCAGACAGATAAATTTCACACCCATATAAGTGGAACTGCAATGAAACGTTCCTGTAATACGGAATCACTTTCATCTCCGTAAATACTGAAGACGATCTGTGTGCCTGATTTCTAATGAATGCTTATCTAGTGAAAACCTGAAACCAACAAAATTAAAAAGATATGTACGTACAAAAGATGCTTCCAATTCCAATCAACCTGTAAACAATTTTTCAGCAGCTATGTTAATAACAGAAAAACGAAAAAAGTGTATCGAATCTCATACATTGATCAATAAGAAGGACTTAAGAGTATTCTAGGCCTCCAAATATCCTTCTAAAAACCAAACACATCTGCTCAGACATCTTATGATCATAATATATGGACTTATAGACAGAGTTCCATACTTAAAGTGTTCAACCGAAATCCCTGAGTCTACAGGGAGAGAAAAAAAACGCAGATATAACTTTTATGAGCTTATTCGCAGAGTGCCAACAAAAAGGCTCCATCACTACATTGCGACGTACGTAGAACAATATATTTATTCATTTCAAGTATTTTTCTCAAATACTGTTCGTGCGTGTGAATTTACATAACGAGCCGGTCGCTGTGGCCGAGAGATTCTGGGCGCTTCAGTCCGGCACCGCGCTGCTGCTACGGTCGGAGGCTCGAATCGTGCCTCAGGCATGGATGTGTGTGATTTCCTTAGGTTGGTTAGGTTTAATTAGTTCTAAGTCTAGGGGACTGATGACCTCAGATGTTAAGTCCCAGCCAAATTTACTTAACGTTTCAACAATGAAGATTATCGAGAAGGTGTTCAACAAGAGAGATACGCCTGGAGACAAGTAGACCTATACCGGTTGTTTGTATACGCTGGTGGTACTCGTATGTTTATAACAGTCAGTGGGAGCTGAGAAGAAATGCGTCTGTACGAAAGGGGTGGCCAACGGAATAGTTTGAGAGGATTTTCCAATTTTTTCTGAAGATTTCAAACATCTTGCAGTATTTTACGTTGTCGAGCGAGTTTTCTAGGTATCAGATTATTAAGCTGTGAAACTTCTCAAAATATAAAGCCTTTAACTGTTACGCTCGAAATATTACCACAACTTACTTCGATAGTCTAACGCACATAACGAACGAGATTTGAAGATATGCATGGTCAATTTCTAGAACAGTAACACCACCTGAAAATAGTGGCCATTCGTGACATGTCAATAAATTTTGAGTTTCGAAAAAAATTGACGATCCTGGCTTAACCATGGATTTAGCTATCAGTGAGATAATAAAAATGACAAAAGAATCGTGGTACGTCAAACTGTAGCTCTGTGAGTGTCAAATTATGTACTTTCAGGTTGCTTTCCTGGGAGTGATGTTTTTTGTATTATTATCTAACTTGATGTTTTACATTCATATCTGCAACTGCAACGGCCCAGGAAAAAATCTGCATTTAATCATTGAACATTTCCTATTATCACTTATTTTACCTGTTCGTACATCCATCTTCAGAGAGACCGGTGTGTGCCAGCTGTTGCTGCATTATTTGGAATGTGAATGAATTCTTCAGCTATATTTCAGGATCTCGCTTTATTTGCTATCGATTTCGGCACTATAGTGCAGCATGTTTAGGACACTCTATGATAAACCAGGTAATCATCTGGTAACCATGAAACCGCTAAAAAAGACCTCGACAGAAGGTACAGTCATATCGATTAACACGATGACGTTACTTCACCTTCCTCCCCGTATATCACTGCACCATCTTTGCAACATGGAATTTAGTGTTTAACAAAATTTTGTCAATTGAGGACAATGGAATTATTGTGGTTGCTATGAACGGAGGTTTTTACTGGTTGGCAACCAGCAGATACATTTAGCGGTGTGAAGTTATTTTATTAATAATTTGAGACATGGTGTCTGTGAAGCTATGGCGGTTGGCTGTCAGAAACAGATCTCGAAACAGTACAAGTCACTTTTTATTTATATTACTTCAGAACAACATGTACATAGTGAGTAAAAAGAGTTTACAGAACAACAGCTTTCTCTAGGTACTAGGAAAACGCTTATAGTAAACTCCTGTGTGAAATAATCAACAAGTTGTTTAGTTTACGTATTTGACTGATACATACAATTATTTCTTCAACAATGCTGCAACCTCTGCATGATCATTTTGTTCTGAAGACTGTTTAGCTGGATGTACAAACCAGTTATATAAACAAAAAGCAACTTGGACTGTTCCCAATCCCTGCTCCTTATCAGAACTTCCTCTTAAGGAAATGATCTGGCAACGTACGTGACTGACTACTGCGAAAAACCTCGTCTGGTGCTTGTGTATGTCCATACATCCTTCTTTTTGCGTTGCCCATCTGCGGACGACATTAATTCGGTATAGCTTCTTTTCTTCTGATTTTTGTCCTTGTCCAAAATTATTTCGTTCTCATTGTTTACAATTTCTTCGCTCTTAAGTCGCTGATGGGTTTGCGTGACGCTTAATTACGCCCTGGAAACGTGTAATATCCTGAATTTTTTATTTGAAAGGCTATTCATATTTCTTCTAGATCGCTTTGTACTTCTTTGATCCAACGTACTTTCGTTTTCTTGTACTATCTGATGAGTCAACCTCCACTGGTCCCTTCTTTTCCAGATTGTCTCTAAGATTTTCACTGTCCACATATACAAGTAAACATTTTTTCCATCCGTAGAGAGTCGCTTCCGTTAATACCGTTCCACAACGTGCTGTTCGTAGATTTCGAAACAAAGTCAGCAAATGGCAACACTTGCACCCTTATCACTTCTCTGATAGTAATCATGCTATTATAACACATGTTGAAAGCTGATTATCTCTTATGATAGTAGCTATCTGACAAGTCACTTAACGGTAGTTACAGGGGACGCGTAGAAGAGCAAATTCCACAAAGCGCGAGCCTCTCTTCTTTTGTTTCGATTGACGTGTTTCTCATTTTTATTTTGTCTGATTTACCTGAAACGTAAATAAAATCACTCAAGTCATACGAAAAATAGAAAATCGACGTTGAACAAGGTTGGCTAGAAGAGAAAATCCCAATGTGTCAAACTTGTAGAGGGTGCTCTTCTGAAGACACAATGATTTGAATGTGAAATATTTTTCTATAGTGCTCTAAATGGCAGCAAAGCATAATTAACTGTACTGTGAGTATCACATTCGTCTGCAATGCCCTTTCTAAGTTTTTTACTTCTGATGAAGTACACGTCATGTATCAGCTCATGCAAAATTGTGACTGTCTGAGTTGGATACGCTTCCATTTTCACTCTACATTATCATAATATACACTCCTGGAAATGGAAAAAAGAACACATTGACACCCGTGTGTCAGACCCACCATACTTGCTCCGGACACTGCGAGAGGGCTGTACAAGCAATGATCACACGCACGGCCCAGCGGACACACCAGGAACCGCGGTGTTGGCCGTCGAATGGCGCTAGCTGCGCAGCATTTGTGCACCGCCGCCGTCAGTGTCAGCCAGTTTGCCGTGGCATACGGAGCTCCATCGCAGTCTTTAACACTGGTAGCATGCCACGACAGCGTGGACGTGAACCGTATGTGCAGTTGACGGACTTTGAGCGAGGGCGTATAGTGGGCATGCGGGAGGCCGGGTGGACGTACGGCCGAATTGCTCAACACGTGGGGCGTGAGGTCTCCACAGTACATCGATGTTGTCGCCAGTGGTCGGCGGAAGGTGCACGTGCCCGTCGACCTGGGACCGGACCGCAGCGACGCACGGATGCACGCCAAGACCGTAGGATCCTACGCAGTGCCGTAGGGGACCGCACCACCACTTCCCAGCAAATTAGGGACACTGTTGCTCCTGGGGTATCGGCGAGGACCATTCGCAACCGTCTCCATGAAGCTGGGCTACGGTCCCGCACACCGTTAGGCCGTCTTCCGCTCACGCCCCAACATCGTGCAGCCCGCCTCCAGTGGTGTCGCGACAGGCGTGAATGGAGGGACGAATGGAGACGTGTCGTCTTCAGCGATGAGAGTCGCTTCTGCCTTGGTGCCAATGATGGTCGTATGCGTGTTTGGCGCCGTGCAGGTGAGCGCCACAATCAGGACTGCATACGACCGAGGCACACAGGGCCAACACCCGGCATCATGGTGTGGGGAGCGATCTCCTACACTGGCCGTACACCACTGGTGATCGTCGAGGGGACACTGAATAGTGCACGGTACATCCAAACCGTCATCGAACCCATCGTTCTACCATTCCTAGACCGGCAAGGGAACTTGCTGTTCCAACAGGACAATGCACGTCCGCATGTATCCCGTGCCACCCAACGTGCTCTAGAAGGTGCAAGTCAACTACCCTGGCCAGCAAGATCTCCGGATCTGTCCCCCATTGAGCATGTTTGGCACTGGATGAAGCGTCGTCTCACGCGGTCTGCACGTCCAGCACGAACGCTGGTCCAACTGAGGCGCCAGGTGGAAATGGCATGGCAAGCCGTTCCACAGGACTACATCCAGCATCTCTACGATCGTCTCCATGGGAGAATAGCAGCCTGCATTGCTGCGAAAGGTGGATATACACTATACTAGTGCCGACGTTGTGCATGCTCTGTTGCCTGTGTCTATGTGCCTGTGGTTCTGTCAGTGTGATCATGTGATGTATCTGACCCCAGGAATGTGTCAATAAAGTTTCCCCTTCCTGGGACAATGAATTCACGGTGTTCTTATTTCAATTTCCAGGAGTGTATATCTGTAAAATTAGTAGTAGTTGAAAAGTCTTTTTGACTGTCTGCTTGACTCGTGTTATTTATGTGACCCGTATCTATTTATTGACTCGAATGTATTTACTGACGCGTATCTTTTTCAAAAATTTCCGCCTCAAATATGATGACACCACTCACAGACAAATATTTGTTTCTTCACGAATTTTTTCACTTTCAATGCTGAACGGCACATTGGCTTCGTAGGCAAAATCAACACATCTGATCGCATTTAGGTAGAGACTATCTGTTGTCTAACGTTTGTCTTTTTTAGTTTGTTCGTTACACTTTTCCCGTCTTTTCCACCTTAAACCTACTTGACAAATGACATGAATATATAACACGTTTGGCAGACTCTTAATTTAAAAATAGTAAGTTGCTTTAAACTACAGCAGCCGCTCACAGACTACTACTTAATGATGTCCTAGCCCCTACGACCCTGTCTTCGTTACAAGCTTGGAATGTGCACTAGTCTGTTAAACTTAAGGACGAGATAGATAAAGTAACCTAACATGTCAGGCAAAGGTCCCGAGTTCGAGTCTCGGTCTAGAAAACAGTTTTGATCTGCCAGGAAGTTTCATATCAGCGCACATTCCACTGCAGAGTGAAAATCTCATTCTGGAAACATCCTCCAGGCTGTGGCTTAGCCATGTCTCCGCAATACCTTTTATTTCAGGAGTGCTGGTTCTTCTAGGTTGGCAGCAGAGCTTCTGTAAAATTTGGAAGGTAGGAGACGAGGCACTGGCTGAAGTAAGGCTGTGACGTCGGGTCGTGAGTCGTGCTTGGGTAGCTCAGATGGTAGAGCACTTGCCCAAGGAAGGCAAAGGTCCCGAGTTCGAGTCTTGGTCCGGCACACAGTTTTAATCTGCCAGGAAGTTTCAAGTTTCAGTAACCTGTTAACGACAGGGTGGAAATAAAAGAAAGTGCAGAAGGATGTTGTCAGAGGTCTCTCAGTCGTCCACAGAAAATTGGTCGTCACTTGGTGTTAGATCACTGTGGCTACACCATCAAATGGGGCTGGCGCCACAACACGAGATAGTTGAAGCAACGGGAAAAGACAGTGTGTGTCAATCAGCGGTTAGTTACGGTGCACTGGGGTAGTGTTCTTCATTACAACATGATCCGAAAGCAACATTTGGATGACTTCACAAGGAAAGAATCTTCGGGAAACAAGAAGAAAGATGAACTCTGACAAATGTAGCCAAGGAGGTTGGTAATGCTCACAGCATTGCTTGACGTGGACTGCGAGCGTTTCAGATCAGAGGCACTGCTGCCAGAAGGACAAGAGTTGGTCGATCACTCTCAACTATAGCAGTAGGAGACCGCTACATCGTCTGAAGGGATCCATGTCAAACAGCGGGTGCAGTTGCAACCACATTTGACACTCGCACATCGGTGGCGACTGCATTGGTGCCAGGAGCATAAGGACTGGACCCGACAGGACCGGGGCCACCTGTTCTTCTCGGATGAGAGCAGATTCCGTCTGAGTAATGGTTCTGGACGTATCCTCATATGACGGGAGGTAGAAACGCGTAATGAACGCGGAAGCTTTGTCAAACATGATCGTTTTGATGATCCAGTTGTCACGGAATGGGGAGGCATAATTTTCCTTTGACGTTCTTACCTCCAAATATTTCAACACGGTACACTTACCGCTAAATGTTGTTGTGACACTACTTCCACATCTGACACTACTTCCACATCTGCATCCATCTACATCCATACTCCGCAAGCCACCTGACGGTGTGTGGCGGAGGGTACTTTGAGTATCCCTATCGGTTCTCCCTTCTATTCCAGTCTCGTATCGATCGTGGAAAGAAAGATTGTCGGTATGCCTCTGTGTGGGCTCTAATCTCTCTGATTTTATCCTCATGTTCTCTTCGCGAGATATACTTAGGAGGGAGCAATATACTGCTTGACTCCTCGGTGAAGGTATGTTCTCGAAACTTCAACAAAAGCCCGTACCGAGCTACTGAGCTTCTCTCTTGCAGAGTCTTCCACTGGAGTTTATTTATCATCTCCGTAACCCTTTCGCGATTACTAAATGATCCTGTAACGAACTGCGCTGCTGTCCGTTGGCTCTTCTCTATCTCTTCTATCAACCATATCTGGTACGGATCACACACCGGTGAGCAGTATTCAAGCAGTGGGTGAACAAGTGTACTGTAACCTACTTCTTTGTTTTTGGATTGCATTTCCTTAGGATTCTTCCAATGAATCTCAGTCTGGCATCTGCTTTACCGACGATTAATTTTATATGGTCATTCCATTTTAAATCACTCCTAATGCATACTCCCAGATAATTTATGGAATTAAGTGCTTCCAGTTGCTGACCTGCTACATTGTAGCTAAATGATAGAGAATCTTTCTTTCTGTCTGTTGGCAGCACCTTACACTTGTCTACATTCAGACTCAAATGCCGTTCCCTACACCATGCGTCAATTCGTTGCAGATCCTCCTACATTTCAGTACAATTTTCTCGATGTGCGTTGTGTAAGTGGTGCGTTTGGCCTTCCACTTCATATTCGCCAGCCGGCCGAAGTGGCCGTGCGGTTAAGGGCGCTGCAGTCTGGAACCGCAAGACCGCTACGGTCGCAGTTTCGAATCCTGCCTCGGGCATGGATGTTTGTGATGTCCTTAGGTTAGTTAGGTTTAACTAGTTCTAAGTTCTAGGGGACTAATGACCTCAACAGTTGAGTCCCATAGTGCTCAGAGCCATTTGAACCAAGCCATTCATATTCGCCGATGACAATGCGCGACCACACTGAATAACGCGGGTGGAGGAGCTGTTGGAACGAAAGGGTATTCGGTGCCAGCCTGTTCCCCCCCCTCCCCCCCCCCCCCCCCAATTTAAATCCCATCGAGTCTCTGTATGTGCATCTTTTTAGAGATGGTTGCGGGACTCGTCTGTTCGATACGGGACGTCAAATTAAACACATTTCAGCCCTCTAGCTTCCAATCTCATTTTATTTGGCAACCAGTTTCAGAATTTTACTACGCCATCTTCAGGGCCCTGACCGACGTGTAGGAAGATTCTACCTCGGTTGTGATCAAAGCAGATGCCAACACCGATCACTTCAGCCATCATCTTCCATGGTGGTCGAAGTGATCGCTATAGCGAAAATCTACTAATACCAGTACTGCTGGCAACTGTTTTGACAACAGCCGTGGTAGAATCTTCCTACACGTCGCTCAGGGGCTTGAAGATGTCGTTGTAAAACCCTGAAACTGGTTGCCAAATAAAATAAGGTTGGAAAGTAGACGGCTGAAAGGTGTTTAGTTTGACATCCTAAATCCCATGGAGTGCATGTATGCTACTTTGGGGTGACGTCAAAATTCACCAACGACCATCAAGCACTTGTAAACCGCACTAGTTGAGGAACGGAACACGCTACCTCAAGAACTCAGCACCATTATTGTGGCCATAGTGCGAATACCTTGCAGAGGATATATTGCTGTCCATCATGATCAAACACCCTATTAAGAACCATGTCCAAATGTTTTTAATGTCTAGGGGACCATCAGAAATTGCGGTGACTGCAGTGTAATTATTGTCTCTGAATAAAAGTGCCATTTTTATTCGTCTCATTGCGCACTTCTTTAAGTTGCCTTCTGTACTACACTGTAGCACTTCTTTCTATGTAGGGCCTAAGTTTAATCGAGCTAAATGCTTGGCAGTGACACATATGTGAAAGTTATTTTCACCCTTAACTTTTTTTCACCAGTGTGCTTTCATATTACAGATAAAAGGCTGCCTCACATCTACTGTGAATATAGAAATAAATTCGATATTTGATTTAAATAATGATGAGCAATGAATGTCATAAATTTAGACAAGTTGGCCTATGGAAAAACAGCGACCTGATGCTATATTTAAGTTAGAGTGAACAGTCAAGATCGCAATAATATTCGTTTGTTCATTCTAACTTACTAACGAACAGTTACCAATAATAAGTTCTTCAGTTTCCCATGAGTAGCCCACGAGATCAACGTTTGCTCGATGACTACGTAATTAGTAATTCATATTACAGTTGAATATTAACCCATTGTGTTACTTTCCGTCACTGAATATTCTTTTGAATGGTGATTAATTTTGTATGCTAATAGTGAAGGTTGAATGAGTGAGCGAGTACAATAGTGTCACATCCAAGAATGGAGATACGACTATAGTTATCAGATCTGTTGAAGATTAGAGAAAACAGTTAACATTGTCTTATCGAGATATGGACTTTCTATGCAACATGTGGTGACTTGTGCAGCCACAAAAGAAATTGCGGAATGTGGTATCCCAATCTCTCAACACAGATGACCATCGATGTTGTCGATGCCACCGATCTTCTTGCCGTTAGATAGTTCTTAATTAGTTTTTGGTTTAAAAACCATGTTGATAAATTGCTGGCCGGCCGCGGTGGTCTAGCGGTTCTAGGCGCTCAGTCCGGAACCGCGGGACTGCTACGGTCGCAGGTTCGAATCCTGCCTCGGGCGTGGATGTGTGTGATGTCCTTAGGTTAGTTAGGTTTAATTAGTTCTAAGTTCTAGGCGACTGATGACCTCAGAAGTTAAGTCGCATAGTGCTCAGAGCCATTTTTGATAAATTGCTATCTACCACAGTATTATTATCGTGAATATCTGTGGCAAAAACAGAAGACATTGCGTCTGTATTGTCGCTTACTTTTCTCGTTTTGAGACACATGTCCGTCATTTTCGTTCGCTCATTTGAAGATGTTACATGTTCCTGTGGCTACGCTTTTGTGGTATTCTTCGTTATTTTTCTGAGTTGTGGACGGAATCCTGGCCAGAACATGTAACTGTAGAAAAGAGAACGTTACTGCAGACACACTCGGTTATATCATGTAGACTTTCACGACCGGTCTTTGGTTCTGTTAAACGTTCCAGTCTGAGAGGCAGTGGTTGATACATAAAGCTATTCACTGACGTTTTGTCTCTGGCTGTGGAAGACATCTTCGAAGGAAAACCTTCAACTGCGTCGAGGGCTCGAGTGGACCCCGAATTTATAAAGCTGTATAGGGAGCACTATCATTCGTCACTTGACGCTGATGCTTGAAACTCTCTCCGACTGGCGCCATCGTTATCGATCAAAATAAGTCGATCGTCATTCTGTCGGAACAAAAAAAAAATCGATGTATGTATGCAGAGAGTGGATGCGAACCCCACAGACAAAAATTAGGATCACACCTTTCTCTTGACGGGACATCGACAATTGTTATTCATCATTAATGATAAAACCCGCCACAGTTGTAAAAATTATTTATTTCTAAAAAGAAAAGCACAACCTGGTTTCAGGATATGTCCTATTTTCATTGCGTATTAAGATGTGAGTACACAAATAACGAGGTTAAAACAGATTAAAAACACGTTAAAATAATACCATGTATCGGGGATGCAATATTTTAACATGTTTTAAACTGTTTCAATCTCAGGTATGCACCCTTCGTGGAGTCATGTTTTAATACGCGCCTGAAGATCGGTCTTGCCCTGGAACCGAGTTGTGCATTCCTTTTTATAAATAAACAATTTTTACAAATGTAGTAGGTTTTATCATTGACAAAAATTTAGGAAGATCAGGGATATTTTCTGAGTATTTAAGGGATTTTACTGCAAGGGACCCATTGTCTCCGGTTACTCGATACTGAGTAATGTTGTAATTACGATTCGCTTTGTTATGGCAGTCACTTTTTGCTTCTGTGAGTATACGTCCATGACAGTGAAGAAGCCTGTATTAAGCGAACACAAAGTCGTTCAACACAAAACGTACAGGAATTCAACAACCCTCAAATGAAGGAGTGCTGTTATGTGGCTGCCGTCAGTGCGGGAACAGATCAGCAGAGCGTCGCTGTGTCGCTCTTCTATTACATTCAGTGAAATTATGTTCCAGATGCATGTCCGCCAGCTCTTCGTCAGTAAATCTATCCGTACCACTGCGTATCACTGTTTGCGTACAACTTACGTTACTTTGTAACTAATCCGAAACAGAACCGAGCAGTACTGACTCGAAGCTTGAGGCCGAAGAGGAAAAACGGGGCATTACTACTGTCAACAGGGAGCAGAAGGGAGTGAACGGGACAGTTTGTTTCCAAAGAAGGCACCCAGTGCATACCGTCGACAAGTGCATTGTTGTACAGTATTTACAGAGCGATATACCTACAAAGATAAATGGGCTAAGAAATCAGACGAAATGCAACTGTAACGAGTCACCTGAGCCTAAGACACTCCTACACAAATAACAGAAAAAGAAATAGGGAAAAACGGTCAAACACTTTTTCTGAAATTATTTCTCCGAAAGAAGAAACAAAGTAGATTATAGAAACAATTGACACACCTCTTTATGATGCTCGAAATCATGTACAGTAATTTTATTGCTATTGGAATTTAGAGTTCAAAGACAACGTCAAATGTTTCTCTACTCTATTTTATTTCTTACATTTAGAGAAATAATTTCACTAAACATTTAACCATCTTTTCTTTCATTTCATTTATTTGTGAGTTTTGTTCAGAAAGCACTAACCGCTTACCCAGCGTCTTCTGTTCTCGAAATGGCCTGAATATAGTACCTGATACGAAGGAATCCATTTTGACAGTTAAATACACTACTGGCCATTAAAATTGCTCCACCAAGGAGAAATGCAGATGATAAACGGGAATTCATTGGACAAATATATTATACCAGAACTGACATGTGATTATATTTTCACGCAATTTGGGTGCATAGATCCTGAGAAATCAGTACCCAGAACAACCACCTCTGGCCGTAATAACGGCCTTGATACGCCTGGCCATTGAGTCAAACAGAGCTTGGATGGCGTGTACAGGTACAGCTGCCCATGCAACTTCAACACGATACCACAGTTCATCAAGAGTAGTGACTGGCGTATTGTGACGAGCCAGTTACTCGGCCACCATTGACCAGACGTTTTCAATTGGTGAGAGGTCCGGAGAATGTGCTGGCCAGGGCAGGAGTCGAACATTTTCTATATCCAGAAAGGCCAGCACAGGACCTGCAACATGCGGTCGTGCATTATCCTGCTGAAATGTAGGGTTTCGTAGGGATCGAACGAAGGGTAGATGCACGGGTCGTAACAAAAAAATGGTTCAAATGGCTCTGAGCACTATGGGACACAACTGCTGTGGTCATAAGTCCCCTAGAACTTAGAACTACTTAAACCTAACTAACCTAAGGACAGCACACAACACCCAGCCATCACGAGGCAGAGAAAATCTCTGACCCCGCCGGGAATCGAACCCGGGAACCCGGGCGTGGGAAGCGAGAACGCTACCGCACGACCACGAGATGCGGGCGCGGGTCGTAACACATCTGAAATGTAACGTTCACTGTTCAAAGTGCCGTCAATGCGAACAAGAGGTGACCGAGACGTGTAACCAATGGCACCACATACCAACACGCCGGGTGATACGCCAGTATGACGATGACGAATTCACGCTTCCAATGTGCGTTCACCGCGATGTCGCCAAACACGGATGCGACCAACATGATGCTGTAAACAGAACATGGATTCATCCGAAAAAATGACGTTTTGCCATTTGTGCACCCAGGTTCGTCGTTGAGTACACCATCACATGCTCTCCTGTCAGTGATGCAACGTCAAGGGTAACCGCAGCCATGGTCTCCGAGCTGATAGTGCATACTGCTGCAAACGTCGTAGAACTGTTCGTGCAGATGGTAATTGTCTTGCAAACGTCCCCATCTGTTGACTCAGGGATCGAGACGTGGCTGCACGATCCGTTACAGCCATTCGGATAAGATGCCTGTCATCTCGACTGCTAGTGATACGAGGCCGTTGGGATCCAGCACGGCGTTCCGTGTTACCCTCCTGAACCCACCGATTCCATATTCTGCTAACAGTCATTGGATCTCGACCAACGCGAGTAGCAATGTCGCGACACGGTAAGCCGCAATCGCGTGAGGCTACAATCCGACCTTTATCGAAGTCGGAAACGTGATGGTACGCATTTCTCCTCCTTAGAAGAGGCATCATAACAACGTTTCACCAGGCAACGCCGGTAAGCTGCTGTTTGTGTATGAGAAATCGGTTGGAAACTTTCCTCATGGTAGCACGTTGTAGGTGTCGCCACCGGCGCCAACCTTGTGTGCATGCTCTGAAAAGCTAATCATTTGCATATCACTGCATCTTCTTCCTGTCGGTTAAATTTCGCGTCTATAGCACGTCATCTTCGTGGTGTAGCTATTTTAATGGCCAGTAGTGTACATACTAGTGCCACTTTCTATGGGCGAAGCAACTAGGCCTTGCAGGGGTGAAGTATTTGACACTTCATTTACAAAGTTACACTGTCACATTAATGTGACCACCTGTCAAAAACCATAATAAACATGTTTTGCAACGTGGACGCCTGCGAGACGTGCAGGAAGAGGGTAAGTGCAGTTCTGTAAGATACCGACTGGGACATGGAGCCATGCCGACTCCAGTGCCGTAGCCAGCTGAGCTACGATTGTCAGGTGGTGCCCTACGTGGTCCACCACATTCCCAATTGGGGTTAAACCCAGGGAGCTTCATGGCCAGAAGAATACGGTAAACTCATGCTGGTGCTCTTCGAACCACGCACGTACATTGCGAGTTGTCTGACACGTTGCATTGTTCTGCTCGTAGAAGCCATCGTGAGGAGGGAAAACAAACTTCATATAGGAGTGAACATCTTCTCCAAGAATAGAGGTATACTTTTGTTGATACATTATGCCTTGTGGAATGGCGAGATCACCCAGGGAATGCCATGAAAACGTGCCCCAGACTAAAACTTTCACGCTTCCTATCTTGGCCTTTCCAACGATTGTTGCAGGATGTGTGCTTTCTGTCTGTCGTTCATCTGAAAAGTACAGCTGTCGCCACTCAGTGGACGTCCATACTGACTGCAAATTCTAGCGGCGAAGAACAGCTGTCAATATAGTTGCGTGAAGCAAGCGCCTGCTGCGGAGGCCCATAGGCAGCAACGTTCGCTCAACGGTCTTTGAAAACACTGTTAGCAGACCCTTAGTTCATCTAAGCGATCAGTTACTCAAGAGTTGCACATCTATTCTTCCGTACACACATCCCCAGCCATCGTTCATTCCTGTCCTCTATGGCGCGTGGTGCACCACAGTTGACTCGAAGCTAGTTTTAGATAGCATCATTTTGGTTGCGTCGTATGTCTCGAACTGCTTCCAAACTTAACCGTTTCGGAAATGCTTCCATCCTTGGCCGGGAAGGCAATGCCCGTCTTGATGTCAGATAAATCGCTCCGTTTCCACATCACGACAACGAATCCACTGTTTTTTTTTCTTCTTGAAAATGAAATTCCTCCAGCTGTACTTAAGATTTTTTTATTTACTTCGCTACTAGTTTCGGCTTTGTGTCAACGCCATCTTCAGGCCCGTACATTATATAAATAAAAAATCTTAAGTACCGCTGGAGAAATTCAATTTTTAATAAAAATTATACCAGCTGTGTACCACCTTCATCCAGTTTAAATATGGATGTACGAAGAATTCACTGTTTTTCTGCGCCTTATAAGGCCTCCACTGCTAGTGCTGCCACCTGCTGTCTGTGAGTGGTTATTGCAGGGTGACGTCGAACATAATATGACTGCATTGTGTAGTAGCACCTGTAATTCAAATAGGGCTGTTTCAACTTTCCCTCTCGTCGCTAACTGGGATTTTACTCAGCACTCTGACCACTTTCAAGCTTTTTTTTTTTTTTTAAGTGAGTCATCAATTTGGTACCTTAAGTGTCTTTTTACCATTCTTTGTTTGATTATGTAAATTCGGATAGAAACACTTCTGTAATTTCAAAGGAGTGTTCTCTTTTTCCGCTCAGTCATTTGATCGATAACTCGGAACAAACTATGAAATTTTTTGGATGTTGTTCGAGTTCACTCTGTAGAATCCCAACGAGTTTCGCAAAAGGTCTATTGTTTTGTGCCGTAATAGATATTCATTGGCTTCAGTATGGTTCTTTTTAACTCTCACCCTCATTTCGTGCCTATGTGTGTCCGAAAGTGTGCACAAGAGTGTGTACTTGGATGCGCAGTTGGAGCAGACATGTCAGCTTATGTTGTTGGGGCCCGAATGTTTATCTTGAATAACAAACCCATGACTTTAGTGCATCTACGAAATCCTACTCTCCCATAACGTATCCATCACAGTGAGATGAGGACGAGAAGGAAGTGGTCGCACCTATTACGAAAGGCGAACACCGAGATGAAAGCAACTCTGCCGGATATTAAAGAATTCATTGTGACATAACTTTAATGTTTGTGGAAGACTAAATTGTGTTTTTAAGGAATTATTTCTTGTGATGCAGTAACTTCATTTCCTGTTCTCTGACACTATGTAAAAAACAAATTTCAAATGCACCAGTAAGCGGAGTAAACATTTCTACATTTCTTTCTCCTATTTTTTCCGTTCTCTACGTCTCTCCTGACAGAACTAGGCGAAGCCAGGGCGGGCTGTCTGAGGTCCGATGCACTGTGCGGAGCTCGGTTCTTTCCCAAGTCCCCGCGGGCTGCTAGTGGGTCAAAGATGTTACGATTTGGATTCGCTGTCGTTCCGCGTTACATGTCATTTTGTCTTCTGTGAGTTTGTTTTAAAAAATGCGACTTGCAGTTGGTAGTTTGAGAACGACAATGAATGGACTGCTATTTTGATAAAGAGTGTAAAGAGCGGCATTGACTGAGACGAACGAAAATGTTCAATCGTTACATAAGCAGGTTGTCAGTAAAATAGTTCCTATCAATTTTTATTTATTTAGAGAAATTTGTTTGATTGTATCATGATGAATTTCGATCACTTTCATTAAACCTTTGCTTCGTTTATGCCTAACAGATTTCGGCCATTTATCCTCATCTTCAGATTATTACATTCACGTTCCTTACTCCACCCATGGGGTTAACGATATTCTATGAGCTATTGCACTGAGTGAGAATATTTCTGCAGTTAGCATCAGTTTTGATGTCGCTTAATATTAAAAGCAATTAAAATCTGAGCCCCCATAAATTAAATGTTGCCACAGAGCTATATACAGTAATGGATTTCATCGATCACAGCAATGAATAATACTGGTTGCAGATCATTCTATGAGACTGGTCTTGCTTTCACTTGTGCTGTGTTCCAAATATTAATACGTTAGTAAGGAAAAATAGTAATTCACAGTACGTGTGTTATTGGTAAACATCGTTCACAGAAATCACAGTTTATGCAGTAATAAATCGTCAGCCAGGTTGTTTCACAATTGCCAACCTAATTTTGTCAGACGATCACAAAAACTACACGAATGGTAAGTCACATAACGTACCCCAATGACATCTTACAAAGAACTGGTGTTGGTGTCTCCCAAACATGTATATGTAGACATACGTCTCCCCACCAGATTGAGGACGTGAGGTCACGAAAACAAATTATAAATATTTACATCATAATAGAAATAAGTAGCATGATAGCAAGCAATATTTTAATCTATAATACTTTTAAGACAAAAGAGATTGTCACTTGATCAATTTAATCATTGTGGTCGGTGCAGCAGATGTTCTATAAATTTGAGTGTAGTCTTCTTATGGAAACATTTATTATTTTGACAATATCATTATGTTGACACTTTAGTGGAAAACTAGTTACGGAAATATAAATTTCCATCTTCAATTCCAGGCAGTGGCAGTTACATTATACAATGATTTAAACCAGTCTGTCACAAGGCGATGATAGAATGTGCATAAGAATGTTGGAGAATTACAATGACGTGGTTCCATATCTGGCATATTATTGTAATGTGTCTGCTCTCTTATGCACGTATGTTGTTCTTATGACAGAGAGGTTTAAATCATTGTATGATGTAACTAGCACTTCCCAGTTATATGGACCTGAAGATGACAGTCTATACTGCGTTAATATAGCGACCCTGGCAAATAAAAAATAGTTGTCGTAAGGAGACTGCGATTCAAATTAAATCAGTTGGAGTAGATAAAAATAAGATAGTAATAATATATGAGTCATCTCTTCCATCCACAAATCGATCTGCCATCTTAGCAAAACGAAATAAATGTAATTTTTATGAAATTTAAAATGACTATAAAATGTTGTGTAAAGAATTTGTGTAAAGCATTTGTGTAAAGCATTTACTTTGCTGATTCCAAAACTGGTCTCAGATATCGCGTAACCGCCATACCTACAAAGTTTTGGATAATAAAGTGATTGAGTTATTATGAATAAATATTTTGCTAGTATTAATACGCCTATTGTCTTTGCGATTAATTTGTAGGTGTGAAACGCCATCTTTCGTCCTCTAATATTAGGCGAATGACCTATATATTTGAAAACATCTTTTAATTGGATTTTGATATTGCACGGTGGGTTCTTTTGTCCAAACATGCCACAGTTTCGTAATTCACCAAAAGAGTAGGCACCCCCGCATTATCTTTACTTGTTATATATCCCCAATTTATGGAAGGAAAATATTGGGAGACGGATTTATCTGGTTACAAAATTCGAAATATGAATTTCTTACAGAGATCTTAAATACCGTTTCAGAAGGTTTATTTGTGGAATCAGCGAACAGTCAGAAATGTTCTGTTGGTTTTAGAAACATGTTTTGTGTATGATAAAATTGGAATTTACATAATATCAAGTTATGTAGGAATTAAAGAATCTGCTGTAAGATGATACAATGGACTTTACTCCCATAGTAGCTAGCTGATTATTTAAAGTATGTCCTAAGACGTAATACACTCCTGGAAATGGAAAAAAGAACACATTGAGACCGGTGTGTCAGACCCACCGTACTTGCTCCGGACACTGCGAGAGGGCTGTACAAGCAATGATCACACGCACGGCACAGCGGACACACCAGGAACCGCGGTGTTGGCCGTCGAATGGCGCTAGCTGCGCAGCATTTGTGCACCGCCGCCGTCAGTGTCAGCCAGTTTGCCGTGGCATACGGAGCTCCATCGCAGTCTTTAACACTGGTAGCATGCCGCGACAGCGTGGACGTGAACCGTATGTGCAGTTGACGGACTTTGAGCGAGGGCGTATAGTGGGCATGCGGGAGGCCGGGTGGACGTACGGCCGAATTGCTCAACACGTGGGGCGTGAGGTCTCCACAGTACATCGATGTTGTCGCCAGTGGTCGGCGGAAGGTGCACGTGCCCGTCGACCTGGGACCGGACCGCAGCGACGCACGGATGCACGCCAAGACCGTAGGATCCTACGCAGTGCCGTAGGGGACCGCACCGCCACTTCCTAGCAAATTAGGGACACTGTTGCTCCTGGGGTAGCGGCGAGGACCATTCGCAACCGTCTCCATGAAGCTGGGCTACGGTCCCGCACACCGTTAGGCCGTCTTCCGCTCACGCCCCAACATCGTGCAGCCCGCCTCCAGTGGTGTCGCGACAGGCGTGAATGGAGGGACGAATGGAGACGTGTCGTCTTCAGCGATGAGAGTCGCTTCTGCCTTGGTGCCAATGATGGTCGTATGCGTGTTTGGCGCCGTGCAGGTGAGCGCCACAATCAGGACTGCATACGACCGAGGCACACAGGGCCAACACCCGGCATCATGGTGTGGGGAGCGATCTCCTACACTGGCCGTACACCACTGGTGATCGTCGAGGGGACACTGAATAGTGCACGGTACATCCAAACCGTCATCGAACCCATCGTTCTACCATTCCTAGACCGGCAAGGGAACTTGCTGTTCCAACAGGACAATGCACGTCCGCATGTATCCCGTGCCACTCAACGTGCTCTAGAAGGTGTAAGTCAACTACCCTGGCCAGCAAGATCTCCGGATCTGTCCCCCATTGAGCATGTTTGGGACTGGATGAAGTGTCGTCTCACGCGGTCTGCACGTCCAGCACGAACGCTGGTCCAACTGAGGCGCCAGGTGGAAATGGCATGGCAAGCCGTTCCACAGGACTACATCCAGCATCTCTACGATCGTCTCCACGGGAGAATAGCAGCCTGCATTGCTGCGAAAGGTGGATATACACTGTACTAGTGCTGACATTGTGCATGCTCTGTTGCCTGTGTCTATGTGCCTGTGGTTCTGTCAGTGTGATCATGTGATGTATCTGACCCCAGGAATGTGTCAATAAAGTTTCCCCTTCCTTGGACAATGAATTCATGGTGTTCTTATTTCAATTTCCAGGAGTGTATGTGGTTAATTTTTTTTTTTTTTTTTTTTTTTTTTTTTGAGCACTATGGGACTCAACTGCTGAGGTCATTAGTCCCCTAGAACTTAGAACTAGTTAAACCTAACTGACCTAAGGACATCACAAACATCCACGCCCGAGGCAGGATTCGAACCTGCGACCGTAGCGGTCTTGCGGTTCCAGACTGCAGCGCCTTTAACCGCACGGCCACTTCGGCCGGCATGTGGTTAATGTTTGAAAGACGAAAAAGAGTATGAAATTGGCGTTTTACGATCTCTAGAATGTTCTGACGCTTCTATCTTCCTATGGATACACTATCTTCTCAGGAACACTCACGCTAAGCGTAAAATTAGTGCTGCCATTTTATGCCACACAGCGCAGCGTCTAGACGACAGTACTGCATAGGTATAGTTACCAGGAAGTGGATGAAGTTGGACAAAACAGCTAGTGACTTTAATAAACAAAAAGTTTGATAAAATACTGACTGTTGATGCATTAGCTCACGATTCGATAGAATGAATAAATTATTGACTGTATGGTGTCAATCGTAGATAACTGGAACAGTCGTAAAGAAGAAGTAATTGGAAGAAGAAACGGGTCAAAGCAGGCTTAAGGCGGATGATAGGGAAGATTCTCTCAACGGGTCTGTGTCATTGATGTCAGTCCACCTTCTTTGAATAACGAAAAACGCATCTGCGGGAATCAACATGGTTTTTCGAGCATCGAACCTCTGAAACTAGTTCTGTTCATCCACGACTTCCAGAAGCGATAGCGGAGCCCTAGGTGATGTCGTTGCTCTTGATTTATGGAAAGCCTTCGACATAGTTCCGCATCGTGGGCTGGCAAAAAAATTATGTGTTTCGGCCTATTCGTTTAATAGTTTCCAAGCTAACATGCTAACTGCGCCATACTCAACAATCATATACAACCGTTCGCTCGACGAAAGATCCGTATCCAAAGACTGAAAAGTTGCACAAGTCACACCAATACTCAAGAAAGGTAGCCAGGAGTAATCCACTAAACTACAGGCCCATATCATTAACGCCGATATGCAGCAGGATTTTTGAACATACATTGTGTTCGAACATTATGAGTTACCTCGAAGAAAACGGGATATTCACACAAAGTCAACACGGATTTAGAAAACATCGTTCTCTTGAAACACAACTAGCTCTTTATTCGCAAGAAGTGTTGAGTTCTATTGACCAGGGATTTCAGATCGATTCCGTATTTCTGGATTTCTGGAAGACTTTTGGCACTGTACTACACAAGCGGCTTGTAGTGAAATTGCGTGCTTATGGAATATCGTCTCAATTATGTGACTGGATTTGTGAGTTCTTGTTAGAGAGGTCACAGTTCGTAGTAATTGACGGAAAGTCATCGAGTAAAACAGAAGCGATTTATGGCGTTCCCCAGGGTAGTGTTACAGGCTCTTTGCTGTTCCTTATCTATATAAACAATTTGGGAGACAATCTGAGCAGCCGTCTTAGGTTGTTTCAGATGACGCTGTCGTTTATCGACTAATAAAGTAATCAGAAGGTCAGAACAATTGCAAAACGCTTTAGAAAAGATATCTGAATGGTGCGAAAGTTGGCAGTTGACCCTAAATAACGAAAAGTGTTAGGTCATTCACATGAGTGTTAAAAGGAATCCGTTAAACTTCGGTTATACGACAAATCAGCCAAATCTAAAGGCTGTAAATTCAACTAAATACCTAGGAATTACAATTACGAACAGCTTAAACGGGAAGGAACACATAGAAAATGTTGTGGGGGAGGCTAACCGAAGACTGCGTTTTATTGGCACGACGCTTAGGAACTGTAACAGATCTACTAAGGACACTGTCTACCCTACGCTTGTCCGTCCTCTTTTAGAGTACAGCTGCGCGGTGTGGGATCCTTACCAGATAGGACTGACGCAGTATATCGAAAAACTCAAAGAAGGGCATCACGTTTTGTGTTGTCACGGAAATGGGGAGAGATTGTCATTGAAATGATACAGGAGAGATGCAGGAGAGATTGTCATTGAAATTATACAGGATTTGGGACGGACATCATTAAAATAAAGGCGTTTTTTGTTGCGGAGGAATCTTCTCGCGAAACTCCAATCACCAACTTTCTCCTCTGAATACGAAGATATTTTGTCGAAGTCAACCTACATAGGGAGAAACGATCACCATGATAAAACAAGGGAAATCAGAGCTCGTATGGAAAGATATAGGTGTTCATTCTTTTCGCGCGCTATGCGAAATATGAATAATAGAGAGTTGTGAAGGTGGTTCGATGAACCCTCTGCCAGGCACTTAAATGTGATTTGCAGAATATCCATGTAGATGTAGATGTAGACGTAGAACAGAATCCAGTGCGTTGTTCTCTATATCTACATCTATGCTCCGCTAGGCGCCTTGCGGTGAGTGGCGGAGTGCGCTATGGTCCCCAGAACCGCTCTGCCACTCACCCCCCCCCCCCCCCCCTTCCCGATCCAATACAGAATGAAGCACAGTAGGTGAACTTCTGAATGGGCTTCAGTTTCCTCTGATCTTCTGTCGTGGTTGTTTCACGAGATGTTTGTTGGAAGGAGTGACGTTTCGCCTGTCTTCTTGGGACGTTTGCTCTCGAACTTTTAGCAGTTATTTTCTCCTAGATATACGACGGCAGGGTGTCTTCATCGTAAGATAAATCAGTTTCCGATGTACCTTAGAAAAGTGTTATCGGATCGCTATTGTTTACGATGCGTCTATAACTAACTTACCAATAACGATTTTAGCTTTATCAGGCTCGTCATAGATGCCGAAATTGTATACACGGTGATCGAGTACCGAGATAACTAATACAAAATACAGGACGATTTGTAGATAAGAAGTACTCGGTACAAAGACTGCCAGCTTAACTTGAAGTAAGTTAAGGTAATGTATATAAACAGGCGAAACGATAACATCCGATGTGCTTCAATAACACGATATGCCGCGGCCACTAGGTCACAGCGGTTACACATCTAAAATAACTGCCCTTAGCAATGAAATGTAAGACGCTCACGCAAATCCAGCGGGATGAAACCCAGATACCTCTGCGAAATTTATCGTAAGTATCCTTATGGACTGCAACAGATCCAAGGAAATGGTGGGTTGCAAGATCACTTATTGCTATGGCTTCACTATTACTCGTCAGTCTGGAACGATTATCAGTCTGGATTTACGGATGAGATAATCGTGAGGAAAGATACTTCGTCGCAGAGAGCATCTCATTAACGTCGATCAAATACCAAGAGAGGAAGCTGCGGAAGTACGCTACGAACTGCAGCCAAACTTCCAATACCCGCCTAGAGAGAACATGCACTGACGGAAAAAAAATTGCAGCGGCAAAAAGTAATTAATGTAGACAAATGAAATTTCGGAAATACATTTGTCTAAGTAACATATTTAAGTGATTAACATTGCAGGATTACAGGTTAATGTAAGCGCGCAATAAGCGATTGCAAATGTGGATGCTGGTACGGTAATAAACGTTGTAAGCGTTAGAATGTTGAATGGAAGCGTGCAAACGTGTGGACATGGTGCTGTACAGGTGCCGGATGTCAGTTTATGGGACAGAGTTCCATGCCTGTTGCACTTCGTCAGTCAATACAGGGGCGGTCAGTGCTGTTTATGGATGACGCTAGAGTTATCGCCTGATGATGTCAGATATGCGCTCTATTGGTCACAGGTGTAGTGATGGAGCAGGCCAAGGCAACAAGGCGACACACTGTAGAGCATGCTGGTTTCAACAACTGTATGTGGGCAATCATTAGCTTGTTGGAAAACGCCCCCTGGGATGCTGTTCGCGTATGGCAGCATAACAGGTCGAACCACCAAATTGACGTATAAATTTGCAGTCAGAGTTTATGGGATATCCACGAGGATGCTCCTGCTGTCACGCTAAATCACACCCTCGACCATAAGTCCAGTTCTAAGTCCAATGTGTCTAGCATGTAGACAGGTTGGTGGCAGGCCCTCAGCTAGCCTCCTTCTAACCAACAAACCGCTGTCACTGGCACCGAGACAGGGCCATCTTCCATCAGAAAACACAACAGACCTACCCCCTGTCCTCCAATGAGCTCTCGGTTGACACCACTGAAACAAATGGTGGTTGTCTGGAGTCAGTGGAATGTAAGCTGCAGGGTGTTTGGCTCGGAGTTGTGCTTGAAGTAACCGATTTGTAAATTCTCCTTGTGTCGTTCTGGTTCCGACTGCTGCTCACATTACTGCTGCAGATGCAGTACGATGTGACACAGCCATACGCCGAACACGATGGTCTTCCCTATCGGTAGTGCCACGTGGTCATCCCGAGTCCGGGGGTTTTCTTGTGACCGTACATTCTCATGACCACCGCTGCAATCATGCACAGTAGCAGCATTGCTGCCAAGTCTTTCTGCAATATCGTAGAAGGAACATACAGCTTGTCGTAGCCCTATTACACGTCTTTCAGTCTGATTGAGGTGTAGACAATGGCGTCTTTGTCACCTTAAGGGGGGTAGGACGTCAAACGGACCGACTTGGAGCAGGAGAGACACCACTGAACATTTTAGTTTCCACTGTGTATACTTTGACAAATACATTCATAAAACTTTGTCAGCATGACCAGGAAGGTTTCAGAATTCGCACTCTTAGCAGTGGAAGTTCGAAAACGTACAAAATAATTTTTTTTTGGCATGTGAAATTTCTTCATTTTTTCAACTTACTAATGGCAGCATTTGTTGCTGTAGGTACACTTTTCTTCATAAGTAAGAGAGATTCTTAGATGAATTTTTCACAGCATACAAACCATACTTAAAGGTGTATGAAACTCTAGAATTTTCCAAATCTATTAAAAACTGTGGTAAAAATTGAGGTAATTAACTAAAAAATTTGTGTTTTTTTCTAAACAGTTCATCCGTTTTTCATAAATTAAATAAATTCTAGAGTTTCATACACCTGTGAGTATGGTATGTATGCTGTGCAAAAGTCATCGAAGAATCTCTCTAACTTATGAAGAAAAGTGTACCTATAGCAACAAATGGAGCCATTAGTAATTGAAAAATGATGAAATTTCGCACGTAAAAAAAAAATTATTTTGTTATGCTTTCGAACTTCCACTGCAATGGGTCTGACTCCTGAATCCTTACTGGTGATGCGGACAAAGTTTCATGAATTCATTTCTAAAAGTATAGGCACTGGAAATTAAAATGTCCTGTGATGCCTCTCCTGCTCCAAGTCGGCCCGTTTGACGTCCTACGCCCCCCCCCCCCCCCTTAAAAATATACTTATCACCCCCTCACCACGTCCAGTGTTAAAAGTAATAAATTGTAGCGTGTATTAAAAACAAACCTGATTTACAGCCACGAGAGAGTGTTTCCTACGTCTTCTACATCACTTTAAAGCCACTACAGACGAATGCGAGTGAATAGGGAGGGTTATCAACAAACTTACTTCAAGCACGCCGATTACATACGGAAAAGCGGAAAATAGCTGCACCCTCCTCCATAGTGTAATGTGTTGCACATTATTGTGTGTGACTTGTAATGATACAGCCATGCATCTACATGTGGGCATGTTTCACAACAGTAAAAGTAAGCCGAACGGCATTATTGGCTGGTAGGTGGAGCCGTCTAGTAGGAAAGGGTTTCCTTCTTCTGTGTACAATCGCCTCTTTCTTTGCAGATATGAGGAGTTGTATCTTGCGTGTTTATGTTGAGTATAATGGACGTTGTATTGTGTGATGTTATATTTGTATTGTATGATGATGATGATGATGATGATGATGATGAGAGAAGGGAGAGATTGGGACGTGGTGCCATCACTTAGGCTGCTCCTTTCGAATAGCACCAAGGTGACAGTCGGGCTTAAAGTATTCATCCAAAGAACGGATCACTATCGGACACATGTTCTCAGTTTATGAGACACTGCAGAGAGGTTTGGAATGTAGTGCAGGACGTTGGGGCAAAGACTGGTGATCGGGAACTTCACACCACCTCCTCCTCTTGGGGGCCGAATACTAGCATAAATATTTCATCCACCGGGATTCGAACTGGCTATCTGTAAATTTTTCTTTTGAGACACACTCTAGTTTACTAAAAGCTCTTCAGGTCATTTTAGTCGACTGATAATTTTTATAATGATCATCCAAGCGTACAAATACTGGTCAACTAGTTCCAGGACTTGGCTGTAATTCGTACAATTTTTTTGTGGTATGACGTATTACGTTCACTTTATTCAGGTGTCAATTTTTGACAGTTAGTCTGCGATATTAGCTATCAATATAAAAACGACGTACGTAATAAATGAAATAACTTTCATGAGGGGCGACATTACCTTGGAGGTAAAATGGCTCTGAGCACTATGGGACTTAACTTCTGAGGTCATCAGTCCCCTAGAACTTAGAACTACTTAAACCTAACTAACCGAAGGACATCACACACATCCATGCCCGAGGCAGGATTCAAACCTGCGACCGTAGCGGTCACGCGGTTCCAGACTGTAGCGCCTAGAACCGCTCGGCCACCCCGGCCGGCCTTGGAGGCAACAACGATCAAATGTTTGAGAATATGTCGTCGCAAATGCCTCGTGTTCAGTTCAATAATCGGTTGCGATCGTGATGATCATCATCGGGTTAATCTGTTGGCGTCGTTACGCAATATAAAAACTTAATAAAATTGAATAACCATGGCCCATGATCTAGAGCCGTCGTTAGCATTCGAGAGCACGGACACCTAAAACGCTATGTCCAACTGCTTAACAACATGATGGTCTGTCTTTGGAACTTAATACAGCAGAGATAGTATGTGGCAAGTCGTTGGCAGGTTTACAGAGGCACGTGGCGACAAATTTCTACGCACTGGTCGGGCAATTCCCGTAAATTAGGGGCCGTTGGTTTGACCGGGTCAAAGTTGCTTCTCGGCGAGTGAGATCAGGCAGAACTGTTGGCCAAGAGATCAGTGCAAGTCTACTATCATGGTTTCAAACCACTGTATCACGACTCTGCGTTGTTACATGGAGAGTTATCCTGTTGGAAAATACCATCGCCATCGGGAAAACATTAACCATGAAGGTATACAGGTGATGCTCATTAAAATCCACGTAGTCCACAGCCGTCATTGTGCTTTGGGTTACTACCATAATGGAAATGGAAAACGCCATAGCATTATACCGCCACCAATGACCTATATAGGCGACGCGGTGTGTGTTTCGAGCAGCCATCTCGATGATGCGTACCCACTGCACTCGTAACGGATGATGTCGCTGGGGCAACGATGGGACACCTAGAGGTCCTCTGTTGTGGTGTCCCAGGCGCAACAACGAGAGGTGTGTCTGCATCAGCAATATACTCTGTTACGAAATCTACCGTGTAACGGCACATATCCTACTTTGCAGAGCGGGCAAGCCCACGACATTCTGTGTTGGGTCCCGTGTGTCAAATACACCTTTTCCCTACTCGTAGTTTCACATTCCTACTACCATTTTGCGTTGATGCTCGCCCAAACAGCAAACCAGCTCCACCGTTTCCGCGATTCTCAATATCAGGCGTCTGGCCATAGCATTCAGCTCTTTGCCAAAGTTGCTTCTACCAATGAATTTCCAGTTTTGTGGCCCGTATCATCGCTATAATGATTACCTAATCGTTTCTATTAAACCTTCTGAAGTGCAACAAACACTCCTTATTACACAGTAAGGATACACACAGAATTATCACTTGACCGTTCACAAAGACTGTCCGCGTCGTGTCTTGGTAAAGTTGTAGACAGACACCACGAGATGAAGCCAGATAGTTTGTCGTCACCCACGTCTGTCAGCGTTTGTGTATGCGCAGGACATCCATAGTTGCCCCAGTAAGATTCAGTAAGCAGACAAGTCACATACGCACAGTAAGATACATTGTGATTTCATACTCCCCGCATGACGTTACGGGTCAGACTCACGTGATCGTAAGGCCGCAGTTCAAGTCTTTGGCAGCATATGTCGGACAGCCACGTCAGCGAGGACATGGATATACACTACTGGCCATTAAAATTGCTACGCCACGAAGATGACGTGCTACAGTCGCGAAATTTAACCGACAGGAAGAAGATGCTGTGATATGGAAATGATTAGTTTTTCAGAGCATTCACACAAGGTTGACGCCGGTGGTGACACCTACAACGTGCTGACATCAGGAAAGTTTCCAACCGATTTCTCATACACAAACAGCAGTTGACCGGCGTCGCCTGGTGAAACGTTGTTGTGATGCCTCGTGTAAGGAGGAGAAATGCGTACCATCACGTTTACGACTTTGATAAAGGTCGGATTGTAGCCTCTCGCGATTGCGGTTTACCGTATCGCGACATTGCTACTCGCGTTGGTCGAGATCCAATGACTGTTAGCAGAATATGGAATCGGTGGGTTCAGGAGGGTAACACGGAACGCCGTGCTGGATCCCAACGGCCTCGTATCACTAGCAGTCGAGATGACAGGCATCTTATCCGAATGGCTGTAACGGATCGTGCAGCCACGTCTCGATCCCTGAGTCAACGGATGGGGACGTTTGCAAGACAACAACCACCTGCACGAACAGTTCGACGACGTTTGCAGCAGCATGAACTATCAGCTCGGAGACCATGGCTGCCGTTACCCTTGACACTGCATCACAGACAGGAGCGCCTGCGATGGTGTACTCAACGACGAACCTGGGGGCAATACGTCATTTTTTCGGATGAATCCAGGTTCTGTTTACAGCATCATGATGGTCGCATCCGTGTTTGGCGACATCGCGGTGAACGCACATTGGAAGCGTGTATTCGTCATCGCCATACTGGCGTATCACCCGGCGTGATGTTATGGGGGCCATTGGTTACACGTCTCGGTCACCTCTTGTTCGTATTGACGGCACATTGAACAGTGGACGTTACATTTCAGATGTGTTACGACCCGTGGCTCTACCGTTCATTCTATCCCTGCGAAACCCTACATTTCAGCAGGATAATACACGCCCGCATATTGCAGGCCCTGTAGGGGCCTTCCTGGATACAGAAAATGTTCGACTGCTGCCCTGTCCACCCCATTCTCCAGATCTCCCACCAATTGAAAAGGTCTGGTCAATGGTGGCCGAGCAACTGGCTCATCACAACACGCCAGTCACTGCTCTTGATGAAATGTGGCATCGTGTTGAAGCTGCATGGGCCGCTGTACGTGTACACCCCATCGAAGCTTTGTTTGACTCAATGCCCATGCGCATCAAGGCCGTTATTACGGCCAGAGGTGGTTGTTCTGGGTACTGATTTGTCAGGATCTATGCACCCAAATTGCGTGAAAATGTAATCACATGTCAGTTCTAGTACATCTGTCCGATGAATACCCGTTTATCATTTGCATTTCTTCTTGGTGTAGCAATTTTAATGGCCAGTAGTGTATTTTTACTCATCAGTCAGTTGTTCGTTCTGCCGAGCTGGATCGTCTAGCCACGTTACGAACATTGATCCTGGAAATGAAGTTGTTTGCAGCTAGAGAGACATCCACATCGACGGTGCGACGACGCCTAAAATACCATGGCCAACACGACGGCCATTCTTGTGACTCACTCTGGTACCGCAACAGTGAGCCCATCTGTGGTGTCCCCGCCAGACACCACACTTGCTTGGTGGTAGCCTTTAAATCAGCCGCGGTCCGTTAGTATGCGTCGTACCCGCGTGTCGCCACTATCAGTCATTGCAGACCGAGCGCCGCCACACGGCAGGTCTAGAGAGACTTCCTAGCACTCGCCCCAGTTGTACAACCGACTTTGCTAGCGATGGTTCACGGACAAAATACGCTGTCATTTGCCGAGACGATAGTTTAGCATAGCCTTCAGCTATGTCATTTGCTACGACCTAGCAAGGCGCGATTATCAGTTACTATTGATATTGAATCATGTACCGTTAAGACTGACGTTCACCATTAACGGATTAAAGTTAAGTATTCCACCAGCTACGTCCGTTTTGCTAAATTCTAATTTCCTTGTCCTGTTACAGACCTCACGCCAGCCTGCGTGAGCTAAAACGCGTTCCTTTCGGCCTCCTCTAGTAACACGGTGTTGGCTCTCCTGCCAACCAAAACACCATCGACGATAGGGGACAGGGGAGCGTCATGAGCAGTCTTTTATGATGCTGGGCTTTGCTGTAGCATCTTGATGGACGTATCAGTGTGTGTGGAGGCCCCCTGGAGAATGAACGTTGTCAGATATCATTCTTCCCTGTCATACGGGCCTTACACCTGGCATGGCAGTATAGGACACAACTGGGTACAGAATTTGACGACCTGTCGGCCGCTGTGGCAGAGCGATTCTAGGCTCTTCAGTCCGGAACCGCGCTGCTGCTGCGGTCGCAGGTTCGAGTCCTGCCTCGGGCATGGATGTGTGTGATGTCCTTAGACTAGATAGGTTTAAGTAGTTCCAAGTCTGGGTTACTGATGACCTCAGATGTTAAGTCCCATAGTGCTTAGAGCCATTTGAACCATGATCACCTCTGGTGGTCTGGACAGCAGCCGTTACGTTTGTGTTAAAGCAGATCGCTATATTCAAGAGCTCTGCGAAATCTTTCATCAAGATAACGCAAGATCGCTTGATGTCAGTCCAGCTCTCTCAATCACTGAATACATGTGGTTACGATTTGCCGACAGACGGGCGCGTCACCTGTTGCCAGTCACTATGACTGACGAACTCTGGCATAAAGTCAAGCATCATCCGAGCTCAGTCCCACTCGATGACTTTTCTGTCGCTGTCAGAGATGACTGTTCGGTGTACTACCCAGATCACTCAGAAATTTAATGATTCAGTCTACCTAGCTTCCCGCATACGAACGTTAAGTGAAATTCCTGGTGCAGCGATTTCAATGGGCAGCTGTGTAGATGCGTCACCTAGTATCCGCCCTGGCGGCTGAAAGGACTGGGAGCGAACAGTGGGGATGACGAGTCGTCAGGCCCTTTCGGAGCGCGTATCCTG
Source organism: Schistocerca serialis cubense (assembly GCF_023864345.2). Taxonomy (NCBI): domain Eukaryota; kingdom Metazoa; phylum Arthropoda; class Insecta; order Orthoptera; family Acrididae; genus Schistocerca; species Schistocerca serialis. The sequence goes on from NC_064639.1 coordinate 371,363,344, forward strand.
GAGCCGCGTCCGCCAATAAGGTGGAGCTGTGTGCTCGCTGGCTTCTGCCCGGGGCGCCGCAATAGCCGGACGCGGGCAGTGTCGCGCCGCCTCCGAATCCGCCGCCTCCGCCTCCGCCTCCGCCCAGCCGGGTGGCCGGCTGGCGGTGCATCGACCCGTCGCGCAGCCGCCGGGGGCAGGGACCGCTCCCGTGCGTTATCTCCACCCGCCGGACCGCAGACAGCTGTTTGCTAGCCGTCCGCCGCTGCGGCCGCTGCGCTCGTGCCAACTTGGCGCTCTAGTCTGCACTGTTATCATGCAGCCGTGCCACGCTACCGGCGCTCTGTTCGTCTGTGAAACGGCGTGGTGGTGTAAAACCACTATCTCACAGCGGAGAAGCACCTACTGCGTGAGCCGTCTAGGTTACTGGCTGCAAAGGAAACCAGGGAGAGATTTCGAAAGTTAATCAAAGTTGTACAAGAAGAATTTTTGTTGTTGTAAGGCTTGGCGATAACAGAGATGTGAGGTGAGTATGCTTCAGGAAGAGTTATGGCCTTAAGGTACAAAAGTTCTTCAGCTGGCTGTGAGGCGTCGTAAGATTAAGAAGGCATCAGGATTGATGACCTTTGGGCCACCGAAGTTGTCGAAGATGCTGAGGAAGCTATTTGAAAGGGTATTATATGGGGATGTTCCATTGGAAAAGACAACATGTTACCAAGCACCGTGCACAAGAAAGGGTCGCGTAATGACGCAAATAACTGTAGGGGGTTACCAGGGATCCCTTTTGTTGGAAGACTGAACTCGAAGTACTGTAAGATCTGTTGGAGAAGCAAGAAGAGGAGAAAGAAGAGCAAGAAGGATTCCGAGCAGCAAGGTCGGTGATAGGCAACATCTACACAATGAAACTGCTATGCGCAAATGCAAGTAAGTTGGAATGGAGTTGCATGCTGCATTGATTAACCTAAAAAAAGCGTTTGGTAATGTAACCACAACACACTGTGGGAAATACTCAAAGAGATAAAGTTGGATCAAGAAGCGGTACCGAGCGAGGTGGCGCAGTGGTTAGCACACTGGACTCGCATTCGGGAGAACGACGGTTCAATCCCGTCTCCAGCCATCCTGATTTAGGTTTTCCGTGATTTCCCTAAATCGTTTCAGGCAAATGCCGGGATGGTTCCTTTGAAAGGGCACGGCCGATTTCCCTCCCCATCCTTCCCTAACCCGAGCTTGTGCTCCGTCTCTAATGACCTCGTTGTCGACGGGACGTTAAACAACACTAACCTCACCTAACCAAGAAGCGGTACAAGTGGTAGGAAAACTAGCTAATTCGGCAATGCTTCGCAGTTGCTGCGTATACAGGGTGTTACAAAAAGGTACGGCCAAACTTTCAGGAAACATTGCTCACTCACAAATAAAGAAAAGATGTTATGTGGACATGTGTCCGGAAACGCTTAATTTCCATGTTAGAGCTCATTTTAGTTTCGTCAGTATGTTCTTCCACCTACACTCAATGGAGCGCGTTATCATGATTGATACGGGATACTCTACCTGTGCTGCTAGAACATGTGCCTTTACAAGTACGACACAACATGTGGTTCATGCACGATGGAGCTCCTGCACATTTCAGTCGAAGTGTTCGTACGCTTCTCGACAACAGATTCGGTGACCGTTGGATTGGCAGAGGCGGACCAATTCCATGGCCTCCACACTCTCCTGACCTCAATCTTCTTGACTTTCATTTATGGGGGGCATTTGAAAGCTCTTGTCTACGCAACCCCGGTATCAAATGTAGAGACTCTTCGTGCTCGTATTGTGGACGGCTGTGATACAATACGCCATTCTCCAGGGCAGCAGCAGCGCGTCAGGGATTCCATGCGACGGATGGTGGATGCATGTATCCTCGCTAACGGAGGACGTTTTGAACATTTCCTGTAACAAAGTGTTTGAAGTCACGCTGGTACGTTCTGTTGCTGTGTGTTTCCATTCCATGATTAATGTGATTTGAAGAGAAGTAATAAAATGAGCTCTAACATGGAAAGTAAGCGTTTCCGGACACATGTCCACATAACATATTTTCTTTCTTTTTGTGTGAGGAATGTTTCCTGAAAGTTTGGCCGTACCTTTTTGTAACACCCTGTATACAGGTATTGAATATAAATCCTAATCTCCTTCTTGACCCCCCCCCTCCCCTCCCCTCTCATCGCTCTGTATATCTCCTCTCCATCCGTATCTCTTTAAACGTCCTCCATCTCTGTATCCATCTCATACTTCCCCTCCCTATATCTATTTCTTACCTACTCTCTATCTCTTCTTCTTTGAACTTTAGCCTTCTTTATTGTTACTGCCAACGAATCTTTGACTGGGAACTGAAGTCGTTTAAATGAATCTGTAAATCGGTTGGGATCATTGTTATACATGTTATGACCTCTCTTTCTGCAGGTCCTGTGAGAATAGTGAATTCAGTGGGAGTACTTGTCATAGTTTTTCTCCAGAAACGGGCAGGATTACAAAGTTCTGGACGATTCAGATACCGTATTAATATTCAAATAATAAACAGATAAGCCATAAATACAGTCCGCGCAGGATACGGTGATCAAGTTTCGTCCAAAGCGCTGGAGGAGATCATTCGTTTCGTTCAGAAGGTATTTGCCGCCTTATGGTCGGACGGCGATGACAGAATCGGGGAGCACGCCCTGCAGTCTTTCTCAAACGATTTTTACGTTACTTGTAGCCTTATATGTCAGATTCATGATGATACGTCCGTCATTTCGTTAATGATCATATTTGTTGTGATATTTACGTGGAAGTAACCGACTTCGCGAAATTCGAAAATGTTTGTAATGGAAAACAGCGGTCGCTATGATTTTGCTTTTGGTGCATATTGTGTAATATGTTGCTTCATATGAAATTTAACTAAGATATTGAATTTTTCTTTAGGCTTGGGTGGAGGTGTCTAAAAAATCTATCACGAACCTCCAGAAAATTGATCTAACGTAGCAGACTCGTTTGCAATCGTGCGGCGCCAGAGATAAAACCAGAGTAAAATATTCACAACAGTCCTCATTTTTGATAAGAGGTTTGAGATATCGAAATGGTATGTTGGCAAATGACAGCGCGCAAAGAGGAGAGTATTTTGTCGTATGGTTATTACACAAAACATCATTATCTACAGTGTTATTCCATCAGTTACAGACATGAATGAATGTAATTTTTGAGGGCCATCGATATCTGATGGAATGAGAAGTGCTAAGGGTTTTGGAACAGCCTATGTGAAGACATTACACATGTAGTTTTTACGGAGGATGTGCTGACCGAGAATGCTGACCTAACTTTTCCTCAGTTCTTCAATAAACTTAATAAACCATTCTTTCAGAATTCTCTCGTTACTGCTTCTGCACAACATATTAGTGAGGTGAGACTGTGTAAACTCCGTTGTGTTTTGGTCAAAGAAGTCAATTTCAAGACGACAACAAGAGAAATTTAAAGGTATTACTCAGAATTCGCCACTCATGGCCGGCTGGAGTGGCCGAGCGGTTCTAGGCGCTACAGTGTGGAACCGCGCGAACCTGTGCCCTCCCGACTGCGCACTGCTGGCCTCGTTATTCTGCGCGGACTCTACAGCTTTCCTGTACTCTGTTAAAACCGACTGCAAAAAAGAAAAGAAAACAACACACAGTTTTACATATAAATGTATACACCAGGTGGCCCATGCAAGCCGTCCCCTGTAGTCTTATGTTACCCGCATACGTTAGTGCAACAAGGTTTGTATCGTTACTGCTGACCAAAGAGGAAGTGCACGTACATGCGAACTTCCACCGAGCAATGCCGCCACCTGCATGCGTTTTCCTCATGGTACTGCTCTGATGTGGTTATGTGGCCGTCTGTTGGTAGTTCGTGTCAGATATTACAGTCAAACAGATAACAACTGCAATCTATTCCAGCAAAGACTACACCGATATGATTCTGATCTATGGGGAGACGCATCGCAACGTAGCTGAAGCCTAAGGCTGTACTCACAATGTTTCCCAACGCAACTTCTACATTCAGCGCATGTTTTTAGACGTACAGAGAAGCGTTTAAGGACCGATGAAGTTTTCCAGGTACAATGTGTCCTGGAAAGACCAATCCACGACCCACCTGATGTTGCCTGAAACTTTAGTGCCTATTTTGGAGTACACCCCAAGTACGGTAAGCATAGCTTAAATGAAAAAAACGCCTACTACCTTGCAGTATAAACGAAAGAATTATTGTGGTATTTCATTTAGGTTTCAGTATTATTTCTACTCACAATAATAACAATAATATTAATAATACTGTTATGGTCATTATTTTTAATAATATGAAAGTCATTAGATCTCATTAATACCAATTTCTCATCGCAATTAGGAGAAAAAAGAGCTGCAGCAGATCTGGGGATAACGAGGTCTTCGGCACAAAGAATTATGGAGGAACGAAAATGCAATCCTTTTAAGCTGAGACTACACCAACAGCTATATGGAAACGATTTCCAAAATTGGGTATCGTTCTGCAGACGTCTCGCAAATAAAGTAGCAGTAAATGCGCATTTCGTCAGGCAGATTTTATGGGGCGATGAGTGCTATTTCGCCAAAGATGCCACTGCCAGCAGACACAATCTACGTTACAGAGCTCCTGAAAATCCTCAGTGGTTACGACCATATAATATGTAAGCGCACTGGGGTGTCAACATGTGGTGAGGCGTTCTAGGAGACCACTTCATTGGACCAGTTTATTTGGATCCCAGACTAGCTGGTCGCCTGTGTTTGCAATTTCTTCTCCTAGAAGACACCCCAATTCACTTAGCTGTGAGGCACTGGTTTCAGTACGATGGTTCACCACCTCATTATTGTAGAGGGATTAAGGAATATCTCAACAATAGAAAGAGGTTCGCAGGTCAGCTTCTGTGAAGTTTGGAAGGTAGGAGACGAGGTACTGGCAGAATTAGAGCTGTGAGGACGGGGTGTGAGTCGTGCTTGGGTAGCTCAGTTGGTAGAGCACTTGCCCGCGAAAGGCGAAGGTCCCAAGTTCGAGTCTCGGCCCGTCACACAGTTTTAATCTGCCAGGAAGTTTCATATCAGCGCACACTCCGCTCTAGAGTGAAAATTTCATTCTAGAATCATCTCCAGGCAATATCCTTTCTTCCAGGAGTGCTAGTTCTGCAAGGTTCGCAGGAGAGCTTCTGTGAAGTTTGGAAGGTAGGAGACGACGTACTGGCAGAATTAGAGCTGTGAGGACGGGGCGTGAGTCGTGCTTGGGTAGCTCAGTTGGTAGAGCACTTGCCCGCGAAAGGCGAAGGTCCCGAGTTCGAGTCTCGGCCTGACACACAGTTTTAATCTACCAGGAAGTTTCATCTCAACAATGTTTGCCCCGTATGGTGGGTAGGTCATGGTGGTTGCATTTGATGGTCATTAGAACGCCTGATTTAACGCTCTTGGATTTTTTCTTGTGGGGTTATATCAAAGCCAGGGTTTACTAAAAGGAAAGGGAAAATCCAGTTTTGTTAAAAGAAAGAAAATGTCACGCCGGCGCTTCAGTATCTGCAGAAATGCAAAGAGGCGCGCTGCTTAGATCAATGCATCCAATGATGCGGATATCAGTTTGAACATTTGTATAATGAATAATGCAATGACAATGATCTTTCAGTTTACAACTAAAATTGAAAGGAACACCATTTATGATACTCATTACATTCATGGTTCTATATTGCAATCAAAGATATGACAGCATTTATGTAATACTGACAATTGTGAAGCACGTGTTGGTACATTATGTATTGTTAATAAGTTAGCTATTATATGTTCATGTGCCTTGGCCGTTGTACGTATTGTTTCGGACAGGGTCAATCATTCTTCTATGCAGACACTTTTATCGAGCCCAGGAATCGAGCCCAGCATCCCTTCTGCAAATACCGTCCGCACTGGCGGAATGTTACGTGATACCACGTGTTTATATGTTTGTGACTATTACAGCGCTATCTATCCAACTAAAACATTCATATTTCTTTACGTACTACACGAATATGTAATAAAAATGGGGGTTCCTATATAAAAAAAACGCAGTTGATATCCGTTTTGCCGGCCAGAGTGGCCGAGAGCTTCTAGGCACTTCAGTCTGGAACCGCGCGACTGCTACGGTCACAGGTTCGAATCCTGCCTCGGGCATGGATGTGTGTGATGTCCTTAGGTTAGTTATGTTTAAGTAGTTCTAAGTTCTAGGGGACTGATGACCTCAGATGTTAAGTCCCATAGTGCTCAGAGCCATTTGAACCATTTTTTGATGCTTATTTCGTGAGAAATTTGGCCCAGTCACTATCAATAGACCTCCATATAGACGGTGTTACAAAAAGGTACGGCCAAACTTTCAGAAAACATTCCTCACACACAAAGAAAGAAAATATGTTATGTGGACATATGTCCGGAAACGCTTACTTTCCATGTTAGAGCTCATTTTATTACTTCTCTTCAAATCACATTAATCATGGAATGGAAACACAGCAACAGAACGTACCGACGTGACTTCAAACACTTTATTACAGGAAATGTTCAAAATATCCTCCGTTAGCGAGGATACATGCATCCACCCTCCGTCGCATGGAATCCCTGACGCGCTGCTGCTGCCCTGGAGAATGGCGTATTGTATCACAGCCGTCCGCAATACGAGCACGAAGAGTTTCTAGATTTGGTACCGGGGTTGCGTAGACAAGAGCTTTCAAATGCCCCCATAAATGAAAGTCAAGAGGGTTGAGGTCAGGAGAGCGTGGAGGCGATGGAATTGATCCGCCTCTACCAATCCATTGGTCACCGAATCTGTTGTTGAGAAGCGTACGAACACTTCGACTGAAATGTGCAGGAGCTCCATCGTGCATGAACCACATGTTGTGTTGTACATGTAAAGGCACATGTTCTAGCAGCACAGGTAGAGTATCCCGTATGAATTCATGATTACGTGCTCCATTGAGCGTAGGTGGAAGAACATACTGACGAAACTAAAATGAGCTCTAACATGGAAATTAAGCGTTTCCGGACACATGTCCACATAACATCTTTTCTATATTTGTGAGTGAGGAATGTTTCCTGAAAGTAGAATTCTCTCGCAACTGCTTCTGCACGATATGTTAGTGAGGTGAGACTGTGTAAACTCCACATGGGCTGTACGAGTGCCACCAGGTGTATATAAACATTCACCTGGTGGCACATGTACAGCCCATGTCTGTCCAAGTGTTTATTAGAGTATCATGTAACATTTCAAGTAAAACAGTCAATAAGTTTTTGAGGTTTCGCTAACAATGTTTTCCTTTTGTATGATATGTTTACATTTATGTTTTACGATTACCAAGAAAGATGCGTCTGTGCGAATGTTTATTAGAGTATCATGTACAAACCTGAAGTAAATCGGTCCAGAAATTTTCAACAGTTTTGCTAATATCATTTCTGTGTTTTCATATACAAAGTTATATATAATACAGGTTAAAAAAATGACCGTCCAAATGTTTGTTAGAGTCTCGTGTAAACATTTGAAGGAAAATCGGTCAAGAGCTTTTCGAGATTTTTGCTAACAGCTAACAGCTTTTCCCCTTGATATAGTATATATACATGTATATACCATACATATTTAAAAATATCCGGTCTATATCCATCCAAACGTTTATTAGACTACTGCGTAAAAATTTTATGTAAATTTGTCAAAAAAGTTTCGAAATTTTTGCTAACATTTCATACACTGAGGGGACAAAAGTCATTGGCAATAAGCACATATAAAAATGGCGGCAATACCGCGTATGCAAAGTATAAAAAAGTATAAAAGTGTAGTGCATGGGCGGAGCTGTTTGTGCTCAGGTGATTCATACGAAAATGTTTCCTACGTGATTATGGTCGCAGGACAGGAATTAACAGACTTTGAACGCGGAATGGCAGTTCGAGCTAGACGCATGGGAAACTCAATATTCCGAGATTCACAGTGTCATCACCATGGGTAGCCGTAGAGGGTTTTGGACTACAATCCTCCCGAAACGAGAACAGTTTCTTACAGCTGTACTTCCTCACTAGGGTGCTATTTTTTAATGAATATTTATGCTTTGAATCGCGTTACGATTGGCAAGCCTTATAGTTTTAAGTATCTTCTGTCATTGATAAAGCACATCACAGCAGGTCCGAGGCAGCTTGCTTGTGGCAGTGTCCCCGGAGCAATCACTCATCGCCTGTCAGCCACCTTGGGTGTGGCTGAAGGATTTTCCACGCTTGTTTAAGCAAAAACTGGCAACTTCCACTTACCCCTCTCAGCTAATCATTTTACGGAGGTTGCTGACACCACGCCTTAGTGGGTACAGTTTTACATCTTTCACTGACCTAACCTAAACTGAAGGGCTGAAAAATTACCACCGCCTATTTAATAGCGCGCTGGTCCCCGTCTGGGACGGTATGCAACAGTGATTCTGCATGCCATGGATACGAAAATTCCTTTGCAGGTTTACGGAGGTATGCGACAACAGATTTCCACAAACACGTCACGCAACACCCGTAAATTACGGGCAGGTGGTTTAGGAACATGAAACTGGAGCCAGAAAGCGCCACAGGCGCGATTCATCGAATTCAGATCAGGAAAATCTAGCGTTCAAGACATCAACGTGAGTTCATTTAATACTCCGTTAATATCTGATTTTGGCATTGTGACATGGGCAGTTATTCTTCTGGGAGATACCACCGCTGTCGGGGAAGACATTAAGTACCAAGTATTCCAAGTGGTCTGACTTACATTACTATCACAGTTCGCATGGAAACCCCGATTCGTAGCCCGGGTAACATATTAACGCCCTCGCCTGGATGGCAACGTATCCCCAAACGACCATTGACCTGGTGTAGCTAAACACATGACTAGCCCCACAATGGTACAATTTTCCACTGATCTAGGGTTCAGTCTCGATGATCCCGTGCTCACTGTAATCGTAATCGCTGGTTGAAGAGGAGTCGCTGCACACTGAACAGTGCGCTCCAAAACACCTGCACCTGCGCCAGCATTGTACTCCGTCGTCATATCTGCTACCTCTCCCGCTCCAAAGGGCACGCAATCTTCCGACCTGCACGTCCTGTGATGAGACGTGGATGACCAACACCTTATAGGCTACTCGTTTTTTCATCGCCGTTCAACCACTTTAAGTAGACGCTTACGACAGCCAACCACACTCGCCTTTTCCCAGGAGCTTGCTCCCAGGCGTCGGCCTATAACAAGCTGCTCTTTATCAAAGTCGATGTGTCAGACGTCTCTGTTCCACTTAGAAAAGACCCACCAGGCGGCATTGTGTCTGGCGATGGGCAGGAGGCATAATTACTGAGGGTAGGGCTTGCGCCTCACAAGTCGGCAACCCAAACTACATGGCAGTTAAGCTGGCAGCCTGCTTCTTTGGAGTAGATATTCGAGGGGTGCCACGACACACTCGACCATCAGGCGATGACCAGAGCGTCAGCAGAGCTCGCTGGCGCCATGCATCTTTTTCTTGCACCATCCAAGCAAGAATGTATCCTGGCCCCGAGGGCTGTACTGAGACCGGGCTACGGTCCCTGGACAGCCAGTTCACTTCGAGTAATTAGAAGGACTCACATTGGAGCCGCCACAACGAGGACTCCATGTTTTATGTCAGTGATCAGCTAGTAGACTTGTAAGATTTATTATCTTTGTTTCTACCTCGGACTTGACTGTGTTTCATTATACCGGAACTTGGAAGTGGACTCTGCTTCTGGGACCTAACGGCGTCTATGGGTACAGAACTTCAACTTTAGGCTGATCCATCAGCTCCTGAACTAGCTATCGTTGTGCATTGTGTATTGACTAGTTGGTGATATTTTGTAGCATTGTCTGTATTCTTCTTAAGGGCCTCCCCCCTTAGATAATATATCTGTTATTCGTTATTCAACAAGCGGTGACTATCTCGTCCAGGCCTTCGGCCTCCGTGTAAACATAATTATGTTACTGCTGTATATGTCAGTATTATTGATCTTTCACTACCAGAGAAGAGAATTTCATTTCAATACTACTTCTTCCTCATTCAAGAAATGTTTTTGTTACTCAAACGATTATTTCTTATGCTGTACTAAGACGTACATCGGAGTAGACGTATTCTCTTTCGTTTATTTCAATTTTGTTCTACCAAACCTAGGTGAACAATTTCTTATCGCCAAACCAGGTGGACACAAAAATAATGTTATGGCGCATCAGCATATATTTTCAGGTGCTGCTGGCTGATTAAATATCCCTGCGACATATTCACTGACTATGGGACCAAGATTGTGTTGCACTCTGCGCAAATATTGTCAAAGCACATCGATGCTGAAGTGATAGTTCATCTCAAGCGAGGTGATGGAATCTGATTCGTGAGGATACGATTTCAGATTGCAGAATTTTGGTTTTCAATAGTTTCTCTAAATCGATTAAAATAGACGTCGGTATTGTTAAACTGAATAGGGTAAGGGCGGCATCCTGCCACATTCTTTATCAGTCTGGCTTCGGTAACCACGAAATCTGTGTCACGGCGTCACACTTTTCTTTGCACGGAACAAATATTTGTTAATAACTATACAAATAAATATTGGATCTATGAAAAGTGCAGATCATCTAACATCAGTCTGCTTTTGAAAACATTTGTTTTGAGCGGAAATCTAACAAGTTTGTTTCTGTTATAGTTTGTGGTTTCAGCTATTGCTGGCCATGGATTTCAAACGGTTCTAGCCAATAATCAGAAACTGAATCTTACCGATTCTAGAAAGTCCACCACTGAAGGATCAAGCGCGTATTGTCACTTTTTACCATTTCGATGTATCATCATTAGCCTTAGGTCCTAGCCCTTTACGTCTGTCCCACCTCCCTGTTTGTCTTGTCATCTTGTTCAAGGGGCGACACTAACTATGTAGTACTAAACGATTTTACCTATCCAGATCCCGACATACGCTGCATGTGCTGTAATCAATTGTTCCTGTATTTCTCGAATGTCCTTACTTCGATTCGGACGACTTTATTAGATTCACTGTGCTAGTTTTCAATTCCATACATCAATAAATGTACTGCAGTTACCTTGCATTATTTAAGTAATATGTCTCTTATTCTCTGTGACCCAGTGTCCGTTGCCCACGAAATTATTTGTTTATTTATTCAAAAATGGTTCAAATGGCTCTGAGCACTATGGGAGTTAACTTCTGAGGTCATCAGTCCCCTAGAACTTAGAATTAATTAAACCTAACTAACATAAGGACATCACACACATCCATGCCCGAGGCAGGATTCGAACATGCCACCGTAGCGGTCGCACGGTTCCAGATTGTAGCGCCTAGAGCCGCTCGTCCACTCCGTCCGGCGTTTATTTATTCTTTGCTGTTTACAATGACAAGTCATCCTGGGACTAAGAGTGAATCTGCAACTGCACATTTGAATTGGTTAGTAGAATATACGAATTAACCAAATATGTAACTCACTCACGCGTACTATGCTGTGTTTATGTTCTGCAACATTAAGAATACCCCACGAAACATCAAAATCTCGCAACCTACATATAGGTATTCTGTGATTTATGATGTGGTATATGAAAGCTCAAATATGTAAACTCTGAGATATGCACAATGATTTCGCTGTCAAGTACAGCATTTGCTATGGCCTGTTTCAGTTTTCTCGTAAAATACTATCATATTTATTATTTGGAAACTTGGATTAAATAAAACAGTATCTCTTCTAAGTCAAAAGGTGATCATCTACTAAGATTAGACGACGTAAATATTTTAATCCTACGTCGAATGTTCAGCAAAACCATTCTTTCTGGGTTACGGTAACAGATAACGGTTTCGGTGGACATTCGGATCATAATACAAAACATGAATATGGAAAAGATTTTCATTTGTCGAGCGAGATGGCGCAGTGGTTAGCACACTGGACTCGCATTCGGGAGTGTGACAGTTCAAATCCGCGTCCGGCCATGCACATTTAACTTTTCCGTGATTTCTATAAATCGATCCTGGCAAATACCGGGTTGGTTCCACTGAAAGAGCAGGGTCGATTTTTTTCAACGAAAATGTATGACGTTGGCAAGGTGCAATTTTCCTCAAAATATTAGCAGTCTTTGCAATAGAGCCAGAATTTATCTGCCAAAACAAACACTATAAGGCTAATCGGATCATAATATTAATTTACTAACATTCAAGATATTCTAAAAATTATTATGAAAGAATTAATAAAATATTCTAGGGCTTCCAGCCGCATCAGGTTGTTAAAAGCTCTCGAGCTTTCGACCGAACTCCCCTTCGCCGCGGTGTATGACTGCCTTGTCGCCGCTTTTATTTCAATGGCTTCTGTTACAACGCTGTCCCAAAATCACTTCGTTCTGATAATGAAAGACTTTTGTGCAATAGAATTCGGTGTCAGTTTTGTAAAGTGTGTTCTGCGATGGCTGATGTTGAAATAAAAATATCTGAAGACAACATCAATAAGGATGGCGGTTTGCGCCTCAGCACAGCCTGGGACCCAGGTACTGCGAAGCTGAAACAAGTGCGACGGACGCAGGACGGAAACATTGCCATATTTGGCGAAAAAAGAGAGCACCAGTGACGTCACAGCTAGTAGCGCGACTAGATAACGGCGAGGCCACGGTGACACGGCAGTGATTTTCCACTTGATTATGGCCGGGGAGAGCTCGGTCGGAAGCTCGTGGGTTTTTTAACCAACTAACGCGGCTGGAAGCCCGAGAGGATTTTATTAATTCATAAAGCCGCGTGACCACGTATTCATACATTATGAAAGAATGCTTTCATATGAATAAGTTGATTTAAATGCAATAAACAACAAAGATACATGTTTGTCTCCAAAGTCAGAATATGTACACGACCCATTTCCTGCACTCAAGCGTCCAGCTTAATAGAATGTACTACGCTTAATACAAAACATAACGACGTCCGTACATTATTGATAGTGACGTAGTAATAGAAAGGAGAACAGTGTAACAATGAATAAATTTTACTGATTAGTAAGCGAGATTACCTACCATGATATAGACAAGTCATAAGTTGGAAAGTGATTCCTACAAGTGAAGACTTTTTTTCTTTTTTTTTTAACAAAAAAAATGGGTCTTCTATCAGTCATCATTTTATGCAGAAGTGGAGAAAAAATTTCGGAAACAGCATGCATAAAGGATAGAAATGAAGGTAGGGAGAACGAGGTCACTAGATTACAAATTGCTTTGCACCTTACAGGAGTGGATTTAAAATTTCGGTTAGTTTCCTCTGGAGCATCGTGGACTAATGAACGTTGGTCCGACGCGACCAGAGAGCGTGGTATTATCGGCAATTCTGAATTTTTTTAGATGGATGTTGTCATTTTAGCATAAGCGAGCGTGATTTTACGCCGCCGGCTTTTGCTGCAGTGGTAGCTGATAAACGTGTGCAACTTTCAACGTCGGGAGGTACCCTAAACGAGAGATAGTAATCGGTGCCAGTTTTGTATAACATCGAGTCGTTGATAGTTAGGAGGATATCAAAGCTGATAGAAGAAACGAACTTGTTCTCGTAGAACCAGATTTCTGTGATTTCCTTGAACTTTCTTTTATGTGTTTGAAAGCCATAAACTTTTCTTTCTGATACTGCCTTGGATGCTGCAAGGAGCCAGTTGAAGGTTAAGTGGAATCCGTAAGGGGTGTGTATTACCATTGTGTGTACAATCGACTTGTCACAGGGTGGTGAGAAGTTGTGTTAGAGCAGCGTCCTTTTAACCATGTCTCAGGTAAGCAACGGAACTGGTAACCCCTATCTAAAACTATTTCAATAACAGAACAGGCAACCCATATCGAAAACTGTTTAATTAATAGGGTTGGAAACCCTCATCGAAAACTATTTCACTAATATAGAAGCGCAGGGAACTGATACGAGTCTGCCAATTAAGCGTTCCTTTATTGTAGTGGAGCAGTTCCGCCGCGCCTTAGGGGATCCCGGACGACCCAAAATCTAGGAGCTTCTAGACCACACTCACGTACATTCCCTGCTCAAAGCAACTAAGAACAAGGCTATCATTGCAGTTGTATTATATCGCACAGCCAGTGGCTAGTAAGAATTGTTACATTATCATTTTTATAAAAGTAGTTAGCATAGATAAAATAGTACACCACAGACTAGATTTAAAAGCTGAAAACTGTTCATATTTTCAATGAAATTTGTAGCAGGTAGCAGCATCAGCCTTCCCATTACGCTTTTATAATCGTTTTAATAGGGGAAGGTGCCTCATATACTACACGTTTATGAAATTGTGGTAATGTTAGTTTACATTTGCAATCTTCCTTCTGTCTCCATTCCTTGAACAAGTTTTCTTCTCATACTGTTTTCTTTTGTAGTCTTCAGCACGAAGACTGGTTTGATGCAACTCTCCACTCTAGTGTATACTTCGCAAACCTCTTCATCTTCGCATAACTACAGCAGTCTACATTTGAACTCACTTCCTCTTCAATTCCCCACTCTCCATTCGTCTATACTTCCTTCCATTACGAAATTTAGAATTTCTTAATGGCTCAGTCTATATATCCTATCAACTAGTTCCTTCTTTTAGTAAGGTTGTGACATACGTTTTTCCCCCACTTCAGTACCTCCTCGTTAGTTATTCAAACTACCCATCTTTAATGTTCTTTTGGAGCACCACACTTCAGAAGCGTCTGTTCTCTTCTTCTCTGAACTGTTTGACGTCCACGTTTCACTTCCGTACAATGCTACAATTCGTACATTTATCTTCAGAAAAGACTTACCAACATTTAAATTTATATTCAATGTCAACAAATTTCTCTATTTCAGAAATGCTATTCTTGCTATTGCCAGTCTACGTTTTCTAGCCTCACCACTTCGACCAATTCAGTTAGTCTGTTGCTCAAACAGTAAAACTAATCAACTATTTTTGGTGTCTCATTTCCTAATCTAATTCTGTCTGTATTACCTGATTTAAGTCGAGTGCAGTGCATAAACTTCGTTTTAATTTTTTTGGTGTTCGTCTTATAATCTATTTTCAAGACTTTATCCTTTCCGTTCAACTTCTATTGCAAGGTATTTATCGCCTTAACGGAATTACAATGCCATAGGCAAACCCCTAAGTTTTTATTATTCTCCCTCAACTTTAATTCTCTTTCCAATTTTTTCCTCGCTTTTCGTCACTAATTCTCATCGTTACGATTGAATAACATCAGGGAGAGGTTACAGGTCTGTTTCACTCCATAAACTGTTTCCTTTCCACGGCCTTCGAAGCTTACAACTGCAGTCTGTTTTCTGTACAAATTATAGACCATTTTCGCACCCTATGTTTTACCCCTGCTACGCTCAGAATTTCAGATAGTGTATTGCGTTCAACTTTGTAAAAATCTTTCTCTAGAAATCTGGAAATGCTTTGCTCAGCCCATTATCTAAGCTACGCCCTAAGGTCAGTATGGCTTCGCGCATTCTCCATGTCCTAAACTGATGTTCCCCAATGTCAGCTTCTACCAGTTTTCCCTTTCTTCTCTGTGCAATTCGTGCCAGTACTTTGCAACGGTGACTTATTAAAACGTTAATGAAAAAGGTGTCTTACGTTTCTAAGGTTCATCGTAGTTACGTCCAACGAGTGGCATGACGATATTGTGCATTAGCTAATTTTTCTTCAAAATCATAACATTCGTCTATATAAATTAACATAATTTTGGGAACAAGATTGCGTACACAAACGTTAATCCAAGCATCAATCTCTCTCTTAACAGCCGGTCACTATAGTCATCTGACAAGAGCAGTGAACTCAGTTTCCAATCTGTAGTGCCCCGGATAAGCGTCCACGTTTCCGACAAAATGTGCAATCGGTCGGAAGGGGTTAGATTAGAGACGGGCTTGAATGCTGCATTCCTGCTGTGTACTCGCTCGCGTGATGTTCGCTGTGGGGCTATAGCGCTATTCAGATTTCATAACACGTCGCTACACAGCGGACGCCAGCATGGCGGGAGAAACCATGGCCGGTTCCCTCTTCCGGCCTTTGATAACTGGGTTATTTAATGATATGAGACCTCTTTGTTTAATACGGGAGGTCTGGCGTAGGATTCAAATGGCTCGAAGCACTATGGGACTTAACATCTGAGGTCATCAGTTCCCTAGAACTTAGAACTACTTAAACCTAACTAACCTAAGGACAACACACACATCGATGTCCGAGGCAGGATTCTAATCTGTGACCGTAGCAGCAGCGCGGTTCCGGACTGAAGCGATTAGAAGCACTCGGCCACAGCGGACGGCCTGGCGTAGGAAGGAAACTACAGCATATTCAGTTTTGTACTATAATATAGTCCACCTTAATGAGAGGTAAACATAATATCGCGTAGATGTAATGTGTAATTACTACATGTCCGATACTTTAATAATGGAGAAATAGCGCATCAGGTTTCGAAAGACAGCGTTATCAACTGGCATATTAGTATCCTATCCATCATTGAGGAACAGAAGTTCTAAATGACACGTAAAGGATACGAGTTTATTTCTCAGAATACACAAGAGGATAAACAGTGAGGGACAT
Source organism: Schistocerca serialis cubense (assembly GCF_023864345.2). NCBI lineage: Eukaryota > Metazoa > Arthropoda > Insecta > Orthoptera > Acrididae > Schistocerca > Schistocerca serialis. The sequence continues at coordinate 371,379,874 of NC_064639.1, forward strand.
AATGTAAAAGTCTGTCTTCGGAGGAGAATTTTGTAGTATTATTATTGCGAAAATAGTAAAAATCATTACGTATTGTGCGCTGTTCGCACATCTAACACTCGTATGATTTCGATGAATGTCACATGATAAACCCCATGAAGCATCTATTCCTACAACAGATGATGGTCATGAGGATGTAGATCTAATGAAAATTGCTACCACACTGAAAGATGAAACGTGTAATATGTTTTGCATATCGGCAATGCTGAAAACATCTCCTTTTCCTTGTGACAGACGCTGAAATTTCGTAAATATGGGGCGTTTGAAAAGTCGGTGCACAGTCCGAGAGATGGCATCACCGGCACCTATCGAGGTCATGTTTAGTTAGTAGCATCTTTGGAAAGAACGCACACCACGTTTCAGTCAGATTGGTCTATTCCTTTGTGTTTGGCACTCGTGTGAATCAAGGAAGTCGAGTGATTATAAAAAAATGGACGAATAAGAATTTCGTGTTGTGATTTAACTTTACTTTATGAAAGGCAAAACGCCTCACGAGACTAAAGAGAAGCTTGATAAACATTACGGTGACTCTGCACCTTCGATTAGAATAGTTCATAAGTGGTTTCAAAATTTTCGGAGTGGTCGTAAGGGTACACGTGATGCTGAACGTTCTCTACGCCCTGTGGACGTTACGACTCCATAAATCATTGCTAAAATCCATGATATGGTGGTGGATTACAGAAGAGTTAAAGTGCGTGTGATTGCTAGTGCTGTGGGCATCTCGAATGAACGGGTACATAATATTTCGCATTAAACATTTGGACGTGAGAAAGCTATCCGTAAGATGGGTTCCGCGATTGTTCACTCTTGACCAGAAACGGGAATCGTGTTGCAAGGATGGTGTGCAGCTCTTCAGGAAAATCCGTAGGACTTTGAGCGTCGTTTCGTCACTGTGGATGAAACATGGATACATTACTCTATACTCCTGAGACCAAAGAACAATCTAAACAATGGGTTACCAAGGGAGAATCTGCACCAAAAAAGGCGAAGACCATTCCTTCGGTCGGAAAGGTTATGGCGACTGTCTTTTGGGATTCCAAGGGATAATCGCATCGATTATCTGGAAAATGTTAAAAATACTACAGGTGAATATTATTCATCGTTATTGGACTGTTTTAAAGCCGAGCTGCAAGAAAAAAGCCGGCGATGGACCGCAAAAAAGTCCTTTTCCATCACGACAATGGACCAGTACACACCTCAGCATTTGTGGTCGCAAAATTAATGGAAATAGGATTCCAACTCGTTCCATATCCCCTCTCCCCCCCCCCCCCCCCCCCATTCTACAGACTTGGCTCCCTCGGACTACTATTTGTTCCCCAATTTGAAGAAATGGCTGGCGAGACAAAGATTTTATTCAAACGAGGAGGTGATTGCAGCAACTAATAGCTATTTTGCGGACTTGAACAATTCCTATTATTCGGAAGGCATCGACAAATTAGAACAGCGTTGGACGAAGTGTATAAGCCTAAAAGGAGACTATGTCGAAAAATAAGAAAGGTCACCCCAAACACATAAGTAGTTTTTATTTTTGAACTGACTTTTCAAACGCCATACACACATCAACAAAAATTTTGCATCACCCCGATATGTCGTTCAGGTGTGTTGCTATTGTGGCTGTTCCTGTACCGATCGGAAGGCTACTGTTGATGCGATTTGTAAACAAGCAGTAACTGTGAGCGCTACCTACGAGTAGAACACCGCTCTCGAGTGGACTGCAGCACTTCAGTTGAAAGCATATCACCAACATGAACGCCTTGGAGACGTCTGAGGAAGAGTCGAAGGAACATCCATCACGCCGTGAAGATCAATCGATACCAGTGATCTGGTTCCATCATCATATTACCTGCAGAATGCTTGTCAAACAGGGAAGTTGCTCGATGTGTGGACGGAGTCAAAGTGATGTGGCGCGGACAAGGAATCGGTTCCAGTTGACTTTTTGAGAACGTAGTCACTGCATGCCCTCCGTGTTCGAGGCCAAGGCGAGCACCACGTGCGCACCACAACACCATGGACTTCGACGCAGATGGGCAAGAAATCATCACAGGATTGGTTTAGGGTGTCATTTACGGACGACATTCGGAACGGTTTGTGTCCTGATAATCGCAGACAATGTGGTTTGGTGCCAATCCAGTAATATCGAACGCCTCAAACAAGGTGTCCTACGTGTGTCGTTGTGGAGTGATGTTCCGGAGGGGCGCTACATGGAGCCACTTTACACCTCTCGTGATTGTTAAGGACAATCTCACTGCTCTGCAATACAAGGTCGAGAGTCTGCAACCGTGGGATCGTATCATCAACATTTTGGTGGCAATTTCTCCTTGACGAGTGATCACACGCTTGCTCATCATGATTTTCTAGTGAACAAGTTTCTTTGGCACGCTAAGATCACCAAAATGGAGTGCCATACCTGTTTCCCGCACATGAACCTAATTTAACATGTGTGGGATCGATTGAAGCAAGCTGTTTTTGGACGTTGAAAACGGCTACATACTCTGCGCGACTTAAGCAGAATAGCCATGAAGGTTCAAATGGTTCAGATGGCTCTGAGCACTATGGGACCTGGTCACTGTGGTCACTGAGGTCAACAGTCCCCTAGAACTTAGTACTACTTAAACCTAACTAACCTAAGGACATCACACACATCCATGCCCGACGCAGGATTCGAACCTGCGACCGTAGCGGTCGCGCGGTTCCTGACTGTAGCGCCTAGAACCGCTCGGCCACCCCGGACGGCCGCCATGGAGGAGTGAGACAGTTTGGAGCAGGTCTGACTCTTCGATGGTACGACACGACGGATTCAAGCCTGCATCCGAATAGGAGGACGTTCCACCACGTGGTGATGATGGTCGTGAGTGCTGCAAAATGCCTTCCATCGACCATGCGAAACCGATGCTTTTGTTGTTACACATTTTCTTCGTGATCTGGGCACATTGCCAATGGATCTACAGGGTGAAAATTAATTGAACCGACAAATTATGGGAGGCAGCACGGGTCACCGAAACAAATATTGTTCTTTAATGTCATATTCTCCTGCGCAGATTTTTTAAACTTGTAGAGCGAGTTTTCTCTGGATGAAAATTAATTAAAGAAACTCTGGGAGATTGCTTGCGAAAATGTAAATGCTTTTTCTAGTGCGTTTTCCGCAGACGACAAGAAGTGACACAATAAGTTTTAATTCTTTATTTCCAAGAGACAACATCGCAACATAATTACTTCAGTTACAATAGAGTTTCAAGAATGTCTCCATTGACTTGTTAACAGAGGTTACACCGATGGCCCATGTTCTGACACGATCAAAGACTGCAGGAGTGTCCTTATTCCGTAATTGCTGCTGCTACTATCTGGGCAACCAGATCCTCTTGTGATTCAACAAATATTTTGGAAACGCGGTCGCACACCCCTCGTCACCCGAAGAGCTCTGAAGGGCCAATCAGGGAATCTAGTGAGCTATGGTACAGGATCCTCACTGACAATTCACTTTTCTGGAAGCAGTCGCTTCAAGAATCGATGCACAAGGTGACTGAAACGTGTGTTAGAACGACGGCGCACTGTCTTGTAGCGACTGGCAGGTCATTTAGCAACTCTGGCAATTCGACGGAGTGGAAACTGGAATAATACTTGTTATTTAATAGCCTAGGTAGGTGATATGGTCCAGTTAAGCAAAGGTGTGCAAATATGTGATTTGTATGATTAATTCATCCAAATAATATAAATCTTAATCATATAGGTAGAGCAATTGCAAATGTTAATGCTATATGTCTTGTTCTAGTAAAGATGTAAGGGAATAATCCTATGAAATTATTAAATAGTATTATAATAAAGATTGAAATGAAGATGAATGTTGTTCCATTAAATGATTTTGGTCCTAGCAATGTTTTAAATTCATTGTGTAAGGTTAAGTTTAGTTTATTTCAAATAATATTAATTCGTGATGAATATCTGTCCACACATTCACGTAGAACCGCAACTGATGAGCACGACTAAATGTTGCACCACACTCAAAATAAGTGTTTTGTAAATTCTGAAGAGCCCATCACGCCCGACCTTTGCTTTATCGGTAAACAGCAAAAAGGACGCAAATGTAGGGCGCATTTGACACTGTTCCAGGAACCATTGCGAAAACTCTGCTCTGAGTGGGCAATCATCAGGTTTCGGGTTCTGCACACACTGTAAGTGAAACAAATTAACAATCGCTCATGAAGGACGTTTGTTATATTCGTCTGATTCGCTCCCATGTTATGCGCTGTTACACATGTGCTGAGAACTATTAAACTCTCTACCTGATTAAGAAGTACTCTAAGCTAGTTATGATATTAGAGAAAAATGTTCTTTTCGGTGTCCCGTGCAACCTACCAGACTTTGTACGAGAGCTCATGACGATGGAGATAATCGTCGAAAGCTCTAAGTTTTACCCTGAACTTATGCGGCAAGAAGTCCGAGAATGTTTTATGCAACAGTGCCCACGAGAAAAACTTCGTTATAATACTCGCAGAATTTGTCAGTTTAAATAATTTTACCCTCTATATGTATGCCTCTGAGCCAGTCTTTGTTTCCTGTAACATGAATTTTTTCGTAATGGGGTAATGTAAAAGTTTGTTGATGTGTGTATGTACTGATAATTAGTTACATACATACGGACGTTATGGACGTGGCTTAATTTGGAGTGTTACTCGGATACATACTGACGTAGCAGAAACACTTCTGCTAAGGCAAGGCAGAAGTCCCTACCTTACGAGAATTTAATGCCAGTGGATCCAAAACTGGAACAACTTTTTTAATGATGACAATCGTCATACTGTGTCCTTAACCGGGTTAAAATATCCTTCTATTTTGCGGTTTCGGCCCTGTAGGAATTTTGAAGTGAGTAGGCCCTATTACAATCACAAATCAAACGGGCGTAGCTGGGGTATAATAGGAACATTCATCGTGTCGTACAAATGTAGCAACTGTCCACTTACAAGAAATAAAACAATTTCTTTCAACAGAATGAAATAAATGGAAATAAATGATGGCCGGGAGTCATTACGTGGGGAAGTTCAGCCTCCGAGCTAGAAATCTTCTCAGTTGACGCCACAATGGGCGACTTGCGTGTTGGTAATGATGAAATGAAGATGAGGACAGGACAATACACATTCCACGAGCCCAGAAAATACCCGATGCGGCCGGGAATCGAATCCGGGCACAATGCTTGGCAGTCACACGGGCTGACCACTCAGTTAAGGATGCAGTGTTTAAACAGAATAGCTTTTCAAGTTCGTAGACGTACTCCAAGTTTACCAGAGCCTTGCGCCATTTTTGATGTCCCCTCTAGTGCCATGCTGCAGTACTGTGCCGTGGTGAGTTTCGACGTGTGCCAGGACTGTAGACATTGTAGACATCGCTGGTGGCGATTAAATGAAATGGATGAGAAATGGCGATTGCGAATACGGAGAGTAATTAATCGGTCTGCCTTTGATTCCAAATTAGATGAATTAATTAGTCTCCCCTGTCATTCTGCTGCCTCACCGCAGTGACAAAAGACTCTGTCTCGTCTAGCAGGGGTTTCTGATAGGTAAATAAAACACTGGAAATGAGGCAATAGGGGAATGCTACAGACCAGAAGATAGAGAGATATGGTAAAAACTGAAAGATATTGACGATAAAACACATGAAATGCTACGAAGCCCGTTACATTTTGGAGTTGGTTAATCCACTACACCAGTTAAGCAACATCCTGGCACGAAAAAGTCTTGCTGTAGGTCAACACAAAATAATAATAATCACTCACCACTTGAAACAGTATGAATGCCTCGTCCAGCTGCTTTTTAGAGAGAGAGAGAGAGAGGGAGGTAATTAGATAATCAGGAGGGAAATAGTTCATAGCTAAGAGATCTGCGTTGAATGAAACACAGGCAGGGATAGCATGAAATTATTCCGGAAGCACAGATGCCTTCATCAAACCCGTCGGTCGAGATGCCAGCGAAAGCATCATCAGAAAATCACAATCGAAATAACTGTGAATGTTTTAGTCAACAATGACAGTTCTACCACAGTCGATGGTTTCTGTCAACTATAGGAAGCATTCACACAGATGAAAATGGCGGCTGAATTCGCGCTACTGATACTACCAAGTGGCTGCTGCTAAGGTCAACGACCGTCTGGGCTGGCAGAGCGCCTCTAGTCCCTTTTACAAATGCGTGCGCCACAACACAGTAGGCACCCCGTGGTAGAAAGTGGACCCATAGCCAACCTAACAAGGGTGGCTGGTAGGATTTAATCCGGCCAGCGGTAGTCTGGCGTTCCAGATCGGGGTTTGGGAGGACTGACGCCAACACTGCGAAAGTCTGGTATCATTACGTCTCGAGGTGGCCGAGCCTGGAAATTCGAAGTGACTGCTCAGGAGCCTCCTCAGCGTCCCGACATCAGTCTTCTGACTAGTTTGATGCTGCCGGCCACGAATTCCTCTTCTGTGCCGACCTCTTCATCTCAGAGTAGCACTTGCAACCTGCGTTCTCCATTATCTTCTGGATGTATTCCAATCTCTTTCTTCCTTTACAGTTTTTGACCTCAACAGCTCCCTCTAGTAAAATGGAAGTCATTCCATGGTGTCTTAACGGGTGCCCTATCATTCTGTACCTTCTCCTTATCAGCGTTTTTATATATTCCTTTCTTCTCCAATTCTGCGCAGAACCTCCTCATTTCTTACCTTATCAGTCCACCTGATTTTTAACATTCGTCTGTAGCACCACACCTCAAATCCTTCGATTCTCTTCTGTTCCGGTTTTCCCACAGTCCATGTTTCACAATCATACAACATTCTCAGAAATTTCTTCCTCAAATTAAGGCCTATATTTGATACCAGTAGACTTCTTTTGGCCAGGAATGCCCTTTTTGCTATTGCTAGTCTACTTTTGATGTCTTCCTTACTCCGTCCGTCATTGTTTACTTTACTGCCTAGGTAGCAGAATTCCTTAACTTCATCTACTTCGTGACCATGCCGATGTTAAGTTTCGCGCTGTTCTCATTTCCACTGCTTCGCAGTACCTTCACCTTTCTCCGATTTACTCTCAATCCATACTCTGTACTCATTAGACTGTTCATTGCGTTCAGCAGGTCATGTAATTCTTCTTCACCCTCACTTAGGAAAACAATGTCATCAGCGAATCGTATCATTGATATCCTTTCACCTTGAATTTTAATTCCACTCCTGAACCGTACTTTTATATCATTAGAAGTAATTAACCCATGGTCCACAAAATTTCTCCGCCCATTACGAAACGATAGTTGTCTGTGTAGGCAAGCCTACGATATTCTCTGTTTGCAGGAGAAAAGTGATTTAATATCATATATTCATCAGTTAATGTCATCGACTTATGAATTCATAATCTGAGCAATCCGCGACCTCTATCTGCGATCGAAAAAGAATATTAAATTTAATTTTACTCTATCAACGTCGGGAGACTTGACAGACCTGTAGTTGTCGCTTCTGCTCGTCTTGTAAGTCAGAGAAAACCCCTCTGCTCTGCAAGTTTAATTTTTCGAGTTGGTGGTTGATTCATGATTACTACATCTCGTATTTAGGAGTACCCGTACGAAGCGACCTAAATTAGGAGAATAACATAAAACTAACGAAAGGAAAACAGATACCATGAAGGAACTTACTGGAAGAAAGCCAAGCAAATGTAACATCCATGAAAGAAGGAGTCACGTGTTACTCAGCGGGCTCGTTTAGTAAGCGCGAGTGCGTAATTGCGATAGTGATCAAATTCCAGTGGTGGACGATACGGGAGAGAAGAAGAGCCTCACTGTTAAAATTCCGAGAGAATACGTTCAGAAAAAGAGTCGAGCAACATATTACTTCTCCTCCGTACATCACGCGAAAGCAAATCGGGATCAGAACTCTGATGGTGACCGAACGACTATCGAGTGACCGAACGAATTTTTCCTCGCACCATCGATTGGAACAGGAAAAACGGGAGGGGATGGAGAGGGGGGGAGGGGGGAGAGGCGGGGATCGAGGAAGGATGGGAGGTTTTTTGCGGAGAATGTATGTTTGATCCGCTTTCAAGAATCTGTGCACAATATCTACTGATCGTGCCTGATCATCGGCAGATTCTGGGTTGAAATTTTCTTTGTCATTCCTTCTTCCTAAGTGATCAGGAACTGTGTCATTTAGCAGGGCTTCTCATGCTTCTATTTTCGTGAAGCTTCTATTATAGTTTTTCAAGTGAAACATCTACAGTATCAATTACGACCGGAAAATTCATTTTCTGCGTTTACACTATCGTTTTATGAACTTTTTCTGTGGCATAAATTTGAGATGATCTCAAAGGCTTTTTCAGTAAGTACACGTTTTATGTGACCCCTTTTAAATTTATTCAGAAATAATTGGTCTTAAATGACAGTGTACAGTAGGGGCTAGTGCTGCACCTAGAGGATAATGCACCTAGGGACACATGAATTTCCCTGGTATGTACTTCAACCTAGTGACTGATTACAGAAACAATCAAAAGGAAGGAAGAAAGTTCGGGTTTAGCGTCCCGTTGACATCGAGGTCATTAGAGACAGAGCACAACTTCTTATTCTGTCAGAGTTAGAGAAGTAAATCATCCGCACCCTTTCTAGGGAACCATCCCTGGATTTGTCTGGAATGATTTAAGAAAATCATGGAACACCTGACTGGATGGCTGGCCGCGGGTTTGAACCGTCGTCCTCTCAAATGCGGGTCCAGTGTGCTAGCAGCAGATGAATGAATGTGCGCTAGAGATTGTCGTAAACAGATTTCGCCATTTTGAACAGTTTTTGCTGTCGTTAGACATGAGGTTCTGTTTTGTGCAGCATTTGTGAATATTTTGCATTTTACACATTTAAGTGCTTTCTAATATACTAAAATTATTTGGAACGCATTGTTAAATCTTCAGGTACAAATTTTATAATGAACAGTACACAGTATATTTTCATAATTGTTTATACAGTACGTGGACAGTGAAGCATATTTCGTCCGTTGCGCACCATCTTATACCTTGAAACAGAAGGTCTTCTGCCATGGAATATGCGATACTTGAGAACGAACTGAACTTCTTTAATGTCTTAATAATTTTACGTGATTTGAAAATGGATATGGGTTTTACTTTCCAGCAGCTACTATTCCAAAATGTTTTTAAACTATAACTAGTTTCTGATCATACTTCTGCTTGATTTGATTTCATTTACTGATTATTGGTAGTGGAACAAAAAACAGCTAGACTGTAAATACGAGGGTAATTGCAAAAGTAAGGTCTCCTATTTTTATAAGTACATAGACCTGTTAATTTCTACAATGGTTTACATCAGTTTACAGCTTGAGCATTTAGTTATTTTTCAACATAATCACCATTTCTGTCGATGCATTTTTGTAGACGCTGTGGCAGTTTTTGTATGCCCATGTCATACCAGCTCGCCGCCATGCTGTTCAGAAATTTATGATTCTCTTCTTGCACCTCTTCGGCGGAGCTGAATCGCTGGGACCACAATTAACGCTGACAGGTACTGTCACACTCTGAAAAAACTGAAACGGGCAATTCAGAACTGGAGAAGAGGAATGTTGAGCAAGAGCGTACACATTCTCCATGACAACGTTCGCCCACACATCGATCGGCAAACCGTTGCTCTCCTGCAACAATTTCAGTGGAACATAATCACCCATCCACCGTATAGTCCTGACTTGGCGCCCAGTGACTATTACATGTTCGCTAGCGTAAAAGAACATTTGGCCGGAAAGCGATTCAGCTCCGACGACGATGTGAAAGAAGAGGTTCATAACTTTCTGAACAGCATTGCTGTGAGCTGGTATGACATGGGCATTCAAAAACTGCCACTGCGTCTACAAAAATGCATCGACAGAAATGGTGATTATGTCGAAAAATAGCTATACGTTCAAGCTGTAAACTGATGTAAACCATTGCAGAAATAAACAGGACTATGCACTTAAAAAATAGAAACCTTACTTTTGGGATTACCCTCGTACATTGTTGACAACATTTTCTCGATTGCTTTAAAATTTCAGTAGAATGTTTGTTCCTACGTACACTACCAAGTTGTACTTTGGAACGTTTGGGAGATCCTTAATTTTCCGGAGTAATTTTTGTTGTTTCAGAAAAAGACTGCACCACATAAAAAAGTGAATGCCAACATTTAAAAATGGAAGTATGTCGAAGTTCTGTTACAGGGCTGGCGTGAGGCGTAAGTCTGAAAAGTGTCCCGAAGTAAAAACTGTCAAATACACATCAACGTCATTCAGTAATTTTGCTCTGCGCTAATGCTGTATCCTTTAACTAAATCTCCAACGCCACACATCACACTAACCAATGCAAATCGTCTCCGCTAACAGTAGCATTTTGTAGTCATTGAATTCTAAAAAAAAAGTAAGATCACGTTACCGTAAATAACGTTGCCAGCACTGCATAGATTTTACATACTCACTCTTTCACATAAACCAACCAGGTTTATCTACATTGTCTGGGCAAATGTATTCGGACAGCTAAGTGCACATAAATATGAGATGCGTCTGATCTTCGCCTTTATGACGCCCTGAACGCTGCTGGAGACACTTTCAGTGAAGCATCTGGAAGTCCGTTGGGGAATGGCAGCCCATTCATCCGCAAGAGCTGAAACCAGAGTGATAGAGATACTGGACTCTGCGCCCTGGAACGATGTCGACGTTGCAACTCGTTCCAGAGGTGTACCACTGAGTTTGTGTCGGGACTCTTGGTAGTCCAGTCCACGTCAGGAGTGACAGTGTCCATATACGGTAGACGCCGCTTTATGGTAGGGTGCAATGACGTGCTGATACCTTCATCGTCTCCGAACCGTTCCTCTACTTAAGCAGCACACAAAGCTGTAAATTGTATTCATATCCTTTCCACATTTGGCGTTTTCTTAAGCGTAATAGGGGGACCACACCCAAACCAGGAAAAACTCCCTCAGACTGTAATAAAACCTCCGCACTATTCGTGATGGCAGGTAGTGTTTTCCAGTCATTCACCACACCTAAACCATTCTATCGGATTGTCGCACGGTATAGCGTGATCCATCTCTTCAAATCAGTCATCCACTGTCTAGTGACGACTCTCTTTACACCAGTTTTGATCAGCTACTGGGTCTATCCACTTCACCTTGGAGAAAGCTGCGCGCCCCAGTTTCTCAGCGAAAGCTGTCGTTGACGTCTTTCTGTCTCGTTAGTTTCTGCCAGTTTGATCTTTTTCTGAATGCTTCCCCGCGCCCAGCTATACAAGCATGCGAGTACATTATCATGATGAAAGGCGATTCTTCGACTGGAAACACAGCTATTACTTAGATGTGAGATGAGGTGACAAAAGACAGAGTCAGACGCCGATCGTCATGTTTGCCCTGGCATTTGCAGAAAAATTTAACTGAGGTATTTCCAACTCATGGTGTGCTGCAGTTACCTACGAAATGATCGGCAAAGTTCTTTGGCAGTGAATAGACAATAGGATACTTTTGCTTTTCGGCCAGTATCAGAGTCAGTTTGTGTTGGCTTCTGCATCGCTGTCATTGAAATCATTTATCTTTATCTACGATAAATCGTGTTATTTTACTACACGATTGAACGATAAACAGAATTCAAAAATGGCTCTGAGCACTATGTGACTTAACTTCTGAGGTCATCAATCCCCTAGAACTTAGAAATACTTAAACCTAACTAACCTAAGGACATCACACACATCCATGCCCGAGGCAGGATTCGAACCTGCGACCGTAGAGGTCGCGCGCTTCCAGACTGTAGCGCCTAGAACCACTCGGCCACTCCGGCCTGCTAAACAGAGTTCATTGCGAGAATTTTGTAGTAATGTCCCTCGGAAAATGTATCCTTATTAAAACAGCTGTGATACGCTTGTAATTAACTTGTGAATAACTAATCAATTACACCGTCGCTTGGCAAGCTAATATTAGAAGTGGATATGGCGCAAATAATCAACGTTTATGACATGTGTTGTCACATTATTAACATCAGTAATTTGAGATGCACGTCATTTTTCAATGGACAGTGAAATCGCTAAATAACTCTCGTAATTAGTATATGTAAATTAATGTTCTCTGCCTGAATACCTGCGTCATACAGAGAGTTGTGTACGAACTGCGAAGCGCTCACTTAATCACGTAGCGCGAATTATTTCTATGTGTTTCGAACCAGATACTGCATGAAGGGCTTCCTAAGGGGACATCTTCTATTTTGAACTCGTGGGTATTGCAATGAGGACATCATCCACATCGCTTTCTGTAGGACGGGGGTTAAATCCTAGTGTAGCTGTACTGAGTCTTGTTTCGTGACAGTTTTGCTAAATTACGGTAAATTGATTTCTCGGACATGACCAGTCGTGTTACCTACCACCCACTACGCACTTCTGGGCTATCAGTGATACTCAATGTTGTGTTTTTGCGAAAACAAGTTATTTATCGTAGGATACTACGTTTTTGCTGTCCACTAAGTACACTGTCTGCATACCTACGTTTTCACTCCGCATATAGTCTTACTGTATGTTGTTCAGTGTACGTCGGATGCAATTACCATTTAGTCGCTTTCCTATCCCATTCCGTTCCATTTGCAAAGGAAGAATAACTTAGGGAAGGCTCCTTAAAAGCTATATCAATATAATATATGATACCTTTTTGTCATGGTTATTTGGTGACGTATATATGGGAGGAAGTAATACATCGCTTGACTCTTCTTATAACTCGACATACAGAATCAATCTGGATCTTGGGAAAACGTCATTTTTTCGGATGAATCCAGGTTCTGTTTACAGCATCATGATGGTTGCATCCGCGTTTGGCGACATCGCTGTGAACGCACATTGGAAGCGTGTATTCGTCATCGCCATACTGGCGTATCACCCGGCGTGATGGTATGGGGTGCCATTGCTTACACGCCTCGGTCACCTCTTGTTCGCATTGACGGCACTTTGAACAGTGGACGTTACATTTCAAATGTGTTACGACCCGTGGCTCTATCCTTCATTCGATCCCTGCGAAACCCTATGTTTCAGCAGGATAATGTACGACCGCATGTTGCAGGTCCTGTACGAGCCTTTCTGGATGCAGAAAATGTTCGACTGCTGCCCTGGCCAGCACATTCTCCAGATCTCTCGCCAATTGAAAACGTCTGGTCAATGGTGGCCGAGCAACTGGCTCGTCACAATACGCCAGTCACTACTCTTGATGAAATGTGGTATCGTGTTGAAGCTGCATGGGCAGCTGTACCTGTACACGCCATCCAAGCTCTGTTTGACTCAATGCCCAGGCGTATCAAGGCCGTTATTACGGCCAGAGGTGGTTGTTCTGTGTGCTGATTTCTCAGGATCTATGCACCCAAATTGCGTGAAAATGTAATCACATGTCAGTTCTTGTACAATATATTTGTCCAATGAATACCCGTTTATCATCTGCATTTCTTCTTGGTGTAGCAATTTTAATGGCCAGTAGTGTATATTCGGCCATCCTTGAGCATAGTTCACGTGCATACTGTATGGACGTTTTAAGAAATGTCAAACAATTGTTTACCTGTAGTAAATACAGCATTTGGACAACAATACGGAAACAACAAACATTCAACGCATTACCATGCTTAATACGGTGTAGATAGCCTTTTGGTTCCAGGCTTTTCGGAGTGGATAAATACAAGCCCTGATTGACTTTCAAGGAAATATTATATCGTTCTTCCTGCAAAACAGTGGCAATTTCAGGTAACGATGATGGAGGTGGGTAGCGATCATGTACCATTTTCCCCAACGTAGATCACAAAGGCTCAAAAATATTATTTGGCAACTATTTAGGAAAAAGTGACGATTCACCCTCACGCTCATACAGGCAGTCCTGGAAGATGTGAGCTGTGCGGAAAGTGGCACACCATTACCACAGCGGAACAAACATTGTGCCATGGGATCGACGTCATCCGGCAAAATGGACACACAATACTTGGCAGTAGGGCGACCTTGCAGAGTAGCCCTCAGGCCCTAATCATCACACAAACCGCGCCATGTTTCACTCTTGGTAAGTAAAGTCGGCCAGAAGGTGGAAACAGTGTCTAACAAAACTTATCCGACAAAACAACTCTCTTCCATTGCTCCATACCCCCGGTTTTATTGCTTCGGCATCACACTGCCCTGTTACGGGGATTTGCATGAATGATGAGTAATGTTAGAATTCCAGATCGCCCTGCAGTACCCTATTTATGGAGATCCCTTCCTGTTCTTTTTTCGCGCTGACAGGTATCACGAGTGCGACATTCAGTTCTGTACTCACTTTGCAGTTGTTATCCTCTTTTTTTTTTCGTCACAACACCTCAACACATACTTACATCCGCGGCATCACGTTGTGGATGACGTTTTTCCGCTTTCCCTGTATCTGGTATAAATCTTCAATAAGGTGCCTACAGGAACACCAAACACTACGGCTCCCTTGGGTACAGAAGCACCTACCATCCGAGCACCAACAATTTTCCCACTTTCGAATGTCATTAGCTCTGACATAATGCATTCTCAACTACACAGAACAATTTTCTGTCTACGACTGACACACGCAACGAATTGAGGGCAGAGCACGGGTGCCGTTACTGATTAGATACGACAGGGAAACGTTCAGGCTTGGCTGGAATCTGCGTTTATATTCAAACATGCATTTCTGTGGAGTTCAGTGGAAGTCAGTAAAGTGAAACGAAAAGAAGACAGGAGGAATTTCTGGTCAGACGAATATAGGGTAATATCGACAGTAGCAGAAAACAGTAATGTGTGTGGAATTCGTAATGGGTAGGAAGGTTGTGAAGAGAGTGAGTTACTTTGAACGGTTCAGTAATAGGACTGTTCTCATTAGAATTAGCAGCAGAACAACACCAACCACGTATCAGATATACGTACGGAAGTTACAAAGAGAAAGTGACAGTACACGAGGGCACTGAACGGGTAACTCAGTGTCTAATAACGATGAGATATTGGACCGCTGTGGCACGGTTAATAAGTGACGTCCATGTTACGGGAGGATTTTGGGCTCGATAGGAGGAATGAGAGAAGAGAAAGACTAGAGTTCTGCAGTAAAACTCAGCAGGTAATATCAAATATACTACTCAAAAATCACACGAGGAGGCGGTATGCATGGAAAAGACCTGGATAGACAGCCGGCTGGTGTGGACGAGCAGATCTAGGCGGTTCAGCCTGGAACCGCGCGACCGCTACGGTTGCAGGTTCGAATCCTGTCTCGGGCATGAATGTGTCTGAAGTCCTTAGATTAGTTAGGTTTAAGTAGTTCTAAGTTCTAGGGGACTGATGCCCTCTGATGTTCAGTCCCACAGTGCTCAGAGCCATTTGAAGCATTTTTGAACCTGGATAGACAGGAAGATACCAGTTGTATAAAATGCTGGTGAGGCAAAGATCCGAAATCGGATATTAGATTGTAAGGAGTACCCAGATCACAATTAGGGAATCGTGGAAGCTAGGCTACAGTTAAGAAATAGTATCAGAAATGCTGAAAGAAGTTGTATACGGACGTAGTGAGGAATGGTAATGTGTTTTTAAAGTGCATTTAGATTTCAGATACTGCCATAGTGAATGCTCAACAAGTCAGTTCAGGTGAAGAGAAATGGATATCTCCAAAATGGCCAATCACAGATGTCGGATGGATAAACAATAAACATAGGTAGAAGGAAAGTAAATGCGAAGATAACATTAGAAATACTTCTATTCATCGAACGAATGCGAAAAAGCAGCGCCTGCGTTATTAAGATGTTTAATGCAATAATGCAATGTTCCTTCGGACATGCTTACACGTCCGAAGGAGCATACACTGGAGCGACCACATCCGTAGAGAAACACGGGAAATGTATTCGCAGTTGCGAATAGAAACCGCCTTCGGCTGTATATTGGAATGAGGACCATCAAAATTTGTGCGGGAACGGTACTCGAAATCCGGTTTCCAGCCTTACGCGAGCGGTTGCTTTAACCGCTTCGGTCATCCGAGCACGAATCAAGCGGCCCGTCGGGACCATCCAACCGCCGTATCATCCTCAGGTGAGGATGCGGATAGGAGGGGCGTGTGGTCAGCACACCGCTCTCCCGGTCATTATGATGTTTTTCTTTGACCGGAGTCGCTACTATTCGGTCGAGTAGCTCCTCAATTGGCATCACGAGGCTGAGTGCACCCCGAAAAATGGCAACATCGCATGGCGGCTGGATGGTCACCCATCCAAGTGCCGGCCACGCCCGACAGCGCTTAACTTCGGTGGTCTCACGGGAACCGGTGTATCCACTGTGGCAAGGCCGTTGTCTTTCAGAGGTAGTAGGTAAGCTAATATTAGAGTGCGAGCATTACACCCCGGTTCACAGTGGTGTAGAGGAAGTCCGCCTTTGGCAGTGCTACAGTGTGGACACGTGCCTGCGTTCCACTCGTGGGGCAAGGCTTGCTTGTGCTTGCAGCCCTCTGCTGTTCCTTATCTATATAAACGGTTTAGGAGACAATCTGAGCAGCCGTCGTAGGTTTTTTGCAGATGATGCTACCTTTTATCGTCTGGTAAACCTTACAGAAGATCAAAACAAATTGCAAAAATATTTAGAAAACAGATCTGAATGGTGCAAAAACTGGCAATTGACCCTAAGTAATGAAAAGTATAAGGTCATACACATGAGTGCTAAAAAGAATCCGTTAAACTTCGGGTATACGCCAAATCAGTCTAAACTAAAGACCGTTAATTTAATTAAAAACCTAGGAATTACAATTACAATCAATTTAAATCGGAAAGAACACACAGAAGATGTTATGTTGTTAGGAAGGAAAACCAAAGACTGCGTTTTATTAGTAGAACACTCCCCCCCCCCTCCCCCACAGGCCTACTAAACAGAGTGCCTGCGCTACACTTGTCCGTCCTCTTTTGGAGTTCTTCTGCGGGGGATCGTTACTTGAGCCATGGCGCCATTGAATTAGTAGGCTGTTCTGTCTGGCGCCACTGGCTCAGGTCTAGTATTGACTCTTCCTCTTGCGGCCCCATTGCCGATATCTATGACGAAGAGTTGGTATCTGTGTGTTGTGTCCTTAGAACGTCTTTGCTTGCCGATGTGTGTATGGGATTCGCTGTCTCGAGAAGGACGAAGTTTGGGGACTGGCGGTAGCGTCACGACAAGAGGAGATCGCGAGATCCGAGCGGCCGAAACCACAAGCTGCGCAAGGAGGGCCTGCGCAGAGCGAAGATACCGGAGTACTTCACCGGGGTCAGCGGTGACTACAAGGAGCACGCCGGCGTTCCGTCGGTTGGTTGGCAACATTCGTGTCGGGCGACCGCTCGTGGTCGGGCTGCCCTCTTCTACCTGGCTTTCATCGGCACCACTCAGTAACCACTGCTACGCACCGTGGATCCATGGAACTGCTTGTTGATGAAGGGGAGTAACATTCTGTAATCCTCGTGGTGATTTGTTTCATTGTCTACCTGCCCTCCTTATTATTTTCTGGTTTGCACCAGACCCTCAGAGTTTTACTCTGTCGGTTCTTTGGGCGTAAATAGAGGCAGTACTATTGTACTAAGACACTAGTTGTCGTTTGAAAATGTGTCCCGCTATTATATCCCCTTTGCTTTCTGGTTTGTATCCGATCATTAATGTTCTGTGAATCAGCTCTTGGTCGTAAATACAGCCGGAACAATTGTACTAAGGCACATCATGCTGCTGTTAAACATAAGAGGGACCTTGTGGTTAGATTTAGCTGTTAACCGGTTCCATTCTTTGATTGTAATTGCATTTCTCAGTCGTTAGTTGTAATCTGAACTGCCTGTTGTACTAAGAAGCTCGTTTCCGTGTTTGAAAGACCGGGTATTTTAGCTGGATCTTGTGGTTCCGCCGAGTGAGTTCTTTTGTAATAAGAGTTCACAAGTAATGTTTTAAGATGTTCCTTCAGAGCGGTCTTAATAACTGACTATCAGTTTAACTTTGTAAATATTAACAGCCAACTGTCGCCACGGCTTTAGTCAAAATAAAATTGTCAGAAGGGACGGGTTGGGATCCAGTCTCACCTTGGTTGGCGATTGACATTAAGAGGTTGGTTGCTTTGAAGTAAGCCTTGTCCTAGTGTTTGCTAAACTGTTTAACCTTTAAGCACAGGTGCGCATCTTAACCATGAACCTTCCGACATACAGCTTTCAAATTAAAAGTTCAGTCATTTGCTGTGAGTAATTGAATCACTCTTGTCATCAATGGTGCTTATATAGTTTTCAAGTGTTGAAGTTTCACCTGATAACGGGTGGGTTGCAGGTCCGGCCGTCTTGTAATCATTGTCACATTGTTCGCTGTTTTGCAGTCCAGCACATCAGATTTCTTTTCCAAAGATTAAAAGCTTATTCAACTTCATGTTTAAGGTAATAAGAATTTTGCAAATTTGTTAATTTTGTTAAAGAAAATTTTATGGTTAAATGCTTCGATTATCTATTAAACACAGTTATATATTGTTAAATAAACAGGTTGTGTGAAAAGAAAGTTGTATTGGTGGGTCCTCCCTTCCATGATTTCCTTAAGTCCAGTAAGTACCACGTATCATTACTAAATAGAATTTATGGAGTACATCGAGAAAGTTCAAAGAAGAGCAGCTCATTTTGTATTATCGCGAAATAGGGCAGAGAGTGTCACGGACGTGATGTAGGATATCGGATGAACATAATTAAAACAAAGGCGTTTCTCATTGCGGCGGAATCGCCAACTTTCCACTCCGAATGCGAAAATATTTTGTTGACGCCGACCTACATAGGGAGAAACCATCATCATAAAAAAAATGAGGGAAATCAGAGTTCGCACGAAAAGTATAGATGTTCGTTTATTCCGTGCGCTGTTCGAGACTGGAATAAGAGAGAATTACTGTGAAGGTGGCTCGATGAACGCTGTGCCTGGCACTTAAGTGTCGTTTCCAGAGTATCCTGGTAGATGTAGATGTATAGCGCATTTTATTTATTTGGACAAGGGGAAAGTTGCAAATAATTATGTCGAAGTCTGGTCGGAAGAGTGATGACTAAAAAAAAGAAGGGAGTATTGCAGCGCATTTTGTTAATTTGTACAATGGGTAAGTTGCAAACTGAAACTTACTTCTAAGAGTGTTTGGAGCAAGAGCGTCTGCATTTAGAGTACGCTTTCGTATGGGTTTAGTGTCCTCGCCCGAGAGAAATTCAGAGGACGCCACAAGAGTTAATGGACGCCGATTTCGCGCAATTCGCGCAATACACCGCCACATACGACACGACATATGGGAGACGCCCATTACAGCACGACACCAGAAATACATAACATAAGTGCGTTCTGCTACCTTCCGTGTTGTTTTTTTTTTTGCTAAAGACCAGATCGCTGATTGACACTTTCCTTGACTAACCGCCTACGACGTACACGTTCCAGTGAATTCTCAGGCAAGCTATGAAGGACATCATAGATCGTTATGCGCCTATCTTGTACGCAACCGTCGACAAGTCTCCATGGGGTATGACTGGTAGTTGATGGACTAAGATCGATGCAGAAAGTTTCCGACGTATCGTGATTTCACGCCAGAACGCGACCTTGGGCACCTTATTCAGATACATAAGAGCGTGTTGTCTAACAGACTTATGTAATTAAGACATACTTAGTAGCACTGATTAAGCGGTTATCACTGCCGATGTTGGCGTCGCATTGTGCAAAGAAGGACAGAAAGGAGATTAAGGTTTAACGCCACGTCGTTATCGAGGTGATTAGAGACGGACCACAACTCGGATTGTTTGAAAGATAAGGAAGGAAATCAGCCGTACCCTTTCAAAAGAAGTATCCCGGAACTTGTTGGAGGCATTTAGGGAAGTTACGGGAAACCTAAATGAGGTTGGCCGGAGGCGGGTTTGAAACGTCGCCCTCGATAGTGCGAGCGTAATGTGCCAACGAGTTCTCCACTTCGCTGGGTGAGGCGTTTGTGACATCGGTTCAGTTACATACAGCATGTGTGTCTTCAGAGACACACAGACAAGGATGGCATTCTTGGCCGAAAGAGTCGGGCGATGTGGCCGAGCGGTTCTAGGCGCTTCAGTCTCGAACCCCGCGACCGCCACGGTCGCAGGTTCGAGTACTGCCTCGGGCATGGATGTGTGTGATGCCCTTAGGTTAGTTACGTTTAAGTACTTCTAAGTTCTAGGGGACTGATGACCTCAAATGTTAAGTCGCATATTGCTCAGAGCCATTTGAACCATTTGGACGAAAGAAATCAGCTAGCATTGTATGAGAGTGAATTATAGACTGTGGTAAAACCGAAAATGAAGAGAATTGAAGCATTTGAGATGCGGTGCAGGATGTGGGACAGGTTGATAGGACATGTGTTCCGACGTCGACAATTGAGAAAGTGGGGTGCAACTGCTACACTGAGGAAGATGTTGCCACACTAGAAAAATTTGTGGCTGGCAACATCATACTAGTAAGAAGACCGATGACTTACAAAGAAATGTGGGTTCAATTTGCGGAAATGAAGTTTTGATTATGTATGTTATTGTGTATTTTTTCCGTATGTTTGTGATAGTCTGAGTGTTGATCTGGATGAGTTTTAAGTTCTAGGTGACATTATGGTTCACCTTAACGTTACAGTCTTCAATTTGATAATGTAATTTAAATGTCAGAAGGCCGATGACTTAAAAAACTGTGTATGTTCATAATGCGAAAATGAAGTTTGGATCGTGTTGTTGTTGTGTATTTTTTCTGTTTGTTTGCGACAGATTGAGTGTTAATTTAAATGAGTTTTAAGTTATAGGTGACATTTAGGCTAACCTTAACGTTACAGTCGTAAATTTAATAATGTCATTTAAATGGAAACGTTTAGTGTGTATCATTGATAGCTCATCTTTCTTAGACGATGATGAAATTAAAAGAACTAAAGTAAACATCTTTTAGCTACTGAAGATTGTCACAAAAAGAGAAACTATAACTACCGCTATTTAGCCTGTGCCTGATCGTCACTGTGAAGAGGAATAGGTCGCCGAGTAAGGAGATAACTCGAGAGCTGTACGATACTTAAGGCACAACTCTTACAGTCCCGTACTTTGTTCCCGAATTGCTGCAGCACACGCGAAAACTGTGTGAGTGGTAATGCATGTATGTTAGAGGTTCGATCAGCAAGTTTGTGTGTGTGTGTGTGTGTGTGTGTGTGTGTGTGTGTGTGTCTGTGTTAGAGAGAAAAAGAGACAATGAAACACACACACACACACGCACACACACATACAGACAGAGAGAGAGAGAGAGGGAGAGTGAGAGAGAGGGGGGCGGGGGGAGAGAGAGAGAGAGAGAGAGAGAGAGGGGGGGGCTGAGAATGAAAGGGAAGGATGGAAGGAGACGTGGACTGAATGGGAGGCGAGGCAGAAAGAGTAAAAGGAACAGAGTGGTGGGAAAGTGAAGGACCAGAATAGAAAGAAAACAAATCGTAGGTTCTGGAAGCAACAAGCGCAACAAAACTGCTTCAGGGTAACGGGAGATTTGGCAGAGAAAGCTACGCCGTTATCTCGATTGCGACCATTTTGTGAATGAGGTGAACTTTATCTATGGGAATATTTCTCGGCAGTTCCTCGCTCCTGAAAGGCGTGGGAGAAACGCTAGGCGAATGTGTTGCGTCTGCATAATACTGAAAAGTGCAGGAATATGCACGGGAAAAACAGCCGCGAAAATTTCTGGCGAAATGTGGCTGCCCTATAAAAGCGAATACGCAGGTCTCGGAAAGGCGTGGTCGAGGAACACAGTGGTTTCCCAGCGGTTAGTTTAATGTAGCCTCTCAGACTGAGAATATCGGAAAACTTTCTCTGTGCTCCCTTCAATCTCCCATTCGCCTTCTTCTATATTCGACTGGTACATTTACAATAATATCGTCTTATCTAATGGCACGCTGTCCGCCCCAGTAGCTGAGTGGTCAGCGTGACGGATTGCCGTCCTCTGGGCCCGGGTTCGATTCCCGGCTGGGTCGGAGATTTTCTCCGCTCAGGGACTGGGTGTTGTGTTGTGTTCATCATCATTTCATCCCCATCCGGCGTGCAGGTCGCCCAATGTGGCGCCGACTGTAATAAGACCTGCGATATGGCGGCCGGACCTGCTCCGCGAGGGGCCTCCCGGCCAATGACGCCAAACGCTCATTTCCATTTCCATTTCCATGGCACGCTACTGTTTCAAATGTGTGTAATTCCAATTTTCTATCGTTTATCTGATTCTTAATTTGTACTTGATATACTCTCGTTCATTTTGACAATATGCAGTCAAAACGTGTCGAACGTAATGTAGTCAGAAAAAAACGACAGCTATTAATCAAAAGTATTAAATTCAGAAGTGATTACTTTCATTAAACACTTAGTTTTCACCCATCTCTTCTACCAGATCGCAACTAAAACTGAACCACGTTTGGACATCATGTAACTGAACGACCATACTTATATCTAGACAAAAGTAAGGGATAGAGAAGTGAATGAACAAAACAAAACAACACACCGGTTTTCAGCTTTACAAAACCTCCCTCCCCCACTTCCCATCCTCTTATCACCCACTTCCCCTCTCTCCCACTTGTGAATTGGTGGAGAAAGGTCTGTGTTGAGCTGTTGATGTGTAAGGATCTCACCAATTGTGTGTGTGGTATATTCAAATGATGAGATATTGGTGTTGGAAAAGGAGGAGTTTAACAGCCTTATTATCTATATTCATACAGCTGGGGACTGTGTCCATAGCCTCCTGCATGAGGCTTGGAAAGCACAGATACTGGGTCAGCATAAGAACAATACTTTTCATCAAATAATGGTGATGCAGCAGAACACCTTGAAGCTGCATCTCACAACTCATGCTGATAGATAGCTGTGTTGAAATTGTCAACCGTTCATGACAAGTACAGCCATTCTTCGAAAGCACAAGAGATTAGACCTTCATCTGCTCCAGAGTAAGCATCTGTGAGTTTGCAATGTGTTCAGCTGATGTGCTGGTGGTGTACTACATGTGAGCATGCAGCTGAGGACTGCATCCATTGCTCCATAATGAGGACTGGAAAGGAAAGGTAAAGGCAAGAAGAATACTTTTCAGCAAATATTGATGATACAGCGGGATAGGTGGAAGATGCATTTCACAACTCATACAGATGGCTCCCATTGCTGAAACTGTTTATCTGTTTTTAAATGACCTGTCAGTATGTCTAAGAGACAAATGTGTGTTCTTCAGCAACAGTCCCAGACTAACTGAGTTAGTTCACAAAATGTCACAGTAGGCGCTTGCAACAGGTTTTTCACCCCAAACACTTCTCTCAGAACCTATAAGAACGCAAAATTCCCTCTCCCTTGTTTGAAAATTGGTAGGAGCCAATAGGAACTCAGGACTGCTGCATATGGTCACGTGACCATGATGTAGAGGATGTAAGGTGAGTGCAGTAGTCTGCTAGTCTCAGTCAGTGGAGTAGTAGCCATGAAGTGTCAACAGCAGCTGCAGCTGAGACCATCCAGCACCTCCCAGCAGAATAGGAGGAAGCTGAAGAGTATGTTCTCGTTACATGTCGTTGCTGCTATTACCACACTTAGTGGTTCTTGCGCTTCTATGTCAAGTTCCAATTCTTTGTTCAGTTCCATGTCTTTGTCTGTGGGTGCTTATTGCATCCTCTTCTTTCTTCAGTGGCCTCTGATGTTGTCAGACCAGTAGCAGCGGCCACCAGCTTCTCGGGACCTGCAGCGGCCTCAGACTTGTTGGGACCTGCAGTACTGTGGGATCCTGTAGCGTGTTGGTGCAGGACAACGAGCTGCTGTTATCCATCATACTTGTTGATTTGTGTACTGAAGACACCCAGCGAACATCTGACTCCCAGAAGTGTGCTGGGGTTCCTACTACACACATATGCACCATCCCCGAATACTGCGGTGTTATTGCATGAACAAGTGCAGATGTGGTGGATGAGAAAGTGCCAATGCCTCCCAGTGCTGCAATTATATTCAAGTTATAGTTAACAGCTAGCGATTCAAAGTGCTTTAATATTGGTGTAGAAGCATCAATGGACATTGTTAGAAATCGAAAATGCACTGAGAAGTATTAAAGTGCAGTTTAGAAAGTTAAAATGGGATGAACTGTGTAATGCAGAACCCTACATCAATCGACAGATGACCACTGAGTAAAATCCATCCCATTCTCCCCTGGACATTTGCTGTGCTGGCCTAATGCTATCTATAACATCACTGTGCGATGGTGCTGCACTCAGGCTGAGATCATGTGATTGGTCCATTTATTTACAGCACACCACTATTACGATTTGTTTCGCCTACGGATGGTGCTACTGGTCTATGGATGGTGCTCTTCCTTGTGTTAGAAACACTAAACAGATAGTCGCTTGTGTTCAAACTGTGTATAAAGACATTGTGAATTACCTCCATGTGAATAGTCTGCATGTAGATGATTTAGAACACTGCATCAATACGATGCCAAAAGGAAAAGCAAAAGCAATAACCATCAGCTGGGGGGAATTACATGTTGAATTATAAGCATACAAGAAAGCTTTATTTGCCAAATCTACACAGATGCGAAGATGAATAAAAAATCGACTGATTTTGTTGATATTGTGCATCTTGTATATGAATACTGAATAAAAAACAATATGTATATTACCTCAAACTGTGTTTTATTTTTTCCTATACCATAATAATAATAATAAACGCCTTGGAGTCCCGGGAAAAGAATAGGCCTCCGGTATGTTCTGCCAGTCATAAAAGGCGACCAAAAGAACAAACCACTAATAGGGCTAACCCCCCTTTTAGTGTGATTAGTTGGTTCAGGACAGAACTAAGGAAGCCTCAGACAAGCGCTGGCTTGGTCGGGGACGAGGATTGAACCTTATGCTCGTCCACAGTGGTAACGATACTGCTAGCCACACGGAAATGATTTATATCCAAATAGAGGTGTTTTGCAGGACATGCTTCCTGCAACCACTCCAGAAGGAAAGCAAAGACAGAGGATGAGATGGTCAGATGGAGTTAACCGACACCTCATGTTCTGTTATTACCAAGCAACAAACTTAGGAACCAACACAACTGGATACAGATCACAAGTATACACAACATTTATTACGAGATACCCAGAATTAAAATTTTTAACAGAACAACGACTAGCTGATCAGATCCGTGTAATAATCAAAAATAACAGGATACCCCAGTCAGAATTAGAAAACATCAAACAACAAGTACAACAAATACTGGAACAAAATAATGTGCAATCAGCAGAAGAAGAAAATACAGTAATGGACTCAAACATCCCACAGCAAACAAACAAAGAACAACACGCATCCATTAAGCAATCAGAGGAAAACGAAATCTTAAGACAGCCACCAGAACAAGCACAAATAGAACACGAAGTGACACACATGTTAGATATAGAAATAAAATTTTAGCTGACATACATAGAATACAAAGACACAAATACAGACATTAGACCATTCTTATATAGACCAGCAAATAACCCACAAGTCGAAACAACAATAACAACTATCAACACAATCATACACAACAAAATAAATGAAAATACAACTATGGAAGAGTTACAACTAGTGGTTTATATAGGAGCACTCACTGGACTAAATATACACACTAGGCAGAGATCAGAACCCACAAAACCTGCATGGCAACATAGGCTACAGATCAGAATAGAAAAACTGAGAAAAGACATCGGACAGCTAACACAATTTATAAGAAATGAAATATCAGACAAAAAACGAAAAAGGTTAGGTAAAATCTCACAACAAGAAGCGATAGAGCAATTACATGAAAAGAAGCAGGAATCACAAGCATTGACCAAACGACTTAGAAGATACAAAAAAAGTGAGAATAGAAGGAAACAAAACAAAAAATTCAACACAAACCAAAAGTAATATTACCAGGCAATAGATAACACAGACATTAAAATAGACAATCCACCAAACATAAAAGACATGGTACACTTCTGGAGCAACATATGGTCAAACCCGGTACAACATAACAGACATGCACGGTGGATACAAGCAGAAACAGACACATACAAGATGATACCACAAACGCCTGAAGTGATAATTTTGCAGCATGAAGTCACCCGAGCAATTAATTCTACGCACAATTGGAAAGCCCCTGGAAAAGATAAAATAGCAAATTTCTGGCTAAAGAAGTTCACCTCAACACATTCACATCTAACTAAATTATTTAACAGTTGCATTGCAGACCCATACACAGTCCCTGATACACTTACACAAGGAATAACTTATCTGAAACCTAAAGATCAAGCAGACACAGCAAACCCAGCAAAATATCGCCCCATAACATGCCTACCAACAGTGTACAAAATATTAACTTCAGTCATTACACAGAAATTAATTGCGCATACAACACAGAACAAAATTATAAATGAAGAACAACAAGGCAGCTGCAAACGAGCACGAGGATGTAAGGAGTAACTGATAACAGATGCAGAGGTGACATATCAAGCTAAAACTAAACAAAGGTCGCTACACTACGCATACATTGATTACCAAAAAGCTTTTGATAGAAGACATGACAATGTAGCAAAAATAATACATCAACAACTTGCCATACAACATAAACTAATAAAACAACACTTTCCCACATACAAGTATGCACCACAAAATGTACTGGAGAATGATTAATACAAATTATACTGGAACAGAACCATTATAACAGATAAAACAACACCACATAACAAACCTGACATCATACTCACCAATAAAAAGAAGAAATTAACGCAACTAATCGAAATATCCATACCCAATACAACAAATATACAGAAGACAACAGGAGAAAAAATTGAAAAATACATCCAACTGGCTGAGGAAATCAAGGATATGTGGCATCAGGATGAAGTTGACATTATACCAATTATATTATCAACTGCAGGAGTCATACCACACAATATCCACCAGTACATCAACGCAATACAGCTACATCCAAACTACAGAAATCTGTAATTATTGATACACGTTCAATTACCCGAAAATTCGTAAATGCAATGTAACATATACCGTACAGTTAAAAGGAAGTCACGCTTGATCAAGGTCCGCATCAATTTCCATTTTTAACCGGACATAACGACTGAGAAAGGAAAGAAAATAATAATAATAAAGTAATAACAATAATGATAATAATGTTGCAACATCAGTGTATTCACTGCAGGTCTTGAACACTGCAACAGCAGAAAGCTGTGTGAATCATGCAGTGTCTTCAGTCATTATTAAAACGAATGACAGACGACACTTCCAGGTGTTTATACACCTTGTAGCTTAGTTGATGACATATTCGTTCTATAAAAGCCCACTGCACGCCAATACCTGATGTAGCCGCTATCACAGCAGAATGGGTGAAGCATCCACAACACAAAGACTTTGCTGTAAATGACTTGCCAGGTGATGGTGCGGAAGAAGACTAGAAAAAAGAAGAAGAATGAGATACTCCTTCCCAACAATATACAGGCGATAACTGTAGGCCCAACCAGTTGTACCAAGACAAATATTCTTATGTCACTGCTAAAACACCCAGATTAAGTCCAATATGAGCATATATACGTCTTTTCAAAAACACTGCTTCAGCAAAAGTACAGTTGCTGCGAAAGATACTACAAAGTGTCCGTGGTGAAACGTACATGACATTCAGTCAGAGCAGTGAAATTTCTTCACCAGAAAAAATAAAGCCAAACACCATGTTCATATTTGATGATATTGCTGTGGAAAACCAGGATCAATTTCTATGATATTTCTATTTTCGGTGTCATATGGGTGTTGATGTAACCTCAGATCATTATAGCCTTCAAACAAGATAATCTGAATTTAAAGGACATTTACCAAGAACATTTTGGGATTGATATGTCATTCAATGAATTTGTAAAACATGTGGAGACTGGAGGAATCGCACACAGCATAAGTTTATCGATATTCATAAAACATGAAAAGCCGGGCGGGGTGGCCGAGCGGTTCTAGGCGCTACAGTCTGGAACCGCGCGACCGCTGCGGTCACAGGTTCGAATCCTGCCTCGGGCATGGATGTGTGTGATGTCCTTAGGTTAGTTAGGTTTAAGTAGTTCTAAGTTCTAGGGGGCTGATGACCACAGCAGTTAAGTCCCATAGTGCTCAGAGCCATTTGAACCTATAGCCAAAACAAGAAAACTGAATGTTAGTAGCTACAGACACGACACCTAGGAGCTTCTATTTATACGTATAGCTATGGAAGAGGTTGAGACGTTAGTATACATCGAGTCATCGACAAATTCGTCTGCATGTCAGGCACTCCATCCAAGAAGATGGGTGTACATAGTGGGAGAATTCTTCTATACATAGATGGAAAATTTCGACTTCTCTAACGTACGGTTAATGTTCTAGAGACGTATTTCTGAGAGAAATGAATGCGTTAGCTGCCAGGGTTACCCTACTTGAAAAGAAAGTAAGCGACTTAGCTGTAAAGCTTGAAAGAATTGAAAATCATGTGCATGACTTAACTGCAAAAGTTGAAGGGAGTATATATAAACCATACGCTGTGAAGAGGCGCACTTAGTATGTAACAAGGAGTCAACTAGCGTAAGATCATAGTGGCACAGAAGGCTGTTCAAGAGAAGTTACAACTGTTAAAGTTCGGACATTTGGATCGAGAGAAAACACTGAGAAAAGCCTTTAAACCAATTACTGAATCTTTCAATGAACTCTCTACAAAATTACACAATGACTACGAAGTTGCTGATTCCAGTAATCACCACAGCCATAACAAGATAGACAAAATATTTGCTGTCAGTTACAAAAAACAATATGTGTTGTGGATGGAATCTGTAAGTTGAAAAAAAAAAACACTGCAGATAGGCGATAGGAAATGTCAAAGAAGAGCTGGTCTAATGAAAGTCATTTTCTAAAATCCATCAAAATTTATAAACTATTCACCCAAAGATATGGAGATGTGTGGCGAAATACTTCAAATGACAGGTGTGCACAGCTCGGAATACAAAACCATTATAAAACGTATAGGAGGTGCTTGTTGTAGCACAGGTGATGGCATTGACATCCAGCATAAAAGTCAGCAATTGATTCCCACAGAATATATATTCTACGACTACCCCAATGAACTAATAGATCGACTACGACTTGTCATGGAATCAGGCTCTGCTGGTAATACTGCTCATTCGAATGATGTTGTTTCAATGATTTCACAGCTCACAGTTTTACAATCAAATAAATATGGAGTAAGTCGTTTGAGAACTGCAAAAACCAACATGTAAAACATAGCCTCATAGACATGTTACGACTGAAGGTTCGGATGACTTATGGCAGGCTGAATGTGTGACGAATTATTGACCACTCACTGTTGCTGTGCAGCAGGCTGCGCCGTACCCTGAGCATTTCCCAGTGGTATCTCAAGGTGTGAACATCGCTGCAGACGCTCTGGGTTTCTATGGTGATGAGCGTGGGAAGTTCATATTTAAAGAAGTTGCATTTTTAACGTGTAAAGAAGATGCCAGTATAACAGTAACATTCTCCGCAAACATTGCATCACTATAGTTTTTCAAGGACGTGAACAGTGCTAACACACACAGGAGTACAAAGTGGTTAGCATGTTTCTACCTAGGAATTTACTGGAATGATCCTGGTATAACCTACAAAGATATGGTGACATCGCTTCCATTATTCGACCACACGGGTACCATCATCTACTTCAAAGGTAAGAAGATCTCATGAGTGCGTCGAATATTCCTGTTTTCCACTATTCAATACCAGGAATTCTACAGGTGCTCTGCTCTCCCTTGACTAAAGAAGAAGTTGTGTGGAAATGGTGTTGTGTCTGCTTATGAAAACGTACAATTACTTTGGATGAAAAATAAATGAATTTTTACCTCACAATCTGTGTATTTTATTTATTTCATACTATGCTAATATGTAACTTTATCCTGATATAAAGTATGTAGTTCTCCTCAAGCACAGGAGATATAATTTTAGACATATTTGTCATATGCCTCTGGAAGCAGACATTGTCACATGCCACCTGCTTCCATAAGGAAAAACATGTTGCACAGTGGGCATAATCCCATGCAACCATTACATATATTTTATTAGTCTCCATCTTAAACTTCACCTCCTTAAAAACACTCATGTTCAAAACTAAAGTAATTTGTGTCCTGCATGTTCTTTATGTATACAATTAGGATAGGTTTTCTGTAAATAACAACAAAAAAGACGTATGGTTACGAATTTTTCATGTATTCAGTTCTCGGAGATACAATTTGGTTCTTAAATAACAGTTTCATAGTTGAGATACAATATGGTTCTGGAAATATAATTTAGTACTTGAGATACTACTTGGTTCAAATATTTCTATGCATACACACTATTACTAGTAACTATAGATTAGAAAAATAAAACCTTTCCACAATCCACAGAACACTAGCATTGATTGAGAATATTTTCACTGTTTTCAGTAGTACTGGATGAGAATATTTTTTCATTGAATGGAAGCTATCTACACTAAAAACTAATTGGAATGGATAAATGGCAGCATGTGAAACTTAAAAACTAATCTGTTTACAAGTATACATGGTACATAGCAATGGGAGCACACATGGTATATGTAAGCTATGTTTACAAATGAGATTTTGTCGTTTGTTGGCGGACATGCAGAGGGTTATCTAAATGAGTACTTATGGAAATATACAAATGACACACAGTGTGCAGGGGAATATCTACAAGGATACACACTACACAACTATATGCACACATGGTGTTTAGAGCGATGTTTACAAGTATGTACATGGTAAACAATTAAAAATATTTAATCTATGGTAACAGGTCATACCATACACACACCGAGTGAGGTGGCACAGTGAGTAGTACACTGGATTCTTATTCAGGAGGACGATGGTTCAAACCCACGTCTGGCCATCCTGATTCAGGTTTTCTGTGGTCTCTACTTTTCCTAGATTGTTTCAGGCAAATGCTGAGATGATTCCTTTGAAAGGTCACTGCCAACAACACACACCCACGCATGCACACACACACACACACACACACACACACACACACACACACACACACACACACACACAGACACCACTCTCATCAAGCTAACAGTGTGAATATAGCCAAGTTTCAATACCATCCTCACAAATGATCTGTTAATCGTCATGAGGCGACAGACCTCATTAGCAGTACAGTGTACACCTCATGTGCTCTCGATTGAATACCATATGCTGCAGCTGCAGATGCTAGGGAGCACCATGAG
Organism: Schistocerca serialis cubense; assembly: GCF_023864345.2. NCBI lineage: Eukaryota > Metazoa > Arthropoda > Insecta > Orthoptera > Acrididae > Schistocerca > Schistocerca serialis. The sequence goes on from NC_064639.1 coordinate 371,411,141, forward strand.
CACTACAACAATGGCATTACAAATAGCCTTTTATCGAGAGGGCTGTTGATGCCACATGATGGGCACCCTTAGACTGCCTCTGGGTGGCATCTCCCAATGTGTGATGCACATACAGTTTTGCTTGCAGACCTACAAACTCCTCAATTGGCGACCTACTTGCCTTGTATTTCCTAAGGCTGATAACCCACTTGTGGATTAATACCGTAAGGATTACTGACAGTGTGTGAAGACATGTCGAATTCTTCACTGTGGCACCCCATTACTTCATATGGATCACAGCTCTTTCGTCCGTTAGATGACACTATGTATCCACAGAATGAGTTTTCGCATACCTGTAGTAAAATTGATACATATAGGGTCTGGAAAGATGTAGTATGCACATCCCCACATACATGGGTTTTATGAATTCTACTGCAATATTCGTATTTAAATGTGTGACGTCAAGAAAGATCTTTGTAAATTAATGAATAATTCAATTTTTGGGAAAACAATGGAGACTTTGAGGGAAGATTGTGGCATTTTGATTAGAACAAAGTAGGATGGGCGTTGGGGTAAAAGCAAATGCATCACCAAACCAAACTTTAAGTGGGTGACAATATTCAATAATAGCTTTATTACTGTGGCTATGGTGAAATTGCAGTAGAATTCATAAAACCCATATATGTGGGGATGTGCATACTACACCTATCCAGACTCTATATGTATCAATTTCACTACTGCAATCCACTGCAGTCCACTTCACCCCTCCACTGCTCCACACTGAACCCAGGGTTATTCTGCGATTCAGCCCCCAGTGGAACCCCCCAGGGAATGTCTCACATCAGATGAGTGTAACCCCTATATGTGCGTGGTAGAGTAATGGTGGTGTATGGATAAGTGGAGAACTTGTTTGCGCAGCAATCACCGACATAGTGTAGCTGAGGCGGAATAAGGGGAACCAGCCTGCATTTGCTGAGGCAGGTGGAAAACCGCCTAAAAACCATCCACAGACTGGCCGGCTCACCGGACCTTGACACAAATCCGCCGGGCGGATTCATGTGCGGACCGGCGCTCCTTCCCGCCTGGAAAGCTCTGTGTTAGACCACACGGCCGACTGGCTGGGCATGAATAGGGATACTAGCTTACATCCTTCCTCACCAGCAGGTCAGCACAGACCTAGTCTTTTTCCCATCAATTCTCAAATGGGGGAAGGGAGGGGAAGTGGGAGTTGTGAGGGAGGAAGTGGAGAAGAGGGGGAGGGGGAGTGGGGGAGGAAGAAGAGTGGGAGTGGCGATGTCATCAGTGTGACATTGCAAATTTACCCTGGCTGGGAGGGGCCGCCAACTTGAATAGATATGGCAACTATGCAGAGTTGTTAGGACGAAGTTTATCCCACTACTTTACTTCGTAAGAGAGCAACGCCACTTCTCTGATTAAACTGACGACGCCAACCAATATTGACATGAAATTCTTCTTGTGGCACGTTTAAGACTCTTCCAAGGTCTTCAGTAGCATTATCTCATGAGATATACACTCCATCTTCATCTTATCTTGCACACAGGAAAAAATTATAGCTTCATGTTCCGAATACTTGCCACGTTTCGGTACCATGAATGATTTTCTCTTTGCATATCTCTTCTGAAGCAATCCAGAGTTGCACATTAGATTCGTCCACTCCATACATTCTTCCAGCCTCTCTGTTGGTTTTGGCATAACCCACAACTGTCAGTTTTGAAACTTGTGTCGTTACTGCGCCGAATTCCTTTGCTTGATTAAGCTTTTCGCTCTAAATGGTCGTTCATATCGGCATAAATCAGGGTTCCTTACCTGTGTCCAACTGAAACTGATTTATGAGCTAATGAAACAGTATTGATAAACTTGTGTAATATTAATGTCAGTATAATGCCGCAGAAAGTTTGCATTGCTGCGTAATAAAATACGCTGCCATCTGTTACAGGCGATAGATGTGTTGTTGCAAATGAGCACAATTATTTTTTGCAGCAGTGGCAAGTAGACAAGGTAGCTGGTAAAAACAGCGCCGTAATTTTTCGAGGCTGAAATATGGAATAAAAAGTGCGGCTTATTTTCTGGCCAATATGGCAAGTTTGGTATATCAGTTTAGGTTATTTGGAGTGGCAAAGACAAAGCTGTTTGTTGTTCTGTTTGAGTGTGGACAGAAGGGAGTTGACTGGTGTGATGGACCTATGCAAGGATGAAGTCAAGTATGAATTGGAGATCAAGAATGCAGATACCTTGGGAAAGACAGGTGAAATGGTGTAACATCTCCAGGAGGTGCTCGACCGCTCGGTGAGCCCACCCCGGACCTGCAGCTGTCGGAGGTGAGTGCGCCCGTCTCCCATAGTTGGCACTGGCCGAACAAGTTACAGTGGTAGGGGCGTTAGAAATCAGTGAACCGTCACGTTCTCAAGTTGGTAGAATTCGGTCGCGACTGTTGAACAGACTCAAGATTTGCATAGCGCCAAGGAAGTAGAAAAAATTGAGAAATCTGTCACCTCGTTACAGAATCAAGCGAAGACTTTGCAAAATCGCATGCAAACACTGTTGAGAAAGATTTCGGAACCTTTCGTTGACGGTGAAAGGTATTATGGGAATGAAATAAGAGGGCTCGCTGAAAAGTAATGCCTCACAATTTTTTTTATTCTGTTTTCAATACAGGTGGAGGTATTAAGTGTTAATCGGTCGGCTTTGCCGCTTCGCTGATGCACGTTGCAGCCCTGTGCCTCTACAGGGTTCCGAATTGTATCTTGTAACATGGCAGGGTGTAACGTAACTACACTGGACTCCTGGCTGAAAAAGGAAAGTTCGTGGCGCCCTCCATCGGTAATTCTGGAATTCAATATGGCGTTGGTCCAGCCTTGATGACAGCTTCCACTCTCGCAGGCATACGTTCAATCAGGCGCTTGAAGGTTTCTTGGGGAATGGCAGCCCATTCTTCACGCAATGCTACACTGAAGAGAGGTATCGACGTCGGTCGGTGAGGCCTGGCATGACGTCGGCGTTCCAAAACATCGCAAAGATGTTCTGTAGGATTCTGGTCTGGACTCTGCGCAGGCCAGTCCATTACAGGGATGTTATTGTCGTGTAACCACTCCGCCACAGGCCGTGCATTATGAACAGGTGCTCTATCGTGTTGAAAGATGCAATCACCATCCCCGAATTGCTCTTCAACAGTGGGAAGCAAGAAGGTGCTTAAAACATCAACGTAGACCTGTGCTGTGATAGTACCACGCAGAACAACAAGGGGTGCAAGCCCCCTCCATGCAAAACACCACCACACCATAACACCACCTCCATTAGAAACGCTGGCAGATGACGTTCACCGGGCATTCGCCATACCCACACCCTGCCATCGGTTCGCCACATTGTGTGCCGTGATTCGTCACTCCACATAGCGTTTTACGCTCCTTACACCAAGCGAGGCGTCGTTTGGCATTCACCGGTGTGATGTGTGACTTATGAGCAGCCGCTCGACCATGAAATCAAGTTTTCTCACCTTCCGCCTAACTGCCACAGTGCTTGAGTGGATCCTGATGCAGTTTGGAATTCCTGTGTGATAGTCTGTATAGATGTGTGCCTATTACACATTACGATCCTGTTCAACTTTCGGCGGTCTCTGTCAGGCAACAAACGAGGTCGCCCTTACGCTATTGTGCTGTACGTGTCCCTTCACGTTTCCACTTCACTATCACATCGTTAACAGTGGACGTAGGGAGTGTGGAAATCTCGCGCACAGACGTCTGACACAAGTGACACCCAATCACCTGACCACGTTCGAAGTCCGTGAGGTTCGCGGAGCTCCCCAGTCTGCTCTGTCACTATGTCTAACGACAACTGAGGTCGCTGATATGGAGTACCTGGCAGTAGGCGGCAATACAATGCATCTAATGCGAAAAACGTTTGTTTTTGGTGGTGTTTGGATACTTTTGATCACATAGTTTACCCCGGTGCGCGAGCAACAGCGTGCTGTAATTGAGTTTCTGACAACGGATAACGCCCCTCCGATTTACATCCATAAAAGAAAGATAGCTGTGAGCGCTAATGATTGTATCAACTTCAGTAATTTCCGACTTTGAGTTGTTCGTGAGCCGGTCGCGGTGGTCTCGCGGTTCCGAGCGCGCAGTCCGGAACCGTGCGACTGCTACCCTCGCAGGTTCGAATCCTGCCTCGGGCATGGATGTTTGTGATGTCCTTAGGTTAGTTAGGTTTAAGTAGTGCTAAGTTCTAGGGGACTAATGACCACAGCAGTTGAGTCCCATAGTGCTCAGAGCCATTTGAACCATTTTGGGTTGTTCGTGCTCGTAATTAAGGTAATGGTGGTGCTAACATCAGTGTGTGTGTGTGTGTGTGTGTGTGTCATAGCTCGGAGTGAGCGACCGCTACGGCAACTAATAAGCCTTATCAGAGTCGGGTTGATGAACACACCAGAGAAAATCAGACACAGGTCTCAGGTAAATTTGGCTGGCCGGAGTGGCCGAGCTGTTCTAGGCGCTACAGTCTGGAAGCGTGCGACCGCTACGGTCGCTGGTTCCAATCCTGCCTCGGGGATGGATGTATGTGATGTCCTTAGGTTAGTTAGGCTTAAGTAGTTCTAAGTTCTAGGGGACTGATGACCAAAAACGTTAAGTCCCATAGTGCTCAGAGCCATTTGAACCATCTCAGGTAAGGTTGGTATATTACGAGAGCGTGTACAAGCCGTCATTGCAGAACGACGCTACTGAAAAGTGTGTACATGGTGGGTGCTTCGAAAACTCTCTCTGAAGGTGAGACACAGTTCTTTCTGGAATTTTAGGATTAGGTAGAGGTGTTAGAATTAAAGGACCTTCAGTTTTGTCACTTGCTAGTAGCAATGGTCTCTGTACTTTAGAACAGCCGATACAGGAAACTATGGAGAAAAAATTACCATTTACAGAATTTCGTGAACAGATATCGCTCCAGTAGGACTTATCATGAGTTCGTAGCTAAATCCTACCTTGGGATACAATATTCACACGAACCACTAGTGTTCTATGTAGGCGTGAATGCATTATGTCGGAGTTGAGCGAACTCGGACTTGTGAAAATTGTTGGTGCTTATATGGTGGATGCTTCTGTAACCAAAGGAACCAAAGATTTTGGTATTTCAAGAGGTACCATATCGAAGATTTATATCGCACACAGGGAAAGTGTAAAAAACGTCTACTAAGCAAGCACAGGAACACAACAATCAGTCGCAATCCCAATGGTTTTTTTATTGTCCTTGCATATCCAGATTTCAGCTGTAAGTAACCGCCTTCATTGTATTTCAGTGAGTTACAATATAACAATCTCGCAACAGTACATGTCACCATATGACTTTACTGGTGTACAGGCAGAAGGAGTCAAGCGGTGTATGATGAGGGGGAATGTCTCGTGTCATCCTGGTAGCCACATGGTCTAGGCGCCTTGCCACAGGTTGCGCAGCTGCCCCCATCGGAGGTTCGAGTCCTTCCTCGGCATGGATGTGTGTGTTGTCCTTAGCGTAAGCTAGTTTAAATTAGATTAAGTAGTGTGTATGTATTGGGAGCGATGATATCAGCAGTTTCGTCCCTTAGGAATTCATACACATTTGACCATTTTTGAATTAATTTGATGAGGTAGTGCAAATTGACTATTTCAAGAACAAGTACTTTCTTCATTTTCAAAATATTGCTGTGTGAAGTTCGAAATATTTTTTTTGCGCTATGTGGTTATGATCAAACTATTTACAAAGCGTTTTCAGTTTGTAGACCGGTTTATAGGATTCTTTCAATTACCCTTATTAAAATGTTCTGCCAATTTCGAAAGATAAATGTCGAATAGGGCACACAGCAAAGTGAACATATTACACACATGATCGGAAAAAGTGGGATGTTTGTGGGTGAATGGAGGCAGCTGTAGGACAGTTCCGAGCACCCTCTGGTGGCAGTATTGTGGACTAGAGTAGTTGGTCTTCAAACTTTGAGACCAACATATACACACGTGATCAGAAAAAGTGGGGCCAGGAGGCGGCAGAAAGTGGGGGGTAGGGATGGGGTGGGGGGCGACAAAGTGTGGAGGTAGCTGTAGGAGACAATCCAGAAGCAGGATAACACCCTCAAAAATAAATAAAGTAAATGAATAGGGATATTATGTTATGTTATATTATGTTAACCGGGGACCTAGAAACGATGGAGAGGCTCCATCCCTGCTGCAACCGCAGTAGTCCGCAACCCCACGGGGACTACCACAATCCACTTCACCCCTCCGCCGACCCACACCGAACTCACGGTTATTGTGCGGTTTGGCCCCCAGTGGACCCCCCCCCCCCCCCCCCCCACCCAGGGAACGGCTTACACCAAACAAGTGTAAATGCTAAGTGTGCATGGTAGAGTAATGTAGTGTACGCGTATGTGGAGAACTTATTTGCGCAGCAATCGCCGACATAGTGTAGCTGAGGCAGAATAAGGGGAACCAGCCCGCATTTGCCGAGGCAGATGGAAAACCGCCTAAAAACCATCCACAGACTGGCCAGCTCACTGGACCTCGACACAAATCCGCCGGGCGGCAGTTTGGTCCCATTTGAAATTATCACCACTTTGCCCAGCTCGGAGATGCGATGGAGATAAAATTGTTTTACCATTGGAACTGGTACCGTGATTGTTGAAGCATTATCATCAAACACCTGTAAGATGGCATTTAGGTAATTTTAAGACCTGTATGAGGATCTGCTAGAATTTTATTTCCAAGGGGTTGGACAAGCAGATCCCTAAGTTGGAACAGTCTAGTAGGACTTATTGCCGTAGCAAACTAGCGTTGATCACCCTGCAACATTTACTGATTTGTGACACTGTTCATGCCGTGATGTGCAAGATGTAAATTGCATATGTTGGTCCATTGCGTAGATCAGAAGAGGGGAACCGTTTTGCGCTCATGTGCGTAGCTGCATGTACGCATTTTTGCTGGCTACTCCTTTGAGGAACGTCAGTGCACCGACAACTATAAAATATTTGAAAGGTATTTTTTGAGTATCTGGACTGTGTAAGACCGTAGTATTACATAATGCGCCGGCCGGTGTGGCCGTGCGGTTCTAGGCACTTCAGTCTGGAACCGCGTGACCACTACGGTCGCAGGTTCGAATCCTGCCTCGGGCATGGATGTGTGTGATGTCCTTAGGTTAGTTAGGTTTAAGTAGTTCTAAGTTCTAGGGAACTGATGACCATAGATGTTAAGTCCCATAGTGCTCAGAGCCATTTGAACCATATTAATGCCACCGCTTTTACGTCAGTCGTGTTTAAAAAGGTTCTTTTTTGTATGGGTATGCATCAAACTCCACAGAAAACCATTATACACTCCTGGAAATTGAAATAAGAACACCGTGAATTCATTGTCCCAGGAAGGGGAAACTTTATTGACACATTCCTGGGGTCAGATACATCACATGATCACACTGACAGAACCACAGGCACATAGACACAGGCAACAGAGCATGCACAATGTCGGCACTAGTACAGTGTATATCCACCTTTCGCAGCAATGCAGGTTGCTATTCTCCCATGGAGACGATCGTAGAGATGCTGGATGTAGTCCTGTGGAACGGCTTGCCATGCCATTTCCACCTGGCGCCTCAGTTGGACCAGCGTTCGTGCTGGACGTGCAGACCGCGTGAGACGACGCTTCATCCAGTCCCAAACATGCTCAATGGGGGACAGATCCGGAGATCTTGCTGGCCAGGGTAGTTGACTTACACCTAGAGCACGTTGGGTGGCACGGGATACATGTGGACGTGCATTGTCCTGTTGGAACAGCAAGTTCCCTTGCCGGTCTAGGAATGGTAGAACGATGGGTTCGATGACGGTTTGGATGTACCGTGCACTATTCAGTGTCCCCTCGACGATCACCAGTGGTGTACGGCCAGTGTAGGAGATCGCTCCCCACACCATGATGCCGGGTGTTGGCCCTGTGTGCCTCGGTCGTATGCAGTCCTGATTGTGGCACTCACCTGCACGGCGCCAAACACGCATACGACCATGATTGGCACCAAGGCAGAAGCGACTCTCATCGCTGAAGACGACACGTCTCCATTCGTCCCTCCATTCACGCCTGTCGCGACACCACTGGAGGCGGGCTGCACGATGTTGGGGCGTGAGCGGAAGACGGCCTACCGGTGTGCGGGACCGTAGCCCAGTTTCATGGAGACGGTTGCGAATGGTCCTCGCCGATACCCCAGGAGTTGAGCAATTCGGCGGTACGTCCACCCGGCCTCCCGCATGCCCACTATACGCCCTCGCTCAAAGTCCGTCAACTGCACATACGGTTCACGTCCACGCTGTCGCGGCATGCTACCAGTGTTAAAGACTGCGATGGAGCTCCGTATGCCACGGCAAACTGGCTGACACTGACGGCGGCGGTGCACAAATGCTGCGCAGCTAGCGCCATTCGACGGCCAACACCGCGGTTCCTGGTGTGTCTGCTGTGCCGTGCGTGTGATCATTGCTTGTACAGCCCTCTCGCAGTGTCCGGAGCAAGTATGGTGGGTCTGACACACCGGTGTCAATGTGTTCTTTTTTCCATTTCCAGGAGTGTATTATGAACATCCATATATGCACTAATATCTTATGATAGTCACATTTACAGACTTCATTCAAACCTTTAATACTCAGCTGATATGCTATTTTTTGCTACTTGCAACCTAACGCACCAAGCTTTGTAATGTAAACCCAAGACAAAATATTTGCCATCACTTCAGAAGCATCTGCTATTACCATCCTCAAATTGCAGATAAGCAAAATTAAATTTCTCATACCATCTACAGCTTACTTGCATAAAAAATTATACATACTATAAAGTGAGCAACAAAATGAACGTCTCAGTGATCTATTACCAGTTTACCTCTCATAAGTTAAATAAAGGTGCACTATGTTACCATGATGTTACAGCCATTACCGTTATAAACCTTTCAAAACAACCCAAAGTAAATGTAGCCCCAAAATATACTAAACATAACATGTTCCCACAGCAAAATGACTCCCAAAACACTTTCACCACAATAGTAGATGGTCATACACTTAACATATACCATCTTCAATCGTCATCAACTATTGTTTACTGCTGCTTACATAGTCTTACACCTTATCTGAATTCTTCACTGGTACATCCAACTTTGTATCAATATATACTTAAATAACGCAGTTTAAAACTGTAACTGAACTAAACAATTAACCTACAGTGTACAAAGGCACAAATTTCAGTTAAGCTTCGCTACTCCTCCTTTCACTGCCACCTCTCCTCTCACTATTAAAAGACACAAACTGGCCACCTATTAAATTTAGTCTTCTTTCTACCATCTCCAGAATTGGGTTCCAGTACTTTCTACTTGAAAGAAAGGTTGGCTCTATGTTTTCCCAGGAAATCCGTACATACAACTGCGCTAATGCTTGATCCTGAAATCACTAGAAAACCTTGGTTAAATAAGTCATCATCTATATTTATATCTGAAATCACCTCTTTTCTCAGAGGCTTACCATAATTCCCACTCTTAACTGGAAATTCAACTGTTTTTCCCTTTTTTGATGTAGTCATATAAATCCTCAACTATCCCAGAAATGGAACTTCCAGTTTCATTTAAGGCAGTCTCACCTACCTCTGCAGTTTAATATTTACTGCTGGCGAATTTTCTCGGTAAAATTATCTTTCACTTCTGTGTATGCCAACTGGTCCTCCTTTACCTCATGCATACAGTTCTTAATCATAGCAAACATCTGTTTATTACTAAATGGTTCATTCTCTTTATACCCTTCAAATATTTCATTAAGAGGATCCTTAAAATTTCAACATCATAGCCTAACCCCCTAATTTCCTAGAAACAATGTATTTATATTCCTCCTTTGCACTAACAGTAGATGAAATTTTGCAATATGTATCCAGTCCCTGATCTCATAACCACACTCATTATTTTGCAACCACCATTGCTTAATTCACCCTTATCCACAACAGTTAGTTGCTCATCATCAATAATCAAAGCAGTTTGGATCTCATGATATTATCCTATTTGCATTATCCCATCATTCACATCTATTCTTCCCCAACTTAAAATCGTTATCCCCATTAAATATTTCATCAAAAGCAACTTCATACTCTACTTTCTCCTCACTTAACTCCCTCGCCACCTTCAAAAGCTTACTATGCTCTCAATGTTCAGGTGCCCATTTCTGAAAACATTTAGCTTTGGTTACAGAGTTATTAGAATAAAAATAATTCCCTTATTTTCCCAAGAGTCATCGCTATCTTCCTTATCATTAACCATCTGTCGATCACCATGACCTAATGAATGTACGTTCACAACCCCTTCATTCACACCATTAGCAACATAGTTCTCTTTATTAGCATTCCGTGTATCTTTTACACCTTCCCACACTTAAACATCATCTGCAGCTGCGCTCTGTATAACAAAACACCATGATTTACACCACCTGAGTGGATGCATTACCTGTGCACAATTAATCTCAACCACATTGCTGGAGCATGCTGCTTCATGTACATCTTCGTCCACAAAAACATCAGCCGCAGGCTCTATGGCTTGCATATAAAAAACATCAACTTCCACTGGAACAGATCCCACTTCACCTAACCCATTAATATTATTGTTGCCATTCATATTCTCACTTATACCACTACAACAAACATTTACTTTTTCGGACACCACTGTTGAATTTGATTACAACTTCTTATTGCTCATTAATGATGCCAAACCAACATTTTTTTCCTTCAGTATTCTCATCATTAGTATTATCTTCATTAAATAAACTGCAACATTAATTTCTTCTTAATAATTCTCTGCTCCTTCCAAAATATTTTCTTATTTAATTTCCTTCTGTAATTCTGCGTAAACCATCATACCAATAAATTATTATCCCCAGAATTGCATCCATTTGGCACAGTCCTTCTTCCCATAATTTAATTTTATTATTAGTACAAAAACCTCTGGTATTGTGCCTATTATTATTTTCTCATCTCCTGATCGTGTTTCTTACATTATTCATTGTCCCAAACTGTGCCCCGTCTGGAACTGATTTCAATTTCCCAAATTGTGCCCCTTCTCTTCTCCTCTATTTAGTTCAATTATCCTGGCCCTATTATCTTGTATTCGTAAAGCTGTTCTTTCATTGACCTCTTCATTAAATCTTCCTCTGTTCCCTTTCTAATTTTCATCTTGGTCTCTGTCCCTGTTACATTCTGCTGGTTGTTCCCGTATTCTCATTGGCTGTAATACTCTGGTGACTGTTGAGGATGAGGAGGAGGAGAAGGAGATTTGTGTTTAACGTCGCATCGACAACGAGGTTATTAGACACGGAGCAGAAGCTCGGACTGGGGAATGATGGGGAACAAAATCGGCCATGTTATTTCAACGGAACCATCCCGGCATTTGCCTGAAGCGATTTAGGGAACTCACGGAAAACGTAAATCAGGATAACTGGAGGACGGTTTGAACTGTCGTCCTGCCGAACGCGAGTCCAATGTGTGGTGGCTGTTCCCCAGGACACTAATACGATCACTACGGGTTTGTTTTTCCTACTCATGCGCACTAACTTGCATTTTTCTACATTTAGAGCCAGCTGCCATTCATGTCACCGACTAGAAATTACGTCAGTCATTTTGTATCCTCCTACCGTCACTCAACTTATATACTTTACTGTACGCCACAGCATCATCTGCAAACGACCACAGATTGCTGCCCATCCTGTTCGTCAGATCATTTGTATATATGGAGAAAAACAGCGGACCTATCACACTTCCGTGATGCACTACTGATGATACCCTCGTCTCTGTGAACAATGCACATCTCTTACTTAAGAAGTCATCGCGCCACTCGCATTTCTGGGAACCCTATTCCATATGCTGGTACCTTCATCAACAGTCTGCAGTGGGGCACGGTGTCAAATACTTCCCAGAAATCTAGAAATATCGAATCTGCCTGTTATCTTTCATCTATAGTTCGCAGTCTATCACATGGGAAAAGAGCAAGCTGAGTTTCGCACGCGCGATGCTTTCTAAGGTCATGCTGATTCGTGGACATAAGCTTCTCGGACTCAAGAAAATTTGTCATATCCGAACTGGGAATATGTTCAAGGATTTTGCAGTAAATCGATGTTAGGGATATTGGTCTATAATGTTACGGGTACTTTCGTTTGCCCTTCTTTTATACAGGAGTGACCTGTGCTACCCTCCAGTCCCTTGGTGCTTTGGATTGGGTGAGAGATTCGCAATAAATGCAAGCTAGGTAAGGGGCCAATACCGCGAGTACATTTTCTAAAACCAAGACCGCCAGTTTATCTGCTGCCCCCCCCCCCCCAGAGCCATATTATTTCTCGCACTATCAGTATACACGTATCTATAATTGGCAATTCAGCTAAGTGGTAAGCGTTGACGCCTCCTCCTGAAGAGTGGTGTGTCCTGGTGTGGCCCACTGCCCAGTCCTGTCTAGCAGGATCGACACGCTCCCTCACATTCTCAGTTACGCCTCATTCTTTCGTAACTTTATATGGGGTAAGGTGGGATCCAGGAACGTTGTCGAACAGTGCCGTTTTCGTAGTCCAGGTGTTATAATGTGTGGATCTATAATGTTGCATGGGCGTACTGACCATATTTTTTACACGGTACTCTCACAAGCCAACGTTATTGTGACACTATACTCCTTCCACCTAAGTGTCTTTACAAGCGTGGATTCGGGGCTGACTTCATTATTATGGATGACAATGCGCAAGCACAGTGAAAAGTGCAGATGGTGGAGATATTGGAACAAGAGGATATTTGACGAATGGAATGGCCTGCCTGTACCCTCGACTTACGTCCCACCGAGCGTGTGTGGGATGCATTGGGGAGACATACCGAAAAACATTCATGTGCCCACCATCCAGCAGTTGTCGATAGCGCTGGTGGAGTGAAGAAATGCCCATGAGCCATGCTGCGGCTTGTTTTGGTGCTGTTTGTAGGTTTCTGTCGTCTGCTGGAGGGCAGGTCGTATCGTTTAGTTGACGTGGTAGCGGTATTTTGTCTTCTTTTCTTGTTGAGTGACGCTACTTGGTTTCGCAAGCGTTGCCTGTCCACTATTGGCAACAGCGGCGGTTCTCGATTTGTAGTAACTGTGGCCCTATCTTTGGGGCGACGTCGTGCTTCTTCCGGGTCGTGTCAGCGAACAGTTTGGTTGGGGTCTCAGGGGGAGACAGGTCCGCGCAGTGCGAGAACACGCCGGGACTGCTGGCGGCGCGCATGGACTGCCGGATCGAAGGCCTGTGGTCACGAGGGTGCAGAAGCTCGTCGTAAACCGGATCCTGCAAGTTTCAAGTTGAGCGTGTTATATAGCTAGAGAAGGCCGAAATGCACGCTATAAGCTCACGCAGGAAGGCGTGAGATCTGAAACAGGATACGGAATGAATGCTATAAAGAAAAGTACGTAGCTGCTGGAATACTTAACTTTAATCCATCATTTGTATACATCGTTCTTGATGAGACATGCTTCATACGATAACTATCAATTGCTATGGCGCCTTGCTAGGTCGTAGCCATTGACTTAGCTGAAGGCTATTCTAACTATCTTCTCTGCAAATAAACGAGGCTTCGTCAGTGTTGCATCGCTAGCTAAGTCGTCCGTACAACTGGGGCGAGTGCTAGTAAGTCTCTCGAGACCTGCCGTGTGGTGGCGCTCGGTCTGCGATCACTGATAGTGGCAACACGCGGGTCCGTCGTATACTAATGGACCGCGGCCGATTTAAAGGCTACCACCTAGCAAGTGTGGTGTCTGGCGGTGACACCACAGAGTGCATTTGGATTGAAGTAGAGAAACCTCCACCATTGTGAGATCTTGGGATTGTCCAGTGACTTGGGTTCGTGTTGCTGCTTGTAGTGTTGCTGAGGCGAAGAGCAGAGAGTGGAGTCACCAGAATGAGATTTTCACTCTGCAGCGGAGTGTGCGCTGATATGAAACTTCCTGGCAGATTAAAACTGTGTGCCCGACCGAGACTCGAACTCGGGACCTTTGCCTTTCGCGGGCAAGTGCTCTACCACTTGCCCGCGAAAGGCAAAGGTCCCGAGTTCGAGTCTCGGTCGGGCACACAGTTTTAATCTGCCAGGAAGTTTCAGAGAGTGGAGTGCTTGGGGAAGGCGGGTCTGATTAGCTTTCCTGGACTTCTAATTACTATTTATTGTTTTCGGTTTGTTACTGTGTGTTGAATTCAACCAGCGGTACTTTTCCTGCCTCGTGGCTGGTAAAGCCCCAGTTATCTGCCCCGAGGGGTTAGTGTATGTAACAGCAGTGCACGTTTCCTCACGTTGCTGCTGTGAGATGAAGGGGTCGGTACAGGACAGGAATTCGTGTCGAGCCACATCAAACCAGACAGAAGACTGATGACTCAAAAAGAAATAATTTTCTGAATTGTTTAGCCAAGCCAAAGGAATCAGAAAATCAGTAACATTGATCTCACCTGTAATTCAGAGAGACTAGTCTCACAGATTTTCCTGCGTTACCGTGTATTGACCCTCACGGGCAGTTTTAAATCTTTCGAATAGTTATTCTTCACACCTTTGCCACTTTCGTTTGGGATGTATTTCTTACTGCATGTAAGTCTTTCTTCCAATAATGCAATTCATGTTCAGATTTTACAAAATGAGGCTTACTTTGTAGACAGCTTAACATTTAGTGTTTCCTCCCTCCTTCGCTTAACCAAAAAATTTACAGCCTTTTCTCTGTCACTGAAAGCTATTACTCTCCTACATCTTCTTTGGCCTAGGAAGGTGGTATACTTTTGCTCTGGACATTAATTAGCACAACAATCATCGTTCGAACCACAGTTCACGGAACTGTCAGAATTACTACCTCTTCCTTCTAACATTTCTGCAATTTCTAACGAAATGTTGGCAGCAATGAATGTCCAAGAAAATTGGAAATTTATGGTAAGATCTTACGGGACCAAACTGCTGAGGTCATCGATCCCTAAGCTTACACAATACTTAACCTAACTTAAACTAACTTACGCTAAGGACGACACACACACCCATGGCTGAGGGAGAACTCGAACCTCCGACGGGGGAAGCCGCGCACCGTGATAAGAGGCCTCAGACTGCGCGGCTACCAAACGCGGCGGATGTCCAAGAAATTAATTAATAATTAACAGATACGTAGGTCTTCAGGAGAAGCAGGTGCTTTCGACTGCATACAACAGTCTTCTTGCTTTATCTTTGCGAGATTGAAAACTTTAACTGGATATCACATTACTGTGAAACTCTGGAAGAAAACACAAAGAAAATTAATTCAGTTTCACCTACACTATTAAAACTTAGCGATATCGCAAAGACAAATGGTAATTATTATGGATATTAAATGAATTGCAAATTCGAGCGAATAGCAACTGTGAAAAAGTATGTCAGTGAAACTTTCAACGGAAACAGGAATTCACTTCATACATTACGAGCGTGCTGTGCAGTGTTTCCTGTTTACTGCTGTGCCGCCAATCGAGGATATGTGCACACCGTGTTGTGCATGCTCTGCATGCTACGGCTGCGGTAATGGCGCACATTTCCCCAGCCTGACGATCTACCAATTTGATAATTTTCAACACTTTTGAAAATATACTTGCAGCATGTCTTAGCAGCTTTCGTTTCTTTCGGTGCATTCTCCCTGTGTAAAGGAATTCAGGGCAGGTATCGACACATCAGGTTGGACAGTTCCCTTGTCAGTTTGACATCTGCCTCAACAGCAATAAGTTTTATCTTGTAGTTTCCCCCTGAATCGCTCTCTCCACGAACTCCTTGAAGTTTTATGGATATAACTACTTCCAGTGAATGTTCTGAAATACACTAAGGTGACAGAAGTCGTGGAATAACTCCTAATATCGTGCCAGATTTCCTTTTGCCAGACGTAGTGCATCTACGTGATTTGACATGTGAGTTGGAAGTTCTCTGCCGGAATATTGGGCCTCTATAGCCGCCTATAGCTGCGAAAGTGTTGCTGGTGCAGGATTTCGTGCACTAACTGACCTCCCTATTTCGTACCATAAATGTTCAATAGGGTTCATGTTGGGCGACATGGGTGGCCAAGTCATTCGCTCGAATGTCCAGAATGTTCTTCAAACTAGTCGCGAACAGTTGTGGCATGATGCAGTGTTGAGAGAGGACAACTTACTCCCTCACCTATTTTTCATACATGGAAAATTATTAAGAATTTTGTTACAACCTTCTGCACCTTGAGTGAGACTCTATAAAGTTAACTGCCTGAGCAGACGTTGATGGAGCCTGGTAGGGCGCAAAAACCATGAGGTATTTTTGCGATTCTTAGTTTGTAGAAATGGCATGCTGGAAGTTGAAAGCAGTTAGTGGCGACCCCATCCCTCAGTAAATCTTGGCGGACAGGCCCACAGCCGTACAGGGCAGACAGGGCAGCCCCTAGTCAAGACAGGTCTCCAGCAGGACAATGCCGCTATACCTGAAGGGACGCATCTCGAAGTGGAGTCATAAACCAGGCATGCGTAATAAAAATTCACAAGCTTTCATGTTCGCCTATACTGCAAATAGGCCTGTGACTCACTTCCATGGGCCGCCTCGGTTGTATAAGAAACTCTGGCATCTGAGAAACATTTAGAGATAGAATCTTTATTACACGTTATAGCTGGGACTAACATGCTCCAAGGTACAGGCGATTTAGGTAAGGATCTTTAAGATTGTATCTGTTAGTTTGTTGCCACGAGAAGTGACACGACATCAGAGAAAAATATCTTTTCCCTCCGTGAAAACTTCTGAGGTCATCAGTCCCCTAGAACCTAGAACTAGTTAAACCTAACTAACCTAAGGACATCACACACAGCCATGCCCGAAGCAGGATTCGAACCTGCGACCGTAGCGATCGCGTGGTTCCAGACTGTAGCGCCTAGGACCGCTCGGCCACTCCGGCCGGCGTGCTGGCCGGTCTCTCTCAGTACGGCAAACCGGTGTTGTTCGCCATACGGCTGTCTTTCCTGTTGCAGCTGGGAAGGCAAGGGAAAACATTGAGCAGTGCAGAAGACTGCACATCAGAGGGAATCAGGAAGCAATATCGAGAGGGAAAGGTTTAACGGAACTCCCTGGCAGCCGCTACATACTCGATGGCCGACAAGGGGAGTGTGCTGGCCGAGCAGTGAAGTTACGGCATGCTGGGCTCTGTTTGCTGCAAAGCTCTCTTTGCTGTCGGTTCCTGTAAGTCCCGATTTAGCGCGGCGTAGTGAGCTGTTTGAATATGTTGTCATACAGTGCTTTCCTAAACTCTTAGGTACGTTGTTAATTATCTCCCTGATATGATCGGTAGCGTTATCATACATGCTTTGGCGATTAATGATTACTGCGAGCATGCTCAGCACTTACAGAATTACTACAGTTTCTAGAACGGTACGTTGTTTATTCAGTGTACTTGTGGCGTATTACTCAGTGAACAGTGTATGTTTTTGTATCTTTTGCCAGACCATGTAAGCATGTATAATTGAAGCGAATCTTGGCATATTTTCTGTTAGAATGATTGTGCCTCGATCTGGTTTTCTCTTCCAAATTGTGTTCAGAGACTTGCGTCTCCTGGTTGCTGCCTGTTGTAAATCAGTTCTGAGTACAAAATCTAATTTATTCTGAGAACTTACTTTGTTGCATTTTCAAACTGCTTCGTTACTGGTTGTGGTGGTAATAATTCTGGTAAATTGTAACTGTTTTTTGCTCAGACTATATCGTTACTTAGAGCAGGCTTTCATGTACGAGTTCTCTCTTTTTCTTGCAAGCTTTTACGTGGTGCTGTGGCTTAAGTGCAACACTTATTTTGTTTACATTGTGAATTTTAATTTTTTTTAGCTAGTTATACTTATTTGGGTCTAGGACACAGCTCTCTGTAATTTTATTACTCCAACTGTTTTAATATTGTATGGATATCCTTCTAGTCTGTTATCTGTTTTAGAATTTTTTGTTTAGTTTGTCCTGATTCAGAGACTATTACTCTGTTAATACTACTGAATGTTGCTATTTTAAAAACAGCGCCATTTTTAAAACTGTAAAAAGTATTCATAAATATAGTGTTTGTATTTTGCCTAATGAAAGCTGTGAAGAGTATTGATCACTCAGAGCGCAGGCCAGTCATACCACCACTTGTAACGGCGCAAGCGTCTTCCCTCTGCAAATCTCTGCATTTCGCTACAATTTTATAGCGTTCCGAGCCTGCGTATGCAACAGCATCAGTCGCGAAAGTCTCATGGAACGTCAGACGTTATCCACTACGTTACTGATATGCAGGACGGTTATAATTAAATATGGTTATTCGAGCCGGGTTGGACGGAAAACTATTCCCGACATGGATGCCCAGCATTATGGGAATTATGTTCAGACTGAGCGCTGCAGGATTTGCGTTGTCAGTAGTGTAAGGATCATTACTTGCCCGTAGGAGCCAGTACTCGTACGGTGTCGTAGGGTCGAAATACAAGAATCAGTGTGCATTACACTTGCAGACACTCGACATGGATCTGGATAGGGTAAGTAGGGCTTTCTTTAGTTGTAGAGCAGTTGTATCAAAGCAACAGCAATAGTTCTGACGCTCTTCGCCAGTATCGGTGCGTTAAAGGAATACTGGGAGGTTCTCTTTCCGTTCCGGGGTTGAAGAAACTGATTCGGGTGTTCGAATTAACTGGTGATTTGGGAATTGCTCCTGGGAGAAGCCGATGGTGAATTGTACCACAAATTGTTAAAGAATTCACTGCTGCCGTGGCTGAGAATGCTGGACGCAGTTACGATCTTCAAGCGCCAAGTTGTGTAACAACAATCCATGGTCCGCCGTTCGAAAAGTGCTGCGAAAAACTTTGAAATGATATTCGTACAAACTTCACACTACTCACTAACTTTTGCCGCATGATGCAGACATTCTAGTAGACTCTGCGCTTACGTTTCTTGCAAGGGTTGAAGATGACAACTTGTGGCCTTGGAACATTTTTTGGAGTGATGAAGCACACTTTACGCTCACTTGGGCAGTGAACACTCACAATCGTCACATCTGAGGATCGTCACCGCCAAGAGACGTTCAGGAAGTGCCACTGCATAGTGAACGCCTAGTGATGTCGCTACACGGCACACTTGATGATTGGTCCATTTTTCTTTGAGGAACTTGGAACTCAGGGGCCAAGGACACGAACTGCGAACGTCACATGCTACTGTGGTCTGCTACGCCAACATGTCATCCCTGTTCTGCTGTAGAGAGGTACTTTGGTCTCAATCGTTTTGATGCACGATAGAAATGTACCTCTTATCGACCGTGAGGTCACTATTTACTCCGTAACACGTTTGGAGAAAACAGATTAATTGACCAATCGATCCCAACTACGTGGCCACCAAGATCACCAGACATGAAGCTGCGTGATTTCTGGCTGTGGGGTTACCTGAGGGACAGGGTTTGTCAATGGGATTCTGACATACGTGGGAGGCTGAAGATGAGCATAACGAGGAAAGTAGCCAGCGTCCCACCTTAGATGTTGCGGGCAGCAGTAGAGCAATCTCTAGTGCGGTTCCAGGCTGTCGTCGGTGCAGCTAGTCGTCATACTGAGCAACTTTTCTAACTAGCAACGCAAACATGGAACTCAATGAGCAAATGTCACCATATCATGTGGAAATGTAAATGTGTTTCTTCCAATGATTTATTCCTTTTTTTCCCGCATGTCCTTACAAATGTTTCCACAAAGTTTCACTGTCCTACGATCACTCGTTTTTCATGGAATCCTTCTCAAGTAGCGAAAGTTTAATTAAAAGGAAGCTGGAATAAAAATACGTTCATTTGAAATTTTTTCATGTTTTATTAAATTACGCCACGCATTTCAGATCCTGTGGGTCCACCTTCAGGTGCAAATTTTGCAATTGAGTGCAGTGGCATGTTAAAGTCTGTATTTCTTTAACCAAATGCAGAAAATATTTGAGAAACAGCAGAAAAAAAGTTGAAAACTTACCGAACAAACAAGGAAGAACATTTTTAATCCTTTGAGGTAAGCATACTTTGGTTCATTCATTCTGTCATTGCTCATCACGTCACTCAAGGCGCACATTTGTTTACACATTAGAAAAATGGTTTAAATGGCTCTAAGCACTAAGGGACTTAACATCTGAGGTCATCAGTGCCCGAGACCTAGAGCTACTTTAACCTAACTAACCTAAGGACATCACACACATCCATGCCCGAGGCAGGATTCGAACCTGCGACCATAGCAGCAGCGCGGTTCCGGACTGAAGTGCCTAGAACCGCTCGGCCACAGGGATTTTAAAAACACTTTGCACATACAGTTTAACCTGATATGATCGAAGATGAAGTTTATCACATAGTGTCAGAGAGCTGAGTATTAAGAAGTTGATACATACAAGGAATAAATTTAAAATAATATGGAGGCATATTTCCAGCTTGTCAAACGTATTAAGGGTCTTACCATAGTCTTCATTGCGTAGTACTACCAAACTGTCTTCTATCCTTTTGATGATGTGTTTGGTTTCTAGCATATACGCTGAAAGCAATATGCTCAGACAGAAACTACAGAAGAAGCTATAAGCCACACAACAGAAACTTCATCAGCAACTAGACAACCAAACAGACAAACAAGCACCGTTTCATGAAACAGTAATTAATCAAATTGACATCACCTTCAGTGAAAAAACAGCAGTTAGTCAAGAAATCCCTAACACACTATGTAATATCCAGAATAAGAAACAATAAGCTATAAAGCCTCACCATACATACTAAAAAAGCACCTGACTTAACTAT
Organism: Schistocerca serialis cubense; assembly: GCF_023864345.2. Classification (NCBI taxonomy): domain Eukaryota; kingdom Metazoa; phylum Arthropoda; class Insecta; order Orthoptera; family Acrididae; genus Schistocerca; species Schistocerca serialis. The sequence goes on from NC_064639.1 coordinate 371,431,904, forward strand.
CCAATTAGCGCTGAACAGGCTGTCGTAGCACAGAACGTAAATAAAATCATACAGAATGGAACAAATAACCCTAAAGAAATTTCAAAATCCGTTTATGAGGAGAGAAAACCTGTAAACAGCAAAATCATGAAACTTAGTGACAGTAATGCCATGAATATGAAATCAGACAGAGCAGTTATCTTTTCTGAGAAAAACATAACTTGAGCTCAAAAAAGATCCCACACTAAGATTTCAAATCAAAATCAGGAAAATGGATAGTATGCATAATTTTCTGTCCACAGAACAACACCCAAGGCCATGATGCTTTATAATGAATCCCGATATTCATGGCCCAAGCTAAAACCCATAAACTTCCTGTTCCAAAGAGACCTGTTGTTGATTCTAGAAAAAACATCTTCCTTAAGTAATCTCTCAATTACTGAACGAAACTGTGCAGCAGTGCTACACTTTTTATGTCTTTCAGTTAAGAACTCAAATAATTTAGCAACTAAAGGAAAGTTATATAAATCGCTACTTGTGTTGGATTTGCATCTTTTGATGTATGTACCCAGTTTACGAATGTACAAACTGAAGGTACAATAGCGATATTCTTTAACAACTTAGTAAAAACTGCGTTATTTCGGAAATCAGCAGTATGCAAATACAACTAGTTTATTTTTATATTTTCCCAGACATGTTTCGACACCAGTGTGTCATCTTCTGTGGGTTAACTTTTATTTTCTGTAAAGTACAAAATCACATTTGTAATAATTTAACTACTGTAGGCCTAAGAAATACAATATTTCCATTTTGCTTCGTTTTGTTTGGACACTCACCTTGAAATTACATCGCTAATTGAACTGTATTATTAAACATCGATTTTAGTGATCGTTTTCGTTGTTTTTTTGACAGCATATTATCTGCAAACTAGCCATGAAGAAAAATATTTGTGGAGAGCTGTTTCGAGGTTAGAGGTTATGTACGTTTCTATACTTACATTTTACGTCCTGTTTCGTGTCCCTGGTTGGAGTCTCAATCAGCTGCTCAGTTCTTCATAAATTTCCGCTCACTACTTCACCTCACAAGCACCTCTGAGCAGACAATTCTGGCAATAGATTCAGTGAGATGTGTCATGTTATTGTCGTTGCTCATTTGTTCATTTTTCGTCTTGTGTGTGTTATGGCGCTGATTTTGAATGTGCTTGTGTGTGTGTGTGTGTGTGTGTGTGTGTGTGTGTGTGTGTGTATGAGAGAGAGTGAGAGCGAGAGAGAGAGAGAGAGAGAGAGATAGTGGGAGAGAGAGATGGAAAGAGGGGTGGGGAGAGAACCAAGAAAACAGAAGTTCTTTTATTTTTTTCGTGTTATCTTTTTGCAGGGAGTCACGTTTGTATAGCTCATTGAATGTTCCAAACAGTGTTTTGTTGCACAGTGTTGTATTTTCATTCAGGACTCTCTTTCCCTGTATTATTGCTTTTTGTACGTGGTAGTTCTCCTCTATTGTGGGTTTTTGGTAGAGACTGTTGCTTTCTCTGAGGATCTAAAGATCAGTCCGCATGTTTTTTGGGTGGTGGTTTTCTTGTATTAAATGGTCTGCACAAGTGGAGTGTGTAGTATCACTTAGAACTCTGAGGTGTTCGGAGTACGTCGTTTTAAAATTTCTGCATGTTTGGCCTATGTAGACCGACTGGCATGAACTGCAATTTAACTGATATATTCCAGCTTTGGAGAATTTGTCTGCAGAGATGATCTCAGGTCTTAGATTCTTCTGTACTGCGTTATTTGTGCGGAATGATATTTGTAGCCCTTGTTTCTGCTGTATGTTTCCCACACCATAGTAAAACAAAAAGTTACCAGTTCCAGAAATATCATATGTTAATGATGTGTTGTAACTGATATTATCACATAATTACTTTACCTCTAATAGGACACTTTACCAACACAAAGAGGGTCTTTCCATGGGCAGTAGAATTCCATGTTTCCTGGAAGGCATAGCTCTCAATCATCTGGAAAGTAATTTCATTAAAGGAAACAGTAGGCTCAAAAGTAAAGTAGTATATTACTGAAGGTATGTTGATGATACATTGCTGCTTTATGAAGGCACAAAAGAGGAAGTTGAGGAACTAGCTCCGTTTTCACTTCTTTCTACAAAAATATAAAATTCACAGTAGAATACCAGATCAACGAAAGTATAAATTTCCTGGATCTTAGGTTCACCAATCTCCAACAAATGCGTAAGTTCAGCAGACAGAGGAAACACATATACACTGAAGGAAAAAAATTGGAGTACCAAGAAAGAGTTGTGAGGTTAAACGAAGCTTAGTAGACATGTTTCTACATATGAAGGATGATGTATACACAAATTTCGAACTAGTCTCTTTAGAATGGCGCTAGTAGCACCACTATGAGGATACAAATCACGTTCTGACTTGACTACACATTGTGACGGTCCGGTAGCGGAAAGTGGTGAGTTGATGTTCGTCAAGAACGACTTTAAGGCGACAACGACTTCATTATCAGCACCTCACTGAGTTTGAACAAGCTCGTGTAATAGCGCTATGAGAAGCTGAATGTTCCTTCTGCGATACTGCCACTTTACTTGACTGCTGGCAGTGATGGTCATGGGAATGTAGTGTCGCAAGAAGTCTGGACTCTGGACACTGACGTGGCACTAACAGGAGGGAAGACCTTCGTGTTCGGCATACGGATCTAGCATACCGTACTCGATCTGCAGCATCAAAAGGAGCAGCAGTTGGCATCAGAGTGACAAAACGAACTGTTACAGGTCGGTTACTTCAAGGACAATTCCGAGTCAGAAGCCCATTGTCGCCTATTACCTCCATTTGAGACTTCATTGGTGTCAAGCTAGAGCTCGTTGGAGAGCAGAGCCTCGGTCCGTTGCGTTTTCTGATGAAAGCTGGTTCAGCCTTGGTGCCACTAATCGGCGTGTGTTGGTTAGGAGGAGGCCAGTTGACCAAACTGTCTGCGTGTTAGGCACACCGGATCTACACAGGGGATGCTATTTCCTACGACAGCAGGAGCACTCTCGTGGTTATTCCACGCACCGTGCCAGGAAATGTGTACGTCAGTTTGCTGCTTCGGTCTCTTGTGTCGCCATTCATGAACAGTATTGCATGGGGAATTTTCCAACAGGATAACGGTCGACCACATACCGCTATTGTAACACAGCGTGCTGTACAGTGAGTCGACGTGTTGACTTTGCCTGCCTAATCACCAGATCTATCTCCAATTGAGCACATATGCGACATCGTCAGACAACAATTCCAGTTTCATCCACTACCAGCGTTTAATTGTCGCTGTACACACGGTGCAAGTGCAACAGGCATGGAACTCTATCCAATAAACTGGCATCCGGCACCTGTACAACGCAATGCATGCACGTTTGCATGTTTGCATTCAACATTCTGGCGGTTACATCGGTTATCAGTGTTCCAGAATTTCACATTTGAAGTGACCTATCTCGCACCTACATAAAACTGTGATCTTGCGATATTAATCCTTAAATATGTTATCTAGAAAAATGTATTCCCAAAATTTCATTACTCTACATTAGTTATTTTTTGATGTTGCGCTTTTTACCGTCAGTGTTTACAGATATAACAACTGATACCTCATCATGCCATTCCACTGCACACAAATATGCGGCCCCGCAGGTCCATGTTACAGAGAGCTCACTCACTTGATTCAGAAGAAAACAGCCTTAGGCCAGAATTGGATACAATAAAAAATATTGCCATAAGCACTGGTTACACAGCTAAAACAATCGATGATTTAGACACCCAAGAAAACAAAAAAAAGAAAAAAATTGCCAGACTAAGAAAGAATAGGTAGTATACCCCAGTGTCCCATATCCAGGCCCATATCACAAAAATTACTAACCGGTTTAAAAAAAACTAATGTAAAGTATGCATATGATGTGCCATCGCTGATGTTAAAAGGAGGCCAATTGAGGGTCTGTAACCAAACTGTCTGCGTGTTAGGCACACCGGATCTACACAGGGGATGCTATTTCGTACGAAAGCAGGAGCACTCTCGTGGTTATTCCACGCACCGTGCAGGAAATATGTACGGCAGTTGGCTTCTTCTGTCTCTTCTGTCGCCATTCATCAACAGTATTCCAGTGAGTATTTTCCAACAGGATAACGGTCGACCACATCCCGCTGTTGTAACCCAGTATGCCGTACAGTGAGTCGACGTGTTGCCTTTGTTTGCATAATCACCAAATCTATCTCCAATTGAGCACACATGGGACATCGTCAGACAACAACTCCAGCTTCATCCACTACCAGAGTTTGTCACTGTACACTGTACACAACATAAAAACAGATAACCGAAAATACAAAAGCAGTGGCCTGTACGAAGTATCATGCCACACCTTGTCCTGCCTACTATGTACGGAAAACAGGCAGAAATTGCAAAACTTGTCTCTAAGGACATATGAATGCTTTCAGTTTCAAATGGTTCAAATGGCTCTGTGCACTATGGGACTTAACTGCTGTGGTCATCAGTCCCCTAGAACTTAGAACTACTTAAACCTAACTAACCTAAGGACATCACACACATCCATGCCCGAGGCAGGAGTCGAACCTGCGACCGTAGCGGTCACGCGGTTCCGGACTGTAGCGCCTTTAACCGCACGGCCACTCCGGCCGGCCTAAGTCGCATAGTGCTCAGAGCCATTTGAACCATTTTTTGTTAGAACAACTGGGAAAAAAGCCCATAAATCAACATGAATCTTTGTTAAATGCACAGATTTCGTTAGCCATAGTAATTTAAAGAATTTGTTTGAAATTTATTCCTTGCATATGTCAACGTCTTAATTCTCTGATCTCTGACACTACGTGGTCAACATCACGTTAAACTACAACTGAGAAGTGTATATATGTGCCTTGAGTGACGAATGAACCAACTTATGCTGAACACAAAAGTTAAAACTGTTCTCACTTGTTTGTTAGGTAAGTTTTTCACTGTTTTTTTTTCCATTGCTTCCCACATATTTTCCGCATTTGGTTCACGAAAGACAAAACCTGTCACACATATATGTGTGTGATGTCCTTAGGTTAGTTAGGTTTAATTAGTTCTAAGTTCTAGGCGACTGATGACCTCAGAAGTTGAGTCGCATAGTGGTTCAAATTGCTCTGAGCACTATGGGACTTAACTGCTGTGGTCATCAGTCCCCTAGAACTTAGAACTACTTAAACCTAACTAACCTAAGGACATCACACACATCCATGCCCGAGGCTGGATTCGAACCTGCGACCGTAGCGGTCACGCGGTTCCGGACTGTAGCGCCTTTAACCGCACGGCCACTCCGGCCGGCCTAAGTCGCATAGTGCTCAGAGCCATTTGAACCATTTTTTGTTAGAACAACTGGGAAAAAAGCCCATAAATCAACATGAATCTTTGTTAAATGGACAGATTTCGTTAGCCATAGTAATTTAAAGAATTTGTTTGAAATTTATTCCTTGCATATGTCAACGTCTTAATTCTCTGATCTCTGACACTACGTGGTCAACATCACGTTAAACTACAACTGAGAAGTGTATATATGTGCCTTGAGTGACGAATGAACCAACTTATGCTGAACACAAAAGTTAAAACTGTTCTCACTTGTTTGTTAGGTAAGTTTTTCACTGTTTTTTTTTTTCCATTGCTTCCCACATATTTTCCGCATTTGGTTCACGAAAGACAAAACCTGTCATCTAACTTTCCGGAAACAGGAACAAGCATTTCACCTCACTCAAGAGCAAATGTAAATTATGTATTAGACGATGGACTCACAGGGTCTTAAATGCAACATTTAAATTAATAAAACACGAAAAATTTGTGACTGAAGGCTTTTTTTATTAAACTTCCTGTGCATTGAATACAGTGACGTTTCAAAACTGCAAAATAAGGATAAAATTAGATAGTTTAGCTGTGACAACCTTGTACTTGTATACTGTGAAAAGTAATGGTCCTACAACACTCCCTTGCGTAATTTTACGTCTAAATATTTCTCTCAGTTGGGAACGACAGACAGTGTTCTGAGACTTCCTGGCAGATTAAAACTGTGCCGCACTGAGACTCGAACTGGGGACATTTGCTTTTTGCGGGCACGATTTATAATTCCCCGCACAGCTTCAATTCTGCCAGTACCTCGTCTACTACCTTCCAAACTTCAGGTAGGTATGAGACGAGGTACTGGCAGAACTGAAGCTGTGAAGAGCGGTCGTGAGTCTTGCTTGGGTAGCTCAGTTGGTCGGAGAGCTGGCTGGTCTCTGTAATAAGTAAAAGAGTGGAAGGATCAACAAACGAACTTTAACTTTGTCCGCAACGACCAAACACAACAAAAAAAAGTTGGAAGAGCACGTGCCCGCGAAAGGCAAAGGTCCTGAGTTCGAGTCTCGGTCCGGCACACAGTTTTAATCTGTCAGGAAGTTTCATATCATCGCACATTCCGCTGCAGAGTGAAAGCCCCATTCTGGATAATGTGTTGTGTTTGCCAGAATCTCGTCAGTCCAGCGACACAACTGGTCAGATATCTCGTACGGTCTTATTTTGTTCATTAGGTGGTAATGAATAATTGTATCGAATGGCTTCTTGAAGTCAAGGAACACGACATCATCCTGGGCGTCCGTCCCTACTGTCTTCTGTGTCTCGTGAACGAAGTGAGCTAGCTGGTTTTTCGTTGACTTTCACATTACAGCTAAGTGGCCTGCACAAAATCGTTGTTTTCGGAACCCATGTAGAAATCTCCACAGATTTTTGGTCTCCAGAAATTTCATAAGATGCAAGAATAAGATGTTCCAAAATTACACGTATTACAAACGTCAGAGATGTAGACCTATATTTTTGCGCGTCTGTTCGACGACCTTCCTCGAAAACGCTAAAAGCCTGCGTTTTTTTTTCCAGTCATTAGGAACACTTCACTACTCCAGCGGCCTACTTAAGGTACACTGCTGCATACTCTATACAAGCACCTGTTGGTATCCTGCAATGTCCAGTGAGTGATCTTTCCTCCGTCGAGCGATTTCAGATGCTTTTATACCCACATGGTCGCTTATTTCTATATCTGTCATTCTGACGCTCATGTGACGATTTAAAGAAGGAACTACAGTGCGATCTTCTGCAGTATTTAGGGTTGTCTTTGCCATCCTCTGTTTCGATGCCATTATGGTCACAGGCTACCTCGAGAGATGGCTTCGATCGGGATACTGATTTAACTTAAGACGAAAACTTCTCAGGATTTTCTGTCAAGTCGGTTGAAAGAATTTCACTTTCGAATTCGTTGAACGCTTCACGCACGACTCTGCCTCCGCTAATTTTGGCTTCGTTCAGTTTTTGTTTGTCTGTGAGACTTGTGGCTACGTTTACATTTGCAGTGAAGCTCTCTTTGCTTTCGCAGCAGCTTTATAACACGGCTGTCCAACCACAGTTTACTTCCATTCTTGACAGTTTTGCTCTGCACGCACCTGTCTGAAGCGTATTGTACAATACTCTTGAACTCGTCCATTGATGCTCAACAGTCAGTGTTGGAGATGAAATATTAATGTTGACCGCCCAGGTAACCTAAAATCTGTTTTCCTGTAGCTCTTTCTAAACAGATCAGTGATATAGTGAATCGTTTGTGAACGTTCGCTAATCACGCTAGGAAACACATCTGTGCGTTGCACGTTCAGATCGTCGTTCCCTGTCAAGACAGCTTTAGCGACCTAAATTACGGAAGCGGATTGTAGCAAACGAGAAAGCACTATTTGTCATGAAACTGTGTCTACAGTTTTTCGTATGAACACTATTTAATAATTTGGAAACCATAATCACTAATTTCATAACCTCGAGCAGTACTCGAAATATATGCAGTTGTTATTTGTTTTCAGGAAGTTTACTTGCGTTGGTGATTTGCAGATGTTGAGACTATTAAATACATCTAGTAATGAGAAGCCGATTTACGTTTGCCGAACCTTGTAATCACAAGCGCTCAGCCTTTGTTCAAATATTACGGGTCATTAATTTGCATATACGTTAGTAAAGCGAAGACGTATGTACATGTTTTACTGCTGAGGATAAAGTCTCAAACACCTGATCTGATTCATTTACGGAAACAGAAAGCCAAGGCGATGTAGAACCGATCTAAAAATCTAAAACTTGTTTTGCCGTCCAGACTCGATTCGCAAGGCGCCCTGCGGATTCGCAAACGGAAGTTCAGCGAAGTGTGACGATGAAACACGCGCCTGCCGTTGCTATGGCGACGGTATCCACCGCGCCACGGCCTCTTCAGAGTGGAATTCTTCGCTCCGGAAGTGCTGCGGGCAAGGAGTGTGGGAAATGAAATGTGTAAAGCGCTTTGGGGACGCACATCCAGCGCCGAAAGAGTCTTTTGCTTCGTCTGTCTGCCCCATTCGTTCCCGCGTGAGTGCCTGAATGTGCGATCTGTGAACAAACGATGGGTTCAAAGTGGATAACGAGGCCGTTCATGAGCTACATTCATCGCCACCAGGACGCCATGAGTAAATTAGAGTGGTAACATTTTGTATTTTAGAAAGCACGAATGATGGAAGAGTCAATCTAAAGAAATACTACGTTACCAAGTAAAAAAATAAAAATAATAACTTTTTCAAATGTCAACATCCTATCGATGTCATTAGAGACGAATCATGACCTTTTTATGATTCATGCAGAATTTACTGTCACCAAGTATGAATCGTGGTGTTTTGCGTATTTGGCAAATTTTCAGTGTCCCTGATGACTCCTGCTAGAAAAGGGAAGTGAGAATGAGACTGTAAATGATGCCCAAGCATACTTCCAGAACCAGCGTTTAATATCTTTTAAGTATCTTCCACTCTGTTGCATGAAATATAGTTTAGGGATGCAACCTCAGGTTTAAATATCCACCGTAAAGAATGAAAATAATTTGTGACTTTACAAGTGAATTGCGTGATGCAATGGCCGTTGCTATTATCCCCATCTGTACAACAAGAAGGAACATTATTGTATTGACATCTTGAAGAACAGATTATTCTTTTATTCTTTCTCGTGGCGATCACCCAAAAAACAAAGATACATTAAATGTCTTGAAAATACAGAAAGTATAATCTGATGGATTGACGTTCAAGGAACTGGGAAGGCTAGTGATTTAAAATATTGAGCAAAGGCAAATGGTTTGACATCTCAGGCTGATGTAACACAAACAAACAAGGGTTAGTTGGATATTCACGTACTACCATCATGGCTATAAACAGAAAAACGCGTGCATTCCACAGGGGAGAGGGGAGTATCTGTATTATATTGGAAGCATTGTTTGATTTACAAGCAGTAATATTTACTGTCTACCGTGCTCAGTACCGGAAACACTACATACTTTATAGTCAGACGGGAGACATTTTTCTTACGACTGGTTGATGAGGCTTACCAAAAGTTCGTGTCTTGCGCCAAGCTCTTCATCTTACGGTAGCACTTGCACATTTAAGCCTCAGTCATATGCTGGATGTGTTCCAATCTCTGTCTTCCCTCTTCCCTTACAGGTTTTACCCTCTAGATCTTCTTCTAGTAACGACATTGTAAGTTATTCCCTGATGTCTTAGCACATGTTCTATTATACCATCCCTTCTTCGTGTCAGTGTTTTCCATAATCTCCTTCCTCCACCGAATCTGTCAAGAACCTCTTCGTTTCTTATAAGTCCACCGACGTTTCAAGGTTTTTCTGTAGCACCAAGTCTCAATCGCATCGACTTTCATGTTTACTGGCTTTTCCACTGGCCATGATTCACTACCATACAATTCATTACTGGAAGTTCTAAGAAATTTCATCTCCAGATTTAGGCCATCGTTTGATGGTAGTAGAGTTCTTTTGGTAGTAGAGTGTCTTTATCTGCATCAGTCTGATTTTTATGATCTCCTTGTCACATCCATCATAAGTTATTTTGCTTCCAGGATAGCAGAATCCATTCACTTTATTTACTCCGTGCTCCCAAGTTTCGATGATAAGTTTGTCAGTAATATAATTTCTGAAACTTCCTGAAAGATTAAAACTGTGTGCCAGACTGAGATTCGAACTCGGAACCCTTGCCTTTCGCGGGCAAGTGCTCTACCATCTGAGATATCCAAGCACGACTCACGACCCGCCTTCACAGCTTCAATTCTGCCAGTACCTCGCTTCCTACCTTCCAAACTTCGCAGAAGCTCTTCTGCGAAGAGCGAAGGTTCGCATAAGAAAAAATGTTCAAATGTGTGCTAAGGTAATCAGTCCCTAAACTTACACACTACTTAACCTAAATTATCCTAAGGGCAAACACACACACCCATGCCCGTGGGAGGACTCGAACCTCCGCCGGGACCAGCCGCACAGTCCATGACTGCAGCGCCTTAGACCGCTCCGCTAATCCCGCGCGGCTTCGCATAAGAGCTTCTGTGAAGTTTGGAAGATAGGAGACGAGGTACTGGCAGAATTAAAGCTGTGAAGGCGCATCGTGACTCGTGCTTGGGTAGCTCAGATGGTAGAGCACTTGCCCGTGAAAGGCTCGGACCGGCATACAGTTTTAATCTGTCAGGAAGTTTCGTATCAGCTCACACTCCGCTGCAGAGTGAAAATCTCATTCTGTGAATATAATATCTGTTACTCCTCATTACTTTCGTCTTTCTTCTCACTCTACATTCTGTGCTCAGTAGAATGTTCGCTCCATTCAGTATGTCCTGTAATTCTTGCTAATTTTCGGCGAGGGTAGCAATGTTATCAGCGAATTTTATAATTTCCTGAGTTTTAATCCCACACTTGAAACTATCATTTATCTCCGTCATTGCTTGTTCAATGTGTCGATAGAACGGTAGTGTGAAAGACTGCATCCCTCTCTAACACCCTTTGGTATCTGAACACTTAGTTCTTGCTCTTCCGTTCATACTGTTTCTTCATTTTTTCAAGTGTTATGTATATAATCGTATTTCCTTATCGTTTATAGCAATTTTTCTGAGTATTTCGAACGTCTTGCTCCATTTCACAACTTTCAAGTGCCTTTTTTAGCCTGACGAATTCCAATGACGTATCTTTATTTTTCCTTCAGTGTTATTTCCACCATAAAGTATAATGTCAGAACTGCCTCTCTGGTGCCTATACTTTACTAAATTATTAATTACTGCTTCCCACAAAATTCATTGATTATGTTATATCTCTCCTTACGAGGGTTGGCTGAAAAGTAATGCCTCCATCTTCGTAGCTCTTCAACTGTTGGCAGCATTGGTATGCGGAGGTACTGGCTTGTTCCGTTGTTCCGTAGGCTCTTCTCTACAGCTGCAGTTGGTGGGAAGCCTTAGCATTTTACGGTTGTGTTGTTACAGTGTAAAGTATGAAACTCCGCGCAGACGGTCGGTCAAGGCAATTTAAGCAACGTGCAGTCATTGAATTCTGTGCGTCGTTGGGTGAGTAAGTTTAAACATGCTGAGGCGGACACATCTGACCTGGGTGACAAACAAAGAGTTGGACGTCCTGTGACAGCAACCACCGAGTCTCACAAGCAAAATGTTGACAGACTGATTCAGGACGATCGTCGTATCACTCGGGGAGAAATTGCAAGCACAACCGGCATTTCACAAGAACGTGTCGGTCACATTATTTCTTTGCTTGGCAAACCAAACACTTCACGTGCCACCACAGCAGAACTTCAGAGACTGAATTTCGTCACCGTACGGCATCCTCCATACAATCCATATTTAGCACCGCCTGACTTCCATCTGTTCCCGATAGTGAAGGACGATCTGCAGGGACATCATTATGCTACTGATGAAGACGTTGAGAGAACTGTTAGACTGTGGTTGCCGAAACAGAGTGTCGACTTCAAACATAGTGTCGACTTCTTTCGTGACGGCTTCAGAAAACTTGTTCATCGTTGGCAGAATTGTATCCAATTGGCTGGTGATTACGTGGAAAAGTGAATATTGGTAATTAAAGATCACATTCTAAGGATTATTTCTGTTATTTCTGCGTTAGATTAATTAAGATATTTCCACCCAAACCCAAATAACGAAGGTGGAGGCATTACTTTTCATTCACCCCTCGTAAAACCAACAACTCAGTTCATGGAGTCAGTACTAAAAGTAAGAAGTTTCATCCACTCTGCGGGCAGAATGATTTAAATACAGTAAAGTGATGACTGTCTATAGAAACTATTTCATCTACTCTCTTTGGTATCTCGGTTTTACTGTCCTTTTTGATGTATTGCAAGACAACGTTATATTCTTCACTATTACCGCATCCAAAATACAGACTTATGTAGAACTATATATAAGTGCACATCTGGGACTGTAATAATTTACATGCTCAGAATAAAACGCAAAGTGAAGGAAATTTTTCCTTCGTTACTACCGTGTGATATAATCAGCCCAGAGTTTTATCTTCAAAGATTAATCCGCTACGTAGCAACGGAAACAAAGAATTATCCCTTTTATATTTCAAAATTTCTCTCCATGCAGGGAGGCTACTCGGTAATGAAATTTTCGGAACATATTTGTCTAGATAACATAGTTAGGTAATTAATATTGGAAGATCATAGGTGAAAGTAAGCACGAGATAAGCCATTGCAAATGCTGGTAGATTAATAACCAGTGTAACCGGTAGAGTGTTGAACGCGAGCATGAAAACACGCATGAACTGTGTTGTACATGTGCTGCATATCAGCTTGTGGGATGGAGATCAACCCCTGTTGTACAAAAACACTGTGAACATTCTTTCTTATTTTCTCGAAGCTACATTTTCAGAACATTAGGTACGTATAACTTCACAAGGGTTTTATCCATGTTCACCAAATTTCTTTCAAGTGAAAAATGGGATAGTATCTTTGTATTATGCCTAATACATCGCAGAAACGATCTATGTTTGTCATTCTGTATATAATTTTAGGGGTATTTTTAGACAAAATAGTAATGTGGTATAATAAGGGCTTTTCCATTTCCTCAGATATACTCCAAACTACAAAACCAGAGGCATATTGTGTTCCTATGAATGTTGACAGCAGCCTGCCACAGTTTGAATGCTATTAGTCTGCTGATGGACCAGAAAATGGTACCAGAATAGGTACATGTATTATAAAAACATCTGTTAGGTAAAATACTGTAATTCTTAAACTATAAGAGATATTTCAATAAATTTCCTTTTACAGCTTGAGTTAAAGTTATTCATTTTTGATAAAAAAACCAACTTCCTCCGCATTGTAGATCAAGAGTAATGTGCACTGAGAGCGAGGTATAAAAATGCAGGGCGCCGTTCACGTCCAGGTCCCCGTAAAGCAAACCTGATTTGCATCCTCATAATAGAATTACTAGCGCCAGTCTTAAGCGACTGGCGTGAAATTTGAATAGACATCATCTTTCAGATGTAGAAACACGCCCACCAACTTTCATTTACGTCTCACAAATCCTTCTTTATTGAAATGTGAGGTCTGCAGACACTGTAAGACATAGGAAAGTGATTTTAAAACAACTGAGAGATGTAGAAAGTACAGCTACAAGTTGTAAGTTAAAATACAGGTGATCTTCTTATAGTTTCTTATTATAAGGAGTGGATTTTTATGGGAGAGTTTTCGGCCATGGAAATGGGAAGGGGGAAACGATTACGAAAAACAGGATAGATGTGCAAACATGGTGGAATGCATGACATTCGAAGCTTGCAAGGAGTCGATAGAATTTTATTGGAGCGGAAATCCAGGCGACATTGTCGTACCAAAGGAATATCGAATCATAGCTTTCTAGGCGTGAAGGTTAGAGGGATCCAACTACTATGTTCGCCCAGTCAGCAGTTTTTGCCTATTGAGGGCTTCATGTTGTGTGTTTAAGGGGACTTTCCATGTTTGTACGATAGTACGAAACAAACAATATCTAGCCTGATCCAGTCTAATCTAATATAATCTAATCTCGACGCTCTTGTTTCAAGCGGCGTATGAAAGTTGTGCACAGGCTCCGTCCGAAAGTGCTTAGAATCTTTTGACGTTCCTCGTAATAAGCATGACTTTGTTTCCGGAAACAAAATAACCGCTGAGAGGGAAGCATTTCAGTTATATTTCTATAATTATTTAAGCTGTGCTGCCCTCTCTTCAAAGTCGTTGATGAATTTATGTTGCTTCTAGCGCGCTTGGTTTTTATAATATGTTGGCTTATTAGTAGAAGAAAACAATGAGGTATTATAATTTATAGTAACTGAGCCGTGTCGTCACACTCTCAAGTTAAAGACCACTGATCAAGCAGATAGAAGAAAATAAAAATTATTGTTAAATATGGAGACGTGCCTGCTGTACCACCCATCAAGGCCATTTGTCTAGAAAACTCTACATATGTACACAATTGACTTTTGAAGCTTAACGGACGTAAATGTTGCAGAAACACAAGCCATTGAAAAAGCAGTACGCAGACGATAGAGACAGTAGATTCACAAAAGTTATAAAGGTATTATTTGAGTGTCTGCTTGAAGCAACACACAGTATAAAGAAAATTAGATATACGAAATTGTAGACATTTTGGGGGAGATAAGAGGAAACAATTTGTATGTCACAGATATACCGTTTCACTGCTAACTAGAAAGGTCTGACGGTTGGACATTCCTTAGGTCGACGTTCACACTTGTTTTGACTGCTTGGTATGCATCACGTTGACATCGGAATCTGATTTGCAGCAGAATAACACTCTGCTGCCTGGTAGAGTAAGTTTCTATTGCTCCTGGCATTGTCCACCCTGTTCTGGTAATTTTACAAATTTGTTTACGTAGTTTAGTTTTAGGCAGTGTTTTCCCCAGTTGTTAGATGTAGGTGATGATGGCCTGGGTGTAGGGGGGGGGGGAGGCACTACCCTTTTCACCGTGTTCTTCGGATCTCATTGCGGTAGGTTTCTTTCTGTGGGAGAGATGAACCATTTGGTATACGAGACACCACCAAACAGTCCTAAAGAGATGGTTGCCCGATTATCTGAAGCTGCAGCCATTGTAGATTCACATCTGGTTGTGTTCAGCACGTTAGACAGCTATTAACAGGTAGACGCCACTTGTACATTAATAAATCTACACGGACCCAAGAGGGGAACAGTGCACCTGTGACATTTTCGCCCCGTTAAGAAAGTGTTTATTTTTATCGCCTATAAACACGTAGATTTTTCCACCCTATACATATTAAGACACGCAGTGAATGAGGAGTAGTATTTCTAAAAGTAGAAGTTTGCTATGTTATCGCAGGTCTTCCCTTATTTGTCATCAAAGTGCAAATATGAAGTTTGAATCAATGACTATGGTGCTCGGAGAGTGCGATCAGTGGGCAGCAGAGGGTTTCAATTAATTATCATCTATTCTAGAGCAGCTGCACGATCATCAATGGTACCTGTTCTTTCGAGAACAGTTACTATTTTCATATTTGTAGTTAAAGGCTACCCAGCCATTGACCTTCGTCTGTGCGGGTGTGCACAGGTTGCCTGAACCCTTACGGGAATCGTCACCTGAGTGTGCGCGAGTAATGAGTGGATGGGCAAATATCTATTAGGTACATTACGTATGTAGATTGTGGACAGTTGGGGATATGGGTCTCACGGGAAGCGTGCAAGGAATAAGTCCCTGCAGTCGCGCTGTTCCTGTGTGTCCTTGGTGGCTCAGATGGATAGAGCGTCTGCCATGTAAGCAGGAAATCCCGGGTTCGAGTCCCGATGGGGGGCACACATTTTCGGCTGTCCCCATTGAGGTATATCAAGCACACCTGTCGACAGCTGAGGGTTTCAATTAATTAACATTAATATGATTTTACTATCATGATCCTCGAACCACCGTAGTGCGGTTCTGGTTTCGAGACATGGACAATTATACTGTTGAATGATGACATCGTTGTCAGGGAAGACATCAAGCACGAAAGGATGCAGATGGTCTTCAGCTGATCGGTGTCTTCGATTACTACCACAAATCCCACGCAGGCGTAAGAGAATGTGTACCATAGCATAATACTGCTACCATCAGCCTGCGTACGTCACACAGTGCACGTTTCCAGCAGTTGTTCGGCTGGATGACGGCGTTTGTGGAACAAGAACGTGATTCAACCGACGAGCTGATGCATTTGCAGTTTCGATGATATCGAGCCGATTGCAGTCGTAACTGACGGTGCCGAACGGCCGACTAGTGAACAGACAGAGTTTGTCTGCTGCAGAGACCCCCGTTCAACAGTGTACTCTGGATGGTGTGCGCGAAATACATGTGCGTCCACCGGCATTGTGCTCTTTCGCCAGAGGTGCCGCAGGTCGCCATCTATCATACTTTACAGAACAGAAGACTGCAAACCCTATGAGACGCCCTGCTAAACCTGCACGAGAGAACAGGTAGTTTAAGTTGTGGAAAGGGGCCAAAATAAGCGGCTGTCAATAACACTCGAACATACAACCTTTTATTTGATCAAACATTACAAGAGCAAAGAAAAAATAAAAAAAAACCCACAGCTTTAGTTCTAGAGCTTAATTAGCGTCTGATGCGCCGTACAATCTCGTGCCTTAAGGGCAAGACCACTTTAATTTAATAACGGCTGAAAGTCAATAACTTAAAGGTCAACCAAAATCAGAAATTTAAAAGGCAAAGCCTTATCTTAAAACAGTTCCTTAATTAGGCTGAAGCCCCAAAGAATCTGACACTTTAAGAGCAAAATATCTTAAATTCAAAATCGGCTGAAGGCCCAACACTTAAGACTGAATAACATTAATTTTAAAGATGCCAAAGGCTTTACGTAAAACAGTTCTTAAATTAGGCTGAAGGCCCAAACCATCTAACGCCTTAAGCGCAAAACAACCTTAATCTAAAAATCGGCTAGAAGCCATACAATTACCAACAACAAGAACAAATGAGAAAAGGCAGTACACCAAAGGGTGCTCAGAAGTTCCGAGGGTCGGCCTGGAATTCAAACACTAACGCTCGCTTAGGTGAGACAGGCAGTTGGCCCAACCACTGTCGAACCGACGACAACCCAACTGACAGACCGTCAACGGACCCACCGACAAGATAACCTCCGCTTCACCCGACCAGCACACAACACGGATTTCAATGGAACAACGTAGAAGGTACTGGCGCCCATAACCAATTATGCACTGAGCTGTCAAACTACGTACTGTGCTGGTCAGACACAACACGATGAGGAAAATACACTGCCTGAATTTTCGTCAACGGCCAAGGCAGGTAACCGGACGTTAACGGCCACAAGGCAGAAGATTCCGCTGGTGCACTTCAATTCGAAATAACCAAGTACATTTAAACTACACCAGAAGGAGGCTAAAATTTGCCAAATTGAAAGCACACGTTGTTGCTCGCAGGAATGCCCCAAAGGATGACAACGAAATACAAACGACACAATGCGAACAGTCGTGACTTGCTGGTAGATTAAGTCAAAACTCAACTTTCATGTCCAGGATCGGTGAGTCACGAACCTCGTAGAAATGGGAACAGCAAAACACAGTCCGACGCCACATAGAGGCCGCCTGCGGGCCCGGCCAAACGACGCGCCGTGGAGATTTCCTCGCTGCTCCACGCCAACAGACCAACTCTCCAGGCCTGGAAACCGTGAAACGACGAAGTATATGTCGGCTGAAGAGACGACCAACCGAACGTCCAACCAACAGTCGTCCCGCTCGACTCTCCCTCCGCCGGCCAGTTCATGTGTGTCGCCAGCGGTCGGCGAGCACTGGCTGTCGGCGCCTTACCGGCGCTCCGGCCCCGACTTCACTGCTGCTGCGTCCCGACTGCACTGCTAGTCCATCCCCAACTGACCGCCAGACACACAACGACCAGGAATACTATCGATCACTCCAGAGATGGTACGACAGTGCAGTTATCGATACGCGCTGCTGCCACTCACGGGCAAGTGAGGCAGGAAGTTACTGACGCCAGTAAATGGAATAAGAAAACGAGGCGGCAGTACCGTAACAGAAGATGACGAACAATAAATGGGGTAAACGCGAGCCGTGCACGGCTCACCCAACCTTCTGTGAAGAGTTGTGGACGTCCAACCACGTAGTGCCTGGTGGTAGTTTCACTGCCCTTCTACCACTTTCTGTAGATGCTCAGGATAGTAGCACGTGAGTATTCGACCAGCTTCGCCGTTTTCGAGATACTCGTTCACAGGCTCTGGGTAATAATATACTGTCCTTTGGGGAAGTCACTTATTTCTCCATTTGCATCTCATATTTCCGCTAGAGTAATCCTCCATCCCTCTCTATTAGGCTTACACACTTTTCTTACTGTGTCGCTTGCCCGCAGTGTCACGAGGCATCCCACCTGGCATTGGTCCTAACGTTATTGCTTATCAGTGTATATGATCTGTAGCTGTGGAGGGCACGATGTTCTGACAAACATTTGCGTAATAAAAAAAAAGATATAAAAGACGTCATAAGTCAACAAATAAAGTAGATACACGAGGATGATGAGGATAGGAAAGGACATATTCGAGCAGGATAATTCAAGAACCCACACCACAGTTCACTGCGCAAACGTCTTGAGGAACGTATAGATTCTTGAGCGGCCTGCCCGGTCTCCTTGTCTATCACCCATAGAGCACATAAGTGATGTAATGAGAGACATGTACTTTCATATCAGCCTCCAATCAGCAGTCTTCATGAAATGACACAATATGAGTTTCAGACATGACAACAAATTACTCAAGGTGACATTTGGAGGCTGTCTGCTTTAGTGCCACGACGAATACGACAGTATACTCGTGCACCTCAGACTTCTGTTGATGGTGGACGTCGGATCCCAACTAAATAAAAGTTTTATCATTTAATAGCCTTAATGTGATGAACATCTTCGCAAAGTTTGATAAATGTCAGGCTTCACAGTGTAACATTTTCCATCAACGTGGAAGAACGTCTGCTGGGAAACGGGGAGAAGGAGCCTTAATGGCTGTGTGATGTCATTTCGCGTAAGTTGCGGCGTGACAGTGACGTCGCTTTAACGGTGTCGCTGATCCGCCGGGAGGGGCGTGCTGCACTCGCAGCGCGGCTTTTAGAGGAGATTGCGGCCGCCATATGGCCGGATAAAAATAATGGCAGCCCGGAGCGGACGCGGCAACAGGTCCGCCGCTCAGAGGCTGGGCTGGGAATAGCGGCGCAGAGAGCCGTCAATCAAGTCGACGGGCGGGCACGCAGGCAAAGCGGTGCAGAGGCTTTCTCGTCCACAAAGGCGTATTGACGGGGCAGCGAGCAACTTTCACTAGCGGCTGACAAAAGCTACCAAGAAGCGCACTCCTGCGCACAGAGGAACTACTATATAATTCACTGGAAAGGAAGTCAGCTGAGGGACTGGAACCAGGAACTTAATTTGCATCGTGTTCTTTACTCCTGGCGATGGATAGCGTAATTTCCACTGAATAAGAACAAACCCTTTACACTGTTTACGGCTGCTATTACGTAGCGAATATTTCCGAGGCCATAAATCGCTGAATCGGATGGTGTCAGTGGAAACTTCGCAATATTTAGGCGGAGCACCTCCTGGTCGTAGTACAAAGTCTGGGAACGAAGTTTTTCGCGACAGCACTTATATGTAAAACATTCTCGTTATTCTTGCCGCTTCAGTTCTGGATAAAATCTCGAGCTTTCGACTATTACCTCCATCGTCATCGTCAGGAGCTGAATGGCCTCACTGCTCCTGTGGTAGCCTTTTTTATAGCCCGTGGACAGCTTCTGATTGGTCGGTTTATGATTGCTCGGCGATTACGTATTGCTGTCGCAGACGATGTCACTGTGTGCGCCCGTGGCGCCACCGCTTCCGTTGGAAATTAAACCTTGGAGGGAACGTTTCTGCTGCTTCTCTGCATCAAGCGCTCGTTTCCATGCACAGCTCAGATGGTATCCGATATCGCGGTTAAAGTTATTTTGGCACATTCTTATTTCAAAAGCCTTCTTAATAACAGAATCCGAGTACGTGGAGGCATGGGAAAGATTTTTTGTTTCATCGAACAATATTTTATGTCTGTTCGTGAGGCTGTGTTCCGCAATTGCCGATTTCTCCAGTTCTCTATTTTTAATATGGCGTTGGTGTTCTGCACAGCGGTCGGAAACGGTACGAATCGTCTGACCTACATAATTGCTTCCATACTCACAGGGTATATTATAAACTCCCTGAGGCCGAGATTGTCCTTAACAGGGCGCATCACCTCCTTAATTTTCTTAGGAGGACGAAAGATCGGTCTTATACCTCGTCTACGCAGAATTCTTCCTATTTTGCTGTAAATCGCACCACAAAATCACTGTTTCATCCTGTGAGTGTGCAGCATTTTCACGTTACCTTTTTTGGAGATCGCTGCCTTTATATCGCGTGCACCATAATCATTCTTTCGGAAGACGTACTTCAGATGGTTAATCTCGGACCTTAAGTGGTCCTCGTTAGAAACAGATTTTGCTCTATATACCAACGTGTTCAAAACGGCTCTCTTCTGAGCTGGATGATGGAAACTCTGTGCATTCAGGTATAAATCGGTATGCGTCGGCTTACGGTATACAGAGTGACCGAGACGCCCGTCCGCCTGTCGTTGTACTAAAACGTCTAAGAAAGGCAGTCCCCCTTCCTTCTCCATCTCGACAGTGCACTGGATGTTCGAATGTATGCTGTTCATGTGATCCATTAATTATTCGAGAGCTTCTGCACCGTGTGGCCAGATCATAAATGTATCGTCAACGTAACGATAAAATATGGATGGACCGAGGGGAGCCGAATTTAATGCAAATCAAGTCTGAGTTAAGCAAATAAACTCATCGTCTAAAGGTGAACAAATGTTGTCAAGTTACGACACCGTACCACGAAACGTTTGTAGACAAACTCACTGGCTGTTCGCTTATCCCGACAATAAACTTTTAGCTAGTGCTAGAAGATATTCGGAGAATCGACACTTGGTGCAGGTATTGCCAGTTGAACCGTAACGGCAAAGTAATCAGAGAGGGAGCATTAGCTTGAATTACTGAAGGATGAGAAATGAAATCGGTCTTGCCATTACAAACTAAGTGTAGCGAGGCCATTTTAAATGGAAGAACCAGATAGTTGCTGTCGGAGATCCCAGACCGAGACACTGGAAGTCCTCATGAAGTGCACTCCACCCACGAAGTACTCCATCCTGTTGTGTCAAGGGGAGGTAAACACGAAATTGCAGGGGTTACTACTCGTTGCCGGCCGGAGTGGCCGTTCGGTTCTAGGCGCTACAGTCTGGAGCCGAGCGACCGCTACAGTAGCAGGTTCGAATTCTGCCTCGGACATGGATGTGTGTGATGTCCTTAGGTTAGTTAGGTTTAATTAGTTCTAATTTATAGGCGTCTGATGACCTCAGAAGTTAAGTCGCATAGTGCTCAGAGCCATTTGAACCATTTGTTACTACTCGTTGGGAGTTCAAACACATCACGAACGAGGGTTTTCTTCACAGATACGGCAGCATGGATCACTTTGTACGTAAGCCGGAAGGCTTATTTCATTATGTCGAAGAGACTGCTCCGGCAGCAGTTGTCGGGATAGGGTGCAGGGCGCAGATTGTGGCGCATGTACAGGGTGAACGCCAAAAATAGCGACAAACTGCAGGGACGAATTCCTGCCTTGAAATGGTGTCAAAAAGGTCCTATGAGCACATGTTTCGAAGCACGTCGCTGCCACGGTAGATGGCGCAGACAGATGAAAGTTCCTCTGACAACGTGCCGTGTATGTAGCCCACACATTACGATTATGCAGACTGATGATGCCAGTTCTGGTAAAGGTTGGTTCGTCGGTAAAGAGGACTGATCACAGAAATCACATAATTGTGAAGGTCTGGTGCAAAAACCATCGATTAAATCCTTGCCGCAGACGAAACTCTACTGTTCTTTGCACTAGTTACAGGTGACAGGGATAATAGCTGTTGTCATGCAAGATAGACGTAATCGTACTTTGCCTTAGACCATTATGGCGGGCCACTTGCCTGGAGTTTGTACTGGTGTTCGTCTCAATATTCTATAGGGCCCAGTCCTCCAGATCTAGCGTAGACACAGTTTGCCGCCTCCCTGCACGTTCGTCTCTCCGAAAGGACCCATAACCATACAAACACCCGAAAAGGGTTTGAAATGTCGTATGATGTGGTTAGTGTCTGTGAGAGTATTTGTTTTGGTAAATCCGTGCTGTCTCTCGACCTTTCCTATCTGCTTGGCCGTACACATAAACCGTCTCGGCTTGTTCCTGATTCCCGACATGAATGCCGGACCATTCTGCTGCTTACAGTACTCTGTGTTAATAACACAGCCTGCAACAAACAAGAAACACGCGGCAAGTGTTCTGAGGAACTTTCATTCGTCAGCGTCATCTATCGTGGTGACGATGCATTTCCGGTCACATGTTCATAGAATCTTTTTTCCTCCATTTGCAGTCCGGAATCTGAGCGCGCTGTTTGTCGTTTTATTAATGTTGACTCTGTATAAGTGATATCTATTTTCTGTGTTCCGTTATCATACTTGCATCATCTTCTTTAATCCTGGCGATGAATAGCGTGATTTCCTCTGAAGACGAACGTGTCCGTTACACTGTTTACGGCTTCTGTTACGTAGCAGAAATGAAGAAGACCAGGATTCCCCATGGAGTTTCAACAAAGTTCGCAGTCTGTAGCATTGCCCCCTTCCTGGTTGTCAGTGAGAGGCCTAAGCCAGGGACTTCGAACGTTCTGTGATTAGCTAGGCTCTCAGCTCCTAAACAAAGGCCGTGAGGATAGAAAAGTAGCGTCCACCTATATAGGTGAAGCTGCTGCCAGGTATCTGACTGTTTGCGAGGTGCACAAAGCATCTTTAGCGACTCTCTATCCAGTTCAGATAACGATAGCTGTAAGAGACCCGAAGAAATGTCTCCCGCGGAGTATTAAAAAGCTAATGCGAAATTGCCAAATTATTCTAATGAAGGTACTATAGGTATCGGTGCTTCTAAAAGCCAGTGGAGCTAATATAATAAAAGGTACAAATAGCTGGTTGAAAGCTGAAATTGATAGCAGTGAGATTTTTGGCAGCTATCGAAATTCTAGGCTAATGGTGTACGAAGGTAATGTATTTGTCGCAGTAGACAAGAAATTCAAATCCACCGAGATAGATACTGAATCTGCATGGGATATTGTTTGGATAAGACATAGTATAAAGGGCCAAACTGATTATTCTGTCGACTACCAGACAGCTCCAAATGTAAGCGAAAACTTTGGGGAAGAATCTCAGTTCACTAGCAAGTCATACCCCAATAATGCTGCAATCATCGCAGGAAACATTGATCATCATGTATCAGCAGGGAAAATGAAACAGGTGAAAGGGAATATAAACGTCTAAGCAGGAATGGTTAAAGCACAAATGTACGGATTTAGAAGCACATATCACCAGGAGATAGATGGAGAACGCAGATTATGCTGCTAGTTGGAACTTAAGCACAACACGAAAATTGTAACATGTGGATACATTCTGATGAAGTACTGACACTTCTATCTTGTAATCTCCACTTGCATAGCTAACTGATGGTTCCTAGTGTTTAGGCTCGTTTTTGATGGTTTGTACCTACGAGGAACGAAGGCAAGGATTATAGCGTCTTTATACTTCCAAGTGAAACATACGAAGAAATGTCAAACTATACGCCTAATAAAGTCACGATCAAGAGGGCGTAGAATGAACTGCTGAAGTCACTTCGGCTGTCATTCTAATCTCACTTTCCTTTTATTTCTGCGACTTCAGGATACAATAAAAAATTGTTCAGATGGGATTTTGGCACAGAATCATTTCGGCGTCCCTTGTGGAAGATATCGACTGAGCTGTCTGTAAAACCGAGAATCGACCGATTGTATTGCATCTTCTGAGCGAAAGCGAAGCGTTCTAAATAAATAGTCTGAGTTATGGAATAGAACAAACAGATTCTTTAAAAAATTTACAGTTCGTGCGGGACGACCACGGAAGATATATTCTCTTACCATCCCAATCTATTAAATTGACTGAATGTATGACATTCAACAAATATTAAAAGAACGTAACTAAGTCAGCCGGAAACAGAAATAATTTTTAACAATGTGCCAATGCAGGAAGAGATCCCATTACGCCCCTTCTAGACAGTAATATCAGCGGAATGTCTCAGCTTTATTAAGGGGATGCAGAAAATAGCAGCACAATTTTCTCCCCCGCCAGTACCCTCCCTCCCTCCATCCCTCCCTAAAGGCACCGCCAAGTTACTCTGAGTACGGCTCTACTATCTGTCGCAATAAAGTCAAGGAACATAGAGTTAATGCTTAAATGGACAATGAAATGAAAAGCAGCTGCTCTTGCATAAAACATAAGACTGGAAAATAAGATAAAACAATTTGAGAAACACCAATGTTCATTTCTCTTTGTGATTACTTTACTTCACCTCTGCGTGAAACACCGCTATATGAGAAATCGGTAACATCAGTGTTTCCACTAAAGCTGAGGACAAACTTTGCACTTCATTTTTGCAACTCCCCCTGCTTATGTTTACCTTCTGCCAGGATCATCAAGTGGATTAGTGGCGAGCGTTGATGGACAATCATCTGACTCCAATTCAGCTATGCTTCACTGTATTAATATATCTATGACATGTTTCCACTCAAAATTTATGAACTTCAAATTACTTCATTCAGCGTATCATCTATTGTATCATGTGTGTATTGTGCCTTACAAAACACGGATTTAGTACTCATATTGATTATCATGTATTCAGTAGGTACATTGTTCTGTTCAATATAGAAGAGAGACATCTGCCTCGTAAGGCAGAACGTATCTTTGCGTAAATGTATGTTACACCTTTGCAATAGTGGGTATTCATTTTAGAGAATTTAAAATTGTGTTGTACAGTTATTATTTTCTGTCGTCGTTCACTCTAGTTTGTGCTAGCGCTACGGCAGAACTCACAGCCTCTGCGACGATTTCGACTCAAGAAAATAATAAATAATGTTATTAACAGCACCTCTGCAAACGCCTTGTAACTCAAACGAAAATCTCTTCTTCGTGACCAGTTTCTATATTTTTCTTGCTGGGAAAGTGTCTAGAGGTTTACCAAGCTTCTTGAACCCAACCGATTCCTTCCAACATTGACGTGCAAGCCACTAAACGTGTTTCAAGTGGTAAGTCTCAGTCAGTGTTTCATATCCTACGATATTATTCTGATACTACTCGCGAGTGCTCGTGCTGAAAACAAATTTTAAAAATGCGCAGTAAATGTAGTTACTTATGAGAAGTGGTTCGTGTTAATGCCACAAACGTTCCCTGTGCTCTATAATTTGGTTATCGTCTATGTTCAGAACACATCTACACTCGTGCTAAGAACCGATCCTTGCGGCATCACGTAGTCCATTTTCAAAGCCATCCTCTACGTTCTGGCCACAATGAGCCAATCAGTGTCTACCGAGCGTCGTGCCATATTCTGCCAATAGCGTCATCGGGTGCGGCATGGAGGGACATAGGATCAGCAAACTCCTGTCCCGTCCGTTGTCGCCTTCGATGACCTTGCAGCCGCTACTTCTCATTGAAGTTGTTCCTCAACTGGATTCACGGGAGCGAACATCACCTCACTGTCTGGTTCCTTCTCCCAAATCAACCAGCCAACCAATCAACCCATTGGCCCCACGAGACTGAGTGCACACCAGCGCAGTCATCTCGCCGAGGAAAAATCCTTGGCAGTACTACTAATCGAACTCAGTTCCTCCACATTGCAGTCAGACACGCGGATCACTATTCTTTTTACCGCTAAGCTCCGGAGGAGGACAGTCCTGTTTCAGTAGAATATTTAAAATCAATAAATAATCGTTGTACAAGTACTTACTATGCAAAATCATATTTGATTACCTGAACGTTCATATTCTGCAAGTCATCTTCTGATTTAATGCAGAATAAGTCTCCGTCCCCCTTCCTCCCCCCCCCCCCCCCCGTCACTCCCTCCTGTCTTCCTAGTCCATTCGTGGAATAAGTAACCCTTTAGATTTAGCCAGCATTCTCTAATTTTACCTTCGTGGTCAATATAGGTGGCTACACTCGTAACAGCATGTGTACGATGGAAGGGAGTTGATACAAATGAGTTTGATCACAGGAAAATGCCGATGGATTGTCCCAACGCGTGCTAGAATGTTCCTATTTTCCCAACCTTCTTTTAGTTTGGGACTGGTGCAGTAATTAGTGCTGCTTAAGGTTTTGAAACCATCCAGAGACATGATGTAGGAGGAGATCGATTATAAAACAGAGCGACACATTTCGTCGCCTGTTTGTTCATACTATAACTCACAATACTTTTAGGGGCAGGGGTAACATTCTACTTCATTCTACTTTTTACTAACACAGAGACAGAATACACCATAAGAAACAGGAAAATCTAATTCAGGATGGCAGAACTAGTATTTGTACCGACTGCCTACAATGCCACGCTCTACCACTACATAATTTCGGTTTATCGTATTTATTATACAAAAAATTGTTGTGTAGTACAGTGGTGTGGTGAAAGTCATGAGATAGCGATATTCACATACATAGATGGCGGTAGTATCGTGTACACAAGGGATAAAAGGGCAGTGCATTGGCGGAGTTGTCATTTGTACACATGTGTTGCATGTGAGAAGGCTTCCGATGTTGTTAAGGCCACACGATGGGAGTTAACGGACTTTGAACGCGTAATAGTAGTTGGAGCTAGACGCACGGGGTCATTCCATTTCGGAAGTCATTAGGGAATTCAATATTCAGAGATCCACAATGTCAAGAGAGTGCCGAGAATACCAAATGTCAGGCATTATTTCTCACCCTGGACAACGTAGTGACCGACGGCCTTCATTTAACGACCAACAGCAGCGGTGTTTGTGCAGAGTTGTCACTACTAAACTAGAAGCAACACTGCTTAAAATAAATGCAGAAATCAATATGGGACGTACGACGAACGTACCCTTCAGGATAATGCGGCGAAATTCGGCGTTATGGGATATTGAAGCATACGACCGACACGAGTCCCTTAGCTAACGGCACGACATCGCCTGTAGCGCCTATCCTAGGCTCGTGATCATATTGGTTGGAGACTCCACGACTGGAAAACCGTAGTGTGGTCAGAGGCGTCCCGATTTCAGTTGCTAAGAGCTGATGATAGGGTTCGAGGACCCACGAAGCCATAGACCCAAGTTGTCAACAAGGCACCGTGCAAGCTTGTGGTAGCTCGATAATGGTATGAGCCATATTTACGTAGAATGGACTGGGTCCTCTGGGCCAACCGAACTGACTGAAAATGGATATGTTCGGCTACTTGGAGACTGTTCGAAGCCATTCATGGACTTCTTGATCCCAAACAACTATGGAATTTTCACCGGGCCACAGTTGTTCGCAGTTGGTTTGAAGAACATTCTGGACAATTCGAGTGAACGATCTGGCCATCCAGGTCGCCCGATGTGAATTCCATTGAACATTTATGGGACGTAACCGAGAGGCCAGTTGTACGCAAAATCCTACACCGGCATCACTTTTCGCAGTTATGGATGGCTGTAGAGCCAACATGGCTCAAAATTTATGCAGGGGAGTTCCAAAGAGTTGTTGGGTCCACGCCACGTGTACTACGACGGAAAAAGGAGGTCCGACACGATATTTGGAGGCATCCGATGATTTTTGTCACTCAATGTAAATCTGAAATCAATTGCACAGTGATACTAAAGACACTGCAGTAATGTAGGAAATTAAGATGAGACCTTAAAAACTGAAAGAAACAGAGGTTATTGAGAGATTCAAAGGAAGCATTAGGAATACAATAGAAAACAAGAGAGAAGAAATAGTAATGGCAGCAGGGGACCAAATGGGTAAGAAGATAAGGCCCAGCAGAAAGCCTTAGATAACATACAAGGTATTGAATTGGATTCACCAAAGGCAAAATACAAAACTGCAGCAGATGAAGTAAGGAAAAGGGAGTATAGGCATCTAAAATTGAGATGAAAGAAAGCTCAAAATGACTAAGCAGGTATGGTTCAACAAAAAATGCAATGCACTAAAAGCCCGCATGACTAGGAAAAAGTAGATGCTACTTATAGGAAAATTAAAGAAACATTTAGAGAAAAGAGAAAGAACTTTATGATTCTCAAGAAATCAGGTGGAAAACCAGCACTAAGCGATTAAGGAAAAGTTGAAGGGTGGAAGGAATACACACATGGACCATACGAGGGAAATACAGTATTGAAGAAAAGGAAGAGGAAGTAAATGAAGATGAGATGGGAGATATCATAAAGTCAGGAAAATTCCCCTAAAGAGACAAATTCTTTCTTTGTAAGTGATGAGCTAAACCACGCAGTTTTTCCGTAAAACATTATTGAGTGGCAATATGCAAAGCACGTCAGGAAATTGATTAATTTGTTTCCAAGACAAGCATTTAAACGAAGACAAAAATACCTAAACTTAATTGAGGGAAAGTCCGTTTTCATGGAACTACTTAATTATTTGAAAAATTTAATTAACTATCTCTTCTGTTGCTTTCCCTGTAATTGAATTAATTATAGAACTAGTATCGTCTGCAGAAGGTACAAATTATGCTTGTCGCATGTTAAATCGGTGTTCATGCACATATATAAGGAATAGGAGTGGACCAAAAATGAACCATGTTTTATCCCGTCAAGATTTCTCTCCCCAGTCACTAAAATTTCCTGTGGCCGACCGGTTCCAGGCGCTTCAGTCTGAAACCGCGCTGCTGCTACGGTCGCAGGTACCAACCCTTTCTCGGTCATTGATGTGTGTGATGTCCTTATGTTAGTTAGGTTTAAGTAGTTCTAAGTCTATGGGACTAATGACCTCAGATGTTAGGTCCTATGGTGCTTAGAGCCATTTGAATCATTTGTTAGATATGATGCTTACTGTTGCAAATATTGCTGATACATCAGTTTAACAAGTCATTTATCAACAGGAGACTGAAACAACAGGTGGAAATCGACCTCGGGGAATATAAGATTGCTTTCTGGAAGAATGTATGAAGACGATATCCTAAAAGGTATATTAAAGGATGGGAAACCTACATTTACAGCATTTGCAGATTTGTAGAAAGCCTTTCACAGTGTTGATTAGAATACACTCTTTTAAATTCTGAATGTAGCAGGGATGAAATAGAGTGAGGTAAAGGTAGTTCGGAAACTGTGCAGAGACAAGGTTGAAGCCTATCACCGATGTATCCTGTCTGTACACTGAACAAGTACACTAAAGGAAACTAAAGGGAAATTTGGAAAGAGAAAGTTGAGGCCTGTTGACGGCTTTGTAATTTTGTCAGAGACGTCAAGTGACAGAGAGTGTATTGAAAACAGATTATAAGACGAGCACCAAGAAAAGAAAAGGAAGGGGAGTGGAGTGTAGTCGAATTAAAGCTGGTGACGCAGATGGAATATGATTACGAAACAAGACATTAAAAGTAGTCGATCAGTTTCCTGTTTGGGCTGTAAAATAAGTGAATATAGTCAAATGAGAGGGGCCACAAAGTACAGAATAGTAACGGGAAGAAAAACATTTTTTGAAAAAGATAAATTAACACCGAAGATAAATTTCAGCGATAAGAAGTCTTTTCTGAAGATATCTGGAGGGAGACGTCGACAATAAACATCTCAGACAAGATGGGAATCAAAACGTCTAGAATGCCGTGCTACAGAAAAATGTTGAAGATTTGATGGGTAGGTGAAATAGCTAATGAGGAGACAATGAATAGAATTAAGAAAACGAGTAATTTATGCCCGAATTAGACTAAAAAAGTGATCGACTGACAGAACACATTCTGAGGCATCAAGGTATCGTCAGCTTGGTAACGGTGGGAAGTATGGGTGGTAAAAATTGTAAGGGACACGACAGTTCAGATACAGCTGGCAGGTTTAAATGGATGTGGTTTGCAATAGTTATGAAGACCTGAAGAGACTTTCATGGAATCGACTAGCGTGAAGAGCCGAATCAAACCAGGCGTGGGAATGAAGTCCGCAACAACTACAGCCAATAACCTATAATTAATTAGAAGAGGATCTGTAAGCATTAGTGCAGATGATAGGGATTGCTGCAGGTGAATCTAGTGAAATACCGTAAGTACCCAGTGACAGACTTTCTCTGTTACACGGAAGACGCGTGCGCCTGCCGTTGATGCTACACGCAGTACGCTACTGCAGAAGTGGTTGCGTCGAAAATCGGCAACAAGCTCTTCCTAAGTATCATGTTTGTGCTCGAATTCTTTATCGACTCGTTAATGCTGCACGTCTTTTAATTTATGCATAGTTGATATTGGAACTTTTAAAAAGATAATAAATTTGTCTGCTGTGGCAAGCACGAGAATTTCCACCTTGTTGAATGATCTGTATATTCCAACCATCCGACACATTCTCTGCTATGAACTCTTCCGAATACAAACATGTTTGTAAAAATCAGCTAATTGTACGCCGACTGTACGAAACATTGTCTATTGCAATTCCGTAATTTTTGTCTCTTTTGGTAGGTGTCAAGTTCTTGGTTTACATATTTAAAGTTAATCACATGGACTGTAGTAGGAAATCCTGGATGTTAACTCTATTACTACCTATTACCATAGACCACCAGTGCATCCATTTTAAACTGTCTTCATCAGAATGTCAAGGAAAGGCGTCACATTTAATAGTTTACAGGTATATTTGGTTAATTTCAAGGTACGGGTAGGCATTTACATTTTGAAGCAGAGACAGTTATGTCGTAGGAACGTTCGGACCTGTGCAGTGTCAGTTGCCTCTAAACTGGATGTCTGTGACTGTGGTGCCGGAACATGAGGGTGACTAAGGCACTGCTTGCAGATGTTGACAGAAACACTTCATTATAGACATGCGGATAGACTAATTGGTTACATTTGTAAACAGTGACAGATATGTGTTTTAGCAGCTTAGGTGCTTTTCTTTACTAGACTTAACTATTTTAATTCTCATGACTAATCGGAAAACCGGAAACATAGAAGCAGAAGAATTTCAAAAGTAAAGGTAATGACAAATGTTTCACATATACAGCTCAGAATTTGCTGATTCGTTCAAAAACGTTTGTCTCTGGAAGAGAGGAATTACGTTTCTAAATCTACAGCCAGCCGAGGCAGTGATTGATAAATATTTAGCGCTCTACATATTTAAGTGCTGCAGAAATGAATAAAATTTTGAAGTGATAAAGATCTTCAGAGAAGATTTTCTATTGATAAATTTAAGAATAAAACATGATTTTCTGATACTTTTGAGCAGAGAATACGATCTGCGACCCTGTCTGGCACAGCTACTAATCGAAAATTTTTTTAAATATTAGCACGATGTTTTTTTTGGTTTTTGTCAACAGCGAAATTAAAAATTGGGTGTCTTCCAAATTTCTTTCAATTTGATGACACTTCAGCAGTTTGCTTGTCACTTTCGTTACTTAATTTACTAACCAGCTTCTCATTTGGTCTTATGCGATTGAATGGACCTCGTTCCGGATATTTTCACTATAAAAAATCAAAAGCAGTCATCGTGAATCGAAGATGGGATATTCTCTCCAACAGCCAGCAAACGTTAACCAAAGGGGCAAGAAAGCAAATGATTTAGGTGACCTTGACCGTTTACGCTCAGTATAGGCCTACTCAGGTACACTTGCATTCACAGGGACGAATATTCTCAGTTGCACTGCAGCCGAGTAGTACAATACTCTTATTGACCCTGATGGTAGTAGTCGGCTATGATCACATCAGTCATTTCGACCCTGTGAGTGAAATTAAGAAAAATTAAGTCATTATCCATTGGTATATCTCTCAAATATGATATATTCACTTTTATAAAGAGATGGTCATGTACGTAGGAACAAATATTCTATTGAAATTTGAAACTGTTCCAATCAACAAAATCTTCTCAATACTGTATTTAATTGTCTGTCTGTTAGATTATTACTCTACTACAGACCAGTCATCAGTGAGTAGGTCAAATTAAGTAAAAGTATTATCAA
This sequence comes from Schistocerca serialis cubense, assembly GCF_023864345.2. Taxonomy (NCBI): domain Eukaryota; kingdom Metazoa; phylum Arthropoda; class Insecta; order Orthoptera; family Acrididae; genus Schistocerca; species Schistocerca serialis. The sequence goes on from NC_064639.1 coordinate 371,463,799, forward strand.
AAACCAGTTACAAGTTAAAGGCATTTTGAAATTGAAGCTGTTGGAAACTAACACAAATTTCTGTTTTCAAGACAGGTCAAAGTGTTAAGACAAAGGAATTTCTGTTCATTTGCAAGTGTCACATATTTCATGCTAAAAGACCTTCTGCAGTTTCAGAGTACAAGATTGTGCGCAATCGGCGAAATATGGCTAAACTGTCTACATGTTATGCAGAGAGTTGTAAAAAATTAAAGCACGTTACTCAGCATAAAATGCTGTAACCGAAGAATTAATGTGTTCCAACTGGCATACGATATTATGCAGCACTTAAATATGTAGAGCGCTAAATATTTATCAATCACTGTCAGATAAGACTGTTATCATGATTTTACCATCTCTGGGAACTGCTATGAATTTCTTCTTTTTTGGTGAATGTAGTTGGTACCACCGCATTGAGCGCCATTTTGTTCCCTGCCCAAAGTGATGCATAATTGTTTCGTCAGCTGCAACGACCCGTGACAGAAAGGCCTATCCATTGGCCTCAAACGGCTCCGAAAGTTCAGATGAAATGGTTCTTCATTGAATAATGCGGACTGCTGAGAACGTTAGAGGACCCTGTCTTGAGTACACACTTGAATCTTCAAGAGATGAAGCCATTGAGCTCGTACTTCAATTGATCACAAAGCGCTGTAGAGCGATTTGTCGAGTTGTGATACGCCGGTCTGTACGGATAGTGGCATCCGCGAGATCCACCACGTCGGGAGCAGTGGCTGTGACAGGACGTCTCGAATCGAGAATGGAACTCAGCTTCCGCATATCCTGACGCTTTAACTGTCTACATCAAGCGCTACTATGTACTCCACCGTTACCATACATTGCCCACATACGTTTATGGATGTCCGTCACGGTTTCTATTTCTGCAACCGAAAATTGAATTACAGCACTGTGCTTCAAAAGAGTAGTGGTTCAGTAAGGCTCTGTCATCTGTCTGAATCTTTCGAAATTTCGCTGACGTTCAGAAGAAAGAGCAAAGGTGAGTTACCTATAACGAATGATACACAGAGTGTTTGTCTCAACCTGAAACAAATAAATATCTTGAAAACTACGAATTGTACGGCAAAAAGTCCTAGATGAGAAGTTAATATTAGTAAAGGTGTCAAATATCTGTACTACAACTGGCCACCTCCTAATCACGGCTCCTCCGGGGTCAACACCGCATTTGCAAATTTGAACTCCATCTTTCTTACTACATATTTTGATTCTACGCCAAAAAATACATACAGTTTACTGAAACCAATGTTTTTCATTTGTGGTAGATGCCGCTGTAATCGAAAAACATGAAGCGTGGCTGTGTTTGCAATCCAGAACCGATGAATTTAATTCTACATTTCATTTATGTAAGTTTTAACCACTTGATATTTATGTTCGAAATTTAGTTTAGTGTAGCAAATCTGGATGCTTGATTTCTGTGGTTCCCCTTGCCTTTCACCACTGGGGTGCTTGATTTCAGTGAGTTCCTTCGCCTCTCGCTACAACTGTAATTCACAATAAACGATCAATCTGACCACTCTCCACTGCAATAAATTTGTTAATTAGTGTTTGGAATTCGTGACTTTTCAAAGCCATGCATCTTTTGTAACTACGTTACTAAAAATTTATGACCGTTTTGTGAGATCATAATTACTCTTCCTGTTATGTTTTACATGATTATTTTGCAGCTGTAGTTCTCAATTGTTCACACACTGTCATAGCTGTGAAATCACGATGTAGTTTGGTGTAACCACTGTACCCTGTTTCCTAGTTATTGCGCGTAATTTGGCTCTTAGCTTTTGTTTGATTCTACGTTCCAGTTGTTTGTAGTAGTTGTGCACTCTTTAATATCATTTCTGTATTTAACGTTTTGTCATTGTTTGTAACGATTATGATCGCACAATCGACTATCGCACTCGACAGAGGGCACATACTACACTACTGGCCATTAAAATTGCTGCACTACGAAGATGACGTGCTACAGACGCGAAATTTAACCGACAGGAAGAAGATGCTGTGATATGCAAATGATTAGCTTTTCAGAGCATTCACACAAGGTTGGCACCGGTGGCGACACCTACAACGTGCTGACATGAGGATAGTTTCCAACTGATTTCTCATACACAAACAGCAGTTGACCAGCGTTGCCTGGTGAAACGTTGTTGTGATGCCTCGTGTAAGGAGAAGAAATGTGTACCATCACGTTTCCGACTTTGATAATGGTCGGATTTTAGCCTATCGCGATTGCGGTTTATCCTATCGCGACATTGCTGCTCGCGTTGGTCGAGATCCAATGACTGTTAGCAGAGTATGGAATCGGTGGGTTCAGGAGGGTAATACGGAAGGCCATGCTGGGTCCCAACGGCCTCGTATCACTAGCAGTCGAGATGACAGGCATCTTATCCACATGACTGTAACAGATCGTGCAGCCACGTCTCGATCCCTGAGTCAACATACGGGGACGTTTGCAAGACAACAACCATCTGCACGAACAGTTCGACGATATTTCCAGCAGCATGGACTACCAGCTCGGAGACCATGGCTGCGGTCATCCTTGACGCTGTATCATGGACGGGAGCGCCTACGATGGTGTACTCAACGACGAACCTGGGTGCACGAATGGCAAAAATTCATTTATTCCAATGAATCCAGGTTCTGTTTGCAGCATCATGATGACCGCATCCGTGTTTGGTGACATCGCGGTGAACGCACATTGGAAGCGTGGAAACGCTATATTTCAGCAGGATAATGCGCGACCGCATGTTGCAGGTCCTGTATGCACCTTTCTGGATACAGAAAATGTTCGACTGCTGCTCTGGCCAGCACATTCTCCAGATCTCTCACCAATTGAAAGCGTCTGGTCAAAGGTGGCCGAGCAACTGGCTCGTCACAATACGTTAGTCACTACTCTTGAAGAACTGTGGTATCGTGTTGAAGCTGCGTGGGCAGCTGTACCTGTACACGTCATCCAAACTCTGTTTGGCTCAATGCCCAGGCGTATCAAGGCCGTTATTACGGCCAGAGGTGGTTGTTCTGGGTACTGATTTCTCAGGATCTATGCACCCAAATTGCGTGAAAATGTAATCACATGTCAGTTCTAGTATAATATAGTTGTCCAATGAATACATTTTTATCATCTGTATTTCTTCTTGGTGTAACAATTTTAATGGCCAGCAGTGTATGTTTACAGTTTAAGTCGGGCGTGGAACGTCGCTGTATGGGCAGTCTACCGTACACAGCGTGCCGTGTCTCCTCGCCCTACTTACGCCAGGCGGTCGGCAGAATGTTTATGATCAGTCGTTTTCTTTTTTTTTCCCAGCTTATTGGAGTTCGGTTCGTGCCCACGCAGACATCTCACTAATGGAAAGACGATAACACAGTAAGTTTGAGGCGACGTCGATGTCGGTAATGATGAGACGGATATAAGGATAAAACAACACCCAGCCCCCGGCAGAGAAAATCTCCGAGCCGATTGGGAATCGAACTTGAGCCTCTTCGGTTAGCAATCTGGCGCGCAGACACCGTAGCTACTGAGGTGCGCACATTTCGTTTACGATCGGTGTTTTTGGATTTGATTTTTAACATTACATACGGTAACCGGACTGTTTATGTCATGACTTTGGCACAGCTCGATGAGAATTTACTATAAGCCTGTTATCAGTGAAAGTTCCCTATTTTATCCGTTAAAGCGTTGTAGCTTTAGTCTAATTTCCTGTTTTGTTTAAATGTGTTTAACTGCAGATAACCTGTATATGTTCATCATAGAAAACCATGCAGAAGACAACAAATGTGCAACAATACAGCTGCGGGAGTTTTCATTAATCATTAACATTAGTTGCCGTGCTCAACATGATTAACTGCTAGTTTTTACATTCCTGTTACATGTACGGTACAATAACTGCACTACTTCCGACTGTTTCCATTGATCGACTCGACTTGTCAAGGGAACTTTGTACAGCGTTCCGGTACGGAGTCTTTGCAAATGAATGAAGGCACAATTTAAATTACGCATTACGGAATCCGACGCAATGGCGATCGACTGTTAGGGACGCGCTGATAATACTGCTATATGAGTAAGTATCGATACTATTGTTTTTAGACATTCGATAATTTCAAATAGTGTAGCTAATGTCACAGTATTGGTATCGGAGTGAGAGACGCCAACTGAGCTCTTGACACACCCATCATTGGCTGTCACAAGTACTCCCTCCAATTTCACCGTCTGTCAGACAGAATGCTCCCCATACACTCAGATACATGGCGGAATAATGATATGAAAAACGGTAGACCCAGCAAATGAACTCTGGTTTTTGGTCCTCTCATCAAAACATTAAACAATAGATAATTAAAAAGGGATCATCTAAGTAGTGAAATGAAAGACCGGTCCAAAATCAACACCAGTTTATTGTAAATGTGACGGTAGTAGCCGTCACCACGTGCACAACAATTTGAAAGCCTGGCAGCTACCCGCAGTTTCTGAGGAGCGCACAGCTGGAGCTAACGAGCGGCGCCTGAAGTGGAGCGTAAGTGCGACAGCGTGAGCGTGAGCGTTAAAAGATGGCCGGCGAAGACGGTGGTCGCAAAGGCAGCTCGACGGGCAGCCAGAATGTGATGTCATAGGCTGTGCTGACAGACGCCGAGAATTGTTCGCTTCGGACTGGTAGCGATTCGAGTGAGGAAGCGTTATAGACAAGTAGAGTTGTGAATCTTCCGGCCCCAAACAATTTTGGGCGTTGGTTCGGTGGGGTGTCTGGCCACCAATATCTCCCATTCTTTCATCTGGTGGTCAGTCATTGACGTCTCCACTGGTTGTATAGTTTGGTGTGCTGCTATCCTGTGGGCTGTATGTAGGGAAGATACTTTCGCAGGTAATGACGAGTGTGGAGAAACTGTTGTTGCCATGGCTGATTCGATGGTCATTTACTGCTTGTGTGCAGGCAAGCAGACGCTGATTGGTTGAAGTCTATGTGTGGGGCTACTGCTGATTTGATCTCGAGAGCCAGTGAGAACTGTGTATAGTTGATGCTGTATTTGAAAGCTGAGGATATATTGTTTATGTATAGCACACCTTGCCCCCACCCCATTTTTCCGGTCGTCCCATGTGTATTGTGTATCTTTCCAACGCGTCTTCCAGGCGCGCTTTATCCTGTGACCTTTATTGTCGAAACGCTGAAGAAACCGGTAGCACTGTGAAGTGCCAATTGGTAGTGATCTGAGACAGATGTCTCGTTCAAATAATAACTGAAGCTAGAGAGTGACCAGCATTTGGGCCAGTGGGCTAAACCATAAATTGGTTTCAAAGTGACGTAAATGTTGAAACTGTGCGATAAGTAATCTTATAAGTGAATGCTGAGTTTTGAAATGATTAATTTCGCAATGATAATAATCTTTATTATCACATAATGACAGCACGTTATTTGGATGCATAAAGCACTGAAGACATGCAAACTATAATTTGCAAACACTGAGAAAATCTAAACTATTAATTGTCTGTACTAACAAAGTTTGAGCGTAACCTGTGGTCTAGGGGTAGCGTCTTTGATTCATAATCAAAACGTTTTCGGTCCCGGGTTCGATCCCCGCCACTGCCTAAATTTCGATATATAATCAGCATTGGCGAAGACTTCCGGCATAAGAAGTCAGCCTCATTCTGCCAACGGCCTTCTCAAAGAGGGCGGAGGAGCGGATTGAGGTTCAGGGCACTCTTTTGTCCTAGGGGTGGGAAATTGCCCCTAAAGGCGGAAGAATCAGCAATGATCAACGACATGAGGATGCAGAAGGCGATGGAAACCACTGCATTAAAGACACGTAACGTGGATCCACAGGACATGTGGCCTGTAATTGAAGAAGTGTCATGAGGATCTCTCCATTGGCAAAAGATTCTGGAATAGTCCCCCATTCGGATCTCCGGGAGGGGACTGCCAAGGGGGAGGTTACCATGAGAAAAAGATTGAATAATCAACGAAAGGATAACGTTCTATGAGTCGGGGCGTGGAATGTCAGAAGCTTGAACGTGGTAGGGAAACTAGAAAATCAGAAAAGGGATATGCAAAGGCTCAATCTAGATATAGTAGGGGTCAGTGAAGTGAAGTGGAAGGAAGACAAGGACTTCTGGTCAGATGAGTATCGGGTAATATCAACAGCAGCAGAAAATGGTACAACAGGTGTAGGATTCGTTATGAATAGGAAGGTACGGCAGAGGGTGTGTTACTGTGAACAGTTCAGTGAACGGGTTGTTCTAATCAGAATCGACAGCAGACCAACACCGACAATAATAGTTCAGGTATACATGCCGACGTCGCAAGCTGAAGATGAGCAGATAGAGACAGTGTATGAGGATATTGAAAGGGTAATGCAGTATGTAAAGGGGGACGAAAATCTAATAGTCATGGGCGACTGGAATGCAGTTGTAGGGGAAGGAGTAGAAGAAAAGGTTAAAGGAGAATATGGACTTGGGACAAGGAATGAAAGAGGAGAAAGACTAATTGAGTTCTGTAACAAGTTTCAGCTAGTAATAGCGAATACCCTGTTCAAGAATCACAAGAGGAGAAGGTATACTTGGAAACGGCCGGGAGATACGGGAAGATTTCAATTAGATTACATCATGGTCAGACAGAGATTCCGAAATCAGATACTGGACTTAAGGCGTACCCAGGAGCAGATATAGACTCAGATCACAGTATAGTAGTGATGAAGAGTAGGCTGAAGTTCAAGACATTAGTCAGGAAGAATCAATACGCAAAGAAGTGGGATACGGAAGTACTAAGGAATGACGAGATACGTTTGAAGTTGTCTAACGCTGTAGATACAGCAATAAGGAATAGCGCAGTAGGCAGTACAGTTGAAGAGGAATGGACATCTCTAAAGAGGGCCATCACAAAAGTTGGGAAGGAAAACATAGGTACAAAGAAATTAGCTGCGAAGGAACCATGGGTAACAGAAGAAATACTTCAGTTGATTGATGAAAGGAACTACAAACATGTTCCGGGAAAATCAGGAATACAGAAATACAAGTCGATGAGGAATGAAGTAAATAGGAAGTGCAGGGAAGCTAAGACGAAATGGCTGCAGGAAAAATGTGAAGACATCGAAAAAGATATGATTGTCGGAAGGACAGACTCAGCGTACAGGAAAGTCAAAACAACCTTTGGTGACATTAAAAGCAACGGTGGTAACATTAAGAGTGCAACGGGAATTCCACTGTTAAATGCAGAGGAGAGAGCAAATAGGTGGAAAGAATACATTGAAAGCCTCTATGAAGGTGAAGATTTGTCTGATGTGATAGAAGAAGAAACAGGAGTCGATTTAGAAGAAATAGGGGATCCAGTATTAGACTCGGAATTTAAAAGAGCTTTGGAGGACTTACGGTCAAATAAGGCAGAAGGGATAGATAACATTCCATCTGATTGATGGTCACGAAGTCAATGAAGTTAAGGAATTCTGTTACCTAGGCAGTAAAATAACCAATGACGGACGGAGCAAGGAGGACATCAAAAGCAGACTCGATATGGCAAAAAAGGCTTTTCTGGCCAAGAGAAGTCTACTAATATCAAATACTGGCCTTAATTTGAGGAAGAAATTTCTGAGGATGTACGTCTGGAGTACAGCATTGTATGGTAGTAAAACATGGACTGTGGGAAAACCGGAACAGAAGAGAATCGAAGCATTTGAGATGTGGTGCTATAGACGAATGTTGAAAATTAGGTGGACTGATAAGGTAAGGAATGAGGAGGTTCTACGCAGAATCGGAGAGGAAAGGAATATGTGGAAAACACTGATAAGGAGAAGGGACAGGATGATAGGACATCTGCTAAGAGATGAGGGAATGACTTCCATGGTACTAGAGGGAGCTGTAGAGGGAAAAAACTGTAGAGGAAGACAGAGAAGACTGTAGAGGAATACGTCAAGCAAATAATTGAGGATGTAGGTTGCAAGTGCTACTCTGAGATGAAGAGGTTAGCACAGGAAAGGAATTCGTGGCGGACCGCATCAAACCAGTCCGTAGACTGATGACAAAAAAAATAAAAAAAAAATAAAAAAAAATGTTTGCTTTGTAGAATGAGAACGCATATCCTCTCCAAGGTATCTATGAAAGACCAAGCCTGCGACGGGTGTACAGTTATGGCTTCTATTTCACCAGGAATGTGTACTACTACCACATGTAAACAATGTAACTTTATTCCTTATAAATGAGCAGACTTATAGAAATCACGGAATCTAATCAACCCAGAATAACGCATCTAGAAACAGTTCGTAATTCTCATTCCCCGCTCGCTTGTGCTGCAAGTTCTCACACTTTGCGTAATGGAAAGTGGAAAGCTGCCAGTGATGTCGTCAGCTGCCCACAGAAACACATCATCCACCGTTTCTCCAAGGCATGAATGCAATCAACAAGTCTGCCATTGAGGTAGCAGTGTTATCGTTCTGCCGTCGGAAAACCAGGTAACTTCCACACCAGCTGAAGACTGTTTCTCGAAACAAAATTCTTTCCTCCCTGCTTTGTGTAAAGTTGGCGTAATTCACATCCGCTAATGAAAAATGTTCGCTATTGGCTGGCTGGTGATTATTTTTAACAACTAACTTCCCACTTGGGGAAAGTTTTATAAAGTCATCCAGTTGAGTGTCTTTCCAAATATACTGCTCTTAAACGAACACAGCTGTGTCCTATCTCTCGAGACAGCGGACACCCGTATCTGCGACTGCCTTCCACCATACTGCCTTTTAGGTAGCTGCCAGACTGAGAAGAATAAATTCCACAGAGCTGTGCCTTGACTGCATGGCTTAACTTGTGAAATTTCATTATTCTGTAGAGGGTCAGGTTCTCGTCACTGCTCATTATCCGATTTCTTTTGTTAGAGAGTGACCCCATAGTGTGCAGAGCACTGCTAGTCGTAAAACTCTGTGGCCGCTGTCTGCCAGGTTCCCTGCTTGACGGCACTTGGCCGTACCGCCCTGTCTGTAGTGAGTGATTGCAGCACATCTTCCCAGCCCCTCGTGCTTCCTCCATTGAAATCAACGCCACGTTCCGCAGAGAGATCTGCGGGGCTGCGAGCCTACACTTCTACTCGTCCCTCGACTCATTATGACAGCTAAAATATGGAACTACAAAAATTTGCTACAAGCTAACTACCACCAGAACAGAGGAAATATTAACATGGGAGTTGGCGGCTTAAATCTTGCAATTACTGCTGTTACCCGTGATCAACACTAGTATTTATTAATCGACAGGAGAACAATTAAGATGATCTGAGTTAAATTTAATGAAATCTGATACTTTCCAGTCCAGTAACGCGCTGACGCGTTTCAAGAGGTATTGACAGATTTAAGGAGAATAATATTTCGCTGTTAGTTTAGTGAGAGGTGAAGTACACTGACGGTAAAAAGTGCCACATGAAGAAGTTGTGCGACACAAACGGAATTGGTAGGCATCTTTCTACATCTGAAAGCTGATGTATATTCAATATTTCGAACCCGTCGCTTAGAAATGGCGCTAATAATGCCACTATGAGGATGAAAATATACTTTAAATATACGTTTTAATGGTCGTGAGCGCTGTTTACCTTTGAGATTGGTCGTTGTGAGTCGATGTTAGTCGAGAGTGTCTTTAAGGCGACGAAGACGCTGTTATCAATAACTCCCTGAACCTGAACGAGGCCGTGCAACATGGCTACCAGAAGCTGTATGTTCTTTCTGCGATACTGGAGAAAATCTCGGCAGGAATACAGCCACTCTACCTACATGATTGCTGGCAGCGGTGGTTACGAGAATGTACTATCGCAAGAAGACCGACGTCCGGACGGCCAAGTGTCATTACCGAGAGGGAAGCCCTTCGTGATCGGTATAGGCTCTGGCGCGTTGTACTGTATCTGCAGCAGCAATCTCAGGAGCAATTGGCACCACAGGGACACAACGAACTGTTATAAACGGTTAATTTTGTAAACGGTTACTCCAAAGGCCGTTCCGAGCCAGGCGCCCTGTAGCGTGCATTCCACTGACCTCAAACGACCGACACTTTGGTGGTATCAAGCTATACCTCACTGGAGGGCAGGGTGGAGCTCTGTCGTATTTTCTGATGAAGGGTGGTTCTGCGTTGGCGCTAGTGATGGACCTGTGTTGGTTAGGGGGAGGCCAGTTGAGGGCATGCAGCCAACCTGTCTGCATGCTAGACACACTGGGACTAAAACGGGAATCAGGGCCTGGGACGATTTCATATTAGCGCAGGAGCTGCCTCGTGGTTGCCTACTGACATCAGAATTGTACAGAATTTCCATTATCTCTTCGCTAGAAAGTTCTTTGGACATCCTTACTTGCAGATGAAATACTGACTCGTGTAATGTCAACTCAACAGTGAACGTCAAATTCAACTCAACAATAGTAACCAGCAACAATAACAAACATTGTATCTATGGCAAAACTCAACAAAGAAGATGAATGATTGATATATTTCCCAAAATCTTATTTTTCTACAAATAAGAAAATAAGACGTTTCATACCAAGTGGGGTAGTCTCACAATCCCACCAATAAATGACCTGAATAAAAATGATGAAGCCAAAAAAATTAGACAGCCGCGAGTGTGAATTCAACGTCAATCATTTTAGTTCAAAGTTATGAAGCCATAGGCATTTGGCCCTTCAGACAACATTATTCTAGGGAAAAAATCAACCTGGGGTAGTCAGAATACCCCGCTTGGTAATGCGAGGGTTAACAGTCCCCGCATTGGCTGAGCAACTGCAACAGGCATGGAACTCCATCCCATAAACTGATATCGGGGCCCGCATAACACAATGCACGCACGTTTGCATGTTTGCATTCAACATTTTGGCGGTTACACCAGCATTTGGCATTTGAATACCTTATCTCGATAATGCAATGTTAATGACTTAAATATGTTACCTAGACAACTGTACTCCCGAAATTTAATTAATGTTCATTAACTATTCTTTTACGCTGTGATTTTCTTTCGTCATTGTTTATACAGGATCCATGAACATTAATATACAGAAAACAGAAGGCCAGTAGTCCAAAAATGTTACACATACTCTATAATAATAAACAAAGCAGATTTGTACATAATATACCAGTAACATTAGTTACATAGATTGGAAAAGTGGTTAAAGTATTAATTTTATACTCGAGTTGAATGGTAATTAAAGTATTAATTTTATACTCGAGTTGAATGGTAAATAAAGTTGTATGGTATTGCTGGCTGGGATACCCCGAAGGGTAGATTCAGCTGCCTAATTGGAAAGCCTTCTATCCCGAGCCCACAGTGGCATCTTTCCTTGACAAATTGTAGGTCAGTGGGATGAGTGTGTTGTGTGGTGTCATGTTTGAGTTGTCAGCAGGTGTGCTAAAGTTAAGGACAAAAGCAACTTTCGCATGATGTGTCCCTGCCAAGTCACATAATGAAGCTTGGACCACACATAGGAAGGAGTGCTGAAGTATAGTTCGAAAGGTAACTGAAAGAAATAAAGAAATACACACTGATGTGAACTGAAATGAATTATTCAAAGGCGTTCCCGTGCACATTATAAACGGCGGGACATAGTTGTTAATAGGATGTGAGATCACCACGAACGGCAATACACGCTCTGTAACGTGTTCCCATGTCGTACACAAGACCGGTAATGAGTTCCTATAGTAGGGCATTCCATCGCTCCACTGGACAACGCTGGATGGTCGATGGTGCTTGTGGACGTGCTTCAATGCGTCTCCCCAACGCAGCCCAGGGGAACGAACAGGATAGTCCAATCGCCGAATATCCCTCCCTTCCAAGGACTCCTCCACCTGCTATATTATGTGCAGTTGATACTGCTCCCTTCTCATCCACTTATAAGTGATATAAAACGTACCCAAAGATGTATATTCTTTTTGTGATTGGAATATTTGTCATTTACTCAATAATATTTTGTCTGTTTTTAGGCTTAAATTGGTTCATGAAAACATAGTGCAGTCTCCATATATCGCTATGTATTCTAATTAAGTAACTTCGTGTTGAATTTTAAAAATTCATTAGAAATCAGTGTCTAGCGCTGCTGTACACCGATCAGAAAGAACGTTATGACAACCTACCTAATAGCCGGTATGTCCAACTTTGGCACGGATAACAGCGGCGACGCACAGCGGCTCGGAAGCAATGAGACCTTGGTAGATCGCTGAATAGGGTTGGCACCGCACCTGCACACACAAGTCACCTAATTCCCGTATATTCCGTGGAGAGCGACGATGAGCTCTGATGCCAAGTTCAAACACATCCCAGATGTGCTCGACAGGGTTCGGATCTTGCGAGCTGGGAAGCTAGCACATCAATTAGAACTCGCCACTGTGTTCCTCGAACCACTTCATCTCACTTCTTACCTTTTGATATGACGCATTATCTTGATGAGAAATGCCATTGCCGTCGGGAAACTTGAACATCATGAAGGGGTGTGACGAAGTGGTTCGAGGAACACAGTGGCGAGTTCCAATTGATGTGCTAGCTTCCCAGCCTGCAACCAATGTACGATACCCCATGGCCGCCATAGGCCCTTGCATGAGCTCCGTCGCACCCATGGATATCCAAGCGAAAGATCCCCAGAGTATAATTGAGCCGCCGCCATCTTGTCTCCGTCCTGTAGCACAGGTGTCAAGGAGCTGTTTGCCTGGAAGACGACAGGTTCTAGTCCTGTCATTGGCATGATGAAGGAGGTATCGGGATTTATCACACCGTGCAAAGCTCTGCCACCATGCCAACCTCTATTGCCGATGGTTACGTGCCGATGTTGTGGTGTTAACATTGGCACAGGTGTGGGTCGTCGGCTGCGGACGTCCAGCGTTAGGAGTGTTCGGTGGACTGTGTTTTCAGACAAATTTTTACTCCGACCAGCTTTAAAGTCTAATGTTAGTTCCACCACAATTCACCGCCTGTCCTGCCCAACATACGACGACCGCATTTGTAATGAGGAGTGGCCGCCGAACCCCCCGACGTCTGGAGTTGGCTTCATCTGGGCTTCGCCACCTGTTGAAGACACTCACCACTGTACTACTCGAACACCAGACAAGTCGTGCAGTTTCCGAAATGTTTGTGCAGGCCACAGGGCCGTCATAATCAGCATCTGCTCAAACTCAGATAGATGTCGCTCCTTCCCCATTCTACCAACGAACAGCACGCTCACTGATGTTGAGCGTGTATCTAGTCAGCAGTCGCCGGCCGTTGGGGCCGAGCGGTTCTAGGCGCTTCTGTCCGGAACCGCGCTGCTGCTACGGTCGCAGGTTCGAATCAAAAAAATGGTTCAAATGGCTCTGAGCACTATGGGACTCAACTGCTGAGGTCATTAGTCCCCTAGAACGTAGATCTAGTTAAACCTAACAAACCTAAGGACATCACAAACATCCATGCCCAAGGCAGGATTCGAACCTGCGACCGTAGCGGTCTTGCGGTTCCAGCCTGCAGCGCCTTTAACCGCACGGCCACTTCGGCCGGCAGGTTCGAATCCTACCTCGGACATGGATGTGTGTGATGTCCTTAGGTTAGTTAGGTTTAAGTATTTCTAAGTCCAGGGGACTGATGACCTCTGATGTTAAGTTCATTAGTGCTTAGAGCCATTTGAACCATTTCTAACTAGCAGTCATTCCTCCCCAGGTGACGCTGCTATCGCCTGGACGGGTTTATATCGATAGGTGTTAGGTGGTCATAATGTTCCGGCTGGTCAGTGTAAGTATAGCTAATTTTGTTTCTACATCATCGAAGAATAATTACAATTTTAGGCTTTGGTATCAATATCACTTATCGTATCGAATCAGGTGTTGGAAGTCTCTACTTACAACGTTTAATAATATAGATCAGAGAAAGTGATGTTCTTACTCCTTATCCTGTTAAGTCAGATTAGCCTATTACATTATGTCCTACGAAGTACTTTGTATCCAGACAAAAACTTTGGCGGTTAAATGCACCTCATAACACGATCGATTTTCGTGTACCTGCTGTCCTCATTAGACATTTCTGTTTCTAAGCTTGCGTAGTGCATTGGTTCTTATTTTGCTTTACATGCCATCCCACTCTTGCTATCGTGGAATAAGGACATGGGAACAAAGATGGCTTTGTAATTCTGCATAGAGTTTTCAATTAAAAGAAATATCTGCGCAGCGGATGTACTTATTGCAGCCACTTGAAGCGGCGGCTTAAAGGTCTGCTTTCAGAGAAGTAATTAGACCTATGAAAACAGTATTTTCATCTTATTTCTATCAGTAAAGCATTAGGTATGCGCTAATTACTTAATTTTCGTACGCAAAGACATGTTTATGTAACATGCTACATCTCGGATACCTTTACTGATCTCGTAAAACGTACTCAGTAGAACTAAACTTATGAATGCATTGCCGTATGAAAGTACTCGCGCTGGACTTCGCAAAACAGATAATGGTTCTGACAGCTCCTTAATCAAGCCTGCTTTTGTCAGTTGAAAACGCTGTGCCATACTCCTCGGATGTTACGACGGCAAAATTGCTAGGGGCTGCGCCTACTACTTGTAAGATTTAAAGTCAGAGATTGCTACGATTATGAATGAAAATTACACTTTCTAGCGCTCGAAGAGCAGTGATAGGTTCTATAACGTGCCAATAACGGCCTCATAAAGAAATAACGGAGGAGAACATTCGATTTGGGGAACATTTTTGGCGATAGAACGACAAATTTCAGCTTAACATAGAGGAATCAGCGCTGATATAGGTGGAATAATAATACGTGGTGTCACGGAAGCTGCATTACTCAAGCGAGAAAACTGTATCGACAACACATTCGGTACTTTTAATCTCAATTTCATTGACAGCTTCCTTTGCAAAGAACGCCTGGAGGTGAACTAGAGCGCTAAGAGGATTTCCGTGTGGTACCTGCTGACGCGGGGATTATCAGACAGAGCAAAGGTAACATACTTTGAGTCGGAGAGTAGAACGTAAGAAGTTTGTGCGTTGAGGGGAAATGGAAACTTTGAAGGAGTGGTCGCATCATACGAGTTGGCTTAAAAGCCGTTGGTATCATTGTGAACATAAAAACAGGCCACAGTCAGGTCACAGTCCTTAAAGGCTTGTCTGTCTAGGTAACGTAGTGTATTTTGAGTCCTATACTGATAAGCTGTTCTAGAAACATTATAATCAGTGCAGTGCAGTGACAGGATTATTACACCAACACCAACCGTCTGCCACAGTGACAGAACAATCGAACGAATTTCATGGATTCGAGAATTAAATACGTGAAAGAGAATGAAATGATCTAGTGCTATACAGCAAATTTACCTTAATGTTTACAGCATCAGATGTAGTTAGGTATAGTTATTATGTCACGATCGGTTTCGTTCAATGATCATCATCATGTGACACTGTCAACAGTCTTTAGAATAAATTCTCCCAGAAATGTATCGATACAGTCATTCAACAAGTCTAATCGCCTTACAAAACGTTGAAGGCACATTCTGGATCATGATGTACACACAAACACTCCGCCGAGCGCCTGGCAGAAAGACAGCAAGCAACGAGTGCAGGGAGGAAGAGGTTCAATGCGCACTAGAACAGTCTAGCTTTACTAAATAGTGTATATATATAAAGGGACGAAAAAGCAAACAATTACAGGAAGGGGATCACCCCTGCTTCAGGAAGAATGAAGGTGCAAGCGATGTTATTCTGACTTGTTGCTGGAAGTGAAAGAAAGAAATAAATAATTAAAAATCAGTTTCGCTACATCAACCAACATAGGGATGTAAGTTAGTAGGTTTCCATGGTCAATGTCAGTTTGAGTGTAATTATTCTGGGCATTAGGGGACGTCATTGTGAAACACTGAAACAATTAAACTGCCGACGTTTCGATTGACTTTGCAGCAGTCCTCTTCAGGCAAATAAATGCAGTTGGTCGTCATTGAGGCCAAGGGTCATGTCCTCTGCGTCCAATCCAGGGACATGCAAACAATTCGTGAAGGCATACTGTAGCAATTCGTGCACTATGAACTGAACAACGATCATGTTGATCCTACAGGTTCCTCTCAGTCTCCAATGAAACGTCGTCTAGCATCCGTGGAAAATGGTCTGTTCGGAGCTACGATACTTGTGCGCGTTCAATGTTCCGTCTATGAAAAAGGAGCCAATGAGCTGATGGTTTACTATCCCATAACACAAGTTTACACTCTCCATGGACGCTGACGTCCTCCCCCCTCCCCCCCCCCCCCGCCCCCCGACGAAGACAACGAAGATCGAAGATTATCAACAGAACAAACTAAGCAATAATGCATGTTTCGGTGGGTTTACCTGGCCATGATTCATAAATTTGGTTTCATCTCTGAACAACGTTTTTGGAGAATGAAAATCTCCCCCGTAAAAATTAACATAGATTCCGCAAAGAGAGAATCCGTGAAACTCAGCTCGTTCTTCCGCCAACAAGGATCATGCGAAACTCAGCTCGCTCTGTCCCTCCATGACATCCACAGCACCGTAGAGAACGGCGCTCAGGTCGATGCCGTGTTCCTTGACTTCAGGAAGGTACGTGACACAGTCCCGCACTGTCGTTTAGCGAAAATAATACGGGCTTACGGAGTAGCGCAGCAGATTTGCGACTGGATTCAAGATTTTGTCGCTCTTAGCGGAACAAAATAGACAAATGTAAAGGTGATTTCCAGAGTACCCCAAGGAAGTGGGATAGGACTGTTACTTTTACAAGACATATAAATGATCTAGTAGAAGCCTCGGATGCTGTTTGAGGCAGTTCGAAGATGCTGAGGTTGTCTGTAACAAAGTAGCAACACCAGAAGATAATAACGATTTGCAGAATGATCTCTAGAGACTTGATGAATTGTGCAGGCTTTGGCAATCGACCCTTAACGTAAATAAATGTAACATATTGCGCATGCACAGGAAAGGAAGCCAACTGAACAGCTACACTACTGATGACAAACCGCTGGAAACAGTATCTACCGTAAAATATCTAGGAGTTATCACCCAGAGTGAGAGTGGAATTACCACATAAAGCAGACATAGGGAAAAGCAGATACCAGATTCAGATTTATAGGAAGAATTTTAAGGAAATGTAGCTTATCCACGTAGGAAGTGGCTCATAAGCCGCTCGTTCAACGGATGCTTCAGTACTGTTCGTCAATCTGCGATCCCTGCCAGGTAGGGCTGATAGAAGAGATGGAGATGATCCAACGAAGATAGGTGCGTTTCTACACGTGATCGTTTAGCCGACGCGAGAGCGTTAGGGAAATGCTCAACGAACTCCATTGGCAGACGATACAAAAGAGGCGTTGTGCATCACGGAGGGATTTAGTATTGAAATTTTGAGAGAGCACTTCCTGGGAAGAGTCGGTCAAACGTATTACTTCCCCTCAAAGGTTCACGAGGAGAAAATTAGAGCCAATACAGAGGCTTACCGATGATCATTCTTCACACACGCAATTCGCAAGTGGAACAGGGTTGGACGGCCCAATTAGCGGTACAAAAAGTACCCTGTGCCATACACGGTTAGGTGGCTTGCAGAGTATGATGTAGATAGATAGAGAACGGGACTGGGCATTGTGTCATCTTTATTTAGACGTACAAAATATATTTTATAGGAAACTCCTGATGGTTCACATAATTTTGTCATTGTCATTCATACAGCATGTCTTGAGCTTCACAGTAAGCTAGTGTGGAACACTTTACTTACATGTCTCAGTTTTGTTACCCGACCAAAGTAATCGCCTAGGACCAAAATTATATTAACAGAATTTTTCACTTGTAATATTTCAGTAACAACTGTGCTGTACAAAATATTTTCCTAAAACACAGTACATAAATTTTTATTTGTGTTTCAGATGGAAACATAACGTCTAGATTAAACTTAGAAGCAGACTGGAGTCACACTGTAAGAGTAACTATCACTCTTTCTTCCTGTATTTATTTCATATGTTGTATTTACAAATGTACACGGATTTTGAAATTTGTTCGCCATTATCATTTATGCGACTCCCATGGAACGAAATACCAGTACCTGAGCTATATGTGCGAAGTGTTATTGATGTGTAAGTGAGTGGAAGTTTCCTAAATGTTTGCGAATCGTGTTACTGAGGCGGGACTTGCTTACGAGCCAGTTATTCATCCGTTGAGATGTGTGAAACCACCTAAAAACCACGTCCTGGTTGGCCGTCACACAGCCACTCGTCGTTAATCCACAACGCGGTTTCGATGCGGGACAGACGCACATTTCCTTCCCGAAAGCAGCGCTCTAATATACATGACTATCGGCGGGTTGCCAGTATAATTTGCTCTCAGTATTCTACACTACCGATCATTAATTTCAATAGAACTAATAGACTAATTTCCTGATACTACGGCTATGGTTGGGTAAGCAAAGGGGTTGTGAACAACACGTCAGGTTTATAAGTTTTCTTTCATCTACATACAGTATTATCCAGAACAGTGGTATGTACATAGAGAACAGTTACACAGTCTGGTATGTTTGTTTACCATGTTTCGTGTAGTGTTGTGATGTTCGCAGTGTACTTAAAGCAATCGTGCGATACATCCGATATGGTTACTCCACTTCGTTCCTTAGTGACAGTTGACAGTGTGCACGTCGTTCTTATGGTTCCTAGAGTGTATATATCCATAGACAATGCTGCAATTGTAGCACTCAGGCAAACAGGTTTGTGTATGAACCAAATTGCGAAACCATGTGGTGTATCAATAGCGGCCGGCCGCTGTGACCGAGCGGTTCTAGGCGCTTCAGTCCGGAACTACGGGACTGCTACGGTTGCAGGTTCTAATCCTGCCTCGGGCATGTATTTGTGTGATATCCTTAGGTTAGTTAAGTTTAAGTAGTTCTAAGTTATAGGGGACTGATGACCTCAGATGTTAAGTCCCATAGTGCTCAGAGCCATTTGAACCTTTTTTTTTTTTTTCTACAGCGGGAGTGCAATACACTCTTCACTGCCAGAAGACAACGGGCAGCAATAAGGGCCTACAACAGCTAGGACGATCTCGTCAAACAACTAAAAGTTACGATAAATTCACCAGAATTACTAACAAGAGAAATAGGTTCAAAATAGAAGCACAAGTTCGCGCAGGTCTGGGAGATATGAAAAACAAAAACATATCTGTTGCAACTCATTGACGCCGGCTTGAAAGGACGTGCGGCAGCGAGAAAACCCCTCCTGAAGCCCGTAAATAAAAAGACTCGAATGGGCTTGGAAACATAGTAAGTGGACGCACGAAGAGGGGAAGAAAGTTTTATTCACTGACGAGCCGAAATTCCAGAGTTTGGGTATCGGAAGGAGGAAATTTGTTCTTCGAATTGAAGGAGAAAGGGAAGCTCAGTAGTGCATTCTATCTACATTCAAACAAGGGGTTTCTATTATGACTGGGGTTGTTATGCAGGAGATAGAGTTGGTGACATTTTGAAAAGTAAGTGTGTATGGTTTAGAAGCGCTACCACCGCATAATTTAGTACGATGCCAAGTGGATTGCGCTTAGTAGGGAAAGGGTTCACATTAAAGGAGGATAATGACACAAAACATCGGTCGGCGTTCTGTAAGAACTACACTGGATGGAAGGAAACACAGAAGGCACTCATATATGTTGTATGGCTGTCCCAGTGCCCTGATTGTTATCCGACTGTTAACTTACGTATTATATACCATACTGAGAGATGTTGGCCCTTAATTAACTTTTTATTATATGAAAGTCTATGCTGTATGATTATTTTCAAAGCTTTACTTCGAGTTAGACAGCGTTAATAATCTTTCCATGGCTGTTATAAGCTTTCTATATGCATTTCGCTATAATATTAGTGCTTGCTCGTCATAACCTCTTAGAGTAAAACACGCACGTTACCACCATTTACTTGGCATATTTCGACAACTGTGAAGAATAAATATTGTTGTTCGAGTAACATAATTAGAATTTGGTTAATTTAATTATTTTCAAGTAAATTGTTGTCATGTGTGCAACTAACGTCAAGAACAGCCTGTATTTGCAATGACTTGTATTAAACATACCTGAATGTGAATACATAAATTTATGTACAAATACACTATTTTGGTAAGCCATTGCTTGCTTTAAGAAATTAATATTTAAAATTAATAATTTAACAACCTCTCAGACATTTAAGAGTGCTTCCTCTTAGTCTCACGCCATGTGCCTATCCGATGTAGCAGTTGCTTTCTAGACTCAGTACGGATTTTAAATCTATGTCTTGCATTGAAGTTGGGGTACAATTTGGAATACTGCCTACGCTAACAGTAGTGTGTGGTCGGTAGCTAAAACGTATAGTAGTCTTTTCGTCGTGCCCGTATGCGACTAGACATATTCTCTATACGGTCAACAACAGCCTATCCTTTTCATAATACTGTAGTTGTTAAGTTTTGTACGATACATTTAGGTAATTCTGCAGATTTCCTCCAATCATCTACAGGAAATTCTATGATTACATCGGTATTCTGTCAAGAATCATTGTCTAGCACGTAAAATTATAATTCAATTTCTCATTATTTATTTGCAGCCAGACATAAATTCTTGGAAGAGGGCATTACGGGGCCTCTTGTCGGTGGTAGAGTTCAGTGGTGAGTACATATTTTTCAAGAGCTGCCTTAACGTGCCACCTGAATATGTGTGCTGTGTGTTTAATGTTTACTAGTCATCTCCAATAACAATTGCTGTTAAAATAGCCTACAAAGCTAATATTCGCCAGAATGTTCCTGCTTCCCAACATTTTAAAAATAGACCCGAAGAAGAACGAAAACAGTGAATGAAGCAACCAATGTTTTGAGTTGCCGAAGAAGTGAAATTATAGCCTCGACGAAGTTCTAAAGAAGGCTGCGGAGTAATATATTAATCATCAGAGCAGTCCTGAAAAAAAATGTATTTCAACCTTGCTACAAATGTAGAAGCCTAGAACATTAATTTATATTTTCGACGTCACACGTTTGGCATTTTATTAAGAAACATGTTTACACCTCAAATGAATGCCTGCTCCTAAGACATCTGATCTTCAGGATTAGTAGATCGCCTTTAAGCTTTTAGAAACTCGCCCGTATGTTGTAATTTTTTTTTTTATCTTCTAAGATTCCTTTCATCTGATGCCTAATGAACGCGAAAGGCATCAATGCTGATAATCCTATCGAGAGGACTCGAAATTCCGATGTAATTTTGATGCTAAATGGGGCACTTTAAAAGAAAGACTTCAAAGTAATACCAAAGGCGAAAAATCTAGTCCATACATTACTATGCCAATTTACGGCGAAATATCGGTTTCTGATAACTCACCTAATAGTTTTCCTTTCTAAGCGCGATATGCAGTTGGTGAGTGCGACCTTTGTTGGCCATTACACAGCGGCAGTGCCTTTGGAGTAGGTGAACTATCTAGGTCGTCGGAAAAAAGTATTTGTTTAGTGCAAGACACTGCTTGAAGTGCTGTCAGGTTTAGATGAAGTGTAGATATTCCCCTATAATTACACTGCCTGTAAGGACGTGATTTTGATCCGATAACGGCATACGCCACATTTGGGAGGGGGGGGGGGGGGAGGGTAATGATAAAGGTTTCAGTGTCGTCCGCCAGCAGACAGCGCAGTCGCATAGCTACTAGAGCGCCATCTGTGTCTACCCTTTAACACAGAATGCTCATAGCCAGAAGGCTCAGTGTGATGCAGACGTGTGCAGCAAGCAGGCAACCCTGCCACAGAGACGCACTTGTTCTTCCTAGAGCCAACTGTGCGGGATTGAAAGGGGTCAAATTGCAGCCTTCTTAGTGGTGGGATGGTTCTTTCGGAGACCTACCACACAAGTTGGATGTGCTGCGTCAGTTGTGCAACGATGCTGGTATCAGTGGTCACGCGAACATTCTCACAACTGCAGACGAAGTTCTGAACGTCCACGCGCCACAGACGCCCGCCAGAATAGTCTATTGTAAGGGCAGCAGTGGCAGATCGTACAGCTACCACAGCAGCGATAAGAGGGCTTGTGATTGCATAGTTGCCGACACGAACTACTGCGAACCGATTATTAGCTGCAGGACTACGGACACGCGCACCTCCAGCCCGTCTTCCACTCACACCACAGCATCGGCGTGCAGGGCTCGACTGGTGCTGTCTGAGGCTCACTTGGACGATGGAATGGTGTGCCGTGGTCTTTAGCGATGAAAGCAGATTCTGCTTGCATGCAAGTATGGTCGTTTGCGCTGTCTCGTAGAGTGCGTTTGTACGAGATACACTGGCGCCACCCCAGGCCTTATAGTCTGGGGTGCGATAAGCTACAAGTCTTTCACATTTGGTGCTTCTGGAGGGTGCGATAATGAGCTCCCGGTATGTGCATAATATTTTATGTAACGAAAAAATAAGCAACCAGTTACATCAAAGAAATTTAGTTTCTTTACCGGAATAATGTTCTTAGAGTCGTTCTTTTGTTGTTCTTGCAACAGGAAGGTGATGTACTGTTCCAAAAGGATCATTCTCGCCCACACACTGCCGTTCTTGCAACAGGAAGGTAATGTGTTGTTCCAAAAAGATGCCCACGCACTACCCGTGATACTCTACGTGCTCTGCAACACATGCGGCAACTTCCTTGGCCAGCACGGTCTCCGGACTAGCTCCAGTCGAGCATGTGTCGGATATGATGGGACAAAAAGTGACTCCTGCGACTTCTCAGCCAGCAACTCTAACAGAAATACGTGAACAGGTCGATCAGGCATGGCATAGCATATCCCAGGACAGTATTCAAGCATTCAACATCTATACGATCTAGAATGAGATTTTCACTCTGCAGCGGAGTGTGCGCTGATATGAAACACCCTGGCAGATTAAAACTGTGTGTTGGACCGAGACTCGAACTCGGGACTTTTGCCTTTCGCGGGCAAGTGCTCTACCAACTGAGCTACCCAAGCACGACTCACGCCCCGTACTCACAGCTTTACTTCTGCCAGTACCTCGTCTCCTACTTTCCAAACTTTCGCAGGAGAGCTTCTGCAAAGTTTGGAAAGTAGGAGACAAGGTACTGGCAGAAGTAAAGCTCAGAAGTAAAGCTCAGTTTGTAGAGCACTTGCCCGCGAAAGGCAAAGGTCCCGAGTTCGAGTCCCGGTCCGCCACACAGTTTTAATCTGCCAGGATGTTTCATCTATACGATTTATTGGATGCCAATCGATCTGCATTGCCGTCTATGGAGTCTACACCACCTAATATTATCGGTCGATATCTGGTACCTCAGAACTGCTTATGCTGTTGATTTGTACATGTTATCATTTCATGTGATCCACATGCACTTTACAACAATAAATCTTGAGTTAATTGGTAAGGGGAGTACTAATTTCTTTCCGGCAGTGTATAACAGCAAATTTTTCCGAAATGAAATCTTACTACTGCCCTGTGTTTTTTAACCATACTTTTGTCGAAGTTGAAATACGGAAGGATACATTTTGAAGACTTGATTACTACACTAGTTGTATCCTCGTAGCGTATGTATAATAGAATACAGAAATTGTACAAACTTAATAATAAGGAGTAAGTGCATGCTGTTTCTAGTTCATCGTTGAGTAAGTAGAGGTGAGTGTTGCACCTGGAGGCTGGTGGACCTAGGAACACATGATGCTTCCCGGACGATGTTTGAGTCTAGTAACTAATTTTAGTGTCACATGAAGGAAAACGCACAAGAGACCGTCGCAAGCAGTTTCCGTCATTTCCTATTGGTTTTGGTGTTGTGGGACAGGAGACTCTGTTTTGTGCAGCATTTGTAATTTTCAGTTCTGCATACTTAAGTGCTGTACAGGATATTAGAGTTATTTAGATGGTATTTTTAATTCTTCAGTTGTTGAATTTTATGGTGAGTAAATTAAAAAACAGCTTTGTAGTGTAAAAAATATTGTGCTGGAGAAAGCAACTTTTCGGACGCGGTTACAGTGGCCGTCTTCTGGGTTCTGTAATCGCGGCCTAAGCGTTGGCTTCTCCAGTATAATATTTTGTTTTCTTTTCTTTTTCACATTCTGACACGGTACGACACTCAGAGAAGTTTTATGTCAACTGACTCCGACCGCGGAAGCCTACTCAGTTACATTAGTGGACAACTAAGCCACACTTCGTCTGTCATGCACCACCTTGTTATGTTGAAACGGGAGAATGTTTTCTACAATTGAGTACGTGATACCTACTGATGATCTGTGTTTTCTAATGACTTAATTGCTTTACCTGACCCGAAAATATAAATTTTTGCTAGCTTCTATTTCAAAATCTGTGTAATTTGTAACTGGTTCTACTTACTTTTATTTCACTTATTGATTTTTAGTATACAGAGTAATAATGTAACAGATTGTTAAATACATTACCGTTTCTCGATTGCAACACCTTTAAAATTCAATACAAAATTTGTTCCTCGGTGTATGATCATGTTGTATCTTGCGACATTCCTTCCCATCTGTCTTTGAATAATGTATAAATTTGCAGTGCTCCTCATCATTTGTTGTTTACTGTTCTTTTCTTTCATCTTTTGGCTTTGTTCCAGTCTTCTTTCTTTCTACTGTTTTAAATTTATGCTATTGTCCCTCCTACCTTCTAAAGTGAAGCTACTCACAGAGATCCTATGTGGGCTGTGATTAGTGTATGGCAGTGAAACTTGGTAATTATTCTAATGCGTTAATGTGGAACCGATTCACGCTGGAAAAAAAAATTGTTCCAACTTTGTACACCAGGTGCAAATCTCGCACTTTGAATGCAAGAAAGACTTATAGAAAAATTTTCATATGTAATGGGTTATGTACAGGACGTGGAAAGAAAAGGTGAAACAAGTGAGAAAGGCATAACGGTGCTTTTATTATTAATCGCTGCTTGCACAATTTGTTCAGTATGAGCACCACAGACGTAGAAGAGATACTGTACAGTGCCAGATTTGTACCTGATGTCTAAAATTGGAACTAAGTTTTTTCCAGCGCAAATCGGTTCCGCATTACGACATTGGCATAGCATAGCTCGAAATTTTGAAAGAGGTTATTTACCACGAAGGTTTTCCGAGTACTTCCACCCAAAGTATGAATCCAGCGGCTTACGGAGGTATTACAGAAGCAAAACCTTCCCACCTCCACAATACGCTGTCCACAAAAATAACCAGCAGCTTTTGGGCACTCTAGTCGGGATCAAAGAAGCAGGTTACGCTGCGTAGGAGTGACTGTAGTAGAGAGAAAACTGAATGGAATGTACGCTACTAAACTTGTAGACAGCGGCCACCCACGGTGGCTGTAGGAGCCCGTGGGCGGCTTTCTTCGGCACTGCAACGATGTGCCTCAAAGAAGAAAGGACTTCTAGCCAAGACGTCACTCCTCTGTGTCGCCATAATTAGGTTCCAGCCACCGTGGAGGCCGCCGAACAAAGTTCAGTCGTATCCCAACATGGCAGCAACCACAGTCGAACAGATAAGCTACATTACTTGCGCAAATAACCATTGTGATGACAGTTAAGTGAAATCACAACCCTCAGATGATACGGAAGTTTTAATGAACGGTAAGCAGTAACTAAGTTTCAGAACATTGTCGATCACTTTGACAAGCATTTGTTGAGGTGCTGGAAGAAACTTCATGGCATTAAAAGAAATTGTTTGCCGCCAGAATGATTATTTCCCGTCAGTAAAATTGTATAACGTGAACTTCGCAACGTAAGTAAGGAGGAGGCTGATCGACTTTAGAGTCTTCAAAGTAAACTCGTAGTGTCTCTCACACTGTAAGCCTAACAAAAGAAACTGGAATTTTCAAACGACAGCTGTTTGCAGTCATTGTACACATTAATAAAATGACATATTTCTTTATATATGGGTCCAAGGTGGAAATAAGCTTTGAGAAGAATCTTGACTGCATTAATTACGAAATATTATTCTCGTAGTTCGTGACGCTACTAGCTAGGCGCGGCTCTTAGATCATTTTCATGTGTCACATGCTACTCAGTCGGCACATACATGTACCCCAATTTAAACACCAAAAATGGAAAAATAGTTTATCCTTCAAAAAACATTCCCAGAAGCACTGAAATCGTCTTTCGATTTCTAAGTGTTACCATTAGCTCTCCTCAAACATAAAACACTGTATATTTCAACCTTACAAAGTTACAATTAAAACCATTTAAACTACAGTCCGTAGCGTGAGCGCCTAGCAGTTTACAAAATTTTCTATACTGAATCACCGGCGCCACAGGAGAATTATATCGACTTTTCGGTGTGGCCTTTATACGGTTGGCCACCAGCAATTCGCCGTATCTGAATTTTCACGTAAGAAACACGGCACATAAACATAAAAACTCACTGACTGCTTATACTATTCAAGAACAGAAGATGTAGCCGACATTGTTCATTCTGATTTAAGGTGACAGAACCAAAAGCTGTATTCACGAAGTGATAAATTTTTGTCCAAAGGTTTCCCAACATTTCGTCTGACGGAACGCTTTGAGAATCATGATACTCTGATGGAACACCTTGTTTATTTTAAACGTTAATAAAAAAATTTTAAAACCTTCAAGATTTTAAACATGGCTGAAACAGCAATTGTTGAAATTCTTCACGGTAAATGACAACAGCCAAACAGTTGCAGGATAAAGATTTATTAAAATCCTGGACCACGGTTTGCCTTTGGCACAATTTTTTTATGTAATTCCACTGCAGGATGTGATTTTAGTGTATTTTACTTCTGATGAAGGTATATTTAGATATATCGAAATCGTGGTCAAGGATTTTAATATATCTTTATCCTGCAACTGTTTGGCTGTTATCATTTACCGTGAAGAATTTTAGAAACTGGAAAAACCTTGTTCAATAATTACTTCAGTTTTAAATCATAACTAATAACACAAAAATCACACGAAAATTACAAAAAGATTACTGTCGTCAAAATGTCGAAAAAATACGCCACGTTATTAATGGTTTCTCGCGGAGCACTTCCTGCGGTACACCAATGTTCTGCAGAACTTTGAAAATCCCTGGTCCAAAGCGCTGGGGCAGTGGTTTAATGGAGAGAAATAAATTCAGGATTGAATAGCAGTTTTGTATTTCGACATAAATGTCATCGAGGAATGTTACTGAATAAAATTTAAAATGTTTATTCGACACCGCAAACGAACGTCAAGCCGGTCACTAAAACAATGAAATTTTAAAAGTTCACATAACTGGTTTCGAAGCATTGAGCAGACATTTTAAAATGTAATCATAAACCTGGAAAATTGCATTCATAATTGCAACCATACTTCTTTCAGATATTACGAAAAATACAATAAAACCAGTAAATGGAAGCAAAGGCAGCAGAAACGGGTCACAAGACGTCATGACCAATTATCGTTGATCATAATGCAGTGTAGATGAAAACTGCATCGATATGAAAGATATTATATCCTCTTGCATTACGTCCTGCAGTGATCCAACCATCATTTTGCAAACAAAGGGTTACACGTCTGAAGATTAAAAAATACTTGCATTTAACTAACATCATGGCGGAATCTAGATGCAGAAGTAACTACTACACCGGATGAAACTTCCTGGGATTCCTGTCGCCTATCGAACACGGAACATGGCCTTTCGCGAGCAACGCTTATACCTACTGAGCTATCCACGGACGGTTCACTGCTTTACTCTAACCAGCTGCTCTGCATTCTATGCTGAACTAAAGCTCCTGGAAGAAAGCATACTTTGGAGAAATGGCATAGTCAGAGCTTGAGGGAATGTTTACAAAATGAATCTAGTGTATGTGCTGTCTTTAAAAGTCCTTGCAGATTAAAGCTGTTTGTGGTTCGAGACTCGAACCGGAAACGTTTTCTTGGCTGGGACTGCTCTTACAGACATTTTTTTAGTGTAACATTTTATTAACAGTAAGCTGATTAACAAATTATAAAGTAAACGACGACTCTTATCTTACGCTCTTAATCACATTGATACATCGTCTACATATCAATCACCCACAGTCACTTACTAAATAAAAGTTATACTTAAAAATAATAAAAATTACAAACATAAAAAACAGTTTTCTGGGAAGACAAGGCCATATCAAATCGTTTCCAAAAATTTAATTTTTGAAATTATTCCATATGTCACTTTCCTCCTGATTCAGCGATATTACGCCAAGAAATTTGCATCTTTATAATCGTCTGTCAATCAGGGTAGGCACACTTGAAGATCTGACTGTTGCAGTCCACAGGTTTGGGCGAATGGCACACAACGTATGCAAACCGCCTTCTTTAGGCGACATGACATAACGAGTGTGCTTACTCAAGCTAATTCTCATTGCCTGTCATGGCTGGCATATTCATTCGACACAACAAGCTTCTGGTCCACAAATGGGAGCCACTAAGGCTGGAACATTTGTGGTGGTTATAGCGCATACACCAGCTGGTTGGGCTGCCCACACATGACCACTGCGTTAGCCCCGAGCTCCACCCCGAGATCCTGGTCTCGAGGAGCCGAAAGCTCTTCATCAAGATGGACCTTGAGCAAGATCAAAGTTTGAACGTCGTCACTGTGTTTCACATCTGTAAATTTCGACCCTTCCTAGCTAACTGCTTTTCTGGCCTTCCTTTCTCTCCCTCAATTTCTTCTTAAATTTCGAATCGTTCTTGCGTTTGCTATAACGAAGAAATAATACCGCACAAATACCAGCCGCAACTTCAGTCATTGCCTGCGATACCACCGTCAGATTTAAACACAAACTGTGTTGCGACTCAGCTAAGCAAGCAAGTGTAGCAAAGACAATGGTGTGAGGGGGTGTCATTATAACATGCTTGCGACCAACTTGTCATGCTCTCTGTTCAAACATGTTCCTACTGTAAACGTCAGACAACTTTTCTTGACCATTCATGGCTTCCGCCCAAAACTATTCAGTTACTGACGGTACGTATATACATGGTGAACCCGATCTTCGTCTACAAACTTTCAAAGTGGGTACTACGGACCAAAGCAAGAGATACGTGTCCAGTAGTCATGCGCATACCTTTAGAGCTACGACCAGCTGTTCATTATCGCTACTGCGAAACACTTCTCTCCTAGTAACAATGGCTCGTAAGTACTAAGATATGCATTTTAGAACCCATGTTTAACAGACATGTTTGCTTCGAATGATCGTTCCTGTCGTATCCATGAGAAATGACCATTCCTCCTAGGACAGGCTATACATATAATCCACAATCTACGGTTTAGTACACGGTGCAGGATATTAGAGATTTACTCTCCTATTTCACTGAGGCATTGAGACTGAGAAAATGAGTGTCTGTGTACCTAGGTATATAAAGTAAGAGAGAATTGTACTCGAGATACGAGATGGAGAGAGCAGAAATTGCGTTCAAATGGCTCTGAGCACTATGGGCTTACAGTGTGACTGAGCGGTTCTAGGCGCTTCAGTCTGGAACCGCGCGACCGCTACGGTCGCAGATTCGAATCCTGCCTCGGGCATGGATATGTGTGATGTCCTTACGTTAGTTAGGTTTAAGTAGTTCAAAGTTCTAGGGGACTGATGACCTCAGATGTTAAGTCCCATAGTGCTCAGAGCCATTTGAACCATTTGAACCACTATGGGACTTAACTTCTGAGGTCATCAGTCCCCTAGAACTTAGAACTACTTAAACCTAACTAACGTAAGGACATCACACACATCCTGGCCCGAGGCAGGATTCGAACCTGCGACCGTAGCGGTCGTGCGGTTCCAGACTGTAGCCCCTAGAACCGCCCGGCCACTCCGGCCGGCTGCAGAAATTGCGCTCAGTAATTTTAAGTATCGGTTCTCTAAATATACGTGAAAGATCTTTTTGTTCCATATAAATTCCCTCTACTTAATATGATTTACCGTCTTAAGCGCTTTTTCTTATTTATTTTTTTAAACTATACCACTTCACGTGTTTCGGCTTTATCCACCACCAGTATCACATTGAAAGAATGTCGATGCACATATTTCGTTAGGGTCTCATGTAAAACCGTGTCATGGGCCACATCATGGTACGGTTATACTTGAAAATTATTGTGTGTCAGCGTTCATTAACGTAATTCTGATGATCGCTTAACGTAATTCTGATGATGGCTTAATCATTTCCTGCCCGACGGGACTTAAGCGTGTCATCTCTGTCTAGAGTTATAAAATAGCCAGTATTTGAATTGACGCATATGCATATTGTCTGCACGACTGTGTACCTCTACTGCAGCACAGGAATCTCTTTGGCGGTGAAAGTTCAATATCTCTGCTAACAGAGGAGTAGAAACAACGACAGAGTGTTGTATCGCTGTGTTGTTCAGTTTGTCATAAGAAAGTACTGTCTCTGCTGACCTGAAAGGACATTGTGAGTGTTTTAGTGTTTATATCCTGATCTCGTATGCTTTTAGTTAACGTAAGTTGGTATTACTAACGCAATAAGTAAAACCGTTTGGATACTATGAAAATATCCTGACGGGATCCAGAAGTCTCACTTGTGTTTTGTACATAAATTGAAGCAAATGTATTACTCTGTTTTTAGTTGCTTTGGTAATATTCTCCCCAAATTTTAAATCCTTTGGTACAGTTTTCAGCAGTTTGAATTTCATTCATTTGAAAAGTTCGGCTTTAAGTTCTCCGACATCTTTGTTGCACTCTCGTATGGGTCGCCATCCTAGCAACGCGTCTCCGAGTTCGTTCAATGTCTTCTTTCGCGCCTACTTGACTTCAGACACTGGACCGGTATAGCCTACTAGAAGTAGTCACACGAATGTCTAGTAAGTGTTCTCCTTACTGCAGCATTATACTATCCTAATGCCCTTCCTCAAATATAAATCTTCCACGTGTTTTTCCTGCAATTGATTTTATGCAGTCGGATTCACATCGCTTCTTCGTATGACTCCTGCATGTCTGGAAGATGGCCGTTCTCCGGAGGCTTACTAATAAGTGCACCATAGGCACTCCCAAAATTAAAGGTCCATGTAGAAACTGAACAAAGGTAATTTGAATTAAAAAAACACCAGTAGGAGACAAGTCTTGAAAATTCATTTAAAAAATCAGCCCTTCTAGTTGAACCTAAACACTCCGTCTGTGTGGTACTGGAGAAAAATCACCTTCTTAAATTAAAGTTCTTCGCGATCTTAGTTTAAAGCGAAGTCCATAATAAACTCTTCCTCGCTGAACACAAAACAGTCCATCTGACCAGTGATGAGAAAAACAAAAGTCCTGCATTAAAGTTTTAAACATATATTCCATGCCCACTCAGAAGTTGGTGGTACCTGTCGGATAGAGACGAAGTCCGATTAAAGTTCATGACTCACTTAATAAAGAGTGAAAGACCAATTGAAGTTGATGATACGCTTAATATAGGAGACAGAGTCTAAGTTCCGAAGGAGAATTTACTAAGTCCGGCGAGGCAGAATTATACACAATCACGTAAATACTAGAACGAAAGGTTAATCTTCCCATCAGGGTCGCGTGTTCTTCAGTGGGGCCACGCTTCAGGATCCAAGATACGAGGCTGGCTCGGATGATAGCGTGGCGACGGCCCCAGAGTGATCTCCTGACTGAAGAAAGGCATACACGTTCAGAGCCTGGCCCACTCGGTGTGAACTCGCTGTCCAAGGTTCATGGGACGGCCTAAGTACAGGCCTCGTGGGGACGAGACATTCGGGCTTGCTTCCTGTCACACGACCGGCGTTAGAAAGTGGTCCGTGGCTCCATCAACCTCTCCTGTAACTCAGGTCGCCATTTGACGGTCGTGTGTGTCGGGGCAGCACTCGAATAACTCCTGTAAATAAGCTGACTATCTGCGTAGCTTGTCTGTCGTGTGGGTTGCACGCAGAGTAGGCGTAATCCATGCGATACGGCACTTAACACCAATGTTTTGTCGGAAAATAAGCCCAAACTCAAAGACCGTATGAAACCGCACAACATCCCACTCCCTTGGACAAATCAGGTGAAATACCTGGGAAAAACGGGACCGGATATTTCTCCGCGAGCACCACGTTCAGGAAAAACGCAAAAGCGGCCGGTGTGGCCGAGCGGTTCTAGGCGCTACAGTCTGGAACCGCGCTACCACTACGGTCACAGGTTCGAATACTGCCTCGGGCATGGATGTGTGTGATGTCCTTAGGTTAGTTAGGTTTAAGTAGTTCTAAGTTCTAGGTGACTGATGAACTCAGAAGTTAAGTCCCATAGTGCTCAGAGCCATTTGAACCATTTTTTGAAAAACGCAAAAGCACCATGCATCACTTCCACCAGTTATGCCCGCTGCTGTCCAGTCAAAATCTGAATAAGAGGAACAAACAAGGCCTCTACAGAACAACAATCTTGCAGTCAATGTTATATGGATGCTACTCCTGGAGGTCAACTATAAGAGCAATCTGAAACAGCTACAAAACCATACAGAACCAATGTCTATGGTTAATCCTTGAAACATCTAGATGGGCACGGGATCTCTCAGGGCAGTAATCATCCAAACAAAAATAGCTCGCTACCGCTGAAGGACTACGTGACATCTTGATTATGTGGGACCTGTTGCCCCCAGAACGCGGCTACGAATCACAGCCCGCACCATGATCGATGAACCCCGTTGATGTAACAAACTAATGTAAGTTTATAAAGGAAAAAGCAAAAAAAAGTGAAGTAACGTTATGTGATAGAAATGTAAAGTCAAGTATTATAGTACGTAGCATTTAATGAAATGCAATATAGTAACCACTGCCTTAGGAGGGTCAAAGGACCTAGTGCCCAGTACCCTTCTCACGTGGAAATAAAGAGAATATTACCCCTTCACCCTTTATACCTAGGAAGTCCAGCCAACCAGTGGTAGAGTCCGCGCAGAATACCATGGCCGGTAGTTGCGCAGACGGCAGGGACG
Organism: Schistocerca serialis cubense; assembly: GCF_023864345.2. NCBI lineage: Eukaryota > Metazoa > Arthropoda > Insecta > Orthoptera > Acrididae > Schistocerca > Schistocerca serialis. Next base: position 371,496,589 of record NC_064639.1, read on the forward strand.
AGTGGGGAGAGAAATAGCGGTGAGGGCTGCGGGAAGGCGTTGTAGGGGAAATGCCCAGTGTGGGAGGGAAGTGCCGTTCTAAGCTGAAGCTTAAACTCATATTTGTTGTAAATATTAAGCATGGACCTACCACGCTCGCACTTGAATGGTGACTTCTCAAGCAGATCTGTCACCTCTACTTTGGTTAGTATCGAAACAGACTTCCGCCGCAAATATATATTCTCGCCTCGTTTGTTAACCGTTTGTAATTTTCAATGATATGTCACAGGTGACGAATTTTGAATAAAACCTATATATTTTTCTTGTTACGATGTTAAAATTAGCTTTTTTTTTGCCAAAACACAGCAGAGTTTACACAGTCTTATCTCACTAACATGCTGTGCAGACGCGAAAACGAGAGAATTCTTAAACAGTGATTAATTAAGTTTAATAAGTGAGGAACTAAGGAAAATAAAGGTCAGTTTGTTCCAAAATAGCATTTTTGGTTTCGCTGGCTATCGAGGGCACTTAAAACCTACATTTTTTCATTTAAAATGTCTTTAGTTTGTAGAATATCACGATAGATAGTGACGTTTTGCATAATAATTTTTTATTATCGCGAAATATGGAGAGAGTGTCACAGAAATGATACAGGATTTGGGCTGGACATCATTAAAAGAAAGGTGTTTTGCGTTGCGACGGAATCTTCTCACGAAATTCCAATCACCAACTTTCTCCTCCGAATGCGAAAATATTTTGTTGATACTGGCCTACATAGGGAGGAACGATCACCACGATAAAATAACGGAAATTAGAGCTCGTACGGAAAGATATATGTGTTCATTCTTTCCGTGCGCTATACGAGATTGGAATAATAGAGAATTGTGAAAGCGGTTCGATGAACCATCTGCCAGGCACTTGAATGTGATTTTCAGAGTATCCATGTAGAGGTAGATGTAGATGAATAACCACGTGGAAAAAAATACTCTCCTCTTTGCGTGTTATCATCTATCACAATTTCATTACAATATCGCAAACTTCATGAAATATGAGGAATGTTGTGGATATTTCACTCTGGCTTTATCTCTGGCGCCGCGCGATTGCAAATGAGAGTGCTACGTCAGATCAATTTTCTGGAGGTTAGTGACAGACAGAGACCTCCACCCAAGTCTAAATAAAAATTCAATATCTAACTTAAATTTCTTAGAGAGCCAAATATTATGTACTATGCCCCAAACGCAGCAAAATAGCGACCTTTATTTTTTATTGCAAACTTTTCCAAATTTTGTACAGTCTTACATCCACGTAAATATTACAATACCTATTGCCACTAATGAAATGATGGGCGCATCGTAACGAACCTAACGTGTAAAGCTACAAGTAAAGGATAATGAATTTTTCTACCGAATAGTTTCTGCACAGTCGTCTGAGAAAGACTGCAGGGCGTGCCTCGGTTCTGTCATTGTCGACCAGCCGAAAGAGGTCAGAGAGTATCGACCTCCTCTTTCCGAACAAACAAATTAATTCGCCTAGCGCTTTTGTCGGAAACTGGTCACTGCGCATCTGCCCCGGAATCGTCACATCACAAAAGAGTTGAAAACTATTGGGTTATTGTCTTGAATTTCCTTGTCAGGCGCCACACAGAAATTGCGTCCGAGTCTGTCGGTATTTTAAGCATAAGATACCTAGACACCACGAAGAAAACAGAACCAGGTAGTTAGAATAAAGCACATATCTCACCCGTCTACAAGAGGAATAGCTGGAGTGATCCGCAAGACCACCTTCCATATTCATTGACACCCATCTGCTGTAGAATCTTAGTACATATTTTGAGTTCAAACACAATGAGGCATCTCGAATAGAATAATATCCTCCATACCATTCAGAATGGATTGCGTAAATATCGAAAAGCCAACTCGAGTCTTTCTCAACCAACAGGAGCCTTTCCCACTCGACGTCTTGGCAGCCATGCGTCAAGTACTCTAGGGTGATCGAATAGTGGCGTACACCAACAACACGAAGAAAAATAAAGTGTGTAGAGATTGCGTAGTACACAACACTATTAACTTTAGTTTCAAAGAAAATAGGACCCACTATTCGACGACATGATACAGCATACCAAATTCTAATTGTCTGAAAATGCAATGTGTTTCTGTGAAAAACATGTGGATTTTGGGTTGAACAAATTCATTTCTTTTGAGTATTCACGTAGGCACTAAGGTGATTCCTTGGATGTCAAAAAGTGACCGAAACAATATACAGTACGCTAGTCGCTTTTCATTATCCGGCGCCTTCAATTCCGGTAGTCTAAGAACACGATATGTACGAAATTTGAACTCCTGCGACGCTTTCTGATCGCTACCACAAGAAATCTGACATTGCACAGACAGTCTCCTCAATGTTTTTGAAGTCGAACGCAGCGTTACATCCCTCGCCTCAGTCAGTTAAGCGTTCATCAGAATGGCCAGTTTTTAATCTCTTCGTGTCTGCAACTGATTCACATTCCTGGAAACGGACGACTGCTCGCGTCGTTTCTGAATTGTTCGGCATTTCACACATAATGCAGCTACAACACTTGCGTACGAACAACTGGAAAAATGCTATTGAACAATAAACGCTCTTGGGAACACGAAATATTTACCAAGAAATGAACTGCGCAATGCTACAGACATCATGTGACCTCTACCCGTTACTTCGGCCTCTTCGGTGCTGGCAATAATACCCGTAGTGCTATATTGCGCTGGCTGATCGAACGAATGCAGTGCAACTACTAGTATTTATTTTCATGTGCGCTATTTTTTGATTGCACTGTATTTCTTGATTTACGAAAAGCATTTGTCTGTAACACACCAGCTCCGATTAACGAAAGTACGATCATATGGGTTATCAAACAAAATTTGTGTTATTTATTAGTATGGTGGAGGTAGAGGACAGATGCAGAAGTTACTTAGGTTCAAGTATGCCCCAGGAAAGTGTGTTGTGATTCTTGCTGTTTATGCTGTATATTATTACCTAGCAGACTATATTAAGAGAAACCTCAGACGTTTTGTAGATTATGCAGTTTCCTATAACGGATGTGTGAAACAGTTGTACAGATATGCAGTCAGATATTGACAAGAGCTCAAAGTGACAAATCCTGGCAACTTAATTTAAATGTGCGGAAATTTGAAACTTTTTATATTATAAAACGCAAAATCGTATTACCGTAGGACAACAGTATTAATGAGACACTAATTGAATCATTCAGTTCACACAAATAACTTGGTGCAACAAACTGTAGGAATACGAAATGGAAAGATTACTCAGTCGTAAATGAAACACGTGGTGGGCTACAGTTCATTGGGAGAATAATGGAAAACTGCCGTTTCTCTGTAGAGAAGATGGTTTGCAAAACGCTCGTACGACCCATTCTAAAACGTTACCGACATACGTGGAACCAATTCATGTAGGACTAATAGAAGATACTGATCATACACAAAGAAAGCCAGCACGAATGGTCATAGGTCTATTTAATCCCAGAGACATGCTGACAAATATTAACAGACAATCCTATAAAAACAGAAGCCTTCTAACGCGTGAAAGCTTACTTACGATGTTTCAAGAATATTAGGCAAGGAATATAAGAATATATTAGAATATATTGCAGCGCACTGTGTATCGTCCCAAGAGGGACCGCGAAGACAAACTTAGATTAATTATAGCAACCATATAAGGTTTTAAGCAATCACTCTTTCCATACTTCATAGACGAATCAAGAACAACTACCAACATGACTAACTTAGAAGTCGGTACCGTCAGTGTAGCGAAGCGGCTTAAGACACTTAAGAAAGGGAAGGCCTCCGGTCCAGTTGTAAGCGAGTAAGGATCCTTTCAGAGTACGCTGATACAATAGCTCCATTCCTAGTAATCATTTACAATCGCTCCCTGGTAGAAAGATCCATTCTGAAGACTGGAAAGTTGCAGAAGTCATACCAGTATCCAAGAAAGAAAATCGGAATAATCCGCTGAATTATAGACCCACATCACTAACTTCGATTTTCAGTAGGATTTTGGAAAATATACTGTGCTCGAATATTATGAATTACAACGAAGAAAACGATTCATTGACAGATACTCAACACGGGTCCAGAACATATCGTTCTTTTGAAACACAACTAGCACAAATCTATGCTATCGACAAGGGACGTCAAATTGATTCCATAATTTTAGATTTTCATAACATATTTGATACTGTGCCTCACAAGGAACTTCTAGTCAAATTGCCTGCCTGAGATTTCTGCCAGAAAGGTCAAAGTCGTAATATCTGACAAAAGGTCATAGAGTGATACAGAAATAATATCTAGCGTCGCCAAGGAAGTATTATAGGCCCTCTGCTGTTCCTGATCTACATAAACGATTAAGGAAACAATCTAAGCAGCCCTCTTACATTGTTTGAAGATGATGCTGTCATATACCATCTTCTTAAGGCATCAGATGAACAAAAAGAATTGAAAAATGATTTAGACAAGATCTACAAAGCGCAAAAAGTCGAAATTGGCTTAAAATAATTAAAACTGTGAAGTCTTCCACATGAGTACTAAAAGAATTCGGCTAAATTTCGGTTACACGATAAATCACACAAGTGTAAAGGCCGTAAACTCAACTAAATACTTACAAATATCTTAAGCTGGAACGATCAGATAAACGGTGCTATGGGGAAGACAAACAAAATATTGCGTTTTATTAGCAGATTACTTAGAAGATGCAACAGGTCTGCTAATAAGACTGCTTACACTACGTTTGTCCACCCTCTTCTGGAGTACTGCTGTGCAGAATGGGATCCGCGTCAGATAGGACTAATGCAGGCTGTCGGAAAATTTCAAAGGTAAAGATAGGGACGTGCTCATAGAGTTTAAACCTTCCAAAGCCTGGAAGAGAGTTGAAACGTTCCAAAGCGTAGAATAATGGATGAAGATGAGGAACAGCCAGAAACGAGGGTAGGTTGACCTGAGAGAGCAGCCTACTTGAAGACCTTAATTTGTTTTAATAGGTAACCGGGGTCACTGTGTCGCAAGAAAAAGATTCTGGTAAGTGTGACTAGACGCGCACCCAGGTTTCCTACGAACTTAATTACGTATGGACGTAGTTCATCCATTTGGGAACTGACAACTCGACGACTTTTGCCTGTTATCGAAATCGACACTGTCAAGACATCGGTCTCGTGAAATCCAAGACTTTCGAGAATGAAAATACACATATTTTCTGTGTGATGTAATTAAGAATTGACAATCTCTAAAAACGGAATTCTTACAGGATGTCTTTGTTGTTTGTCAGCCTGTCTGTCGGTCTGTCCCACTGTTGAGGATCCATTCTCTCAGAAACCAATAGGCGTATTAAGTTCACATATAAAAGTTTGTGGTCGGTTGGTGTATAAAAATTTTAAACTTCTAAGAGAATTCAATCAAAAGATACGGACATTCATGTCACGTATTTTGATACTCGAAAACGCACTCATCAGAACCTGTAGGGTACTTCCTGTTGACCTGGAATCATGAAATTTGGCCAGAAGCGGGGTTTAACAGTACAAGCAAAGGAAAAAAATTACGGAATTGTTAACATGTGATTATATCACACGAAAACCTATTTCTGTCTCATTTGTTATCCGACTTTATACTTGAAATTACATCATTCTCGAAAGTCTTGGAATCCCTGTCCGATAGCAGCACCAATGTCGATGTCAAGCAAAAATCGCCAAAATTCGCTATTCCTGGAATGGATAAACTTTCTATATAAGTAATTGAGTTTGTACGGAGCCCTCAGTGCGCGAGTCTAACCGCATCTGGCTGATTTTCCCTTTCCTGGAGTACCGCCCAATCTCTCTTCTGACTGCCTTATCCAGAAATCTTGAAAAAGTAATGTATTGTACACTAGCTTCAAACCTTTTGTAAAAATAAAGCTTTAACAAAATGTCAGTTTGGTTTCCAGAAAGGTTTTTCAACGGAAAATGCTATATATACTTTCACTAATAAAATATTAAAAGCTCTGAGTGACCAGAAGTCACCCGTTGGGATTTATTGTGATCTCTCAAAGGCTTTTGGTTGTGTAAATCATGGAATACTTTAGATAAGCTCAAGTACTATAGTATGAATGAGACAGCGCTCGAATAGTTTAAATCATACCTAACTGGAAGAGTGCAAAAAGTTGAAATAAGCAGTTGACATAATATGCAAACAACTGGTGATTTCTCAAACTGGGGAGCAATCAAGAATGGGGTGCCGCTAGGTTCGATCTTGGGTCCTCTGCTGTTCTTAATATATATTAATGACTTGCCATTCTATATTCACGAAGATGCAAAGCTGGTACTTTTTGCTGATGATACAAGTGTAGCTATCACACCCAACAGACAAGAATTAACTGATGAAATTGTAACCGATGTTTTTCAGAAAATCATTAAGTGGTTCTCTGCAAATGGGCTCTCATTAATCTTTGACAAAACCCAGGATATACAGTTCCACACAGTAAATAGAATGACACCATTAATAAATACAGACTTCGATCAGGTGGAATATTCAAAATTTATAGGTGTATGGTGCATTGATGATGGGTTGAACTGGAAAAAAACACACAAAAGATCTGATGAAACGTTTGAGTTCAGCCACTTATGCTATTAGGGTCACCGCAAGTTTTGGCGATATACATCTCAGTAAATTAGCTTACCACGCCTATTTTCATTCTCTGCTTTCGTATAGCATCATATTCTGGAGTAACTCATCATTGAGTAAAAGAGTGTTCATTCACAAAAGCGTGTAATCAGAATAATTGCTCATCCAACATCATCCTGCAGACACTTATTTAAAGAGCTAGGGATCTTTACTGTAGCCTCACAAAACATATATTCACTTATGAAATTTATTAACAATCCAAACGAATTCAAAAGTAATAGCAGTGTAAATGACTACGACACTAGGAGAAAGGATGATCTTCACTATTCAAGGTTAAATCTGACGTTGGCTCAGAAGGGGGTAAATTATGCTGCCACAAAAGTCTTTGGTCACTTACCTAATAGCATCAAAAGTGTGGCAGATAGCCATATGGCATTTAAAAGGAAATTAAAAGAATTTCTGAATGGCAACTCCTTCTACTCATCCCCCCAAAAAAAGAAATTAAGAATATTAAGTGTCATGTAATATTTTGTGTAATGTAATATCATGTATACACACTTTTTATGAAGCTGACACGTTCCTCATCATTAGAAAGTATCGTATTCATGATTTATGGAACAAGTACTAATCTAATGTAATCTAACCTTGATTCTGCATAGTCTCAAGGTTCTAGTGCCCTATAGGTTTTCATGATTCAGTTTGTGAACATCAAAACATGTGACGTAAATGACCGAATCTTTTGACTGCATTGACTTAGAAGCTTAAATTTTTATATCGCCAAGAGACAACTGAATTTAGTTTGTGACATTAATTTCATCTCAACACATCTACTACTCCTGAGAAAAAGGGGTCTTAACAGACTGACAGACAGACAGTCTGATAATGAATGACAATTTTTTTCTCGCAATATAATTAGAAATTAACAGTTCTCCATTTTTTTCTACTTTTACTGTGAAAGCTTGCTGCTTGTCAAATTTCATGATTCTATGCCAGTGGGAAATACTCTATAGGTTTTGATGAGTGAGTTTGCGAATATCAAAATATCTGACATAAATAGCCATATCTTTCCACTGCTTTGTGTTAGAAGCTTACATTTACTACAGCGTGAAGGGACCTAATTATGTGATACAAACTTCATCTTGATACGCCAACCTGTCCTTGAGATAAAGGGTTTTTAACAGTCGCACAGGCAGACAGACAACGAAGCGATGCTTTATGTTTCTGTTTTTACAGAGTGAGGTGTGGAACCATAAGAGAGTAAATGATACATTGGTGACGGATGTGTAAAGTGTTGCAGAACTTTTTAATAAACATTTTATAACTGTTACTGAAAAGATTGGGTTGTCAGGTTCTCTGGATGCTGCGATGGGATACCTCAGACCAGACATTTCAAGTAACTTTCATAATATGAATTTGACCCTCATTAACCCAGCAGAAGTAATGTCCATCATCAAATCAAAAACATGTAGTGGGTATGATGAAACATCAACAAAGTTAATTAAAGAATGTGATTCCGAGTAAAGTAACACATTATGCTATCTGTGTCACCAGTCGTTTATTAGTGGAATATTTTCTGAATGGTTGAAGTATGCTGAAGTTAAGCCATTATTTAAGAAGAGAAATAAAGAAATAGCGTCAAATTTCCGTCCAATTTCTATTTTTCCAGTATTCTCAAAATTCTTGAAAAAGTTAATGTACAATCAGCTTTATAAACATCTTATCACAAATAATATACTGTCAGTGTCGCAGTTCGGATTACAAAAGGGTTGTGATACTGAGAAGGCTATCTACACTTACAGTGAAAATGTAATTAATTCATTAGACTGAAAATTGCAGGCAACTGGTATATTTTGTGATCTGCCAAAGGCATTCGACTGTGTAAATCACATTATACTTTTAAGTAAGTTATAATACTATGGTGAAACAGGAAACGCTGCAAAAAGGTTCAAATATTATATCTCCGGCAGGAAACAAAGGGCATTATTAGGAAAGAGACATGTGTTAAGCTATCAGGCGTCATTCATCTGGGAACTAATTACATGTGGGTTCAAACAAGATACCAACTTAGGGCCCTTACTTTTTCTTGTGTATATCAGTGACATTTCATCAGTAACATTACCAGATGCCAAGTTTGTTTGGTTTGCAGATAATACAAACATTGCAATAAATAGCAAATCAAGTGTAGTCTTAGAAAGATCGGCTAATAAAATATTAGTGGACATTAATAACTGGTTCGTAGCCAATTCTTTGTCACTAAACTTTGAAAAAATGAAAAAACACACTACACGCAGTTCAGAACTTTTAAGGGGTGTCCCACGAGTATATGCCTAACATATGATGACAGGCAGCTATAAGAAGTGGACAGTGTTAAATTCTTCGGATTACAGCTTGATAATAAATTCAGCTGGGAGGAGAGCACCACAGAACTGCTGAAGTCTCTAAGCAAATTTCTATTTACAATGCAAATACTGTCAGACATAGGGGATATAAAAATGAAAAAGCTGGCATACTCTGCCTACTTTCCCTTTATAATGTCGTATGGGATTATTTTTTGGGGTAATTCATAAAGCCAAGCTAAAGTGGTTCTGGGCACAAAAACGTGCAATAAGAGTTATCTGTGGTGTGAACTCAAGAACATCCTGCAGAGGCCTGTTTAGGCAACTAGGGATACTAACAACTGCTTCCCAATATATTTATTCCTTAATGAATTTTGTCACTAAAAATATATCACTTTTTCAAACCAACAGCTCAATTCATGGCATCAATAATAGAAATATGAATAATCTTCACAAGTATTTAAAGTCACTTACTCTTGCACAAAAAGGTATGCATTATTCAGGAACACACATTTCCAATAACTTGCCAGCAGCCATAAAAAGCTTAACAACCAATGAAATTCAGTTTAAGAGAATCCTAAAGGCTTTATTGGTGCAACTCCTTCTACTACATTAATGAATTTCTCAGTAGAATCAACCGATTTTGTGTATATACATATAAAGTACAACCTAACTTCTGCACCATTTCAGTGCAGTAATGTGTCCATTGTAAATATGTATTGTAGTAGTTCTATTATATGTTTATTACCTTATAAATAAATAAAACATTTTTCTTAAATTTTAAAATCTGTGCACTAATGCGATCTTAGTAAATGAATGTTGCAAAATGATCCTTCCATGTAGTGTTCATTAAAAAAAGCTTATTTGTTTTAGTTGTAAACATTTATCATGTATTATTGTTTTCCTGACATATTCTACATCTTGGAGGACCTCCTCACTAAGGATCAATTGGAATGAAAGTAAATCTAATCTAATGCAAATCATAAAACCAGAGGTCATTGAGCTGAATATACGACATTTAGAAAACAAAACTTGAGATTAACGACAATAGACTGGGTAAATGGCTTAGGACAAACTAAGAAAAAAAGAGTAGAGTGACAGTGTGTAAGATGAAGAAGATAACACAGACCATTAGGAAACGAAGAACAGATATTTCCTTAAATCGCTCCGGGCAAATGCTGGGGTGATTCCTTTGTAAAGGACACGGCCGAATTTCATAATCCGAGCTCGTATTCCTTCCCTAATGACCTCGCTGTCGTTACTTGTGTGTCACTTTGTACTCCTTAAGCTTCCATCTACTCTTCATCACTACTAAATTGTGATCGGAGTATGTGTCATCCCCTGGGTACGGCTTCGAATCCAGTATCTTATTTCAGAATGTCCGTGATATTACCCAGATGAAATCATCCCCCGTGACCGCACCTTTTACAAGTATATCTCGTCCTCTTGTGATTTTTCAACGGCGTATTCGCCATTACAAGATGAAATTTACTACAGAATTCAGTTAGTCATTTTATTCTCTCATTCTTATTACCAATCCGATATTCTCCTGGAACAGTCTCTTCTATTTCTTCCACTAGTGCTGCGTTCCAATACCCCATAAATATTAGATTATTTTTTATATCTTTAAATATTGAACTACCCGTTCAGTATCCTCATACAGTTCCGTCACGTCTTCATGTTCCACATATGACCTCGGGATATAAATCTGTTAACGTTGGTTTACTGTCGATTCTGATGCAACCCTTTCGCTGAACTGTTCACAGAAACTCTCTGCCCTACCTATCTATTCATATAGAATCCTACTCCCGTTATAATATTTTCTTTTGCTGTTGATATTGCCCCATACTCGTGTGAGAGAAACCTTAGTCTTTCCATTTCACTTCGCTCACTCGTACTAAATTTGTATTGAGCCTTTGTATATCCCATTTCAAACATTCTAGCTTCCCTACGAGATTCAGACTTCTGAAATTCCGCGCTCCGACTTGTAGGACTTTTATCCTTTCGCTGATTAATCCATCTTTTCTAATGAGAACCTCTCCACTGGTAGGCACATCCCGGAGACCAGAATAAGGATCTAATCCGGAATCTTTTGCCAAAGGAGAGAGCATCATCACGCTTTTTCAGGTGCAAGTCAAATGTTCTGTGAAAATTATATGTACTGACAAGGCCTTTGCTAAAACCAGTGGGTACTTTGTACATTGCTAGCTGATAAACCTCTTAACGGTGGCTAAATTATTGACAATTTAGTTGTATCTGGCTGAAAAGTAAGTGGCTTTAAATCGTTCTGCGGATCTTCCTTATTTGAATTTAGTTGTATCTGGCTGAAAAGTAAGTGGCTTTAAATCGTTCTGCGGATCTTCCTTATTTGAAGTACTGGTTCCATGAATTGCTCTTATGATTTGAAAATAAGCTACATTAATAAGACAAAAAATATTTTAATGAATTAATGTATTGTGAATCTGTAAGTATTCCCAGTTCCTTGACTAGGCCACTAAAGGACATTCGTGAATTCACTTCGGAAGATTCTAATTTGCAAATTTATGCATTAATTGCATCGATTATTACTTAGGCCGTTGTATGTTTGTTCCATCGCACTGAAAAAAGCCAATATATTACTCTAGCCAGGAAATAGAAAGATCTGGACTCACTACTCGGTCGACGAGGAGGTAGAGGTGCAGCACAAAATTTTGGGCAAGAATAGGTGATGCAATCGTACTTTTTGAACGAAACATTTCAAAATTCGATTTGACAGATTTAGGGAAGCGTAGTCAAATCCAACTACGTCTGATAGGGCAGTTCGGTGCTGAATGTGATTCCATTCCTGTATACCACTGTGGTTCCTCACTCGATTTGCACAAAGAAACGAATTCAAACAAATGTCAAACACAGGCTTATTCTGCGCTGGCCAGGACTGGAGAGTTTGTCTTCAGCAATAAGTTCAACTTTCTCGCCGCGAATGTATGACTTATAAGCATGTCCCAATTTTCAGACAACATTTTAAATGTACTTAATAAGAAATCATAAACACGTGGCTGTGATTTACCGCACGTGTCGGAACCACATCTACCTGTTACAGCACTGCACTTTACACGTCATTTCTGGACTATATTTCAGAGCATAAAACTGTTCTGCCCCCCTGAGAAATCGTCGCCCCACTTCGGCGCGACATCAAAGTGGCGCCTGTGTGCGGACCGGTGGCCCGGACTGTAAATTTCAGTGTCAGGTCAAGGAGAGGCCGTGGACGCCGAGCCGCGCCAAGTTCGCAGCAACGGATGGCTGCGTGTGGTCACTTATCAGCCGCTCTGACCGACCACCGGCAGGAGAGCCGCTTAGACATTAACGTGTAAGTTACGCCTGATTTTATGACAAACAGCCGCCGCGGCTCCCCACGCGCGGTAAACACTTTGCGTCAGGCCAGCTGGTCGGCAGTTGCTGCCACTTCGGCTCTAATCGCCCACTGGCGTACGGCAGGCGGGCTATTTCTGCCGACCGCGCCAGAAGCACACGCATCGAGAAACTTACGACCAAACCGGCTGTGCGGCCTTCTGCTATCGCTTGCGCGCTCTGCTAGTAGCACACAGCGTTTCTCGGATTCGCCTCTGCTTCTTCTTTTCCTGCAGAGATTAGTTTAAGCCCTTGTGAATAACGAATACAGCAAGTTCCTAAAACAACTAATATGTCGAGCGTGGGGATTAGATCAGTTAACCTCTCTACATCTCCAGAGTTATTTTTATTCTACTGATTCTGATGTATCCTGCTGCGATTTCAATTGAACCCAAGTGCCAACATTAAATCGCTTAATCCAGACGAAAGTAAAAGTTCAAGACAATAATAACTAAAATATATGTACTCTACTGTTGCTACGACCAGTGTAGGTAAGTGCGAGAAGTACCGGAATCCAAGTTTCTATCAACAATAATAAACAAAAATTTTGAAAATAAAATTGAGGATCTGTTAGATTGTCAGTTAGCCTTTTGGAAAGCTAAGGGAACCATAGAGGCAATTCTGACATAGAAATTAACAGTGGAAGCAAGGCTTATGAGAAAGTCAACAGACGCTCAAAAGATTGGGTGATCTGGAAAAAGCATTCGATGGTATAGAATGTTGTAAAATTTTCGATATTCTGAGAAAAATAGGAGTATGCTACAGGGGAAGGATTAAGAGTGGACAATAAAGTCGAAGGCCAAGAACGAAGTGCTGGGATTAAAAAGGGTGTAAGACAGAGATGAAGTGTTCCTACTCCACTCTTAACTCTCTCTCTCTCACACACACTCACACTCACCCACACACACACACACACACACACACACACATACACATACATACACATACACACATGTCATACTAACAACTGTAATTCCAACCTGATGATAGAGGTTCAAACCTTTGAAATGCGTCATGGAGGTAAATAAACAGTGACTGGTAACAGCAAACGTGTTGTTTCATTTAAGATCAGTAACAGTCACGGTAAAGCCATACCTAAAATGTTCGTATTTAAAGTATGCTATCGGTTTTGAAGAGTGAATCTGCAAGTATCAAAATATTTGACGTAAATGACCGTATATTTTGATTGCATTGACTTAGAAGCTTAGCTTTTTACACTGACAATGGACTGTAGACGTTAGTGCCCTACATAAATTTCAGCTTGACAGGTGTACCCGTTTCTGAGGAAAAAGGGTGTTAACAGGCGGATAGAAAGACAGACGGACAACACATGACAAGAAAATATTTTTCGGTTAGATATAATTACAAATAAAAATTTCGGGTATTTTCCTTTACTTTTACTGTGAAACCTTGCGTTACAGAATTAGTTGTACACCGGATCGCTGCAAAAAGTAATGAGACAAATTATAAAATAAATACTTCATTAAGAACGTTCTATGTGCCATACCAGGAAACTGTCTAATTCTAACTACCAATAAAAAAGTTTTTACAACTTGATTCCTGCAAAAAAGAAAACAGCAACCACCCACTGTTAATACTGCTATTCATTTGCACATGTAGCACCGTTATCTGTTTGGAACCAACAGGTTCATCTTCAAACAGCCGCTCACGTTTATATTACATTTGTTATTGGTTCAAATGGCTCTGAGCACTATGGGACTTAACATCTATGGTCATCAGTCCCTTAGAACTTAGAACTACTTAAACATAACTAACCTAAGGACATCACAAACATCCATGCCCGAGGCAGGATTCGAACCTGCGACCGTAGCACATTTATTATTTCTTACATTAGTTGTTAGCTGTTTTTTATGTAACTAAATAGCGTTATTATTAATGGCTTCCCTGTTTGCAAGAATCAGCTTGTAATCCGTATTCAGCCACTGCCTCAAAAGTTAGTTTTCGACAAAATAGCTGGAAGAAAGTATTTTGTCCCAGTAGCATTAATTCTACGGCACTGCCTTTTATTTGTGATTGGACAAGTACAAAAATGCAGCATTAACTGTTTAGTTAGTAGAATTGTATCTAAAAAGGCCATTTCTCATATCTTTTAAAGTCTGGAACTCAAGAAGGAAGCACATCGTGGCATAAAGGCCATGTGTCATGTACTAACGCATGTTTGAAAGGCTTTCTGCATGTTTAGCATCTCGATCAAGTTTAGAGACATGTAACAGAGTAACGGGGGAACAGCACCACTGAAAACGAGTGCTTTTGCGAAGAAACAGCACTTAGAGGGTTTGTCATTACCAGTCTTCGATTCTGTTGCACCTGGAGGAAATCAGATGATCGAAACGGGTAATTAGTTACTATTTATTTCACCAGTATCTCTTGTTGGTTCTCGGATACGACATATTTTTCAAAACGGAAAACATTCAAATGATAGGAGGAAACTTATAATTCTGTATCCTAAGTTAGGTGGCCAACTGGTGTTGAATTTCTTTCCGTAGCCCCTACAGCTCATTAATAAATTCGATTCACCTGAAAGAGCGGTTTAATATCGCCTCAACGACGATGTCAAATGGCACAAAACAGGAACTTAATAAGGATTTAGCATGAAACCGTTTGTATCCTTTCCAACTGGTCCTGGCATTATCATTAACCGATTTATGAAAATACGGAACATTTGAACCTGAGCGATAGGATTACGATTTGAATCCTGCACCTTCCAAATAAGAGCGTTTTGACATAGTTCATTATAGTGGCTGACTGAATACTCGGGTTGACTGTTATCGTAACTGTACTCATCGCAACATTGAAACACTTATTACTTCCAGTTCACTGTTACAGAACACGAAATAGGTTTCATTACTGAAGTAAGTGATACTGGATGCATTTCTGCAGGGAACAGATAGTTACACTTTAAGTACATTATCACAGTGAGTGCGATAGAACGTACTCTGTCTTACTATAAGGGAAAATGCATGTTCATTTTATGTGCACTATTTTCGATAGGCTATACCATGTACACTGAAGAGCCAAAGAAATTGGTACACCTGCCTAATATCGTATAGAGCCTCCGCGAGCACGTAGAAGTGCCGCAGCACGACGTGTCATGAACTCGAGTAATGTCTGAAATACTGCTCGAGGGAACTGACACCAAGAATCCTGCAGGGCTATCCACAAATCCGTAAGAGTACGAGGGGTGGAGATCTCTTCTGAACAGCACGATGCAAGGAATCCCATATATGCTCAATAAAGTTCATGTTTGGCTGGGTTTGGATGTCAGTGGAAGTTTTAAAACTCATAAGAGTGTTTCTGGAGCCACTCTGTAGCAATTCTGGACGTGTGGGGTGTCGCATTGTCCTGATGGAGTTGCCCAAGTCAGTCGGAATGCACAATGGACATGAATGGATGCAGGTGATCAGACAGGGGGCTTACGTACGTATCACCTGTCAGAGTCGTATCTAGACGTATCACAGATCCCATATCACTCCAACTCAAAACGCCACACACCATTACAGAGCCTTCACCAGCTTGAACAGTTCACTGCTGACATGCAGAGCACATGGATTCATGAGGTTGTCTCCATACTCGTACACGTCCATCCGCTCGACACAATTTGAAACGAGATTCGTGCGACGAGGAAACTTAGTTCCAGTGTTCAACGTCCAATGTCGGCGTTGACTGGTCCAGGCGTAAAGTTTTGTGTCGTGCAGTCCTCAAGGGTACACGAGTGGGCCTTCAGCTCTGAAAGTCCATATCGATGATGTTTCGTTGAATAGTTCGTATGCTGACACTTGTTGATAGTCCAGCACTGAAATCTGTGGCAACCTGTATAGGAGTCAGTCTAACTAATACCCTTAAATGCGATCAATTACAGCCCACAATGGCATGAAGATGTCAAGCAAATTAAATCAAATAAAAAGATGACAATCTAAACTGCAAATGCAAATACGATATATATTGTCCAGCTTCTCTTATTGATTCCCTAATCCTATGTGTCTAGCCATACAATGATGAGAAATACAAGGCGTGCAGGTACAGAAAAAGGACAAAGTTCATATTTTAACCAATGACTACCCTTATTTATCACGCGATGTAGTCTTCAAATTAAAAAAGACTAAAGACAACGTTTTGCATGACTACATAAATTTATATCGTCATTATGAGATTCCTCTGTAGCTTGCCGCGATTTTTGGAACAAAAGTTACTGACTGTTCTCTGCGGTTGTCGCAGTTACAGTCTTCCAATATTATGGATATGGAAAGTGCTGTTGACGTGCGGTTTCCATAGATTGTATTGATCGTTCGTTAAACAGATTTAATAACACTTAGGAAGCGTATGCTTTGTGCAAACATACACTTTTTAAGTAGGACAATGCCTATTGAGATTAACAAGTTGAAAGTAGGGTAAATTAAAATGTCAGTGGTGTTTGTTGCACGAATCTAGTGCGAGTCGTTTACGAGATATCGTGTTTTGAGACGTTTTGTGTTTTTTAGTCTGTGCGTATTCATTTATGGACATAGTTCTCTTTATTTACTTTGTATTCAATGAGCTTTCAATTTCCGCAATATTTGCGGGGCACGTTTCAGGTGATTCAGGATGTGCTCCAGCGGAAGAAACGTGAGTTTGTGGTTGTAAATGTATGTAGGAGGGAAGGTTCAAATGGCTCTGAGCACTATGGGATTTTACTTCTGAGGTCATCAGTCCCCCAGAACCTAGAACTACTTAAACCTAACTAACCTAAGGACAGCGCACACATCCATGCCCGAGGCAGGATTCGAACCTGCGACCGTAGCCGTCGCTTGGTTCCAGACTGCAGCGCCTAGAACTGCTCGGCCTCTCCGGCCGCCAGAAGTGAAGGGATTTAATATGTAGGTGATCATATTTACTAATGAGAATATTTCAGACAGACTTGTAGATAATGTGTACGTTTCAGTTATAGATGATAGTGCAAAAGAAGACAGACCGCTTCGTAAAGTAGAAAGCTTTCTGGAAACGGCCCGTTAGCTGTTTGGCGGTGGATATCTTGATATTCTCCTCTGAACCCTGGAAGTTCTACCTGGACACCGGAAACGACATTGTTAGAAGTGCGAGGGCGGCGGGGCAGAATAATGCACCATAGGCGCCACTAGAAAATAGGCAGTCTAGAGGGAATGTCCCCAAGGCCGGAAGCACGTGTAAGCTTTACATTTTCTTATGAAAACGTATTTCTGGAGTAATAGAGTTTGACGTAGGTTGCCACACGGGTGAATCGGGCACATCTTTGTCAGTCCTTCGTCATTCCTAGCGGTGTAAATTCACATTATCTCTCTCAGTAGGGTGGACGCAGTATACAGCTCCTGGCAACATTTTTCAGTATTTTTAATGTGTGCGTATTGATTTATTGATGTAATTCTCAATATTTACGCTGCATTCAATGAAGTGTACGTCCCCAATAGTTTTTTCATTTTATAACACCTGCACAGTCTTGTTCTGTATCAGTATTGTGTTTAGGTTAAAGGTTAATCTTTACAGCCCCAATTTTGTCTCGAATGTTACTTTGGAATTGATTGCACAAAAATTCTGTGAAATGTTGCTTCATTTTCGAGCGTTTTAATGTTCTTTTACTTTCTTTGACCTACAAATGGTGAGGAAATGAAAATACAAGGAAAGGTGAAGTTTCTCCAGACTTCACACAGCAGTGAGGCCAGTAAAAAAGAAGAGATTGTCAGTATGTAAAGCTGCAGTTCATTGTCAAATCTGTTATAGAACTGCAGAGACAATCGTGGTTTGCATCTTAGCATAGAAGAACTCACTTTCGCTAATTCAGTGGAATTGTCATGTTATCATTTCTCTCACGCCGTCTGTCTATGTGTGTTCCAAGAAATACTTCAACTATGCCTGCGAGCGCCGGATGAAAACTGAATTTCTGACGGCTGGATGACTGAATGCTAACAAACCAGCCGCTACATGTCGCTTTTGAACAACGTCACAGCTGTGAGGCTTCGGTCCAGGGCAGGGCGCACTCTCTGGCACTCTCTATCTCTTCTCTCCCCTTAGTGTTCACACACTGTTCCGGAATCAAAACTATATATTTTCATAGCCGCCTCGACTGGTTAATGGTCAGGCATTCCGACTCGTGTGCGTCCGGTTGTATTCCGTATTCCTGGGCCGGCCGCGGTGGTCTTGCGGTTCTAGGCGCTGCAGTCCGGAACCGCGGAACTGCTACGGTCGCAGGTTCGAATCCTGCCTCGGGCATGGATGTGTGTGATGTCCTTAGGTTAGTTAGGTTTAAGTAGTTCTAAGTTCTAGGGGACTAATGACCTAAGATGTTAAGTCGCATAGTGCTCAGAGCCATTTGAACCATTTTCGTATTCCTGAATATAAGACAACATATTTTAATAACCATTTTATGTAAACAAAACTACCTTCAGATATTCACGTCTTCGTCTGTCCTGGCCAGGACCCATTCAGTCTGGCACTCCGTAGGCTTCAGCCCATGAAAACCCGAACTCCCTCTGTACCTGCAGACGCCATTCAAGTTCACTCAGTTCTACGTTCAGTATGAGAAACTGGACTCAGTACCTGACAGCAGATTCCTTCTGTTAGGCGGTACAGGTTCCTTGCGGCGCGTGGTCACTCCTGTATTTCACTTTAAAAGAACTTTGTTGAAGGTCATTTGTAAAAGCCGTTTTATTAAATCTTTAACGGCGTACTGAGGTACTTTTATAGTATATTTTATAAAAGGTGTAGCGTTTGTAGAACATCTGCCAATGATCTTCGCTACTGCAGTATGACCCTGTCTTTGCAGCCATCAGAATATTGATGGTATCTGCTGCATGCTAAGTCTTGATACTCGGAAGGTTAGTGCCCCCCCCCCCCTCCTACCTGTCGCACACCACCCTGACTCATCCCTTCTCACCCAAGCTCCTGGTGAGCTATACGGCAGATCACTGACAACACACAATTACAGCGATTTACAATCGTCGTTTATCCGTAGGTGGCGTGTCTCTTGGTGCGATTTTACAACCCAGATTTGTATTTGAGAAAAAAATTATGGATCTTGATTGGTTGGCCTGAGGGAATCACTGTAACTAATCATTCATACCTATTTGCGAAGAATTTATTTTGAAATGTTCAGGCTTTAAACAAATAATAAATGATACTTTAAAAGAAATGTGTGGAAAGAACTTTGGTCTTTTTATATTCTTATTTAATTTGGTTCTTTAATTTTGTCTGTACAGCATTCTCTACTTTATTATCATCCTTAGTTCGAATGTTTACAGAAATTATCTTACAAATCTGCAGCGTTAAATTTCATTTTTCAAAAATGGCACTTCACATTTTTACGTGACTTTTTACGTCAGTTTTGAAGCACAATTTTGTCTCGTATGTCTTGGATGTTCTACTTTAGTTTCAGTTTGCACTATGACGTCAATACGTACATACGTAACTACTTGCTTTTTGGCGAGAAGGTCTGATGTTCACAGAGTGTTACGTTACAGCAGATAAATTAAGTGGCTGTTCAGAAGTTCACAGTAAGTTTCCAGTTAATGATACAAAACAGTTTTGTTTTTGTATTTAACATTTTCCTCCATTTTCCGTAGGACTTTATGAGGTAGAGTTAAGATTTTATGGATCGAGTACCTACATAATTCAAAGAAAGACAATGAAAAACTTAAAAATTTTTAAACATCTGCAGTAATTAAAAAACACGTAGATTGTGCGATGGTATTCATAAACAGGTATCATATTACAGGGAAAGGCTTCACTTTACGGCGAGAAAATGTAAATCACGACTCCTAAATGCAGGAATGGAATATTAGCTGCGATTTGGCATCGAATTCGGCGGTGCTTTGTTTTGAGGAACACGCAGCATTTGGAAAAATACAAATCGGTATACCTTAATCAAGAATGAATTTAGCTCTGCCAAATACTATACGACCTGACGAGCACCGATCCATTCTGATTTCGAGAGGATTATGGTGACATTAACAGCCATATTGTGCGCTATAGAGGGGATAGGAACGAGTGTGAGGCTTAATGCTTTGTTGGAGCTTTCACCACGAAGAGCTCGGGGAATTTGCAGCGACGGAATTAAATCAGAACAGCAGCCAGGCCATTATCCGCTCCTGCTAGCACAGTATTTGGTTTTCACAACGCCAGATCACACGATCAGTTCGTTTTAAAGAGGGGCACTTGTAGGATTTTATTCCGGTGAGCCTATACGCTCTACGTCAAACTTCTGTGCATTAATGATGGAACGGTTTGTTTATGTGAATTTGATTCTCTTACCTGTATACTTATGATTGTGAAATACATTGAAACAAAAAATCGTCATATAATTTATGTCGCACTGTTTCTTAAGGTAACCAGAAAATATTTTGACCCAATCAGATGTGTAATTCCCCACGTCTCAACCGCACCGAGAGTATACGGAGTGCGAAAGATACAAAACGAATCGTATCTGCTAAACTGGATAGAAATTAAGATTCTTTTACCAATGTACAACCTGAAAAGCTGAGAGACCTGCCGGACGTACGTAAAGTATTAAGCCCACTCCATGATTTTTAAACAATAGTCCGCCTCGCCTTTATAGATAGACGTAATTTTCAAAGTGACGTCGCTCATCTAAAATGTGCCACTGAAGGCGGTTAGCTCTACATATATGTGACCCTGTGCCACAACGTGGACTTTTTCTTCAAATGTATAAAGAAATTTTATTTGGAGGAGAGCGTCATAGTAATTGGATCCTCCAGTTTTATCATTAACAGGGGCCATGTGGAAAACATTTCAGAAATCAGCACTTTATTCCGCAACATTGCAAGCGAAATACTAACTTCGCTATGTTAATGAGACTTCCGTGATCTGGCCACGTGGAGAAACAGAACTCCTCAAATTCTACCAGCATCTCAACGAACAGCACAGTCGTTTTCAATATCGATAGAAATTTAAAGAATTCGTCATTATGTACATCGGCCAAGACGGCTAGCCAATTCTGTGTTGCTGACAGCATAAAAACGGATTGCAGAAGGCGCAAACAGTTCTGTCAGCCGATGCAAACATCATGAAAAACATGTCAAAATAGAAAAAGACCGATAGTGATGAGGAGGTAGAAAAATCATCCATTGTTCGTCTTCGATACGCGTAGAAATTTCTGGGCCGACTATGTAATCTTGCTCCTTGACAGAAGAACCCTTTTATTTCTATTGCTCTGTCTTTCCCACTCTTGATGTTAAGGAAGTCGTCATTCTCATTTCTAGGCCTCTTCAACACATTCGTCGTTGCTATGTTTAGCATTAAGCCATATTCTGAAATATGTGCAGTATATTGTTCATTCCTCTTCCCGGTGCTTCTCGACAGAATTATATTACTACGGTTTGTCGTATAGGTTACAAAGGATGATTGATTGATTCAGACGAACCTGCAAACCTCTACAGAATTAACGATATATTGTCTGAAATAATTAAATATCAAGAGAAGTTGTAGTGTTGACGGGGTAGCGCTCGGTCAATTCTTTACAAGATAGGAAATCACAGAGGGAACCCTTCTCACGTGACGTTGCAGTTAGATTAGGCTAGTGGCCATGTCGTCTGCAAGCTTTTGCATTTATAACAGCTTTCCTTAAACTATCGTTTCTCTTCTAGAATTTTCTTTGCTTCTTCAAAATACAAACTAAGCAACGGTGATAATAAGCTGCGCTGCCTTATACCTTTAAGCTGCGTTGACTTATACCTTAACAAGAACTTGTATTACTTGATGTTTCACTTTTATTTCTTAAAGGAAATCATGATTTACTCTGACTGTACAATTACTTATTTAGAAAACCCATTTTGTCAAGCGGAGTACTTCTAAACTTCAAACAGAATTGAACTTACGTCATTCCATGCGTAATATTCACAGTGCACTTCAGCCCAAGTCAAAACTAAAGGCAAGAATGGTTATACATCTCAGATGTTTTTAAAAGTTTCGACACGTACTTAAGCACATTGTGAGTTATATGTTATTCTATTATAAAACTGCCGTATGCATGGAATGATTCAAGCGTGATGCTGTAAACACGCTCTGTGTTAGCAGTTTCGCACTGCTCCGCTTAATAATGATCAAGTAGGTGAAATTTAAATAGCGGTTGTTAAAAATAGTTTTACAGCCAAAGGCAACACGGCTGTCCTTCAAAAAATTTTAGATGGCTGTGAAGCCAAAGATACTAAATTTTTACTCACACTTTTTTGTTTTTTGATGTTGCAGGTCTTTCGTCTGTCTCTGTTGTACTTGAGCCCCAATCTTCTAAAGATTATGAACATCTCGTTCCACATTAGATTGCTGAAGTAGCTCAATAGGTCAAAAAACGCTAGGATTTGTCTAAATCTGCTTACCGTTGCCATGCTAAATGTCAGAATTTTTTAACTATATTCTTTTTACTTTCTGAAACCAAACCGATCTTCGTTCAGTACGTCTTCAATTTTTCTTTCTGTTCTATGTATTATTCTGATCAACAGTTTGCAAATGTTTTTCATCTTACTAATTGTCCAACAGTTTTCACATTTATTCGGATGTAGTTTCTTCGTTAATGTGGAGACAATTTTTTTCTGGATATTGGAAGCTAAGACACCTGTTTAATGTAGTTTTAACACGAATTCCAATAACCTAGTTCCAGCTCCTCCCACAGACTCCAGTAACTCCAAGTTATCATCGGCTCCTGCTGGCGTATAACGAAGTATCAGTAATACACTGACCACGCTCAGATTTCGTAAGGTTAGCTGTGAATGCAGATTAGGTTACGTCAGAGACGGAGAACGACCTATCAGAACCTGGCTAAGAGAGCAGAATACGAAGTGGTACGCATGTACAGTTCGAGGAGGCTCGTTTGGCAGAAATCGCTCTCCAAAAGTAAGTTACGAGAGGCGGTGGAGATATTTAACTAGGTCGCTTACGAGGGATACAAGATTACTTCGTGTTGGTTGCCAGTAGTGAGAGTCCAACGGAAATTGTATTCTGGAGGGCCCAGGGCAGTGTTACGTGGCCTTTAGTGAGCACGATTTATGTAATTTGTACCCTGTGAGACTTGTATAGGCCTACGTGGAAGTTGGAACATCAGAAAACTGGGGTAGTGAAGCAATACTTGTAGGGGTGGTGGTGGTGGTAAGTTCCTATGGGACCAAACTGCTGAGGTCATCGGTCCCTAGGCTTACACACTACCTAACCTAACTTAAACAATCTTAGGCTAAGGACAACACACACACACACACACACACACACACACCCATGCCCGAGGGAGGATTCGAACCTCCAAGGGGGGCAGTCGCGCGAATCGTGACAAGGACTTGTAGAACACTTTACGTATTGCGTATAAGTAGGCGAAATGACCCATTTCTCTTGTATTTCTGAATTGGAGGTAATCATCGAAAGTAGTAACAACTGCGTAGTCTCTGGGAATAACTACAGCAGCAACGGGACTATGTAGAAATGACCATGAATAACCAGTTGTGGGGAAAACTATTTGAACGCTGAGACTCTGTGAGAGAACCCTCAGGAAATGTAGTTCATTCGCAAAAGAAGTGACTAACAAAACAAATCGTTGTTCTATTTTCGAATAGTACTCGTCAGTCTGGGATCCTTATTAAGATCAGAAACGGAGCGAGTCTAATGTTCGGGTTGCGTACGTCACAAATCAAGGCGCCGCTGTTATATCGGTGCTAACGGGCTTCCTTCGTGTCCGCTGTGGGCTGTCGCTTCATACTCGTCGACTCGTTCTCCCTTACAGAAGAGTATAGGGGTGTAAAGCTAGTCGTGACTTATTATTAGTACGGAAAATGAGTACTAGAAGCCGGCCGTAGTGGCCGTGCGGTTCTAGGCGCTGCAGTCTCGAACCGCGAGACCGCTACGGTCGCAGGTTCGAATCCTGCCTCGGGCATGGATGTGTGTGATGTCCTTAGGTTAGTTAGGTTTAACTAGTTCTAAGTTCTAGGGGACTGATGACCTCAGAAGTTGAGTCCCATAGTGCTCAGAGCCATTTGAACCATTTTTTGAGTACTAGACTCTCCGTTGTAAAGTAGCACTGACAAAGCGCAATGACCGATTGTCGGGATCAGATGGCCTTTAATGAAGCTGTGTTTTGTGAGACTGTAGATATTGTAAGATGAAAATTAAATGATGCAAAGTACACAATTGCAAATGTGTGTACTCATAGGGGGAGTGATATCTGGAATAAGTTTGCTACTATAGTCCACGCAGGCCAGACATTCTGTGACATTTCAGCTTGCGCTTGAGAATGGCTATAAAGCCGAAACCATGACTGCGTTCAATAAATCAATAGTAATTTACAGTTTAATGTCGGAATTTTTTTAAAACGGTTGCGTATGTAGCGGGAACATCGGAGTCTGCGGTTACATTAGTGAATTCGCGCACTTGCCCTTCTTTGTGAACGATGCGTTTTCACTTATATCCAACAACAGACGCAGGTGACGGGTGGTCTGCGGCGGAGATTTACTAGCCGCTGGCGAGTATTAGGAGGTCATTTATGATCTCCAATCCGCAACAGGTAGGATTAACAGAAGCGAAGGTGCATGTCCAGAGAATAGCGGCACGTTTCATCAAGGTTCGTTTAGTAACTACGAAAGAGCTTTACACAGATCACTACTAAAAACTAAAAGAAATTAAAATTAGCGTAAGGAGGGCGCTGCGTGGAGTGATCATCGAAATCTAAACAAAAATTATGTCTACAGACTTGACATAAATCCCTCGAAATTTAGTTCTTAAGCCAAATCAGTGAACGAATCGAAGCCATCAGTCCAGTGGTACTGAAACGGAGGATGACGCAGGAAAGCCCAAAATACTAACCGACATTTTCTAAATTGTTTCATAGAGGAAGACCGCACTGAAGATCCTCCTTTAAATCGTTGCATGAACGTAAAATGACAGACATAAAAAATACGTGGCAAAGGGACAGAACTGAAATGGCTCAACTGAGGAAGAGTCACAGGAACTGACGGGATACTAATTCGATTCTACGTGGAGCATGCGAGAGAACTTGCCCCTCTTGTCGCAGGAGAAGTTTCTGGAAAAGCGAAGAGTTCCTAATGATTAGAAAAAAAAAAGCACAGGTCAAACTCCTTTTCATGAAGGGTCGTCGAACAGACGCACAAAATTATAGACCTATGTCTCTGACGTCAGTCTGTACTAAAATTTTGGAGCGTGTTTTATGGCCCCGTATTTCTGGAGACAGAAAATCTCTTCTGTAGGGATCAACATGAGTTCCTAAAGCAACGGTCGTGTGAAATCCAGCTCGTTCTGTTTGTCCACGAGACACGGAAAGCAGTAGATACAGGCGCCCAGGTAGATGCCGAGTTCACTGACTTGCAGAAACCGCTCGATACAGTTCCGCACTGTCGCCTAATGAACAAAATAGGAGCGTAAGGAATTTAAATCCATTTGTGTGACTGGACTGAAGAGTTTATAGCAAACAGAACACAGTATTTGAATCTCTGTGGAGAGGATTCTTCAGTCGTAAAATTAACTTCAGAGGTGCCGCAAAGTAGTTTTGTAGGACCGTTACGCCGGCCGAAGTGGCCGTGCGGTTAAAGGCGCTGCAGTCTGGAACCGCAAGACCGCTACGATCGCTGGTTCGAATCCTGCCTCGGGCATGGATGTTTGTGATGTCCTTAGGTTAGTTAGGTTTAACTAGTTCTAAGTTCTAGGGGACTAATGACCTCAGCAGTTGAGTCCCATAGTGCTCAGAGCCATTTGAACCATTTTTAGGACCGTTACTTTCCACAATATACATAAAGGACCTTGCAGATTATGTCGGAAGTTCCACGAGGCTTTTCGCGTATGATGCTGTTGAATACAGAGCAGTCGGAACGTTAGAAAATTGTAGCGAAATGCAGGATGAACTGTAGAGAATCGAAGTTTGATGCGGGGAATCGCAACTGACCATCAGTGTGAACAAATGTGACGTATTTCGAGTACATGGACAGAAAGACCCTTAACTGCATTATTACACCATTGGATAACAATCACTTTCACAAAATACCTAGACGGATGCATACGCAACGATGTCAACGACTACATACAATTAATCGCGGGTAAAACACATGCTACAGTAAGATTCACTGGAAGAATACTCAAGAAATGTAGTCCATCTGAAAAGGAAATAGTTTACAAAATCCTCGTTCGACATATTGCTGGGGTTCCTACCATACAAGATTGTTATAGGAAATGGAGAAAATCGAAAGAAGAGCAGCATGTTTCGTTTCTGGTTTATTTAGTAGCGCGGAAGCGTCAAGGAGATGCTCAACCAATTCCATTGACAGAGGCTGCAAGAGAGGGTTCTGCATCATGGTGTATTCTACTGTTAAAGTTCCGAGAGCATACGATCCTAGACGAGTCAACCAGTATATTGCTTCCTCTTACGCATACTTCGCAAAAAGACCATGAACATAAAACTAGAGAGATTAGAGCCCACGCAGAGGCTACCAGCAATCGTTCTTCATGAGAACCATTCACGACTGGAACAAGGAAAGGGGGAAGCAACACTGGTTCAAATGTCTCTGAGCACTATGGGACTCAACTGCTGAGGTCATCAGTCCCCTAGAACTTAGAACTACTTAAACCTAACTAACCTAAGGACTTCACACACACCCATGCCCGAGGCAGGATTCGAACCTGCGACCGTAGCGGTCTCGCGGTTCCAGACTGCAGCGCCAGAACCGCGCGGCCACTGCGGCCGGCCGAAGCAACACTGGTACACGAAGTACCCTTCGCCACTCACTGTAAGGTCGGTTGCAGAGTACAGACGTAGATACTCGTACATGTAGATGTAGTCGTCTTCTAACTCTAGTGGCAGGCGCTACGAGGGAGCATTTGTGCATCACGGATAAGTGTAATTTAGGGAGTCTGGTCCAACAAGATTCAGCATTATTGCCTTGCCCTTACATTTCATGAAATGGCCAAGACGGTAAAAGCAGGGAAATTAGAGCTGACGTGGAAATTACCGGCAGCCGTTTTTCTCTCGTAGCATTCGCTAATGGAAAGAGAAATGAGGAAAATGACAGCATTGGCAGAAAAATCTTCCCGCTCTTGTAGTAAGCTGGCTTGACGAATGTAGCTGTAGTTGTGAACGTGATTGCTCTCACTAGACTAGTCGTAAAAATTTCCGCAGACGGCACTCAGCACACCCACCGGACCCTGCCGAAGCAACATAAAGCCAGAAAAGCAGGCCTAGTGATTTGACAGTGTCAGCCATTGAAATACTCTCAAGAAAGAACCTGGATTCCACTCATCTCTCGGAGTGATGTTATTCTTTTTTTTTTTTTTTAATTCTTAAAAACAAGGGAGGGAGGAATACTGTGGCCCAAAGTCGTCACAGGGGTAGCAAACGCACAGATTAGAGGAAATATGAGTAAGGAATAACGACCATGTCCTTTTAACATGAACAACCTCGGCATTTACCTGAATGAACGCAGTAAATCATCGAAAGTCTAGATCTGGAGAACAATATGTTACGTATCCATCCGTAAATCATTTATAAATTACGTCAGATGTGTCATCTTAAATGAAACAAAGGAAATTAAATGATACGGAGCTATTAATAATGTTTGTGACAGGGACAAAATAAGTCAAAACAGGCGTTGTAACAGCTCCTGTAAAATCATTAATAGTTCCAAGAATTAAAATGACATTTACCAGAAACTTTAAAGATTGTCCATATGACTTTCAGATATGGTAAACAGTAAGAGAATAAGTGTTAATAAGTTTATACGTTTGAAAACAATAAATCACTAAAGTGCTGAATACAAACAAAGTAGATTACAAATAGTGTGTTAACGTAAGGTTAAGAGCTTGAGCTAGCTCGAACATCTCTCGGTCGTTTCAACTGTAGAAGAAACGCACACACACACACACACACACACACACACACACACACACACACACAAACGAAAGTACATAATAAAAAAATGTGATTTCTTGCAAATGACTAATTACAGAAATGAAGCGTCCACAAAATAATCAACATAAAATCATAGATTTCTTTTTGCCTGTAGCAGTTAGGCATAAAATCACTGGGGCTTGTGCTATTAACACGGAATACTGATCCAGATAGAAGCCAACTAGAACTATCACTGTCCAAAGATACTCAGCATTATACGAGAGAACCCCAGCTGAATTTCTCTCAACGAACAAGGAATTTCGCGAATGCTAACAGCCCTTTAAGGACCTCTTGTTAATCTGACAAAGGTGTTCACCATATTCTTGGCACGCCTGTGTTCAGCTATAACTCAATACTGGAAGCATTGCATCTACAACGAAGGCAGTCAAAATAAGAAACGTGCCGATTCTGAAGATACAAACCCACGGCCATGTTGGCAGGGCGAAATAATAATTCTTAAAATGTGGCATACACACCGTTTTCACAGCGACCGCCCGAATAGCGGACATACATTAATATCGGGGAACCAGGGAGGAGCACGGATACAGTTACGTTAACTTGGTGACCAAAACTGCGTCCTCTTGCGAGAAACGACCAACCAGTCGCTTGGAAGCGGGGAAGTTTCATGAGCGGCAGAAACCGATTCTGACACGCACACGGCTCAGAAACAATAAAAAATTATCTTATTAAGAACTACTTAAACACTATTCAATCGTATCAAATCACTAGTCACTGCCACACAAACCTGCAATGCAACTTCCACCCCCCTCCGCCCCCCCTCCACCCCCACACACACAAGCAAACAAATTCCGACAGCATCAAGAGCTTGACGATGCTTCCAACATTCTACGGAAAAAAACGCAATCAACAACTTATCATAATGAATGAGAAAATGCAAAAAGTTTATAATTCTCCATCACAGATTCTGGGCATGATTTACTGTGTAAGAATCCTTAAAACATGACAGTTTATTTCAGAATGACGATTGTTTGTTATTAAATAAAGTTACTTTCTTAATATTCCCTAGTCTGTGTTACCTAATATATTGACTTTGAAGTATGAGTTATTTAAGGGATTTATTTATCTGAATTTTTAAATATTTTGATGTTTGTTATTTCTTTAATCTTCTTGGACGGTTTTAGTACAGTTTTATTGCCTTGCAGAAAATTCTGTTTTATGTTTTTTTTTCTTTACTCTTGGTAAATGTAAGTTTCTTCTAGCTTTTGTCCCATGACCATGAAAGCTGCTGCATGTGAGATAACAGCTGCTGTTCTTGCTGTGAATAGCAGATCGGTAGACATACTTATATGGTGTAGTCAGAATTTCCAACTTTTCATACAGGTATTCACAGGGAGGTCGATTACTACTTTTAGTTATTATTCTAATGTCCATTTTCTATATTTTGAAGACAGCACCCATTCTTTCTGTGAGACTCACTAGAAATGGTTCCATAGGTACCGATGGAGTCCATGTACGAATATTATGTGGCTGAAACATCGGGGAATTTTACATGCTGGCAATGCAATCGCATACTCTGAAGAATTTTATTGACAGCACATCATGCTGATAACCTTTTCTTTGTTAGTTTACTTGTGTGTTCATTAAAGTTCAGTCAATGCTAATTCCTACCCAACATATGAAATTTTCATCCACATTTTTATTTTCCCTCTTAAAGCAGAAATTCACACACTTTTTTTTTATTGCGTGGTGACCAATTATAAATATTAATTGGGTTTCACCTGTTTTATCTGTAAACACCAGTAGCTGTCATTAGCAGAAAGAATTCGTTACCCACGTGAGCCATTGTGTGGAACGTCACTGATGTACACTGCCTGACAAAAAAGTGAACTGCCCAGAAGGAGAGGAGGAAACGAAATAAACATCACAGGTTTAGAGCGTATGTTATATTGTTTCAGTGGCTACAACCTCGAAACAAATTTACCGTCGGCCGTTGTGGCCGAGCGGCTCTAGGTGCTTCAGTCTGGAACCACGCTGCTGCTACGGTCGTAGGTTCGAATCCTGCCTAGGGCATGGTTGTGTGTGCTGTCCTTAGGTTAGTTAGGTTTGAGTAGTTCTAAGTTCTAGGGGACGGACGACCTCAGATGTTAAGTCCCAGCCGGCCGGAGTGGCCGTGCGGGTCTAGGCGCTGCAGTCTGGAACCGAGTGACCGCTCCGGTCGCAGGTTCGAATCGTGCCTCGGGCATGGATGTATGTGATGTCCTTAGGTTAGTTAGGTTT
The DNA here is from genome assembly GCF_023864345.2 of Schistocerca serialis cubense. Classification (NCBI taxonomy): domain Eukaryota; kingdom Metazoa; phylum Arthropoda; class Insecta; order Orthoptera; family Acrididae; genus Schistocerca; species Schistocerca serialis. The sequence goes on from NC_064639.1 coordinate 371,527,080, forward strand.
AATTAGTTCTAAGTTCTAGGCAACTGATGACCTCAGAAGTTAAGCCGCATAGTGCTCAGAGCCTTTTGAACCATTTGTTAAGTCCCATAGTGCTTAGAGCAATTTGAACCATTTTTGAACAAATTTACCAGGAACTTGGCAGTATGAGTCCACTTATCAGGATCATGTTGCACTACCTTTGGCTTGGATCCATCAACTGATTCGGTTGGGTATGGTGTCATAGAGCCATTGTACACTCTCCTGAGGCAAGCTGGCCCTACGCTGTTGTAACTGCTCCTTGATATCCTGGATAGTGGTGCTGGTATGGAGTTGAGTCTGTGTCGCGGATAGACCTGTGATCATTCTGGTTACGAGAGTACCTCAACAGCAGTTTGTACATACATGTGCCATGTTTGGACGAGCATTGTAATGTTGAAGTCCCTCTTTCGCATGAAGACACAGGATGTCCATAATGTACGGATGTGGTGTCAGAATTCCCTCAGTCTGTACCAATCGTGTGAAGTCATACGCGGCAGTTCCCTATACCGTGATGCGAGGAGTAACTGCACTGTGCCTTTCCAAAACATTGCAAGAATGGGACCTCTTCCTCGATCGACATCATAATCACCGACGATAGTCGTCGAGGTAGTGCAGAACCGCGTTTAATCGCTGAAAATAGTTTAACGCCATTCATCAGCAGTCTATGATTCTCGCTTATGGCAACACTCAAGGCAGACGTTTGTCTTGTAGTGTTAAAGGCGGCCTACAGAACGGACGGTAATTCGGTAGCCTGTTTGTTGATGGCCTCCAACCAGTGGTGTAGAATGACGCAAAATATTGCAGGGTGGTCCATTACTCGTTCTCGGAAGGCAGGATACGATGCTCTTGGTGCATGACACGGTGATCCTCCTATGTCGTGGTCAGATGTGCTCGACCGGATCTTTGATGACCAGTATGTCTTCCCTCACATTCCCATGCAGTCCACAAGCCGACCACTGTTACGTCTGAATGCCCCACAAATCTGGACCAGTCAGCCAGACAGACTCACAATGAGACCTGTTTTAATCTCTGTCAGATGATGATAACGCTGTCTCACACAAGTGTGAGCTATCTCCATGTCCTCCACAGTCATCACTCAACATCCGCCGCACTTCCCACCACCTATATATGTCCAATTAACAAACTAAACACGAACAACAATAATGCAGCAAAGTCGTCGTTTTACCTGCAGCTCTAATCTTTTACATACCGATCGTGTGTACATGTACGAAGTTACGTTGACAGCCGACCATGTCTTCTAGGCGTATCAAAACATAGGTCCCTGAGAGACTCTTATGTTAATATACTTGGAATCTGATAAGTGTTTGAGTAAACTTTTGCTTTCTTCGAAGCCCATGCTACCTCTACCCTTCTTCCCCTAAGTTGGAGATATGGTACGAGCCAGTAAGTCCTTTTATTCCCACTGATTCTGACTATTTTTGGTAGAATATGGACCACTTTGGCCGGTTAATCAAAGGTTTACACGACTAGAAGAATCCTTCCGGGGGGGGGGGGGGGGGGGATGCTTCTGGAAGGGCACCTGGCAATCAAATGTCACTACCGCTGCCGAAATCGGTATGTAACAATGCTGACCCATAAAAAAGACGGGAAAGGGCAAAAGGATTGGAGCTCAAATAGCATTTCAAACATTAGTACTACATAACATGAAGTAACCCAGTAGCAATATCAGTCGTACAATGGTGGTTTCTCAATGTTATGCAATCTAAAACCAGAGAGATTAATATGAAAAGTACAAAATTCTTTTTTGGTAATATTTTTTAACATTCGTACATGATAGTAGGAAATTATTAATAATCATTAATTTTTATTGTACCTAGAAATAAGGATTTTTGGCCTATTTCAGTTATGTAGACGCTGTGATAGTGAAGAGAAATGAATAAATATTATATAAACACGCATATTTTTGGAGGAGGATATATGAAGATCGAGTGCGTGAGGTAACAGCCGACGACTTCATTAATGGTTCAGTACGTTACACTAAGGATGCTGTTAGTAGAACACAGTAAACAACAATCATTTTAGATCCCGTTGAGCAGTCATACGTAAGGTCTAGGTTTAGGTGTGTTCTTAACTGTGAAATGGTAGGGAACACGGCACTTGGAGTGGTAAATTGCTGAACTGAAGAAAAGAAAGACTATTAACTACACTTATTCGCCTCCGCGGTGTTCTAACATTACCAAAATGAACCATCCAATATAGACGTTATAAGAGCCACCATAAAATTGTTGATCAATGCCAAAATAAGACTGATACAACATTTAAAGAATTTCAAAACTTATACATATGATTTTTGAATTTGATAAACAGCGAGAAAACCAATATTAACAAAAATGAAGCCGTGAGAGCAGTAGTAATATTACATCCCAATTCATTCTCCCCCCCCCCCCCCACACACACACACACACATACAGAGTCACAAGGTGCCAAGTACCAAAATTAATTACAACGAAAAATCTGGTAAGACCTTTCAGCTTTAACTGTGACACAGTAATCTTACAAGTAATTATGACTGTTTCACACGTGAGTATTTAGAAGAAATCAAACCCTTTGAAAGATAAACCTCTCATAACTGTCTTATCGCTTGGACCTTTCAAACAAAGCACACAAGTTAACAAAGATTAGTTTTCCGGTAGATACATCCAGATATTAACTCCACATTACAATCTAATACTGCATTAAAAACAGTATTGACCACAATAAAATATAATTGGCTGTGGTAACCGGCTACGGTCAAAGTGTGACCATCTTCACACCGTATACAACATGATGGCAGGCGGTGGAGATGAACGGATCAAGTATCGCGTATCCACAAATGTGCAGTTGACTTTCGTGGGTGTGCAGTACCGGCTCCGTTCACCTTCACGGCCTTCCATCATGGTGTATACGGTCTGAAGATGGTCACACTTTGACCGGATCTGGTTACCATTGCCAATAAATATTTTATTGCGTTCAAGACTGTTTTGCATTCAGCTTTAAAATAATTTATGGAGACTGTTGATATTCTCCACGATAAATGTTCTCAAATATTATTCAAATCTAAATTCTATTTGCTTTTTACAAAAAGGGGTAAATAACAAAGGCATGTTCCGGTCACTCGGAATGTTCATCAACGCTGGGGACTAAGACCAATATGACGTTAGTTATTCAAGGCTAGACAGTGCTAGGTGAGAGAAGGCAATAACTCGCTAATGAAAGAAGGTTTTTTGTGAATCACAACCAGGATCTTCATCACACACAGTCAAAACGTGCTGACTCTTTTTCTTTCCATTCCAGTCCTGAGCTGTGTGGTAAGTACTACAAGCTGAGCATCCACAAACCAAAGCAGCAGTCTAAAAATAAGAAGCGTACCGGCTCTGAAGACGCATATTCACGACTAGGAATTGAGAGGGAAGCAATAATTCTTCGGAAATGGTGGGCACTTCATTCACAGTTAGGAACTACGTCACCATCCGTAATAAGGCTAACTGGATCTCAGTCGTCGGTCAGCTACTCTCGTTACCGAATCGGAATTCGAAGCTGGGATCTCATGCTTCCTAGGCAGTTGCGTTAACAACTGCGACCTCTGGGACACAGCATTATTGCACCTGTGAGGACCATCTCGGTACGCCTCGCGTCCGATCCACATATAGATCGAGGGCCGCCTATCCGCAGTCCCTGTCAATTCCCTCCGTATTCGCTCTCTGAGATTCCCACAAGAGCTGGGACCTATCTGTGCATCTGCACTGAAGAATATTTTTCCAATACTCAGATAGGCCCATCAAATTATACGAATGCGTTATATGAATGCATTCATGTAATCAAACAGAGTGATAAAAGAGTGAAAAAATGAAAGAAGTATAAATGCTTTGTGACAGGATTCACAAAAGTAAAATAGACTACAATGGAAGGCACTACAGAACAACTATGAACTTATGTACAGTATAAAAGTAACGTACGAGGGGTGTCCAGAAAGTAAGTTCGTATCGGTTGCGAAATGGAAACGACTATGAAAATCCGATAAAGCTTTGCGTAGATGTGTTGGACAGTGTCTCTAGTATGATCCTAGATAGCAACACGCCACTCTTTTCATTTCTGAGCTCACAGTGAGGGCGAAGAGATGTCTTGAAAATATTGTCTCCTGCCAAGTACGAGGGCCTGGTGAGAAATTTCGCCTGAAGTTGTGCAGTCAACATTACATAATTGTCGTAAGGTTTCTTCTTCAAGACAATTCTCAGCCGCATTCTGCAGGGGCAATGAAGATGTTCCTGCATCGTTTTCACTTGAAAATGTTTGATTACCCACAATAGAGCCCGTAATTGTCTCCCTCTGAATTTCATCTCTGCTCACATGAACCGCTCGCTATGAAGATAACATTTTGGCACAGACAACAAGCTGTAGACCAGCGTAGAGAATTGGCGGGAAGCACTGGCGGCTGTCTTCTATGATGAGGGTATTGGAAAGCTGGTACAACGCTACGACAAATGTCTAACTCAGAACGGCGACTGCGTAGAGAAGTAGCTGGAAGGTGTAGCTAACTGTTACAAATAAAACATTCCTGATTTTCACTGTGGTTTCCATTTCGCGATCCATCGGAACTTACTTTCTGGGCAGCCCTCGTACTAAAAGAAACGCTTTCTGTTTGGCTTTTGTAGTGGTAAAGAATTTATACTACAGCACCATGACTTTTTCCGCTTACACGATGTATGCTATAGTACGACATACGGTACGTTCTACAATTACTTTTCAGCCCGGAACCGCGCGACCGCTACGGTCGCAGGTTCGAATCCTGCCTCGGGCATGGATATGTGTGATGTCCTTAGGCTAGTTAGGTTTAAGTAGTTCTAAGTTCTAGGGGACTGATGACCTCAGATGTTAAGTCCCATAGTGCTCAGAGCCATTTGAACCATTCTACAATTACTTAATGATTTTATCGTATTAATTGTCTTTAATCGAAAATTACAGAGTGTTTTTCCGTTGCATGTAAGCAACTCAAATTTGGCAAGCGGTGAAGGCTTATGACATCGCTATATTTAGCACTCATATGATTGACGGGCATTCGCTGCAATAAAAAGCCCGAAGCTATACATCATCTCCTGCGGTGACTATCATTATAAAACGAAAATAAACGAATTATAAGACACGTATGAAACGTTATTAGTCTCACATACAGTTTCTTTCTGGCCACAGTCGAGTTATATTTTATTGCGGGAATACGTTTTCTATTAAGTGACATTATATTGTAAATTCTTGTGGTCAATGAGCTCAGCTGAAGTCATTGTGAAGATAATTAATTGACGTTGAGTTATCCATACTGCTTCACATGTCTGTGAAAAGGCATAATGAGAAAGTATTGATCAAGAAGCATTTAAATAGTGAGTGGTAAAAGATGTGACAATCACTGATATTAAAATATTTCGCCAAGATGCCCTTACTAACATGCAATTGGTGTCTTTAAAGGCAGAGTGGGCTATCAACTGAATTTGCATGAAAGATGTTTCACTGCGGTTGCCTGGAAGTAACTATAACGAATGTTATCGCGGCAAACTTTTAATCTCATGTGTAACTGATAGCACAAAAACCGGTGATTCCCAGAACTTAGCTGGGCGCCCGTGAGCGCTAGATTGAATATTATTGTTGGTTGTATAAGCAAGGACCAGAATCGACAGCTATATTGGACTGCTTCTAAATGAAGATTATAAAGAAATAATTTTTCGGTTTTCAGCTTATTCCTCTTCGAATCAGATGAACTAGCAAACCTTTACGAAACTTCCGTTGTGCAATCAGAAAGAATTAAATATGATGGAGACGAGGTGACACGCGATCAGTTTATATTGCAGATACAAATACGCAGGGGGAACCCGTCGTACGTCAGATTACCTTTTGTACATCTGGATTATGCTCTCAAATGTTTCCTTTCCGCTTGTATGACGCAAAGGGAAACTGCAGAATGGTGCACACCTGCTACAATGATTAAGAAAGTGGTATCTAAGTGCAGTCTTTCGTGTAGCACATTCGGCTTAAGTAATTTACACGAGCGATGGAGATTCTGTTTGGGAACAGTTGAATTTGGACTGCAACCTGTCATGTTTGATACACATTTCCAACTTCTTGAAGAGCAATACGACTTTGTCACGAACCACTGCCCCCACATTGCTTTTGTAACAGGTTAGAGGCACAGTATTTTTCTCTCAGAGTACACTCAAGAACCAGGCTGCAATCTCATTCCATTTCTGCTGGTTCAAACTTCTAAGATATTTAATGTAGTCAGCCATTATAAATCTTTTGAACACTTCCTTGGTCACGCAGGTTATCGTATAATACTGAAAAAACCTCTGTTAAGAACACTGGTTAGCTAATTACGATGTAAGGCTCTTTGAGGCTTAAGTATTTTAGATCTACTAGAAGTATAGTTTAGAGCATCATCTGCAAGAATCTTATGCCTGTGAGAGGTGGCGTCCGTTTCGCCAGTTTAGTCATACAAGCACTAGGTGCTGCAATTGCATGCGAAACATGATGACGCAACTTAGTGAGATAACGATATGACTCCTGAAGGAAGTTCTTTTGGTACCGCTACCATCTCAGAACACAGAACACAGTAATCCGATTGGATGACGCGAGGATACAGGAAGCCTTTGCCTGCTGCCACTGAGCCATTATGGCGAGTGTAACACGGCTCAGTCAGCAAAGGGCGGCCTGCTGGCGGAAGAGCTGCGTGTTGTCACACCGCTGCCAGTTTTAGTCAACGTCTCTAAAAACTTGAGTGTGCGCACCGAATTCGTTTACTTCGAACGAGACAAACTGCTTCCTCCTGATCTTGTTTGTCGCAAATCTACGCAGCCAAGCAACCTCAGTAAACATATAAACATCTGAAATGCACCACGTGGACTTAGGCTAATACCGAGCTCCGTTTCCACAGATAAGCAAGCTTCCACCGACCTGACTGTTGCAGACACAAATCTTGCAGTCCCCATACTCAGTTTTGTCCGGTATTATTTATAAGTAGTTGTAGGGCACTAAGTGATGAAGATTCGTTGTGTAATGTATCAATCTTTCGCAACGATTCTACAATTTTCTTTCAAACTACTCCCGCCATTTAGGACTCCTTAACTTTGATTTGGGCACAAAATTAAAACTATTGCATTCTGATTCCACACACAGATACACTCTGTTCATTCTGGTTTACCTCCTGCTTAGCCGAATTATTGCCTGTTACGATCCTCATTGCCCATCGATATACCAAATTGTCTTTTCTTTGGTTTTAAGTTTTTTGTAGCTTTATGGGCAGTTTATTCTGGAGCTTTTCTCAGGACGTGTTTATTCCCTCTTCTTCCGCCTTCTTCGCGCGTGTACTTCCAACGGACGAGACGCTATTAATTCGTTCTGCAATAAAGCTAATTTATGAACTTGGTATCAACAGTACATCTACATAATAAACAAGTGTATTAGAAACGTCCTGGTAGATTAAAATTGGTTGCCTGACCGGGTGCGGACCTGGGACCTCACAGACTTCACAGACGTTCTCCTAAATACATTGTGTGCTTCAGCACTTCCTACGCAATAGGATAGTTTTCATTCGTTTTCAAATGGTGAAAACCGCAACAGCTACGTCAAAATGATTTTTTATTCACGACTAGTTTGATGACAATATAGTCACATCTTCAGGTAACAGACTGCTGACGTAAAGCAGATACAATAACCGTAATTAGAAATATCTTAAAACACAAAACAGAACTGATAAAGTGGAGACGGTGGCAGTCTTGCACTGATATTTTTTTAAATCCATATCTTTGCCATTTTTTGTCCAATCTCATTGAAATTTTGCACTCTTATGTATAGCGATATAATATGATTTTTTTAAAAATTCAGAATTTTTAATAACAGTCTAATGCAGTGAGATAACTTTGAATTTTTTATTGCATTATTATTTTAAGGTACACTTTTTCATAATTTCGAGGCAAATTTGGCAAATTTTTTTAATGGTAAAATAATCTACACTAATAGGTGTACAATTAAGTGCAGAAACATTTTGGTAAATTAATGCTAATATTTTCTGTGATAGTTTGAATCAGAACATTTTTTACAAGCAAACTTTTCAATATATTATCAACCACAAAACTGTGTCTAATATCTCGATTAAAATTTTGTTCCACTTAAATATTATTTCAAAGTAAAAGAATAGGCGTGCAAAATTTCATTGCAATCCTTCCAGTAGTTTCTGATATATGTGTTCCTGAAAGCAGAAAACCTTAATTTGCAGAAAAATCATTTTAAAGTTTGGAAGAAATGTAAAAAAAATAATCTATAATACTTAGCTAAAACTGCTCATATCCATATTCCATTTCTTCTTCATCATCCTCTACAGCCCTTTAACTTCTCTGCTCTTTTGCCTAGCAATTTTTTGGATGTTCTGGACTGAAGTCTCCGCTTTTGCAGTTCTTTGCTTATCGATGATCTGCAGTATCTGCTCAGTGAAGACTCCAGTTGTAAAGCCCAACTTGCTGAATATGTGAAGTCTTGCCACATTCCCATCATTGAACACTGCTGCAGCTTCCAAAGCAGAAATCTTCACCCCTAAACTGGAAACAAACACAGTCTTTGGACATCTTTTCCAAATAAGAGCTTTGAAACTTTCATTTGGGTTCTGTGTTTTCCCATGAAGACACTTTTCTAGCAGTTCTGGTGAAGCCAGTGACCTAAAATTTGTTTTAATGGCCATTCAAACCTCATAAGGAAGGTTATTTTTATGGGTATAAGCTTCCTCACTTTCCTTACATTTCAAAAATTTGCACTATTCATTAGAACAGAGGCCATGTTGAGGTGTAGTGTCTGTCGAAAAGTAATGAAACCAAATGGCCCATACTGCTTTCCTCATACTATCCAAGCTTGTGAGGTTACTTCTAATTGCAGCACCATAATAGACTTGTAGGCTGCCAATTCTCTTCTTTGTTAGTCTGTTCTTACCTCCCAGTGGCTTCCCATCCTCTAGTAGCTTGCGTTTATTGTCTGCAACAAGTGTTCGGAGTCATCCACCCATCCTCTTCTGAATATGGCCTAAGCACTCCAGTTTCTCAATAGTGCAATCTTTTCCATAGGGCTGACTTTCAACTACATTCTTGAAAGCACTAGAGTCTCCATCTCCTAAATACTGTACGTATCTTATTCCATACTTTTGCAAAGATCTATGGAAAATGAATTTCATACCTGCAGCTTCCATCCCACCACTGGAGCCTGCATAATTTCTACTACAAACAGATTTATGGGCTTCTTGCCATTCTGTTTCTTCACCTGCATCAATATATTTCTTGTGCAAGGAACGTGCAGAACAATATTTAGACATAATACTTTTCCAGTGTCGACACTAATGATTGTTGAAACTCCATGCAGTGAAGTATGCCTCCTCTTCATCTAGGAACTGTCACAGGAAACTGCTATAAGGTTGCTATTAGTTGCTTCACAAGTTTCTTGAATTGCCCCCAGGAGTGCTATTTTCATGCTCTCTTCACTTACTTCTGCAACTGCATTGAGGAGAGCAATATTCATTGCAGAAAATTTTAGGAGAGGACCAGGCATGTTCATAATACCACATAAAAGGTTTCCAACATCTCTTACAATCCCTATACACCTTAGTCCATAAGCAAATCTCATATTGGCTTCATAGATTCTACTACTGACCTTTGATGTCTTGAATGGTCTGCCAGCATCACAGTTTGACACAAATTGTACAACGTGCAAACCAAACCTTCTCTCTTACCAGCATCAACCAAATCCACATTTCCCCCACAAACAGAGCACTTGCAGGCTTTTCTAAGTGTTTCTGTCACCATTTCCAGATCCACAATTCTGAAACCTGTATTTCTGTCATGATTTGTTTCTTCTGACACAATCCCTGTCCCAAGTTTTATTTTATATGCACTTGGAAACAAGCTAATGTTTGCATCTGCAGGCCCGACCCTAACCTCAATGTCAGTTTTTCGCTTTATATTGGAAATATGGGACTTACTATATTTTTTAAATACTTTACCAGGCCTAGGCATTGTAAAAAGGGATCAACAGATCCAACCTTGCACAAAGAATGGCACAATAAATCAAGCGTCACTCGAATTCCACTGAACAGCACAAAATTTGTTTACAACACTCCACAGCCTTCAATACCACACTGATTGAACCAGAAAATGGCTCCACAGCCTTCTTTGCAACACTGCTGTTATGTATACAAAAAGTCACAGCCTTCTAAAGCAATATTTTCTAGGTTCAGGACAAAATTCTGCAATAAAATTTTTCCTCCATTTGGTACATTGAAAAGCGGGCTTGGCGCATTATACTGCTTAGGGTTTTAATTGTTTTATGCCATTTGTAGTTCGATTTTCAAGGAACAAAATTGGGATAATAATCTCAATTATATTTACTATCAAATAAGCAAATAAAAATAATTTGTAAATTTTTCATTATTTCTGCCACCATCTCCCCTTAATGAAAGGTCACCACCTCTCATATGTCAGACAAACTGCTGAAGGGAAAATAACCTTACTGCACGAAATTGGTGATAAATTGGTCCCAAATAGCTCTAAAAACAAAAAAAACTGAATAATAACTGGTCATATACGTGGTGACAACCCCCAACCCAAAACAATATGCTATTTTGATGCAGCAGTTTCGGTTCTCATCATTCAAATATATCATCACAGCTGTGGTTTCCCGCTAACCGCATGGTTGGTTTTTCATTCTATCTGACTAAAAGGATACATAGTCTCAGGTTAAGAATCCCGAGGGTATATACACAACATTCTCAGAATGAGGCATGTTCATTACTAATGTACCACAGGGGTTGACATTGGGTCTGATTTTACCTTGTCACATATTGAGTGTACCTTATAAAGGTCGCCAGGCTCGTTTTCTCTGGTATCTAGACAGATAACTACAATTTCGCTTTTGCATAGTTTGGCTGGAATCAGCTCGAAACGAAATACTGTTTTGTGTAACGACCACTGATGACTGAAAGCGTCGGTTTGTTCCCTGTAAAAACAAGTTGATTTTTAAAGCAGTATTTCACGTGCTAATTCGATAGAGCGGTCTCAAATTAGTCTGTTGCCGTATGTTTCATCGGCATTTTTTAACAGAGACAGTAAGACACGCAGAATGACAAGAACATCAGTAGCGACTGAGCAGCGCTGCAGCACGGTAGCAGTCAGTGAGGATTAGGATGGAGCAGTAGCTGCCGGATTAGTGGTTATACATTGTGTTTTACTGTCCTTGTTATGACATATAGATAAAACGAAAACTGCACTAATTTTGGAACCGCTGTATAGAGTGGGTTCGTAAACTTCTGCTTCAAACGTGATTTTGTTTGTAATGGGAAACAAACCGACGTCTCTGTCACGACTGGCAGTCGCATGAAAGACGTAACGAGCAGCGTTTGTCTCGGCTGATATTTTCTTTTTTGGGTCATCAATCTTCTGACTGATCTGATGCGGTTCGCCACGAATTCATTACCTGTGCCGACCTCTACATCTCAGAGTAGCACTTGCAACCTACGTCCTCAATTACTTTCTGGGTGTATTGCAATCTCTGTTTTCCTCTAAAGTTCTTGCCCTCGGCAGCTCCCTCTAGTACCGTGGAAGTTATTCCCTCGTGTCTTAACAGACGTCCTATCATCCTGTCCCTTCTTGTCAGTGTTATCCACACATTCCTTTCCTCTCCGATTCGGTGCATTTCTTACCTTACCAGTTCACCTAATTTTCTGTTCCGGTTTTCCCACAGTCCATGTTTCACTACCATACATTCTAAGAAATTTCTTCCTCAAATAAAGGCCTACGTTTGATACTAGTAGACGTCTCTTGGCCGGGATGTCCTTTTTGCAAGTGCCAGTCTACTTCTGAAGTCCTCCTTGCTGCGTCCTTCATTGGCTATTTTGCTGCCTAGGTAGCAGATTTCCTTACCTTCATCTACTTCGTGGCCGACAATACTGGTATTAAGTCTCTCGCTGTTCTCATTTTTACTACTTCTCATTACTTTCGTCTTCCTTCGATTTACTCTCAATCGATAATCTGTACTCATTAGTTTTTTCATTCCATTCAGAATAATATGTAATTATTCTTCACTTTCACTAGAATATCAATGACATCAGCGAATCATATCATTGATATTCTATCCCCTTGTATTTTAATTCCACTCCTGAACCTTTATTTCCACCACTGCTTCTTCGATGTACAGATAGATCAGTAGGAGCGAAAGACTACGCCCCTGTCTTACATCCTTTATAATCCAAGCGCTTTGTTCTTGGTCATGCACCCTTATTATTCCCTCTTGACTCTTGTAAATATTGTGTATTATACGCCTCTCCCTATAGATTACCCCTATTTTTCTCATTCGAATATCTTGCACCATTTTACATTGCTGAACGCTCTTTCCAGGTCGACAAATTCTATGAATGTGTCGTGGTTAACCTTTAGTCTTGCTTCCATTATACACAGCAACGTCAGAATTGCCTCTCTCGTGCCTTTACCTTTTCTAAAGCCAAACTGACCATCATCTGGCACATCCTCAATTTTGTTTTACATTCTTCTGTATATTATTCTTGTCAGCAACTTGGATGTACGAGTTGTTAAGCTGATTGTGCGATAATTCTCGCACTTGTCAGCTCTTGCAGCCTTCAAAATTGAGTCGATTACATTTTTCCGAGAGTCAGATGGTACGTCGCCGGACTCACATATTCTAAACACATGCGTGAATAGCCGTTTTGTTGCCAATCCCCCGAATGATTTTAGAAATTCTGATGGAATGTTACCTATCGCTTCTCTACTTTGATCTTAAGTCCTCCGGATCCCCTATCTCTTCTAAATCGACTCCTGTTTCTTCTTCTATCACATCAGGCAAATCTTCCCCCTCGTAGAGGCCTTCAATGTTATCTTTCCACCTGTCTGCTCTCTCCTCTGCGTTTAACAGCTGAATTCCCGTTGCACTCTTAATGTTATCACCCCTTGTTTTTAATGTCACCGAAAGCTATTTTGACTTTCCTATCTGCTGAATCAGTCCTTCTGACAATGATTTCTTTTTCAATTTGTTCACATTTTTCCTGCAGCCATTTCGAGTTAGCTTCCCAGCACTTCCTATTTATTTCATTCCTCATCTACTTGTATTTCTATATGCCTGAATTTCCCGGAACATTTTTGTACTTCCTTCTTCCATCGATTAACTGGAGTATTTCTTGTGTTACCCATGGTTTCTTCGCAGCTACCTTTTTTTACCTATGCTTTTCTTTCCAACTTTGTGTGAATGCCCTTTTTTGAGATGTCTATTCCTCTTCAACTTTACTACCTTCTGAACTATTCCTTATTGCCGTATCTACAGCCATCTTCCACCTCGTCTCGTTATCCCTTGGTATTCTGTATCCCACTTCTTTGCGTATTGATTCTTCCTGACATCTCTTGAAGTTCTGCCTACTCTTCATCACTACTTAATTGTGATCTGAATCTATATCTGTTCCTGGGTACATCTTACAATCTAGCATCTGATTTCTGATTCTGTGTTTGACCATGATGTAATCTAACTGAAATCTTCCCCTATCATCCGGCCTTTTCAAAGTATACCCCCTCCTTTTTGATTCTTGAACAGAGTATTCGCTATTACTAGCCAAAATTTATTACAGAACTCAATTAGTTTTTCTCCTCTCCCCATCTTTGTCCCAAACCCATATTCTCCTGTGACCTTTTCTTCTACTCCTTCCCCTACAACTACATTCCAGTCCATTATGACTATTAGATTTTCATCTCCCTTTATAAACTGTATTACACTTTCAATATCGTCATATACTTTCTCTGTCTCTTCATCTTCAGCTTGCGACGTCGGCATGTATACCTGAACTATTGTTGTCGATGTTGTTCTGCTGTATCGGCTGACACCAACTGCATATTGAAAAAGGAAATTGCAAATATCGGTTGAAACATCAGACAAATTGCGCCTGTCAGCTCTAAGAAAGAACACCCTGTATAAATGAACTGCAATTATATCTCCAAGGCTCCTTGTTCCTGCTCCATTGTGTAAAGCTGCATATCTGAGATTCGCCTGAATCCGCACAGTCAAACTCATGAAGCAACTTAATATCGACAGTTCTAAGGATAATGACTTCCTGCATCTGTATATCTCACTTTTCCTTCACACTTCGTTATAATAATAAGTAAGATACTGGGAATAATCTACATCTACATCTACATCCATAGTCCGCAAGCCACCTTACGGTGTGTGGCGGTGGGTACCTTGAGTACCTCTATCGGTTCTCCCTTCTATTCCAGCCTCGTATTGTTCGTGGAAAGAAGGATTGTCGGTATGCCTCTGTGTGGGCTCTAATCTCTCTGATTTTATCTTCATGGTCTCTTCGCGAGATATACGTAGGAAGGAGCAATATACTGCTTGACTCCTCGGTGAAGTTATGTTCTCGAAACCTCAACAAAAGCCCGTAACGAGCTACTGAGCCTCTCTCCTGCAGAGTCTTCCACTGGAGTTTATCTATCATCTCCGAAACGCTTTCGCGATTACTAAATGATCCTGAAACGAAACGCGCTGCTCTCCGTTGGATCTTCTCTATCTCTTCTATCAACCCTATCTGGCACGGATCCCACACTGGTGAGCAGTATGCAAGCAGTGGGTGAACAAGCGTACTGTAACCTACTTCCTTTCTTTTCGGATTGCATTTCCTTAGGATTCTTCCAATGAATCTCAGTCTGGCATCTGCTTTACCGACGATCAACTTTATATGATCTTTCCATTTTAAATCACTCCTAATGCATACTCCCTGATAATTTATGGAATTAACTGCTTCCAGTTGCTGACCTGCTATATTGTAGATAAATGGTAAGGGATCTTTCTTTCTATGTATTCGTAGCACATTACACTTGCCAACATTGAGATTCAATTGCCATTCCCTGCACCATGCGTCAATTCGCTGCAGGGCCTCCTGCATTTCAGCACAATTTTCCGTTGATACAACCTCTCGATATACCACAGCATCATCCGCAAAAAGCCTCAGTGAACTTTCGATGTTATCCACAAGGTCATTTATGTATATTATGAATAGCAAGGGTCCTGCGACAGTCCCCTGCGGCACACCTGAAATCACTCTTACTTCGGAAGACTTCTCTCCATTGAAGATGACATGCTGCGTTCTGTTATCTAGGAACTCTTCAATCCAATCACACAATTGGTCTGATAGTCCATATGCTCTTACTTTGATCATTAAACGACTGTGGGGAACTGTATCGAACGCCTTGCGGAAGTCAAGAAACACGGCATCTACCTGGGAACCCGTGTCTATGGCCCTCTCGGTCTCGTGGACGAATAGCGCGAGCTGGGTTTCACACGATCGTCTTTATCGAAACCCATACTGATTCCTACAGAGTAGATTTCTAGTCTCCAGAAAACTCATTATACTCGAACATAATACGTGTTCCAAAATTGTACAACTGATAGACGTTAGAGATATAGGTCTATAGTTCTGCACATGTGCTCGACGTCCCTTCTTGAAAACGGGGATGACCTGTGCCCTTTTCCCATCCTTTGGAACGCTACGCTCTTATAGAGACCTACGGTACACCACTGCAAGAAGGTGGGCAAGCTCCTTGGCGTACTCTGTGTAAAATCGAACTGGTATCCCATCAGGTCCAGCGGCCTTTCCTCTTTTGAGCGATTTTAATTGTTTCTCTATCCCTCTGTCGTCTATTTCGATATCTACCATTTTGTCATCTGTGCGACAGTCTAGAGAAGGAACTACAGTGCAGTCTTCCTCTGTGAAACAGCTTTGGAAAAAGACATTTAGTATTTCGGCCTTAGGCTGTCATCCTCTGTTTCAGTACCATTTTGGTCACAGAGTGTCTGGACATTTTGTTTTGATCCACGTACCGCTTTGACATAAGACCTAAATTTCTTAGGATTTTCTGCCATGTCAGTACATAAAGCTTTACTTTCGAATTCGTTGAACGCCTCTCGCATAGCCCTGCTCAAACTACATTTCGCTTCTTGTAATTTCTGTTTGTCTGCAATGTTTTGGCTACGTTTATGTTTGCTGTGAAGTTACCTTTGCTTCCGTAGCAGTTTTCTAACCCGGTTGTTATACCACGGTGGCTCTTTTCCATCTCTTACGATCTTTCTTGGCACATACTCATCTAATGCATATTGTGCGATGGTTTTGAACTTTGTCCACTGATCTTCAACACTATCTGTACTTGAGAGAAAATTTTGTGTTGAGCCATCAGGTACTCCGAAATCTGCTTTTTGTCACTTTCGCTAAACAGAAAAATCTTCCTACCATTTTTAATATTTTTATTTACGGCTGAAATCATCGATGCAGTAACCGCTTTATGATCGCTGATTCCCTGTTCTGCGTTAACTGTTTCACATAGTTCGGGTCTGTTTGTCACCAGAAGGTCTAATATGTTATCGCCACGAGTCGGTTCTCTGTTTAACTGCTCAAGGGACGGAGTAAAATTTAAGACATCAATTATATACAGTGATAATATGTAGTAAATATGTAACAAAAACAAACGGTACTAGGTGTGACATCAAAGTCAATTATAAACTAAGAAATAAAGCGAGAGAACAGTTGCAAACTGTATAAATATGTTGTTGTGGTCTTCAGTCCTGAGACTGGTTTGATGCAGCTCTCCATGCTATTCTATCCTGTGCAAGATTCTTCATCTCCCAGTACCTACTGCAACCTACATCCTTCTGAATCTGCTTAGTGTATTCATCTCTTGGTCTCCCCCTACGATTTTTACCCTCCACGCTGTGCTCCAATACTAAATTGGTGATCCCTTGATGCCTCAGAACATGTCCTACCATCCGATCCCTTCTTCTGGTCAAGTTGTACCACAAATTTCTCTTCTCCCCAATCCTATTCAATACTTCCTCATTAGTTATGTGGTCTACCCATCTAATCTTCAGCATTCTTCTGTAGCACCACATTTCGAAAGCTTCTATTCTCTTCTTGTCCAAACTATTTACCGTCCATGTTTCACTTCCATACATGGCTACACTCCATACAAATACTTTCAGAAACGACTTCCTGACACTTAAATCTATACTCGATGTTAGCAAATTTCTCTTCTTCAGAAATGCTTTCCTTGCCATTGCCAGTCTACATTTTATATCCTCTCTACTTCGGCCATCATCAGTTATTTTGCTCCCCAAATAGCAAAACTCCTTTACTACTTTAAGTGTCTCATTTCGTAATCTAATGCCCTCAACATCACCCGACTTCATTCGACTACATTCCATTATCCTCGTTTTGCTTTTGTTGATGTTCATCTTATATCCTCCCTTCAAGACACCATCCATTCCGTTCAACTACTCTTCCAAGTCCTTTGCTGTCTCTGATAGAATTACAATCATCGGCGAACCTCAAAGTTTTTATTTCTTCTCCATGGATTTTAATACCTACGAATTTTTCTTTTGTTTCCTTTACTGCTTGCTCAATATACAGATTGAATAACATCGGGGATAGGCTACAACCCTGTCTTACTCCCTTCCTAACCACTGATTCCCTTTCATGTCCTTCGACTCTTATAACTGCCATCTGGTTTCTGTACAAATTGTAAATAGCCTTTCGCTCCCTATATTTTACCCCTGCCACCTTTAGAATTTGAAAGAGAGTATTCCAGTCAACATTGTCAAAAGCTTTCTCTAAGTCTACAAATGCTAGAAACGTAGGTTTGCCTTTCCTTAATCTTTCTTCTAAGATAAGTCGTAAGGTCAGTATTGCCTCACGTGCTCCAACATTTCTACGGAATCCAAACTGATCATCCCCGAGGTCAGCTTCTACTAGTTTTTCCATTCGTCTGTAAAGAATTCGTGTTAGTATTTTGCAGCTGTGGCTTATTAAACTGATTGTTCGGTAATTTTCACATCTGTCATCACCTGCTTTCTTTGGGATTGGATTTATTATATTCTTCTTGAAGTCTGAGGGTATTTCGCCTGTTCCATACATCTTGCTCACCAGATGGTAGGGTTTTGTCAGGACTGGCTCTCCCAAGGCCGTCAGTAGTTCCAATGGAATGCTGTCTACTCCGGGGGCCTTGTTTCGTCTCAGGTCTTTCAGTGATCTGTCAAACTCTTCACGCAGTATCATATCTCCCATTTCATCTTCATCTACATCCTCTTCCATTTCCATAATATTGTTCTCAAGTACATCACCCTTGTATAGACCCTCTATATAAATATGAACTCTGGTAATAATGCAAGACAGTGTTGGATACATTTGCATTCTCTACAAAATGTAAATTAAAAAGACATTCAGCCGTATATTTTTTGAAAATAATTCATTTTTTGTGACCAGTTTCGGTGTTTCACTACGCTATCTTCAGGCCCCTGTGTAAACCCAACAAGGATGATGGTTGTGTAAACTACATAATAAAGGGGCGGAGTAAAATTTAGGACATCAATTATATACAGTGATAATATGTAGTAAACATGCAACAAAAACAAACGGTACCAGGTGTGACATCAAAGTCAATTATAAACTAAGAAATAAAACGAGAGAACAGTTGCACACTGTATAAATATGAACTCTGTATCAAAGTATACATACGCCATATACTAATATAGTGGACCTAATAATTTGAAGTCAAAACTACGTGTCATTCACGTATTGACAACAACTAGAATGTAATGCTATTGTCAACTGAAGCAAAACAAAAATATTTATATACTGAAGAATACAATCGGAATTTAAATTATCTAAATACCGTCATATACTAGCAAAATATAAAACCATTTACCGGATGTCAGCTTCACCATATCTACCGCTTTCACCACTTATCATACACTAATAAACTAATAAAACAGGAATTTAATGTTAAGCCAGAATAATATGTCAGTCACAGATTCGTAAGTTGCCACCTGTTTGGTAAAAACATTTTTAGTAAGACAAGTTGTAAAGTTACTGTAATACATCCTGACGACTTCCCACTACGTAAGAAGTACCAAAGAGTCGCAAAGAGTCGCAAGTAACATTGTCAAGAAGTGGGAGAACTGCCGGTAGACAGGCGTGTAACTAGGTGACATACCGAATTGTAAAATATGAAGTAAGTCTCAAGAAATTCAATGCACAAAAAAAAAAAAAAAAAAAAAAAAAAAAAAAAAAAAAAAAAAAAAAAAAAACTGAAACAGTCAGTTCCTAGGATTTTACTCTACTCTCAAAGAACCTGGTTATAAGACTCTGACAGCTGCTGCCTTCAGAATCTCTACGTACTATATAGCCTTAGACAAATAGTTTCCTATGCTACAATGGTACAACGGCCTTATAGATAAATTTTGTGTGAGATAACACGTATATAAAATCCTCCCAAAAGTGTATAATATCGTCACAACGTTTACTGGCGACAGAAAATCGTTTATTCTGATAGTACTTTCTTCTGGCCACTGGAGGCCGAATTGTGGCAGTCAGTTTCTGAGCTACTGTCGTCTATCAAAGCGGAAACGTGGCGATCGACTTCCAAGCCATCGGATAGCCGTCGAATCCTAGGCCTTACGTCCTCTGCCACGGTAGGCCTTGCAGGAGCGTAACCATCGATACTAGCAAGCCGTTGCTATGTAACCAATACAGACATCTCTTCTACGATTGCTTTCAACGTGTTGCTACAGATGCCCAAAGAGGGTAGTCTACTCACAAAACCGATCAAATAATGTTACTAAGTTTCTTAGTTTTAAATAGATTATAATAGGATATCTTGTGAACCATTATGTAGGTAATTTTTGTATATATTTTTTATGTATTTTTGTTTAAAATTCAAGCTATACCATTTACTGTATGTAGATGACTGGTTGTCAATGGGGTAATGCCGTATGCTATGGTCGGAGCTTACAGTAGTATATTCTTGAGTAATGCTGCCTTATTCAGCAGTTGTTGTCCCAGGTCAGTAAACTTAAAATCCAAATCCGAATATTGTTTTAATGGCTTCATCATTTGTGTTCCGAAAAGGCTATTTTAGGTCCCCCCCCCCTTCCCCCGCTGGAGTTGTGATTAAGTGGTGGTGGTGTAGAAGGGGGGGGTGGGGTAAAAAGGTACCACCAAAAGGGATAGTTTTGTAGTTTTATTCTTGTATCTCGTAAAGGACTCACAATATAAAAAACATGGTGCTACTAAAATTTGCAGAGCATTAAGTACAGCATTTAATGAGAGCAAACGCATATGTTTTTGGGCCATCCGTTCGCATACTAATGCCCATCGAAGTTCGACAAATTTTACGTACTTATGAAAATTTTTTGTTGTAACTTCTGTTTTTGTATTATCATCTAAACTAACCCATTTATCAATAAAGTGGTCAAGACCAAACTTGCAGAGTAACAAAAGTAAATTTTTTGGTCCACCTGTTTCTATACAGGTCCACATTAAAGTTGGACAATTTCTCATCTCAATGAAGATTGTGTGAACTGCAGTTCTTCAATAAGTTTTGTTTATACTACATTAAAAATATTACTATAGCACTCCATTGTACTAGTCTTGTAGTTAGTGAATATAGTGACACAATAAAATATTAAAATTGTAGAACATTGAAAAGATTTTAAAAAAACTGTTTTATGAAAAATGTAATGAGATCCGTTCAACTGATATGAAGATGGAGGCAGGATAAGAAACATAATTCTTGAAATCAATTAGTGATGATTATATTTCATAAACTGTAATACGTTTGGAGATGAAAAGGGGTGGTGCAAATTACTCTAAGCACTATGGGACTTAACATCTGAGGTTATCAGTCCCCTAGACTTAGAACTACTTAAACCTAACTAACCTAAGGACATCACACACATCCATGCCCAGGGCAGGATTCGAACTTGCGATTGTAGCAGCGGCCCGGTTCCGGACCGAAGCGCCTAGAACCGCACGGCCACATCGGCCGGCATGAAAAGGGGAAAAATAGGTAGGTACACAAATGTCACAGACATCTATGCTGGACTGTCTACATCTACATTTATAATCCGCAAGCCACCCAACGGTGTGTGGCGGAGGGGACTTTACGTGCCACTGTCATTACCTCCCTTTCCTGTTCCAGGAAAAACGACTGTCTGAAAGCCTTCGTGCGCGCTCTTATCTCTCTAATTTTACATTCGTGATCTCCTCGGGAGGTATAAGTGGGGGGAAGCAATATATTCGATACCTCATCCAGAAACGCACCCTCTCGAAACCTGGCGAGCAAGCTACACCGCGATGCAGAGCGCCTCTCTTGCAGAGTCTGCCACTTGAGTTTGTGAAACATCTCCGTAACGCTATCACGGTTACCAAATAACCCTGTGACGAAACGCGCCGCTCTTCCTTGGATCTTCTCTATCTCCTCTGTCAACCCGATCTGGTACGGATCCCACACTGATGAGCAATACTCAAGTATAGGTCGAACGAGTGTTTTGTAAGCCACCTCCTTTGTTGATGGACTACATTTTCTAAGGACTCTCCCAATGAATCTCAACCTGGTACCCGCCTTACCAACAATTAATTTTATATGATCATTCCACTTCAAATCGTTCCGCACGCGTACTCCCAGATATTTTACAGAAGTAACTGCTACCAGTGTTTGTTCCGCTATCATATAATCACACAATAAAGGATCCTTCTTTCTATGTATTCGCAATACATTACATTTGTCTATGTTAAGGGACAGTTGCCACTCCCCGCACCAAGTGCCTATCCGCTGCAGATCTTCCTGCATTTCGCTACAATTTTCTAATGCTGCAACTGCAAGTGTCGTTGGGTCACTCGACTCCACAATGTCTGTAATTACCGATTCGGAGTCCATCGCTCCACCACTCGGCTCCTCAAACCTTTCATCAACGTCTGATCCGTCGATTTCATCTGGAGTTCGTTCAGAAGTTCCCTTTGCATTTGGTACAATCAGTGAACACTTAATCCCAGCATTCCGACTCCCATAACCAACACCCATAACACACCCCTTGTTGCATTTGCAGAAAATTGTAATGAGTATACAAGAATTCAAATCTAATGTGACCACTGATGGGAAGGATGTACTAACGAACGCTGAAACAATATTCCAACGGATAGTACTCCTCACAAAGTCCGATGAACAGCTTAAAGAATTCTTCCAATATGTTCTGGGAACCTATCCTCTCTGCTTGTTGGTGCAGCTGAAGACTCCCATGACTTGCTCACACCACTGAGTGGGGTAAACTTTGAGCGAGCAGCTTTTTTAATCTTCTCCACTGGGTTGTGCGGAAGAATGGCGAAACATTCCAATTAATCCTAATCAAACACGATGACTACCTTAAAAAAATAAACACTACATGTGAAGTACGACAAGTGTGATGTATGATGGCCTCCCAGAAGACCTGCCCACCAAGAGCATCAAACAGGCTGAGCGCCTCCGCCGAAGCAAAAGACACACTACACCTGATGTCATCTTTACCGAGTTAGTGGTGGTGACCATGACTCAGGAACAGCTCCTTTCCATAGACAGAAATGAAGCACGTCTCATCTGCTTGCTTACTGAGAGCCCTGAAAGCTTCTCAGTAAAGTAAGCTAATGAACAGACAGTCCACCTGACTGTTGCTACTGCCGTTGAGGCATTACAGTAGCGTGAGAAGGCTGCGGCAGACGGTGAGGATACGGACCTTCTTACCACGCTCAATGTCTTAACTACACCATCAGCAAACATATACTTCTCAAAACCTGGAAGAGGGTCGACCACCTCAGAAGTATTTGGTCCCAACAGCTTCAAACTCCCAGACAACATCACAAGGCCACTCATATCTCTCCAAGCCATAAGTGGATGAGACACAACTTAAGCACTCTTCAAGCAGGGCAAGAAGACCGTGCTCAAACGGTTGGTCGAAAATAAATATCCTCGAGAAGAAATCAAAATTTCATCGAGCTTGAAGCTGTTGCCGATGCTGGCCTATGGTTTTTAACAACGCTCTACGGAGGTAGGTTCGGAGATAAACTAGATAAATTACTATTCGAACTATTTTCCAAAGCCCTAGTTAGATCCCAGTCAACCTGGCCTCGCAACCACCATCATCCGAACAGCCCACCAGAACTACTGGTAACTTATCTACGAATACAAATGGATGGCAGGCTTCAAAGTTTGGTACTGGTCCCGTTCCAACCTCCAAGGAACCAGCTTCACAGCCTCTTCTCTCCATAATTTTCTGCAAATCCAACGTCGATATGCACGTGGTTGTCGGTTTCGGAAGGCTAGGTTTAGGTGTTCATTTATTTATGCTAACTGCAAGGGGACTTTTTCACAAACTCCTTCCAATCAGTTGAAATTGACGAATCAGATGTTGACGAAGCCTTAGACAGTGTATATGGGGCGACGAAAATTACGGACTCTGTGGAGTGGCCCAACGGCAGTCAAATGACGTCTGTGAAGTTTGTGTATATACCTATCTTCCCCACTCTTCATCTTCTTACCTTTAAATACAATTTTTGGTCGTCAAATATAATTATCACTAATTAATTTCGAGAACTGAGTTTCTTGCCACCGGCCGCTGTGGCGGAGCGGTTCTAGGCGCTTCAGTCCGGAACCGCGCTGCTGCTACGCTCGCAGGTTCGAATCCTGCCTCGGACTTGGATGTGTATGATGTACTTAGGTTAGTTACGTTTAAGTAGTTCTAAGTCTAGGGGACTGATGACCTCAGATGTTAACTCCTATAGTGCTGAGAGCAATTTGAACCATTTGTTTCTTGCCCTGCCTCCATCTTCATATCAGCTGAATAGATATTATCATAAGCTATATGAAACCAACTTTTCATAACACATTTTTACGTACTGTACAATTTTAATATTTTGTTGTATTAATATTTACGAAGTACGGGACTCGTACAATGGTGTTCTATAGTACTTTTTTTAACAAAGTGTAAATAGCAATTACTGAGAAACTGCAGTTTAAACAGTTTTCACCGATAATGAGAAGTGGCCCAACTTCAAAATGGAGCTGTACAGAAACGCGTGGTCCAAAAAGTTCACTTTTCATGCCATCGAACGAAGAATTTATTCCTCAATAACTTTTGTCAGGATCATTTTGTTGATAAATAGGTTAGTTTAGGTGGTATTACCAAAAAGCAGAATTTAAAACAAAAATTTTTCATAAATATGTAAAATTTCTCCAACTTTGATGAGCGCTAGTATGGGAAGGGGTCGTCTGCAAATATGCGTCGTCTCATTCAATTCAGAACTTTTAATACGAGCATATTTTCGATGCTGTGAGTCCTTTATGAGATATAACAGTAAGAATGTAAATGTACCTAATTTGGGGGGGGGGGGTACATTTTTAATTCCCCCCCCCCCCGCACCAATTACGCATAACTCCGCTGGATGGGGGAGGGCGGAGGGGGGGGGGGGGGGACCTAGGATAGTCATACTGGACCACAAACGAAGACATTAAAACAATAAAACCTTTTGTGGGAATTACTTCCCATCGTCTACTTTTTTGGTTCTACACTACTGGCCTATCCGTGTTCTTACGTATACACCGTCACCGAACACTCTCTGAACGTGCATCACTATTGTATTGCAGTTCTTACAGCTTCAAGGTGGTCCAAATTATAGACGAAAATCGGTTGCCAATGAAAATATTTGTTGCGATCGAGACGGTTTTACTGAATTTTAATTTTTTACACCAATAGCTATTGAAAGAACGCTGCCAAAAATTCTAAATTCGGACTAATGGTTAGAGAGTTGAAGTATGAGTAGAAACGTACCGACCATATGTTTAAAAAATACATGCACAATGATACAGAAATTAGAAACATGTAGCAGCGTCACCTAGATACAATGGAATGATGATTTTTCAATGACTATCAGTGAGTTAAATGAGTGTTTCTGAAAGCTACAAACCATTACGGAGGCAGTATTCGAGCGTCATATTTGCCCATGAAATACGTGATTTCGAGTTCTGGTTTGACTCACGGTTTTATTTCTTCAGATATTCTAAGACGTTCATATCGTCGTAAGATTTAATTTTGAGTAGTTTGTGAACTACGGATTTGACGTATGACACAAAATTTTGACAAAATCAATGACACCGCAATGAGAACTGATAGGACTTGGCAGGCAAGTATTAAAACTTGAAGACAAAATAAAATGAGTTGATTTATTTTCCTTGCAAGAGAAGCAGACGAAGTTAAGTGGATATTAGTTTTTGAAGAGACATTTTGCTAGTGTCTCATTCCAGAATTGTCTCTCTCCAAAATCCTGAGAGCCTTTCATAAGTATATTTTACAGAACAAGGGTAGTAAAATACTGTTTTACTACTAGAGGTAAAAAATTCAATTTTTAAGCATATATGAATATTAAGGAAGCTACTCCTGTTCTCAAAGTGCTCTGGATGCTACCTAGAGACAATCGTAATAGGTCAGAAATTTACTGTTACACGTCATCGAAGAGGATTATCACGACAGGTATATTTTTGCGTTATCATTTAATGTCACTGACCCCGAAAATGAATTAGCGTTGAGTGCTTTCGTACACGGCCCGCAAATGTTTATCAAATAGTCCGAGGCCAGAACCGTCGAAAACCCCTAATGTTATTACGACGCTGTTTGCTCAACTTTAATAATGTAAACAGCAAGCACGACATCCAGTGACATTGTTTTGTCGTCTCATATGCCCGAATCGAACAATATCATGAGAGTACAAGCCAGTTTGCTTAACTATCATTACTGGGGATAGAAGTAAAATTACAACTGTAGAGCAGTGGAGGCTGTCGAAACTAATAACGTTACTGCCATTTACCACAGAAGCTTACTGTACTTACTGTACCTACAGGCTACGAGTACTTTGCTTCTTGCGGAGAGAATGAATTAAGTTACTGCCACTGCACACCAACAGGAATCAATAGCTAAAACCATGTTTGTGGCAAGACAGGACATACAGATATTTTTATATGTATCTTTCAGATTGTGATACATTAGCTTAGTGTAAGCCACAGCGAGTTTCGATATTACACAGACGGAAATGGAAACTGTTACACCACAAACACCTTCACCAAACTCTTCCATACTGAGACCCCAATAGCACCTTCTCTTTTCGAAAGGTAATTCCAAAAAACATTGCCGCACTGATAACACCAATTCACAGCAGATCATCGAAGTTCAGCGCTGTCGTACTTGGCTAGCGTCTTCATCTATATCTTCATGGCTACTCTGCAAATCACGCTGAAGTGCCTGCCGGAGGGTTCATCGAACCACCGTCACACTAACTCTCTATTACTCCACTCTCGAACTGCGCTCGGAAAAAAGGACACCTATATCTTTTCGTGCGAGCCTCTCTCGAACAGCGAGCGGAAAAAGAACACTTATATCTTTCCGTTCGAGCTCCGATATGCCCTATTTTATTATGATGATTCTTTCTCCCTATGTAGGTCGGCGTCAACAAAATGTTTTCACATTCGGAGGAGAAAGTTTGTGACTGATATTTTGTGAGAAGATTCTGAATTTGTTTTAATAATTTCCACGCCAAATCCTATTTCATTTCCTTGACACTGTTTCTAGGTGATACAAAACGTGCTGCTCTCCCTTGAACTTTCTCGATGTACTCCACTAGTCCTATCTGGTAAGGATCCCAGACTGCGCAGCAGCACTCCAAAAGAGACGAGAAGAGTAGTGCAGGCAGTCTCTTTAGTAGATATATTGCCTCCTCTAAGTGTTCTGCCAATAAAATACAGTATTTGGTTCGCCTTCCGCACAAAATTTCTTTCCAGTTTACGTTATTGATAATTGTCATTCCTATGTGTTTCGTTGAATTTACAGCCATTACATTTGATTGATTTTGTTGGACCTTCTGACGATTTTATTAGACGATAAACGACAGCTTTGTCTGCAAAGAACCTACGATGGCTGCTCATATTTTATTCTAAATCGTGGCCGAATGGTTCTAAGCGCTTCAGTCTGGAACCGCGCGACCGCTATGGTTACAGGTTCGAATCCTGCCTTGGGCATGGATGTGTGTGATGTCCTTAGGTTAGTTAGGTTTAAGTAGTTCTAAGTTATAGGGGACTGATCACCTGAGATGTTAAGTCCCATAGTGCTCAGAGTCTCCTAAATCGTTTATGAAGATAAGGAACAGCAGAGGGGCTATAACACTACCTTGTGGAACGCCATAAATCACTTATGTTTTATCCGATGACTTTCTGTCAGTTACTGAGAACTGTGACCCCTCTGACAGGAGATCACGAATCCAGTAGCATAACTTAGACGATATTCCTTATACACACTATTTCAAATCAAATGGCTCTATGCACTATGAGACTTAACTTCTGAGGTCATCAGTCCCCTAGAAGTTAGAACTAGTTAAACCTAACTAACCTAAGGACATCACACACATCCATGCCCGAGGCAGGATTCTAACCTGCGACCGCAGCAGCCTCGTGGTTGCGGACTGAAGCGCCTAGAACCGCTCGGCCACAGCGGCCGCCTACACACTATTTGATTAAAAGCCGCTTCTGAGGTACGTGTCCAAAGTCTTCTGGCTATGTAGAAATACTTAATCACTTTTAAATTCCTTGTCGATAGCACTCAAGAATTCTTGTGAGTAAAGAGCTAGTTGCGTTTCACAAGAACGATGTTTTCTAAATCCGTGGTAACTATGTGTCAATAGAGCGTTCACTTCTAGGTAATTCATAATGTTCGAACACAATGTATGTTCCAAAATCCGGCTGCTTAGTGACGTTAGGGATATGGGCCTGTAATTTAGTGGATTATTCCTGTTGCCTTTCTCGAATATTGGTGTGACCTGTGCAACTTTCCAGTACGGGTCTTTCGTCGAGCGAACGATAGTACGTGATTGTTAAGAACGGAGCT
This sequence comes from Schistocerca serialis cubense, assembly GCF_023864345.2. Taxonomy (NCBI): domain Eukaryota; kingdom Metazoa; phylum Arthropoda; class Insecta; order Orthoptera; family Acrididae; genus Schistocerca; species Schistocerca serialis. The sequence continues at coordinate 371,554,893 of NC_064639.1, forward strand.
ATTGTACCAGCATACTCTGAAAGGAACCTAACTGGTATACAGTTTGGACCGGAAGACTTGCTTTTATTGCTTTAAGTTGCTTCACTACTCCTACGGTATCTACTACTCACTTACTCATGCTGGCAAGTGTTGTTGATTCGAATTCTGAAATATTTTCTTTGATAGTATTTCCATTGCTGTCGCACTGAAAAGACATTGAGTGTGTCTTGCCATTAGCGTATTTTACATATGAGCAGAATCTCTTCGGATTTTCTGCCAGGATTCGAGACAATGTTTCGTTGTTGAAACTATTATAGCCGCGCTGGATTAGCCGAGCGGTATAAGGCGCTGCAGTCATGGACTGTGCGGCTGGTCCCGGTGGAGGTTCGAGTCCTCCCTCGGGCATGGGTGTGTGTGTTTGTCATTAGGATAATGTAGGTTAAGTAGTGTGTAAGCTTAGGGACTGATGACCTTAGCAGTTAAGTCCCACAATATTTCACACACATTTTTTTTAAAACTATTATAAGCATCTTGCATTGAAGTCCACGCTAAAATTCGTCTTCTGTAACGTTCATCAATCTTAGAAATTTTGTGTTCGTTTAAATTTGGCTTGCGTTTTTTGTTATATCTGCAACAGTGTCCTGACCTGTTTTGTGTACGACGGTGGATCAGCTACGTTGTTTGTCAATTTGTTTGGTATAAATTCCTCAGTTGCTGTCGATACCATTCCTACGAATTCAAGCCACGTCTGGTCTACACGGACATTATTAATTTGTAAGGAGTGGAGACTGTCCCTCAGCGTGGCATCAAGCGAATTTTTATCTGATTTTTGAATAGGAATATTTTTCGTTTATTTTTGCAGAATTTGGGAGTTACGATATACAGTCTCGCTACGACAAGCATGTGTTCACCAGTCACTGTATTCGTTTTGATGTTCGTTATTGGCGCAGGATTATTTGTTGCTAAGAGATCAAGTGTGTTTTCACAACCGTTTGCTATTAGAGTGGGATCATGAACTAATTGCTCTACATAATTTTCAGAGAAGCGTTTAGCACATTTACGGATGATGTTTTATGCGTACCTTCGAGTTTAGACATGTATTTGCGCTGACATATCGAACGTAAATTGAGGTCACCAACAGCTATAATTGTATGAATCGGGCAGGTGTTTGAAATTAGACTCAAGTTTTCTTTTAACCTTTCAGCAATTGTATCAACGGAGTTGTGAGGTCGGTAAAAGGATCGAATTATTATTTCGTTCCGGTTGCCAAGAAATGACTTCTACCTGTACTAATTCATGGGTGGTTCACCGTCCGGGTCTGCCGAAAGCTTTTCGCAAGCGACATGTCGCTTCGTCCACGAAAGCTGACAACGGCCATCTATGAGGTCTGTCAGGTCAAATGGGCGTAATGTCACATATATAAAAGTACTATCACTGATGGAACAATGTACATCTGACAAATGTTATTCCAGATACGCAAATGCATAGCTGAGACGGTTTTTGAACCCGATGGTGAGCTGATCGTAGACAGAAATCGTTGTTCTCGAATAAAGTAAACTGTTACACCTATGTATTGCATAATGCAGTTGTTAACATTCATTATGCCAAGGTTTCTCAAAAATGAAACCATCTATTAATTAAAACGATCCTGGCTCTAAATAGTGGTTTGATGTTAAATACAGATCGTTCTTTCCATGTTCTCAATATGAGAGACTTCAATCTACATGATTATTCTGCGGGGCACACTTAGATGTTCGGCAGAGAGTGTACAAAACCAGTTTCAGATGCTTTCTATACAGATTCACTCTCCAATAGCAAACGGGAGACATGAAGTCTAAATATCTGGACAAGAGCTCTGATTACGTGAAATCACGATGATAATTTCTGTCTTTCCAGTTGTAAGTAAGCAAAATAATCTGGCATTCGGAGGAGACAGCTGGCTGTTGAAATTTCGAGAAAAGATCTCGCAACAGATGAAAATGCGTGTTTTAATGATTTACACCACAACTCTTTTGTCGTATCCTTGACCATCTCTCCCCTATTTCCTGCAAATACGAAACAAGTGGCCTTGCTCTCAATTTCCTCGATGTCCTCCATTAGTGATATCTGTAAAGGATCTCATTCCGCGCTGCAATGCGGCGGAAAAGGACGGCGTTGTGTACGCAATCTTTTAGTAGGTATGTTGCACTTTCTAAGAGTTCTACCAAGCAACGACATATCTGGTTCGCGTTCTTTTTCAGTGCTATGTTTCCACTCTAAATAGTTCGTTCCTGTAGTTCCTAGGTTTCTGTGAGGGGCTTTCAACGGCCAATGTCGGCTGAAAAAATGCGGAATTTGTTGTGGGTAATAGTGGAATGGCTCAAATGGTTCAAATGGCTCTGAGTACTATGGGACTCAACTGCCGAGGTCATTAGTCCCCTAGAACTTAGAACTAGTTAAACCTAACTAACCTAAGGACATCACAAACGTCCATGCCCGAGGCAGGATTCGAACCTGCGACCGTAGCGGTCTTGCGGTTCCAGACTGCAGCGCCTTTAACCGCACGGCCACTTCGGCCGGCAATAGTGGAATGCAGACCATAAAGTTCCGATAGGCGTCGGCGCTATACGTGGCATTGAAAATGATGTCTGTATCGCAGGTGCCGTCCAAAGAAAGAGTTGTCTTTGTAAGTAGGCTGTTTAGGTTTTTTTATTGGTAACGCCACCTCTGTATGAAAATCACTGGCTGTGCTGTGTGCAGTCTGTCGCTGCTTTGCATTGTTGTAATACTCGCCATTGTAGTGTTAGGCAGCTGGCTGTGAACAGCGCGTAGCGTTGCGCAGTTGGAGGTGAGCCGCCAGCAGTGGTGGATGTGGAGAGAGAGATGGCGGAGTTTTGAAATTTGTCATGAACTGCTATATTTATATATGATGATGTCAAGGTAAATACATTGTTTGTTCTCTATTAATATCTTTCATTTGCTAACTATCCCTATCAGTAGTTAGTGCCTTCCATAGTTTGAATCTTTTATTTAGCTGGCAGTAGTGGCGCTCGCTTTATTGCAGTAGCTTGAGCAGCGAAGATTTTTGTGAGGTAAGTGATTTGTGAAAGGTATAGTTTAATGTTAGTCAGGGCCATTCTTTTGTAGGGATTTTTGAAAGTCAGATTGCGTTGCGCTAAAAATATTGTGTGTCAGTTTAAGCACAGTCATGTATAATTGTTAAAAAGGGGACGTTTCATATCTTTGACTTTCTCTTCGTGGACATCCGGAGCATCGCAGATATTGAGAGGCGGTTTTAGAGTTTCTGTGGAGATCTGGCAGTGAAAAAAAGCACAGTGAGTCGTTGGATGAGGCGTCTGTGGTCGTACCAGCCAGGTCGCGCAAACCTCTCAGACCTCCCGCGTGTTGCAACCAGCTGCGCCTCATGCAATGATGGGACGTGCGTGGACACTCTCATTCGAGGTGATCGATGGATGAAAGTAAAAAATCTTGTTGACCAACTAGACATCTCTGTTGGTAGTGCTGACACACGCGTCTACCAGCAGGGGTACTCAAAGGTGTGTGCCCACTGGGTTTACCGACACGTAACAGGAAACAGTAAAGAGCAGCGGAGGACCATTTGTGCGGAATTGCTTGCGCGTTACGTGGCAGATCGTGACAACTTTTTGTCGGGCACCGTCACAGACGATGAAACACGGGTTCGTCTCTTAGAACGGGAAACAAATCGGCAGTCCATGATGTGGCGCCAAACCACCTCGCCTCCGAAGAAAATGTTCAAACCTGCACCATCAGCCGGCAAAGCCATGGCGAAGGTCTTCTGGGACTCTGAAGGGATTATTCTGTTTGGAGTCCTCCTTCGTGGTGCAACGATCAACTCGGAATTGTATTGTGCTACCTTCGCAGCAAACTGAATAAACGATGTCAGAGCGTGTTCATCGCTACAAAAATGCAAATGAACTTCTCCTCCTCCACGACAACGCAAGGCCTCACACAACTCTGCGCACCCGAGAGGAGCTCACAAAACTTCCTTATACTCGTCTCCCTCATCCACCCTACAGCCTGGATCTCTCACCTTCTGACTTCCATCTATTTGACCCAATGTAGGATGCACTCTGCGGTAAGCACTACGTGGACGATGGGGAAGTTATTGATGCAGCAAGACTTTGGTTCCGACGTCGAACAGTAGAGTGCTACCATACGGGCATACAGGCCTTCCCAGTAAAGTGGCGTAAGTCTGCCGCGTAGAACGGAGGTTGTATTGAAAAATACGGTGTTGTGGCCAAAAGAATGAGGAATAATTTGATTTATGGGAATCCTGAAATAAACCATCCTGATTTCAGAAAAAAGTGTGTAACATTGAACGGCTCTCCTACATTAATGGAAAGTTCTTAAATGTATGTGATTAATCGTATAACTGAATTTTAATGGAACCTTATTTCGTACTCATGTGCAGAACCTCAGACTTTATTGTATCAGTTGCCACTTTTAGTAGCTTGCAGATCTATTGTCGTAAACATTCTGTTTGTCGTTTGATCTGTATGGTGACCCTGAATAAGGAAAAGTGTGAAGTTATTCACTTGAGTACTAAAAGAAATCAGCTAAATTTCGACTACGCAATGAGTCACACAAATTTGAAGGCTGTAAATTCAACTAAATACTTAGGGATTACAATTACAAATAACGTAAACTGGAACGATCACATAGATAATATTGTGGGTAGAGCAAATCAAAGACCGCTATTCATTGGCAGAACGCTTAGAAGGTGCAACAGGTCTACTGAAGAGACTGCTTACACCACGCTTGTCCGCCCTATTCTGGAGTATTGCTGTGCGGTGTGGGATCCGCATCAGGTGGGACTGACGGATGACATCGAAAAAGTACAAAGAAGGGCAGTTCGTTTTGTATTATCCCAAAATAGGGGAGATAGCGTCACGGGCATGATACGTGAATTGGAGTGGCAATCATTAAAACAAAGGTGTTTTTCGTTGCGACGGGATCTTCTCATGAAATTTCAATCACCAGTTTTCTCTTCCGATTGGGAAAACATTCTGTTGGCACCCACCTACATGGAGAGAAATGATCATCACGATAAAATAAGAGAAATCAGGGCTCGCACAGATAAATTTAAGAGCTCGTTTCTCCCGCGTGCCGTTCGAGAGTGGAACAGTAGAGAGACAGCTTGAAGGTGGCTCATTGAACCCTCTGCCAGGCATTTTGTTGTGAATAGCAGAGTAATCACGTAGATGTAGATGTAACAAGACGGTGAAGGACAGTATCGTCTGCAAAAAGTTTAAGATAACTGCTCAGATCGTCTTCTAAATCGTTTTGATATCCTGAGGACAACAAACGGCTCATAATGCTTTCTTGGGAAACTCCAGACACAGCTTCGTATTCCGCAGATGATTTCTCGCCAGTTATTACAAACTGTGGACCTTCTGACAGAAAATCATGAATGCAGCCGCACAGTGGAGACAATACTACACAGGCAGGCAATCTGATACAAGCCACTTGTGGGGAACGGTGCTTGCAACAAAATTACTGATACAACTAGTCTATATGTGTGTGGTAGTACACGTCTAGTTTTATCCAGGGTATAAGGCTTTTTAAATGACTTCATACCTGCAGGCACTGTTAGGAATTTTGTGTTTTGAGAACTGACCGCTATAGTACTCAGTAATATCTCATTTTGCTCTGAGACAATGTATGGAAGCAGACAGTAGAATGAACTTTTTTTCTTAAAATGATATGAAGGTATTCGGTGTGGTCTAGTCGGTATTGTGCTAATACTATCAAACTGTTGTTGTAAGAAACGTAGTTTTTCGTCGCAGTTATTACCACAAATTTGATGGCTTTCGTAGAACAAGGTGCTCGCTGTGTATGCCGTATATTGGAGCCGTACTTCCCACTTTGACAGGAAAATCGATGGACCGTAAAAGCAGGTAATAGAATTCCAGCCGTCAGTAGAATGACAAGCCAGGTTCCCAACATCAGTAGCGAGGCGTAGGTACCTGGGACCGCGAAGACTGACTTCTCACCAGGTGCTCGGCAGTAGTCAAACTCTAAAGAATCGTTATAATAACGTATGCTACGAACCTGTTAAAAAACGGCGTAATTGTGTACAGGAGGTTACGTCGTTAGAAAATCTTTACAAAGTTCTAGAAGTTTCCAGATGATGGGTGCCTGGAGCAATCACCCTCAACATATACAAATTTGGTGTAAAGTGAGTAAACAGACGAATATATTCTGTCTCATTTGACTACGCGATCGCCGAAATATCACGGGAACACATCCCATCAGTTAAGTATTCTGCAGTGCTTGTTAGGACAGATGTTTGACACTAGTAGACAGGTATGTTCTCTTTGATTGTACTTGTCTGTTTCTGATGTCCTTCTTGCTTCGTCCGTCACATGGTATTTTACTCCCAAGGTAATTATTTTACGTCGCCCACTTCGTGATCGTCAATTTTGTTGTTAATTTTTGTGGTGTGCGTACTGTAAGACCTCCGGTACACACACCATCAGACTATCTGACTTGTCGCTCTAGCGAAGTAGGCGAGTGTCAGCAAAATGTCTCGTGGTCTTATCGTGGCGTGTTTATCTTCTTCCGTTAGGTCAGAAGATAGAAATGCCACTTGCGCGCTTAGAGTAGCAGACTGACGGTGACCAACTTTAAACAGAACTTGATTAATTTTCACACACATTTATTTAAATAATAACCATCATAAACCTTACTTAACTTGATTCTGGATGCTATTTACATTTGACAATCTGAAGTTCCCTTGGTCTTGGTACGTGAATCTTATTCTCACATATCTCTGATACTTGACAAAGTGTCTATTCATTTATCTCCATGGCTATGTACAGGAATATGATAATCTTATTAGGCGCAGACTGAAACTTGACTACAGACTAATGCAGACTAATGCGGACAAATGCAGACTGACTAATTGGAGGTTTGTACACTCGTTATAATACCTCGCGTGTTCGGGTATCACTGCGCGAGTGTGATCCGCGAGAAGAAAAGGTTCTACATTAGAAGCAATCTCATTGGCTGCGTGACATATTAATACGCGGATCGGCGGAAGCAGAATTTGGTCCGTCTCTAAGACAGCGCCATCTCGTAGTGCGGAGATGGACGAGGGCTGCGCCTGCGCTGTTGTGCTTAGCGGGGCGCGCTCTAGTGGGAAAGTTGTGTACGCGCCCACTACGCGGAACTATGTACACAACAATTTTATTACTAATCTCACTTCCGCTACTGTTCGTTACTTTCTCTTAGTGCGATTTACTCTCAGTCTATAGTACTCTTCAGACTGTTCATTCCAGGGAACAGGTATTGTAATTCTTCCTCTCTTTTACTGGGGACAGTAATTTCATGAGTGAAACATATCTTTGTCACCGATTCACCTACATCTGCATCTATATCAGCACTCTGCAAGCCATCTGACGGCGTGTGGCGAAGGGTACTTGTGGTACCAGTAACTGATCCACACTTACCTGTTCCGTTCGGGAATGGCGCATGGGAGGAATGATTGTCGGTAAGGCAGTGCATTAGCTATAATTTCGCGAGACGAGAGAGGAAGTAACATGTTGTGGGATTCATTCAAATTAGAGGAATAAATGAGACTGTGACGTACGATGCCTCTCTTGTAGCGCCTGCCACTGGAGTTTATTCAACATCTCTGTAACGCTCTCCGGCCGACTTAACGATCGCGTGAAGAAATGTACCGCTCTTCGCTGATTTTTCTCTATCTCTTCTCCCAGACTGATGAACATTGCTTAAGAATCAGTCGGAAAAGCGCCTTGAAAGCCACTTCTTTAGTCGATGAATTAGATTTTCTTAAGATTATTCCTATGACTCTAAGTCTGACATCTGCTTTTCTTGCTGTTTGTACGGACTTAATAGAGATCACCTCTGTGTGCCGTCTGAGAGTGGCAATCATCGATTTCAGTCGCACCTTTGATAGAGTGCACCATAACTTCCTTCTACGAGTGATGGACTGCAGCCAACTCACACGTCCAGTTCAATGGAAGGACGGTAGGACCAGTACCCGTTAAGAGGTCCCTACGACAAGGCTGTCCCCTTTTTACCTACCTTTATGCAATCGCACCCGATCCACTCCTCGGGGGCCTTAACCACCGGCTATCAGTTATCATGCTGCGGGACGTCATTCGCTATAGGGCATACGCTGATGACCTGCTGCTGCTGGCTCCTTCCAATGACGAAGTTCAAAGCGCACTAACCTGGATCGAGCGATACGGACAGGCCGCAGGCAGTTTTCTGAACATTAACAAGTCGGCGGCTTTGGATATTGGGCGTGGTCTCGGACCGGAAGCCCTCGCTCCCCTCCCACCAGTTTCTGATCTGCGGTATTTGGGAATCACGTTCGCGAAGGATGTACACAAAACAGCTGCAGCAAACTGTCGAGGTTATTACAGATCATATCGGCAATGGTGGGCCAGAACCTGCTCCGGGACTTGAATCAGCTACAACGTGTTGAATACTTGAACGTCTACGTAGCATCAAAACTCAACAACGTGGCACAAGTCCTCCCACTACCGTTGCAGATAGGTCGCCGGCTTCAGGCGGCCTTCAGTTGCTACGTTTCCGCAGGTCATATATTTAATGTACGATACGACACTCTTACCCCCCCCCCCCCCCCCCCCCCCAGTGCACAAAGGCGGGCTGGGATTGGTCAACTTCAGGACGAGAGCAGCTGCCCTTTACATGAGCAACATGAGAAAACGATGGAAAAGTGAACATACCTCTCTCACGGGTCGTTTACTACGGGTTCTGATGCCAGTCTCTAACGTCCCGCCGGTGTCGGTTGCGCACGTCGCACCACAGCTCTCCCATGTGTTGGTCTTCATCCTTGATTACAGCTATGTCAGCTCGAACCTCCCCGCCACACGTCCACCTAAGGCGAAACATTTTTATTCCAACCTTCTGGGGGCTGTTCCCCATAACCTGGTGGAAAACAAATACCGTACGGTTCACTGGCCGAGAGTGTGGAAAACGATACACCACACCTTTCTGTCGTCCACGATGCGTTCGAAGTGGTATCAGATCGCCAACAAAAAATATGCTACACGACAGCGACTTCACGCTATTGGACCGGCAGACTCACCTTATTGCCCAGATTGTCATCTCTTGCATACCGATGAACATCGTTTTACATGCCTATCCTCGTGCGGAGGTTGGCGACTAACACAGAAGATTATGGCTTGTTACCTCTGGGTCACGCCTGATATGATTGACCCTCAGACCCTACTCTGTCCAGATGAATCTTACTTTCCCACCGCAAAATATCATGCCCTTACATGGTTCAAAGGAATCACAATCGCCTATATCTCTAGCGACGGAGAAAAAGAGCAGCTTGATTACTGGTGGTTCCTACAAAATGCTCACAGTGCTCTCGATAGCACACCAAAATACCGTAAGCTCTTCGCAAATTATTTACGCAGTGTTTTCGTTAACTCCCCACAGTTGAGGAGTGCCAAGCTGCGGTTAATGTTCTGTGCCGCATCACACTTACGGCTGAACGTCTTGCCTTGTCAGCGATGAGAGAAGGAAGAGACAGGCTACTTCAAGGATTGCTGTTTTCCTTGAGGCACGTCCGCAGCTCGTGGTCGTGCGGTAGCGTTCTCGTTTCACGCGCCCGGGTTCCCGGGTTCGAGTTCCGGCGGGGTCAGGGATTTTCTCTGCCTTGTGATGACTGGGTGTTGTGTGATGTCCTTAGGTTAGTTAGGTTTAAGTAGTCCTAAATTCTAGGGGACTGATGACCATAGATGTTAAGTCCCATAGTGCTCAGAGCCATTTGAACCATTTTTGAGCCTCGAGGCACTAGCGAAGCAGACAGCCTCCGTTGCAGATACCCTTCAAAGGCGCTGTTGGAGATATCAAATAACTATGGCGAAGTACCAAATGGAACCAGCTACGTTTATTGAAGAACTTTCTTAGCTGAGATTGAATTAGTGATTTATATATATATATATATATATATATATATTTTTTGTTTGCTCTCTGAATGTCACCCTTGTTGTTGTAACACTCAGTTACTAGATGTATCATTTGTACACGTTACCTAAATGTAATCACGTAAAATAAATAAATAAATAAAAACAATAAAAATAAAAAATGTGAGCGAATAGTCAGGGCCAACGCCTCAAAAGGGATAATTTATTATTTTTTTTATGGCCTAGTTAAAGCGGCGGTGCCAAGTAAGAGCTGATTTTATTTCGTTTCTTTTATTTTTGGAGCAGCGTCTTTGATTCATAATCAAAAGCGTCCTCGGTCCCGGGTTCGAATCCCGCCACTGCTGAAATTTTATTAATAATCAGCATTGGCGGTCGAAGACTTCCGGCATAAGAAGTCGCCCTCATTCTGCCAACGGCCTTTTCAGAGAGGGCGGAGGAGCGGACAGAGATTCAGGGCCTCTCTTGTCCTGGGGGTGGGAAAATGCCCCTAATGGCGGAAGAATCAGCAGTGCTCAACGGCATGAGGATGCGAAGGCAATGGAAACCACTGCATTAAAGACACGAACCGTGTATCCACAGTACATGTGGCCTGTAATTGAAGTGTCATGATGATCTCTCCATTGGCAAAAGATACTGGAATAGTCCTCCATTCGGATCTCCGGGAGGCGACTGCCAAGAGCGAGGTTACCATGGGAAAAAGAATGAATAATCAAGGATAACGTTCTACCAGTCAGGGCGTGGAATGTCAAACTTGAGCGTGGTAGGGAAGCTAGAAAATCTGAAAAGGGAAATGCAAAGGCTACATCTAGATGTAGTAGGGGTCAGCGAAGTGAATTGGAAAGAGGACAAGGATATCTGATCAGATGAGGATAGAGTAATATCAACTACAGCAGAAAATGGTATAACGGGAGTAGGAAGGTAGGCAGAGAGTGTGTTACTGTGAACAGTTCAGTGATAGGGTTATTCTTATCACAATCGACAGCAAACCAACACCGACAACGATAGTTCAGGTATACATGCCGACATCGCAAGCTGAAAATGAAGACATAGAGAAACTGTATGAGGATATTGAAAGGGTAATAAAGTATGTAAAGCGGGGTGAAAATCTAAGTCATGGGGGCCTGGAATACAGTTGTAGAGGAAGGAGTAGAAGAAATTGCACGGGAGAATATGGGCTTGGGGCAAGGGATGAGAGAGGAGAAAGACCAGTTGAGTTCTGTAACAAGTTTTTGGAGAACATGCTGGCCACTCTAGTCGAGCGAATACTCTGCTCAAGAATCACAAGAGGAGGAGGTATACTTGGAAAAGGCCGAGTGATACGGTAAGATTTCAGTTATATTACATCATGGTCAGACAGAGATTTCTAAATCAGATACTGCATTGTAAGGCGTACCCAGCAGCAGATACAGACTCAGATCATAATATAGTACTCATGAAGAGGTATAAGACATTAGTCAGGAAGAATCAATGCGCAAAGAAGTGGTTTACGGAAGTACCAAAGAATGATGAGATGCAAAAAAAATGGGATAAGCAAGTACTAAGGAATAACGAGAAACGCTTGAAATTCTCTAAGGCTATAGATACAGCAATAAGGAATAGCTCAGTAGGCAGTACAGTTGAAGAGGAATGGACATCTCCAAAAAGGGCCATCACAGAAGTTGAGAAGGAAAACATAGGTACAAAGAAGATAACTGCGAAGAAACCATGAGTAACAGAAGAAATACTTCATTTTATTGATGAAAGAGGGAAGTACAAAAACGTTCCGGGAAACTCAGGAACACAGAAATACACATCGCTGAGAAATGAAATAGATAGGAAGTGCAGGGAAGCTAAGACGAAATGGCTACAAGGAAAATGTGAATATACTGAAAAAGAAATGATTATCAGAAGGACGGACTCAGCATACAGGAAAGTCAAAACAACCTTCGGTGACATTGAGAGCAAAGGTGGTAACATTAATAGTGCAACAGGAATCCACTGTTAAATGCATAGAAGAGAGCGGCTAGATGGAAAGAATACATTGAAACCCTCTATGAGGGTGAAGATTTGTCTGATGTGACAGAAAAAGAAATAGGAGTCGATTTAGAAGTGATAGATGATCTTGTATTAGCATCAGAATTTAAAAAAGATTTCTAGGACTTAAGAACAAATAAGGCAGACGGGATTGATGACATTCCTCAGAAATCCTAAAATCATTGATCCAAGTGGCAAAGAAACGACTGATCATGTTGGGGTGTAGGATGTATGAGTCTGGCACATACCATTTGACTTACATCCACATCATCCACATCCGAAGACTGCAAGAACTAATAAGTGCGAGAATTATCGCACCATCAGCTTAACAGCTCATGCATCCAAGTTCCTCACAAGAATAATATACAGATGAATAGAAAAGAAAAGTGAGGATGCGTTAGATGACGATGAGTTTGGCTTTACGAAAAATAAAAGCAGGAGAGAGGCAATTCTGACGTTGCGATTGATAATGGTAGCAAGACTAAAGAAAAATGAAGACACGTTCGTAGGATTTCTCGACCTGAAAAAAGCGTTCGGTAATGTAAAATAGTGCAAGATGTTCGGAATTCTGGAAAAAAGTAGGGCAAGCTATAGGGAGAGACGGGCCATATACAATATGTACATGAGCCAAGAGGGAATAATGAGAGTGGACGGCCAAGAACGAAGTGCTCATATTAAAAAGGTTGTAAGACAAGGATGTAGCCTTTCGCCCTTACTGTTCCGTCTGTATATCGAGGAAGCAATGACGGAACTAAAAGAAAGGTCCAGGAGTGGAATTAAAATTCAAGGTGAAAGGATACCGATTACACGATTCGCTGATGACATTGCTATCCCAAGTGAATGTGAAGGAGAATTACATGATCTGTTGAATGGAATGAACAGGCTAATGAAGAAAGACGAAGATAATGAGAAGTAGTAGAAATGAAACAGCGAAAAACGAAACATCAGGATTGATGGTCACGAAAGAGGTGAAGTTAAGGAATTCTGCCACCTAGGCAGTAAAATAACCAATGACAGATGGAGCAAGGAGGACATCAAAAGCAGACTAGTTATGGCAAAAAAGGCATTCCTGGACGAGAGAAGTCTACTAATATCAAATATCGGCCTTAATTTGAGGAAGAAATTTCTGAGAATGTACGTCTCGAGTACAGCATTGTATGGTAGTGAAACATGGACTGTGGGTAAACCGGAACAGAAGAGAATAGAAGCATTTGAGATGTGGTGCTACAGACGAATGTTGAAAATTAGGTGGACTGATAAGGTAGGGAATGAGTAAGTTCTACGCGGAATCGAAAGGAATAAGTGGAAAACAATGATAAGGAGAAGGGACAGGATGACAGAGCATCTGTTAAGACATGAGGGAATGATATCCGTGGTACTAGAGGGAGCTGTAGAGGGCAAAGACTGTGGAGGAAGACAGAGACTGGAATATATCCAGCAAAGAATTGAGGACGTACGTTGCAAGTGCTATTCTGAGATAAAGAGGTTAGCACAGGAGAAGAATTCGTGGCGGGCCTCATCAAACCAGTCAGAAGACTAATAACAAAAAAGAAAAAGAAGTGTAGTTGTATAGTAATGGATTCCTGTATACACGCGATGTGTTACGTTTATTTGCGTTCAGTGTTATCTGGCAGTCCATGCACCACCATCAATCCTCTTTAGGTTCTTCTGTAAATCGTTATTGTCTTACGGCGTGGCTACCGTGAATTTTAATCCCACTCTTCAAACTGCCAGGTGCTTCCGTCACTGCTTCTTGGATGTATGGACTAAACAGTGGGACGAAAGACTCCATTCCTGTCGTATACCCTTCTCAACCCGACTGCTTCGTTCCTGGTCTTCGTTCGTTCTTGGTCTTCCGTTCTAATTTTTGCTTCGTGTTCCGTGTACTGTGTTGTTTCTGGCGGTGGTCTGCTATCGATTATGCAGAAACTAACTCTACAAACACACTTTTCACAATAACTCGCTCTCTGGCCTAACTTCCTGTTCGCGACGAATCCGACTTCTGTTACACCATTTGCCGCTGCTGTTGATTTTGCCCTGTGTTTATTTAACCAAAAAATCCTGCCTTCTTTCCGTTTCATTTCATTAACGCTTGTATCTGGTCTAAGTGTTTGCATTTTCTAGCTTCCTTATGACATTCAGACTTCTGACATTCCAGGCACCGACTTGCAGAATGTTATCCTTTCGTTCTATTCAGTCTTATAGTTACTTCCCACTTGGCAAACCCCTCTGAATGGGAGACTAATTCAGAATATTTTCCCAATGGAGAGATCATCACTACACATTTTCAGTTACAGGCCACATGTCCCATGGAGACACATGCCTTTAAAACAGTGATTTCTATCTGCATCTTCATGATCACTGCTGATCCCTCTACATTCTACTGGCAGTTTCCAGTCCAAGAACAGAAACTCCGAACCACTGTTCGCACTTCTGTCTTCGTTCAAAAGAGCACATAGGCCGCCACTGCTGGAGAATTTAAAAAAAATAGTTCAAATGGCTCTGAGCACTATGGGACTTAACATCTGATGTCATCAGTCCCCTACACTTAGAACTACTTAAACCTAACTAACCTAAGGACATCACACACATCCATGCCCGAGGCAGGATTCGAACCTGCGAACGTAGCAGCAGCGCGGTTCCCGACTGAAGCGCCTAGAACCACTTGGCCACAGTGGCCGGCCGCTGGAGAATTTCATTAACAGTTTAAGCAGTTGCTGCGATCGCATCCGGGACGCAGGAAGTTTGGATATTACTTTAAGACGATGACACTAGACCATAGTGAATGTTTGTAACGATTAAACAGGGCCTAATGAAGGAGTCTGAGACGGGCAGCAGCCGGCCAGTGTGGCCGAGCGGTTCTAGGCGCTTCAGTCTGGAACCGCGCGACTGCTACGGTCCCAGGTTCGAATCCTGCCTCGGTCATGAATGTGTGTGGTGTCCTTAGGTTAGTTAGGTTTACGTAGTTCTATGTTCTAGGGGACTGATGAGCTCAGAAGTTAAGTACCATAGTGCTGAGCCGATTGAACCATTTTTCTTAAGCCCAATCAGGGAACCTTACCTTGACCTAAAAGGATCTCCATTGCGTAACACCACTTCCTCTGTAGTTTCTGTTGGTAGCAGGTACTTTCTCCAGCCAGAGTAGTGAATAAAGGCGCACAATCAGGAATTTTCAATTTAGAATTTGGCCGTATCAGACTCTGACAACAAAATCCGACGGAGCTTCAAGCAGGCGAAATGTGCTTATCACAACACAGTTACGTGGGTCGTTTGTACGAAACGACTGCGTGCAGTATAAGCGCTTTCCATCGTCGGAATTCCCACGTCATTTGATGAAAATTTGAAGTGTCCTTCATCATAGGGCGTGCATTAATCAATTTCCTGCTGCGCGCTCACTTAAATGGAGTGGAGTAAAGCCGATAACTACGTCCTCAGTTCGCATCGCTGGACCGTCCAATAACGCGTACCAATCGATGATGGTAAGTACGCATCCATCCGAGAGGACGATACTGAAAGTCAGTGCGCTACAGTGGTACATCAACGAATTATAACGTCACCGATAAAGACATGTAAATCAGCCATAAAAGATGTTATGAAGCAATTTTATTTCAATCCACACGGTACTAGTGTGGCTTTTTATGGTCAAGGAATGAATAAAATTGATTCAATAGCCACAAATAATATAGCACTGAATCCTAAACTCTCTTACCTATTGACGAAAAATCATCAATGATCCGTCGTTCTGTTGACGGCAGCCTATGCATGAGACATCAGTTCCATCTTCCGGTTGTTGCCAGTCTCTGACCAGTGGTTCGGGGTGACAGAGAATAATGCAAAAAGAGTGCATTGCATGTTTTGGGGCAGGCGCAGATACGGCGGGGCTAAGATATGCTTGATACGTAACACGACGATCTTCCCTTGTGTTGGTCAGTTTGGTCAGCCGGAAAAATGACCACTAGTATGCTCACCCCCATGCTCCCATACAGTCCAACATCATGCCACTGTGACGTCTGAATGTTCCACAAATCTGGATGCTGCACGATTCGGGCAGTCAGCCAATTGTGGACCCACAATGAGACCCCTTTCAAACGCTGTCAGGTGCTGATAACGCTGTCTCACATGGGTATGCGACGTCTCCCCGTCTTTCACAGCCATCATCCAACATATGGCGCCGTTCGTGCACCTTACCTTACCATCCCAAGCTTCGTAACCACACTAAACACGAACAAAATTGATGCAGTCTGGTGACCGTTCTACTTGTCACGAAGAATTGCAGCTCTAATCATTTACATGCCCGCCGAAGGTGCGTGGATGTATGAAGTTGCATTGATATTCGACAATGTCTTTTGGGTGTTTCAAATTTTTAACCACTCAATAGGCAATGGCATTCGCATCCAAACCGTGTTTCCAGCAGCACGAAGGTCGTCTGTGGCAAAAATCGTACATCCAGATAGTGGCAGAACCTAGTACTTCAAGTACTGAATAAATTCCGAATTAGTGTCTTTTATCACAAAATGTCAAAGTAATCCATGGAAAATTTTCCACAGTTCCCTTTATTTGTACCGTAGTAGATTGTCAAGAAATTTTGCACTGTCTGCAGCTTCACATAAGAACAACTGACATTAACAAACTACAGTGATCAAAAGTATTCCGACGCTCCTATGTAATACGGAATTGAACGCTAGATGTCAGGGATGTGGACTCGCCAATATAAAATAAGAGATGGAAAGTATTGTCTTGAAAGTAGAGATGCAGTAATAGCAGAATGGGTCGGCCGGGAGAGGTAAGTGGCTTGGGATGTGGACTAGTATTTGAAAGTTAGCACAGTAACAAATCCATCAGGGTCATTACAACCCTAGCTGCCCAGGTAGACTGTTGATGACGTGAATGTAAAGTCGAAACGCGAAGGAAGAACCACAGATAAACCAAGGCCATGCAGACCTCGCGTACTGGCGGGTAAGGACCGTTGGTCATTGCGGTGCGTGGTTGTGAATAACCGCATGAAATCAGCGGAAGCATTCACTGGTGAATTCTAAAGCGCAACCAGCAGTCCAGCTACAGTGGTCCAACAGCTCCTCATACGCCACACATTTGTGCAGTGAATTCTAACCGACTCGTGAGGTGGTATGAATAGCGACTGAAAACGAGTAATATGGAACGATGAACCGTTGGCAACCGATGGAGGTGGTTGGGGGGGATAATATCTTCCTCAGCCAAGAGCTACTTGTGTAATATATATGAAGTCGAGTAGAGAAGTATGTAGTTTTTCTCAAAATATCCCATTATTACATGGTTTTTACTATAAATTTTAACAGATGATTAATTACCTGGTTACGGCGATAATTTCTTGGTCCAAGAAAATATTTATTAGTCCTTACGATCACAAATGCAGAGTGCAGATCTTGATTTGTTAAATAAATCGAAACGGGTAACTACCCAAAAATAATTTTGTTAACAACCCAAACGTTCTTTTGAAATCTTCTACCGGCTGAATTCTTTCCCCATCCAAATCTAATCTGAACTTTTATTTCCATTAAACACTTAAAAACCTCCATTTCCTTGAATTAAACTTGGTGCATGCATGTTCGCATTCGTAAAAACTTAAAAACAGCATGAATCCAAATCTCGAACTTTCATTTAACAGGCTGCCTGCTGGACGTGACCATTTGTACTTCAGAACAAAAGTTATATGCCTTTCAAAAGTCGGTGCATATATTGAGAATACTGCTCAACTAACGCATAGAGACGACGGAGAAGATGCTGATGGTAATCTTATAGAAACCACTTGACGCTTTGTGCTTCCAGTACTGCACTTAGTCATGAAGCATTTGTTGACGGAACCAGGAGCCCTGCTACAGTGCTTCAACATTATCCATCGCCAACGCTTGCAGCAGGGGGACCGTAGGTGTTCGCACACACTTCCTGATCACTGGACCTGGCGCCGAAGTTCTGGGTTAAATTCTAGACGTCTCCACAGATTGTGCAGCCCCTTTGGTACTATTCGAGAGGAGTGGAGCGTTCCGCAGACAGACATATTGCAAAGCAGGCGTATAAAGCAAATTTACCAAATTGTGGAAAACTGATTGTGCTATACTGAGCACTATCCCGTATACTGTCACACACTGCGCCTTTGCAACATAAAATCACACTAAGTTCGTGCACCAGTCTCTGGAGCATGAATACTAAATAAACGATTATCAATAACAAATAAATGCACTCATTGAGATGCATCTTGAGAGAACGGATCTGTTTATCAAGTGACTGTGGCCGTGTGGGGGAAAAGTTTGACACACTGATTCAACTAATAACTGGCTGCACCATTCGTTAATAGCAATGATCGAGCCATTAGCCTACTACACGTTGTACACTGTACATGGAACCACTGAAACAGTTTCTGATGTAAGAATTACAGTTAACCATTAAACCACAGATTCTTACGGAAGCGGACTCACATGTATAAAACAGCATCAAACTTCGTATTACTTTACAGTTGAATTACGCTGTTAAATATTTGGCGTTAACCAGGTAAGGGAGAAACAGTTTAAAACAGCTTTGAAAATATGTTTAAAATTTGTTGGAACTCACTACATGCTTTCGTCGTGAAACACGGGATGAATAGTTTGGGTAATTTGCGCCAGGGCTTTGAGCAAAAGCTAGTTTTTCACACATTTCAATGTTCCTGTCGTCGCATCTCCTCCACTCTGTCACATAATGATATAACTTTCCAAATTTTGAAAATATATTTAGCACTAAAGAGGTTATGCAAGACCCCTTCAAGTGTTGTGTATTCGAGTAATTTCGGATTGTATGCATCTATGTGAAGCACCACTCTATTCCCCTTAGGCTAAATGCCTAACAAAATTACGCAACCCGTATTGAATAAAGTGAGAATTTAAATTAGCCCAATGACATTCAATCGGAGGTTGGGAATCTTGACATATGAATAATCTTGTTCCATAAATTTACCGGTACTGAAAAGGTACCATGTCCCGACCAGTGTGCTGCCACATTATCGACAGTCTAGAGGAGAGATTAAGTCTGAAAGCGGAGTGTGAGGTCCCCAGTAGGAATTACGAAAACTTGTACCCACTTTTTTTCTATCTCTCTCTTTTCGAATGACGGGCCTGAGTGCCGCAAGAGTCTTCTTGCGACCAAAAGAAAAAATAGTCTTGTCCACTTGAACGTTAGTAGACTGATGCGGTGACATGACAGGTGTCCCTCTGATATCACAACAACTTTATCAGTAGGAATTGCCGACTTTGACTGCTACAGAATTCGCACCCTACAGCTTGGAGTCAAAAGGAAAACGCTTTAGAAGTGGGTGGCAAGTGGTATTTCCGTTGTGCCCCACGTCCACGTTTTTAAGCTTCTACACTTCCACACACCCTCCAGCATGGCGAGGAAGAGTGGAGCCCTTCTCTAACATAGCGGAGGCCGTAAAACAAACAACTTACACTGAACCGCCAAAGAAACTGGTGTAGGCGTATTCAAACACAGAGATATGTAAACAGGCAGAATACGGCGCTGCGTTCGGAAACGCTTATTTAAGAGAACAAGTGTCTGGCGTAGTTGTTAGATCGGTTACTGCCGCTACAATGGCGTGTTATTAAGATTTAAGTGAGTTTGTACGTGGCGTTACAGTCGGCGCACGAGCGATGGGACACAGTATCTCCGAGGTAGCGATGAATTGGGGATTTTCCGGTACGACCATTTCATGAGTATACCGTGAATATCAGGAATGCGGTAAAACATCAAATCTCCGACTTCGCTGGTGCCGGAAACAGATCCACGTTAGGAGCCGAATGCCCACTCGTGAACCCCTGATGACTGCACGGTACAAAGCTTTACGCCTCGCCTGGGTCCGTCAACACAGACACTGGGCAGCCGACGACTGGAAACATATTGCCTGATCCGACGAGTTTCGTTTCAAATTGTACTGAGCGAAGGGACGTGTGCGGTTATGGAAACAATCTCATGAATCCACAGACTCTGCATGCCAGCAGGGGACTTTCCAAGCTGGTGGCGGCTCTGTAATAGTGTGAGGCGTGTGCAGTTGGAGTGATTCGGGATCCCTGATACGTCTAGGTACGGCTCTTATTGGTGACTGGTACGGAAGGTTTCTGTCTGATCACCAGCATCCATTCATGTCCAGTGTGCATTCCGACGGACTTGAGCAATTCCGGAAGGACAATGCGGCACCCCACACGTCCAGAATTGCTACAGAGTGGCTCCAGGAACACTCTTCTGAGTTTAAACACTTCCGATGGCCACCAAACTCCCCAGACGTGAACATTAGTGGACATATCTGGATGCCTTGCAACGTGCTGTCCAGAAGAGCTCTCCACCCCGTTGTACTCTTACGGATTTATGGACAGCCCTGCAGGATTCATGGTGTCATCTCCCTCCAGCAGTACTTCAGACATTAGTCGAATCCATGTCACGTCGTGTTTCGGCACTTCTGCGTACTGGCGGGGGCCCAACGCTATATTAGGCAGGTATATCAGATTCTTTGGCTCTTCAGTGTAAAATGCGTATTTTCTGTTTTACAGGGGAAACGTTTTAGAAGTGGTAGGTTGTTTTGCGTCCCCTGTTCGCATTTCTAAAATAGCATGTATTATGTTACACAAGCTCTGAAGCCAATTGTTCCTTAAGGAGCCAAAGTTGTCCCGTCCGCCTTTCGATCCCTGGAGAGACGGAAGGCCGCATCCTGGTATCTTTCTGGGTTGGTGTCGGCGCCCTATCATAAACTCATTAATCTGGAGCTATCAGACAAAACGTTCCTGGCTTGCTCTGTCCGTTGGGAGGAATGTGTTCCTCGTCCTATACCGCTAAGCCCTGACAAGCATCTACTACATTTATAAGCTATGATCAGAGCTCTGTGATGGTAACTTACAATTGTAATACGTAAGAATTAAAAAAGAAATTACAGATAGATAAGACAAAGTAAATGTATGTACATTCATCGTTTAGTTATTAGTAATTTCTTGAAAATCTGCATATCTCATCCTTTACGCGACGTTATAGGCTATGCAAAGATAATCGGAAACGAATTAAACGTGGGAAACGTCACGTTAAATCTGTGACGTTTCTCAAGGTAATGAATCGAAGCATAATGTGTGATGCTGAAATTTTACAGTAAAAATGTACTAGCGACACACTTTTTCCCGTTCATTATTTAAGAGGGGGGGGGGGGGGTGACATTGGAAAAAATTCACATAAAGGTTTAAAATTATGTGTAAAGTGTTTTAGAAGTCGCTAAAGTTTTGTCATTCTCAAATACTAGATGAATATAGTCCGGGTAAATTATGTGAAATGAGTTACACTGCTTCGAGACATAATCACAGATTCCACCTATAATACATGTCTTCCGTGTTAAACCTCTTACGTTATTCTATCCCTTTTAACGAGAAGATTGCGAAAGCATTTTAAACTCTGTCAGTTTTTATTACCCATGGAAGCCATCACACAGGCAATGTAAGACTGAGTATGTGGACTATCAAACATGAACCACTAAGCAAGTTGGTCGTTTAGTAATATAGATGCCCCAAATGCCCATTCAATTATTTTCCTTTATTTATCGAAACAGTAGCAAACATTATTACCACACTCACAATTTGACAACTCCAAGAGACCGCTATTTTATCGGTCCCACTTTTGAATGAGGTTTACGAATCTAGACATACGCAGGCAAAAAGCAGAGAATACCAGGAATGAACAGAAACTTCGATTACATCACATACAATATTTTTAAGTTTTGCATGTAAAGCGTAAGTAATTACGTAATTAATTGCTGTGTAATTTCTCTATCGAAACATTATGATTCCTAAAATTTGTCTACTACTAATAAGAAAATCTGTGATGCGGTAACATTATTTCTAAAACTCGTATACTGTGAACATTTCCATTCGATTGTAAAATGTGACTTGTTTTGCCTATCCACTCCAAAGAACCACTTATAGCACTATCAATAACAGCTGTGATTCGATGGAATTGTTTCCATACTTAAATATAATGTGATCACCACAGAATGATATTTGATGTAACTGACGGAATTTGTTGTGTCTCTTTCTTGGAGTAATCACGATAATGACTTGTTAGATGTGGCCCCTCGCGATTTCCTCTCACCTGCCACCCCTGTCATTTCAGAGTAACACTTGCACAGTACATCGTCAATTACTTGTTGGCTGTGTTCAGCCTCTCACTTCCCCTGCAGTTTTTGCCCTGTACAGCTCCCTCTAATACCATGGAAGTTATTCCCCGATGTCCCGACACATGTTCTGTTATCATGTTGCTTCTTCTTCTCAGAGTTTTACATATGTTATATTCTTTTCCGATTCTGCGGAGAACCTCTCCATTCCTTAGCAATCCATATAATTTTCAAAATCCTTCTAGAGCAACATGTTTGATACTAGTAGAGTTGTTTAGCTCAGGAATGCCGTCTTTGTCTGTACTGGTCTGCGTTTATACTCACCTTCCTGTGTCAGTCATGTTTTAGTTTACTTGCGAGATAGAATCAGTTTGTCTTGTGCTTTATCCCTAATTTTGATAATACGTTTGTTGGTAATCTACTGCTACTCCTCAGTACTTTAATTCTCATTGTGTGATGAATAGGCCGTACGTTCCATTTATCAGGTCCTGCAGTTCGTCCCCCTTTCACTGAGGATAGGTATGTCATCAGCGAATATTGTCATTAGTACAATTCTAACAAGAATTTTAATCCTTAACCTGAATATCTGTTTTATGAACTAAACAGTTATACTCCCATGTTTCGCAATGAAAGTAAAAGAATGGCCTTTAGATAGGTCACTTTTTAGAGTTCTTTACCTCAGTCGGAAAGAAAACCAAAACTCTTATAGGATGACTTTCTCAACAAATTCTTTTTTAGTAGCCAAGAAGTTAAATATAAATGAAATCTACCGAAAGATGCAAAACAATTTCATTAAGTTATTAATACGCAAAGTATGGTGTAAGTTGATGCCTGACAGTTGCGGTGGGCTGGGCACAGCAACCTCGCGTACTTAACTCTATCAAAAATTTAACGCGATTTTGTAAACGTCTCTATGGCACCGCCACATTGCTGTCACAGCCCTACAGAAGGCTACTGTTTTTATCTGCAGCCATTGGCGCTTCGCAGTTGAAAGCTGGCAACAGTGGTGACAGCTGACGGGATCTTCTTACACCGTCTGGACTATAGTAAACCCGTATACCTTACCCAAGTAATTTCAGTGACAGTTTGTTGCGACGCTTCATTCTGTAATTTATGTAGACTCTCGAAAATGCTTAATGTCGCTTAGGTCACTGATTCTGTGGTGTAGTATGAAACTAACAGCGCCGTTTGTTGGTTCCTTGTACTACAGTGTTATTAAGGTAAATATCGAAAACATAAAGCTGGTCACACTTCTAAACTTTTAAATTACAATGTCTTTTTTTGCGATCCGATTTTGATAAAATAAAGCCTACAAACGGTGAGTCAAAAAGAATTTTACAACTTTGGAATGATACAGAAATTTATTGAGATAACTTACAGAATCAGTAAATGTGTCATTTTGTATCAAACAACCTCAAGTTTTACATAAATGTGTCAAGTGTCATTTTGGTTCGATGTGACTATTATTTGTGAAGCAGCAAACATTTCACCGGTAATTCATTTCTTCCCACACCCTTTGCAGCAGATCGATCGTAAATTACTCAACAGCAGCGGAGATTCGGTTTTTCTGGTCGGTTAAATTGTTTGGTAGGAGAGAAAATTACACACGGTCTTTAATGAAACCCTAGAGAAAGAAATTCTCTGGTGTCAAGTCTGGGGAGCGAAGTGGTCGCGCGACGGGCCCTTCCCGGCCAACCCACCGACCTGGGGAGCGATTATCGAGGAAAACTCGAACTTCCATGAGAAAATGAGGTGGTACACCGTCTTGCTGGTAACAATCAACCTCATCTCGGTCATCTTCATCGATCTGTGGAATTGAAAAGTTGTGAAGCATATCCAGATACACAATACCAGTGTCAGTTTTTTCCATGAAGAAGAAAGGGCGACACACTTTCAGTTTGCTAAGGCCACAAAACATAGTAACTTTGGAGCTGTAAAGAACATGTTCCAGGTTGTGAATTTTCGCAGCCCATTTTCAGCAGTTGTGGGTGTTCATCATGCCACTGATATGTTGACTCTCCACTGAAGATTACTGTGTGCAGGAATGTCTCGTCATCCTCCATCCGAAACAACATTTCAGCACAGAATTCCTCGTGAGCAACCTTATCTGCATCACGTACGTGCTCTGGCATTGTGAATCCGTACGGTTTCAAGAGTAAATGTCTACGCATTCCTCGCCAAACAATCTTTAGTGGAATGCTATTCTCGCCAGACGCACGTCATGTTGATTTTTGTGGACTGTGGGCAAAACTCTCCGTAGCCTGTTCAACGTGATCATCCACATGCAGGAGATTAAACATGTCGCAGAGAACAACCCGTCTCAACAACGTTATTTTGCCAAGAGTAAATTTTATGTCTGCTTGGAGGTTCTTTAACCTGTACGGTGCGAAACGCACGCCGAATAGTTGTTGCGGACCTCATTTCAAGAAAACCAAAACACACAGCGAGCGCGCTGCAGTGGTAACCATTTCAACTGTGCATTACGCTGGCGCTCCTGCTGGCGGAATGGCGTACTGATGCACTGCGTGAATCAAAATTGAGGCTGTTTGCTACAAAACGATTCTATAAGCTATCATTCTAAAGCTAGAATGTCCTTTTTGGTCCACCTTGTGTACTGCCTCAAGCTGCGCTCAAATTACTGTGAAGATCTCATGGAAGTCGTCTATTAGTTTTGGAGAGTAGCGTGTTAAAGTAGAATGATGGTATTACAGGTTTTTTATTACTATAGAAGATAAAGAAGATAATTGATACAAGTTCTTTTGTGTTGAGTTATTTCGACTGCGATCTCAAGTTCAATACACTAGACTGGGTTTAGTTGCTCAACTGTGCTCAAAGCAAATTAGAAGTGTCTCATGTGTACCGGCGCGAGACCATTAGCGTCAGTAGACTCAACTCAGCTCCCGGCGATCGCGTGGAGGCGCTTAGCCTCTTCTGCTAGAAGCACGAGCCGATCCTCCGGCTGTTTAAAGCCGGGCGCCCTTGTTTACAGAAGCGGCGAGGGCCACGCCACGCCGCTGGGGGGGGGGGGGGGGGGGGGAAGTAATGTATCGCCGGCGGCGCAGCACAAATATTATCACCGCAAAGCGGTGTGGGGGTAGCGGCTGGCTCATTAGATGCGTGGCGCGGGATGGCTCAGGTCCGACGTCGGCCAAATATTTGGGGCCCGCCCACGCCAGACAGCGGGAACGGAGGTCGCGGACGCGGAGGCGTGCGTCACGACCAGTCCTGCAGAGTGCCAGGGAGGGGGCGAGGACTCTCCTTCTCAGTCACGAACCACATGCGGGCGTGCTTCTCCACGTGGAGACGAATGTTACCGGAGATCCCATAATGTTCTCACTACACGTAAACGGTTTACCAGACAGGATCAGTAGCACTATACTCGGAGATGACAAAGCTCATGGGATAGTGATATACACTTACATAGATTGCGGTAGCATAGCGTACACAAGGTATGAAAGGGCAGTGCATTGGCGGAGCTGTCGTTTGTACCCCGGTACTTCACGTGAAAAGCTCTCCGGCGCAATTACACTACTGGCCATTAAAATTGCTACACCACGAAGACGACGTGCTACACACGTGGAATTTAACCAACAGGAAGAAAATGCTGTGATATGCAAATCATTAGCTTTTCAGAGCATTCACACAGGGTTGGCGCCGGTGGCGACACCTACAACGTGCTGATATGAGGAAAGTTTCCAAACGATTTCTCGTACACAAACAGCAGTTGACCGGCGTTGCCTGGTGAAACGTTGTTGTGATGCCTCGTCTAAGGAGGAAAAATGCGTACCAACACGTTTCCGACTTTGTAGCCTATCGCGATTGCGGTTTATCGTATCGCGACATTGCTGCTCGCGTTGGTCGAGATCCAATGACTGTAAGCAGAATATGGAATCGGTGAGTTCAAGAGGGTAATAAGGAACGCCGTGACGGATCCCAAAGGCCTCGTATCACTAGCAGTCGAGATGACAGGCATCTTATCCGCATGGCTATAACAGATCGTGCAGCCAAGTCTCGATCCCTGAGTCAACAGATGGGGACGTTTGCAGCAGCATGGACTATCAGCTCGGAGACCATGGCTGCGGTTACCCTTGACGCTGCATCACAGACAGGAGCGCCTGCGATGGGGTACTCAACGGCGAACATGGGTGCACGAATGGCAAAACGTCATTTTTTCGGATGAATCAAGGTTCTGTTTACAACATCATGATGGTCGCATCCGTGTTTGGCGACATCGCGGTGAACGCTCATTGGAAGCGTGTATTCGTCATCGCCATACTGGCATATCACCCGGCGTCATGGTATGGGGTGCCATTGGTTACACGTCTCGGTCACCTGTTGTTCGCACTGACGGCACTTTGAACAGTGGACGTTACATTTTAGATGTGTTACGACCCGTGGATCTACCCTTCATTCGATCCCTGCGAAAACCTACATTTCAGCAGGATAATGCACGACCACATGTTGACGGTCCTGAACGGGCCTTTCTGGATACAGAAAATGTTCGACTGCTGCCCTGGCCAGCACATTCTCCAGATCTCTCACCAATGGAAAACGTCTGGTCAATGGTGGCCGAGCAACTGGCTCGCCACAATACGCCAGTCACTACTCTTGATGAACTATGGTATCGTGCTGAAGCTGCATGGGCAGCTGTACCTGTACACGCCATCCAAGCTCTGTTTGACTCAATGCCCAGGAGTATTAAGGCCGTTATTACGGCCAGAGGTGGTTGTTCTGGGTACTGATTTTTCAGGATCTGTGCACCCAAATTGCTGAAAATGTAATGACATATCAGTTCTAGTATAATAATGAATACCTGTTTACCATCTGCATTTCTTCTTGGTGTTGCAATTTTAATGGCCAGTAGTGTACGTCCGCTCTACGGGAACTGTAAGACTTTGAACACGGAACGGTAGTTGGAGCTACACGCATGGGAAAATCCACTTCGGAAAACGTTAGGGAATTCTGTATTCCGACCTCCACGTGTCAAGAGCGTGCCGAGAATACCGATTTTCAGGCATCACCTCTCACCACGAGCAACGTGTTGTCGACGGCCTTTACTTAACGACCGAGAGCATCTCCGTTTGCATAAAGTTGTCAGAGCTAACAAGTAAGGAGCACTTCGTGAAATAATCGCAGATATCAACGTGGGATGTACAACAAAAGTATCTGTTATCTTAGTGTGGGGAAATTTGGCATTAATGCGCTATGGTAGCAGACGATCGATTTGAGTGCCTTTGCTAACAGCACGACATCGCCTGCAGCGCCTCTCCTGGGGTCGTGACCATACCGGATGGGCACTAGAGGTGCCGAAAGCCGCTTTATGGTAGGATGAGTCCCGATTTCAGTTGGTAGGAGCTGACGGTAGGTTTCGAGCGTGGCGCAGACGAAGCTGTGGACCCAAGTTCTCAAAGTGGCGCTGTGCAAGCTGATGGTGGCTCCATAAATCTGTGGACTGAATTAACGTGGAATGGACTGGGTCATCTGGTCCAACTGAACCGGCCATTGAATGGAAATGGTTATGTTCAGCTACTTGTAGACCATTTGCAGCCATTCGTGGTCTTCATATGGTGTAATTGGCTCTAAGCACTATGGGACTTAACATCTGAGGTCACCAGTCCCCTAGACTTAGAACTACTTAAACCTAACCAACCCAAGGACATCACACACATCCATGCCCGAGGCAGGATTCGAACCTGCGACCGTAGCTGCAGAGCGGTTCCGGACTGAAGCGCCTAGAACCGCTTGGCCACAGTGGCCGGCCATGGACTTCATATTCCCAAACAATGATATCATGTCACCGGGCGGCAATTGTTCTGGTCAATTCGATCGAAGAATTTGGCCACCCAGATCCCTCAACATGAATCCTATCGAACATTTATGGGACATAATCGGGCGATAAGTTCGTGCACAGAAACCTGCACCGATTGCACTTTCGTAATTGTGGTCGGCTACAGAAGCAGGATGGCTCAGTATTTCTGAAAGGGACTTCCAACAACGTGTTGGGACCACGCTATGTGCACTACGCTGGGCAGAAGGAGGAAGGAGGTGTCTCATGACTTGTTTCACCCCAGTATACGATTGTTCGCTAACGATGCATATGTCTACTGGAAAT
Organism: Schistocerca serialis cubense; assembly: GCF_023864345.2. Lineage (NCBI taxonomy): Eukaryota > Metazoa > Arthropoda > Insecta > Orthoptera > Acrididae > Schistocerca > Schistocerca serialis. Next base: position 371,583,097 of record NC_064639.1, read on the forward strand.
CACCATCGTTAAACGATCAGAAGAAAGTGTTGCCTACCACTTGCATGTACTTCATTATCGATACGGTAGTGAGCATTGCATGGGATGTGGAATATGCTGAAATCACTGTTGACAAGTTTCAACTTTACCAATTTGTTAAAATAAAAGAAAAATTTTACACAAGACTTAAAGAGCTCCTTTACAATATTCAGACAGAAAAAGTAATAGTTACAGAAATGAAGCTTACGAAATAGGAAATGAAGCTCAGAAAATAGTGATGAATTTAATCGTAGTCAAAACTTCAGGCATGTGTTACCCATTCAAAATTTATTCAGCAAATAATCTCAATGATAGAAGTTTTCAGTGGAGTGTAACACTGTCAAGAATGCGAAGCGAGCTTAACATAATTTATTAAATAAAAATGATTATTATAAAAAAAAATTCCGCTACGTAGACTGCAATTTAGATAAGGGGCGTTCACAAAGAAATGAGCCGGAGGCATAATAACAGGAATCAGCTCATTGACCGAGATGGCCCCCTCCTGATTCACTTCCTGCAGCACGGGGCAACAGTGAATGCCCAGTGTTACTCGCAAACCTTGACGACCCTTCGCCAAGAGATCAAAGCAAAACGACCAGGCAATATCACCCGTGGCGTCATTCTGCTCCACGACAATGCAAAGCCTCATACGGCCAACACAGTCGCGGCACTCCTGCAGAAATTCAAATGGGAGGTTCTCGGCCACCCTCCGTACAGTCCGGACCTCTGTCCTTGTAATTACGCCATTTTTGGTCCCGTTAAAAAGGCTCTGAGGGGCAAACGGTTCACCTTGGACGACGACGTCCAGTTGCACGTGCGAAACGATTAACATCGCAGCCCCGGGAATTTTATGAAACAGCCATTCACAGCCTTGTGTCGCAGTGGGACAAGTGTGATAAGTGTCTCAATAGCCAGGGTGAATACTTCTAACACACAGGTACTGGTTTCTGCGATTATGCCTCCGGCTCGTTTCTTTTTGAACGCCCCTTATACTGTTCATTTAAAGCATGAAGACAGTTTCGGTCGCTTTCAGCAACCCTCTTCAGATTTGTGCAAAGAAATTAGTTTCTCTTAGTTTCAACATGTCTTGTCAGGCTGGTAGGGCTTGTGGAATTTTACTTTTAAAATTTATCTTATACACATTTTACAAGGATGAATATTTTAAACGCCATGTTGAGTCACTCAGATGGTTCAAATGGCTCTGGGCACTGTGGGACTTAACATCTGTGGTCATCAGTCCCCTAGAACTTAGAACTACTTAAACCTAACTGACCTAAGGACATCACACACATCCATGCCAGAGGCAGGATTCGAACCTGCGACCGCAGCAGTCGCGCGGTTCCGGACTGAGCTCCTAGAACCACGAGACCACCGCGGCCGCCTGTTGAATCACTCCTTCGTAAGACAGGCTATGAGACAGCTGACAACTCTTGTTAACGTGGCTCGCACTTTTCTCGTTAGAATATCTGCTGTATAATTGCAAATAATGGGCATTTGACCCAATTTTTACTAATGCAATAGGCCATTTTCCTTCTTTATTTCCTGCGTCTTGCGAGATTATGATTTACAACCTGGCTCGGTCCCTATGAAACTTTTATCTATGTACTGTCCTCGTTTTGTTGACCCATACTGCGAATGCATGTCACTGTATGACTATAGCATAGCTAATGATGTTTTTCAATGAATATACACATCGTTTTTACGATTTGAATGATGTGAAGATGGTTGTAGAAAGCAACAGAAACTAGTAATCATGCTTCCATTGAGTAATTAAAATTACGGCCTAGACACAAAAATTTTTTTACATTATGGGGAGCCTCTTTTAGAACTGTTGAATAATTCAAGAAAGATACTCATTTTTAAGTCATTTTACCTATATAAGTAGAAAATACGAGGGCTATTCAGAAAGTAAGTTCCGATAGGTCGCGAAATGGAAACCACTGAGAAAATCTGATGAAGCTTTGTGCGGGTATTTGGGCAGTGTCTCTAGCACACCCGTTGATCGCATTACGTCACTAGTTCCAGTTATGAGCGCACAGTGAGCACATAAAGATGGCTAGAAAATAGTGTCTCTCGCCAAGTACTACGGCCTGTGAGAGAAATTTCACCTGAAGCTATGCAGCCCGCATACCATAACCATCATGCGTTTTCTTCTCCAAGACAATTCTCAACCGCATTCTGCAGGGGTAATGAAGACGTTCCTGCAGCGTTTTCGATAGGAATTGCTAGATCATGCACAATATAGCACGTAATTGGCTCCCTCTGAAGTTGATCTCTGCTCATGTGAACCGCTAGATTTGAAGACAACATTTTGTTACAGACAACGAGCTGTAGACGAGAGTAAAGAATTAGCGGAAAGCACTGGCGGCTGCCTTCTATGACGAGGGGATTGGGAAGTTGTTACAACGCTACGACAGGTGTCTAAGTCGGAGTGGCGACTATATAGATAAGTAGTTTGCAATTGTAGCTAACTGTAGCAAATGAAACATTTTTTATTTTCACAGTGGTTTCCATTTCGCGGCCGTTTAGAGCTGACTTTCGGAATACCCTTTGTAAATGTAGCTCATAGTGTTAATAATTTCATGCTTGTCTAAGAGTAACCGTACAGTGTGGAGCTAACGCTCTTGGTTTGTTTCTTGTTTTGCTATATGTGCTATTACACGACAATGAGCCGTCTATTATCGTTTCATTATCTTATCTGACTTCATGATGACATTGCCATTGCGACTGCTGCCTTTTTTCTGAGGAAACTAAATGTAGCTTCTGACTGAAACAAGAGTTTCACATCAGTTCTTGTCCTTTTATCCTACGGTACCTAAAGTTAAATGTGGCCACCGTAATTGCACTAGCGGAAGCTAGTGTGGTTTTGCATAGTGATATTAGCTTTAGCTCCAGTTTTAACAGTATCATTTTAACTGCATCTTTCATTTGACAGAACCTGCAGAGAGTTTATTTGTTTACATAGTCCGATGTTTTATTAGGTTAGGCAGTGAAGATCACTTTCAGTAAATATATCTTAAACGCAACTACACCAACCGAAGCTACTCAGTAATTTTGGCTTGAACAGAAATTAATCTCTTTTTCTGAAGAGAGTAATTAATTAATCCTCACGTGAGTGAAAAACAAATTATTACAAGCAGTCTTTGTCCTTAATTCAAGGAAGGGTAGAGATATTGTTTAGCGATGGGCCACATTTCTCTTTGTTGGCTGATGCTTATGAGATATTAATACCGCCCAGGAAAGAAAGGTTTTATAATCTACCTGTTTTTAAATAAATTAAAATACTATTAGACGTCAGTAGTAATTAAAAACATTATTTAATGACATCCATTTTCTGTTACATACTCAATGTTTATCAGGATATATACATGTATTTAAACTTCAATTATTCAAACATGAAGGGAACTTATTTTTCTTTAAGCAACACGAATACAGAGATAAATTTAAAACTGGAATAATAAGCAGCGCCAGAAGCTCTTTACTGCCTTGACACAACGGATAACAGCTTTATTTAGCTACTTTCCATAAATCACGTAACAGATAAATTATTACACTAAAATTCATATACTGACCAATTAATAGATCTTAATGTCAATTGGCAGATCTCCAAACAGGGCAAACCCTCTTATTCTTAGCCAACTAGAGAATTCATTAACTTTAGATTCGTGAAGAGAGTTCTACCTGAGTTGTTGGAGGACGTACCCCTGACTGTTCGTGAGAGGATGTGGCTACGACATGATGGTACACCGCCTCACTCCAGTGCGGATGTCCGTAACCATCTCAATGCCGTATTTCCTGGTCGCTGGATTGGCAGATCCTATTCCATGGCTTGCGAGGTCATTTGACCTGAATCCCCTTGATTATTTCCTGTGGGGATATCTAAAGTCACTTCTGTACGAGACACAAGTGGATACGGAGGTGGAATCAGTTGCCAGAATTGTAGCTGCCTGTGATGTGATTCGAAACACACCAGTGATATTTGTTAGGGTGTGTCATAAGTTTGTTCATCGATGCCGTGCATGCATTGAGGTCGATGGTCGTCAATTTCAGCACATATTCTAAGATACAGTACAAATGGCACGTTCATCGTGTCAATGACGGTATTTGCAGTTAACTGTAACTAATGTAAACAACAAAGAACGACCACGTTCAAGCTTCTGACATTCCACGTCTCAACTCGTAGAACACTATCCTTTCGTTGATTATTGAATCTTTTTCTTATGATCACCTCCCGCTTGGCTGTCACCTCCCGGAGATGTGAATGGGGGACTATTTCGGAATCTTTTCCAAATGGAGAGATCATCATGACCATTTTTTAATCACAGGCCACATGTCCTATGGATACACATTATATGCTTTTAATACAGCGATTATCATTGCCTTCTGCATCCTCATGGCGTTGATCGTTGGTGATTATTCCGCCTTTACAGAAAATTTCTCACCAACAAGAGCAAGAGAGTGCCCTGAACTACTGTCCGCTCTTTGACAAGGCCGTTGGCAGAATGAGGGTGACTTCTTTCGCCGGAGGTCTTCGGCCGCCAAAGCTGCCTCTATAGTGGTCCTTAATTGCGAAAGAGTTGCCGATGTATTGAAACGCGTATGTACTCGGTAGCGGCGATGGCGAGGCATGATAGAATCTCTGACCAGAGAGTTATTTATCGTTGCTAAGCTGCGCTTGACCGCGCGACAGTTCAGTTGTATGCAGGGAGTCGGTAGTTGCAGTGGTGTGTGTGAGGAGTCGGCGGGCGTCGACATGGCCCTCTGGTCAAGATTCAGGACGAGGTATATATTTTTAAATAAGGTAATGAAGCAGCGTTGCGCACATCTGAGAATGTAATGTATCTTAACTGTAATTAATTTGTTCAAGAATCGCCCCAATAATAATTTTGTTTTCAAACCAAGCATTTTAACAAAACAAACATTTTATTGAAAGAAAATTTCCCATGCATTTCCTTAAAGAAAAAATTTACTTAAGTTCAAAGAATTTTTGCGATGCATTTCCTCCAAGCTATGGCGAAAATAAGAGCAGATGCAGTTTTACTGAGATAAGAATTTACGTTTAATTAGGGCCTAAGATCGACATTTCGGTCTATTTACGTTTTCATTGTCATTGAGATTTCATTATCATTGAATTGTCTTTCATTATTTTGTGGGGAGGTTACACTTGGCTCAGATTGCTAGTTCTCATTTAATTGTCATTGTCAATAAATTTGTAAGTAGGCTGTTTAGGTTTTTTAATTGGTAACGCCACCTCTGTATGAAAATCACTGGCTGTGCTGTGTGCAGTCTGTGGCTGCTTTGCATTGTTGTAATACTCGCCATTGTAGTGTTAGGCAGCTGGATGTGAACAGCGCGTAGCGTTGCGCAGTTGGAGGTGAGCCGCCAGCAGTGGTGGATGTGGGGAGAGAGATGGCGGAGTTTTGAAATTTGTCATGAACTGCTATATTTATATATGATGATATCAAGGTAAATACATTGTTTGTTCTCTATTAATATCTTTCATTTGCTAACTATCCCTATCAGTAGTTAGTGCCTTCCATAGTTTGAATCTTTTATTTAGCTGGCAGTAGTGGCGCTCGCTGTATTGCAGTAGCTTGAGCAGCGAAGATTTTTGTGAGGTAAGTGATTTGTGAAAGGTATAGTTTAATGTTAGTCAGGGCCATTCTTTTGTAGGGAATTTTGAAAGTCAGATTGCGTTGCGCTAACAAAATACTGTGTGTCAGTTCAAGCACAGTCCTGTATAATTGTTCAAAGGGGACGTTTCATATGTCGACCCTTAGCCGAGGATACCTCACTGGAATCTTCTGATTTTTTCTTGTAGTTTGTGTAATTAGTGTAGCTATTGTTTACTGCTAGCGCGTAATTGTAGAGAAAATCTCCTTTGTAGTTGCAGTCTTACATTGTTGTACAGTAAAACAGTTGTGGCATGCATGTAGATTTGCAGCAAGTATTTCGCAGCTGCAATTAACTAGATATTATTTTCAGTGCCATGTTAATGTGTTCTCTTATTTTTGATCTTCAAATTGTGTTTTTCTGTGTTGTCGTGTGAAATACTGTGACAATAATGGCGTGTGAAAAACGTAATACTAGGCTCCAAAGTAAACTGAGAAATGACAGTGAAAATGAAAGCAGTGTGTTAGCGCCACCGAGTAATGAATTAACTGATGTTCAAAGTAGTAATTTGGTAATTGTGCATAGGGAAATGGAGCGGGCTGCAAACAATGGTGTAGACAGTGAAACAGGTAGTGAACAGGGAAGCATTATCGATCGATCGCTCGGCAACAGCTCGCCTCAGGAATCCGAAATGACAGGACACATTTTCGCAAATACTGTAGATTCAGGTTTTGGGTCATCACCGTTTTCTCAAATAAGTCAAGACACATTTTCTGCTTGTCAAAATGTGAATGTTGCCGGTGCAAATGCACTGCCGAAAAGCGTAGAGAAACAGATTCCAGACACTAATACATTATTATTGCAATTAATGCAACAAATGGAACAAAATCAGAGACAAATGGGACAAAATCTTAAAAAGTTAGACACAGTGGAACAAAATCTTAAAAAGTTAGACACAATGGAACAACACCAGAGACAAACACAGCAACAGTTAGACACAATGGAACAAAATCTTCAAAAGTTAGACACCACACTTGAACAAACACGTGAAGATTTAACTACTGAGTTACATAACATTGAATCGAAATGTCAAAAAGTCTGTAATGACGTAAAAACACAAATTTGTGAGCATTTTCAACCTATTTTTTCGCGGCATGAAAATGCTTTACAGAATCACGAAGCAGCCATAAAAGAACTGCAAACCATTGTTCATGAAAATCATGAGACCTTGTGGGCTAAAATTGACTCAGTTGCATCTACCGATTCGGTTACGCAACTTACAAAAACTCAGGAAAACTTAAAGGACACAGTAGATTCGATTTCAACACAAATGGACACTCTGAAACTCGGTTCAGAAAAACACACTGAGGAAATGTGTTCACTATCGGAGAAAGTAGCCGAACTTTCGGATCAGATCACTAACTTATCTACAAAGGTAGATGATGATCTGAATGACACAAGACCTGTAGCCTTCACTGACACAGAAGAGTATGAACAAATTTGAAAATTCAAACAGAATCAAAATCAAATCAATACACAGTACAAAAGAGAAATCCGGGAAGTACAAGATCAGCTGACACAGGTAATACAAGAATTACGTATTTCAGAGGATACTCGCGCCCCAATACGGGAAGAGGGACACAGAAATACGGAACAGCCACAAAATAATAACACAGGGCATTTCGGAAGTTCTGAAAGAAATTGGCAATGTGCACCGAATTTTGAGATGGAACGGCCGACACGACCTAACAATGACCGATATGCGACTCGCCGACATGATGATTTTGACTATAAGCTGTTCATTACTACACGTAAATTCAAAACATTTAAGAATTCTGGCAACGACATTCATCCACAAGCATGGCTCCATCAATTCTCTCATTGTTTTCCTCCCAACTGGTCGTTAGAACACAGATTAGAATTCATGTGTGGCTACTTGGAGAATGAACCAGCTGTAAGAATGCGATCGGTAATTCACGATTGCCACAGTGAAGGAGAGTTTTACCATGCCTTCCTCTCAGCATATTGGTCTCAAGCCACACAAGACCGAGTAAAACATAGCATCATAATGATGAAACGTTTCGAACAATCTGAATTTTCCAGTCTTATGAAATATTTTGAAGACATGTTGCATAAGAATCAGTATCTTTCAAACCCATACAGCCCCTCAGAACTCATCCGCATTTGCTTAATCAAACTGCCTGAACATTTACGACATATTATTTTGGCAGGACGTTGCAAAGACGACATTGAAGCATTTCAGGGACTCTTACAAGAATTAGAAATTGACACTGACAATCGCGGAACGCGAAACCAGGAACACAACAATTACAGGTCACATCCGTCGCAATTCCGCGATGAAAGAAGTAATAACTTGACACGACAAGGCTATTCTCACAACACAAATCGTGACCAAAACAGACACCACCCGTATGACAACCGTTGGCGGAGTAGTAATAACTACAGGGAAAGATCACCTCTCCGTGGTAATGACTATCACAGAGACAATAAGAGAAACAGACAATATGGGAACTAAAATAAATACTATCAAGGGAGACAAAATAACTTTAGACGCAACGGACCAGCGCGCAGTTACGATTCAGGGAGAAATTCTCCACCATGTGACCGACAAGAAAGAAACTATGGAATCTACCGACATGACGACAGACGATATGATTGTAACGACAGACCTGAATTGCATCAGAACTGGCTGGATTCAAACAGAGCAGGGCCCTCTCGTCACGGTGAATTTGTAGAAGTTAGGTCTCCAAATCCCAATAACGACGCGCGCCAACAAAGAGACAATAGGCAATGACTCACACCGCTGGCAGCAACAAAACGTACTTATGAAACTGATGACGGAGCTGCCGTAGCTAGTAATTACGTAAAAATGGAAGACATTAGGGACATCTTACTCCAGGAACACGACGTAAAACTTAACAACATTGCATATCCTGTGATTCACATTACTGTAAATGACGTAAAATTTACGGCAGTACTTGACTCTGGCAGTCCCATCTCAGTAATTAGTGAAACAGCCTTTAGCAAATGCAACAAATCGAACGATTGCCCCACACTTCCGTTACGTAAGTTTAAATTACAAGGTGCAATCTTTGGAAAAAGTGTAGATGTACGCCAACAATCCAACTTAGAATTCTTTTGTCAAAGCCACAGCTTCTCTATGAGCTTTCTTATTGTTCCATTATTGTCGACGGAAATTATATTGGGAGTAGACTTTTTGAATGAATACAAAGAAATCTTAAACTTTCACGATGCTGAAATAAGTTTAGAAAAAGAAGGTAAGTCAGTAGCTTTGAAATTTGAAGATTGGCTCTCAAATCATGACAAAGAAATTAATCGGCTTTACCTTCTGTTAGGCAACAGTTCGGAATTTTCTACGGAACTAGACCCTAACAATCACTCTGCAAGTACTGACAGGGATGATATCGACGGCATATTTGAAACTAATGAGTTAATTCAGAATAAAATTCAAACAATTGAGAATTGTAATGACACTGATAGGCAGGACCTCTTTGAGATTTTACAAGCACATTCCACAGTTTTTACTCACAAAACAGGAACAATCAAGGGATTTCAATACCAATTTCGTGTTCGTGAGCATACTAAATTTTGTGTTAGACCATACGTATTTCCAGCACATTATAGGGACCGTGTTAGAACAGAAATACAATCTATGCTTGACGAGGGCATTATTGAGCCTGCAGTAAGCTCATACAACAATCCGTTACATGTTGTTGAGAAGAAAAATGGATCGATCAGGCTTGTCTTAGATTCGAGACAAATCAATACTATCATTATTCCTGAAACAGACAGGCCGCAGACGATGGAAGAACTTCTTCAAAATTTTAATGGTGTAAAAGTGTTGTCTTCCATTGATCTCAGATCCAGCTTTTATCAGATCGAACTTCATCCAGAATGTAGAAAATACACAGCTTTTCTTTGTTTCGGCGTTTGTTATCAGTTTCGGAAACTTCCTTTTGGTTTGAACATTTCTTCGGCAGCATTCATTCGCGGGCTAAATTCCATATTACCTGAGTTCTTAAAACGTCACATCACCTTATATGTAGACGATATTCTAATAGCAGAAGCTTCATGGGAACTACATAATCGCATCCTCAACAGTTTGTTACGTATTTTTGCAGAATCTGGAATTACAGTTAACTTGGAAAAGTCTGAATTCGGTAGGACAAAGGTGAAGTTTTTGGGACATATTATTTCTTCTGAAGGCATTCAGCCGGATCCTGAAAAGTTAGAAGCAATCAGAGCCATTCCAGTTCCATCCACAAAAAGACAAGTCCGCAGTTTTCTAGGTCTCGTAAATTTTTACCGTCGTCTTTTGAATATGCAAATTCTTGTTACATCAAAACTTTGTTCTCTCACTTGAAAAAATACTATTTGGGACTCGGACGAACAAGCACAATGGGAATTCAATTCTTTGAAAGAAGCGTTACTTCACGCGCCAATCTTAGCTCATCCAGATCTGTCACAAGATTTCTGCCTTAGCACGGATTCTTCTAAGGTCGGTCTTGGTGCCCATTTATTTCAAGAAGCCATAGAAAATGACACTACCATTCAGAAAACCATTGCTTTTGCTAGCCGAGTGCTAACAAAATCTGAAAAAAATTATTCCGTTACTGAATTAGAAGCTTTAGCTATCGTTTGAGCTTTTAACAAATTCCGTTTCTTTCTTTCTGGTAAGCACGTAAAAGTATACAGTGATCATCGTGCATTACAATTTCTTATGTCTTCAAAATTAAATCATGACAGGTTAAAACGTTGGGCATTGTTTCTGCAAGAATTCCGTTTCACAATAGTCTACATTTCCGGCAAGGAGAACATTGTTGCGGACGCACTGTCACGCGCACCGCCTGAGCTTGAGAAAAGTACCACAGAAGACAACCTCGAGAAAAATGTCAGTATTCTTTACATTCAGAAAGTCGCCTTTGAAAACTTCATCACCACATCTTTAAAGGACATTGCTCATGAACAAGATAAAGATCCGATTTGGAAAGACATCAAGAGCAAATGGCATGAAAAGACACACACACAGATTCGGCATTATTATCTGGTTAGAAACAACATACTGTTCAAACCCTGCACTGTTGAAGACAAGCTATGGGTACTTTGCATTCCTGACGATTTTGTTAATAAGCTCATTTGGTACATTCATTTCAGCTATGCACATTTTCGCCCACGAAAATGTTATCATATTCTTCGAACGACTTGTTATTTTAACAATATGGAAAAGAGAATTCGAAGAGTCTTGTCTATTGGTAAACTTTGTCAAAAGGCGAAACCATCTACTATCTCCCATCGTGCTCCGCTGTTTCCTATCATTCCTTCTAAATTAAAAGAATTTGCTGCTGTTGATCTCTTGGGACCGCTTGTCAGAACATCTAATGGATTTTCGTACGTTCTAGTCGCTGTTGAACTTACTTCAAAATTTGTTTCTTTCACACCGTTACGTAAAGCCACTGGACGGTCTGTATCCAACACCTTTGTTAAAAATTTCTTACGTGAAGTTGGACACGTTAGTAAAGTCATTTCAGATAACGGACCGCAATTCAGATCTGCTGTTTGGTCACGCATGCTTCGCAACCATAAAATCAAACCCGTATTTATTTCATTGTACTCACCACATTAACCCGTCTGAACGGATTATGAAAGAAATCAATAAGCTTTGCAGACTTTATTGTCACAGAAAGCATCAGCATTGGGACAGATATTTACACTTATTTCAAAACGTGCTGAATGAAATGCCTCACGACTCCACTGCTTTACCACCTACTCTTGTACTGAAGAATGAAGAACCACCGAACAGAATCAGAGAGCTTGTACCTTTCCCGAATACACGTAAACTTCGACACAAAGACATAATTGAGTTGGCTCTTAAAAATATAAAATCTGCAACAGACAAAAGGAGAGAACTACACGGTAAAGCAAATGCAAAGAAATTATATATTGGTCAGAAAGTTCTCATTAAAGCTCATTCATTGTCACATAAGAAGAAACACTTGAGTCACAAATTTTTTCTAGTTTACAATGGACCTTACAGAATCCGGCGTATACCACATGATAATTGCGTTGAAGTTGAAACTCTGCGTACTAGGAAGAGGAAAGGTTTACACCACATTTCACATGTAAAACCGTTTATTGAAAGATAATCTGCTTTTTAACTTTGTCTTTGCCACAAAATTTTTCACTTCACATTTCTAGTATGCTTGTCAGACTTAGAATCTGTTAACATGCAACAATGTTTGAAGTTAAATATCCAGTCAAGAACCAAGAGAACTTATTTAAACCGAAATTACGAATGCATTGTTATAGTGAACAGACGACACAGTGTTGTTATTTGTACATTCTTGCTTGTTAGTTGCACGATTATGTAACGACTATCAGGCTTACATACATAGAGCATGTACTGGTACTGCTAATGAGATTTTAGTGCAACATTTTGGTTTACTTGAAAATACATTATGGATTCAAGGTGCTTTCTGAGAGATACCAGATGACACAGTGGTTAGTTTATTTGACAGCTACACGACTATATCACGACGCTACTAATGTGTGAAACAATTTACCTTGTTGCTTTTATATCTGCACAGTTTTTCTGAATTCTTCTGGAAAGTAAAACATATTTTAGTAGTAACTTTTGTGGTATAGCTACAAGGAGACAGCCTTTTCTGAAGCACAACAATACGTTACAGGACAGTACTTTCTTCATCACGGCAATAAGCGTAATAACTAAGACATTTATACGCAAAGCACTTCACTTTTGTGTATTATGAGGTAAGTACATTGACTTCTGCAGAACTTAGCTTTCGGGGGACGATAACTACGACACTTCCACACAGATTATGTTGCAACAAGACGCACATTTAGCGCTACAGTACACGTATTTGAGTGATTCATTTTGTACTTAAAACATTTATTTTTAAAGATTTTTGAATTACAAAGAAAGTTTTCCGTGATACATTTCATTCCATTGCTGTAATCTGTAACACCTGAGGGTATAATTACATTAACCCTCAGGGGGGTACACGCTTACTTTGTGTACTATGTGTGTGGCAACCACAAGGAACCCTAGCTAATATGGTATTTGCTTATACAACTTTACACATCGGTACCATATTTCTCTAACACACAAATTACACAGCTATCTGATCATTTAACTGAGAGATAAACATTTTTTTACTACATCAGTGACACATGTTTACGCAATACACAGTTGGGTAACTTCACACTTATGAAATTGTATTTTGTCTGTACTTTGTGAAATGCTCATATTTTTTCGGAACCATTGTGATACTATGAGAGCTTTGAATGATGTATTTGGTAAGGGAGCATGATTTTAAAGTACGTTTGAGGTAGATGACACTATTGAAATGAGCAGAGAATTTTTTTTAGGTTTTCAAATTTTTACAGAAAGCTACGACGTTTTTGAGATTTGACTGAGGTGTTATGATGTTATTATTACAACGACAATGTGTACTATGCTGTTGAGATATGTTTATGATCAATAAGATGATGCTACCGTATATGAGGAATAAGAAGTATGTTGGAAACCAAGAATCGTACTTTAAGAGTTATGAAATGTGCGTAAATGCGTGACTGTATCACAATGCTGACGAATATTTTATTTGGACACTTATATTTATAGGATTTTATTTCTACAGATTTGCAACGCTAATTCTTGACCTGTCAAATATTTTAATGGACACTGTCACTGTAGCGGAAACTGTTGTCGTAAATATTTCCGTAAGAAAGTTAAGTGACCACCTGCACGTAATGCGTCGCGGGCACCCACCTGGGCGACAGCCGCCCGAAAAAAAGCCATTAGCCTTTCAGCGGCACAGGTGGAAAAAAAAGGGAGGCCATTATCCTCACTATTGACGTTCCTTTGTAGAAAGCATCGCAAAAACGACACGGTCGAACTTGAAAACATATGATAATGGAAATGTCGTGTGGCTAGGGCCTCCCGTCGGGTAGACCGTTCGCCTGGTGCAGGTCTTTCGATTTGACGCCACTTCGGCGACCTGCGCGTCGATGAGGATGAAATGATGGTGATTAGGACAACACAACACCCAGTCCCTGAGCAGAGAAAATTTCCGACCCAGCCGGGAATCGAACCCGGGCCCTTAGGATTGACAGTCTGTCACGCTGACCACTCAGCTACCGGGGCGGACCCGGTAGCTGAGTGGTCAGCGTGACAGACTGTCAATCCTAAGGGCCCGGGTTCGATTCCCGGCTGGGTCGGAAATTTTCTCCGCTCAGGGACTGGGTGTTGTGTTGTCCTAATCATCATCATTTCATCCCCATCGACACGCAGGTCGCCGAAGTGGCGTCAAATCGAAAGACCTGCACCAGGCGAACGGTCTACCCGACGGGAGGCCGTAGCCACACGACATTTCCAAAACATATGATTACACTGTGGAGCTCTTAATTTATATTTACTGAAATGCTTATGAATTGATGGGAAATATTCTTACATCTGCAAACCTGATAATGACAAGTGTCTTTCTACGAGAGTTGAGAGCTACTGACTTACGAAATGCCACATAGCTATTGAATGATGTTTTTATGCTTTGGTTTGCGTAATTGCTTATTTCATTTGACATCTGTTTTCCAGCTGTGTTGCAGCATTGGTTTCATAAAATAAAATTAAATGCATTTGCTAATGTGAACACTTTCTGTCAACAGATCTATTAAATAATAATTTTGTGATCCACATTCTTCAAAAAAAGGAGCACTTGGAAAGGAAAGAACAATAAGAAGGGACTAGTAACAGTAACTGCATACATAATATTCTTTTCAAGTACATGGTAATATTTCTTTTACAATAAGTTGTTGTGGTGCACCACTTTAATTACATAGACATTAAGATGTGAATATACATTTCCCTTATCTGCATTGTTGTTTTTACTGTAATATTTTATCTGCTTGAGCTATGTCATGTTTAGATATAAGCTGCTGTTTGCCAGGCATAGTGCTACTGAACTTTAATTTGTGTTACTCTGCTAAGCCAGATTTATTTTTTTGTTTGCTGCGCATTGCCTCATATTAGTTGTAATGTTGAATTGCTTGGTAATTTAGATTTACTGGAGCTTGCTTTGCGATTTTCCATTTTTTTCATTGCCGTTTATATTAATTGTTTTGTGCTGCTGCATTGCCTCATCCCTTAGTTTAGCATCTGAGCTCAGTAGATTTAAGTTAGCTTAAGAGGGGGTAGACTATATAAGAAACTAACTATGATGAATTGGAAGAAATGCATTGAGAAGATACAAGAAAATGGTTTGGCCAAAAAAAAAAGGTAGTGTACAGTAGAGAAAAACTATTTTGAAAGAGGATGTGAACAGAATACAGAAAGCAGGCTTAGATAGTACTTTTGGGAATAATGATGAACAAAGGGAGATCTCCATGCAAAATACTGCAGTAAAACAAACCCTGTCCTTTCCTTTTGTGTCATCCCTCTATATGTTTGTGTACCCTTGTGTATTTGTGTTTTCCCTGTCTTTATGTGTTTAGCTGATGAGAGCTATGTTGTAGAATTTTTCTAATACTATGTTATTTACTTTGTAAAGATGTTGAGACATTATTTATTCTGTTTTGTTGCTCATATGTGAAGGTGATGTTTCAAAAGTTATTCTGATCTTTATGTATGTACTTATGTCATCATTTTTGTAACACTGATGTATATGTTTATTTCTATTCTTTTGTAAAGCCTGTGTTACTACAAATGTTATCTGTATTTTATGTTCTTTAATGATGTATTTTGTACCTTTGCAATTGTATTCTTATGTTATAAAATTGTAATTGATACCAGTTCATCATATTATTAACTTGTAAGTTACATTTCACTGCACACGTTTCTGTTGGTCATAGTATATGGACAATATGTGAGAAGTAGGGACTGTTAGTGTTTGCACGTGTGTTAATAATTCAGCAAGGGACTGGATAACAGCATTGTTGGTTCTAAGGACAATTTCAAAAACTTTGTGAGTGCACAAGTGGTGGTTATGGACTTGCTATATTATCTGCAAGACTCTTCAATGGTGATTGTGCACCTGCACAGTCACAACAGATGGCTGCTGGCTATCTCTACAAGGACTACAGTGGGTCTACATCTTTCATGATCCATCAATACCATTATTTCTACAAGGACTGCAGTGGGTCTGCACCTCTGGTGGCCCACCAATACCGTAATCTCTACCAGGACTACAGTGGGTCTACTCTGTGATGACCTACCTACCAATACTCTTCAAAATTTCGACTGACTCTGCTGTGGGTTTGCTCTGTTGTGGCCCATTACCTGTATGCATGTCAAGAGTCAGCACTGTCTTTCCGTTGGAAGGACAACACTACTTCTTCAAGACTGCATGGAAATCTACTACTTCTGTGTGCATTTTCTTTTACTGCGCAGACTTTGAGAAAAACTCTGCATTTTTACTGTGATGAACAATTTGGACTGTCTTTATGGACTGTGAGAAATTTTTAGCTTTTGACCAACAGTGTATCAATAAGTGTGTGCATTTGATTTCTTTGTTATTGTAATTATGAAATTTTTTTTTAAATCTGTATTGGCTACTGCCCAATCCAATTTGTAAAATTTTTTGTGGGGAGCATGGGGGCTATGTAAGTAGGCTGTTTAGGTTTTTTTATTGGTAACGCCACCTCTGTATGAAAATCACTGGCTGTGCTGTGTGCAGTCTGTGGCTGCTTTGCATTGTTGTAATACTCGCCATTGTAGTGTTAGGCAGCTGGATGTGAACAGCGCGTAGCGTTGGGCAGTTGGAGGTGAGCCGCCAGCAGTGGTGAATGTGGGGAGAGAGATGGCGGAGTTTTGAAATTTGTCATGAACTGCTATATTTATATATGATGATATCAAGGTAAATACATTGTTTGTTCTCTATTAATATCTTTCATTTGCTAACTATCCCTATCAGTAGTTAGTGCCTTCCATAGTTTGAATCTTTTATTTAGCTGGCAGTAGTGGCGCTCGCTGTATTGCAGTAGCTTGAGCAGCGAAGATTTTTGTGAGGTAAGTGATTTGTGAAAGGTATAGTTTAATTTTAGTCAGGGCCATTCTTTTGTAGGGAATTTTGAAAGTCAGATTGCGTTGCGCTAACAAAATACTGTGTGTCAGTTCAAGCACAGTCCTGTATAATTGTTCAAAGGGGACGTTTCAAATTATTTTATTTGCTGGGAGGTTACACTAGGTTCTACTCTCGTTAACATTTAAATATTGTCTTTCAAATTTCTCTGGGGAGGTTACACTTGGCGACATCCGGCCAGGATCGTATTTCTTTGGGACTCTTCTAAGAAACAGTCAGATATCTGCTCTTATTTGCTTAAATATAATTAGCATTTGACGCAACGCTTTTACTAATTTTATGACTTTCTTTCCTCAGATCATCGGCAATTCGTTGCTCTGTTGTATTTGTGTGTTGCTTTTGCATTGTGCTTATTTGTTTTTTGAATAATTTTGACTATTGTAAAAATTCCGCGAAAGACTGTGAATAGTGTATCGCGAGGTATTATGAATGAAATTACCGACTTAAACAACGTGACCGATAGTAATGGTGACACGCAGTGCAATGATGACAATCCTGCATTCACTGACAATCAATGCGCTCCAACCACTAATGATGAGTTTTATCTTAATGATGAACAAACGAACTCAATTGCTTCCTCTGTTAATTTGACGACAGTTCATGACGCGGGGCGCTCTATTGTAATGAGCGCTGCCCAGCCTAACACAACCGGTTTACTAAATTCACGTGATGAACACACAAATTTGTCTAATGAAAATGAACAGGATACACAAAGTAGGACGGATCTATTTAATTCCGAAATAGTGACCGACAGTGTACATTCGACTGGCAAACCTGTTTGTAAATCTCAAAGTAACCAAATGGTTACGGAAAGCGAGACAATTCCAGGCAAATCACTAAACAACACGGAGAATAGAAATGAAAATTTTGTGTCGGATCCAATTATGGCATTTTTGCTACAAATGAATAAACAACTTAAAGAAGATAACAAACAACTTAATGAAAAACTAGACAATAATAATGAAGATCTCAAACAACTTAATGAACAGGTCAAACAACAGAGTGAAGATTTCAGACAACTTAGAGAACAGAACAAACAAGATAACGAAAATCTCGAACAAGACTTAAATGAAAAATTAGACAACAATTCCAGACAGCTTAGTGAACAGATTAGAGCCGTTGCCGCACAATGTCATGATGGTAAGGAACAGTTGCGCGAGGAAATAAAGGCTTGTTCAGGAAAAAGTAGCGAAGAAATTAGGTCTGTTGCTCAGGAATTAAGGGAAATGCAAACAGCTGCAACAGAAACACTTAGAGACGAAATTAGCGGAGTCGCTAAACAATGCTCTGAAAAAGCTACACAATTATGCGACGAGTTTAAAGCAATGACAGCAGAACTTTCGCGGACAGTGGACGCAAAGATAGACGCGAAATTCGACCAACAGAACTCTCAAATTGACGAACGTTTTAATCTTCACATACAAAACAGTGATTCGCGTTTCCGCAAATTTATTCAGGATCAAAATAAAGTAAAACGTCAAGTAATGGAAACAATCACTGCACAGAGACAAGAAGACAAACGTAAAATGTTTGCGAAAGCAAAAACATACGTAGACA
Source organism: Schistocerca serialis cubense (assembly GCF_023864345.2). Taxonomy (NCBI): domain Eukaryota; kingdom Metazoa; phylum Arthropoda; class Insecta; order Orthoptera; family Acrididae; genus Schistocerca; species Schistocerca serialis. Next base: position 371,601,417 of record NC_064639.1, read on the forward strand.
AAAATATTGCTACAGTGTCCGACAAAATTAATACCATCGAACAGTTGAACGCAGAATTACGCGATGAAATTTCTGATCTTAAATCAAAAACAGATACACACACAGTAGATATTCAAACAGTGACGGACAGATTCGAACAATTAGAACTAACACAGGATTCCGATGTCGTCAAAGCTGACGATAAAAAATTGAACGAAACCACACGTACATTACAAAAGCAGATTAATACTTCTGACACTAAGACCGTTGATCAGGTAAAAATACTGACTGAAAAATGTGATGAATCGGCCAGTCGTATTGATGTTATTGAAAGTAATAATGACAATAAATCAGATGATACTGCACCGATTTCGTTTAACCAAACACCAGAATTCCAAAATTTACAACAGACAATTAATGAGATCGATTCGTCTAATAACACATTGCGTAGAAAATTGTCAAGTTTACAGCAAGAGGTAACAGGGATGAAAAATATTTCACTTAATAACACATCACAGTAGACGCCACTTTTCGAACATTTGTCAGACTCACGCAGCGCGTATAATTTGGGTAATCTACAGAGAGCACGGGACTTAGATTCCGAACAGACACAGACAAATAGATTCTCTTACAATACTGAACCTGTTACATCATACAGAGACGATAATTTCGATTACAAACATTTTCTGTCAGTGAGAAAATTTAAAGTGTTTAAAAATGACAGAACGCAGATTCATCTGCTAGATTCGATACAACAGTTTAGCTTTGCTTTTCCACCGACTTGGCCTGTTACATATAAACTTGAATTTATTTGCAGTTTTTTAGAAGGCGAACCGGCAACTCGTATGAGACCGATCGCGAGGCAATGCTATTCAGTAGAAGAGTTTCAGAATGCCTTTCTATCAGCGTATTGGTCGAAGATGACACAGCGCGGAATCAAAGATCAATTAATTAGTTTACCAAATTATGAGAACTCCAATTTTTCCACTGTCTCGCAATTTATTGAGCACATGGTCCAACAAAACCAGTACCTAAGTGAACCATACAGTGAATCTGCACTGATACAATTATGCTTTTCTAAATTACCAAGGTCATTAAGAGTGTCACTTCTAAGGGGTCAGCAGAAGGAAAACATTTCATCATTCAGAGATCTGTTGCAGCTTTTAGAAGTGCAGCAATCAGATTATTCCTTCGTAAACAAAAATTTTTCGTATAACAACCAAGGCCAACAAACATACAGCAATTACGATCAGCCACGTAATTTTAATAGTAAAAGCAACAGACGCTTTAGGAATGACAACCACCAAAACTTTAATAACAGACAAAATTCCAGTTATCAATACCGTCAAAGTTTTCAGCAACAGGAACCACATTTTAGTAACAATAGACGTTTTCCGGCACAACAGCATGAAAGCCAGCCGGTTAGCATACCTAACCAACAATATAGTGCACAAGGTCAACCTAACTTTAATGTTTCGCCGCGTGGACGTATAGTCCCTGGTCCAACAAATAGTAACGCACGGCAGCAAAGGAACAACTACGTACAGAAAACAGTATTTCAATTCCTATCGCAATGCACCGTATGGGAATGACTATTACGACAGACGTAAAAATAATGAGGACAATTTTCAGCGTACATCTAACAACAGTCGGTCATACCAACAGCAGAATTATCCGCAAGAACCTATTCTCATGAATGAACCCGACAGTAGGTATCATCGAGAGCATAATACGTCTGGAAGAAGTAATAGAACAGTTCAAATAGTAGAACTGCCACAACACCCTCCTGATAATAATAACACGTCAGATAGAATCTGACTAGATACTGTACAGGTCGCATCTTCCAGTAACACAAGCACTAGTTTTGACACGCAGAATGTTGTTCACGAAAATGTAATCACTTTTGACGATATCAGAGACACTCTTTCACAGGAAAGACCAGTTGTTCAGAAAACTATTTCACATCCTGTCATCGAAATTAAAATTGGTTCATCGAAATTTTCAGCAGTAATCGATTCCGGATCACCTATGTCAGTTATAAATGAGGAGAGTTTCAACGAGTGTAACAAAGAGAATACCTATCCTACATTACCATTAATCAAAACGAAAGTAAAAGGAGCAGTATCGAGTAAAGGAGTAGACGTTAAATTACAGACACATTTATCATTTTGTATTGCAGGTCATACTTTTCACTCAAATTTTTGGATTGTTCCTTTATTGACAACAGACATTATCTTAGGTACTAATTTTCTCGTACAACACGACTCAGTTATTGATTTTCAAAATTCCTATTTAATGTTGAAGAATGTACAATTGGCTTTAGAATTTCAGCACTCATTATCTGCAGAAGAACAAACAATTAATCGTACAGAGGTCATTTCCGTATCACGTAACATAGATTGTAATTCCACATTGTTCACAGATACGTACGTACATAACTATAATACTCCAGACGAAGCTGACTACGACGTAATGCAGATTATTTCTGACAAAGTTAAACAAAGCAGTACAAATACAGACGACGAACGCGCGCAATTACACAAAATTCTTCTACAGCAAGCTCTAGTTTTTGATAACATTCCTGGTACTATGTCCGGATTTATGTATGAATTTCAAGTCAAACAGCACGATACATTTAAAGCCAAGCATTATCCCATTCCGTATATTCATAGAGAACAAGTTAAGAAAGAATTGCAGGATATGCTTGACCAAGGAATTATAGAACCAGCAGTTAGTCCGTACATAAACCCGCTACATATTGTTAAGAAAAAAGATAGCTCACTTCGCCTCGTACTTGATTCACGTCACATTAATGACATTATTATTAATGAAACAGGTCGACCACAGACACTAGAAGAAGTACTACAGAAATTTCACGGTACGGCTATTTATTCCACACTAGATTTGAAATCGGGATTTTGGCAAATTCAGCTTCATCCGAATTGCAGAAAGTATACTGCTTTTCTCTGTTTTGGTGACTGTTATCAATTTTGCAAATTACCATTCGGCTTAACTATTTCTTCTGCAGCTTTTATTCGCGGTTTGAACACAATACTTCCGACAGAACTTAAAGACAGAATTACGACGTACGTAGATGACATTCTTATCGCAGACGCTAACTGGACTGAACACAATTTGATTCTTGAACGTCTGTTGCAAACTTTTCATGCACAAGGACTCACAGTTAACCTCAGTAAATCGCATTTTGGCAAAACTTCTATAAAATTTCTTGGACATGTAATTTCAGCAGAAGGCATTGCGCCTGATCCGGAAAAACTTCAAGCTCTACGTGACATTACTGTTCCTACGACGAAGAAACAACTACGCAGTTTTTTGGGCTTAATTAACTTTTTTCGTAAATTTATTCATCACTCTGCTTTAGACACACCTAGATTATGCCAATTGACTGGAAAAAACACTATTTGGTCCTGGGATAAGCAAGCACATTCTGAATTCATGAACCTGAAACATGCTTTGTTGAATGCACCACTTTTATCGCACCCAGATCTTACTAGAAATTTTTCCATTGCAACCGACAGTTCCAACACAGCTTTAGGCGTACACATTTTTCAGGAAATTGAAGAAGATGGTAGTACAGTAATTAAAAACATCGCATTTGCAAGTCGCATTCTGTCACCTGCTGAACGAAATTATTCCGTTACTGAACTTGAAACATTATGTGTTGTATGGGCTTTTACGAGATTTAGGCACTTTCTTTATGGCAGACATACCACCGTATACACAGACCATAGAGCTATGCAATTTTTACTTTCAGCTAAATTCACACACGACAGATTAAGCAGATGGAAGCTTTATTTACAGGAATTTAATTTTACAATTGTTCACATTCCCGGCACACAAAATGTTATAGCAGACGCACTATCTCCTTCTCTCGGCAACAATCAGCAAGACGTCGCAGCCAACTTCTGCAAAGCAAATTTCAGCGTTATGTACATTCAGCAAGTTGCATTTGAAAATTTTATTTCGTCGTCATTACAGGACATAGCATAAGAGCAAAGTAAAGACAATGTGTGGAAAGAAATTAAACACCTTTGGCAAAATAGGAATAATGTTACGATTAGAAACCATTACACTGTACGCAATGACATTCTATTTCGCCGCTCTCATCCTGACAGCAACAATTGGTTGTTATGCATTCCTGACGAACTGGTTAACAAATTAATATGGTATACTCATTTAAGTTATGCACATTACGGAGCCAGAAAATGTTTTCTTATACTGAGACAGAACTGTTATTTTGCCAACATGGAGAAACGTATACGACGAGTTTTAGCGTCATGTAAAATTTGCCAGAAAGCTAAGTCAGACACCACTCCACATATTCCTCCATTATATCCCATTGTACCTATTAAATTAAGACATATGGCCGCAGTAGACATTTTTGGTCCAATTCCGAGAACTAACAGAGGTTTTTGCTACATCTTTGTCGCTGTTGAACTCACTTCAAAATTTGTTACTTTCATTCCGTTACGCAAAGCTACTGCTAAAACTGTTTCAAGAGCATTTGTAAAACATTTTCTATTTCATGTAGGGCATGTGATGAGAGTAATTTCCGATAATGGATCACAATTTCGTTTTGCTATATGGACACGCATGTTACGAGCTAGAAACATTTCTCCGATCTATATATCCAGGTACCATGCTTCTTCGAACCCTTGTGAACGATTAATGAAAGAAATTGGTAAACTGTGTAGAATATACTGCCACAAAAGACATATTGATTGGGATACACAGATATTCTCATTCCAAGATGTAATTAATTCCATACCAAATGAATCCACTATGCTATCTCCGTCTGTTATACTGAAAAATGCTGAACCACCTAACAAAATTACAGAATTAGTACACTTTCCTACATCTCGTCGATTACGACACCATGAAATAATTAACATTGCGCTGAACAACATCAAACGCGCCGCAGAGCGCCGAAGAAGACAGCAAAAACAGGTTTGTACACGCCGTGACTTTCACATTGGACAGAAGATATTAGTACGTACACACTATTTATCCAGCAGAATAAAAGGTAAGTGCAGTAAATTTGAACTTCTATACGTAGGTCCATATCGGATTCGCAGCATTCCTCACCCCAATGTTGTACACGTCGAAACTTTGAGAACCAGGAAAAGTAAGGGCAACCACCATGTGTCGAACATTAAACCATTTATTGAATGAAACCACTTTATGATTTAACATGCTATGATGCCATTTACTAATTTTTATGACCACTTATGCAATTATATTCACATGACTAATTATTGATGACTATCGTATTTTTTCTTGGCAAGTGCCCGGCAAGGTAAGGTTAGCAGGTCGCTCTTCTTGTCGTTACACATCAGACCGTGCATATTTTCCAGATGAACTTCCACATTTTATGACCACTTATGAAATTATGTTCACATGATTAATTATTGATGACTATCGTATTTTTTCTTGGCAAGTGCCCGGCAAGGTAAGGTTAGCAGGTCGCTTTTCTTGTCGTTACACATCAGACCGTGCATATTTTCCAGATGAACTTCCACATTTTATGACCACTTACGCAATTATATTCACATGATTAATTATTGGTGACTATCGTATTTTTTCTTGGCAAGTGTCCGGCAAGGTAAGGTTAGCAGGTCGCTCTTCTTGTCGTTACACATCAGACCGTGCATATTTTCCAGATGAACTTACACATTTTATGACCACTTATGCAATTATATTTATGTGACTAATTATTGATGACTATCGTATTTTTTCTTGGCAAGTGCCCGGCAAGGTAAGGTTAGCAGGTCGCTCTTCTTGTCGTTACACATCAGACTGTGCATATTTTTCCAGACAAACTTACGTATTTTATGAATAATTATGCAATTCTATGTAGTGACGTATTAATTTTATCAAATTCTCTCTCCATTAAAGTCTTTAATTCTCGCCTCTATTAACTACACTACATACAAGCTGAACACAACGAACGTCACATTTTGTCTTTCTTATGTATGTACGATTGTTTTCATGTTTTGTTTGTATCCACTGTGGAATAGTTAAGGTATAACACACACCAGTTGACTTTGACATTTTTTGTCCTATAATATCTCAACATCGTGACTGTTTTACATTTTTTTTGCTGCTGCATTGTGATATTCTCAGTACACCCTTGCCTTTGAACACTGTCTATGCTTTTGACATATTATGTTTTCTGTCATGTTATGCTGTATGCTTAATTATGTCACCATAAACCAGTCATTATTTAGTGAGTATATGATGTAAATGCAAGACATTAATCTTTCTTCATCATTTTGAGAAAGAAATAACGTGTAAAGGAAATAAATGAAACAGAAATGGGAATTTCAACTGCGGAATGATCGAAAGAAGATGCAAACCTCGTGAGGAAGAGTAAATGGATCAGAATTTAACAAGCATTAACGAGAATATACTATACATCGTAGAATAGCAGTCTTAACTAATTTTTTCTTTCAGAATACAAGGCGATTGATGCAGGCTGTCAGACAGAACTACACATCTTAGTTTTAGTGATGAAATATGCTAGAGATAAGGAATAGTTGTGTAATGAGTAATGAAGTGATTTTTTGCAGATGATAATGAATGCTGATGAAGAGTAATGATGAAGAATATGCTACTATGAATAATGAAGTTTTTCTTTACAGGTGATGATAATAATGAAGTTATGATAATATGGGTAATGAAGTGATGGATAATGAAGTTTTTTCTTTACAGATGAGGATGATGTTGAAGTTTATGTATTTATGCAATGTAGTTATTTAAGTATTTGTTGCAGTTTGTTTTGACAGTATGTTTTCTATCGTATGGTGTCCGCCCCGGTAGCTGAGTGGTCAGCGTGACAGACTGTCAATCCTAAGGGCCTGGGTTCGATTCCCGGCTGGGTCGGAGATTTTCTCCGCTCAGGGACTGGGTGTTGTGTTGTCCTAATCATCATCACTTCATCCCCATCGACGCGCAGGTCGCCGAAGTGGCGTCAAATCGAAAGACCTGCACCAGGCGAACGGTCTACCCGACGGGAGGCCCTAGCCACACGACATTTCCATTTCCATATCGTATGGTATGATGACTGAAAGTTTTGGAAAGGACAGCTGTGGAACACATTTTTTATACACATTTCACTACCTGTTAATTCGAAGTTCACTACTTTTCAGCATATTATGCGTTTCTTCTTTCAGCTCAATAATGCATTTTGTATTTTTTTCAGGAGAAGCTTTTCATGGTACTTATTAAACTTGTTACTTATTAAACCTGTACTAGTACTTGCATTTTTTTTACCCAGTTGTGTCTATCATTTATAAATGTGATCACATATACTTCCTTGTTTCATAACCTTGCTACAGCTGACTCATGACGAATGACGTTACACATTTTTCATTTACAGGAACAACCCAGAAGCAAATTTTTTTTCTTTTTCTCTTCTTGCTTTCCCTTATAATTACCCAAAGCAATGCATTGCTAACAAAAAAAATGTATCACCAGTTCCAAATAATGCTACCCATTTAAGAGAGTTCTGAATAATACTGAATGATGAACAATGTTTTGTACTATTCAATACTTGCTGGCCAATGAGTGCCAATAATTAGTATAACTAAATGAATTATGTTAATACTATGCCATTCATTAGCTCCTGTTTTCAATGATGACTTTTGATGTTTTGTAACTGGCCACTGAGTGCCAATAATTAGTATAACTAAATGAATTATGATAATACTATACCATTCATTAGCTCCTGTTTTCAATAATGACTTTTGATGTTTTGTAACTGGCCACTGAGTGCCAATAATTAGTATAACTAAATGAATTATGTTAATACTATGACATTCATTAGCTCCTGTTTTCAATGATGACTTTTGATGTTTTGTAGCTGGCGAATGAGTGCCAATAATTAGTTTAACTAAATGAATTGTGTTAATACTATGCCATTCATTAGCTCCTGTTTTCAATGATGAGTTTTGATGTTTTGTAACTGGCCACTGAGTGCCAATAATTAGTGTAACTAAATGAATTATGTTAATACTATGCCATTCATTAGCTCCTATTTTCAATGATGACTTTTGATGTTTTGTAACTGGCCACTGAGTGCCAATAATTAGTGTAACTAAATGAATTATGTTAATACTATACCGTTCATTAGCTCCTGTTTTCAATGATGACTTTTGATGTTTTGTAATTGGCCACTGAGTGCCAATAATTAGTGTAACTAAATGAATTATGTTAATACTATGCCATTCATTAGCTCCTGTTTTCAATAATGACTTTTGATGTTTTGTAACTGGCCACTGAGTGCCAATAATTAGTATAACTAAATGAATTATGTTAATACTATGCCATTCATTAGCTCCTGTTTCCAATGATGACTTTTGATGTTTTGTAGCTGGCGAATGAGTGCTAATAATTAGTTTAACTAAATGAATTGTGTTAATACTATGCCATTCATTAGCTCCTGTTTTCAACGATGAGTTTTGATGTTTTGTAACTGGCCACTGAGTGCCAATAATTAGTGTAACTAAATGAATTATGTTAATACTATGCCATTCATTAGCTCCTATTTTCAATGATGACTTTTGATGTTTTGTAACTGGGCACTGACTGCCAATAATTAGTGTAACTAAATGAATTATGTTAATACTATACCATTCATTAGCTCCTGTTTTCAATGATGACTTTTGATGTTTTGTAATTGGCCACTGAGTGCCAATAATTAGTGTAACTAAATGAATTATGTTAATACTATACCATTCATTAGCTCCAGTTTTCAATGATGACTTTTGATGATTTGTAACTGGCCAATGAGTGCCAATAATTAGTATAACTCAATGAATTATGTTAATGCTATGCCAATAATTGACTCTCCTTTTCAATGATGACTTCTGATGGTTTATAATTGGCCAATAAGTGCCAATGTTCACTATAATCAGTTAATTTTATGAACATTATTCTGTCATACTAAATATGCTTTGTAACTGGCCAAGGATTGCCACTGTTTATTGTAATACGATTACCCATGATGCCAATAATTGCTATAATCAGTTAATTTTATGAACATTATTCTGTAATACTAAATACATGGTACAGAAATGTTCAATAACTGGGCTATGAATGCCTCAAACTACTAATGTAATTCTCAATGAAGACTACTATGTGACTTAATGTCCTTCACCGTCTGAGCTAACTACCCTGAATTACTGCAATATCCATTTGTCCTGTCCATCCTCATGATCACGGAGCACTATATTTGGTTTTTGCACTAATTCTACGTTGGTGTGCCTTGTAAGAGCGTGGTGTTGACACGACATGCTGTCCACCACCGTGAGCGATGAAGACGTTATTATGGTCCCACTGTTTGGTGTACCTGATGTACTGCCAAAATGATAACAGGGAATATTACTACGACATTTCAGCGTCTTGGATACGCTGATAAATACTTCTGGGAAAAGAACTGCAAATTGTCTCACTTGGTGTTGTATTTCTGTGGAAAGATCTGGACTTTCAGTGCAGCTGCGTGCAACCTAAGTGCTACAACCATGACGCAATCCTTCCTATTCCTTCCCTAGTTCTTGTAAAATGAAAAAGTCATATACAGTGCGTGTGCATTTCCTTTCATTTGTTAATAAGATCAGTTATCCTGAAATTACTAAAGACTTCTATAGTGCATGTGCACTTTATTACACTCCTTGATTTGTTTGTTTGTTGTAGAAAAATACTAGAGAGTACTACAGTGCGTGTGCACTTTTGTCATTTGTCAATATGATTTGTACTCATTAGGTTTATTTGTCATAAAAATATTAGAGAGTTTTTCAGTGCGTGTGCACTTTATGCCATTTGTACTCATTACGTATATATTTTGTGGTTTTCTGATATGTTCTGTACTACAGTGCGTGTGCACTTTTGCCATTTATTAATACATTTTGTGATTTGCTGATATATTCTCAACTGTAGTGCATGTGCACTTATGTCACTTGTCAACATGATTTTTTACCATTGCGTTTATTTGTTATGAAAATGCTAAAGAGTTTTTCAGTGCATGTACACTTATGTCATGTGTTAATATGTTTTGTGCTGAACGTCAGTAACTGTGCACTTATGTCATATGTTCTGTACTCATTGTCATTGTCTGAAATGTTTTGTACTCGGTGCATGTGCACCACATTTAATTCATGTACTACATCTAAATATTCTGTAAATAGTAAAAGTTAATTAGTTACGAAAAAATTTGTTGCTCATGGCAAGTCCAAATGACTCACCATCGCTGCCAAATTTTTGCCCCCCCAGTGGAGGGTTATGAAACGCGTATGTACTCGGTAGCAGCGATGGCGAGGCATGATAGAATCTCTGACCAGAGAGTTATTTATCGTTGCCAGTCTGCGCTTGACCGCGCGACAGTTCAGTTGTATGCAGGGAGTCGGTAGTTGCAGTGGTGTGTGTGAGGAGTCGGCGGGCGTCGACATGGCCCTCTGGTCAAGATTCAGGACGAGGTATATATTTTTAAATAAGGTAATGAAGCAGCGTTGCGCACATCTGAGAATGTAATGTATCTTAACTGTAATTAATTTGTTCAAGAATCGCCCCAATAATAATTTTGTTTTCAAACCAAGCATTTTAACCAAACAAACATTTTATTGAAAGAAAATTTCCCATGCATTTCCTTAAAGAAAAAATTTACTTAAGTTCAAAGAATATTTGCGACGCATTTCCTCCAAGCTATGGCGAAAATAAGAGCAGATGCAGTTTTACAGAGATAAGAATTTAAGTTTAATTAGGGCCTAAGATCGACATTTCGGTCTATTTACGTTTTCATTGTCATTGAGATTTCATTATCATTGAATTGTCTTTCATTATTTTGTGGGGAGGTTACACTTGGCTCAGATTGCTCGTTCTCATTTAATTGTCATTGTCAATAAATTATTTTATTTGCTGGGAGGTTACACTAGGTTCTATTCTCGTTAACATTTAAATACTGTCTTTCAAATTTCTCTGGGGAGGTTACAGTATGATTTCCGCACGAACAGATTTCTCGATTACGTCCCATGAATGTTCGACGGGTGGCAAAATCATTCGTTCGAATAGTCCAGAATGTTCTTCAGACCAATCGCAAACAATTGTGGCCCCGTGAAATGGCGCATTGTCATCCATAAATATGTCATCGTTGTTTGGCAACATGAAGTCGACGAATGGCTGCGACGGGTCTACAAGTGGAACAAAACCGTTTCCACTGAATTTTCGGTTCAGTTGGATCACACGTCCCAGTCCATTCCATGTAAACACAGCCCACACCATTGTGAAGCCACCACCAGCTAGCACACTGGTCTGCGCCACGCTCTATCTCGATCATCAACTCTTACCAACTGAAATCGGGACTTAGCCGACCAGGACACGGTTTTACAGTAGTTTAGGATCCAATCGATACGATCACGAGCACAGGAGAGGCGCTGCAGGCCAGGCCGTGATGTTAGCAAGAGCACTCGCGCGGGTCGTCTGCTGCCATACTCCTTTAACGTCAGAGTTCACTGCACTGTCCTAACGGAAATGTTCGTCGTACTTCCCACATTGACCTCTGCGGTTATTTCACGCAATAGTGCTTGTCTGTTAGCATTGACAACAGCAAGAAAACACCACTGCTTTCGCTCGTTAAGTGAAGACCGTCGGCCACTGTGTTGTTTCTTGTGAAAAACAGTGCCTGAAGTTTGGTATTCTCGCCACATTGTAGGACTTCGGATCTCGGAATATAGAATTCCCTAACGATTTCCGAAACGTAATGTCTCATGGATCTAGCTCCAACTACCATTCCGCGTTCGAAGTCTGTTAATTCCCGACATGCGGCAGTAATCACGTTGGACACCTTTTCACATGAATTATGTGGGTTCAAATGACAGCTCCGCGAGTTCACTGCCCTTTTATACCTTGTGTTCTCGATACTACCTTAATCTGTATAGGTGCACATGGCTATCGCATGACTTTTGTCACCTCATTGTATAAGAATGAAAATGGAGCAACGAGTAAGGAAGAAAGCGGCGCACACTTTGGCTCCCACCGTTGAATCTATACATCGAAGAAACACAGCCGGAAATGAAAGCAACGTTCAGGAGAGGGATAAGAATTCAGCGTGAAGTAATATCAGTGATAACTATCGCTGATGACATCGCTACCCTAAGTGAAATCAAGGGAGAATTAGTGGACCTGTTAAAAGGAATGAAGAAGTGAGTACAGAATATGATTTGCCAGTAAACCGAAGGAAGCTGAAAGTAATGAGAAGCAGTGCTGAGAAATGACTTTAGTGATAAACTTTACGTCAAAGTTGGTGTCCAAGAAGTAAATTAAATTAAGGAATTCTGCCACTCTCGTAGCAATATGTGACAGACGAAACAAGGACAGAACAAGTAGATTAGCTCACGCAGACAGAACATTCCTGACGAAGACGATTCAGCTGTTATCAAACACTGGCCTTATTCTGAGCTAGAACTATCTGAAAATGTACGTTCGGAGTACAGCACTGTAAGGTACTGAGTTACAGACTGTGGGAAACCCGGAAAAGCAGAAAGTCGACGCCATTCAGATGTGGTGCTAAAGAAAGATATTGAAAATTAGGGGACTGATAAGGTAAGGAACGTGGAGCTTCTTTCGAGAAACAGTGAGAAAAGGAATATATAGAAATCAGTGACAAGAAGAAAGAGGCAGGATGACAGGACTTGAGTTAGGACACAGGGAATTACGCCATTGGTACTAGAGGAATCTCTTAGACTGTAAAAAGAGTGGCGGAAGAGGGAGATTGCAATACGTCTGGCAGATAATTGAGGATGTAGGATGGAATTGCTGCTCCGAGATGAACAAGCTGACACAATAGAAGAATCCGTGGTGGGCTGCATCAAACGAAATACTCGCGACTCAAAAAATTAAAAGAGACTCTTTTACAAAGTGCCACTCGTTGCTTTATTATTTCTTAAATACTTTCATATCATATAGCCTGTTTGGAAAGGGGAATCTCTTTGCCGTCTTCATAGAATACTTCTGGTATTCACGTAATATGTCTCGCTGACCCAGTTAGCTACCCCCGTTCTCAACTTCGCTGGTTTATCGAATAGTCCACTGTTCACGTGTACAGAGATTCAGTAATTTCCAGATTGCACTCCAACTGATCAGGAATTTCCCTAAATCACTCCATACAAGTGCCGTTTTCCTTCCCCATCCTTTAGGAATCCGAGCTTACGTTCTACATCTACATGTACATCTACATCTACATTTATACTCCGCAAGCCACCAAACGGTGTGTGGTGGAGGGCACTTTACGTGCCACTGTCATTACCTCCCTTTTCTATTCCAGTCGCGTATGGTTCGCGGGAAGAACGACTGTCCGAAAGCCTCCGTGCGCATTCGAATCTCTCTAATTTTACATTCGTGATCTCCTCGGAAGGTACAAGTAGGGGGAAGCAATATATTCGATACCTCATCCAGAAACGCACCCTCTCGAAACCTGGCGAGCAAGCTACACCCCGATGCAGAGCGCCTCTCTTGCAGAGTCTGCCACTTGAGTTTGCTAAACATCTCCGTAACGCTATCACGGTTACCAAATAACCTTGTGACGAAACGCGCCGCTCTTCTTTGGATCTTCTCTATCTCCTCCGCCAACCCGATCTGGTACGGATCCCACACTGATGAGCAATACTCAAGTATAGGTCGAACGAGTGTTTTGTAAGCCACCTCCTTTGTTGATGGACTACATTTTCTAAGGACTCTCCTAATGAATCTCAACCTGGTAGCCGCCTTACCAACAATTAATTTTATATGATCATTCCACTTCAAATCGTTCCGCACGCATACTTCCAGATATTTTATAGAAGTAACTGCTACCAGTGTTTGTTATGGGACCATTGCTTTTCACAATATATATATATAAATGATCTAGTAAATAGTATCGGAAGTTCCATACGGCTTTTAGCGGATGATGCTGTAGTATATAGAGAAGTTGCAACGAAATGCAGGAAGATCTGCAGCGGATAGGCACTTGGTGCAGGGAGTGGCAACTTACCCTTAACATAGACAAATGTAATGTATTGCGAATACATAGAAAGAAGGATCCTATATTGTATTATTATATGATAGCGTTCCTCCTCTAACAGCCGCGCTGCCGACGCGACTTTATTATTCCTTCCCTCCAACAGACCAGCACCAGCAGTTGTCTGTCTCAAACCTCGAATTGCTATATTTAGCTGCTTTCACAGACAACTTTTCTGAATTTCTGCGTCTGGCGTTATAACAGTGTCATGTAACTGGTTGTGAGTTTCAGGCAATTATGTTCTTCCGCAGTCGCCAGGAGTGGAAAAACTGGTGCCCCGGGACAGCAGTTCGGCTCTTACAAGGTCTGATTCCAAACCCCACCCTCCCTCCGTTCACTTCCTCCCCATTCCCTTTAAAGTTTCCAGAAAAAACAGTCGTTTTGAGATATTTTTCGTTCGGTAGGTATCCGCTTCCAGGAAGTATGAAATATAAGTAATGATTAGAATGCGACCAGTACAAAGTACGTCCCAGTTTTCGTTAGCTCATACGGTCTGCACGCAATAGGGACATAACTATTTGGCCAACATCCCCGAAAGAATGCTATTGATAGTGCGCATCTGTGTGTTTGAGTAGGGGGAAGACTGAAGTCTACCTGCGAGCTATCAAATTGCACTACAAAGAAGAAGTACAGATGCAAGAGTGCTTCCTTAGATCTTAGTACTTGAATTTTCAAAAACTAGTGAAGGCTTCTCCGAAATACTAATGGTCAAACGCATTATTCAAGTTTAGCTAGCCGAGAGCTGAAAAGTCACAATATCGGGAGACTGGTGAGCACCCAACATGAACTCAGCATATTTTCAGTGTTGTGGAGGACATATTCTTGTCTCTTTAACGATCACATTTCTAAAAAAGGCGTTTCCTTGAAAGCGTTTCATTATCCTGTTGTTCTCACGGATGCATTTTTCATATACAACGTTCAGTAGTTATTAAATCAATAACACTTTGTCACTTTTGATAGCTCAATCTAATTTCCACTTGCTCCTTGGTTTTCTGTACTGCGGCAGAGCGAGGTGGTATATTTTCTCGTTTGTTGTGTTCATCTTCTTCCATTGTTTTGCCAGAACGGAGTTGTTATGAATGTGGCCTAGCCTCAAACGTGCCGGGAATGATTACTGCGTCCCTAACTGAGTGCAATTTAGCAGTAATTGTGACTGTGCTTGGTAAATTTAAAAGCCTACGCGAATTAAAGTCTGCCTCGTAGGCGTGCGCTAGCCGGAACGGTACCTCAGCGTATTCGGTCAGGGGGCTGGTTGTCATCTCTAATAAACAAAAAAAAATAAAAAAAACTGAGCAAAGGAATCAACAACCAACGTGGACGAACGTCTTTTGACGTCCGCCCAGGCCAAACGCTAAGAGCAATACCGAGCAAAATTGAAAAAAGGAGCAAACATTAAAAAAAATGTAGCTCACTGTTTATTACTCCCATGCAAGGGACACGGGTTCAATTCCTAGTACTGCCAGGAATTTTTCCCTTGGAGGGAGAAGTGGAACAGTGTGCAGCCAGCCTCTTGAGACCAATTGAAGGGCTATCTGATTGAGAAGAAGCTGTTCTAAGATTTGGGAACTGAATTGCTTGGACTTCAGTGTCTTAGAAATTACACTGACGTGCCGAAGAAACTGGTATGGACATGCGTATTCAAATATATGTAAACAGGCAGAATATGGAGCTTCCGTCGACAACGCCTATATAAGACAACAAGTGTCGGGCGCAGTTGTTAGAACCGTTACTGCTGCTACAGTGTCAGGTTATCATGATTTAAGTGACTTTGAACGTGGTGTTACAGTCGGCGCACCAGCGACTGGACACAGCATCTGAGCGGTAGCGATGAAGTTGGGATTTTCCCATACGACCATTTCAGGAGTTTACCGTGAATACCATCAATCCGATAAAACATCAAATCTCGGACATCACTGTGGTTGGAAAAAGATACTGCAAGGACGGAACCAACGACGACTGAAGAGAACTGTTCAATGTGACAGAAGCGCAACCTTTTCTCACACTGCTGCAGATTTCAATGCTGGGCCATCAGCAAGTGTCAGCGTGCGAACCATTCAACGAAACAACTCGACACGAGCTTTCGGAGCCGAAGGCTCACTTGCATACCCTTGATGACTACAAGACACAAATCTTTACGCCTCGCCTGGGTCCGTCAACACCGACATTGGACTCTTGATGACTGAAAACATGTTGTCTGGTCGGACGAGACTCGTTTCAAATTATATCGAACGGGTGGACGTGTACGGGTGTGCAGACAACCTCATGAATCCATCGACCCTGCATGTCAGCAGGAGACTGTTCAAACTGGTGCAGGATCTGTAATGGTGTGGGGCGTGTACAATTGGATTGACATGGAAACCATGATAACGTCTAGGTACGACTCTGACAGGTAACACGTACGTAAGTATCCTGTCTGATCACCTGCATCCATTCAAGGACGTTAGTATTGGGACACGGCCGGCACCATTCCAAAATACCGAATGTATCCGGTACGTGTTGCCTCTCTAGTCGTTATTACCGTAGCGGGTTGCGACATAGAGAGAGTCCTTTCCTAAGCATCGTTAGTAGACAGCAACAAGGTCGCACGCAGTGTATCCGGCAGGTGTTGACTCTCTAGTCGTTATTACCGGCGCGGGGTTGTGACATAGAGAGAGAAACCCTTTCTGGAACTCGAACCCTGCTCCTCCTGGGTGGAAAGGCCAAGTGCTCCCACCTAACACAATTAAACCACCAGACACACATGGAATTGATGGGAAATTAAAAATGCCGGAGCCCTTTCTGGGACTCGAACCCTGGTGCTCCTGGACGGAATGCTCAAGTGCACCCACAACACATGAAACCTGTCTAGATGCGGGAGAGGAAGGTTAGGTTAGTGTACTTTATTTATTTTGGTCGAGAAACTGACGCAAAGATCGATCCTAATTGCGTAATTAATCACAAAGATAGGTCCTAATTACACAACTATATGCAAAGCACTACAGAAGGATTTTGGTCGAGAAACTGACGCAAAGATCGATCCTAATTGCGTAATTAATCACAAAGATAGGTCCTAATTACACAACTATATGCAAAGCACTACAGAAGGACGGCATAAAATCGCAATACGCCGCGGAAACTGACGATACCATACAACTGGTGTTATCCTGCCAAGAAAAAAATTCGCAGAACCACTCGAAACCAGCGACAGAAACATCGAAACTCTACCCTACACCTACAAGCTGCCAGAGTCGATATTAGCTAACTTTGAGACGGGTGTATTTCCTGCTTTTCATGTATGCGTGTTTCTACTGCATTACAGAGAAGTTATTATCAGAGTTTTTTTTTCTTTGTATACGTCTACGGCATTGCATGTTTCGAATTCTTTAAGTTCAATAGGCCCCATGTACAATTAATCTTAAATAGAGTGATGGTAGAACTGCTGTCTGGACGCTTCCATATGAGGTCTACTTTTTTCGTATTTGGTCTTCGTGGTCCTTATGCGCAATTAATGTTAGCTGCAGTAGAGTCGTTTGGTAGTTACCTTGAAATGAGGGTCTCTAAATTTAGTGTTTACAGTTCCTAGGAAAGAACACCGTCCTCCAAGGACTTCTGTTTGAGTTCTGAAAGCAGCTCCATGGCACTTACAGGT
Organism: Schistocerca serialis cubense; assembly: GCF_023864345.2. Lineage (NCBI taxonomy): Eukaryota > Metazoa > Arthropoda > Insecta > Orthoptera > Acrididae > Schistocerca > Schistocerca serialis. The sequence goes on from NC_064639.1 coordinate 371,619,092, forward strand.
AACAAATCTAGAAGCCATTCGCCGAAATTCTTCAACATGACCTGGAACGGATCAATCCCACCAGTGAAGTAAGCAGGACGATAGTAATACTTCACCTGAAAGTTACTGGTTTATTATTCCTACTCATCAGCATTAACTTGCATTTTTTCCGCATTTAAGGCTAGCGACCATTCATCACACCAAATGGAAATTTTGTCTAAATCGTCTTGTGTCCTCCTACAGTCACTCAGCTTTGATGACTTATCGTAGACCGCTGCATCGTCGGAAGACTATTGACCCGCCAAATCATTTAAGTATAAAGAGAACAGCAGCTATCCAATTGCACTGGGCTGCATATTGGATATAGCCACTCTCTTATCTCTGAGCCTGTTAAATATGCTCGTGCCTTCGTTAACGGGCTGCGATGGGAGATCGTGTCATATACCTTCCTGAAATCTAGAATATGTAATCCACCTGTTACCTTCCTTTATAGTTCTAGATATATCATGTGAAATAAAGGCATGCCGAGTTTTGAACGAATGATGCTTTCTAAAATCAGGCTGATTCATCAACATAAACAGCTTAGCCTCAAGAATGTTTATTATATTCGAACTGAGAATACGTACAAAGATTCGGGAGCAGTCCGAAGTTAGGGATATTGGTCTGTAATTTTGCGGTCTGTTCCTTCATCTTTCTTGTATACTGGAGTGACCCGCGCTTTCTTTCTTTCCTTTATACCATTCGTTTCGATCTTCGTGTTGGACGAGAAAGAAAGAGAGAGGGAGAGAGAGAGAGGCGGGGTGATGGACCAATTCCCTGGAGTACTCCTTCTAAAATCTAACAGGAATGCCATCCGGACCAGATGATTTGTCTGTTTTTCAAATCTTGACGGTACTTCCTTATGTCAGTTACACATCTTCCATACGGGGGTCCGTCCGAAGGTCAAGAGACTGCATGTTTGTACGGTTTTCATGCTTGAACGATGTCTTAAACGTGAAATTTTAAACTTAGGTTCGGCTTTTGCTATCTTCAACTGCCGCACCAGACTGGTCAACAAGGAACTGATTGGAATCCTTAGACTCGCTTACCGATTTTACACACGGCCTGAAAGTTCTCGGCTCCCTGCCAAATCTTTTGCTAAGTTGTGACGGTGGCAGTTACGTGCTTCACGCATTAATATTTCGGCAGCCGGCTAATGGCTTACGAGGCCTCGATTCAATCTATTAAACGTGCTTGATTCGATTATTCTATTCCCTACAGCTTACAGCCATGAAATATCGGTCAAATTATACATCATCTTCGTTTTCCATTAATGTCGATGGTACTTCATTCCTAAATATACGGCTTACAAGTAGTATTGTTTAGTGCTCGTCGCAGTTATGAGTACCGGTAACTACAAGCGAGGTTCATTACAAAAGCGATTCATTACAAAAGCGATACTGTCTGACTCGAAATAGCCAGGTATCTATGACAGGGTATGCTAATACACAGAAAATTCGGTGCATAACTGATTCTTTGTCTATGTGATGCACAAAACTAATTTCATTTTGTTTTGATGTTATTTATTTATTTATTGATTTTAGTTTCAGAAGCTATCCCCGATAGCTCCGCATCGCCGTCACCACTACCATCACTGCCAAGATGGTACTTACTTCCGGAGGAGGGGTATGGAAAAGATGATAATGATGACGATGACGACGATGTAATATTTCTCTGTGAAATAATAAATATCGACTAAAAGCACTACATATTTTGGAACACAACCTACGAGCAGCTTAGAGACAGAAGTGATGACACTTTCTGCGGGACCTGACCATCATTTTGCAGAACAATGCTCAAGCACATAGAGTGCAAACTGTTACTGATTTGTTTGACTGATGGGACTGCTGAGTGCTGTACCACCCACTGCGGTCCCCTGACGTAAGTCCTCGTGAGTTCAACTCGATTTCTGACTGAAGGAAACACTTCACGGCATTTGCTTGACGACTGCTGCAACTCATCGATTAACAGACCGCGCCACTCGAACTGTCGACACATGTGACACTGCTAAGAGCATCACTGGCAAGGGTTATACACTATGCTGGAGACTACTTTGAAGGTCAATAAAACTTTGAAAGACATATTTATTTTGTACGAGCTGTAAGTAAATAGTTTTTCCACTGTTAAATTTCCAATCCTCGTATATAAACTCTCTCCTAGTATCCACCATCTTCTACAAGACGAGTCCCTTACAACAGAGTATACCACAGAGGTGCATGTGTGTTTGATGCTTTAGAAATACGCAGTGTGTTGCCTCTACAGTTGCTAAATTCATCATAGCATCCACAGTGAGTAAATGATACACTGTCACTGTTGCGGCCAAAGATGTCAATACAGAGATAGAATGTATTGTACTTAAACTGCCAACAGCCTTGTTCAGTCTATTTCAGTAATGTCCAGCCTCGTACCTATCCATATATCCTCAATTTACACTATAACTTTGATGCCACTGGCTGATCTCCATGACAGCAGCAATATCTCCCTCCCTGTAATACTATTACTTGGAGTGCAATAAGACTCTCTTCACCAACTGTTCGGTGTTGTAATCAACGAAGAAATTAACCGCATATTTACCTTCTCAGAGGAACCGAAAGTGTAGGACCACTCGGATTACGTTTCGCAGACTCATCCATCATTCAATTTGATTTCGTTTGGCTCCCATACAGCTCAGCTGATGACGCCATTCTTACGTGCTCTCCGTCCCACTCAGCAACTTGTGTGATGAAGACGCTCGATCTGCTCACCACACAACGAATTCAACCACTGATGGTGTTAAAGATTAATATGTTTTAGAACAGTTAGTCTAATTCTGAAGACGACGCTAGTTTGACTGATTATGGCATTGGTCTTCCGCTCCTAGTCTGCTTCTGTCTGTAACGGCAGGCTCAATTCAACGTCATGCTTATCTGTTGAACAAAACAAGAGTTAGTTTTACACGCAACAACAAGTAAAAATCAGTGATAGTGGTCAAGGTTCATGGCTGGACTTGAGAGCATCTATCTTTTGTGGTGACCTTCATTATCATCCTTTAAACTGACTGGCGTGTTGTTTTAGCGTCTCTGCTTAACTCAAATAGTTAAGCGTAGACTCGGCTAGCGTCGCTAATACGTCTCTACAACACTCCTACGGCCCAAACCATCAATAACCTCTGTCGATCACGCTATTGCGTGCGACCAGCCACCTGATTTACGTCTTTCTATGACGGCTCAAAACTCGTCTTTTCACACAACATCCTCATCGCACCGATTACGAATTATCCATGTTTGATGCGTCCCTATCGCCTAATTTCGATTGACTGGCCACCGGATAGTCGTTTTGATCAACGTACTCACACTATCAACACAATTGAGATAACAGGTGCGTCTCGAACACTACTGCGTCGGACAGACCACCTCGTAATTATCACCCGAAACACCCACAATCACCATACGCCGATAACGCAACGGGTGGGTCCTGAACACTACCGCATCGGACGTCATACCCTGCACTCGTCTCAAGAAACGCAACACATTCGGTGGGACGCAATATCCACCTACCACATCACAACACGCTCAACACAGCCCAAATCCATCCACCACAGAGCCAGATTTTATCCTGAAAGCTCTCCTGTCCAATAGCCTTGCCATAAAATTTTGTACAGGAAGTTATCTACATAAGATAACCCCTTCTATAATTAATCTAATACTTCTAAATATTGTTTGTGTCATAGCTGAAGCAAATTTTCTATACTAAGCGACCCAGTGGTCCCCATACAACAAAATTTAACATCAAACACATAATATACACACAATCCATGCCAAAATAAGACAAGCACATGAAAATAGGAAAATAAATACACACAACATAAAACAAATAATCACAAAACACAAAATAACTTCATTAAATTTAAAAATGCTCACCACCAGCAGCGTTGTCCTTTTGTTGTGTACGCCGATTTTGATGCTTGCTGCCTCCTATTACTCGTTGTGAAGGGAACCCCTTAGCCTCACACACAACCTTCACACAAAAACACTTACCTTATGCGACTGCGTTCCAAGTTGTATGCGCATATGATTGTAAACTTAACAGCTATCAGTCTTATGTAGGGGGCGATCCGGCGGTTTGGCTTCTCACTGAGCTTGGAAAACTTTCATGGCAAGTTCACAAGCTCTACAGCATCAATATTCCCATGACCAAATCAAAGGAAAATGATGACTTGTATGAAAAGGCTGTTAATTGTCATATTTGCGGGCTGGCCTTAGATAGAAAAGCTGATACTCCTCGTAGAGACCATTGTCATCTTACGGGTAAGTTCCGCGTTGCAGCCCACAAAGCATGCAACTTGAAGAAACAATCCGAAGTGACGCGATAATAGAGGACAAACATTAGCCGCCACAGGAACGTAGGTGGAACCAGGATAATAATAACTGGAAACCAACCAATAAAAATGGAAGGGATCAACCAGTGCAGAACGCGGTGCAGCCCACAAATCATGCAACTTGAAGAAACAATCCGAAGTGACGCGATAATAGAGGACAAACATTATCCGCCACAGGAACGTAGGTGGAACCAGGGTAATAATAACTGGAAACCAACCAATAAAAATGGAAGGGATCAACCAGTGCAGAACTGGAGAGCGAGTGAAGACCGCAATCCAGAACCTACACAAATAATCAAAATACGTCCGGCGAACACTGGCCGTATGCAAACTGCGCAAAACAGACAAGAATGACTAGGGCGGCACACTCGGCAGCGGAAGAACGCGGCCGGGAACAAAGTAGTGTATAATTAGATTAGATTTTTGTGATTTGTTGGCGATGTTTATTTGTATTAGTATAGGCACTGTTTTATTTGTGTTTTGTGATTGTTTGTTTTATGTTGTGTGTATTTATTTTCCTATTTTCATGTGCTTGTCTTATTTTGGCATGGATTGTGTGTATATTATGTGTTTGATGTTAAATTTTGTTGTATGGGGACCACTGGGTCGCTTAGTATAGAAAATTTGCTTCAGCTATGACACAAACAATATTTAGAAGTATTAGATTAATTATAGAAGGGGTTATCTTATGTAGATAACTTCCTGTACAAAATTTTATGGCAAGGCTATTGGACAGGAGAGCTTTCAGGATAAAATCTGGCTCTGTGGTGGATGGATTTGGGCTGTGTTGAGCGTGTTGTGATGTGGTAGGTGGATATTGCGTCCCACCGAATGTGTTGCGTTTCTTGAGACGAGTGCAGGGTATGACGTCCGATGCGGTAGTGTTCAGGACCCACCCGTTGCGTTATCGGCGTATGGTGATTGTGGGTGTTTCGGGTGATAATTACGAGGTGGTCTGTCCGACGCAGTAGTGTTCGAGACGCACCTGTTATCTCAATTGTGTTGATAGTGTGAGTACGTTGATCAAAACGACTATCCGGTGGCCAGTCAATCGAAATTAGGCGATAGGGACGCATCAAACATGGATAATTCGTCATCGGTGCGATGAGGATGTTGTGTGAAAAGACGAGTTTTGAGCCGTCATAGAAAGACGTAAATCAGGTGGCTGGTCGCACGCAATAGCGTGATCGACAGAGGTTATTGATGATTTGGGCCGTAGGAGTGTTGTAGAGACGTATTAGCGACGCTAGCCGAGTCTACGCTTAACTATTTGAGTTAAGCAGAGACGCTAAAACAACACGCCAGTCAGTTTAAAGGATGATAATGAAGGTCACCACAAAAGATAGATGCTCTCAAGTCCAGCCATGAACCTTGACCACTATCACTGATTTTTACTTGTTGTTGCGTGTAAAACTAACTCTTGTTTTGTTCAACAGATAAGCATGACGTTGAATTGAGCCTGCCGTTACAGACAGAAGCAGACTAGGAGCGGAAGACCAATGCCATAATCAGTCAAACTAGCGTCGTCTTCAGAATTAGACTAACTGTTCTAAAACATATTAATCTTTAACACCATCAGTGGTTGAATTCGTTGTGTGGTGAGCAGATCGAGCGTCTTCATCACACAAGTTGCTGAGTGGGACGGAGAGCACGTAAGAATGGCGTCATCAGCTGAGCTGTATGGGAGCCAAACGAAATCAAATTGAATGATGGATGAGTCTGCGAAACGTAATCCGAGTGGTCCTATACTTTCGGTTCCTCTGAGAAGGTAAATATGCGGTTAATTTCTTCGTTGATTACAACACCGAACAGTTGGTGAAGAGAGTCTTATTGCACTCCAAGTAATAGTATTACAGGGAGGGAGATATTGCTGCTGTCATGGAGATCAGCCAGTGGCATCAAAGTTATAGTGTAAATTGAGGATATATGGATAGGTACGAGGCTGGACATTACTGAAATAGACTGAACAAGGCTGTTGGCAGTTTAAGTACAATACATTCTATCTCTGTATTGACATCTTTGGCCGCAACAGTGACAGTGTATCATTTACTCACTGTGGATGCTATGATGAATTTAGCAACTGTAGAGGCAACACACTGCGTATTTCTAAAGCATCAAACACACATGCACCTCTGTGGTATACTCTGTTGTAAGGGACTCGTCTTGTAGAAGATGGTGGATACTAGGAGAGAGTTTATATACGAGGATTGGAAATTTAACAGTGGAAAAACTATTTACTTACAGCTCGTACAAAATAAATATGTCTTTCAAAGTTTTATTGACCTTCAAAGTAGTCTCCAGCATAGTGTATAACCCTTGCCAGTGATGCTCTTAGCAGTGTCACATGTGTCGACAGTTCGAGTGGCGCGGTCTGTTAATCGATGAGTTGCAGCAGTCGTCAAGCAAATGCCGTGAAGTGTTTCCTTCAGTCAGAAATCGAGTTGAACTCACGAGGACTTACGTCAGGGGACCGCAGTGGGTGGTACAGCACTCAGCAGTCCCATCAGTCAAACAAATCAGTAACAGTTTGCACTCTATGTGCTTGAGCATTGTTCTGCAAAATGATGGTCAGGTCCCGCAGAAAGTGTCATCACTTCTGTCTCTAAGCTGCTCGTAGGTTGTGTTCCAAAATATGTAGTGCTTTTAGTCGATATTTATTATTTCACAGAGAAATATTACATCGTCGTCATCGTCATCATTATCATCTTTTCCATACCCCTCCTCCGGAAGTAAGTACCATCTTGGCAGTGATGGTAGTGGTGACGGCGATGCGGAGCTATCGGGGATAGCTTCTGAAACTAAAATCAATAAATAAATAAATAACATCAAAACAAAATGAAATTAGTTTTGTGCATCACATAGACAAAGAATCAGTTATGCACCGAATTTTCTGTGTATTAGCATACCCTGTCATAGATACCTGGCTATTTCGAGTCAGACAGTATCGCTTTTGTAATGAATCGCTTTTGTAATGAACCTCGCTTGTAGTTACCGGTACTCATAACTGCGACGAGCACTAAACAATACTACTTGTAAGCCGTATATTTAGGAATGAAGTACCATCGACATTAATGGAAAACGAAGATGATGTATAATTTGACCGATATTTCATGGCTGTAAGCTGTAGGGAATAGAATAATCGAATCAAGCACGTTTAATAGATTGAATCGAGGCCTCGTAAGCCATTAGCCGGCTGCCGAAATATTAATGCGTGAAGCACGTAACTGCCACCGTCACAACTTAGCAAAAGATTTGGCAGGGAGCCGAGAACTTTCAGGCCGTGTGTAAAATCGGTAAGCGAGTCTAAGGATTCCAATCAGTTCCTTGTTGACCAGTCTGGTGCGGCAGTTGAAGATAGCAAAAGCCGAACCTAAGTTTAAAATTTCACGTTTAAGACATCGTTCAAGCATGAAAACCGTACAAACATGCAGTCTCTTGACCTTCGGACGGACCCCCGTATGGAAGATGTGTAACTGACATAAGGAAGTACCGTCAAGATTTGAAAAACAGACAAATCATCTGGTCCGGATGGCATTCCTGTTAGATTTTAGAAGGAGTACTCCAGGGAATTGGTCCATCACCCCGCCTCTCTCTCTCTCCCTCTCTCTTTCTTTCTCGTCCAACACGAAGATCGAAACGAATGGTATAAAGGAAAGAAAGAAAGCGCGGGTCACTCCAGTATACAAGAAAGATGAAGGAACAGACCGCAAAATTACAGACCAATATCCCTAACTTCGGACTGCTCCCGAATCTTTGTACGTATTCTCAGTTCGAATATAATAAACATTCTTGAGGCTAAGCTGTTTATGTTGATGAATCAGCCTGATTTTAGAAAGCATCATTCGTTCAAAACTCGGCATGCCTTTATTTCACATGATATATCTAGAACTATAAAGGAAGGTAACAGGTGGATTACATATTCTAGATTTCAGGAAGGTATATGACACGATCTCCCATCGCAGCCCGTTAACGAAGGCACGAGCATATTTAACAGGCTCAGAGATAAGAGAGTGGCTATATCCAATATGCAGCCCAGTGCAATTGGATAGCTGCTGTTCTCTTTATACTTAAATGATTTGGCGGGTCAATAGTCTTCCGACGATGCAGCGGTCTACGATAAGTCATCAAAGCTGAGTGACTGTAGGAGGACACAAGACGATTTAGACAAAATTTCCATTTGGTGTGATGAATGGTCGCTAGCCTTAAATGCGGAAAAAATGCAAGTTAATGCTGATGAGTAGGAATAATAAACCAGTAACTTTCAGGTGAAGTATTACTATCGTCCTGCTTACTTCACTGGTGGGATTGATCCGTTCCAGGTCATGTTGAAGAATTTCGGCGAATGGCTTCTAGATTTGTTACCTGTAAGTGCCATGGAGCTGCTTTCAGAACTCAAACAGAAGTCCTTGGAGGACGGTGTTCTTTCCTAGGAACTGTAAACACTAAATTTAGAGACCCTCATTTCAAGGTAACTACCAAACGACTCTACTGCAGCTAACATTAATTGCGCATAAGGACCACGAAGACCAAATACGAAAAAAGTAGACCTCATATGGAAGCGTCCAGACAGCAGTTCTACCATCACTCTATTTAAGATTAATTGTACATGGGGCCTATTGAACTTAAAGAATTCGAAACATGCAATGCCGTAGACGTATACAAAGAAAAAAAAACTCTGATAATAACTTCTCTGTAATGCAGTAGAAACACGCATACATGAAAAGCAGGAAATACACCCGTCTCAAAGTTAGCTAATATCGACTCTGGCAGCTTGTAGGTGTAGGGTAGAGTTTAGATGTTTCTGTCGCTGGTTTCGAGTGGTTCTGCGAATTTTTTTCTTGGCAGGATAACACCAGTTGTATGGTATCGTCAGTTTCCGCGGCGTATTGCGATTTTATGCCGTCCTTCTGTAGTGCTTTGCATATAGTTGTGTAATTAGGACCTATCTTTGTGATTAATTACGCAATTAGGATCGATCTTTGCGTCAGTTTCTCGACCAAAATCCTTCTGTAGTGCTTTGCATATAGTTGTGTAATTAGGACCTATCTTTGTGATTAATTACGCAATTAGGATCGATCTTTGCGTCAGTTTCTCGACCAAAATAAATAAAGTACACTAACCTAACCTTCCTCTCCCGCATCTAGACAGGTTTCATGTGTTGTGGGTGCACTTGAGCATTCCGTCCAGGAGCACCAGGGTTCGAGTCCCAGAAAGGGCTCCGGCATTTTTAATTTCCCATCAATTCCATGTGTGTCTGGTGGTTTAATTGTGTTAGGTGGGAGCACTTGGCCTTTCCACCCAGGAGGAGCAGGGTTCGAGTTCCAGAAAGGGTTTCTCTCTCTATGTCACAACCCCGCGCCGGTAATAACGACTAGAGAGTCAACACCTGCCGGATACACTGCGTGCGACCTTGTTGCTGTCTACTAACGATGCTTAGGAAAGGACTCTCTCTATGTCGCAACCCGCTACGGTAATAACGACTAGAGAGGCAACACGTACCGGATACATTCGGTATTTTGGAATGGTGCCGGCCGTGTCCCAATACTAACGTCCTTGAATGGATGCAGGTGATCAGACAGGATACTTACGTACGTGTTACCTGTCAGAGTCGTACCTAGACGTTATCATGGTTTCCATGTCAATCCAATTGTACACGCCCCACACCATTACAGATCCTGCACCAGTTTGAACAGTCTCCTGCTGACATGCAGGGTCGATGGATTCATGAGGTTGTCTGCACACCCGTACACGTCCACCCGTTCGATATAATTTGAAACGAGTCTCGTCCGACCAGACAACATGTTTTCAGTCATCAAGAGTCCAATGTCGGTGTTGACGGACCCAGGCGAGGCGTAAAGATTTGTGTCTTGTAGTCATCAAGGGTATGCAAGTGAGCCTTCGGCTCCGAAAGCTCGTGTCGAGTTGTTTCGTTGAATGGTTCGCACGCTGACACTTGCTGATGGCCCAGCATTGAAATCTGCAGCAGTGTGAGAAAAGGTTGCGCTTCTGTCACATTGAACAGTTCTCTTCAGTCGTCGTTGGTTCCGTCCTTGCAGTATCTTTTTCCAACCACAGTGATGTCCGAGATTTGATGTTTTATCGGATTGATGGTATTCACGGTAAACTCCTGAAATGGTCGTATGGGAAAATCCCAACTTCATCGCTACCGCTCAGATGCTGTGTCCAGTCGCTGGTGCGCCGACTGTAACACCACGTTCAAAGTCACTTAAATCATGATAACCTGACACTGTAGCAGCAGTAACGGTTCTAACAACTGCGCCCGACACTTGTTGTCTTATATAGGCGTTGTCGACGGAAGCTCCATATTCTGCCTGTTTACATATATTTGAATACGCATGTCCATACCAGTTTCTTCGGCACGTCAGTGTAATTTCTAAGACACTGAAGTCCAAGCAATTCAGTTCCCAAATCTTAGAACAGCTTCTTCTCAATCAGATAGCCCTTCAATTGGTCTCAAGAGGCTGGCTGCACACTGTTCCACTTCTCCCTCCAAGGGAAAAATTCCTGGCAGTACTAGGAATTGAACCCGTGTCCCTTGCATGGGAGTAATAAACAGTGAGCTACATTTTTTTTAATGTTTGCTCCTTTTTTCAATTTTGCTCGGTATTGCTCTTAGCGTTTGGCCTGGGCGGACGTCAAAAGACGTTCGTCCACGTTGGTTGTTGATTCCTTTGCTCAGTTTTTTTTATTTTTTTTTGTTTATTAGAGATGACAACCAGCCCCCTGACCGAATACGCTGAGGTACCGTTCCGGCTAGCGCACGCCTACGAGGCAGACTTTAATTCGCGTAGGCTTTTAAATTTACCAAGCACAGTCACAATTACTGCTAAATTGCACTCAGTTAGGGACGCAGTAATCATTCCCGGCACGTTTGAGGCTAGGCCACATTCATAACAACTCCGTTCTGGCAAAACAATGGAAGAAGATGAACACAACAAACGAGAAAATATACCACCTCGCTCTGCCGCAGTACAGAAAACCAAGGAGCAAGTGGAAATTAGATTGAGCTATCAAAAGTGACAAAGTGTTATTGATTTAATAACTACTGAACGTTGTATATGAAAAATGCATCCGTGAGAACAACAGGATAATGAAACGCTTTCAAGGAAACGCCTTTTTTAGAAATGTGATCGTTAAAGAGACAAGAATATGTCCTCCACAACACTGAAAATATGCTGAGTTCATGTTGGGTGCTCACCGGTCTCCCGATATTGTGACTTTTCAGCTCTCGGCTAGCTAAACTTGAATAATGCGTTTGACCATTAGTATTTCGGAGAAGCCTTCACTAGTTTTTGAAAATTCAAGTACTAAGATCTAAGGAAGCACTCTTGCATCTGTACTTCTTCTTTGTAGTGCAATTTGATAGCTCGCAGGTAGACTTCAGTCTTCCCCCTACTCAAACACACAGATGCGCACTATCAATAGCATTCTTTCGGGGATGTTGGCCAAATAGTTATGTCCCTATTGCGTGCAGACCGTATGAGCTAACGAAAACTGGGACGTACTTTGTACTGGTCGCATTCTAATCATTACTTATATTTCATACTTCCTGGAAGCGGATACCTACCGAACGAAAAATATCTCAAAACGACTGTTTTTTCTGGAAACTTTAAAGGGAATGGGGAGGAAGTGAACGGAGGGAGGGTGGGGTTTGGAATCAGACCTTGTAAGAGCCGAACTGCTGTCCCGGGGCACCAGTTTTTCCACTCCTGGCGACTGCGGAAGAACATAATTGCCTGAAACTCACAACCAGTTACATGACACTGTTATAACGCCAGACGCAGAAATTCAGAAAAGTTGTCTGTGAAAGCAGCTAAATATAGCAATTCGAGGTTTGAGACAGACAACTGCTGGTGCTGGTCTGTTGGAGGGAAGGAAGAATAAAGTCGCGTCGGCAGCGCGGCTGTTAGAGGAGGAACGCTATCATATAATAATACAATATAGGATCCTTCTTTCTATGTATTCGCAATACATTACATTTGTCTATGTTAAGGGTAAGTTGCCACTCCCTGCACCAAGTGCCTATCCGCTGCAGATCTTCCTGCATTTCGTTGCAACTTCTCTATATACTACAGCATCATCCGCTAAAAGCCGTATGGAACTTCCGACACTATTTACTAGATCATTTATATATATATTGTGAAAAGCAATGGTCCCATAACAAACACTGGTAGCAGTTACTTCTATAAAATATCTGGAAGTATGCGTGCGGAACGATTTGAAGTGGAATGATCATATAAAATTAATTGTTGGTAAGGCGGCTACCAGGTTGAGATTCATTAGGAGAGTCCTTAGAAAATGTAGTCCATCAACAAAGGAGGTGGCTTACAAAACACTCGTTCGACCTATACTTGAGTATTGCTCATCAGTGTGGGATCCGTACCAGATCGGGTTCGCGGAGGAGATAGAGAAGATCCAAAGAAGAGCGGCGCGTTTCGTCACAAGGTTATTTGGTAACCGTGATAGCATGACGGAGATGTTTAGCAAACGCGGTAAGCGCTCGTGTTTGTAATCCGAAGGTCGCCGGATCGAATCTCGCACCATGCAATTTTTTTTTAAGTATTTGTCTTTTGTAATTCAATATATATATATATATATATATATATATATATATATATATATATATATATATATAATTCCCGGCAATCAGTTGCAACAATTATACATATAATAAGTTGTTGAAAGTCGTTTGCCGTGGAAAAACTGGCGACTTCGAACATCATTATGTTTTCCGCAAAACAAAGTTGTATTTCACAAATGTTATTAATTGTCTTCATAATGTTAACCACGTATAGTTAACGGAAGACGTAGAAACTATATTCCGAAACGAATACGTATAGCGTAAGTCAAACGTTCGAATTAGAATAGAGACCCCACGAACACAAATTCGCTGTGGCAGGTATGAAATATAAACTCCGTTACTCGCTCGTTACACTTGAAGGACAGATGTTGAATGGGCCGAAACGAGCCGCCGCATAACAGCGTAGTTGCCTGCTAACTTCGAAAGAAGGTAGATGCGGTCCCTAGCGCAACTTATAACATCGTCGAAAATCAGTGCGGACGGGAGAGCTTTGGTACACCCTGTTAAAAAAACGGAAAAATGGAGGCGGTACAATTGGAGAGCGATCCGCCTTCACCAACATGCATAAGCAATTCATTAATAGTATATATATATATATATATATATATATATATATATATATATATATATATATATATATTTGAATTACAAAAACTAATAATAAAAAAAATTACATGGCGCGAGATTCGATCCGGCGGCCTTCGGATTACGAACCCGAACGCTTACCGCTGCGCCACGACGCTGTAGAAAAGCATTAATCGTAGAGAGTATTTCACCGCAACGGTTTCTTTTAACTGTCGATTTTCTCGACAACGGCTGAGAAGTGCATCTTGGTTCTTTGCCACATTACACCTCTGGCCATGGGCTTTTATTATGCGTAGTATGAATCGAATCTGAATTTCACAATTGGCGGCCTCCCCTTGTTAGTGGGGAAGGCAGGACCCGTTGTAGTGTTCCAGTTTTCCATCAAGGGCATATTGCAGTTTTATGCGCTAGATGAGTGACAGCTGGTTGCCAGAGCAGAGTTCTGCTTACAAAAACCAACATATTACGCATCTTCAACAGAAACACCAGCACCTCAGTCACCACATTACATTAAGAGCAATTCAGTCGTTAAATATCTTTTATTAACCTTCTAAACTTGAAAGAGAGCGTAATGAAGAGGTTTCGCTTCAGGTCAAACCGAGCATTCTACGGTTTCAGTGAATGTGCCGCACTGTGCACAGAGCCATTTATTCGTGTAATGTGATTAGGAGTATTAGCCATCTGCTTTTCTTTATGTATTCTTGCAAGCTGTCGTCATCTCTCAGGACTACAATGCCTCGGCTAATTTTTCAATAGTGTCTCTATGAGAATATCTTTCAATTTCTGACAGTAACATGTTTAGACAATTTCACATTGTGTATAGTATGACAGCAGATAAAAATTTTTTCGTAGTTTCGATTAAGTTCTTCCAACAACCTTTATTGAAAGTAGTTTTCAAGTACTTCTAAAATTCATAAAAATGGTATTAAAATACTTATTTGGTTTCAAAATATTTAAAATTACGCCACTTTGTGTTGACTACAGACATAGGTGCTGTCACAGTTGCTTACAGCCTTCAGTGCGCTGCGTCGTGCTACAGCCACCAACCGACTGCTGTAGTGTACCTACTGCATCAATTACTTTCTTTCTCCTTTCTTTTTTTTGCTATTAAAACTATACTTATATTCATTGATTTGTCTGGCTGTTTTGTCTTACAGTTCCATCCTCTAGTGCATTCTGTCTCATTCCCTTAGGTTCAAAAAAAAAGGTCAAATGTGTGTGAAATCTTATGGGACTTAACTGCTAAGGTCATCAGTCCCTAAGCTTACACACTACTTAACCTAAATTATCATAAGGACAAACACACACCCATGCCCGAGAGAGGACTCGAACCTCCGCCGGGACCAGCCGCACAGTCCATGATAGCTGCGCCATAGACCGCTCGGCTAATCCCGCGCGGCTATTCCCTTAGGTGCTACATTTATAAACCCTATAGTATTTTCGATACTATCTGCTAAATTCTTTATACTGTGTAAATGATGGTCGAAAGAAGTTCACACTAATACATTTTTTAAATCCATTGCCGAAACTACGACCTGCATGGAATATATAAAAACGATCATTGGATGCACATTGTAACGCAACCAAACGCTGCACCTTCGTACAACGTAACGCTGAAATTCCACAAATATCTACTTATTCGTCGAACGGGCCTTAAAAAATAATATTTCTTTTGCAGCCATTACCTTCGAGGAGGACATAAGTTTCAATCTCAATCCTCACTTCGAGTCCACTGATCCCTCCTGCTGGCTGGCAAAGAAACAAAAGGAGCAAAACTATAAGTTTCTCAGCAGGCAATGGAAAAAATCATATTGGAAAATATTTGAAGCAAAGAATTCAAGCAAATGGATTAGGGCATAAACAAGAAGATTAAAAGATTGGGGTTTGATTTCCCGTCGAGAACAAGGACATTAGAGACGGAGCCAAAGCTCGGATTAGGGAAATCAAATGAGCGTATGGCATTATTGGCCGGGAGCCCTCATACGGGGAAGTTAGGCCACCCAATGCAAGTCTTATTTCAGTCGACGCTACCTTGGGTGACTTGCGCTCCAGTGATGAGAATGAAATAATGATGAGGACAACAAAACACCCAGTCCACTAGCGGAGGAAATCTCCAACCCTGGCGGGAATCGAACCCGGAACCGCTGCACGGGAGACAAGCACGTTACTATCCAGCTAAGCAGGCGGACTCGGATCGAGGAAAGAAAATTGGACGCGAAACTCCACCCAGCGGGTGTGTTTGGGATTTTGCCTTAATAGAATTAAATGCACATGAGATACATGGATGCCTGTGGTTTGTAATGCAGAAAGATGTCTCATGGAGGCCGGCTACAAATGTGAGTTTGATTTTACGATGGCTGACGTGGGAGGGACACCCGGAGACGATCTGTCGCTCACAGGGGATAATGTTTTGCTCTATTTATTCCATTGTATTTTTTCTGATTGCTTATATTTGGCTCGCCACGACTTTTTCCACTGTGCCAACCTCTTCCGCTCAGAGAACTACTTCCATCCAACTTGTACATACCCTAATATGAGTCCTCCTCTACAAATGACTGAGTTTTCAGACTAAATTATGGGATTTCATGTCCACTTATTACGTACTCGTAAACAACGTTTTCTTCTTTACTGCCCATCCATGTATCGTTATCATTGTGTATTCATCAGTGGGTACGTTAATTCAGTCATATATAAAATAAACATGTTTCAAGTAATAATTATTGTGACTAATTCGGCCCACTACATAGACGGATCAGCCAGAACATTACGACCACGTATCTTATAATCGATATGTCAACCTTTGGCACAGGTAACAGGGGCGACACGTTTTGGCATGGAAGCAATGAGACCTTGGTAGGTCGCTGCATGGAGCTGGCACCGAATCTACACCCACAAGTCTCCTAAATCCCGTAAATTCGGGGGAGGGTGTGGGGTGGGATGTGCTCTGATACCACGTTCAATTATATCCCACAAAAGCCTCAAAGCAAAATATCTGGGGGAGTGACATCTGGCGAAATTGGTGACCAACAAAACGTGACCATTCTTGCCGATCCATCTTCCGGGGACTGGTAGGTTTACGTGTGCGGCGCGTGATGACTAGAATGTGCAGGAGTACAGTCGTGCTGGAAGAAGATTGTCTTGTATCCAAAGGGATATCTTCCAATACCAGACGTCGGTCGGTTGTAGAATGTTCGAATATGTTTCATGCTCCCGTATTATGACATTTCTGGAAACCGAAAGTCTTCTCTTTAGAAATCAACATGTGTTCCGAAAACAACGAACGAATGAAACCCGGATATCTCTGTTCGTCCACAGTTCTAGAAAGCAGTAGGTACCGGTTTCCAGGTAGACATCGTGTTCCTAGACTTCTGGGAGGCATTCGATACACTGCTGCCTAACGCACAAAGTCCGAACGTACACAATGTCAGATTAAGTGTGTGACTGGATTGAAGAGTTTTGTAGCAGCCCTTTTTCTGTTTTCGCTTTTTCGTATAATAGGTGAAAGTTTGATTATATTTTTTACACATTGACTGTCATTGAAGGGTTTTACTTTTATTTAATATTGTCCCGGCTAAGTATCAGTTTGATTACTTTTAAAACCCATGTTAAACGTGGGTCACTACACGTATAGTCTTCCCAACTCTGAGAGAAAAAAAAATTAGTAGCTTTACTACTAATGTTTACGGGCGACGATACTTTAACTTTTCATTCAATTGTTTTAGTTACGAATCGCTAGTTTGTTCTTGGCATAGATCACGTAACGTTAATGTTTATTAATCTAAGTTAAATTAATGTTCCAGACTTGTATTATGTTTCAAATTAACAACGTCAGTTTCTCGACAAGAATTATTAATAAATAGGTTCACTCATACGATCTCATTCAAAGAAGCTCTTTAATTATATGTCTAAGTAGGATTCCCGCTAGCAGCAGAGATATTAGATAATATCCTGTCACTTTCGGTAAATAAGTTATTTCTGTTTAATATCCGCAAACTGTCATTAACTATGACCACTAGTCGTGTGAAGCTAAAGTTTCCCACTATCACCATTCAAAGTTCGAATCCGGTTAAAATTCTCAAGTCAGTAAAGCGGTTAAATATTCACACGAATTGACATTAAAGCCAAAGAGATTACTATTCACCTTCCAGTTTATCTAATCTGATAAATGTCCAAATTAAAGTCTTGAATTGACAATCCTCATAAACAATCTCGTCACGATCTATTCTTGATCCCCGTTTAATAAAGTCCCAATTGTTGTTCTCTAAAGCTGTGCGTCCTAAATAACTTCCGAACTGGAACAGACTAGAGACTGGAGTGTCGTAATTACAACGTATGGGTATTTATACTTCAATAAACACTATCTCTGGTGTCCCAAACCTACGTTCTATGACTATAATATTGATTGGAATAACTAATATTTTAATGTTTTCTACTGTTTTTCCCCCTTCCCATATTTCTAAAATTTACAATTAAATTTTCCTTTTCTTTTCTTTTGCTTTCTATACTAGATATTTCCCTCTATTTGTTTTTTATTTATTTTTCGTAATTACTACTTCTGGAGGGACTTGGGTCATTTTTGTGAATTGATATTTTAAGGACATGGGAGCTAATTTGGGAGCTATTTTTCTTTTTTCAACACCGAGAGGCGTTGTAGGTGTTACAGTTTCTAGCAAACAAATCACAGCATACCATTCTGAACAGAAATACATCATCAAACATAAAGTGACTTAAAGAGTATCCAGGGGAGTGTTGTAAGACCATTACTTTTCACAATATATATAAATGACCTAGTAGATAACTTCGGAAGTTCCATGAGGCTTTTCGCGGATGATGCGATTGTATACAGAGCAGCTAGGAAATTGTAGCGAAATGCAAGAAGATCTCCACTGGATCGGTGCTTTGCACAGCCAGTTGCAATTTACCCTCAAACTAAAAGTATGTGGCGTATTACGAATGCGTAGACAGAAACTCTCTTTATTGTATGATTACACAATTCCAGAACAAACACTGGAAGCACTTACTTCCACAAAATATCCAGGAGTGTGTGTACGGAGCGATTATAAGTGGAACAACAACATAAAATTAATAGAGAGTAAATAAGATGGCAGACTGAGATTCGATGAAGGATTTCTCACGAAATATAGCCTCTCCACAAAGTAAATAGCTTACAAAACACTCGTTCGATCAGTACTCGAATACTCTTAGTCAGTATGGGATCGGTACCAGGTAGGACTGGTAGAGGAAATAGAGAACACCCAAAGAAGAGCTACACGTTCCATTTCAGGTTCAGTTAGTAAGCGTGAAAGCATCGTAGACGTAGTCAGCCATTTCCAGTAGCAGACGGTGCAAGAGAGCCGTCCTGCAGCACGCTAAGGTCTACTGTCAAAGTTTCGCTCCTTGAAGAGCTAACCGATATATTGCTTCTTCTTACGTATATCTCGCGAGAAAACCATGAAGATAAAATTAGAGCGATTCGAGCCCACACGGAGGCATACCAGCAATCGTTCTTCCCGCGAACCATACGCGACGAGAACAGGGAAAGGGATAGTTGACACTGGTACACGAAGTACCGTCTGCCACACACAGTAAGGTGGCCTCCAGAGTATGGATGTAGATGTAATGCTGGAAGCTCGGTGACAAAATGTTTAGTTAACAAGGCCCTGTAAAACGATGCTTAAACGATATAGTATAACTGCTTAAGTGATACAGGCTAATTTCACAACTTGAACGTAAAAAAAAAGAATAAAAATAAAAAACTGTCGATAAACACACCTATAGCAAATGGAGCAATAATACCCTGAAACTTCTCTCTTTAACAACATATATGTCTGTAACCAACAAAAATTGGATACATGTTACATAGAATATTTTATTCTAATTATCATACACTACCACCTCCGAAAATAACTACTTTTCCTCCTGAAACACCCAGTATTAAAATTTCGCTCAACAAATGAGGCTCGTCATAAGACGAAATATGACACTCCGCTTTCTCAGAGCTGGTTTTCATGGTCAGGAAAGTATAATAAAAACCTTTTTAAAAAGGCTAAAAGTTTAACAACGTATAAAACAGCAAAAAGATCATATTCTGCTGCACCCTTGATCCTACGCATTTGTTTCCTTCTGCACATCGTCTTCTGTCAGCAGACACATCCACTGCATATGGTGTGTTCTGCTGTGTGTTTACTGGGAAACATTGACCGGTGCTCTGCTGACTCGAGCTACCCGATCGCAGAAACACCGACAACAGTACCCGCCCAATGCCTCAGCAGTATTGGCGCATATTCGAAAAGGCAAAGTGAATCGGGAAACTGATTGGCTACCCTTACAATGTTTATATGCAGAAAAAAGAAGTAGGAATTGGCAACTAAACTTCCGTACCACGAGCTACGTACGATACTCATTCATTTGTTTGATGGTCAAATGGTAAGTATCCTCGGTGAAAATTAGGAAACGTACACGATCTCAAGAATGGAATAAATACACTAATTAACACAGGATTAGATTGAGAATAAACCAAACAAAGACGAAGGTAATGAAATTGGATGTAAATAGCATCAAAATTGGTGACTACGGAGTGCACTAAGTTGACGAATTCTGCAAACTTGGAAGCGAAATATTTCATGGCACAAACATTTTTTGGGAAACAGTTTCCTGAGAATGTGTGTCTAGTATAGAAGTGAATCAGAGATAGCAATAAAAAACAAAATCCAGATATTAGAGATGAAGTATTTCAGAAAGTTATTGACAATTGAATGGACTCACAAAATAGCAAACGATATTCTACGCAGAATCGAGGAGGAAAGTATTTTGTGGAAAAAGTGGCCAGAAGAAGCGAATGGAAGATAGTACTACATTAAGCGGTCAGATAGTAACGTCTACTATGGGAATTCAGGTCCGTCTATTAAGCAAATATATTTTTCTTTTAAATGCCCCATATTTTTTGTAGAATTTTCTGGGGTTCACCTGGATAGACGGTGAAATAATCATCGTATATCTTTTTACAATAAATACAGGAATATCTCACTGAAAATTCAGAAGACGGTTCCCAACAAGTAGTATAATAAAAAATGTCAAAATTTTGGAAAATAAGAGTCACCACAGACACAATACACAGATCAGCGAGAACATTATGACCACCGAGTACTATCGATAGAAACACGTCCAGGCGACAGCAGCGTCATCTGGCGAGGAATGGCTGCTTGCCCGACTCACGCGCGGTGCATGTAGTATCAGTGAGCGTGCTGTCCGTGTTTAGATAGAATGGGGAAGGAGCGCTACCTATCTGAGTTTGACCGATGGCAGATTGTGATACACCGGAGGCTCGCCATGAACATTTCGGGAACTCCAGGACTTATCGGGTGTTCGAGGAGTGCTGTAGTGAGTGTCTTCAGACGTGGCGTAACCATGGTGAAACTACGTCCATACGTCGAGGGGTAGGGAGGCCATCTGCCATTACGGAGTATCGGACGTCGTAGGCTGGAAAGATTGGTGAAACAGATGAGAGGCGAACTGTAGCGGAACTAACATCAGACTTTAATCCTGGGCAGAGTACAATCGTGTCTTAACACACAGTGCACCGAATACACTTAACGATGCGCCTCAGCAACCGACTACCCATGCGTGTGCCAATGTTAACACCACGAAATCGACACTCGGCCGCCAGCAATGGACGCTGACGCCGCGGCAGAGTTTTGCATGGTCTGATGAATTCCGACATTGTCTTCATGATGCCGATGGGAGGTTTCGAACCTGTCGTCTTCCAGGGGAACAGGCCCTTGACATCTGTTCTACGGGACGGAGACAGGTTGGCGGCGGCTCCATTGTGCTCTGGCAAACATTCACGTCGGTATCTATGGATCTAGTGGCGCTCGTGTAAGGCACCGTGCCGACCAAGGAGTATAGTACACTGGTTGCCGACGACGTGCATCCATTCATGACGATCATGTTTGCCGATGGCAGTGGCATTTTTCAACAAGATAACGCGTCATGTCACAAGGCCAGAAATGTCATGGAGTGGTTCGAGGAACACAGTGGCGAGTTCCAATTCATGTGCTGGCCCACCTCCTCGCCAGGTCTGAATCCGATCGAACACATGTGGGATATAATTGAGCGTGGTATCAGAGCACATCCCACCCCACACCCTCCCCCGAATTTACGGAATTTAGGAGACTTGTGGGTGTAGATTCGGTGCCAGCTCCATGCAGCGACCTACCAGGGTCTCATTGCTTCCATGCCAAAACGAAGAAAAATTGAACAATGAAAAACTGAACATAAGAGACGGATTATGAATAGGCCGCCCTCATAAAGGAACGCCAAATGAACATCAGAAGAGCTACTCATGGTGTTAAGAGATTTCGGAGGTGTATTGAAGTACGAGGGAGATTGTATGAAAATGCATTAAACGTGTTCGCCGTGTGAATACGGGTAATCATCGGCTGTAGAATGTTTGATGACAGCAGTGAAAGTCTGTGGTGGGCCTGGACACGAACCCGGATTTCCCGCTTATTGCTAGTGGTTGCCTTACCTTTCGGCTATCCGTGCACGACTCTTGGTCAGATCCAAACCTCCATATATCGTGACCAATGCTTCCATAACCTGTACTCGTACATCCTTTATGTATATTCCCGTACAGACGAGACGTTTTACCTGAAAGTCGCTTGCCTGATGTTGGCGGATACAGAAGCATACATGTCGAAAGGAATTTTAGGTCGTAATTTTGAAAAACACAGGCACTGCAACATCGTATGTATGAAAATAAGCTTGGAACTGAATTATTTGTCTAGGGCTTAACATTTTGTGTTTTTGTTTGGGCTACATTTTGACAGCTGTATCTCTGTACACAATGAACACTGAACACGTGTACGAAATGTCTTAATTGAATTAATCTAAGCTAACAACTAAAATATTTACTGTTCTTCCTGAAGCACCATCTATATTACTAACATTTTACAACCACAACGTCGACTCCAGCGGAAATGAAAAATCGTGTTTTTGTCCTAAAATGTAAGACTTGACACGACTAGCAGGGTCTGCTAACCAGATGTGCTGCATCTGCGTGCTAACTGCTCCAGTAAGCTGATATAGTGATTTTCACCAAGAACACCTTGACAATAAGTATCTGTAAAGTAGGGATTTCCAACTGGCAGCCCGAAACTATTAATGCGCCTCATCTGTCACAAGATCGGTAATCAATGTGGCTCATCTCTAACAAGATTGTTAAAAAAATTCCATTAAATTTCGTTTATGTAAAATGATGATTAACTGAAACATAATCCTAAAGATGGGATGAAATATGCACCCATACTTTTCGATTTGGTGCATTTGAAAATCGATTTCAGGGTTTTCGGAAAAATAATCAAAGTTTTTGTATTTATGACACACCTTTTACAAACATTACCGATGTCTTCGCAAAAGATAATCAGATAGAATGTGTACAGTTGCAGTCTGACATCCAATGAAAGGAAAACTTTGATGATGCATATTTGTTAGGCTTTTACAAGTCATAGCTGCTCATAGACACATATTCTTTACTGCACAGTCATGTCTTATATATGTCATCTTTGTCTGAAAGCACGTAGGTTTGTGAAGGTTATTTTCAAGAGTAAAGCACACATAGAACTAAGAAAGGATCTAGATCTCATGCGAATATCTTGAGAACAACCTGAGAAATGCAACCACTTTGGTCGAACCTGACATTGCTAAATTACTTACACAAATTCTAAGTCAAATTTCACATTAATTATATGGTTCGTAGTTAATTACATATAAAATATTGATTCGTTCTTGCTTTTTTAGACTAAATAATTATAAATTAATAAATTCTAAATTACTTTTATGTGTTACTGCAAACCTTCAATCATCCTTTTTTTTTCTACAGCCCAAAAATACTCGACTGTTTCCAACAAGGCCCAGGTAAGTCAAAAGATTGGTGACCTTTACTCTAAAGGGAGAAGGAAATTTTAAAAAGCGAGTCATTTGCTCGTCCTGTCCCCTTTAATGCTGAACACGTGTGGATTTCAGACGACACGCATGGCATACACACGTCTCAAAGCGCCTATACTCTGTCACCTTTCAGGGGATAACCAACAGCATAAAGACACCTAATCCTGCTGGGAAGCGTCAACGAATATTTTACCTCTGACAAGAGTTGTTTCCCATTATGTGATGTGTCACCTCTAAACGTCTGATGCAAAGACTTTGAAACATTGTGTAGTGAATATTGGGTACGTGGGCTCGGTAGGGGTAGACGTTTGCCGAATACATGCCCATCCGTAATTTAACTTAAGGAATCCTGATGTAGCAGCAGGAATTTGAATTCAGGCGACGTTTGTGAGAGGAACCCGTTGTAACGCGTGGCGCAGGTGGGCGGAATCGCGGCAGGAATGCGTCGCCCGCCCCCATGTGACAGCGGGGCTTCCCGGTCGCTATTCATAAGCGCGCCACGTACCGGCTGCATGCCCGACACGTGCCCGCGCTCGCTTGTCGCAGAGGGGGGCGGCTGGCGTGGTGGCGGTAACAGGGCGAACTTTGCTATCCGTGCAGGCTGCGCCAGCAGTCCCGCGTCACCATCAGCACACCAAACTCCGCGTGGCAAGAAGTGAAAAATTGGTTGCCAGTCAATGTTCGATTTCGAATGTTTCACTATGAGATATACGAGACAGAATCACACCAGTAACACAGAAAGTCCGATACAAGGACTGAATCGAAGGAAAAGCAGGAGCCCTTATCATTGAAACAACACACGTAGAGTGATTTCTCTTTTATAAGGCTGTTGATATTCGACTTTTTCATTGTGAGTGCCAAGCCATAAATTTATTAAATGAATGTGATGTTTTTCCAATTATGCTATACTTTTAATCGTTATTATTGTTCCACAACAAGTTTTGGCATTTTAAGTCATTGTCTAATTTTCAGTTAGAAAACAACTTACCCCTGATTGTGCGATAATTCTAGCACTTGTCGGTTCTTGCTATAATGCGCTGCATTGCTGGTTCCATCAAATCAACCCCACGCCACTGGTTACCTGTACTGAGTCACATCCCTCCGCCTCACTTAAGGCGGAAACAAGCTCTACAGAGGGAGGCCAAGAAAGTTTCTGCATCGCCCTCCCTACCACTGCACCAGGAATTCTGTCATCTGCCACAGCAACGATTGCGATCAAGAAGACCAGCAAGTGTTACTGCAGGACCACTCATCGAGGATGGTTTTGATCTAAATGAAAGCTGGAAGCATGAATGTACAACAAAAACATTGGGAACAAGAGCCCATCATCTTGATCCCACAAAGAAGCCAAAAGGTTTTGACCTACCGAGGAACTTCTGGAGGCGCTTCAACAGGTTAAGGACTGCTTCAGGTACAAATGGAGCTGGATCAGTTCACCAATGTGTGAATGTAATCAAGAAGAGCAAACAACTGAACATTTAGTCCAACGCTGTCCACTTCATTCATACCCTGGAATTCCCGACGACTTGTTCACTCTCACACCCAGCTTAATTAATTGGTTGAAAACACGGACATTAAGGTTTAATCTTGTCTTATATCACATGTATATTGTATAAAATCTCTTGCCTTGTATCAACTGTATATTGTATAAAATCACCATACGATTAAATAAAATAAAAGTTCGGGATCGAGTGTATGATGGTTTTTTTCTGAAATTCTGATGATATATCGCCGGTCTCATACATCCTACACACCAACGTGAGTAGCCGTTCCTATTTAATACGATGTTAATTTTGAGATGGGAGAAGACAGCAACACAGCAGCCCCCGGTCTGTAGCCGCGACGAAGACTCAACTGCAACGATCACTGAATTAGGAAGGCGAGGACACATGGGCTGCTAGTAGCGGGTTGGAAGAATGGCGCGCCGCGCTGTATGTGGTAGGCTGTCGGAGCTGCAGCCGGACAGCTCGTACGTCACGACCTGCCACTGCGGGGTCGGCGCACGGTGGCGGCAGTCCGGCGGCTGCAGCGCGCTGCGCTTCCGCTGATCAGCCCCGGGATTAGCCGCCGTCAGCTGCCCGGCAGAGCTGAATTATCGCCCACGCGCCTTCCTCATTGGCCGGCGATAGCCCTGCCTGTCCGCAGACGTCCCCAGAGCTTGCCAGTAGTGTCACGGGTATCGCTGCCAGTGCAGTGACCTCAATAATGAGGCTGCCGGTTGCCCCGAGAGAATCATTGTTAAATTCTGTGTGTACGACCAGCACGGCATTCGTTACGAGCAATATTCTTTCCCCTTGAGATTTACTTGTAAACCTTTCACTGCCTTGTGTTAGCACATGTTGACTACATACATTGCTGGGCAACAATAGAAAAGCAACACCATGAGAGCGGTTTACAACAAACTTAAAAATTGGCATGGTGTGTACTAGACGCTTAGATATGCAAACACTTAGCATTTTCACACAACCGCGAGAAGCATATAGGAATATATTCTCTATACATATGGTAATAGATAGAAGCGCAGATAATGTTATTGGTCACTGAGGACAGTGTACAGAACAATATTATATTAATATTTACTTCGATTAGTGACTAATAATTATAGCTATTACGAACATTATGTCTATAGGTTGGTTAGTACCACCAAGTACATGTGGCAAGAGCATATTATCAACGTTATTTTTCCCAGGGCAGCATGTCAGTTAAAGATTTCTTTAATTCTTCAGGATTGTCTTTATTTTAAGTTATTTATTTAGAGTTGATTTTTCTGATCCGACTTCGTTTACTAGACAACTGAAGTGTTGATGTGAGGATGCAAAACGGTTAGTCTATACCGCAGCTGCAGTCTTCTTGGTGGTGCATTTACAAGCGGGCAGAAAACATCAGGGAGTAAATTATGTAATCTGCTTGCTAAAGATTGTTTGATGCAGAGAAAAAACAACCATCACACTGATGTGTGTGCAAATTAAGATACCACATACAAAAATATATGCACTTAATTTAGCGAGTCAAAATATTATGACCAGCTGCTTAATATACTGTTGGTCCATCTTTGGAACGCAATACGTCACCGATTCTGCGTATCATGGGTTCGACAGTTCGTTGGTAAGTTGGTGGAGACGTCCACACGCAAGACACATAATTTGCTACACGACGACTCCTGATTTGCGTACTCTGTGATGGCACCTAACAGCGACCCACATGGGTTCCACTGGATTGACATTTCGTAGCCAAGACATCAACGTGAGTAGACTATAATGTTCCTCCAACCGCTGTAGCATGGTTCTGGCAATTACACTACTGGTCATTAAAATTGCTACACCACGAAGATGACGTGCTACAGACGCGAAATATAACCGACAGGAAGAAGATGCTGTGATACGCAAATGATTAGATTTTCAGAGCATTCATACAAGGTTGGCGCCGGTGGTGACACCTACAACGTGCTGACACGAGGAAAGATTGCAACCGATTTCTCATACACAAACAGCAGTTGACCGGCGTTGCCTGGTGAAATGTTGTTGTGTTGCCTAGTGTAAGGAGAATAAATGCGTATCATCACGTTTCTGACTTTGATAAAGGTCTGATAGTAGCCTATTGCGGATTATCGTATCGCGACATTGCTACTCGCGTTGGTTGAGATCCAATGACTGTTAGCAGAATATGGAATCGGTGGGTTCAGGAGGGTAATACGGAACGCCGTGCTGGATACCAACGGCCTCGTACCACTAGCAGTCGAGATGACAGGCATCTTATCCGCATGGCTGTAACGGATCGTGCAGCCACGTCTCGATTCCTGAGTCAACAGGTGGAGACGTTTGCAAGACAATAACCATCTGCACGAACAAATGGCTCAAATGGCTCTGAGCGCTATGGGACTCAACTGTTGAGGTCATTAGTCCCCTAGAACGTAGAACTAGTTAAACCTAACTAACCTAAGGACATGACAAACATGCGACCGTAGCGGTCTTGCGGTTCCAGACTGCAGCGCCTTTAACCGCACGGCCACTTCGGCAGGCTCTGCACGAACAGTTCGACAACGTTTGCAGCAGCATGGACTATCAGCTCGGAGACCATGGCTGAGGTTACCCTTGACGCTGCATCACAGACAGGAGCGCCTGCGATGGTGTACTCAACGACGAACGTGGGTGCACGAATGGCACAACGTCATTTTTTTGGATGAATCCAGGTTCTGTTTACACCATCATGATGGTCGCATCCGTGTTTGGCGACATCGCGGTGAACGCTCATTGGAAGCGTGTATTCGTCATCGCCATACTGGCGTATCACCCGACGTGATGGTATGGAGTGCCATTGGTTACACGTCTCGGTCACCTCTTGTTCGCATTGACGGCATTTTGAACAGTGGACGTTTCATTTCAGATGTGTTACGACCCGTGGCTCTACCCTTCATTCGATCCCCGCGAAACCCTATATTTCAGCAGGATAATGCACGACCGCAATTTGCAGGTCCTTTACGGGCCTTTCTGGATACAGAAAATGTTCGACTGCTGGCCTGGCTAGCACATTCTACACATCTCTCACCAATTGAAAGCGTCTGGTCAATGGTGGCCGAGCAACTGGGTCGTCACAATACGCGAGTCACTACTCTTGATGAACTGCGGTATCGTGATGGAGCTGGATGGGCAGCTGTACCTGTACACGCCATCCAAGCTCCGTTTGGCTCAATGCCCAGGCGCATCACGGCCGTTATTACGGCCAGAGGTGGTTGTTCTGGGTACTGATTTCTGAGGATCTATGCAACCAAATTGCGTGAAAATGTAATCACATGTCAGTTCTAGTATAATGTATTCGTTCAATGAATACCCGTTTATCATCTGTATTTCTTCTTGGTGTAGCAATTTTAATGGCCAGTAGTGTATGCTTCTGGCAGATGACATCGCCGGCAGAGAAGAGATCGAGCATGAAGTGGTGCAGGTGGTCCACAGCGTGTCTGCGATTACTACCATAGGTCCCATGGTAGCGCAGCAGAATGTCTCCCACCAGTCTGCGTCCTCCGCGTAATGCACATTTCGAACCGTCGCTCGTGTGGATGACGGCGTTTGT
Organism: Schistocerca serialis cubense; assembly: GCF_023864345.2. Lineage (NCBI taxonomy): Eukaryota > Metazoa > Arthropoda > Insecta > Orthoptera > Acrididae > Schistocerca > Schistocerca serialis. The sequence goes on from NC_064639.1 coordinate 371,647,666, forward strand.
GGAGACAATCCTCGACCTGGTATTGCAAAACCATGATTCATCAGACGAGGTGACACATTTCCACTGATCGACAGGCCAATCTCGTCGACCCCGTGGCCACTGCAATCGCAACTGACGATGTCGTTGAGCCAACATGTGAACACGTAGGGGTCGTCTACTGCGAAGCCGTATGTTCAACCACATATGATAAATGGTGTGCTCCGAAACACTTATGCGATGGCGAAGATTATATTATTTCAGCAGAGATGCCACAGATCTCTACCTATCCTGCTTCACAGAGAAGACAAGCCTCCAAATCACACATTCTGTGAAGAGTCACGGACGTCCAACCACTTGTTGCCCAGTGGTAGTCTCACTATCGTTCTACCACTTTCCATAGATGGATACTACAGTAGCACGTGACCATTTGACCAGCTACGCCGCTTCAGAGGTTCTCGTTCGCAGGCTCTGGGTAATAATAATAATAATAATATCACCTTTGTAAAAGTGCTTTTGTCAGTATATTTCTCCATTTTCAGCCCATGTCGTCGCTAGAATGAGCCTCATCCGTCTTTGATCCACTTATATACTTTCCTTAACTTGTCCCTTTCCCGCGACGCCATCAGGCGGCGTCCAACCCCGCAGTGGGCAGTGGTGATAATGTTTTGGCTCGTCAGCGTGTACTCGTTACTCCATGCATAAGGAGAAATTACGTTGTTAGCTTCTAATACCCAAATCGTGCTTGAATGTTACTCGTTCAACAGAAGATTGTATTACGCCTCGTTTAAGAAAGAGAAACGTGTATTGCCATGTACTGAAATTCAACAGTGACAGGGTAGTAGCCTATCGAGACTGTGGTTTATTGCCCCACGAAATTGTCTCTTGCATTTGTCGGGATCCCACGAATGTCATACAAATATGGAGGATCATACTCAATGCCATGCGTGACCTCAACGGCCCCACGCGACTACCGCTCGAAAGAAAAAATGTTGGCTTGGTCGTGCAGTATCCTGGAGTTACGGCACGTACCTCGCATCGTGAAATGACCTGCAGGCTGCAAGAAAAGTGTACACACAGACAGTTCGATAACGTCTGCAGCATTATTGACTGTCGACCCGGAGATGAATGTTGTAGCTTTTCTTGACAGAGGTGGGCCGATGATATTGCACCCAATGACAATACTGCACACAAGAGAGGCACCAAGTTAATTTTTCAAAAGTGTCCTAGTTCTGTGGACAGTATCACAATTGACGTATCTATGTGAGGAGGCCCTGAAGGGAACGAAAGTTGCGAGATATTCCTTCTCGCCATACGAACCCAGCACTTGGCGTGATCTTAACTGATTACGAAACACAATCACCTCTGGCTCATATATCCGGTGAATCGGACAGTACTTGTCACATTTCTGACGTCTTAAGAACGGTGCCTGCGCCCTAATGTCGAGGTCCTTAGGAAGACACCTTCGAACATGATAACGCAAGACAGTATATTACCCGTGCTGTTCTGACTACCTCTATATAAATAGTCTTCGACTTTTGCATTGAACAGAATATCCTACAGATCTGTCACCAATTCAAAATGTTGGATTGCCGAGAAAACAGCGCGTCACCAACAATCAGACATTACGACCGATTAACGATGACACACAGTTAAAGCAGCGTGGAATTACGTACCCAGTACAACCCGATGCCCTGTCGGATTAGAGACGTTGTTGCTGTCAAAGTTTAATAGTATATTTTCCCACTACGCAAGCTAAGTGAAATTTCATTATTTGTTAGTATTGAAATTTTAATGGCCAACAATGCACTAGCGGAAATATGTCAGTGTTTAACAACATCAGCAGTCATAAATGAATGCAGCGACGCCATATTACAAAACCACGAGCATTGTTCGTCAAGTTATAAATGAACAACAGAAATTACTATTAACAGAAGAAGGCTAAGGTTAATGGGACGAGTCTCTCAATCCTTGTCGCCGCGCGTTTTTATTTACTTCAGTACAAAATAATCTTGGTTGCAATAATCCTGCAAGAGATGTAGCTGTGCACTGTAATCGGTCAAGAATGCTTCGTCTGGGAAAGAACTGTAAAGATGAATTTTCATTTCGAGTGGAAGTATTAAATACTTTTCTTATCAAAACAATTATTATGCCTCCTAAAGCACCCCCAGTAAATGGTCTCCAGCGTACCTGTGCCTAAAACATATGGTGTATATAGGGTTATTCATAAATGTTTCTCGGGTTTCAGAAGGCCGATGTGCGAAAACTACAAGGCATACAGAAAAATTTAACATATCAGTAAATAGAGTATGTCTACAAGGTTGGTTGGTTGATTTGGGGGAAGGGACCAAACAGTGACGTCATCGGTCCCATCAAATTTGGGGAGCATGGGAAAGAAAGTCACCCGTGCCCTTTCAAAGAAACTATCACGGCATTTGTCTGAAGCGATTTAGGGAAATCACGAAAAACTAAATAAGGATGGCCGGATGCGGGTGTGAACCGTCGCCCTCCCGAATGCGAGCCCAGTGTACAAACCACTGTACCACCGCGCTCTCTCTACAAGGTGCTCAACGCGCTCATTGTTTATGAAGGGGCAAGCCACTGATGGACTGGTCGGTTGCTATTCCACGTAAACGGGTCGTAGATGAGATCTAAGAGTCTCGCTCAGAGATGAGTAATTTCCTAGGAATAGCAGACCTAGACGTGTGTGCCACTCACTGAAGTCGCCTTCATCCTGCTTTGGTAATCTGTTCATTGGGATTTCTGTCTACAGGCGTGAACTAATTCGACGTGGCAATACGGAACGAATGATTTGCCTACATATTCCCTACATCTACATCTACGTGATTACTCTGCTATTCACAATGAAGTGCCTGGCAGAGGGTTCAATGAACCACCTTCAAGCTGTCTCTCTACCGTTCCACTCTCGAACGGCACGCGGGAAAAACGAGCACTTAAATTTTTCTGTGCAAGCCCTGATTTCTCTTATTTTATCGTGATGATCATTTCTCCCTATGTAGGTGGGTGCCAACAGAATGTTTTCTCAATCTGAGGAGAAAACTGGTGATTGAAATTTCATGAGAAGATCCCGTCGCAACGAAAAACCCCTTTGTTTTAATGATTACCACTCTAATTCACGTATCATGTCTGTGAAACTATCTCTCCTATTTCGCGATGATACAAAACGAGCTGCCCTTCTTTGTACTTTTTCGATGTCATCTGTCAGTCCCACCTGATGCGGATACCACACCGCACAGCAATTCTCCACAACATAGCGGACAAGCGTGGTGTAAGCAGTCTGTTTAGTAGACCTGTTGCACCTTCTAAGTGTTCTGCGAATGAATCGCAGTCTTTGGTTTGCTCTAGCCACAATGTTATCTATGTGATCGTTCCAATTTAGGTTATTTGTAATTGTAATCCCTAAATGGTGTTTTCTGCAAGTACGCCATGTATTACAAGTCGAAACTTGGAGACATGATCTGCCTACTGGTGTGTGTTGTTTTTCTGTAAGTCTTGTTATTTTCACGTCTTCTGAAATCCAAGATGTACTTATGAATAGTCGTGTCCAACTCCAGAGTTGGGCGCAGACTGATAGCCAGTGAAGTTTGGAAAACAATAAACTTATTTTATTCTGACCATAACTACCAAACGAAATATTATCTTTTGACATTGGCTCCTTGAATGAAATGACATCAGCTGGATCCCGACATACACTGACGGGCCAAAACATTATGAACACTGACTACCGTAGGATTAGGTGCCGCCTGGTGGCACAGCGGGCAAGTAACGCTGGGAACGAGCACCTCGGAAACGGCAAAGCTGGTCGGCTGTCCGCGTGTTACTGCAGTTGAAGGTAATTGAAGGACGGCGACACCAGGAGTAGGCGACGATTGTTGAAAGTCCTCAGCTCGTCAGTGAACGTGGAGGTCAGTGGCTTGCCCCATCAATAAAGCAAGATAGGAAGCGATCTATGGCAGATACGACGGCAGAGTACAAATAGAGTTGCAGGCGCAGTTCGGAGCACAGCACACATCGTTCAACAGGGAACTGCATAGCATATTTACTGCTACAGGTCCCCATTGTGACCCATCGACAATACGATTGCACTTGACGTGGTCATGGAGATTGGACCGTGGATCGATGGAAATGCGTTGGATGAATCAACTTTTCTTGTTGCACCACTTAGGTAGCTGTGTCCCGATACGCCGTCATCGAGGCGAATGGCTACACCCAACACCGACTCAAAGGAAGACCTCGGTGCTTTTTGGTGACGTCACGTCAGCTAGGCACGGCGAACGCCAGGCCTGTTGCAGGCAGAAACGCCTGGGCGTGCTTATCACTATAAATCTCGTATTTTTGGACGAAATGTTTGGTTTGTTTTGGATTCTGCAGTTTTATTTAGATGATAGATTTTCTTACTATCGTAAAGCTACAAATGAAGATCATAGTTCTGTATTACTGAATCCTGTCGAAACAAACGTAGATCAGTAGGAGAAGATACTTTGCCCCACTGCAAGCTTCGGAAATTTTACATTCAAGTAACTACATTTACTTGATCCATTTTGTTATCGAAACTTACCCCAACCCCCTTACAATGAACTCTTTTTATTTATTTATTTATTTATTTTCGTTTGACATCGTCACTGGAAATGTGAACTAATTTACATGTGTAAATGTCCAACTGTAGCCAGTCATTAGATTACAGTCGTTTTCAGCGAAAGGAATTCTAAACAGGAAACAAAATAGCTTCATACATCGAAAATACTGTTGAGCTTAAACTTTTTTAAACATGCACATTAGAAAAGATAAATATTCCCCTCTTCAACTGAAAGGAGAAACTTTATAAGATAAAAAAAAATTATATGATAAAAATTTATTTGCCTCTTCTTCTGTCCCCCACCCCCTCCCCCAACGTGTACAATCGCAAGATATTTCATTAACATTCAGCGCTCCTCACCCCCATAGTCAACCAAGGTACCTAAAGAAGAGCACCAATATGTTCACAGTTTCCTATAAAAGCAACCCAGTACAAACGTAACTTCCTCAGATTTACAAATAAGGTAAAGAAGCACGAATTCTGTTGCTGCTGGACCATGAAGTTGTTTTTGTATGTCAATCCTTAAAACAGGTGGAAATTTCAGTTCAGGAGTACACTATTTGTTAAGAAGTGTAATGAATTGCACAATTAATCGATTGCAGAAATCTCTCAGAACAATGTGTGTTGGTCAACTACCGCCAATAGTTTCATATTTTCCCGTGTCAGAGAGGGAGACACCACCGTGCCTAGCTGACATGGCGTCACAAACAAGCGCCGAGGCCTTCCTTTGAGTCGGTGTTGCTACACCTCGCAGGTCGATGAGGTCAGTATTATGGAATGCGGGAGATTCTCATGGGCTTCCATGGAGCCTACAATAATCGAAGACACCATGACAGCTGTGGACTACGTGAATATACACTCCCTCTGAGACAAAAAGAAAAAGAAACAGACGCACCACAGATGGATTACCCGAATGGAACAGATGGTTCAAATGGCTCTGAGCACTATGGGACTCAACATCTTAGGTCATAAGTCCCCTAGAACTTAGAACTACTTAAACCTAACTAACCTAAGGACATCACACACACCCATGCCCGAGGCAGGATTCGAACCTGCGACCGTAGCAGTCCCGCGGTTCCGGACTGCAGCGCCAGAACCGCTAGACCACCGCGGCCGGCGAATGGAACAGAAGTCGGTAGATATGATATACATGTAAAGGCATACAAATGATTAGAGTTTCAGAAAAATTTAATGATTTATTGAAGAGATAAAGTTTTACAAAGTGATCCAAGTCAGTAACGCAGTGGTTCATCTCTGACCCTTAAGCAAGCAGGAATCCGACTTGGCACTAATAGATAGAGGTGTTTGATGTCCTCCGGAGAGATATCGTGCCAAATTCCGTGCTATTGGCGCGTTAGATAGTCAAAATCCCGAGATGATTGGACGTTCCTGAACGTAACGCCCCGAATGTTCTCAATTGAGGAGAAATCCGGCAACTTCGCTGGCCAAGGTAGGGTTTGGCAAGCAGGAAGACAAGCAGTTGAAAATATCGGCGTGTGCGAGCGGGCAGTAGCTTCTGAGACCTATGTCCAGGATGGCATGTCATAAAGGGCAACGAAACGAGGCTTAGAATATCGTCGACGTTCTGCTGTGCTGTAGGGGTGCCGCAGATGACAAACAAATAGAGTCTGCTTTGAAAAGAAATGGCACACCAGACCATCATTCCTGGTTGTCGTCCGTACGGCTGGCGACAGTCAGGTTGGTATCCCATCACTGTTTGGGGCGTCTGCAGACGCGTCTTCGGTTTGGAGTCTCATTGACTGAAGCAGAATTGTCTTTAGTGATGAACCCGCTTAGAACTGAGCCCCGATAAATAGGGACGACGCCTCTGGAGGACCCCTTTCGTTGTCATCCCCGGCGTGACGATATGCTACACCCGGTTTTCCTGTCTTTCGTGGCAAGCCATCATGGACTTATATTTCAGTAAGATTTTGATGACTCAAGTTTCTACCGCTTGTCTTCGTGCTTGCCAAACCCCATCGCCAGCAAGGTCGCCGGATCTCTCCCCAGCGGATAACGTTTGGAGCATTATAGACAGGGCCTTCCAACCAGCTCGGAAATTTGACGATCAACGAGCCAGTTGAACAGAATTTGGCGTGATATCCCTCACGAGGACATCCAAAAACTCTAATAATCAATTCTAAGCCAAATAACTGATAGCGTAAGGGACAGAGGTGGACCAACGCCTTGTTGAATCGTTAATTTGTCAAATTCGTTCTCTTGAATAAATCATCAAATTTTTCTGAAATTGTTATGATTTGTTTTCCTGTACATGTACATCGTATCTACCGATTTCCGTCATATTCGGATAGTACTATCGCGGTACGTAGCTCCTTTTCTTCCAAAGTGCGTATCTCTTTTTTAGTGTAATTTCTAACTGGCTGTACACCTCCATGTTTGATATCTTTAACGACTGTCCGTGTCAAAAGGTCAGAATCGTGTTATAGTGATTTGAGGAGCATGATAGCGAATTTACGCCAACGTCTTCGCCCCCAAATTTGCCTGCTCTGTAACCAAAGAAACACACCAGCGACACAATCGGGTTCCAGATCCGCATTCATATATGAATGACCCGAAATTACAGAAATTGCGTGGCCTTAAAATGCGTTGCTACCTGATTTCACATGCCTGCCAAAGACCTGTCGAACCCACAGCACGGAAAATTGCTGCTGCACTGCGTTCTAGAGGAGGACCAACACTCTCATCGAGCTACATTTCTTTGCCTTAGTGCTGATTTGATTCCTTAATACTAACTTTTCTCATTTTTACCCTGAAAGGTCGAAGTTTAGTAGTGCTGTAAGCTTTAGGGCAGGACGTGCTGAACTCAAGATGCTTCACTACTGACGCTCTCCAAAGCCAGACCTCAGACCTTTCTTCTCTGAAGTGCCTGCTTTCTCTTCAGATGTTCGCCAGCTCTGCAGGCCTCACGCCTCAGCAGCGGACTGTTTTTAAACAAACTGACTACCTATCAGCGCTAGCCGTAAACTTGAAAGCGAAGAGCGCACGTGACATTGGAGGAAATCCGGCAGCCTCGATAATTCTAGACACACGTGTTGTGACCTTTGGCGCCGTTCTCCGTTTACGGATGTGCTGTCATCCATCAAGAGAGATGTATTTGGCTATTCATATTGGCTTTACACCATTCTTGCCTTTCACAAATGTCAATTTCTCATTTCCTTCGATTGCCTTCACTTTTACAAAGTTCACAAATAGTTATACTACTCTTGCGCGATTACAGGTTAGGCGAAAAACAACACACTCACTGACACCCTCTTTAAATTGTTGGTACTACATAAAAACATAGTCTAAAATTAGAGAAGAGTCTAATGCATTTGGCTTGTTACTTTTACGAAGTATCCTTCGACGCGTCGCATTGTAAACTATTCTTTTGTTAAGTTTACATTAGGTTTCATTTCGTGATGGTGGATATAATAATAGCTGTTACGTTGCCATATAAAAATTACTGCAACGTATAAAGAGTATGCGACGTGCCGAACATACCCTGGTGTTGATATCACGTTTATCGAGACGAAATATCAAATCATGAAGTGAGAAAATGTTAAAAATTATGTCTATTAGAATATTTTGTTTGTGGATATATATATTACTACAAAACGCGCATGGGTACCGCTAATACGATGTTGTTGTCACTTGAAAGAATGTGTGTGTGTGTGTGTGTGTGTGTGTGTGTGTGTGTGTGTGTGTGTGTGTGTGTGAAGAGGGGTGGGGAGAATGCGTACTTAGTCAAATTTGCAATCATTAACTCTAAAAATAAGTTTCGTAATTAATTCTTTGCTTCTTTACAGCTACACGTCTGCGCTCTTACAACGCGCGCCTGCCTGTTGCTCAGCACGCGGCAAAAGAATCCAAAACAAAATGGCGTAGGGGTTGGTTGGTTTAGAAGACGGAGGAAGGGACCAAACTGCTAGGTCATTGGTCCCTCGTTCCGATCAAAGTAATTCCACAAGGGTGGGAGTGAAACAGTCGAGACGTACAAAACACAGCTGGAAGAAAGGAAAAAAACACCACAAGAACGATAGGAGGGCAATAAACACTAAAATGGACAAAACTGGACAAGAAAAACACAGAGAGACACAAGAAATAGGTATAAGGGATAAAAACAAGAAAGCAGATTACCATGGCTGGCTGACCTTGAGAATAAAAAGGAGAAGCCAGCCACTCTGCAACACATTAAAATCTCCTCCATAAAAACACTAGGTTGCGGGAGACAAAGGATAGGCGCTGAAACTTAGATCAAATGATAAAACCGACCCTCACGAATAAAACGTAAAACTAAATCAGCCGACGAGGCGTTGTCTGATAAAATTAGTGGCAACGAGTCCGGATGGCGTAGCGATTGACATGGTGAGTATCGTGCAGTAAGCAACATTCCACCTGGATTCCATCGTCTACTGCTACTTCGTTAATCTGACTTGAAGAGCTAGCGCACAAATATCGCCTCAGAAGCCATATAAGCGTTAGAACACAAGCTAAATGTGGCATAGTTATTGAGTGTATGGGTGAATTAGAATAACTGTGCGCCTTTTCTGCACTGAAAGAAATAAACTTCAGACACAGACTGAACCATTACAAGAGGAGCATTGAGTCGCAATCCAAAATGTGAAAAAAGTTTCGTGCTATGACATCCAGAAGTACTTTTACAACCAGTGATGATTTTGGTGCACTGAATATATAGTTATAAATGTTAGTGTGACGCGTTTCGTCAACGCCACTAACGTTATGACTGAATATACAAGGCAGGAGGCATCCAAATACGGGCCAACTGTGGAACGTGACGTGCAGACTAACCGCAGGCCTCAATCTGTAATAGCGAATCCATTTGCATGCCTTCTCGAGGTATCACTGCATTAGGATTCAGTGGAGCGTATCCTTCCATCAGCTATCGACCGTTCCTGCTATCTTATCAGATTCTGTTTATAAGTCTGGTTACTTCCGACACGTTTCGTTCCCCCACTATCGTCACAACAGTTGCATACTCTCTCTCTCTATCTCTTTCTCGCTCTCTCTGTCCCTACCCTTCCCTCTCGACACTCCGCTGGGTCTCTCAGCTTACATGTCCTCTTCCCTCTCCCCATTCATTGCTGATGCCTTTTAATTGTATTGAATATTCATTCAGGACACTTTAACTGTATAAGTGGGCCTACAATACAGAAAGCACGTATCTCTCTCTCTCTCTCTCTCTCTCCCTCCCTCTCTCTCTCTCTCTCTCACTCCCACTCTATCTGTACCTTTCATATTCGCACACACACACACACACACATACACACACACACACATCTGAGAGTACGTTACGTATTTGAAAGAATGGCTTACTTCAAGCATCTTGGAAAAGAACGGAATTCACCACTGTTAAAGATAAATAGGTGACCCGGTCAGTTTGGGGTAACTGAGAGTAGCAAATGCTACAATTCGTCTTGAGTAAAAAGGAAGGAACAAAAGCGAGTGACATGGGGAAAGAATTGACATCAGTGTTTACTGTTTCTCTAAATATTATGTTCGTCTGTTCTACGTACAATGTGATGCTGGCAAAAGCTGAAGTAAATCGGAATATATAGCGCAAAGAAGTAACGAATGGAATATGAAGCTTAAAAAGTGCAATAAAAAAACTGCGGAAAAGATACAGTTTACATTCACTTAAAAACGAAGAATGAAACAGTATTGATTATTTACACTGTTGATGAGGAATTGTAACTGTGATAGGCATGGTATACCCAGATCCTTTTTGAGTCTGGTGCAATCTGTTGCCGGCCGGAGTGGCCGTGCGGGTCTAGGCGCTACAGTCTGGAGCCAAGCGACCGCTACGGCCCCAGGTTCGAATCCTGCCTCGGGCATGGATGTGTGTGAAGTCCTTAGGTTAGTTAGGTTTAATTAGTTCTAAGTTCTAGGCGACTGATGACCTAAGAAGTTAAGTCGCATAGTGGTCAGAGCCATTTGAACCATTTTGCAATCTGTTGTACCATTAACTAGTTCTAGAGCCGCTGCAGGGTCATCGTCAGATGGAGGTACTACAAGAACATTATTTTCTGGATCATGTGGAGCTTGATGCTACGGTCGTTGTGACTACAATGCATTACAAAAGCGATTGGTTGCTTAATATACGTAAATAAACCGGCAATAAAATAGTGCAACTGACTGTGTCATTTAACTATTAAACGCATCTACGAAACATGGAAATACACTCCTGGAAATGGAAAAAAGAACACATTGACACCGGTGTGTCAGACCCACCATACTTGCTCCGGACACTGCGAGAGGGCTGTACAAGCAATGATCACACGCACGGCACAGCGGACACACCAGGAACCGCGGTGTTGGCCGTCGAATGGCGCTAGCTGCGCAGCATTTGTGCACCGCCGCCGTCAGTGTCAGCCAGTTTGCCGTGGCATACGGAGCTCCATCGCAGTCTTTAACACTGGTAGCATGCCGCGACAGCGTGGACGTGAACTGTATGTGCAGTTGACGGACTTTGAGCGAGGGCGTATAGTGGGCATGCGGGAGGCCGGGTGGACGTACCGCCGAATTGCTCAACACGTGGGGCGTGAGGTCTCCACAGTACATCGATGTTGTCGCCAGTGGTCGGCGGAAGGTGCACGTGCCCGTCGACCTGGGACCGGACCGCAGCGACGCACGGATGCACGCCAAGACCGTAGGATCCTACGCAGTGCCGTAGGGGACCGCACCGCCACTTCCCAGCAAATTAGGGACACTGTTGCTCCTGGGGTATCGGCGAGGACCATTCGCAACCGTCTCCATGAAGCTGGGCTACGGTCCCGCACACCGTTAGGCCGTCTTCCGCTCACGCCCCAACATCGTGCAGCCCGCCTCCAGTGGTGTCGCGACAGGCGTGAATGGAGGGACGAATGGAGACGTGTCGTCTTCAGCGATGAGAGTCGCTTCTGGCTTGGTGCCAATGATGGTCGTATGCGTGTTTGGCGCCGTGCAGGTGAGCACCACAATCAGGACTGCATACGACCGAGGCACACAGGGCCAACACCCGGCATCATGGTGTGGGGAGCGATCTCCTACACTGGCCGTACACCACTGGTGATCGTCGAGGGGACACTGAATAGTGCACGGTACATCCAAACCGTCATTGAACCCATCGTTCTACCATTCCTAGACCGGCAAGGGAACTTGCTGTTCCAACAGGACAATGCACGTCCGCATGTATCCCGTGCCACCCAACGTGCTCTAGAAGGTGTAAGTCAACTATCCTGGCCAGCAAGATCTCCGGATCTGTCCCCCATTGAGCATGTTTAGGACTGGATGAAGCGTCGTCTCACGCGGTCTGCACGTCCAGCACGAACGCTGGTCCAACTGAGGCGCCAGGTGGAAATGGCATGGCAAGCCGTTCCACAGGACTACATCCAGCATCTCTACGATCGTCTCCATGGCAGAATAGCAGCCTGCATTGCTGCGAAAGGTGGATATACACTGTACTAGTGCCGACATTGTGCATGCTCTGTTGCCTGTGTCTATGTGCCTGTGGTTCTGTCAGTGTGATCATGTGATGTATCTGACCCCAGGAATGTGTCAATAAAGTTTCCCCTTCCTGGGACAATGAATTCACGGTGTTCTTATTTCAATTTCCAGGAGTGTAGATTACAAAGATAGCAAGTAATGAATCGTATTTCGCTGAATAAGACTGAAAAGATTGCTAGAAGTGTTGACCTGAAGAGCTGTAGTGTACGGACATGAAATCTGCTTTAACGATAAAGAAGAGGAAGTCAAATCTCAGTTGAATAAAGATCCTATCCAAGAATTACCTTTTACAATACTTGTGTATCCATGGTTAAGACATACTGCATTTCTGCATATACAGGGTGCTACAGTTACAGGTGCAGATATTTTTATTCTCTATTGAGGACGGAGTACTGAACAGCATTACATCAGCGCACTTTTTTTCAAAATAAGATATTTCCCAAAGGACGGGGCTTCACAACCAACTTTAGACCACGCATATAAATCAATGTTTGCAGACATTTCAGTACCAGAGTCACTTTCACGACTTTGATGAAACGCTTCAAGTACAGGCATCCTACGTTACCTGATGGATCTCCACTAGACATTTCTGCAAGTGGCCACTTGACACGGCATTTCCCAGACTGTCATCAGTTGCCGCAGTAATGTCTGAAACTGCAGAAATGTACCTACGTCATCTGTATCATGGTCGTCTCTAAATTCTAAATCTTCTGCATGCTTGTCTGTAAACTCTCCCCAGCGGGTCATTACACGATCAGCCACAGCTTTATCTGCCCTGGAGCACAGCCACCTCGATAAGTCATTCTTATAAATCAAAACGAAATATTCACAAATGGCAACATGGTCCCAATAACCATAAAAATCAACAACAAAATTAATAAATAACATTCCTACTACATCCAAGCGTGTGCATAAACAGTTTTCGTCATGTTGGATATTTTCAGTAAACATCCTACATATGCACCGTAACGGAAATAATTTATATTATCTCAGCGACTAACGATCTCCAGGTAATTTGTGAAATAACAACTGCAATGTTGATCTTAATTTGAAGCAACATTTCTCAGTTTATATCAATAGAATGAGATGAAACTGGAGTCTGAATCCACAACAATCTATTTAAATACATGCAGCTGCAAATACGCTTACAAACGGCCCCCGAAATTGATTTTATACGTTTAATTTAAGGAATGCTATTGTGAATTTAAATTATCGTCGTTTGTTCCAGAAGAAATTAGAAGAATAAAACCCCAGGTAACGAATGCTAGCTAAATACTAAACCAGCTCTGAAGACGAGTGATGGTAAGACCGTTGGTAATATTCACACCTTTACTCAGTTCCTCGCCGATATCTAAAATCAGTCGAGTTAGAAACATAATAATTGTATTGTACTTACTGTTGTTGTTTTTGGGGAAGGAGACCAGACAGCGAGGTCATCGGTCTCATCGGATTAGGGAAGGAAGTCGGCCGTGACCTTTCAGAGGAACCATCCCGGCATTTGCCTGGAGTGATTTAGGGAAATCACGGAAAACCTAAATCAGGATGGCCGGACGTGGGATTGAACCGTCGTCCTCCCGAATGCGAGTCCAGTGTCTAACCACTGCGCCACCTCGCTCGGTCTGTACTTACTGGATAAACTGTCCTTCGATTAATATTAAAAAGGGAAACACTTCGTAATGTTCTGCAAAATTTTGGAGAACATTAGGAAGTGTTTTCCTTTATAATATTGCTATCATGTTCCGCCAAGCATAGACGAAAAATTCGGTAAATGTTATTCTTCGATTCTCCGTAGCAAATTAAGTAATAAACAGCATTTAAGAACAGAAGGGCGGAATAAGAACTGTTTGTTCAACGCAGAACCATTTTCCATTAATCATTTAAAATCAGTTCCATTATTACCAAAGATTTCTGTCTACATTTGAAAAAGAAAACCGTTTCCTTTTGATAATAATAGCGGCATTAGCACGTTCAGTACTGACTAAAAATACATTTGACGATAGTAAGAAACCTCGATAACATACTAAGCGAATAGAAACTTACTCGTATATCAGGAAAGTAGCTGTTACATTACAATACTGAATAACATTAAAGAATATGCTTTATTCATATATTACGTAGAAATATTCCATCAAACAAGAGAGAGAAACGTTTCAATGTACTGTAACAATTAAAATGTTCATTAAGATATCTTTGTATCAATAACTGGTTGTACTGACAATAGAAAGGAAGTTACTAATATTAGCTCAATACCATCACCACCACCTGAGTTGAAACACATGTTAAAACTGAATACATATAGAGAGATTCATATATCGTCTCTCGTTTGAATCGCTGAAGAAACTGAGGTTCCGATGCAACAGCATGCGGTCGGCCACATGTACTGAGTACTATTCAGTATAATCACCACGTCGAACGACACAATAGTGGTAACGCAGAAACCTTTCTGCCCTTTCTACAAAACGACCACCGGCTTTCTTTCGGTCCACGTCATCACTAGTGCTGCAGGACTTCACTTGAGGCGAAACGTCATCAAAGCCAATTACTTTATTTCAGCAAGGAAGGTGATAGTCACTTGGTCCCAAAATCTGATTCTGGAGTGGTTCATTTATCGTCTCTCACTTGAATCCCTCCCCCCATGAACCATGGACCTTGCCGTTGGTGGGGAGGCTTGCGTGCCTCAGCGATACAGATGGCCGTACCGTAGGTGCAACCACAACGGAGGGGTATCTGTTGAGAGGCCAGACAAACATGTGGTTCCTGAAGAGGGGCAGCAGCCTTTTCAGTAGTTGCAGGGGCAACAGTCTGGATGATTGACTGATCTGGCCTTGTAACATTAACCAAAATGGCCTTGCTGTGCTGGTACTGCGAACGGCTGAAAGCAAGGGGGAACTACAGCCGTAAATTTCCCGAGGACATGCAGCTTTACTGTATGATTAAATGATGATGGCGTCCTCTTGGGTAAAATATTCCGGAGGTAAAATAGTCCCCCATTCGGATCTCCGGGCGGGGACTTCTCAAGAGGACGTCGTTATCAGGAGAAAGAAAACTGGCGTTCTACGGATCGGAGCGTGGAATGTCAGATCCCTTAATCGGGCAGGTAGGTTAGAAAATTTAAAAACGGAAATGGATAGGTTAAAGTTAGATATAGTGGGAATTAGTGAAGTTCGGTGGCAGGAGGAACAAGACTTTTGGTCAGGTGATTACAGGGTTATAAATACAAAATCAAATAGGGGTAATGCAGGAGTAGGTTTATTAATGAATAAAAAAATAGGAGTGCGGGTTAGCTACTACAAACAGCATAGTGAACGCATTATTGTGGCCAAGATAGACACAAAGCCCATGCCTACTACAGTAGTACAAGTTTATATGCCAACTAGCTCTGCAGATGATGATGAAATTGATGAAATGTATGACGAGATAAAAGAAATTATTCAGGTAGTGAAGGGAGACGAAAATTTAATAGTCATGGGTGACTGGAATTCGTCAGTAGGAAAAGGGAGAGAAGGAAACATAGTAGGTGAATATGGATTGGGGGGAAGAAATGAAAGAGGAAGCCGCCTTGTAGAATTTTGCACAGAGCATAACTTAATCATAGCTAACACTTGGTTCAAGAATCATAAAAGAAGGTTGTATAGAAGAATCCTGGAGATACTAAACGGTATCAGATAGATTATATAATGGTAAGACAGAGTTTTAGCAACCAGGTTTTAAATTGTAAGACATTTCCAGGGGAAGATGTGTATTCTGACCACAATCTATTGGTTATGAACTGCAGATTGAAACTGAAGAAACTGCAAAAAGGTGGGAATTAAGGAGATAGGACCTGGATAAACTGAAAGAACCAGAGGTTGTTGAGAGTTTCAGGGAGAGCATAAGGGAACAATTGACAGGAATGGGGGAAAGAAATACAGTAAAAGAAGAATGGGTAGCTCTGAGGGATGAAGTAGTGAAGGCAGCAGAGGATCAAGTAGGTAAAAAGACGAGGGCTAGCAGAAATCCTTGGGTAACAGAAGAAATATTGAATTTAATTGATGAAAGGAGAAAATATAAAAATGCAGTAAATGAGGCAGGCAAAAAGGAATACAAACGTCTCAAAAATGAGATCGACAGGAAGTGCAAAATGGCTAAGCAGGGATGGCTAGAGGACAAATGTAAGGATGTAGAGGCTTGTCTCACTAGGGGTAAGATAGATACTGCCTACAGGAAAATTAAAGAGACCTTTGGAGAGAAGAGAACCACTTGTATGAATATCAAGAGCTCAGATGGCAACCCAGTTCTAAGCAAAGAAGGGAAGGCAGAAAGGTGGGAGGAGTATATAGAGGGTTTATACAAGGGCGATGTACTTGAGGACAATATTATGGAAATGGAAGAGGATGTAGATGAAGATGAAATGGGAGATAAGATACTGCGTGAAGAGTTTGACAGAGCACTGAAAGACCTGAGTCGAAACAAGGCCCCGGGAGTAGACAACATGCCATTAGAACTACTGATGGCCTTGGGAGAGCGAGTCATGACAAAACTCTACCATCTGGTGAGCAAGATGTATGAGACAGGCGAAATACCCACAGACTTCAGGAAGAATATAATAATTCCAATCCCAAAGAAAGCAGGTGTTGACCGATGTGACAATTACCGAACTATCAGTTTAATAAGTCACAGCTGCAAAATACTAACGCGAATTCCTTACAGACGAATGGAAAAACTGGTAGAAGCGGACCTCGGGGAAGATCAGTTTGGATTCCGTAGGAATGTTGGAACACGTGAGGCAATACTAACCTTACGCCTTATCTTAGAAGAAAGATTAAGAAAAGGCAAGCCTACGTTTCTAGCAATTGTAGACTTAGAGAAAGCTTTTGACAACGTAAACTGGAATACTCTCTTTCAAATTCTGAAGGTGGCAGGGGTAAAATACAGGGAGCGAAAGGCTATTTACAATTTGTACAGAAACCAGATGGCAGTTATAAGAGTCGAGGGGCATGAAAGGGAAGCAGTGGTTGGGAAAGGAGTGAGACAGGGTTGTAGCCTCTCCCCGATGTTATTCAATCTGTATATTGAGCAAGCAGTAAAGGAAACAAAATAAAATTTCGGAGTAGGTATTAAAATTCATGGAGAAGAAGTAAAAACTTTGAGGTTCGCCGATGACATTGTAATCCTGTCAGAGACAGCAAAGGACTTGGAAGAGCAGTTGAACGGAATGGACAGTGTCTTGAAAGGAGGATATAAGATGAACATCAACAAAAGCAAAACGAGGATAATGGAATGTAGTCAAATTAAATCGGGTGATGCTGAGGGGATTAGATTAGTAAATGAGACACTTAAAGTAGTAAAGGAGTTTTGCTATTTAGGGAGTAAAATAACTGATGATGGTCGAAGTAGAGAGGATATAAAATGTAGACTGCCAATGGCAAGGAAATCGTTTATGAAGAAGAGAAATTTGTTAACATCGAGTATAGATTTAAGTGTCAGGAAGTCCTTTCTGAAAGTATTTGTATGGAGTGTAGCCATGTATGGAAGTGAAACATGGACGATAACCAGTTTGGACAAGAAGAGAATAGAAGCTTTCGAAATGTGGTGCTACAGAAGAATGCTGAAGATAAGGTGGGTAGATCACGTAACTAATGAGGAGGTATTGAATAGGATTGGGGAGAAGAGAAGTTTGTGGCACAACTTGACTAGAAGAAGGGATCGGTTGGGAGGACATGTTTTGAGGCATCAAGGGATCACAAATTTAGCATTGGAGGGCAGCGTGGAGGGTAAAAATCGTAGAGGGAGACCAAGAGATGAATACACTGAGCTGATTCAGAAGGATGTAGGTTGCAGTAGGTACTGGGAGATGAAGAAACTTGCCCAGGATAGAGTAGCATGGAGAGCTGCATCAAACCAGTCTCAGGACTGAAGACCACAACAACAACAACACTTGAATCGCTGAAGAAACTTTGGATCTGATGCAACACCATAAGGTCGGCCGCAAAATAACACTTAACGACATGCCACTTTGCTTTCAATAAATTTTTTGAAACTGGTTTCGAGAGTAAATCTTTCTACAAACAGCATTAATTGTGCGTGAACAAGTTTTATCTGGAAATTAAATTGAATTGTGGAAATATCACGGTCTGACTGCAGTTCAAAGTGCAATATGGTAAGGAAAACATCACATGAACTGGCCGATGGAGCCTTCCCAATGTCTCACAACAGGCAACAGCACTGGTTATTCGAGGGCGAGCTGAAAAGTAATGTTTCCTAATTTTTTTGTGTAAACTATTAAAGTACTTTAAATAAAAATGGCTCTGAACACTATGGGACTTAACATCTATGGTCATCAGTCTTTAAATAAAACAACCGACATTCTACATATTTATGCTTCATATTTAGACATTTGCTTCTGTACACAGTCACCCTTGCGACGAACACATTTCTCCCAATGAGAGACTAGTTTGTTGGTGCCGTCACTTTAGGATGTTTAACTTCGTTGACGAGGCCGCAACCTCGCATCTGCTTGCACCGCTTCACCGAAGTGAAGGTGAAAGTGTTCTTTAAGTTTTGGTAACATTCAGATGGGCCTAAGTTGGGACTGTATGATCGATAACAGTGAACCCAGGGTGTCGTATTGTTGCAGTTGTCGAAGCGCTCGTGTGTGGCCTGGCATTCTCATGGTAAAGCAGAGGGTGTGGATGAATTCTTCGAATTCGAAATTCGACTTCAGCCCTCTCATAGCTACATTACACACCGCCATTTTACACCCTACAACGCTAAGCTCTCTACCAGCAGAGAGCCGCAAATGCGTAGACGTGAAGAATAAAGATGTAGAAAATAACGTTCATTTTATTTAAAAAGCTCGAAGAGTTTTCACACAAAAATTTGGAGGCGTTACTTTTCAGCACGCTTTCGTATTTCCTGGTGACTTACGGTCCTGTAACTTTCTTAACTGACGAAATACTGAGCACAGTGAGTATTGATATGTAAATCAATACACTAAAAAATTTCAGTGGTTTCTAAAGTAAAAACAATTATCTCCCAACGTATTGTGTTATATACCACAGAACTTGAGAAGAACTTTAACTTTTTATTGTGCATCTTGTTACTGGGTAAGAAGATGTCAGACACTACGTCCATAGAAACAATTTTACTTCGACCTGAGAACTGAATCAGGAGCAGGATTGAACATTTAAAGACTACCGATATCCCCGTAATCGGCGGCGTATTCACCCCTCGTCAGGCTTTGCCATACGTACACAGTAGCAATAACCCATCCAGTGCTGAAGAAACTGCAAAATTCTGGAACTAAAAATGGTCGAAATCGTATCTCACTACGGTTGTACGTATTAGTAATTTACAAAGACGAGTGTTTTTGAGAGTAAAGCGTATCACGAATTCTTGATCATAGTGACATATTAAATTATTCAACCTGAACGGGGAAACAAGGGATTCGAAATCGACTCTGAATGAAAAAATTACAATAGTGATAGAAGAGTTTGTTTATCGTGCCATTAGTATCTTTATACTCGCACAATCTCGTCTGTCCACTGAGACCTTTCCGTTTGCAACAAATGTCTCTGCAACGCTCCGTGCCGAATCTCTCTATTGCCAATGCCATTCAGCATTATATACGTCGCTATAACAGAATCAACGAACTCTGACTAAGCCAAAAATATACAAAGAACTTAGCTTACGCTCCATGTTCAGTTTCAAATGATAATACGGTAATATGTCATAGGCAGTGTAATCAGTATAGCGATAAAAATAAACTGTGGCCATTACGTAGAATCATTTCAGTGTTACCGAAAAGCTGAGCTCAAAGCTCTACCGGTAGCATTAAAGTGCGTGGAATGTTATTTCGCGTCATTACGAGCGCCATAGTAAGCCTTGCAGTTCACTTGGATAAAACCTCATGAAAGGCTTTGGAAACATTCATATCAAAAAACACCATTTCCTTCGTCTGCTAAGCACTGGCATTAAATCTGCGTGATTTTGTGAGTGTGTGTGTGTGTGTGTGTGTGTTAGTGAGTGAGTGTTGGACGGGAGTGGGCGGGAAATTTAGCAGCACATACAGCGGTATCAAGGAATTACTTTTGTTAACAGGTTATGATCAGAACTCATGTTAGCACCGGACCACACCACAGCTCATATCTCATACCAGCTGCGTTCTCGTTGAGTGTCTACCATGGGCAGGTGACGTCCATACTTCCTGATTCTACACTGCGTATCAAATACCTCTGTTAAAGGCGTATTTGTATATTTATATTTGTGCCACAACATCGTGGTTAATCGTTAGTGTTGTGTATTGTTCCTGTATGCTTCCATTTAAATTAAACCAAACCTATAACGCGTACATCTCAATCGACAGAATGCTTAGAAAACTCTTTTTTAAACTTGTATCTGGATGTTCCCCTATTACATTACCAAATTATTTACCTGTTAGCTGTATAAATGCTCATTAGTTGCTGAAGGCCTAGTAAAATGAGTAAACAAAAGCTACTACCTGATTCGGGTGCTGACGCTAGCAATTAGATATTTGCAAATCCTGTTAGCTGATCGGCACTTAAAGTACAATGTGTGAATTTGAAAAATGACGGTCATTTTATTAAATGAACTATGTCAAGCCACTCTGCTATACAGAGTGTAATGGGCAGATATTTTTATATGTAGTACCTTAATATCTACACAAATCAGTGTGTTGGATCTTTTTTCTCTGCGTCGAACTGTCTTCCCGCAACATGTCGCATAATTTACTACTTGATGTTTTCTGCATGGTCATAGCTGTTCCACTAAGTGTACAAACCATTTTCCGTCCTCGCATCCACACTTCCTCACTTGCCCTGCTGCCCAGGGGAAAATTAGCATTAATGACTTGCTCTTGCCACATGTATTTGGAGGTACTGTTCAACCTAAGAACACACGACTTATGGTAGCCGCATTTTACCCTTGGGAAAGATAAACAGCTTATGGTTGCCATTTGTGAGTATTTCGTTTTGATTTGTAAGAATGACTTATCGAGGTGGCTGTGCTCCAGGGCAGATAAAGCTGTGGCTGATCGTGTAGTGACCTGCTGGGGAGAGTTTACAGACAAGCATGCAGAAGATTTAGAATTTAGAGACGACCATGATACAGATGACGTAGGTACATTTCTGCAGTTTCAGACATTACTGCGGTAACTGATGACAGTCTGGGTAATGCCGTGTCAAGTGGCCACTTGCAGAAATGTCTAGTAGAGATCCATCAGGTAATGTAGGATGCCTGTACTTGAAGCGTTTCATCAAAGTCGTGAAAGTGACTCTGATACTGAAATGTCTGCAAATATTGATTTATAAGCGTGGTCTAAAGTTGGTTGTGAAGCCCCGTCCTTTGGGAAATATCTTCCTCCTGAGGGCAGATGTTAACTATAAGAATCTGACATTGCTAATTTACTGCAGATTTCTTTCAAACATTTTCCGCACACGTTTTGTGCTCCTGATTCAACTGTATGAATATTTGCCACCCAGTAATTCATGTTGGACTTAGAGGGACATAACAAATCTTGTTATTACTTGAAGGGTTGGTTGGTTGGTTGGTTTGGGGAAGGAGACCAGACAGCGTGGTCATCGGTCTCATCGGAATAGGGAAGAATGGGGAAGGAAGTCGGCCGTGCCCTTTCAGAGGAACCATCCCGGCATTTGCCTGGAGTGATTTAGGGAAATCACGGAAAACCTAAATCAGGATGGCCGGACGCGGGATTGAACCGTCGTCCTTCCGAATGCGAGTCCAGTGTCTAACCACTGCGCCACCTCGCTCGGTACTTGAAGGGTTAAGACATGTTTCAGTGAAGTTTCTCCGTCATCAGTATGCTCAGTTTATAGTAAATTAGAGCAACGTTAGTAGCACAAGACCGTGACCGGACTATCGGTCTGACCGCAGAGTACAGCCTCTCTTCGCCGCGGCACTAGGAGGTGTAAGATGGAGCAACCAACACCCCAGCCGCATTTTACCCTTGGGAAAGATAAACAGCTTTCATTTGATAGCAGGCTGAGTAATCCTGAGGCCGTCCTAGAGGGACAAAAACAACGAAAAATTCCCGGCCCTATCCCGGATTGAACCCATGACCTCCGTCTATAAGAAATTATTATGTCTCAACGAAAAGAATAAATAAATAAAAATAAAAATTAAAAATACACAAATAATTGTGCTGTAGAAAAGGGTACACCTCTTGTGCATTTTCAACTATCTTTGGAAATTTCATTATTCTATTGTTTAAAAAAGTGCAAAAGCGAGGTACAACTCACTCTCGTCCTTCGTGTTAGAGCTTCCAGACGATAAGGTTCTGTATTGATGATTATTACTGTGATTACTAACTAAACAGTCAGTAAAGGCTTAAAATATGCATTACATCTATAATCAGCACCATGTTCCACTACTTCGCAAAAGTTTTCTGTATTTTCAGCCTGTTAATAAGTTGGAAGTGTTTGGTTTGGTGACAAAACGATCGCAAGCCATCAGCGCCCTATCGTTTATGTATTTGCATTTCTACAAGTCCAGCCAGCAATATATTGTTATTTACAAAGTCCCATTATCACTGCTATTATCATGTAAGTCAATTAGTTGCATTGAAACTAAACATTAATACGGTCTTGTGTCACCAAACCTGTACGCTCTCCAACAACGACTTCTGTGCGTGATGGTCCTCTTACAAAAAGATAAGACGTGTTTAAGAAATTCAGGATACTGGACGGAACAGTAGAAATTTTCTTCCACACATTTATTCTAAAGCCTATGTTTCTTTCACGATTTAGTTTTTTTTTCACGATTAAGGTTTTTTTTTTTTTTTTTTTTTTTTTTTTTTGCTTCAGTCAATGTGATGCGGCCTTGTTTCGTGAACATTTTACTTCTAACTGTAAAACTTTTAATACATACTCGCCGAAAAAAAGCCAGCATTAGACAGTGGGGGAATCTAGTGCTCTGCCGGGTAGATCATCACGGCCACTTCTGTCAAATAAATTACATAACACAAAGTATATTTGAAGAATATCCTACTATCGGATTGAGCTGCTGTTAAAATGTTTGCACAACCAGTTTCAGTCGTCTGTCAGCAAGTTCATATACACCAAATAAAGTAACACGTAAGTAACACTACAGGCCTAAACTGTCACGAATCTGTTAACCGATGTAGAAAAATGTCAACAACAACACACACGTAAGGGAATGTCACGCGTTCACATGAAAGTATTCAAAGTGTAATGTTAGACGAAATATGAAATCGTTATCGTCAGTTGTTAAAACCAGGAATAATACAGTGAAAATAAAAGTATACTTCAACACAGTGAAGTGACTCGTTACGAAAACCACATATCATAAAATTGTAAATGGTTCACATTTGTTCAAATTTATCATATTGTAATCTAAATTACGTTGTCAGTCTATAAAAAATTGCGCCAGGGAGTATACTCATTCATGTTAAAACTGTGATCTGTGTGACGCTGTGGACAGATTCATACCGCACAGAAGTAATAAAATACACAACTCAACATCACATACTGAGGTTTGTGTGGCTGTCTTGCCATTTACAGGAGAGCTGATAGTTGGCTTAATCACGATGTCTTAGTAACATCCTAGACACGTCACACTCTTATCTTTTAGATTATAAAACTGCCATTATCTTACATTCTGCGGTGAGCACAGATTTGTTAATTATCCGTAATTATTAGGTTAACGTAATGGCATTCGAAAATATTGTGAGGACTTATTGCTTATGATGGGCTTTGTAAGTTGGCGAGTTGGGGCGAGGGAGAGAGCTGAATGTAGCTTGCATGTACCACAGGTACTTTTTGCCTGTTTCCATGTTTTCATACTTCTCAGCAACTGTAGTTTCTAATACACACTCGGACACTGTTTGGAAATATTCATCTCTTCCGCCATCTTGTATACATGCCTAGGGAGGAATTTCGATATTTGTTTTAACAGCAGGCTCTCAGTGCTGTGTCTGTTCTGTCACTCTCCCTCTGGAGGACAGTTGCGGCATTTTAAAATTTTTTTTAGATCAGTGTTTGTGTCAGATGTCCTGTGGTTTATATCCATAAAATGCCCTGAGAATGTAATGTGATTACCGTTACTCTTAAGTGTCGCTCTACCTTCAGCTTAGCTCATGTCGAACTTGGTGCCAGTGTGTCCGATATACATGGGTTGGAAAAAAGTGATGGCAACGCTGTTACAATTCATGCCAGACTTCATAGACAGGCCTTCAGTGTATTAAACACCCTCAATATATTACCCCCGCATCTCGATGACCTTCCACCACGCGAGTGGAAGATGTCATACACAGTCAGAGCGTCCATCCCTGTCGATGTCTTGCAAGGACCGCCTCACGGCATGGGTGATGTCTTCCTCTGCGTTGTAGGCCGTGCCACTATGAGGATCCTTCATAATCACAGGGACTCATATCGGATCAAAGCGGTGAATGTTCCAGTACTCCCACCCCTACGTACGTAGGAACTCCTGTACGGGGTTCTCCGTGTGGCATCGTGCATTTTGATTAAGGATGATGGGATACACTGCCACAAGGTGCCGCCGCTTTCTTCTCAGTGCTGGACGAAGGTGATGTCGCAAGAAATTGCAGCAATAGGATGCAGTGACCGTCTGTCCCTACCATACAAGTTGATGCTCTGGGATGAACCAGTGGATACCGTAAGCCACAACAACCATCACTTTGATACCAGCTGGTTTACAGAGCACGTCCCGTGGGCGAAGAGAACTAGGGCGTTTCCAATTATTGAAGTGCCGCCTTAATTGTGGTTTGTAAAATCGAGGCCAGGTTTCGTCCATAGTGACGATCCTTCCAAGAAAGTCTTTCCACTTCATGTAGTAGCGATTGAGCAGTTCCTCGGCAAGTGCATAAGATGCCAATGTTGCACGTGGATCACTACAAGCGGTATTCAACGCGCTAATCCAAGGTTATCGAATGGAGTACCGTTTTGTGATAAACGCCTTCTTCTGCCATACCTCACGCGCAGTCCATTACATCCAACAGGTAGGCGAGGAACTCAATTGTCATGTTGTTCTTGGGTATTCGCCCCGAACGGGTCCCATGTTGAACGATGTCCCTGACATCCCATAACACCCATCTCACCACCGTGCGATATGGCTATGCTGCATCAGCACACTCCTCACACAGCTCCAGTAGTGCACTCCGAACATGTACCACTTCATTGTTGATCCACACACGTTTTTCGTGTTTTCTAAACAATTTGTTAGGGTGCTTGAACTGAACTCTCACACTTTCAGACACCGCAACTCCATCAACGACCACCGCCGCCGCTTGCCGCTTGCCGCACTAGTTCAGCCAATCTTCTGCCATCAGCTAAAGACAGCGCATGTGCCAGTATACGCACATCCTTCATGTTACGGCAGTGTTGCCGCTTCTTCCTATACAATCCTCGTAAACTGAACTGCAGTCTTGAAATGTGAACTGATATTTTCAGATGTATTATGTTTGCGATAACGTTGGTCGTAAGTTTCGTTTGTATACAATTAATTGTTCCGTACGCCGTTTTCAGTTCTTATTTTTTGACAACGTTGTCAATCATCTTGTGAGTTTCTTTGTGGTTGTAGGCGAGTGTGTGCCATTTGTTTGTTGTTTTGGATGTTTCTTGTTTACGTATGATATGTGAGTTTGTGTCCTGTGTGTGTTTGTTCTGCGTGCCAGTGTTCGTATTTTCATATCAACCTGCTCATTCTTGTGTTGGGTGTCTTTTTCATGTTACTTTTGTAAAGATAGAAACATATTACCATAACTTCAGGTAAAAACGAACACAACATTAACTGAGACCACAAGAGTAATAGCATTATTTTGTGTATCAGCACAATTTTCTTATATCTTAAGCTTAAATGTTTGTCATTTCTGAAGTTTATCTGTTCGTTTCAGGCAAATACACACTCACACATATAATACTCATGAACCAAGATTAAGAGACAAGTCGTGCATACATCTGTCAGTTTCGACGATTATTGCGAGCTGAAAGGTATTGAGGCGTGGCGCCTTATATCACACCTGTCAGCCCCGGTAGCTGAGTGGTCAGCGTGACAGACTGTCAATCCTAAGGGCCCGGGTTCGATTCCCGGCTGGGTCGGAGATTTTCTCCGCTCAGGGACTGGGTGTTGTGTTGTCCTAATCATCATCATTTCATCCCCATCGACGCGCAGGTCGCCGAAGTGGCGTCAAATCGAAAGACCTGCATCAGGCGAACGGTCTACCCGACGGGAGGCCCTAGCCACACGACATCTCCATATCACACCTCTCCAGTGCCTGTGTATCGGGAGAATGACTCAAGCGTGCTCAGTTACAGATGGTCTGAAGCGGTTCAGTCGAGTACGTAGTTCTAATTTTCATCCACCTGAGTCCAGTAGTGCACAGAGACATTCAAGAAACAGGTTAAGAGAATGTTTTTGTTGAATTGTTCTATTAATTTATTGCAGGCGTTTTTGTTTATTTATGTACAGTTTTGTCTATGCTTTTAGTACTGTGAATGATGCGTGAATGTGGTCTTAAGTAAATATGTAAATCATTGTTCTACTGATGAACGCTGTACGAACTCGTGTGAGAAAGTTTTGAGACAATGTGAATGCAGACGACAGGGAATTTTATATTATATGTTAAGTAAGTTCATGGTAAAAGGAAAGCTAATTCGAGTACAAATAAAAATAGTTAATAACGTAATGCACAAACAAAGTATCAGAATCCAGAATGAGATTTTCACTCTGCAGCGGAGTGTGCGCTGATATGAAACTTCCTGGCAGATTAAAACTGTGTGCCCGACCGAGACTCGAACTCGGGACCTTTGCCTTTCGCGGGCAAGTGCTCTACCAACTGAGCTACCGAAGCACGACTCACACCCGGTACCCACTGTTTCAAAATATCAGAATGTTAAATATTTATTTTGGGAAAAAGTACAGTTCCAAATTGTGTTATTTGTTAATTGGTTAGTCATGAAAAGCGCGGACCTAAGCGGGAGAAAATTTTTTTTTTTTCTATTGGCCTCAAAGAAAACTGACCAATCAGAACGGAGTATTCTTCGCGGCGTCTTTTCTCTTGGAGATATAGATTGCTTACGGCGGTATAAAGTAGTCGGAGGCCAGCCTTTCAATGGTACGGTCGTGTGTAGTAGGAGCTCCGAGGGAAGTTATAACTTGCCGGTTTTAGTTGTGCTACATGCCTCAAAAGTGCTTTAAAGTGATGGTGTTTTTATTCCGGTGTGTTTTTTTAGAAAGTATCGATTTTTTGCCATGAACTTGCTAACGTGAATGAAAGGATTTGCGCGTAACTGTGTTAAAGATTAGCACGGGCTTGGCGGTGAACGTGTAAATTATCAAAGTTCAGAATAAACCGAAGTTTTGCCAGTATTTCTACCTTTCATTCAAAATTAAGACCTTTTCCCGATTCTTGGAATAGTTACGTTGTATGCAGCCTGGTGTGAGTTGCAGTACGGTAGGTTTCTGCTCGCCTTTCCTACCGGCGGTCTGCTGCAACGAGTTCACAGGTAAGTGCAGGTAAAACGACGAAATAAGGTATTTCCCATGTACTACATGCATCATCGACCGTTATTAGTGGACTTTTCTGTGACTGGGCACCCTCTGAAGAAAATAAAGGAAGAGTAGAAACAATAGAGGATGAAAAAGCAAAGAAGTGCACTAAAAATAATACTTCAAGAAGCAACTGGTCTATTTGCCACGAACTGTACTTTCGTCTATCAGATGGTTGTAATTACAGTGCAGCTACTGACAGATTCCATTGTGCTGTGTAATTGTCGTGGGGCAGCGAAACTTGATAGATATGCTAATGCGTAAATACGGAACCGATTTACAGTTGAAAAAGTTAGTTCCAATAATTGTGGCCACCAGGTGCAAATCTGGGGCTGTATGTGTAAGAAAGACATATAGAAATGTTACCATGTGTAATTCTTTGGGAATGGGACCTGAGAAGTTCGAGAATTGGAATAGAATCACCTTAAGAGTTGAAACATCCAGGTTGCTGACAAGAAAGATATACAGAAGAATGGAAAAGAAAACTGAGGCCGTATTAGATGTTGCAGCTGACAACAGAAGCAAGACTAAATAAAAATCAAGACACGTTCACGGGATTTGTCGACCTCCAAAAAGCGTTCGACAGTGTCAATAGCGCAGGATGTTCGAAATTTTGAGGAAAATGGGTGTAAGCTATAGGGAGAGACAGGTGACATACAACTTGTACAAGAACCAGGAGTCTATAATAAGAGTAGAAGACCAAGAACGAAGTACTCGGATTGTAAAGGGTGTAAGACAGGAATGTGGACTTTCGTCAGCACTGTTCAATCTATGCGACAAAGAAGCAATGATGGAAATAAAAGAAAGGCTCAAAAATGGAATTAAAATTCAGGGTGAAAGGATATCAATGATAAGATTTGCTGATAACATTGCTATCCTCAATGAAAGTGAAAGAGAAGTTCAGGATCGGCCGGATAGAATAAACAGTATAATCAGTATGGAATA
Organism: Schistocerca serialis cubense; assembly: GCF_023864345.2. Taxonomy (NCBI): domain Eukaryota; kingdom Metazoa; phylum Arthropoda; class Insecta; order Orthoptera; family Acrididae; genus Schistocerca; species Schistocerca serialis. Next base: position 371,676,230 of record NC_064639.1, read on the forward strand.
AGGATTGAGAGTAAACCGAAGAAAGACGACAGTAATGAGAAATAGCAGGAATGAGAATAGCTAGAAACTTAACATCAAAATTGGGGGTCACATAGAAGATGAAATTAAGGAATTCTGCTACTAGATAACCCTGTGACGGACAGAGCAATGAGAACATCAAAAGGACTGGCAAAGAGGGCATTCCTGGTCAAAAGAAATCTACTAGTATCACCACACAGGGCTTAATTTAAGGAAGAAATTTCTGACAGTGTAGATTTGGAGCACAGCATTGTATGGTAGTGAAACATGGACTGTGCGAAAACAGGAACAGAAGAGAATCCAAACATTTGAGTGCCGTCGTAACTGCCGTTTGTTTCACATCTCCTTTGCAGATGGCTACGTAAATTTAAGTGTTAATTGTGTTTCTCTTATTTGTCACTTCTTTTTCCGTGTGTTTTTGCTTTTAGAAAGCTTTAATTTTCGAGTACTAGTAATTGTATTCCATAGATAACGTGTTTGTTTTGAATACAGTCCAGAGGCAGTTAGTGCTTATTTTCATTGTTTCCAACAAGAAGTCTCTAATAGCCACAGTTTAGTCAGCTATCAGCCGCCTTCAGTTAATTAGCAGTCTAATTAAAAGTTGATTACTTAACTCTCTACAGTAAATTGTTCATTTCTGAGGATGGATAGGATGTGTGACTGCTGTGTACGGACGCAAGAGGAGCTGGCCACTATTCACGAACAGCTGAACGTGCTGATGGCCGCGGTCAGCCGTCTTCAGGCTGCTGCCTCGGAGTGTAGGGGTTGTGGGGAGTCTGGTGCGTCTAATAGTACACCCCAGGTATTACATGATTCACCCACGGGCCCTGGTGTCAAGACATCTTCGCGGGTAACGGGCATGGTTGGCCCACCCTCTCCCCAAGGGGAGTGGCGGGTTCAACGGCATTCGCGTCGCACGAGGCGGAGGGTCAATGTGGAGGCTGGCCGTGTACCATCGCCCGCTCTGCCTGTGAGTGGACATGTGGCCGCTCCTTCAGCAAGGTCCGAGCAGCCACACGGGACGAGGGGTTTATTAGTGATTGGGAGCTCCAATGTTAGGCGCGTTTTGGAGCCCTTTAGGGAAAGAGCTGGAAGGTCGGGGAAGAAGGTCAGTGTTCACTCTGTCTGCTTGCCGGGGGGAGGGGCGGGGGGGTGTCTCATCTGAGATGTGGAGGAGGCCCGATAGAGAGCACTGGGTTCACCCGACAGCAAATTGTTGCTCATGTCGGCACCAATGACTCCTGCCGTCTGGGTTCAGAGGTCATCCTCAGTTCATACGGGCAGTTGGCGGAGTTGGTGAAGGCGGAAAGCCTCGCTCGCGGGGTGGAATCTGAGCTAACTATTTGTAGTGTCGTTCCCAGAACCGATCGCAGTCCTCTGGTTTGGAGGCGATTGGAAAGCTTAAACCAGAGGCTCAGATGATCTGGAGTGCAAATTTCTCGACCTCCGCTATCGGGTGGAGAAATGTAGGGTACCCCAGAATAGGGCAGGCATGCACTACACGCAGGGAGCGGGTAAAAGGGTAGCGGAATACGTGTGGAGTGCTCATGTAGGTTTTTTAGGTTAGAGAATTCCCTCCCTAGGCTCGACAAGACGTCTCCTGAGACGCGACAAGGTAGCTGTAGGCAAAATGCAACAGGGAATGACAATATTAATGTGCTAATAGTAAACTGCAGAAGCGTCTATAGAAAGGTCCTTGAACTGCTCTCATTAATAAACGGTCACAATGCCCACATAGTTCTAAGGACGGAAAGTTGGCTGAAACCAGAAGTAAACAGTAACGAAATTGTAAACTCAGATTGGAATGTATACCGCAGAGGCAGGTTGGACAGTGAATGGGGAAGCATGTTTATAGCGATAAAAAGTGCAATAGTATCAGAGGAAATGGACGGAGATCCGAAATGTGAAATAATTTGGGTGAAGGTCACCGTTAAAGCAGGCTCAAACATGGTAATTGGATGTCTCTATAGGCCCCCTGGATAAACAACTGTTGTGGCAGAACACCTGAAGGAAAATTTGGAAAATATTTCGAGTAGATTACCCGACCATGTTGTAGTTTTGGGTGGAGATTTTAATTTACCAGAGATAGACTGGGGGACTCAAAGGCTCATAACAGGTGGCAGGGACAAAGAAACCAGTGACATATTTTTAAGTGCATTATCTGAAAACTACCTTGAGCAATTAAACAGGGAACCGACTCCTGGCGATAACATATTACACCTTCTGGTGACAAACAGACCCGAAATATTTGAAACAGTTAACGCAGAACAGGGTATTAGCGATCATAAAGCGGTTACAGCATCGGCGATTTCAGCCGTAAATAGAAATATTAAAAAAGGTAGGAAGATTTTTCTGTTTAGCAAAAGTGACAAAAGGCAGATTTCGGAGTACTTGACGGATCAATACAAAAGATTTATCTCAAGTGCAGGTAGTGTCGAGGATCAGTGGACAAAGTTCAAAACCATCATACAATCTGCATTAGATGAGTATTTGCCAAACAAGATCGTAAGAGATGGAAAAGAACCACTTTGGTACAACAACCGGGTTAGAAAACTGCTATGTAAGCAAAGGGAACTTCACAGCAAAAATAACGTAGCCAAACCTTTGCAGACATACAAAAATTACAAGAAGCGAAATGTAGTGCGAGGAGGGCTATGCGAGAGGTATTCAACGAATTCGAAAGTAAAGTTCTATGTACTGACATGGCAGAAATTCCTAACAAAATTTGGTCTTATGTAAAAGCGGTAGGTGGATCAAAATATAATGTCCTGAGACTCTGTGACCAAAATGGTACTGAAAAACAGGATGACAGGCTAAAGACCAAAATACTAAATGTCTTTTTCTAAAGCTGTTTCACAGAGGAAGACTGCACTCTAGTTCCTTCTCTAGATCACATATGTCAAAATGGTAGATATCGAAATAGATGACAGAGGGATAGAAAAACAATTAAAATCGCTCGAAAGAGGAAAGGCCGCTGGACTTTTTTATTTTTATTTTTTTTTTTTTTTTTGGGCATCAGTCTACTGACTGGTTTGATGCGGCCCGCCACGAATTCCTTTCCTGTGCTAACCTCTTCATCTCAGAGCACTTGCAACCTACGTCCTCAATTATTTGATTGACGTATTCCAATCTCTGTCTTCCTCTACAGTTTTTGCCCTCTACAGCTCCCTCTAGTACCATGGAAGTCATTCCCTCATGTCTTAGCAGATGTCCTATCATCCTGTCCCTTCTCCTTATCAGTGTTTTCCACATATTCCTTTCCTCTCCTAATTTTCAACATTCGCCTATAGCACCACATCTCAAATGCTACGATTCTCTTCTGTTCCGGATTTCCCACAGTCCATGTTTCACTACCATACAATGCTGTACTCCAGACATACATCCTCAGAAATTTCTTCCTCAAATTAAGGCCGGTATTTGATATTAGTAGACTTCTCTTGGCCAAAAATGCCTTTTTTGCCGTAGCGAGTCTGCTTTTGATGTCCTCCTTGCTCCGTCCGTCATTGGTTATTTTACTGCCTAGGTAGCAGAATTCCTTAACTTCATTGACTTCGTGACCATCAATCCTGATATGAAGTTTCTCGCTGTTCTCATTTCTACTACTTCTCATTACCTTTGTCTTTCTCCGATTTACTCTCAAACCATACTGTGTACTCATTAGACTGTTCATTCCGTTCAGTAGATCATTTAATTCTTCTTCACTTTCACTCAGGATAGCAATGTCATCAGCGAATCGTATCATTGATATCCTTTCATCTTGTATTTTAATTCCACTCCTGAACCTTTCTTTTATTTCCATCATTGCTTCCTCGATGTACAGATTGAAGAGTAGGGGCGAAAGGCTACAGCCTTGTCTTACAATCTTCTTAATACGAGCACTTCGTTCTTGATCGTCCACTCTTATTATTCCCTCTTGGTTGTTGTACATATTGTATATGACCCGTCTCTCCCTATAGCTTACCCATACTTTTTTCAGAATCTCAAACAGCTTGCACCATTTTATATTGTCGAACGCTTTTTCCAGGTCGACAAATCCTATGAAAGTGTCTTGATTTTTCTTTAGCCTTGCTTCCATTATTAGCCGTAACGTCAGAATTGCCTCTCTCGTCCCTTTACTTTTCCTAAAGCCAAACTGATCGATACCTAGCGCATTCTCAATTTTCTTTTCCATTCTTCTGTATATTATTCTTGTAAGCAGCTTCGATGCATGAGCTATTAAGCTGATTGTGCGATAATTCTCGCACTTGTCAGCTCTTGCCGTCTTCGGAATTGTGTGGATGATGCTTTTCCGAAAGTCAGATGGTATATCACCAGACTCATATATTCTACACACCAACGTGAATAGTCGTTTTGTTGCCACTTCCCCCAATGATTTTCGAAATTCTGATGGAATGTTATCTATCCCTTCTGCCTTATTTGACCGTAAGTCCTCCAAAGCTCTTTTAAATTCCGATTCTAATACTGGATCCCCCATCTCTTCTAAATCGACTCCTGTTTCTTTCTCTGTCACATCAGACAAATCTTCACCCTCATAGAGGCTTTCAATGTATTCCTTCCACCTATCTGCTCTCTCCTCTGCATTTAAGAGTGGAATTCCCGTTGCACTCTTAATGTTACCACCGTTGCTTTTAATGTCACCAAAGGTTGTTTTGACTTTCCTGTATGCTGAGTCTGTCCTTCCGACAATCATAACTTTTTCGATGTCTTCACATTTTTCCTGCAGCCATTTCGTCTTAGCTTCCCTGCACTTCCTATTTATTTCATTCCTCAGCGACTTGTATTTCTGTATTCCTGATTTTCCCGGAACATGTTTGTACTTCCTCCTTTCATCAATCAGCTGAAGTATTTCTTCTGTTACCTATGGTTTCCTCGCAGCTACCTTCTTTGTACCTATGTTTTCCTTCCCAACTTCTGTGATGGCCCTTTTTAGAGACGTCCATTCCTCTTCAACTGTACTGCCAACTGCGCTATTCCTTATTGCTGTATCTATAGCGTTAGAGAACTTCAAACGTATCTCGTCATTCCTTAGTACTTGCGTATCCCACTTCTTTGCGTATTGATTCTTCCTGACTAATGTCTTGAACTTCGGCCTACTCTTCATCACTACTATATTGTGATCTGAGTCTATATCTGCTCCTGGGTACGCCTTACAATCCAGTATCTGATTTCGGAATCTCTGTCTGACCATGATGTAGTCTAATTGAAATCTTCCCGTATCTCCCGGCCTTTTCCAAGTATACCTCCTCCTCTTGTGATTCTTGAACAGGGTATTCGATATTACTAGCTCAAACTTGTTACAGAACTCAGTCTTTCTCCTCTTTCATTCCTAGTCCCAAGCCCATATTCTCCTGTAACCTTTTCTTCTACTCCTTCCCATACAACTGCATTCCAGTCGCCCATGACTATTAGATTTTCGTCCCCCTTTACATACTGCATTACCCTTTCAATATCCTCATACACTTTCTCTATCTGTTCATCTTCAGCTTGCGCCGTCGGCATGTATACCTGAACTATCGCTGTCGGTGTTGGTCTGCTGTCGATTCTGATTAGAACAACCCGGTCACTGAACTGTTCACAGGAACACACCCTCTGCCCTACCTTCCTATTCATAACGAATCCTACACCTGTTATACCATTTTCTGCTGCTGTTGATATTACCCGATACTCATCTGACCAGAAATCCTTGTCTTCCTTCCACTTCACTTCACTGACCCCTACTATATCTAGATTGAGCCTTTGCATTTCCCTTTTCAGATTTTCTAGTTTCCCTACCACGTGCAAGCTTCTGACATTCCACGCCCCGACTCGTAGAACTTTATCATTTCCTTGGTTATTCAATCTTTTTCTCATGGTAACCTCCCCCTTGGCAGTCCCCTCCTGGAGATCCGAATGGGGGACTATTCCGGAATCTATTGCCAATAGAGAGATCATCATGACACTTCTTCAATTACAGGCCACATGTCCTGTGGATACACGTTACGTGTCTTTAATGCAGTGGTTTCCATTGCCTTCTGCATCCTCATGTTGCTGATTCTTCCGCCTTAAGGGGCAATTTCTCACCCCTAGGACAAGAGAGTGCCCTGAACCTCTATCCGCTCCTCCGCCCTCTTTGACAAGGCCGTTGGCAGAATGAGGCTGACTTCTTATGACGGAAGTCTTCGGCCGCCAATGGTGATTATTTATCAAAATTTAGGTAGTGGCGGGGATCGAACCCGGGACCGAAAACGTTTTGATTATGAATCAAAGACACTGCCCCCCTTTTTTTTTTTTTTTTTTTCTTTTAATCTCATTTTGTTCGTTAGTGTTCGTGGCGGACGTCCCCAGACGCCAGTTGAAGTTCATTATTGATCCATTAACTCAGTTTTTTTATTACAGAGGGCAGCTAATCCTCTGACCGAACGCCCCTAGACCACTGGACCTTATTGGATGCCAATTCGATTTTACATAGAGTACGTGAAGGAACGTGCCCCCCCCCCCCCCCACTTCTTGCAGCGATGTACCGTAGGTTCTAGAAGAGCGTAGCGTTCCAAAAGATTGGAAAAGGGCACAGGTCATCCCCATTTTCAAGAAGGGACGTCGAACACATATACAGAACTGTAGACCTATATCTCTTCCGTCGATCAGTTGTAGAATTTTGGAACAAATATTATGTTCGAGTACGAGGTGCATTCAAGTTCTAAGGCCTCCGATTTTTTTTCTCCGGACTGGAAAGAGATAGAAACATGTGCATTGTTTTAAAATGAGGCCGCGTTCATTGTTAATACGTCCCAGAGATGGCAGCACCGTACGGCAGATGGAATTTTACCGCCAGCGGCGAGAATGAGACCTGTTTTAAATACTTAAAATGGCGACGTTTTCCTTACTTGAAAAGCGTGCAATCATTCGTTTTCTGAATTTGCGTGGTGTGAAACCAATCGAAATTCATCGACAGTTGAAGGAGACATGTGGTGATGGAGTTATGGATGTGTCGAAAGTACATTCGTGGGTGCAACAGTTTAATGAAGGCAAAACATCATGTGACAACAAACCGAAACAACCTCGGGCTCGCACAAGCCAGTCTGACGACATGATCGAGAAAGTGTAGAGAATTGTTTTGGGGGATCGCCGAATGACTGTTGAACAGATCACCTCCAGAGTTGGCATTTCTGTGGGCTCTGTGCACACAATCCTGCATGACGACCTGAAAATGCGAAAAGTGTCATCCAGGTGGGTGCCACGAATGCTGGCGGACGACCACATGGCTGCCCGTGTGGCATGTTGCCAAGCAATGTTGACGCGCAACGACAGCATGAATGGGACTTTCTTTTCGTCGGTTGTGACAATGGATGAGACGTGGATGCCATTTTTCAATCCAGAAACAAAGCGCCAGTCAGCTCAATGGAAGCACACAAAATTCACCGCCACCAAAAGAATTTCGGGTAACCGCCAGTGCTGAAAAAATGATGGTGTCCATGTTCTGGGACAGCGAGGGCGTAAGCCTTACCCATTGCATTCCAAAGGGCACTACGGTAACAGGTGCATCTTACGAAAATGTTTTGAAGAACAAATTCCTTCCTGCACTGCAACAAAAACGTCTGGGAAGGGCTGCGCGTGTGCTGTTTCATCAAGACAACGCACCTGCACATCGAGCTAACGTTATGCAACAGTTTCTTCGTGATAACAACTTTGAAGTGATTCCTCATGCTCCCTACTCACCTGACCTGGCTCCTTGTGACTTTTGGTTTTTTCTAACAATGAAAGACACTCTCCGTGGCCGCACATTCACCAGCCGTGCTGCTATTGCCTCAGCGATTTTCCAGTGGTCAAAACAGACTCCTAAAGAAGCCTTCGCCGCTGCCATGGAATCATGGCGTCAGCGTTGTGAAAAATGTGTACGTCTGCAGGGCGATTACGTCGAGACGTAACGCCAGTTTTATCGATTTCGGGTGAGCAGTTAATTAGAAAAAAAAATCGGAGGCCTTAGAACTTGAATGCACCTCGTATAATGACTTTTCTGGACACTAGAAATTTACTCTGTAGGAATGATCATGGGTTTCAAGAAGACGATCGTGTGAAACCCAGCTCACACTATTCGTCCACGAGACTCAGATGGCCATAGACACGGGTTCCCAGGTAGATGCCGTGTTTCTTGACTTCCGCAAGGTGTTCGATACGATTCTCCACAGTCGTTTAATGAACAAAGTAAGAGCATATGAACTATCAGACCAATTGTGTGATTGGATTGAGGAGTTCCTGGACGACAGAACGCAGCATGTCATTCTCAATGGAGAGAAGTCTTCGGGAGTAAGAGTGATTTCAGGTGTGCCGCAGGGAAGTGTCGTAGGACCGTTGCTATTCACAATATTTATAAATGACCTTGTGGGTAACATCGGACGTTCACTGAGGGTTTTTGCGGACGATGCTGTGGTATATCGAGAAATTGTAGCAATGGAAAATTGTACTGAAATGCAGGAGGATCTGCAACGAATTGACGCATGGTGCAGTGAACGGCAATTGAATCTTAATGTAGACAAGTGTAATTTGTTACGAATACATAGAAAGAAAGATCCTTTATCATTTAGATACAATATAGCAGTTCAGTAACTGGAAGCAGTTAATTCCATAAATTCTCTGGGAGTAGGCATTAGGAGTGATTTAAAATGGAATGACCATATAAAATTAGTCGTCGTTAAGGCGGATGCCAGACTGAGATTGATTGGAAGAATCCTAAGGAAATGCAGTCCGAAAACAAAGGAAGTAGGTTACAGTACACTTGTTCGCCCACTGCTTGATTACTGCTCTCTGGTGTGGGATCCGTAACCAGATAGAGTTGATAGAAGAGATAGAGAAGATCCAACGGAGAACAGCGCTTTTCGTTACAGGATCATTTAGTGATCGCGAAAGCGTTACGGAGATGATAGATAAACTACAGTGGAAGACTCTGCAAGGGAGACGCTCAGCCGCGCAGGATTAGCCGAGCGGTCTGAGGCGCTGCAGTCATGGACTGTGCGGCTGGTCCCGGCGGAGGTTCGAGTCCTCCCTTGGGCATGGGTGTGTGTGTTTGTCCTTAGGATAATTTAGGTTAAGTAGTGTGTAAGCTTAGGGACTGATGACCTTAGCAGTTAAGTCCCATAAGATTTCACACACATTTGAATTATTTTTTTTTTTTTTTTTTTTTTTTTTTTTTTTTTTTTTTTTTTTTTTTTTTTGGTGACGCTCAGTGGCTCGGTACATGCTTTTCTTGAAGTTTCGAGAACATACCTTCACCGAAGACTCAAGCAATACATTGCTCCCTCCTACGTATATCTCGCGAAGAGACCATGAGGATAAAATCAGAGAGATTAGAGCCCACACAGAGGCATACCGACAATCACTCTTTCCACGAACAATACGAGACTGGAATAGAAGGGAGAACTGATAGAGGTACTCAAGGCACCCTCCGCCACACACTGTCAGGTGGCTTGCGGAGTTCCGATGTAGATGTAGATCTGAGATGTTGTGCTACAGACAAACGTTGAAAATCAAGTGGACCGTTAAGGTGAGGAAAGAGGAGGTTCTGCACAGAATCGGGAAGGAAAGGAATATATGGAAAAAACTGACAAAAAAGGGACAGGATGACAGGATATCGGTTAAGACATCATGGAATAACTTCCACGATGTTGTATCAGGGTGTGTATGACCTGGTACAGCTGGGAGATCCGGGAAAAGAAAACCGGGGAAAACCCGGGATTTTTATAGAATTCCGTTAATTTTTCATTGCTTTACTTTTCAGTTAAAATTTTAGCAATTTTGAGTGGTAGGAACCAATACTCTAACAAAGGATATTACTGTATCTCACTACTGGAGAATAATACTGCAGCAATAAAACGTGAACGAGAAAAAAAAGAAAATAAAACGTAAGTTGCAATGTAAATACGCCATACACAACAACATAACACTGTGCTTATTCTAGCATCTGCCAACAGAAAAATGTGTCAAAGGCTTTAGGAAGACTATGCAATGCTTCATAACAGCAAATTGCCGCCGATGAGCGCAACGTCACAAATGTTGTGTGTGTGTATGTGTGTGTGTGTGTGTGTGTGTGTGTGTGTGTGTGGTTTGAGGTTTTCGGGCGCTAAACAGCGTGGTCATCATCGCCCAAACGCATAGAAACAGGAACGCATGCGGTGAAGGGACGAAGACGGACAGCGAACAAGGAGAACGGCTAAAAGACACAGGCCTGACGCAGTTCCAAATCCTCACATACAGAGGCAAAACAAGAGGAAAAGAAACGCCCTAAAAAAGGAAAGGAAACATAAGGAAAAGAGAACAGAAATCGAAGTTCAACAAGTAGGTAATCGTGACTGGAGGACCTCTACCTAAAACCTGGGTGAGCCAGTCACCCAGCAGCACATTAAAATCCTCTCCCTAAAATCCGAGGCAACAGATTGGAGAGGACACAAAACCGTAAGACCTTAACCACGGTCGTTGCGTCGTCTTGCAAAATACAGGGCAAATCCGGTGGCAGGGAAACCACCGCCCTCTGGTCAGAGAATAAAGGACAGTCAAGTAAAATGTGGCGGACAGTAATCTGGACGCCACAAGCACAGCAGATTGGAGGGGTTCTCCCGCCGGAGTAAAAAACCATGCGTTAAGGGACTGTGCCCGATGCGGAGGTGAGAGGAGAACCTCATCCCGCCTGCATGACTGGTAGGACGTACGCCATGGCCGCGTGGTGGCCTTGACCAAACGCAGCTTATTTTCACCAACTGCCAGCCACTCCTCTTCCCATCGACGCATAACACGAAAACGCAAAAGGTAGGTAACAGCATGGTGGCGGACGGCACATTCAACAACGAGAGGGAGGGAACATGCATCTTTGGCAGCCACATCCGCCAGTTCTTTTACCCTAATACCCACGTGCCCCAACACCCAGCAGAAAGAAACTTCCTTCCCCTACCGTTGCAGGTGGAGTAGAGCATCATGGATGTTCTGGACGATCGTATCCGCTGGGTACAAGTGTTGCATGGTCTGAAGGGCACGCAGGGTGTCAGAACAGATGAGAAGACTGGGAACACATCTCATCTCCTCCAATGCCCGCAAGCTCGCAAACAATTCAGCATCAAAGATGGTAAACGCCGCAGAAAGCCGTAACTTGACGACTCGATCAGGGAAAACAACAGCACAACCAACAAAGTCCCCCTGATTAGAGCCATCCGTAAATACTGGTACATAGTCGAGATGCTGGTTTAAAATATCGTAAAATAAGGAGGTAAAAACAAACGCAGGAGTGAAGCTCCTCCGGTACTCTGACAAGTCTATAAGGACGCTGGGCCTCTGGAGTAACCAGGGAGGCAGGCGGGTAAAACCCTGGAGTTGGGGTGCCACACGCTCCACACCAAGGGACTCAAGCAAATGCTTGGCACGAATCCCAAATGGTCTCGTTGCCCTTGGACGACTGGAAAAGAGACGTTCCATAGGCGGTCGGGCAACAGTAGGGTACGCAGGGGAGGTAGGACAGGCAAGGAATTGACGCACCCGTCGCTCCATGAGGAGTTTCCGCCGGATGGCGAGCAGCGGTTCCCCTGCCTCAGCACACAGGCTGGGGATGGGACTGGTACGGAAGGCCCCTGTGGTCAGCCTGATACCCTCATGGTGTACTGCGTCAAGAATCTTCAGATACGATGGCCTCGCTGACCCATACACGGTGCATCCATAGTCAAGACGCGACCGGACGAAAGCCCTATAAAACTGCAGCAGACGCGCCCGATCTGCTCCCCAGGACCGATGGATCAGACACTTCAAAACGTTCAGTGCCTTCAGGGCCCGCACCTTGAGGTACAAATGTTTACATTGGATTCGTTTGAGCAGTTGTGAGAGAGCTCATGCGCAACTGAGTCGCATATGAGTAGTTCTCCCGCTTCTGGCTACAGAAGTGTGGCTGTTAGCTGTATAAGCAGTAGCGGTAAGCAGCCAAATGCTACCAGGAAAAATTTTACTGGCGTTCCCAAGCTCCAAGATTCACGCATGCTAAACAGGCCCAGATCTAGGGGGTGGTGGGCGAACCTGGGTATCTGCCCCGGGGGGAAATTCCAGGAGCGGGGGGGGGGGGAGGGGGAGGGGGGTGCCAAATTCATATTCTTGAGGAAAGAAACGTTGTTTCACTAAGTGCCTACCTAGCATCCAGTGCACGTTGGTCTATCGATTATCCATATGATTTTGAAACGCATCCCTGTTGGTTTTTGAACATTTTTGAACACATTTTAATTTGATTGCTGAATGAAACATTAGTCGACTTTTGAATGCATGCATAGTGTAAGTGATGTCTCTTCCAGGGGAATCCCCGTCGCATCTAGAAATAAACTTTCCTGCAGACACAAGGGGAAATTAGACTACTCCGCGGGTGCTGCGAATACATTACCAGCTGAAAATCTGGCCGTGCGCCGACAGCTCAGAGACAGGGATGACGTTGCAGCTGCTATCAGTGGTGGTCCACGCCCATGGATAAAGTTCCGACCGAAATAGTGCGAGCGCAAAACGACAGACAACACCGACTGTTGTCACCACAGTCGGCTATGCCCGAACTACGGCGCGAGTAATAGTTCTGACTGTTGTGATCACCTTTACTCTGGCTGACCAGAGGTGCAGAAGTCCAACGTTGCTCTGGTGGTCCAGAAACTAACACGACGGATCTCTCCTGCCACTCAGATGCCGGGCTCGAGAGGGTAAATGTGGCGCGATCCACGGCTCTGGTTACAGTACAAGTAGTGATTAATATTGCGGCCGCCATTTTCAATACGGCAGATTCTTTTTCAAACTATCCCAGTGCTATGTGGGGCAAAGCAAAAAAGAGCTGGGTTATAATTAATTTCTTGAGTAAACAGATTAAAGACAAGTTAATTTCATTTATTTCGCGAACAGTGTTACCGATATCAAGATAGATTCTTGTATTTACCGCTTCACGACTATCTTATAATCAAGTGGCCAGAGTTTCACAGTTACGAAAGTGCTCAGCTTTCAATTACTAATAAGTGTACAACGAAAAATCAGTTTTTCCACGCCAACCTTCGAAAGTATCAATTATTATTGATTTGAAAAGACATTCCATTACAATACTGAGACATTTCTAAAAGTGAAAGATTAAGGTGCTTCACACCGAGTTGTTCCTAATTTATTTAACGTCTACACACTTCAAAGCGATATATTTATTGGGCACTTGAATATAGGAAGCCTTAGCAATATCAAAAATAAAAATACTTGCCCGTGTAAAGAAGTTGTAGTGAGTATGTCGTATGTAGCCTCATCTGATCTTACGATCTGTTATTAACAGCAGAAGTACATACACACACATACCTACACATGCGCACGAAAAAAGCATTACAGTGTATTGTTTTAGTGTTTTGTAATGACTCGGCCTAACATCCAGAATGATTTCATTCAAACTGACACTTGCCCTCAAAACACACGAACTGAATCCATTTGTTATTTTCACAACCACACTCGCTACCAGCACGTAGTTCGCAACATGTGGCAATGTACTGGCAGTACCGTATGTGCCGCTTAGCATCGTTTACACAGCGGCGTACCGCGCGTGGGTGTGCACCAGATGACGTTTCCTCTGGCTACGCTGTGTTACACTGTGGTTGGACCACATTCGGAGTGTCGCAGCTGTTGCTGATTTCGCGAAGGCCTCCCTCAGGACTTGTGACAGCTGTAGGTAATCTGTCATAGCCGCTTCAATCAGACGCCTTCAATAAGTGCCGAAATAATTTGAAAATTAATTAAAGCTTATAGACAAATATCCACATCAGACAAGGACTGTAACAGCGATCTCTTGTTAATTATAAGCTGAGGCCTAAGCATTGAGCTTTCTCAGCATGCCTTCAGGCCTGACTCAGACTTTTGCTGTCACTTATTCCCAACCCATTTGCAAGTTTGTCCTTAGCAGAAAAGGGTGCTTCTCTCTTGTGTCATACAGGCAGTACCAGAAGAGTGTCCCATTTATCCTAAATGATATACTTCTCCGCAGACGTCTAAACAATTTAATGTTTATGAATAAGGAACACAATTCGTGAATCACCTGTTGTAGGACTGCACTTCCCTGAAATGTAAAGGTCACTGTCAGCACACAAGAGGTTTCACTGAGAATCTCATTCAGTTTATACAGGATGGCTATGAAACTTTCAAATTATGGGCGTGGTCTTCGTGGATCTCACAGCAGCGTATCATACTGTCCATCATCGGTTACTCCACGCAAAATTATACAATATGGTCAGGAACGCCCATCTAGTTAGACTAATCAGGACGCTCCTCCAAAACGGCAGGTTCTTTTTTTTTGTTTTTTTAATTTCAAGGACAACGTAGTCGCTGGAGAGCGTAGAAAAATGGTCTACCTCACTGAAGCGTTTTGGCTCCACCTCTCTTCAACATTTATACCAACGACCAGCCATTGACCCCGGGCACGATGAGATTCTTATGTGGAGATGACCTAGACCTTGCTACGCAGAGCTCATACTTTGAAACAGAGGAAACAAACCTGACACTGTCAAGCTACTACAGTCGGAACCAACTCAGACCAAACCCTTCGAAGACACAGGTGTGTGCGTTTCACCCAAGGAACAGGGGAGCTAATCGTGAGCTACATGTTGAATAGTCAGGCATCACGCCCCTAAATACTTGGGAGTCACTCTCGATAGAACCCACTGCAAGAACACAAAATGAAAATCTCCACTCGAAATAACATAATTCGCGAAGAAGCGGTGAAGCAGAGGGGCTCACATTGACTAACTATTCGCTCTTCTGCAATGGCACTGCTCTTTTTTACTGCCAAATATACTTCCCCAGTCTGGTACAGGTCATCTCATGCCGGAAAAGCACACACTGTTCTCAACCAAACCTGCAAGTTGATCACAGGATCAACCCATAAGCTCTACTGCCTGGCTGGAATAGCGCCACCAAGGGTACGCAGAGCAGTGGCTGCCAACAAGGAGAGACTGAAACTGGAATACAACAATGCCCATCCACTGCACGTACATAATCCACCACAGCAACGGCTAAGCACGCGAAATAACTTCTTGAGGACATCCGAGAAGCTCACCGTTTCACCAAAGAAGGCAAGGCTGGAGTTATGGAAGAAGTCGACGCCCCACCTGCGCGGATGGTTGCTAGAAGCTGAGGTACTATCACCTGGACACAATGAAAGCTGGCTGGTGTGGAAATCTTTAAACAGATTACGAGCAGGAGTTGGACGATCCAGAGATAACCTGAAGAGATCTGGCTTCATAACAGGAGACACGTCCTGTGATTATGGACAAGGACAAACCACAAGCCACATGCTTCAGTGCCCTTTGTACCCTACATCCTGTACGAAAAATGATCTCCTGCGAGCCATAGATGTGTATGGCCACTGTAAATCTGTATGTTTCTGACTCGAGAATAAATAAAACTGTAGCTTATAGCAAGCAGCTGTGTGTAGTTCCACCATCATAATGTACTTAACCAACCACCTATTGAGAAATTCAGATTTCATTTGTTGATATTAGAATACGGTCTTCGTCCATCCTCTTAATCAAGGCGACTCGGATGATACCTTTACAGCCGGCCGGTGTGGCCGAGCGGTTCTAGGCGCTTCAGCCTGGAACCGCGCGACCGCTACGGTCGCAGGTTCGAATCCTGCCTCGGGCATGGATGTGTGTGATGTCCTTAGGTTAGTTAGGCTTAAGTAGTTCTAAGTTCTAGGGGACTGATGACCTCAGATGTTAAGTCCCATAGTGCTCAGAGCCATTTGAACCATTTGATACTTTTACACTACTTGTGGCTAGTGTCCGTCACTCATTCGACGTGAGACTTATCCGTGCAACTAACATTTAAAAATTACTATTCTTATTACCAAGTAACAACACCTGTGCGCATATTTTGGAAAAAAAAGTTCTCCGCATAGTACACCGCTGGATCGCAAAACTACAATATCATGAAGATACTAGTAGCAAGCAAAGCACGCTTAACTAGCACGAGTACCACTCCTAGGATACGAATTTCAGTGCAACTTCACAAAGCAGGCTGAAGTAACAGAATCTACATTCTGTATATAAGGGAAGATTACGTAGAAACAACATGTAACTGTTGCTTGTTTGTGAGAAGATCGTGTAAAAATGATGAGCGTCTGTCAGCACTTGTCGGAGTTAGACAGCGACAATGTCGTAGTCTTATCCTCCACGAAAATGTTAATTTCGGGATCTCACGATTGTCATGCGAGTATGGTACTGAAGGATCTAAGAGAGCCATAACGCTATACAGCATTGCAACGATCCTATGAGACTAGCGCTCCAGCGGATAAACATATTGCGCGCCTGGTCGTGTAGGATCGTACAGCAACGTTGAAAGATGTGTCCACTACTAGCTATCCAACCATTGGTGGGTAGAGAAAATGTAAGTGGAAGAGCCGGCTCAATACCGATGCGTTTTCTTTTGTAAACACTGCAAGGCACGATCTAGTCAACAGCTTCTCACTGTGCAGAATGCAGTGTTGTAAAGGGTTCAAATGGCTCTGAGCACTATGGGACTTAACCTCTGAGGTCATCAGACCACTAGAACTTAGAACTACTTAAACCTAACTAACCTAAGGACATCACACACATCCATGCCCATGGCAGGATTCGAACCTGCGACCGTAGCGGCCGCCCGGTTCCACACTGTAGCGCCTAGAACCGCTCGGCCACTCCGGCCGGCGCACTGTTGTAATGGTAACTTGTATGTGCCTAGTACGACTTCCTGTCCCAGAAGTTATCTTTGTCACATAAAAGCATCCTTCAGGAACTTACCGTGGTCTACACACAAGAATAATGCTAACTAAATGTGGCCACTCCCAGTAAGTAACTGTACACCGGAACCAGTAGTGGTAATAAATGAGCAAGATACAAAATAATGAACCAAAGGTTTTATACTTCTGAAATCAAACATTGGCTACCGGGTAACGAAAGTATTTATTAGTCCAAAGATCAGAATGTGCAACACAAACTATTAATCAAAAATACAATGGGCGAGAACAAACTCTGCACACCAGAAACATCACAAACTTTGATTGACAAAGGAATGATAAGAATGAAAATGAATCCCCTTACTTTCCGTCGGTAGAAATTTTGGACAACATACTCGGCTGTAAACAGAATTCAGAAGTTGACTGTGAACCGACTGCTTGCCCTAGCAGTAATTGTCTGCTCAACTCGAAACTGTTGGCAATAAGCTCTTCAAAGGCACTGAACTAACACTTGACTTTTCATAACCACAAAGCTGCAAATACTCTTACCAAAAGATACAACCGTCTGCTAGAAATGGTGGTGCGACAAGCACCTACTATTTGTCTGCACACTGCCGGCGGCTGCCCTCGCTTACTGCTCCCAGACGCAAACTAACTGACAGCACGGGGTCCTGCGCCCTCCGAATCAAACTCTCTCGTTTGGCGGCACGCGTCCTTTTGTAACAAACTTCCCTGCATCACGCCCTAATGACTATAGAACTTTCCTACTCGCAGAGCGCACCGCGCCAGTCTGACTGTCTGCCGCGCCGAAGCACTACTCGGCTGCACGGACCGTCACGACTGTGGAGAGAGGGCCTTCAGCAAATCAGTGCCTTTTTAGCATCAACTGAACAATCTTACACGAAGATAGACACTCCCTCTATCGTCTGTGCAACAGAAAGCGAGCTTTGCTCGTGAAAACTGAGCAGCTGAACGATTACTTCTGACCTCATCAACCGATAGCCAATCGAAGTTCGTTTGACTGTTTTCAACGGGAAACACATCTTGCTGACGTAGGTAATGTAAAAAAAAATCTGGCGCCTCTCTGTCGTGGGAGCCAGTGTCCCGCCCACGTCTGTCTGACATCCCGGTTGTGTCACCCACACCGATTTTTCGCCGGTCGAAACCCTCCCGTGGGTCGCAGAAAATAAGCTCTGTCAACCTCAGCGTGACAAACGCCCTACTTTCACAGGTTCGCCGCCCGTGAGTGCTACGTTGCCAGTCTGGCGGGTATGAGGCGAGGCAGAGTTACCTCCAGCACGACCAGTTCTCCGAAAAGCTGTCTGTCCCCTTTGCTTCTGTGGCGGAAATTACTCCTTGCCAGAAAATTAACTCATACCAGCATGCTGCTTAATGTACACTAATCTAAGTCAACCTATTATTAAAATGCATTGTTGTCACCCTTCTGTGAGGAAATATTGACTGATTAATAATTGCATGGAAAATAAAACAGCGCAAATACTGTGTGATAAGTGAAATGAAGGCTGTCTTGGAGGACAGCCGCCATTCAATCTGACGTTCCTTGAGACAGAAAACGCACTTGTTTGCAGCATGACAAATGTACATAAGGACAATACGGCACGTGGGTACAACCAGTGACAACACTGTACACAGGAGGGCACCACGTCGTCTTTCCAAACGAGTCATGTTTCCGAATACAACATCGCGATGCATGTATCACAATGTGGAGGCTCTCCGAGGAGAATATACGTTTTCATACTGCCTCACGGTCATACGCACCCAGCTCGTGGCACGATGATACAGGGTGCCATCTGGTACACCAACGTCACCTCCGCTTCATGTAGCCGGTAAACTGGACAACAGCCGTTATGTTTATGATGTGTTAAGGCCGTGAATGTGTTTTATGTTCGAGGTCTCCGTGACATTATCTCTCAACAAGATAACGCAAGACCGCTCGTTGCCCTTGTTGGCTCGATTGGTTCGATTGGCTCTGAGCACTACGGGACTTAACATCTGAGGTCATCAGTCCCCTAGAACTTAGAACTACTTAAACCTAACTAACCGAAGGACATCACACACACCCATGCCCGAGGCAGGATTCGAACCTGCGACGGTAGCGGTCCCGCGGCTCCAGACTGAAGCGCCTCGAACCGCTCAGCCACACCGACCGGCTGCCCTCGTTGTCCCGGCCTCCATACAGTGTTAGACTATTGCCGTGGTCGACACGTTCTCCATGTCTTTCACGCTTTGGAAACATCTGTTTATAGGTCGTCGAGAGGCTGGCACGTCACGACTCAGATACTACTATTGATGAACTTTGACAAAGAGCTAACAATTGTTTTGGATAAATGGCAGCATCTGTCTTACATATTGAAATCTTTTATTTTACAGATCTTCAGTGCTAAGAATACATACGAACCATCAGACATGAGGATCTTGACATGAATCTGGCCCTATTTATAACCACCATCAAAAAATGCAGAAATATGGAATACAGATTTTCACACATACCAAATTATTCGAGCCTTTAGGCTCATTTCACAATAGAACAACGTTTTCTATGGGGTGCTGCATGTACTATGATGTAAATTTAAAAATAATTGTACGCAGTAACAGTAAAGATATCTATTGGAAGTAATCATCACCGTACACGTTGTAACTCATAGAAAATATTGTGGTATTATGAGATGGGTCTACAAGCTCCGAATAATTTGGTATATACGAAAATATGTATATTTGTATATATTTTCTATTTCTGTATTTTCTGATGATGGTTATAGATAGGACCAATTGTCTGATAGTCCTTATGTATTTTTAGCACTGAAGATGGTCACACAGCGACCGAAATCGATCGGTAAAATAAGAGTTTTCAATATTTACTACCGATGCTGCCATTTATCCAAAATATATTGACAATAATACGGTCGTGGTGCACGCGGTTCCCAGTGGAATTAGACATCAAAAAGAGCTAACAGTGTGGGATGACGGGCCTGTAAGTGATACAAGCTTTTGTCAGCTCCATTCAATGAGCCGTTTGGTTGCAGATATTCTTTCTGCGAAAGGTGGCAGCTTTGTGTGCGAAATTTCGTGCTCTTCATACTCTGAAATCACATACAAATGTATTCATGTATTCATCCCACTATAGCGTCTTGTAACGTCACAATAGGGGCCGTTCCATGATTAAAATGAGTTTACAATATATTTCCGTACTATCTGATACACAAAAATCATCATAAATTCATCTTTTACGTGATTAATTAACTGTGGAGTAATCTCATCCCAAAATACCGCATGTCTGTGGAATAATTATGGGTCGACGTATATTTTTTTCATTCCAATGTGCACGTCCTGTGCTCTTCTTTGCGTTTTTTCAACCCTCCTTAAAGTGTGTGGTCATGTGTGAATGTTTTAAATGTGGCAGCAGACGAACCAGAGAAATGGTGGGTTTCTGAATCTTCTCCCAAGTTAAATGCTATCAGTGGAAGGCAAAGAGCAGGAACAGGAGGGTTTGGCCAAAAATGTGTAAAAGCTAAGAAGTTTTCCTAGCAGAGGTTGGTCATGGGCTTCCCCCACCACCTTGGGCTGCTTTGAGAGGGCTCTGCGTGGTCTTTGGTAGTGGAGAGTGAAGACAGGCAAGAGACCGGACGTTCCCTCAGAATGGATGTATCGAGTACGGGACAAAGGTATTTGAATTTTACTTATTTGTTAAACTCGACAATTTCCTTTTGATAGATGTTTCAGTGATGATTATTTAGGGAGCTGTTATCATTTTTAGTGGAATTAATCGGACAAGCAGTAGTCTGAGGTGGTGATTTCCGTTAGGTGCGAGCTCGTGGTCCATAAATTCAAATTTAAGTCTCCGTTAAATTTAGCAAGAAATGTTGCAGCTTGCCTTTTACTATTGATGAACATTTTAAAATTATTTTGTATGGATGTCGGAATATTTTATTCAAAATTTGTACCGAGTGGATTTCTTTACATGCGTTTCACTCTAGCAATACGCTGCCACAAAATCCTGCTCGATGCCAGCCATGAAGCATAAAAAAATCGTCTCACCAAAATGCTGTCGATATCTGCCTGCCCGTGCTGATTATTTAGTGCATGTGAATGTCTGTCTTTAAAATAGAACAGTGACCACGTGCTCTCCAAAACTTTCCCTTCCCCACAGGTCTACGGAAATTGAAGCCAACATGGCTTATAATTCTCAGGTGAGATACTGTGAAATAGAATTTCGAAAGTTATTTGTTATATATTGTAAATAATATAATGAATAGAATGAAATTTTCACTGTATAGTGGTGTGTGCGCTGACATGAAACTTCCTGGCAGATTAAAACTGTGTGCCGGACCGAGACTCGAACTCGGGACCTTTGCCTTTCGCGGGCAAGTGCTCTACAGTTTTAATCTGCCAGGAAGTTTCATATCAGCGCACACTTCGCTGTAGAGTGAAAATTTCATTCTAGAAACATCCCCCAGGCTGTGGCTAAGCCATGTCTCCGCAATATCCTTTCTTCCAGGAGTGCTAGGTCTGCAATGTTCGCAGGAGAGCTTCTGTGAAGTTTGGAAGGTAGGAGACGAGGTACTGGCGGAATTAAAGCTGTGAGGACGGAGCGTGAGTCGTGCTTGGGTAGCTCAGTCGGTAGAGCACTTGCCCGGGAAAGGCAAAAGTCCCGAGTTCGAGTCTCGGTAGGGCACACAGTTTTAACCTGCCAGGAAGTTTCAATATAATGAATGTTTGTCAAACTGTTAAATACAAAAAGATCAATCAAAAATAAAAATAACTTGTAATTTGAAAGCAATTTCCGTTTATTGCTATCTCATTTCTAACCATGCCTGAAACGAGAGTTACGTTAATAGCATTTATGATTAGGTTACCCCAGTCTTAAGTTCGTGCCACAAGATTAGTTCATGGCAGCATACAGTTTTCTCTGACAGCATTTAATTTTCAGTGACTGCCCCCAAATTCCTACTGCGTTATCCGTTGCGACCTCATAAAATATTAGTAGGTGGAAAAGAGCACCCGGGAATAAAGCTCAGTCGGTGATAGATTGTCCTCAAAATTTAGGTGGGCCAAAACCTTAGTCTATTAACGGGCACAACAGTCAGAAAATGTTACGCCGACGATAATAAGAGTGTCCAAGATCTTTTATCAATGCAGGCCATATAAAAGGTAAGCAACTCCGTTCTTAGCCTGCCATTATAAATTCAATAATAATCAGTATATATCGAACAGACAGGCAGAGTTAATGAAATGCAAACAAAACGAGTAGTTTCGTCGTAAGGGAGCTTGCAGTATGAGATGAATAATTTTGTTATTTGCTATACTTTCTGATACTATAATTCTTTTGGCCATCAGTGTACATTTTACATATGGAGCAATGATGATTGTTGCAAGATTTGCTTTTCGTCCTCGTTGCTCTTGCCTTGAAAAATGGCGCTAGCGGAAACGTGAAGACAGGCACGTCCTTCAGATGTGCAGAATACGAAATTCCTGTTTCGTACTCCCGTCAATGTAAGTGCAGCGTAGCTGCCCCTGTTCCATCGCAGCCCGCACTTCTCTGTTGCTTGATGTGTTGTCTGTGTCCATCTGGCGCTACGGTACGTGCATTTATGAAGCTGCGGTTCGTCAAACGGGACCGCGAACCCAAAACTCAGGCGTATATTTGCTCCACGACTGGCCTTTGCTGTCGCCAACCGGCGCACAAAGTTTACGTGACTTATGGAAACACGCTGCGCTCGTAAACCACCGCTACGAAACAATGAAGCCCTTCTCTCTCGTCCTCACAGCTCTCACAGCTCCTGGTTTGACTCACAGTCCGGGGTACACTTAGTGCTGCGAATTACTGAAATTTTGTATAATTGGTGGAAAACCTAGGAGAGGAACTGGGAGAATTCTGAATTTTCTGTGCGTGAAATTAAACTTGAAAGTCGTGTAACTACAAATCCTTCCACCGCAGGTTCGAGTCCTCCCTCGGGCATGGGTGTGTATGTTGTTCTTAGCATAAGTTAGTTTAAGTTAGTTGAAGTAGTGTGTAAGTCTAGGGACCAATGACCTAAGCAGTTTGGTCCCTTAGGAATTCACACATATTTGAATATTTTGTAATTACAAATACGTGGTAGAACATTACAGAACAACAACAAGTTCCCAACAAACTCTACCACCAGATTGAGTGTGTCTGAGAAAAATTCTCATCCCGGCAAATCTCAAAATCACAATGGCTATTCCGATGGAGGCTTTTCTAAAAGAGCCTTCATTTGTGGTCGCACGCACACAACAACACTGTTAGTTTTCCACTTTGAATGAAAGGTATATGTTTTGTTATGGGTTAAAGGGAAGATTATATGTAGACTTTCAGATAAAATATAAAAAATACATGGTAATAAACTATACCATGAGTGAAAAATGTGTAATGATCTCATGAGTCAAACATCTTGATCCTTTCTCTCTCGTTGTAAAAGCTGTAACATTGTGCAGCATTTGTCTTGCGGAGCTGGCCATAGTCTCAGCAGTGCGACTGGATTCAAGCTTTCATGTCAGAACGGTCGCAGTTTGTGGTAACTGACAGAAAGTCATCAGGTGGAGGAGCTATACGTCCCCTGCTATTCATTTTTCATACAAACGAGTTAGGGGACAATCTGAGCAAATATTCCGTCGTTTACTTTCTAGTAATGTCATCAGAAGATGAAATCGAATTAAAAAATGATTTAGACAAGATATCTACATGGTGCGGCCAATAAAATGTGTGAGATCCCCCATATGAGCACTAAGAAAATTTCGTTAAATTTCGATTCCACCGTAAATCACACTAATTTAAAGGTTGTCGATTCAACTAAATACAGTTACTAACAACACAATAAGGGCCAACGAGTAGAAAATCTTACAGGGTAGGCGAACACTTAGAAGCTCCAACAGATACACTAAAGACGCTGGCTACACTACACTTGTTAGTTCTATTCTTCGGTATTGTTGCCTGGTACGAAACCGTTATCGGATATGACATCGGAATAATTCAAAAAAAGGGTAGCTTGTTCTGCATTATCACGAAACAGAGGAGAGAGGGCCGCGTATATGATACACAAACTGGAGTGTCAATCACTGAAAAAAAGCGCATTTAGTTTGGGCAAGATCTTTTCACGATATTTAAATCACCAATTTGCGGCCCCGTGTACGAAAATATCCTGAAAGCGGTTCCATTCATCCACTGACAAGCACTAAAATGCAAATTGTGAAGTAATCTTGTGGATAGTGACCCCGTTATTCTTTTTGCGGGGTGTCATGATCGAATATAATCAGCATAATAATTGTTTGGAATTTTAATTAATTTTATTTTTGTTTGTACTTTTTTCCTTTAATCTCGGAAAATTCGTGAAATGACTTTTTAAATGGCTCTGAGCACTATGGGACTTAACATCTGAGGTCATCAGTCCCCTAGAACTTAGAACTACTTAAACCTAACTAACCTAAGGACATCACACACATCCATGCCCGAGGCAGGATTCGAACCTGCGACCGTAGCGGTCGCGCGGTTCCAGACTGTAGCGCCTAGAACCGCTCGGCCACTCCGGCCGGCAAATCACTTTTTCACTGAGTGTTCTTCGTCTTCATATTCTCCATTATACAGAATATTTTGAGTCTCAGCGCGAAGCATCTTGGAAAGAAAAATGGAATGTAGAGATTAACGTCCCGAAGGCGGAAGGAGCATTGCAGCTATTTTTTTTTTTTTTTCGAATGAATCATCTCACGGTAGTAAAGTTGTTTGGCTTGACATATTTAGAGGAAGCATGGAAAATCTTTGGACCGGGATTTGCACAAAGCTTTACCCACCTGCGAAACAAGCGCCGTAAACACTGCGCCCTCTTGCACTGTACCTGACATAAACATCAGTCCTGCTTTCTATCGGCGTGTAGGAAACACCCCGGGCTGCAACAGGACGGGCTTCCGGTCACCCTCTACCACTAACATTGCAGAATCCAACAATTAACATGCCGACCCCGTGAAGGCAGGGGATAAAGGCGAGAAACAAGTAGAAGAAGAGTCTCCATAGGTACAGCAGTTGCAACATAATATATTACTTACCTGCTTAACTTTGTATGAAATTAAGTTAAACCTACATCTAATTTCTAATTATATTTCTTGTCTCTAATGCATCCTGGTATCGACAAGTCCCAGATGTGTACGTCCAGAGCAGTCACAGCTGATGAACTGTTCCAGTTTTGGAGCATTTCTGGCACCTCTTCAGTGCCAATTAAAGGTCACGGGGAGTTACTGGAACGGCAGGCAATGGTCTTGTAGAGTGATTACTGTCATGTATGAGATACTTGATCATTTCAGATGGTGAACACGATACAAGAAAACTCACAGCATTGATGCCACTTCGATATAATTAGTGCAAAAAATTATATCATTCTTGCCTAGAAACATTTATGAAACACATTACGCATTGAGTCAGACATTTAATGATTATTCGTAGAATCATAGTTGACATTGTAAAACAAAAGTTATCGACTAGCAGAAACAGGGATTTATTATTTTATGCTTTCTATAGTGTTCTTCTATTGTCATACTTTTTTTTTGCAATGAATTACATCTCCAAGTTTGTGAGTTACGTGATGGTGTCATTTTATGACTGGTCTAGCAGACGAGCAGATATTTAAAATTAGTTTACAACACAATATTTTTAATTCAGATCGGTACGCTGCCTTTGTACGTCCGTTTTTACGCTCATATACACATCTCCAATGTCATTTATAAATGTATTGCATACTTGTAAAATTATTTTCTCTGCCTTCAAGGTGTGTCACATAAAAGCAAAGTTGTCTATAAAGGACACACAAGTCCTGACAGTCATCTTTTGGCAATGGAAACCTAGGAAACCATATTAAGTTCAGGTTTGTCCACAAATCTCACCCGTCTTTAACAATAAAGGAGGCATTATTAAGATGACTGAGGGTGTTGGAATGTTTCATCAGCTACGTGACAATATGTGCATAACTCTCCTTATAGCTCTACTTGTGCAACATTGTAGTTGTAAGTGAATTCTCGCCCCGCTGACAAGCTGAGCTTGAGAGTGATTAATAGTGTGGATCTGATGACGATCTAAATCACGGATTGAAACTGATTATTCGAACAAAACATAGCAAGTAGCCCACACGGTGACATTCTACATTTTAATTAGTAGCGCTGGTTACTAGGACAAATATTAATAAATAGATAAACATGAATTAAGATGTAAGTCATGGCGCATAGATATCGGTTGACAAAACTTGTCAATGAAATATTTGTTACAAAATTTACGCATAAAATGGGAATACACTGTGAGCGACTAAAATAAGAAGATTGCTTCTTAGAAATACGATTAATTATGGCTTATCAAAGAAATATACACACAGTGGAACACAAAATCCGAACCAAGGCTTTAATAATCTCATTTATATTTTGCTCATCTACTATTGTTAAAATTTCCTTATACGATGCTTGTGTCGTTTTCAATTATGATAACACTGTAAGACTCGGAACCCTTATGAGATTACGATTTTACGCAGATTGCTTCACAGAAAACCTATTGAAGAAGACTGATGATATGCATGGTGGTAGTTCTGAAAAAACAGTGAAAGATATTGCAAAAAGGGCACGCCAGAAGATCAGATTAGAAGAAAAGAGCAATATGAAGACCAACAAGACCAAATGTGTGGTTATGCCCAACATTAAGGTA
Organism: Schistocerca serialis cubense; assembly: GCF_023864345.2. NCBI lineage: Eukaryota > Metazoa > Arthropoda > Insecta > Orthoptera > Acrididae > Schistocerca > Schistocerca serialis. The sequence continues at coordinate 371,702,674 of NC_064639.1, forward strand.
GGGAAAGCCTAATATTAAGGACTTTGGTCCTGGCATAAATGATAGTAAAATCATTTTTCTGCATTTCCCACAAGTTCCATTTTTCAGTGTATATGGAACATGTTCTGTTGAACCATTGCATTATACTTTACTACAGATTTTTAAATACTGTAACAATTTCCAATGTTAAATTTTTTTAACGTGCATTGCTCTACAAATCATTTAAAGTTTAGTGAAATAAAAGTTACTGTATGTTATACACACAAATTTTAAACAAAATGTTGCGAGAGTCCTATGACCGATATTAAAAAACTAGTACAGAGATCCTTGTATCTAATTACTAAGAATAACGAACCACATTTTAAAAAAGGTAAGTAAAATAGCATGCGATAAAATATATCTCGTGCGATAGTATGTGTTCTAAAAGTATCTGGGAACGTCCTGACAACTATCTGACAAAAAGGAAATTTAAAAATAAGTCCAGACTGTATCGAATAACATAATGACAACTTGTACAAACTTTGATTATATTATCTTTCAAACAGTAAAATTTACATTAGTTTATATATACCCATGTCTCATACCCCCCCCCCCCCCCCCCCCTCCTCCGGTTACTTCTAGTGTCAATATAATATGAAGAGGAGTCCGGTATTAGTTTTATAGCCGGGACGGGAATATTGATTCCGTAGTGCGGGGAATATACAGTCGGTAATTAAACGGGAGGTTAGGAGCGCAAGTATACAAGAAGAACAGCATTTGCATAACAATCTCGAGATGGAATTCAACAAGCAAACAAAAGCACATCGAACGCTAAGCGGAGAGAGAGGCAATAATGAGTTGGCATAGAATCCTAGTGAGTACTCTGATTAATGCTATGATTTGTTCAGTTACAGTGCACAGTCATAAAGGTTGCACATTGAACAAAAATTAGACACAGTAATGTGAAGGCGCAAGTGTTGCCGAGCCGCGCAGGATCATTTGGCACTTGTTTAGTATAGGGATAAACAAAGGTGTAGAGAACTGCACAGTCATAAGTCTTGAGCAATTCAAAGCATGCTGCTTACCTTTGCAACAGAATAAGGACAGCGTCCTGTTCCGGTGAATTTTTCTTCCGTAACTATGTAATTATTCGTGTAGTTTTCAATACCTACATATTCTGTTAATGAAGTGTAGAATTTGCAGCAGATGTTTATATATTAAATTCATTTTCATTAGAAGAAAAATAGAACGCTTATAATACAGCAGCTTGACCTTTAGAATTACGAAATGACGGAAGAAGATAGAAAGAAAGATTTGGGCTTAACGTTCCGTCGACAGGGAGGTTCATTGGAATAGGAAAATGACGAAATCAGCTGTAACAGCAATAAATAAATGTTTCCTGCAGAAAATTCTGACAAACTGGCAACGCTGCATATTAATAGCTACTGGGCTGGTTTTATTTTGACCACTCAGTTGGCTGGCATGAGCGAATGAGTAGAATAATAAAAGTATGATGTTGTGTCTCATTATTCCTTTACGTTATACGTTAGAATGGAAAGATCTGTTATAGTGTAAAGTGTAGAGAGTTGGCTTTATATCACGTGTCGGAAAATCACAACGAGTTACTTCAGCGTTGTTTCTCTAATGCTGTCCAGGCCCCTTGCAATAGAAGGAGTCCGTCTCTGGTACTGTGATTTAAGCCTGTGTTTACACCACCACAACATCTCGTGCTATAATTTACGAGTGCAGTGACCTACACAGGTATATTTAGCTGCTCTTAATCCTTGTTCTGCCGCCAGGGAGCCACAACATAGAACGTACCACTTATTTTCACTTCACATGATGTACATTAAGGCGACAAGAGTCATGAAATAACTACATGCACATATACAGACGACGGTAGTATAGCGTTCACAAGGTATAAAAGGACAATGCACTCGCGAAGCAATCATTTTTACTTAGATTACTCATATGTACAGGTTTCCGATGTGATTATGGCAGCACAATGGGAATCAACAGAATTTGAACATGTAATGGTAGCAGGCGCTAGACGCTTCGACATTCGATTTCGGAAATCCGTAGGAAATTCAATATTCCAAGATGCACAGTGTCAAGAGTGTGCAGAGAATACCAAATTTCAAGCATTGCTTCTCACCACGGACGGCAAAGTGGCCGACGGTCTTCACTTAACGATCGAGAGTAGCGGCGTTTCCGTTGAGCTGTTAGTGCTAACATAAAAGCAACACTGCGTGAAATACCATAGAAATCAATGTGGGATGTACGACGAACGTATCGGGGAGGGAAATTTGGTGTACACGGCCTATCGCAGCGCATGGCAGTTGCGAGTGCCTTTGCTAACAGTACGACATCGACTGGAGCGCCTCTCCTGGGTAAGCGACTGGAATACCATGGTCTGGTCATACGAGTCCCAATTTCAGTTGGTAAGAGTTGATGATAGGGTTCGAATGTGGCCCAGATCTCACGAAGCCTTGAGCCGAAGCTATCAACAAGGAACTGTGCAAGCTGGTGGTGGCTCCATAATGGCTTGGGCTATGTTTACATGGAATGGACTGGGTTCTCTGGTCCATCTGAACCGATCACTGACTGGAAATTGTTATGTTCGGCTACTTGGAGACCTTTTGCGGATATTCATGTGCTTCATGCTAAAAAATAACGGTGGAATTTTGATAGACAACAATGCACCATGTCAGCAGGCCATAATTGTTGACAAGTGGTTAGAAGAACATTCTGAACAATTGGAGCGAATGATCTGGCCATCCCGATCACCCGACATGAATCTCATCGAACATTTATGGGACATAATCGGGAGGTCAATTTGGTACAAACTCTACACTGGCAACAGTTTTGCAATTAAGACTGTAGAGACAGCAGGGCTCAATATGTCTGCAGGGAACTTCCAACGACTTGTTGACTCCAAGCTACATCGAGTGGCTGCACTATGCCGGGCAAAAGGATGTCCGACACGACATTAGGAGTTATCCCATGACTTTTGTGACAGCAGTATGCATTACCTTTCTTTCCGACTGCTTACAGCTATTATTCCGAGTGTTTGGAAAATTTAGCTCCACTTTCAGTCTCCAGTCCTTTTTCTAAAGTCGTAATGAATGGGTATTCATTTTTAACAAAGCTTGCTTTCATTATAAAACGCATCTTCGGAAGTGCCTCCCTGGTGTCTTTACCTTCTCGAAAGTCAGACTGTTGATAAGACGGATCCTCAATTTTCTTTTCCATTCTTCTGTGCATCATTCTTGTCTGCTATTACACTCAGCGTACGATAGTTTCCGTTCTTTTCTGCACATACTGTCTTGTGAGGGCGGTATTTTTTCGGCTGGCGTATCTCCATTCTCATACATTCTGCAAACTTCTCGCATAGTGAATTAGTTGCCACTTCCTCCAATGATTTTGGAATTCTCGAAGGAATGTTATCGATACCTTCCATCTTATTTCATCTCAAGCCCTATACTCTTCTGACCACAGATTTTTATTTTCTTTCCATCTCACTTCATTCATCTGCAATGTATCTATACTCACCCTTCCCATTTCTGTTTATAGACTTTGTAGTTTCTGTGTCAGAGTCAGACGACTGACTTGAGGAATATTACCCTTTCGTTGGTTATTCAGTACTTTCTCATCGTCACGTCATCGTTGACGGTCCTTTATCTATGTTGTATATAAAGACTAATCGAAGCCCTTATCTAGAAGTAATCTTGACGCGGAGCAGAGAATAGTGGAAAGATGCAGATATCGATTGCACACCTGAGGTCTTGCGAAATCTGTAACCCTACAGTTGCGCCGATGCTTGGAAGATAAAGGAAATAATGGGTGCAATGAACAGCAGTATCTGAAGTAATGAAAGTGTTACTCGATAGAACTTCTGCAGTACATCAGGAAATACTACTTATAACCTTGAAAAGTCACAACCTTATATAATTTCTTATGGGAAATGTGTGTTTACTGCCTCTTTCCGGATGTATAAAAAGATATGTGCGCGTGATGCAGGAAATAATGCTAAGTCGGCACAAGTACTGGGCGTTATTTTAGACCTACATCAACATACTCGTTCCCCCCTTGATTTAAGCTTATTGTTCCTCTCGCAGTATACGTTGCGTTATTTGTACCTAAGTTTATGCCAAACAAGGAATGCTGTGCTGTTATGGAGTACCTTGATGTATTTACTGGAAGGCTGAAGCTGCCATATTTGGAACTAGGGGGGGGGGGGGGGGGGGGAATCTTGTGAAAGCGAACGGTTAAATTTCTGACAGGAAGAATTCTGTGGCAAGTGGTATGTAACTGTGATGTATCGGCTATAAGAACTGTGTGCCATTGGCTGGCCAGAGTACGCCCTTTTGGAAGGAAATATTCGACTTTGGAACTTAATTTGCAGAACAAAGGCAGCAGGACACGAGTAGTTTACGAGAAGTACGTGTTGTATGAAAATTCATTCTTCCATTAAATTGTGTCTGTGACGTACGCAGTAAAGTATTACCGTTGTTACACACTTCTTTGGCCAATTTATTCAAGAGATAGAACTTCACAAAATGAGCAAGTCAGCAACACGTTGGTCCGCCTCTGGCCATTATACAACCAAATAATCGACTTGTTATTCATTGACAGAGTTGCTGGATGTCCTACTGAGTGATATCGTGCCACATTCTGCCCAATTGGCGCGTTAGATCATCAAAATTCTGGTACGGTTAGAGGGCCCTGCCTATAATGCTCCAAATGTTCTCAGTTGGGAAGAGACACGGCGAACTTGCTCATCAGCGCAGGGCTTAGCAAGCACAAACGAAAGAAGTAGTCTCATGCATTGTGCGGTCGGCCATTATCTTGCCGAAATGTAAGCCGAGGATGGTTTGCTATGAAGGGCCACAAAACGAGGCGTAGAATATCGTCGACGTACTGCTTTTCTGTGAGTGTGCCGTGGATGACAACCAAAGGAGTTCTGGTACGAAATCAAACGACGCCCCGGAACATCACTGCTGGCTGCTTGGTCGCATAGAAGGCGACAGGCAGGTTGGTACCCCTCCACTGTCAGAGGCGTCTCCAGACACGTCTTCAACGGTCATCAGGCCTCAGTTCGAAGTAGGATTCATCACTGAAGACTGCTCCAAATCAATGAGAATCCAGGCCGAATGCGCCCGATATCAATGAAAATGGGTTTGGTGTGCAGAGGTCAATGGCTTGGTGCGAGGGGCTCCAAGAGCTCAGCCCCCCTTGTGTGAGCCACCTGTTAATAGTCCTTGCGGTCGATGAAGCACCAGCTGCACGTCAGATCGATGATAATGATAAGTCGAGGGCTCTGAGCGTCTATCTAACGATTTCTCGGTCCTCAAATTCTCTTGGTCGATCGCTTCCTTCTTGACACTATGTTTGGCCATGGTTTACCCAATCCTGCCAAAATCTTCGGACAGTGTCATCGCTCTTCAACAATCGACCGATTCGTCGATTACTCCAATTGGTTTCTCTAAGATGCTGACATGTGCCTATATTACTCACGCGCCTGTCTGCGAGGCACAGTTACTGTCCAGCTGTGTACATGGAATGAAATTCGTAAAGACTTTATGCCTTGGTATCGACTTGTTCCCTATATACCATCATGCCAGCTGCGCGGTGAAACTGCGTTGTAGCATCACACATACACGCATCTGCCGCCAAAGTTTACAGTTTTGCGTCTTCTATCGGTACCTGTATGAATTCAAATTTGTGAGCAATTCGCATAACTCCTTCGTGTTGCGTCGTTACATTCCGCACCAGCGTATGCTTTTAACCTGGGACGCTCAAAGAGATTGCAGATTTACTGATGTAAATATACATTTAACGTTTACTGAAGCTTTGAAAAGAAATTAAGCAAACAATCTCAAAGAGGCCCTGATACCCCACAGTAAAAGATTTGAGCTGCATTACATACTAAACAAAGACCTCAGACACGACGCCGGTATGTGAAGATGGCACTGGGCAGTTTTATATAGCTGTAGACAGATGTAGGCCAACAGTAAGACATACTACCACTTAGATGCGAAGTGGTTGTAGCTGGCAGATGATAGATTACAGTGTTCTTCCAAGGAGGCCAACATCTTTAATTTGGAAGTAGACTCGGCTTTCATTCGTCAATGTCAAACGCTGCGCCACGTACCTGTTTCTGTAACTGTCATTTCGTTCTCTTAGCCCCACGTGGTTGAGGGTGCCCAATCACTGGAACATGTTACAGACAGTCTGCATCCTGCTCATATCACTTTAACGGTAACCAGTTGCAAAAATGTAGAAACATCTACATCTGTACTCCATGAGCCACTGTACGGTTGTGGCGAGGGTTATTAATTTACCAGAATTACTTTCCAATGACACTTTTCTGATCCATCTGTGTGTGGAACGAGAAGGAAGACCGTCGGTAACGCTCCTTACCCTTCCGTTTTCTTTCTTGTACCGTGATTTTGACACACGCTGAATCATGGGCGACAGTAATTCTATGAGTGAGGCTCTCTGTGAGGCTCTTCGTGATGCACTGAATTTGGTTGAGCAATTCTAAGGTCGTATCCCGCCGACCAAACAATCATATAACGATGTTTACAATTCGTCTTTGAGTGTTTACTATATCGTGCAATTACACGTGGTAAAGCTCCCATCGTGACGAACTAAATTGAGGAATTAGAAGACGAGCGTTTTGTAAGTGCCCTCTTTTGTGGGTGTGTTATACTTCCTCGAGATTATTACAATCAATCTCGTTCAGGCATCTATCATCCCCATAGCTAGATTCATGGGTTCATTAAAACTTAAGTCGCTCTGGAAACTTGACAGTTGTGGCTAGTCACCCACTGACTGATCACCGATCACGTACTCAAAAGTATAATGGTTTTGTGTATAAGTTAATTGAATTACATTCATTTGCGGTAAGTGTCAAATAATTAGCTTTCCATTAGTCTCTGATCGTCTTGTAGTGCTGCTGTATTTCGTAACAATCTTACAACGACGTTACTACCGTACTGACAATACTGTCATCTTTGAATAGCGTCCGGCAGCTAAAAACATTGTCTTCCAGTTAGTTTATATCACTGGCAGTAACGAAAGTAAACTTCTTTCAGTTAGATAGGCGCTAATTTCTTCTGCTTTTGCCAACCCCTTAAGACCATACTGGACTGTGTTTGCTAGAAAGAATTCAGTCTAGTCGTCTTCCAAGTGAGATAATCCTTAAACACATCATTGTTTCTTACGGTAATTAGTACCCCGCCCCCCGACCACTCCAATTCTTTAAAAAATGTAACTCCCATGTATAAATTAAAAAAGTCCTTCTTTATGCAAAGGGTATACTGCATAAACAACCAACGTTTAGTAAGTTATAAACTATTTTTCTTTGTTTTGTGGGGTGGTAAAGAGAGAAAGTTTACAAAAGGGTTGAAATTGCGTGTAAAGTTTGTTTGAAGTCACAAAGTGCTATCGTTCCCAAATACTGGATGAAAATATACATGGATAATTTGTGCACTGTGAGCATGGCTGTCCCTAGACACACACACATAGTTTGTGGCTTTAATACTTGACTAATTTTGTTAACCCTATAACGTAAGATTATACCTCTTAATGCAAATGCAATGATGACAGCAAAGTTTTAAATTTGGTCAATAATTTTGTCAAGTACTGAAAATCAAGACTGTTGACAGGCAACCTCCAACTTGGGACTGTGTGACCGGACGACCGTTTTAGCCATTTCGTGATATACGCCATCTGACCAAAAGTATCGGGTTAACCCTGCGTAATGCGGAATTGACCACTATATACGTCACGAGAGACGTACCTACCCGCCATTGTGAAAGGAAACGCAGTATTATGTTGTCAGTAGAGTATCAGTAACAGCAGACCGGATCGGTCACGCGAACTCAGTGACTTCGAACGAGGACTGGTCATTGGTGTCACCTGAGCAACAAATCCATCAGGAAATGTCATCCCTTCTAAAGCTTGCCATGTTGATTGTTGGTGATGTGACTGTCAAGTGGAAAACTGCAGAAACTGTCACAATCAAATAAAGAGCAGGCAAGGACCGTCGAGCATTGGTTGTAAAAAAATCAAGTGAAGTTAGCGAAATGATAAATTTGTGAGTTCTAAAGTGTTACCAGCAGTACTGCTAGTACAATGACTGTGGTAGGGAGGGAAAAGTAATGGGGCACAATGGTGGAGCTGTCCTCGTAACCCACTCATTTCTGTAATCAATACTAAGCGACGCTTCAGAGCTTCGCCACTGGATGGTGGATAACTGGAGATCAGTCATCTAAAGTGATGAACCACCCCTGTGGCTATCCGGAAAAAGGATTAAAGTTTGGCGAATGCATTACCTGCCATCATGAGCCGTACCAGCAGTGAAGTGCGGAGATCGTTATGTTACGATGTGGGGGTGTTTTTGGTGCTTATGGTGTGGTCCCCTCATTGTGCTTAAGAAAACGCTAAATTCGAAAGGATATGACAACATTTAACGGCATTGTGTACTGCGTACAGTAGAGTAACAATTCGGAGACGATAGTTGTATCAGCGTGACAATGCACCCTATCACAAAGAGGCATCTCTGTGGGAATGGTTTGTGGAAAATAACAAACTGGAAATGAACTAGAGTGTCCAGAGTCCCGACAGGAACCCGATGGAATACCTCTGAGTCGAGTTATTATGTCGACTTCGCTCCATACCCCAGCGTCCAACGTCAGTATCTTCTGTGGGTTTGACACTTGAGGAAGAATAGAACAGATATTCAGACACCTCACTGAAAACGTCCCTAACAGAGTGCAAGACGTCATAAAGGTGAAGGTAGACCATACCTCATACTAACGTCCACTAATAGGTATCCGAATGGTTTTGATACAGAATTTTATCAAAGACAGTAGCTTGCACTACATTATCTACAGTCTTCTGAACCTCTTCAATGAACAGAACAAACTTTTAAATAGTCGGAGTTTGCGGGAACCGTTTTAATTCGCGCTGTGCACTTGCCTGCTCTAAAGAAAGTATTCATCATCGAAAACAAAAATACGTCCATAAATCTATGTCAAAATTACATCATTGGGATGCGTCTGTAACTATGTGAACCTGTCCTGCTACTGTTTATTTACATTGGGACGATATGTGTTTATTCTCAGGCAGATGGGGCGATCATCTGTTCCAGCGACCTGTAGCAAACGGTAATTGGAAGAGATTCTGCGCATTTCTCCCCTATTCGACGCATAATTTAATGGCAGCCGCCAAAGGTCCAGTAGTCTTTCTTCTGACCAATTTCAGTTGCTTTTCAATTCCACAAGAGTTATTTCTATTGAGGAAATACGAGGGCTGTCCAGAAAGTAAGTTCGGATCGGTCGCTAAATGGAAACCACAATGAAAATCAGAAACATTTTATTTGCAAGAGTTAGCTACACTTCCCAGTTACTTCTCTACATAGTTGCCGCTCCGACTTAGATATTTGTCGGAGCGTTATACCAAATTTCCAACACCATAGTCATAGAAGGCAGCCGCCTGTGCTTTTCGATAATTCTCTACGCTGGTCTATAGCGCGTAGCCTGTGCCCGAGTGTTGTCTTCGTATCCAGCGTTTCATGCCAACAGAGATGATACTCAGGACGAGCCAATTAGGGCTGTGTTGTGGGTGATCGAACACTTTCCATCGAAAAGGCTGCAGGAGCGTCTTCACTGCCCCTGCAGAGTGCGACTGAGAATTTCCAAGAAGAAGTAAGTGCTTGGCAGTTGAGTTAGGTGGGCTGCATTCATTAAGGCGGAGCTTCTCAGCGGGTCCTCCTACTTGGCGGAAGACATCGTTGTACTAGGCACCTTTACTCGCTCACAGTGCGCTCACAACTGAAAAGAACGTCTTGGCGCGATCGACGGTCATACTATCCAGCACATCTGTGCAAAGCTTCATCGGGTTTTCACTGTGGTGTCCGTTTCGCCACCGATCGGAACTTACTTTCTGGACAACCCTCGTAGCAGACCTAGGGATTTATGTACATGATCCCATTCATGTATATTAACTGAAAATATGGTTTTCACAGTAGTGGAAGTGAACTACCGCCTCTTTCTTACAATCTTAGGATGGTCAGCGACGGCTGAAATGGGTAATTGTGTTGAAATTATTGTGATACTGCCGGGCAGCAAATTACTTTTAGAACAAATAATCGCAGTTCGTCACTAGTTCGGCTGAAATTTCGTTCTTTCCATTGTTTTCTGTGTTTCATGTTTAGGATCCATCCGACACTCGAAATTAGAAATGTGATGGGGCTTTATTCGATGCAATTTTGGTTAATGCACATAAATTTTTGTAAATGAAAAAACCCAAAGACTGTTTTTTCTAAACATTTATGGACGTGGAGCTTTAAATGGTGGAACTGTATTACTTGGAGTACAAGATGTAGTGTTTTCTGTGAGAATATTATGTGAGGACACATGGTTTGAATAATAAGCGAGATATTGTTTGGGAGAAGATGGTGAGGTGCAGCTCAGGAAAAAATCTTGAAGAAAATGTTGGAATAACAAGGTGAATGTTTCGTTTAAAAAGAATTTGGATAGCATGTGAGTTTAAATATTTGAGGTTATGAGTTGACATGGCCATCAGGACTAAACATAAAATTAAGATACCGATGACAGAAAGTCTATAGAAACTTTACATGGTAAGAATAAGAATACCTTGTAATTAGTTAAAGAATTCACACTAGGGGAAGTGACAATGTAGAAAGGAAATAAAAGTACTTGGCATTCAAGTATTCGGACGGAGTCAGAGAATATTGATGGAGCAGAAATCTAAGAGGCTTTTAAACAAGATAGTGTGAATTGAATCAATATGTATAGAAGAAGTAATGTTGTAGCTGGTGCAGGTATGCAGTCTCTATATTCAACTATTAGTGGTTTTAACCAACTATGATTTCGTAAGGAACCGATGTGCACAAATTAATTAAGGAAGGAACACAGAAATCAGTCGGAATTTATTATTCTTGCACATCCAGATTTCATCTATAATAGCCATCTACAAGGAAATTACAACTCAGAACTGATTTACGTATAACAATAAGTAAAACATAACATTATCCTATAGCAATGAACCGTGTGTCATTCATCAAGAAAGGCAGCAGTTGCTCCTTGATAATGCCTGAAGTGTTCTCAGTCGAAAGCTCCTGGGGTTTTAAACCACTTGCTGCGGATGGAAGCAGGAGAGAATTTTATCAGTCTTTTCTAATGTGCATGAGAAAGGGACTACCCTAAGTCACTCTTATGGTACGTATTTTCAGGGTCACTTGAATTTTACCTACCTTCTGCATATCCATTTATCTACATTTCAAAGAAATTCGTGTACTCAGCGTGTTTTTATGTATAGCTGCAACCAGTTTAAACTAAAAAGTCATAATCATACAGCGAAATGTGTGTTTCTTGGTTGAAATGGCTGCGTAGTAGTCTGCTGGACGTATAATCCTCACATAAACCGAACTAGTGACAACTCGTAAGCGTATGTTAGACTGATGACTACTCGTTTGATGAGACACCATAATTTCGGCTGAGAAATACTGGTTGGTATGTCTGATAATCACATATCGAAACCGTTACAGCTGCACAGCTTCAACAGGAGTATGACGCCAATAAACCCTATTCTGATACAAATTGTGGCAGTTATCGCAAATATTGGCAATTATGGCAGATATGAACGCAAGTTGGAACATAGTAATGGACGATATTTTTAAACATAGATTAGTACGTCTACCTTCATTTATAGAAATCTGTTACATCTGATTAACTCATACATGTCTACGAAAACGCTAAATCTCTGAGAAAACGTAGGGTAAAACAGTGGTGACAAGAAAAATAAGAAAATCTCACCTGCGAATGGAAGTGTTGACGTAATTATCAAAATGAAAAATGTGTGTGTGTGTGTGTGTGTGTGTGTGTGTGTGTGTGTGTGTGTGTGTGTGTATACATCCTTACTGAAAAGACACCTGTCTAGAATTTCGTATCGTAAAGTTCAGCGGTGAGGAACACTGATGATTAAAAGATCTTTAATTCAGCTGAACTTATCACTCTGAAGTAAGGTTTCTTGCTTTAAATTGTAAATCAGTTATTAGCAACGCAAGGAATTTCAAACGTGGTGCTGAGCTGTCTCTGATTTTAAATGTTAATATTTAAATTGCTACGGCATTAAAGGATTGGAATAAGGCGTGACTGCTCAATTTTAAGTGATAAATATGTAACATTAGTAACTTACTGCGCGCCAAGTCCATACGGCACTCGGCCATCACGCTGACGGCCAGTACGTCTGACGTCATCATCCAAGTCACGTGACACATCGAACAGCTCCAGTCGTCGTTATGGTAGCGGCTATCATCCACTCATTTAAAAAAAGACATTTTGGAACACACCATAGGCTTTTCATATATATATATATATATGTTTTCATTAGATCGTAACGAATTTCGATATTCTTTACTGTCAAGTGCAGAGTAAAGGACATGAACACTACAAATCACCATGTAGTCAAACTTCCAAACGCGCCTTTTAGTCTTCTATGAAAGTGTATTTACCAGCTGGTAATGAACAAGAAGTTACAGCCTACGGAGTTTTTCCATAAAGTCTTTCATTAAAATTATTAAGTCTGTTAGCGACTACTATTGTGAAAAAGATTTGCTCACGTTTAAGTGACATTTGTTTCCGTCCTTTCTGAAGCATGTTGAACAAGTCTAGCAGAGTTTTCGATCTAACTGATGAAGCAGAGAGCTAACGCTCTTTATCAGCACAAAGATATTCGATTCAGTTCAAGCCCGGAATGAATCACAGGTCACTCTGTTAGCGTGGATTCCGCCACCTTGTTGGAATCCATGTTCCTTGACTTTTAAACGGCTTTCGATACACTTTTTCATTGTCGCTTGATGAATAAAATACAAGCTTGTGGAATATCAGACCTAACACATAGAAAACAGCATGTAATACTTAACAGAGAGAAATCTTCAAACGTAAAATTAATTTCGGGCGTACCCTACACAATATACAAATGTTCACAATATATAAAAGTTAATACACCCTGTTAGAGGTTTCCAGTTCATTCAACATTTACTGTTGCAACAGTGAATATGGAGCACATGAAATGATTACATTCACAGACGACATACGAAGAGAACAAGTGGTCCTGAGCTACAGGTATCGTCCCATACTGAAACGCCGATATCAGTATGCGGTGTATCCTTTACGGGCGGCAATGCGACCTTTTCAAGTAGCTCTGTATGAGTCGCAAGAATCAGTTCTCGTCCCATCTTATCCAACACGTGCTGGACAGGGAATTTTCTGCACACCTTGAGAGCACGTTGAGTTACACGAGCAGTGTGTGGGCGAACATTATCCTGTTGAAAAAACACATCCCCGTTCTGTTGAAGAACGACAAACAACGAGTCTAACAACATTCTGTACGTACCGAGCGCTCGTTAGAGCTGCCTCCAGAAACCCTAGAGGTGTAAGAGTTGTAGCTTATCACGCCCTAGACCATAATGCCTAGGGGGCTAGTGTGTGTTTTACAAATCCAGTCTAAGAGGCAGTGTTCACCAGGTCTACGTCGTACGCAACAACGATCATCAGTTTCCTGCAGGCAGAGTCTGCTTTCATCGCTAAAGACCACGGCATACCATTCCATCGACCAAGTGACCCCCAGACAGCACCAGTTGAGTCGTGCACGCCGATGCTGTACGAGGTGCATTCAAGTTCTAAGGCCTCCGATTTTTTTTCTAAATAACTACTCACCCGAAATCGATAAAACTGGCGTTACTTCTCGACGTAATCGCCCAGCAGACGTACACATTTTTCACAACGCTGACGCCATGATTCCATGGCAGCGGCGAAGGTTTCTTTAGGAGTCTGTTTTGACCACTGGAAAATCACTGAGGCAATAACAGCACGGCTGGTGAATGTGCGGCCACGGAGAGTGTCTTTCATTGTTGGAAAAAGCCAAAAGTCACTAGGAGACAGGTCAGGTGAGTAGGGAGCATGAGGAATCACTTCAAAGTTGTTATCACGAAGAAACTGTTGCGTAACGTTAGCTCGATGTGCGGGTGCATTGTCTTGGTGAAACAGCACACGCGCAGCCCTTCCCGGACGTTTTTGTTGCAGTCCAGGAAGGAATTTGTTCCTCAAAACATTTTCGTAGGATGCACCTGTACCCGTAGTGCCCTTTGGAACGCAATGGGTAAGGATTACGCCCTCGCTGTCCCAGAACATGGACACCATCACTTTTTCAGCACTGGCGGTTACCCGAAATTTTTTTGGTGGCGGTGAATCTGTGTGCTTCCATTGAGCTGACTGGCGCTTTGTTTCTGGATTGAAAAATGGAATCCACGTCTCATCCATTGTCACAACCGACGAAAAGAACGTCCCATTCATGCTGTCATTGCGCGTCAACATTGCTTGGCAACATGCCACACGGGCAGCCATGTGGTCGTCCGTCAGCATTCGTGGCACCAACCTGGATGACACTTTTCGCATTTTCAGGTCGCCGTGCAGGATTGTGTGCACAGGACCCACAGAAATGCCAACTCTGGAGGCGATCTGTTCAACAGTCATTCGGCGATCCCCCAAAACAATTCTCTCCACTTTCTCGATCATGTCGTCAGACCGGCTTGTGCGAGCCCGAAGTTGTTTCGGTTTGCTGTCACACGATGTTCTGCCTTCATTAAACTGTCGCACCCACGAACGCACTTTCGACACATCCATAACTCCATCACCACATGTCTCCTTCAACTGTCGATGAATTTCAATTGGTTTCACACCACGCAAATTCAGAAAACGAATGATTGCACGCTGTTCAAGTAAGGAAAACGTCGCCTTTTTAAGTATTTAAAACAGTTCTCATTCTCGCCGCTGGCGGTAAAATTCCATCTGCCGTACGGTGCTGCCATCTCTGGGACGTATTGACAATGAACGTGGCCTCATTTTAAAACAATGTGCATGTTTCTATCTCTTTGCAGTCCGGAGAAAAAAAAATCGGAGGCCTTAGAACTTGAATGCACCTCGTAGAGTGAGTGGAAGACGGGATAGAGGTGTGTGTGTCTGCACTCGCACTGCTAATAATCAGTTCCCAACAGTTCGTAATGACATGTAAGGGCTCACAAGTCCTCTTATCTGTGCTGTGCGATCAGCCACTTCTGCCCCTACAGTACGACGATCCTGGCGGACGTCGAGAGCCTCGTCTACGGGTGTGAGAATGTTCATGCGACCACTGACACAACTGACGCAGAACGTCCAACTTGTATGACAGTTCTCCGAAAGAATCGTCCCGCAACTTGGCAGGGCACAATTTGACCCCTTTCAAACTCGCTCACTTGTTTGCAGGAAGCTCGAGAGCGTCTCCATAGCATCGTTCCCTGCTTGCTTCACATGTCCACACAACACTGAGTCTTCTCGCTGCGAGGACTTCCTATTAAAGGACAGACACAAGTGGCGCTCTGGTAGCTATGCTACTACACTATATGGTGGAGAACAACGTTGAAGTTCATCTGCTATCCCCCAGGTGGGATCAAATTCAAATGGTTCAAATGGCTCTGAGCACTATGGGACTTAATATCTAAGGTCATCAGTCCCCTAGAACTAAGAACTACTTAAACCTAACTAACCTAAGGACATCACACACATCCATGCCCGAGGCAGGATTCGAACCTTCGACCGCAGTGGTCTCGCGGTTCCAGACTGAAGCGCCTAGAACCGCTCGGCCACACCGGCCACCCCACGTGGGATCAAAATCGACTTCGTCCTTTTCTGTGAACTAGTTGTTTTTCGGGCAATGTCTGTAACTGGCCTTGAAAGTATCATCGGAATTTCCACGAGGCTGTTCACAGATGATGACGATGTTGTTATAAATAGATTCGTCGGAATGCTAGAAAATTGTATAGGAATTCGAGGAGACAGGCGAAGGTAAGATGTGTGGTGTACTGCCAAATGCATTGTTTTGCATATAAATAAGCGGAAAGACCTTGTACTGTTTGACTACATGATTACCGGACAGTCATTAGAAGCATCCACGTCCACCAAAGAATAAGAGAGTACGCATTTGGAGCGAATTAAATTGATGATATCTTAGAGCTCCTAGGAAAAGCAAATGCCAGACTGAGATTAGTTGGAGGAATCTTCAGGGAGAGTAGTCTACCAACGAAGGAGAGAGCTTGAAAGTCCTTCATTTCTTTGGTACTTTAGCATTGCTCGTCAGTCTGGAATTCTTACCGTATTAGACTCATAGATGAAACAGAGAAGATGCAGAAAAGGAGCAGCGCATTTCGTCGCAGGTTCGTTTCGAAAACATGAAAGCGTCATCGAGATGCTCATCCAGCTCAAATGGCAGACGCAACTAGAGGTGTTGTGCATTACTATGTAGTTTACTGGTTCAAATGGCTCTGAGCACTATGGGACTTGACATCTATGGTCATCAGTCCCCTAGAACTTAGAACTACTTAAACCTAACTAACCTAAGGACAGCACACAGCACCCAGCCATCACGAGGCAGAGAAAATCCCTGACCCCGCCGGGAATCGAACTCGGGAACCCGGGCGTGGGAAGCGAGAACGCTACCGCACGACCACGAGATGCGGGATATGTAGTTTACTGTTAAAAGTCCGTGAGCGTACGTTCCTAGAAGAGTCAACCAATATACAGTTATGTCCCACACGGATACAGCGAAAAGACCACACCAGAAAAATGAGAGAGATTCGATATCACTCGGACGCTTACTAAATGTGGTTCTTCCCATAAACCATTCCCACTGGAACAGAATGGGGAGTGAGTAGTAACAGTGGTGCTCAAAGTATCCTCCATCATACGCCGTTATAAGAATTTCACGATATAGATTATCATCTACGATGATCAGAACGCAACTGTTTTCCTTCGAGGACTGGGGTATTACCATTGTGACCCAGTAAGGCAGAAACAGTCAAGTCCGGCAAAGTCACATCTAACTTCCTATGCCATGACCCCATATTCCACCTATTATTGCAGAAATCGATGAGAGCTTTGCTTACAACTCTAAAATACATGAGCCTATTCTTTCGTGTCTTCTGACCAGATGCAAGACAGTCAGGTCATACCGTCTATCAGTGTTTTTGCTTCGTACATGTGCACGCCAAAGGAACCCCTCTTGAAAGATGACAAATATTGACCGACAATAGACCGTCGGATATGTTTTTGGAGTTTGGTGCACGCTGTCGTTATTTTAAGGCTTACCCCAGCGATAAATCAAACTTTTCTGTGACGTTTGGACATCACAAGGTCTTAACTGACAGTGAAGTTACGTATTCGTAATTCATAATTGCTAGTCGTATGACGTAGCTGCAAGTGAACTTGGACATTTATAACTATGAGAAAGCGAGACGAAATAAGTTGAGTCGTAGGCGCCTGCAATTATTTCATTGTTCGAAATGAGCCACCTTTGTTCATTGGCTCCATCGAGCAGATAACACGTCTGTCACATAAAAGCATTTTACTTGGTTCGTATTTGGAGAAGTTCGGCCTCATATTATAACTCGCTAAGGACCGACTGTATGAATCAGTTCATCTTAGATTAGAGCAAGAAACGAGACTGGACGAAGAACATCCATACAGATACTTGTTGATGGTATGTTATGTCGGTGTCAATATATATCGTGGATCAAGTTAAGTTCAATTGCAGTTGTCGGTTCACAAGTCACTGACACTAAGAAAAGGGATTACGCGTCGGTTAGACGGAAGAAGAAGTAAGCAATCAGCTATAAGAAGTAAATAACAATAAAATTGTTGACACAAGAAATTATATCTGATATGCTGATTTGATCCATTGGGAATGGTTTGCGACAGCCTGCGACTGTGAATGTGACAGGTTTGTTCATAGACAGTTTTTCTGCTGTCGGTCGCTATATATATATATATATATATATATATATATATATATATATATATATATATATATCCATTATCTACATACACAAAAGTTAGAACAGATTTTTTTCAGCTTTCAAGACTGGGTCAAGAAAATTGTCAGCAATGTAAGTAGTGTGTGTTGATATTTATTGTTCACATACGAATTAGTAGAAATGTAATTAATGTGAACATTTGAACGGATTTCATAGCTTTGGGCAGAGGAACATAAGTACACTATGTGATCAAAAGTATCCGGACACTCCCAAAAACGTAAATTTTTCATATTAGGTGCATGGTGCTGACACCTACTTAAAGGTACTCCATATTAGTGACCTCAGTAGTCATTCAACATCGTGAGAGAGCAGAATGGGGTGCTCAGCGGAACTCACGGACTTCGAACGTGGTGACCTGATTGGGTGTCATTTGAATCATTGGGTGTCACTTGAGTCATACGTCTTACGCGAGATTTCCACATTCCTAAACATTCCTAGGTCCACTGTTTCCGATGTGATAGTGAAGTGGAACGTGAAGGGACACGTACAACACAAAAGCGTACAGGCCGACCCTGTCTGTTGACTGAAAAGAGACCGCCGACAGTTGAAGAGGGCCGTAATGTGTAATAGGCAGACATCTATCCAGACCATCACACAGGAATTCCAAGCTGCATCAGGATCTACTGCAAACACTATGATAGTTAGGCGGGAGATGAGATAACTAGGATTTCGTAGTCGAGCAGCTGCTCATAAGCCGCATATCACGCCGGTAAATGCCAAACAACGTCTCTCTTGGTGTAAGGAGCGTAAACATTGGACGATTGAACAGTGGAAAAACGTTGTGTGGTGTGACGAATCACGGTACACAATTTGGCGATCCGATGGCAGAGTGTGGGTATGGCGAATTCCCGGTGAACGTCATCTACCAGCGTGTGTAGTGGCAATAGTAAAATTCGGAGGCGGTGGTGTTATGGTGTTGTCGTGTCTTTCATGGTGGGGGCTTGCACCCCTTGTTGTTTTCCATGTCACTATCACAGCACAGGCCTGCATTGATGTTTTACGCACCTTCTTGCTTACTATGGTTGAAGAGCAATACGGGGATGGCGACTGCATATTTCAACACGGTCGAGCACCTGTTCATAATGCACGGCCTGTGGCAGAGTGGTTACACGAGAATAACATCTTTGTAATGGACTGGCCTGAACAGAGTCCTGACCTGAGCCCTATAGAACACCTTTGGGATGTTTTGGAACGCCAATTTCGTGCCAGGCCTCACCGACCTATCTCCTCAGTGCAGCACTCCATGAAGAACGGACTGCCATTCCCCAAGAAACGTTCCAGCACCTGATTGAACGCATGCCTGCGAGAGTGGAAGCTGTCATCAAGGCTAAGGGTGGCCCAACACCATATCGAGTTCCAGCATTACCGATGGAGGGCGTCACGAACATATTTTTGATCATATAATGTATATGAAGTTCGGTGACAGCCAATAACGAGTGAACAACTCTTACAAATATTCTCTATATACCTGAATAGCAGTAGTTATGCACGTGGTATTATATTCTACGCAAGTTAACGTTCGCAGGAGGCCTAGAATGTAACTACCAACGTCCACGTTATGTGTAAACTGCCATGAGATAAGCGGGTGAGGGTGGTGAGCCGAAATATAGGGTGTCTGAAAAAGAACTCCCTATTTTTAAGTATAAATTTAATGGCGAAATTAATGAAAAATTACATCATTCAGTACATATCATGAAAGAGAATTCTTTCGAGTTTTGTTTAATGTTAGTTGACAACAACTTGGGATCCATTTGTTGCCCTGCACACGTCGAGACGGTATTCAGCGCAGCTTAAGTCTTTTACGTACGTCATACACAGTATCTTTAGGCACTCCTAATTGTAGACTACGTCTAGCCATGACTTCTTCGGGCACTGAACACACGAAACACGGATCTGTTCAACATCTTCAGAAGTTCTCGGTCTACCTGGCGATTTTGCTTTTAAAACACTACCGGTGTCCTTGAAAGAATTTAGCCAATGACGGATACATTTTGCTGTCGTCTAAAATTACGTTGCACTGTTATAATTGACTGAGTTTTCACAAGCCTAATAACACACTGCGCTTTCTGTTGCGGAGTACACATTGTTGCTGATTTGTTCTGAACTGCACTGCACGCACGCCTGGACTGAACTGAGGGAGCAGAGGAAAAAACAGCACTGGTGGCAAAACTAGAGAGTTGATGGATCAAACACCACTGACTAGTACAGTGTATGTCACTTTGTACAGATTCTAGGCCACATTAAAACTAAGGAGTTGTTTTTCAAACACTCTGTAGTATCAGATCGCAAACAATGTAGTCTTTGTATTGTATAATGCATCCAGAAAAAGCTATATCTTGTCATGGTACGAATGGCTTCTAGGTCATTTACTTTTTGCTGTATCAGCATATTTTCAAATTTTTCTGTCATAATTGGTTACCAGATTTTGTGAATGAAAGTCAGTTGCGGGTAACCGGTTGTTTTCCTTCAACTATGCTCATTTCCTAGTCTGAATGATGATTTACAACATTAAATCGTTCTCGGTTGTGTGTAAAGATTAAAGAGTGAGCCCTCTTTTACTTGTTTTCCTCCAGCTTTACAACACGGAATCGTCAGTAATAAATACCATGCATTTACGATATATGACTAATAACTACGGTCGGAGTACGATAATCCTGTCGATAGCTGACATAGCGGTGCTGCCAGGAGTATTTCATACTGATCTAAACACTGAAATTTGGGGTAAGTTTCTATGGGACAAACTGCTGAGGTCATCGGTCCCTAGGCTTACAAACTACTTATTCTAACGTAAACTAACTTACGTTAAGGACAACACACACACACACACATGCCCGAGGGAGGACTCGAAACTCCGACGGGGGGAGCCGAGCGAACCGTGGCAAGGCACCTCACACCGCTCGGCTACACGGCGCGGTTTTCAAACACTAAACTTGTTCACCTGATTCAAGTATAGTATTATACAGTATAGTTAATTTAAACCAGATTCATTTTCTGACTTAACTTCAAAACTAATTCTAGTCAACGGCCCTAAGCGGAGTATAAGTGGTAACGATACAATGTTATTTATTAGAGGAGACTTACTATCGCTGTCCTTATCTTGTACGCTACTTTTAGTAAAATGTGCATGATCCTTACTAGGTTAATAGACAGGCTTCAGATTTCCCTGATACTATATAGTCTTTGTAGGGCTTCAAGGTTGCCCAACTCATAATCTACTTACTTGGACAAAGATAGGTGTCTTCTGCATCGACACTGAAGCGCCAAAGAAACTGGTATAGGCATGTGTATTCAAATACCGAAATATGTAAACAGGTAGAATACGGAGCTGCGGTTGGCAACGCCTATGTAAGACAACTAGTGTCTGGTGCAGTTGGCTCTGAGCACTATGGGACTTAACTTCTAAGGTCATCAGACCCTAGAACTTAGCACTACTTAAACCTAACTAACCTAAGGATATCACACACATCCATGCCCGAGGCAGGATTCGAACCTAAGACCGTAGCGTCTGGTGCAGTTGTTAGATCGGTTACAGTAGCTACAATGGCAAGTTATCAAGATGTAAATGAGTTTGAGCGTGGTTTTATAGATGGAACACGAGTGATGGGACACAACATCTCCGAAGTAGCAATGAAGTGGGGATTTTCCCGTACGAGCCTTTCACGAGTGTACCGTGAATGTCAGGAATTCGGTAAAACTTCAAATCACCGACATCGCTGCGGCCGGAAAAAGATTCTACAAAAACGGGACCAACGACGACTGAAGAGAATCGTTCAACGCGACAGAAGTGCAATCCTTCCACAAATTGCTGCAGATTTCAATGTTGGTCATCAACGAGTATCAGCGTACGAACTGTT
The DNA here is from genome assembly GCF_023864345.2 of Schistocerca serialis cubense. NCBI lineage: Eukaryota > Metazoa > Arthropoda > Insecta > Orthoptera > Acrididae > Schistocerca > Schistocerca serialis. The sequence continues at coordinate 371,724,427 of NC_064639.1, forward strand.
CAACAAATCACCATCGATACGGACTTTCGGAGCCGAAGGCCCACTCTTTTATCCTTGATGACTGCGCCACACAACGCTTTACGCCTCGCCTGCATCCGTCAACACCGACATTTGACTATGGCTGGAGACATGTTGTCTGGTCCGAAGAGTCTCGGATGGACGTTTACGGCTATGGAGACAAGCCCATAAATCTATGGACCTTGCATATCAGCAGGGGACTGTTGAAGCTGGTGGAGATCCTGAAATGGTGTGGGACGTGTGTGGGGCGCGTGCAGATGGAATGATATGGGACTCCTGATACGTCTAGATACGACTCTGACGGGTGACACGTACGTAAGCATCCTGTCTGGTCACGTGCATTCATTCATGTCCATTGTGCATTTAGACGGACTCGGGAAATTCCAGCAGGATAATGCGACACACCACACGTCCAGAATTGATACAGTGTGTCTCCAGGAACACTCCTCTGAGTTTAAACACTTCCGCTGGGTGCCAGACTGCCCACACCTGAACATTATTGAGCATATCTGGGATCCCCTGCAACGTGCTGTTCAAAGGGATCTCCACCGCCCTCTTACGGATTTATGGACAGCCCTGCAGGATTCATGGTGTCAGTTCTCTCCAGCACTACTTCAGACGTTAGTCGAGTCCATGCCACGACGTGGTGCGGCACGTCTGGGTACTCGCGGGGACCCTACATGATATTAGGCAAGTCTGCCAATTTCTCTGGCTCTTCAGTGTTTAAATTGCATGTCATTGGCTTACATGGAGAGGCCAGATCCTATGACCCGCCGATTTCGGCGAACAGCGGCAAAGTAGTCGGAGGCAACTTGAAAGCAACTCCTGTAGATCGGCTTAGATCGTAACATTTCCAGTTTCAAAAAATCTTTGCCGGAAGTTGTGAAAGAGCGTCTCCTTCCTGTCAGGTACAGATAACTGATATCACGAAACGGAAAATAGCTAGTAGTTTGCACATTTCATATCCATTGCGTTAACAGCAGATTTGGTGGCGTTATAGAAGGAAATAATCCCCGGCTTGCTGTTTGTCACATCTGTCTACTCTGAGTGGTGCATCGATAACAAAAGTATCACAGCATTGCACTGCTAGTGAAGCCACACATTGAAGAGCAAACGTGTCTAATTTATGAAGAAGAAACTTTTTCGGTGTCACATTTCGGTGTCTCTTTCTTATTCTTCTTCTTCTTCTTTAGAGTTTCATTGAAGGTGACTTTCCTCTTTCCCAATTCAGACATTAACTCAAGAGAGAGAATCAGTTGACTACCGTTCTGCTGCGATTATATTCCACTAATGGTGCGGCAAGGTGCGCTACAGATTGTGTTGGCTTGTTTAACTTCTTCTCTTCAATTGGAAATGTCTTTCCATCACCGTCCTACCGCAAGTATATGTATGAATTTAGAAGATATGCATTATGAGCGTCAGTAAGATGCATGAACATTATTCCGTATTTGGCTGGTTTATTCTGCATGAACGTTTGGAACGGCACTTGCCTCTGAACGAAATTAGTGCATCATCTACTAAAGCATGTACTCTAATATTGTATAGTTTCTGACAACTTTATATCGTTTTTTTGTAAACAAAAGAGATTGCTGCTACTGGATCTTCTTGTTCTCTTTCTTTTCGTGTAGATTAGTCATCAAATCGCAAAGCCAGTGAGAGGACATCTTTTCTCTTCGAGAAGAGTGAAGAGAGATTCTCGCGTCCAGATTTGAAGATGGCACATAGTATCATCTGCCTTATTTGAGCTTAAATTTCATTATAATCACTGTTGTTGTTGTTGTGGTCTTCAGTCCTGAGACTGGTTTGATGCAGCTCTCCATGCTACTCTATCCTGTGCAAGCTTTTTCATCTCCCAGTACCTACTGCAACCTACATCCTTCTGAATCTGCTTAGTGTATTCATCTCTTGGTCTCCCTCTACGATTTTTACCCTCCACGCTGCCCTCCAATACTAAATTGGTGATCCCTTGATGCCTCAGAACATGTCCTACCAACCGATCCCTTCTTCTGGTCAAGTTGTGCCACAAACTTCTCTTCTCCCCAATCCTATTCAATACTTCCTCATTAGTTATGTGATCTACCCATCTAATCTTCAGCATTCTTCTGTAGCACCACATTTCGAAAGCTTCTATTCTCTTCTTGTCCAAACTATTTATCGTCCATGTTTCACTTCCATACATGGCTACACTCCATACGAATACTTTCAGAAATGACTTCCTGACACTTAAATCAATACTGGATGTTAACAAATTTCTCTTCTTCAGAAACGCTTTCCTTGCCATTGCCAGCCTACATTTTATATCCTCTCTACTTCGACCATCATCAGTTATTTTGCTCCCCAAATAGCAAAACTCCTTTACTACTTTAAGTGCCTCATTTCCTAATCTAATTCCCTCAGCATCACCCGACTTAATTAGACTACATTCCATTATCCTTGTTTTGCTTTTGTTGATGTTCATCTTATATCCTCCTTTCAAGACACTGTCCATTCCATTCAACTGCTCTTCCAAGTCCTTTGCTGTCTCTGACAGCACTATCATTGATAAATAAATCACTACACTTCATCGGGCATAGAATTCTTATTCAGACTCAGGGAAATGGCGTTTAATGAGGTTATTTTTATAACATTATTTTCCCTTACTTTACCATGATTGTGTTGTTCCTGTGAGTTCCATGTGAAACATTTTTTTCCATAGAAAAACTTACTGTTTTCTTCTTCTGTCGCACCAGAATCCGATCTTCCATTATCATGGCATTCACTATTTTCACTTTCTTTTTATCAATTTCAGAGTCTATATTATGACTGTAACGTGACAGGTCATTATTCTCAGGAACAAAGGAGTCATCTGAACCATAGTCGTCATCACTAACATTTGCCGGTTGTAAAGCTAAATGGATGGAAAAAGCTAAATGGAATGGAAAAACTGATAGAAGCCGACCTCGGGGAAGATCAGTTTGGATTCCGTAGAAATGCTGGAACACGTGAGGCAATACTGACCCTACGACTTAGAAAATACATTAAGGAAAGGCAAACCTACGTTTCTAGCATTTGTAGACTTGGAGAAAGCTTTTGACAATGTTAACTGGAACACTCTCTTTCAAATTCTGATGGTGGCAGGGGTAAAATACAGGGAGCGAAAGGCTATTTACAATTTGTACAGAAACCAGATGGCAGTTATAAGAGTCGAGGGGTATGAGAGGGAAGCAGTGGTTGGGAAGGTAGTGAGACAGGGTTGTAGCCTATCCCCCATGATATTCAATCTGGATATTGAGCAAGCAATAAAGGAAACAAAAGTTCGGAGTAGGTATTAAAATCCACGGAGAAGAAATAAAAACTTTGAGGTTTGCCGATGACATTGTAATTCTGTCAGAGACAGCAAAGGACTTGGAAGAGCAGTTGAACGGAATGGACAGTGTCTTGAAAGGAGGGTATAAGATGAACATCAACAAAAGCAAAACGAGGATAATGGAATGTAGTCGAATTAAGTCGGGTGATGCTGAGGGAATTAGATTAGGAAATGAGACACTTAAAGTAGTAAAGGAGTTTTGCTGTTTGGGTAGCAAAATAACTGATGACGGTCAAAGTAGAGAGGATATAAAATGTAGACTGGCAATGGCAAGGAAAACGTTTCTGAAGAAGAGAAATTTGTTAACATCGAGTATAGATTTAAGTGTCAGGAAGTCGTTTCTGAAAGTATTTGTATGGAGTGTAGCCATGTATGGAAGTGAAACGTGGACGATAAATAATTTAGACAAGAAGAGAATAGAAGCTTTCGAAATGTGGTGCTACAGAAGAATGCTGAAATTAGATGGGTAGATCACATAACTAATGAGGAGGTATTGAATAGAATTGGGGAGAAGAAGAGCTTGTGGCACAACTTGACTAGAAGAAGGGATCGGTTGGTAGGACATGTTCTGAGACATCGAGGGATCACCAATTTAGTATTGGAGGGCAGCGTGGAGGGTAAAAATCGTAGAGGGAGCACAAGAGATGAATACACTAAGCAGATTCAGAAGGATGTAGGCTGCAGTAGGTACTGGGAGATGAAGAAGTTTGCACAGGACAGAGTTGCATGGAGAGCTGCATCAAACCAGTCTCACGACTGAAGACCACAACAACAAAGCTAAATGGGCCATCAGCTCATTTCTGCGTGATACATTTACATTCTCGGTGTCTCTCGACATTTTCACTCAAATAAAAACATCGGTACGCTACTTAACGGTGTTTGTTTACCAAGAGAGTAAACTATTACTTGCAATATACTAGAAAACAACAACGACCTTTTGTAAGATAAGAAATCAGAAGTACGCAAAACACTGTGTATTACGGTAACAGTCTACGAAGCGTTTCTGGTAAATTTACAACAGTGGGTAGCAACAAATATGAAGCCACGTTTTCGCATGAAGGACAAACGCTTGTGAGACGCATAGCTCGGCGTTCAAGGCTGGGACATAATCGGTGTAGACAATATCACAGAAAAAGTAGAGCGCCATGGTCTGAGACACCGATGTTACCACTTAAGGGGTGAGACCTATGATTGATACTAGCTGGCTTCTCTTGGCCAGGAAGTCAGTGCTAATCTGCTTTTTATGTTTTCATTGCTCCGTCCTTCACGGGCTGTTTCGCTGCCTAGGAAGCAGAATTCCGTTACCTCGTCTACTCGTGTTCCTCAATTCTGATGTTAAGGTTCGCGTTGTTCTCATTTCTGTTACTGATTAAGCAGTTCATTCCATTCAGCAGATATTGTAATGCTTTTTTACTTTCGCTGATGAGAACAATGTCATTAGCGAACCTTACCACTGATACCCTTACACCCTGAATTTTTATCCCATTCTTGAACCTTTCTTTTATTTCCGTCACTGCTTCTTCGATATATTGGTTGAACAGAAGTGGCGACAGACTACCTCCCTACCGTACACACTTTTTTCTCCGAGGATTTCGTTCTTGGTCTTCCACCCTTATTGTTCCCCCTTCGTACTAGTACATACTGTATATTTCCTGCATTTCCTTATAACTAACCCCTGCGTGCTGTAGTAGTTTAACTGTTCGCGTATCGCATTTGCTGAAGAGGTATTCGGGGACTAGTCCAGCGTTAGTCTAAATGAGCGTGGGAAACTGCTTAAAGCACATTCAAGCTGGACCGTGTACCAGTCCGCGACTGTTAATTCGCCATGCGGATTCGATTCGAATCTGACTGACCCCTCTCTCATAACGTACTGCACTGCACGTCACGCTACGTGACAAGGACGTCCACCCAAACTTAACACTAAAGTGACTAAATATCTTCACTGTATGTAAACTTACATGAAAATCAACAGTAAATATTCCACATTGACCACGATGTTCAGGCTACACACAGATGCGGGAGGAATGATGCTGTTGGCTGGAGTGTCACGTGTTATATTGTCCGTGGCTATTATGAATCACCCCAGAACCCGCTGTCTTACGTACACGGTGTTATAGCAGGGCCGGAGACCAAGTATTGTCGTTCCAGTGTAAGATCATAATTAATTTAAAAACGGGGGCATTTTGTCACAGGATATGGCAGTGGAGCTTCATGAGTAAAATGGCAGATATCAAGTTTTAATTCAACTTTTATTACCGAATTTTGCCCGATATGTAAATTTTAAGATCTGAAACTAAAGCAGAGGAGGACTACTGATGCCACTGGCATCAGTTGGTACACTTAATCAGACACTGCGTAAAAATGGCGTGCACCAGACGACGCTTGTGGTAGCACCTGTCCTCCTGTGCCTAAGTTGTAGGTCTGAAAATGGACTAATTCGGCCGAAACAGATAACAGAACTTAAATGAAAACTGGATCTACACATTTGTTCACTAAAAAATCATCGTCAGTGCACAAGGTTTCGAATTACACTCTCGGCAACAATTTTTATTCTATGGCGAGAGATTGAAGGCTGACAAAGGATTTAGATATTGTAATGTTAAAAAAAAAAAAAAATTGTGGACAGGGAAACAACGCCATCTGTAGCACACCTGTCTATCGGTGTTCGGCACAGAGGTGGTTTTATTGCGCATTTAACTTCGCTGAAATAAAATAACGCCTTCATTTGTTTATAATTTTGGCAATAACACTAAAACTTTGCCCTTCCGAGCGCCCTTGACTGATGTAACGATTAGATGCTCCATTTTGCGATCCACCTCCTCCTTCTCCCCCCACAGCGCCCCGCGCCTCCTTCCTCTCCCCTATCCGCCGTCGCTGTCATTTACAAGACTTTTTGACACGCTGTCAGCTGGTAGTAAGACTGAGCGATTGCTTTGGTGCGGCCAGTGCTTTCGGCAGGAAAGGAAACGCAACTCCATCGTTGCAGTAGGGGAGTGAGTGAGTGGCGGGGGAGAGGGAGCTGTTGGAGAGTACGAGAGGAAGAGGAAACATGGTGGAGAAAGATGTACTGATTTTCACCTGCTATGAACTAAGGCGTTATCATGTAGCGTTACTGTTTTACTAGAAAACGCGGCAGCAAGTGCTACTTTTGAGATTTACAAAAAAATTAATGAGGGTGACAGAGACTAAATAATAAAAAAGTAAAAGTTTGTGACAACTCGAAACCGTGTGTCATACCTGGGCTTTCAAGCAGACCTCTGCCTCTGAAATAGTACAAGGTGTACACCTTCGGTTCCGCCATTTTTTCCCCAACACTTGAGGCTTTAATGAAACAAATTGGTTACACACGTATCACTCAAAGTATTTTCCATCTCTGGCCACTACTTTCTCCCATCTTTCGGGCAGTGTAGGAATCGCGCGTCGAAAAAATTGTTCATCTTTTGAAGCGATCCACGAATCGATCCAATTTGTGACTTCTTCATGAGATCGGAAGTGTTGGTCAGCCAGGCCATGCGCCATTAAACAGGTGATAGTGAGAGAGAGAAATGTCTGGAGAATACGGCGGGTGGCGTAGCACTTTCCATTTTAACGTTTCCAAGTACGTTTTGACCTCTTTTGCAACTTGGGGTCGAGCGTTGTCGTGCTGCAAAATCACTTTATCGTGCCTCTCGCTGTATTGCGGCCGTTTGTCTTTTAATGCTCTGCTCAAACGCATTAATTGCGTTCGATAACGAGCACCTGTGATTGTTTCACTTATCTTTAACACCTCGTAGAACACGATGCTGAGCTGGTCTCACCAAACGCAAAGCATGATCTTGGAACCGTGAATATTCGGTTTGGCCGTCGACGTGGAAGCATGGCTAAGATATTCCCATGATTTTTTGCGCTTAGGGTTATCGTAATGAACTCTGTTTTCGTCCCCGGTCACAATGCGACGCAGAAATCCCTTCCGTGTTTGCCTCTGAAGCAACTGTTTACAAACGCCGTTCAACGACTTTTGGTTTTAGCTCAAACGAGACCCAAGTTCCTTCTTTCTGAATCATGCCCATAGCCTTGAGACGTTTTGAAATGGCTTGCTGTGTCACTTCCACTAATGGTGCCAATTCTTCTTGTGTTTGACGTGAGTCTTCATCCAGCAATGTCTCCAATTCTGCATCTTCGAAATCATTCTCTCTTCTATCACTATGCCGGTCTACGACGTTAAAATCACGGTTCTTGAAGCGCTAAAACCACTCACGCCACGTTCTTTCACACGTACCTGAGGGCATTCGATGAGACTCAGCCACTGTTTTCTTCATATTGAAACAAAACAGTAACGCCTCCCGCAAATAGGAATTAGACTCGTAAACTGACATTTTCAATTAGGAACAACTTTATGATGCAGACACAAATAGACTAATGTTTGAATGAGGTTATGTTGACCGAGGTCCAAACTTACTGCCTGACGTCTGAGATCATGCTTCTTTCGACCGCTGCTTACCGTTGTCGGCACCTATCGGCAAACGGCGGAAGTAAAGTTGTACACCTTGTTGTTCGCAGCCAACAGCTCCATTTAGAACCTGATCCTAAGAAGTTCTCGCTGTAGGCCGCACACCCGGCGAGGCCTATTCCTCTTTTCTAGATGCAGGCAGAGTCAGCTAGACAGCAGCGAGCAAAGTAGCACAGCTTTGGAAAGAGCAGTGTTGAAATAACCGTCCGACAAACCAGACTTAAGTTTCCCGCGGTCTTCCTAAATCGCTTCAGGAAAATGCCAACATGGTTCATTTGAAAGATATGTGGCACGTATTTCTCCTCATGCCACCCAGATTTGACATGGTGCTCTAATAACTCACTTGATGAAGGGAGATTAAATTCCAATTAAAACTGTCCACTGCCAACAGCTGCTAATAAATACTTGTTTGTTACAACCGTTTCAGTGTTCAGGTTAGTACCAGGTATGTTGAGTCATTTAAACCAACCTACATGGAGTCAAAGAGCATAAAGTACACCATAATTCACAGTTGTCAAGCACTAAAATACGTTACACTGTTTATGATAGCCTTTGTGCTATTTGACGCCGTAGGTATAACATCGCCCTGTAAGCCGATCGCCAGCCTTTGCAGCCGAGAGGTTCTCGGCGCTTCAGTCCGCAAACGCGCTGCTTCTACGGTCACAGGTTCGAATCCTGCCTCGGGCATGGATGTGTGTGATGTCCTTATGTTAGTTAGGTTTAAGTAGTTCTAAGTCTAGGGGACTGATGGCCTCAGATGTTAAGTCCCATAGTGCTTAGAGCCATTTGAACCATTTATAAGTTGATCCTTAAGATACCCTATAAGAATGAAACGACGCACCACGAAGGAATTATCAGAAAGGGACGGAAATCGGTAGACGTGATGTGCATCTACAGACAAACAAATGATTACACTTTCAGAAAATTTGTATCATTTGTTCAAGGGAAATAGCATCACAAATTGGACAAATCAGTGACGCATTCGTGCACCCCCTGCCCCTATGAAAGCATTCATTCCGCTAACCATTTATTGACAGAGTTGTTGGATGTTCTTCTGAGTGATATAGCGCAAAATCTTTCCAATTGGAGCCTTACATCGTCAAAATCTTGGGCTGGTGGTAGGGGCCTGCGCCAAACTTTCTCAACTGGGGGGAAGATCTGGCGACGTTGATGGTCAAGGTAGGATTCGGCAGGCACGAAGACATGCAGCAGAAGCCCTTGTTATGAGAAGAGAAGGGCGTTATCTTGCTGAAGTGTAAACCCAGGAAGGGCAACAAGCGATGAAGGGCAACAAAAGGGGGCGTAGAATACCGTCGTATCGCTCTGTTCCAAGGGTGCCGCGGATGACAACAAAGGAGTCCTGCTATGGGAAGAAATGACACCCCAGACCAGACACTTTTTCGGCCTCGAATCTCATTGAGTGGAGTAGAGTTCCTTTCAGAGATTAGTCCTGCTTCGTACCGAGCCCTGATGACCAGAGAAGACCTGTTTGAAGACGCCCTAGACAGCAGTGGGATATCAGCCTGACGCTCGCCCGTCATACGGCCAGACAACCAGGAGCGATGGTCTAGGGTGCCATTTCTCTTGATATCAGGAGCCATCTGGTTGTTATCCTTACAGCACAGCTGTGTGTCGACGTTTTGCTACCCCTTTATGGCCATCCTGAGCTTACATTTGGGCAATATAGTGTCAGATACACATGACAAGAGGTTTTACTGCTTGTCTTCGTGTTTGCCAAACCCTCCGCCAGCGAGATCACCATAACGTTAGGAGCTTTATGGGCAGCGCCCTTCAGTCATCTACGGATTTGGACGAGGATATAAAATGTAGACTGGCAATGGCAAGGAAACCGTTTCTGAAGAAGAGAAATTTGTTAACATCGAGTATAGATTTAAGTGTCAGGAAGTCGTTTCTGAAAGTATTTGTATGGAGTGTAGCCATGTATGGAAGTGAAAAATGGACGGTAAATAGTTTGGACAAGAAGAGAATAAGAGCTTTCGAAATGTGGTGCTACAGAAGAATGCTGAAGATTAGATGGGTAGATCACATAACTAATGAGGAGGTATTGAATAGAATTGGGGAGAAGAGAAGTTTGTGGCACAACTTGACTAGAAGAAGGGACTGGTTGGTAGGACATGTTCTGAGACATCGAGGGATCACCAATTTAGTATTGGAGGGCAGCGTGAAGGGTAAAAATCGTAGAGGGAGCCCAAGAGATGAATACACTTAGCAGATTCAGAAGGATGTAGGTTGCAGTAGTTACTGCGAGATGAAAAAGCTTGCACAGGATAGAGTAGCATGGAGAGCTGCATCAAACCAGTCTCAGGACTGAAGATCACAACAACAACACTTCGCGTATTCGACAGAATTGGACACGATATCCCCCAGGAGGACATACCATAGTGAAAGCCAAATAATCTCTTGCATAAGGGTCAGTCGTGGACCAACGCGTTAATGTCTTGCTCAATTTGTAATGTTCATTGTCTTGGGTAAATCATCCAATTTTTCTGAACTTGCAATAATTTGTTTGTAGATGTACATCACCTCTGCCGATTTCCGTCCCATTCGGATAATGTCTTCGTCGAGGGACGTTTTATTTTATTTTTTTTATTTGTCTTGGATCGTACAGCTTTCAACGATGGATGAGGCACGACGTTTTTTAAATTGTTACAACCTTTGTGGCACAATCTTCACAAATTACGTTGTTAAATCCTAGTTTTCATGAGAGAAGGCTCTGTGCAGAACGAGCTACTACGTTTGGCGTTCCCTTGGTTACAGTCGGTTGATTATCTCAAACCAGAAGCTTCCATGTCAGTACCCTGAAATACCTCGCAAGGAACCCAACAGGCTCTTACGTGAACCAGTTTTGATCATCAACTCTGTGAGCATGGAAGGTCTTTCATCTTGCAAATAACAACTCCGACACGAGTTACATCAAATAAATAAATATGATGCACTTTGTGTGCAGAAAAAGCATAGGAACAACACCCATCTGTGTCCAAATGTTCCAGGGTTGAAATCAGTTGCAGAAAGATCACTCACGGAAAATGAGAGTGCAGTGTTCACCACAGCAGACTTCCACGTTAGAGCCACATGTCATACCAAGGTGAAAACAGTGACATCTTCACATCTGAGTTTGTGGAGTACAGTGACCTCTGTATATAAGCCTCCAAATGAAAATTTCTGCTTTAAGTTATCAGGAAACTTCGATAAACAAATAGCGCCATTCACTATCGGAGACTTCAACAGTCACATCCACTTCTGGCGCTGAACAAAAGTAGGGCAAAAATGTTGAAGCTTTAGATTAACCTTATCAATTACGGATATTTTAGAACCCGTGACTGTTAACTGAATATAAACACATAAAACTGCAACCAGTTACATTTTTGAATAGTTATTTATTATTTCATGAACAGGTTATCGAACTTTTCAGGTTCAACTTCAGATGGTTTTCTGAAAGTTACATCACTATTTCTAGGATTAATGCTGGGTGCGGGCTTGCAACAGCGTGGGCGGTTTTCTTCATGAGTGTCCATCTGTCTGCTTCCATTTTGATGGCCAGCTGGTACATCACTTCACACTCTTTTACATAATCTGTATTAATTTACACTGTGACACCGTAACTTTGCCAGCATCCAGCATGTGCTATACAACTAATTATAGAACGATGAATGAAAGCTTTTCATGGGCCAGGAATCTCTTTGGATATAATATAAATTTATGAAAGGATTACTTCTTGGTAAAAAAAAATAAATTAATACGGAGATCAGGCAATAAATATACAAATTTTACAAATGAAAGCTTAGTCCGTTGTAGGCTGCATACTAATGTTCTTTATTGAACTTATGCGATTAGCTCATTTCGATAATTCGTTCGTGATAGTACTCGTAGTAACAGCCACTATTATGTGACATGTGTCAATGTACCATTTTGATTTCGATTATGTCTATTTTATGGATTACGACGAATAGTCTCTTATGTCTAAGACGAATATGATACTTACACTCTTTAAAACGTGATGTACGTAAGTTGCTTCAAAATGAAGCAATGTCGAAAGTAGCTAATCGAACAAATTAAATAAAGGACATTAATATATAGTCTACAGCGGACCATGTTTCCATTTGTAAAACGTTTAAAGAATATGGATCCACACAGAAACAAAATTTTAGATATACAAATGTCGAAGCAACGTAGGTTGAAGAGATGTTTGTTGGTGCAGTACCAGTTAAGTTGGATGGTTCGTTGGTTGTATATGAAGATAAGTTGGAAGAATTGTTGGTTGAATTTCAGTGAAGGAGAATCGAATCAGCTTAAGGCAGATAGTGACTTGGGAGGAAGTTATGAATCAAATGTTACTTGCATGTAAATGACCTGACACTCACAGAGCAATAAATGGTATTCTGTGAAGTGCTTTTCAATAAGTAGAAAATTACCAAAATTGAAGAAAGGGTTGTTTCAGTGTGCTGCACTGTCCCAGAACCTAAAAAGAAAATATGTCTTCCGGATTTAGTGCACAATAAGATGTATTAACTGTTCAACTAATGTTTGTTTGTGTCTCTATACACTCAACTGAATTTATACATTATATTAACTGTTGGTAATTGTGTGAACAAAGTACTGAATTATGAGAGACGAGCTGAGTACCTGACGTTGTCGGGTATGTACTTATTTCATTTCTATTAGTCCACCTCCTTCACCTCCACTTTCTGTCAATCTCTTCCCACCCTTCTACTGTCCTACTGAACCTCACCACTCTTTCTGCCCATCTGCTCCTTCTTTCTCTGCCTAAACGCTGCTTCGCCCTCTATCTCCTCCTCCCACCTCTAGCTCCTTCTGCCCCCTCTATCTTCATCTGCATCTTCTACCCTCTCACCTTTTCTCTTTCCATATCCTCCTCTCAGTCCTTCTGCTGCCCCTCTCTCACTCCATCTTCTCCTCTCCCTCTCTCAGTACATTTCTTCCTGCCTCTGTCTCCGTCCGTCTCCAAGTATTTTAGCTCACTAATCTCTTTTCTGATAACCATAATATTTCCTCATAAAGATTCTATATTTTATGCAAATAAATCATAAACATGATTGTTATTCACAATGAGAAAACTGTGGTTGGTGACAAAGCCACCCTTGGAAAATAGTGAAACGAGAATATTTTTAATTGTGAATATCATTAACGAATCCTGAAAGAAAAGGAGTTATGGGTAACGCTACAAGGGAAGAACATTATAACCTATTCTCGCCACCATAATATATTGACAGTGTGAGATTTAATTGGAAAAGGCAATGTGAAACATTGAGAATGAAAAAAATGTTAGAATCACAAGCTTAATTCTGTACAGTGTTATAGCGTCCGTAAAAAGAAGATGTGTGTTCTGATTCTACGAAAACTGATGTGATTATTAAAGTTACTATAAAAGCTTTATGAAAGGGTGAAAAGAGACAGAAACATTCGAGAAAGTAAACGGGTGGGTAAAGACGAACTGTAGAAACAAAAGAATGCCTTGTTAGTTATAACAGTGCGATTTCTAACCATCACAGCCATTATCAGTTCTAGAAAACTGAAGTGAAATTTCAAACTCCATTTACGTTTTCATCTGCAGACGTTGAATATTTACCAACTCGTGAACTTGTAATACGTAGAAGGTCGGAGAGACAGTTGAAAATGTAGGTTCAAGTATTAAATGATCGCCTCCCGGAGTTGCCGAGCGGTTCTAGGCGCTTCAGTCTGGAACCGTGCGACCGCTACGGTCGAAGGTTCGAATCCTGCCTCGGCCATGGATGTGTGTGATGTCCTTAGGTTAGTTATGTTTAAGTAGTTCTAAGTTCTAGGGGACTGATTACCTCAGCAGTTAGGTCCCATAGTGCCCAGAGCCATTTAAACCAATTAAATAACCTCGACACACAGATAAATTATTCCTTTTAGAGATCGAGGTCTGTAAGTGCAATAGCATACTTCTGTACGTGCAACAGCACAGAAGAGCCTTCTACGAAGTACTTCAGAAACAGTAAAGAGTTACGGCGTAGGCCCATTTGCGCACGTCGATCAGCGATGTCTTTTCTGGAAGTGAGCGACAACAGAGACCTGAGTGCTCTGAGTGTGTGTAAACGTACCGACGTCGTCAGTCCCTTGCATGTGTGTGTATGTGTGTGTGTGCTCAGATGTCGGCGCGCCCCTTCCCGCCCCCAGTCGTAACACGTCCCAGGCTGACGCTAGGGGCTGTTGCGGTCTATTGCGGTCCTATTGTGGCCTGTGGCTGGGTGGTAGGATGGCCGGGGGGGGGGGGGCGGGGGGCGTGCCGCTGTGGCGCAGTGTACGGCAAGACGGCTGTACGCGCAGCAGTCCGTCCAGGGACTCAGCGGCCGCCTGTTTGCGTCGCCCCAGCACTTTTCGGGTGGCGTCGCAGTGAATGGGGCTCTGTTTCAAGACGACTGGACGACCTCGCCCTTCTCCCCTGATTGTCGAGAGGTCAGCCGCCATTCTCGCAACCTTCTGCCGAATAACAAGCCCTGGATGTATGCCACCCTGAAAAGCGGTCTGTACCAGTGACAAACGACTATCGTGTGGTCTTCATCCTGAAAATATAGCTACACACTCTAATCTGTCTTGTAAAATTCTCTTTATCTGTGGATAATTAATGCATCCTACATCTAATTCAACCTGGTCACCTTTCTCGAGTCTTTGCCTCTCTCTTCAATCCTTAGCCCCCCCACCCCAGCCCCACCACACTTGGCCCCATTACCAAAATTAACTTTATTGATGCCTCATGATACACTATGTGATCAAAAGTATCCAGAAACCTGGCTGAAAATGACTTACAAGTTCGTGGCGCCCTCCATCGGTAATGCTGGAATTCAGTATGTTGTTAGCCTTGATGACAGCTTCCACTCTCGTAGCCATACGTTCAATCAGTTTCTTGGGTAATGGCATCTATTCTTTATGGAGTGCTGCACTGAGGAAATGTATCGGTGTCGGTCGGTGAGTCCTGCCCCGAAGTCGGTGCTTCAAAACATTCCAAAGGTGTTCTATAGAATTGAGGTCTGACTCTGGCCAGGCCAGTGCATTCCAGAGATGTCGTGTAACCACTCCGCCACAAGCATTATGAATAGGTGTTCGAGCATGTTGAAAAATGCAATCACCATCTCCGAATAGGCCTTCAACACTGGGAAGCGAGAAGGTGCTTAAAACATCAATGTAGGCCTGTGCTGTGATAGTGCCACGCAAAAAACAACAAGGGGAGCAAGCCCCATCCATGAAAAACACGGCCACACCATAACACCATCGTCTCCGAATTTTACTATTGGCACTACACATGCTGGCAGATGACGTTCATTGGGCATTCGCCATACCCACACCCTGACATCGGATCGCCACATCACGTACCTTGATATGTCACTCCATACAACGTTTTTCCACTGTTCAATGTTTAGGCTCCTTACACCAAGCAAGGCGTCGTTTGGAATTTACCGGCGTGATGTGTGGCCTATGAGCAGCCGCTCGACCATTAAATCCAAGTTTTCTCACCTCCCGCCTAACTATCACACTACTTGCAGTGGATCCTGATGCAGTTTGGAATCCCAGTGTAATGGTCTGGATAGATGTCTGCCTATTACACATTACGACCCTCTTCAATTGTTTGCGGTCTTGACACTCAACAGATGAGGTCGGCCTGTACGCTTTTGTGCTGTATGTGTCCCTTCACGTTTACACTTCACTATCACATCAAAAATAGAGGACGCAGGGATGTTTAGGAGTGTGGATATCTCGCATACAGACGTATGACACAAGGGACACCCAATCACCTGACCACGTTCGAAGACCATAAGTTCTGCTCTCTCACGATGTATAATTACTACTGAGGTCGCTGATATGGAGCACCTGGCATTAGGTAGCAACACAACGCACCTTACAATAGTAACATATGTTTTTGGGGGGTGTCCAGATACTTTTCACCATGTAGTATATGTTCTGTCAACCGAATCCTTCTTTTAGCCGAGCTCTGCAATAAAATTCTTCGGTACCTTTCGATTTGGTGTGATCAAAATATGCGCTGAATGATTTTTGTCTTTTTTTTAGCAGCAACTGCATCTACACATCTCACCCAAATGGCAATGCAGCACAGATCTGTTTCTTCCTCGGCTCTGATTCAACAGTGGAACAGAAAACACATCATATACTATCAAAGATGACACTCCGTCGCCGTTTATTACAGCATGGGCTACGTGCGCCACGTACACTTCTCCGTGTGCAGAAACATGTTAGGCGACAATCGTGTATGGAACGACGTTACTGGGAACAGGAATGGCATCAGATGATGTTCTGGGACGAATCCAGGTTATGTCTGCTTGAAAATGATGGCCGCATTTTGGTTTCCCGTAGACAAGGGGAGCGGCATCGCAGTGACTGCATTCGCACAAGACAAACGGCTCCAGTTCGTGGCCTTATGGTGTGGGGTGAAATTGCGTACAACCACAAATGACAGTTGGTGCGTGTCCAGGTCACTGTGACCAGTGTGACCTATGTAAATGACATCGTGCGACCTGTAGCCACACCCTTTCTGCACAACACCCCAGACGCCATTTTTCAGCAAGACAATGCACGACTGCATGTTCCTGCAAGAACACGTGCCTTGTTGATGTCACAGGATGTAAGCCTTTCGCCCCTGTCCGCCAGATCATCTGACGATCGAAGATGCGTGGGGAATGGTGAAATGGCGAGTTCTAACGATCTAAAATGAGTGAAATATCGTGAACCAACAGGTGCAGCGCAGTGACCCAATGACAACCACCACACACAAACTTTGGAACCAGGTGGATGCAGCATGGATGATTGTACCACAGGACACCATTCGTACCTCTTACAAGTCGATGCCATCACGTATGGAACAAGTTACCAGGACCCATGGTGGATGCTGTGCCCATTAACAGGACACATGATGAACCGAGGTGACTAAAATGCTAATCATTTCTGCAGAACTTACTAGTGTGCATGTCCTGCGAATATTAACGTCCTGTCTCTAGTCGTACAAGGTGTTCTGTTTTTTTTTTCTGAAAATGTGTGTATATTTACATTAAAGACGATACTTCAGGATCGCTGTCGGTAACTCGCTATTTCACAGGAAGATACTGCGACACTCTCAGTTTGAATATTATTCGTTAGAGAAGTACATCAGATAAATGTTCTTAAATAGCACCATGGTAATTCCTATGAACCTCCACTCTCATTTACTGACGTTATTTAACTTAATCCGAATGTATGAATATATCTGTAGGCAGAAAATCTAACCCACTTTAGAGCGCTAGTTAACAGGTTATAAATAAATTAATTCGTTTGTTCTCCATACACACAGTACCACACAGTAAGAAGTTTACATTGCCACCGAACTGTCGTAAAAAATTACGCAACTGGACGGACGGAAACCGATGTAGCCTCCAGTGGCTGTAACTATTTCAAACTGTTCTCTCTTGTTTTGAAGATGTCGATAGTTTCCAACAACTGACGCAGGTGCCGCACAATCTGTCCCCTCCCCTCGCCTTCTCATCCCCCCTTCCTCCCATCCACCCCTACCCAACCTCCATACTCCTCCCGCCCTAGTGCACATTTTAACGCGACACGATAGTAACAGTTTTTACACCATATGATTTTTATACGGCTCATAACATATATGTATATAGTTCTGATTTCATGTTCCACTGTATCGAATCGGTATTTGTCCCCAGTTTTTACACATATGATTTTTATACGTCTCATAACATATATATATTTAGTTCTGATTTCATGTTCCACTGAATCGAATCGGTATTTGTACACGGAAGGGATCCAATGTACACAACTCGACCAGGCGTTTACGTAGAGTTTCTCCTTTTCCAGTATTTGTTCAAGCAATGTGGACTGCGCAACATATTATTTATTTTTCAGTTTTTGTTTGCGATGATGTCCTCTGACTGCGGGCGATGCAGAAATGCTCATCTCTGCAGCGTGATATACAGTGCATTCCTTTCAGGCCAGATTGAACATGCTAGGCAGAATGAAATTTTGCATTAGAACCTTAAATTGAATAAAGAACTGCACCATTGATGTTTAAAATTATTATGGGTGCTGTACCGCTTGATTTTATAAAATTAACTATAACCTGTAAAGCCAACGCTTCGACCGTACTACAATGGCCTTTCTCAGGGCAGGGCTTGTTTTGGTGGAGGGAATGTGCTTCTATTTATTCCAGACAATCGGTATCAATATGTCATACTTGCAAAACATTATCGGTCGTGCAGTATAATGGGAAAGTCATGACCAAAGCGAGCGGGTAGGAAGGAAGCTATTAATGGACTATCCACTTATCAATGATTAGTGGTAGTCCGAAAATCAGCGCTTGGCTTCCAGTGGGCATGTTTCCTTCCAGATATTGAAACGTCGGTTTTGTAGTTTACAATTAAAGTAATTTATACAGTGGCCTAGAAGAACCTTAATTATCAAGACACCGACCGTGGACGTCTATGCCAGGTCGAGATGCTGTACTACATCGGCAGAAAGTGGTCGACACGACATTAGGAGAATTTTTTTATTATTAAAAATGAAACTCCTGCAGCTGTACTTAAGATTTCATATTTATTTGGCTACTAGTTTCGACGTTGCGTCAACGCCATCTTCAGGTCCGTACACTTTGATGAAATCAGTTGTGTGTGGCTGTGTACTAGAAGTCCTAGGTGAGACGAATACGTGCTCCACATGGACGGCGGGCAGTAACTAGTGTGAAGTTTAAACCAGTGGATCAAAGATAGTAAACAGATAACTTCTGTTTACTATCTTTGACCCACTGGTTCTAACTTCACTCTAGTTACTGCCCGCCATCCATGTGGAGCACGAATTAGTCTCACCGCGGACTTCTAGTACTCAGCCACACACAATTGATTTCATCAAAGTGTATAGGTGTGAAGATAGCGTAGATCCAACGTCGAAACTCGTAGCCAAATAAATATGAAATCTTAAGTACAGCTGGAGGAGTTTCATTTTTAATAAAAATTATACCAGCGAATGGCCCACCATCATCCAATTTAAAAATGGATATACGAAGACATTAGGAATGTCCCACGACTTTTGTCGCCTTAGTGTATATCACAGAGAAAGGTGGATGTTAAGACAGAGAGACCACAGTCATATACATGCCACAAAAATGATGGCTGGCTCTGAGCACTATGCGACTTAACTTCTGAGGTCATCAGTCGCCTAGAACTTAGAACTAATTAAACCTAACTAACCTAAGGACATCACACATATCCATGCCCGAAGCAGCATTCGAACCTGCGACCGTAGCGGTCGCTCGGTTCCAGACTGTAACGCCCAGAACCGCACGGCCACTCCGGCCGGCCACAAAAATGAAATTCCATAGGACACTACCGGGACACACACACTTTTATAAAGTAAGGAACCTGGATGTACGGAATCTGTTACAAACATTTGAAATACGCAAGGAAATGGATGAATATAGGAGCAAATGGGAAGAACATTTTAGAAATAATGAAGAATTGAAAGATCCCGAAAATGGTACTGCCATACAGAGTGGCAGAAGAGACCCAGGAAGACAGAGACAAAGACCGATTGAGACAGGAACGGGCTTGAGGTCCTAACGTCTCCTGAAATGTTGATGATAATGATGATAAGTGTGCCTCTGTACCGATCTCAAGTGGACCGATGACATTGGATTACTTAGGGGAAAGCCAAGCGCCAGACTGCGATTCGTCGGAAGAATCCTAATGAAATGCATTTTATAGACGATAGAAGCAGCGCTAAAAACCTCCACTCTCCCCATTCTCTGAATATTACTCGTCGGTATGGAACCCTTAATGTGTATGATTAATGCTATAGAGAATTCATAGGAGTGAAGTGCGTTCTTCACGGTAGCTGGAATCGAGGGCTTCGTGGAATCTGCTATTGAGCTATTTCACAGAGAGTCTGACGGTCAAAATTTCGAAGAACGTCAGCTGCAAGAAGAATAGCAACGTACTAATTATCGCACACATACCACGCAAAACGATTGCGACAGTAAAACTGTAAAATTCCAGCACAGTCGACTACTCAGTGCAACATTTGCAAATGGAAGAGGAAAGGGGTGGAAGGTGACATGTAGAGACTGAGATGGTTTTCCCAAAAGACGTACTGGTGCGTTCGTCGAAGATACGTAGCTTCAAAACACTAATGATTTTACGCTTTCTTTTCGATGTTATCTGGACGGAACATACGTATCAAGTTGGATATCTCCTTGAAAACGATATGTTTTTTTCCTTGAAGCGCTCCTTAAGACGTTTTGGGGAAGATTTATATGTGGAGCCTCCTTCATGAGACTTCTGAACAGTCGCATTGTGTCTTCTTCTGTAGTGGTCAATCAAAGGATTGGTTTGCAACAGCTACAATGGCAGCTTGTCTCCATTCTGTGCGTCTTTCAGCTTTTCTCTTCATTTCTTTATAGGTGTCACATCCCACATCTTTCACGATTTGATCCATGTACCTCAGTCGTGGTTTTCCTCTTGGTCTTTTTCCCTCGACATATCCCTCTATGATTGTGTTCAGGAGTCCTTTATGTCTTAATAGATGGCCTGTAAATTGCACTCTTCTTTTAACAATGAAACTCCAGAAGCTTCTCTTCTCACCTGCTCTTTCCAGAACCACTTCGTTTGTGACCTTCTCGATCCATTTTATTTTGAGCATGCGTCTATAGCACCACATTTCAAAAGAATTTAGCTTCTGCTGTTCCTCTGTCCCGAAAGTCCATGTTTCACACCCATAGCATGCCACACTCCACACATATGATTTCAAAAATCTTTTCCTGGTTTCAAGGCTGATGCTCTTAGATGTTAATATGTTTTTCTTCTTGTTAAAAGCAGCCTTTGCTTGAGCTATTCTACTTCTCACTTCTGCCTTGCTCCTTCCATCCCTGGTAATATTACTGCCCAGATAAGTAAATTTATCAACTTGTTCAAGCAGTTCATTGCCTACATGAACTTGGACTTTCGCTTGGTCTTCTTTGTCGCATGTCATTACTTTTGTTTTTGCTTTATTAATTCTCATATTATATTCTTCACCCATAACTTTATCCATTCTATTCAGTAGGACTACAAGATCTTCTTCACTTTCAGCCAGGACAGCTATATCATTGGCATATCTTATCATATCTATTCGTTGGCCATGAATTACTACACCTGTCTGTGAATTTTCCCTTACTTTTTTCAGCGCCTCTTCAATGTATACGTTAAGGATAATAGGGGATAGTGCGCAACCTTGTCGGACACCTTTCCGTATCTGCACCTCTTCTTGTTTTGTCCATCCACGGATAACTGCTGTCTCGTTTTTGTACAGGTTCCATATCATTTTTCTATCTTTATGGTCTATTCCTACTTTTTTGAGTACCTCAAACATTTTATCCCATTTAACATTATCAAAGGCTTTCTCTACATCTACGAAAGCTATGTATGTTTTCAGGTTCTTATCTAGTCGTTTCTCTATTATTAGTTTTAGAGCAAATATTGCTTCTCTGGTTCCTCTATCTTTCCGGAATCCAAACTGGTCTTCGGAGAGTGTAGCTTCGACTTTTTGTTCTATGCGTTTTAGGATAATTGAGGTTAATATTTTAGAGGCGTGAGTAACTAGGCTGAGTGTCCTATAATTTTCACATCTTGTAGCATTTGCCTTCTTTGGAATGGGGATCATAATGTTTTTCTCAAAGTCTGTAGGAATTTTACCCTGATCGTACATGTTGAAAACAAGATTATACAACTTCTGATTCAGTTTTGCTCCTCCAGATTTCAGAAGTTCGGCTGGGATATTGTCTATACCAGGCGATTTGTTGTTTTTCAATTTTTTCAGAGCTAGTTGAAACTCTACCTTTAATATAGTTTCACCTATGTTCTGTGCATCTACTTCTATTTCTTCTTCCATGACAGGTCTGGTCCGCTGTACAGTTTTCCTATATATTGTTTCCATCTTCTTGCAACTTCATCATCGTCATCCAACATATTGCCATTTTCATCCATCACAGCCCTACACTTGTTTCTTCTGTCTCCAAAGCAATGTCTCACACATTTATAGGCCTTGTCGATATTTCCCTTGCTCGTGTTGTCCTCAACTGAAATACAGAGATCATCAAGGTATTTTCCTCTTGCCTGTTTTGCCTCTCTGTTGATTCTGTTTTTCAGACTCTTGTATTTCTCTTGGTCTTTCTTCTTCACAGAATTTTAAATTTCCTTCTTTCTTCCATCATATTTAGTGGGTCATTAGTGATCCATTCCTTCCTTTTCTCTGTCCTTTCTTTTCCTATTTCTTCTTCTGCTGCTTCTAAAATACCAGTTTTTAATTTTTCCCAGCTGCTTTGGATGTCATTGCAGCCCTGTGTATTTGTTTTCTTGTCTGATTCTAGTTGATAGTGCTTCAGTGTATTTTCGTTTTTCATGTTTGTCAAATCCCATTTACATGTACTTCTTCTTTTAATATTCTTGAATTTTAGTTCAGTCGTCATCATAACGAGTATGTGGTCACTTTCCACATCACAGCCTGGATATGATCTGCTGTCGTTAACTTGGTTTTTAAATCTTTGCTTCACTAATATGAAGTCAATTTGGTATCTGTTAATGTCACCAGGCATTTTCCAAGTATATCTTCTTCTTGGATGATGATTAAAGAAGGTATTTGTAATGCAAAGTTTATATCTTTGGCAGAATTCTACAAGTTTATCCCCTCTTTCATTTCTTAATCCTAATCCAAAATTCCCTGCCACATCCTCTTCTTTACCTTCCCCAACAATGGCGTTCATATCTCCCATGATGACAAGGTTTTCAGCTCCTATAATTCTGCCAATTACTTCTTCAAGGTGGTCATACATCATGTCGATTTCATCATCCTCGTGCCTCGTAGTTGGCACGTATACTTGGATTATGATTGTGTCTCTTGGTTTAGTTTCCAATCGGACATAAATTATCCTCTCACTATGTTGAACAAATCCTTTTACTCTTAACCCCATCTCTTTATTGAGAATAATTCCCACTCCTGCAATCCCGGGACTGTCTTGTGCTGTTCCAGTGTGTATGATTCTGTAATCCCCTGACCAAAAGTCGCCAGCGTTTGGCCATCTCATTTCTGAGACTCCCAGTACATCAATATCCATTCGTTTCATTTCCATTTTCAAGTTTTCCAGTTTACCACATTTAAGAAGTGAGTTGACGTTCCATCTTGCTATCCTTCTTACATTAATGCTTTTGGATTTTGGTATCTCTAGTTGTCCCCGCCCGGAGATCCGAATGGGGGACTATTTTACCTCCGGAGAATTTAACCAAAGAGCTTTCCATCATAAGCTGTTGATACTTGGGATACCCGCCCGGGTCTTTAATGGAGTGGTTTCCCGTTGCCTTCTCCATTCTATGCCGTTGGCCACCTTGTGGCTCCTCGGCCTTTAGGAGCAGTTTCCCACCCCAAGGGCAAGAGAGTGCCCTTCCTTCTAGCCGCTCATCCGCCCTCCTAGAAGGCCGTTGGCACTTGATAGAAGGTAATCTCCTTATCCCGGGAGATATTCGGCTCAGTAGAAGTATAGGTTGGAAATGGAAGACCCCTAGCCCTCGAAACCTAATAGCGTCAGGGTCGGAAAAGAACAAGAGTTGGCCGAGGATGGCCAAATAGGAAAGATAAAAGTGAGGAGCCTGGCATAAGTAAGTGGAAGCAATGCCAGGACTCAGCTCGGGACCCCGTGGTCGCCAGCCACGTACTCACTAGGTGTGATTCCCTGAAGGTCGCATTGTGTATGTCATGAAAATAACGACAAATCCGAAGGTATGAGGACGAATCTGCAGTCTCTTCTTTCACCTCTGACTCTGATGGGTTGATGTGGAAAAACCAAATGGTGCCTTGCTCCATCGTACAACCTCCAGCCTAGGAAATCACTATGAGATCCAAATCAGCTTCCTAAATGAGTACAGCGTGACAATACGAGTAGTCAGTTCGCGCAGCGAAACTTGACGGAGCGCAGGACTGGCTCAGTTAAGCAGTGACCTGTGGATGCGGATTTTCTCCGGCAGGTTCACGTAGGCATGTCTGAAGCGTTTGGACTAGACGCAATGGTGACTACCGTGAACGAAGTATGTGATGGATGTTGCACTTTCAACGAAATTATGTTGCAAACCTCACAAACACGCCACAGTAAAAACAGAATATGTTAGGTGTCAGGCAAATCCAACACCTTTCATGAAAACCCTGACATGATAGCAAATCCGGCAGTATGTCACATAGCTCCGAATAAATCCTGACATTAAATTAACCAAAGTAATACAATCAACAAGTGAGGAAATGGAATACCACAGACTAACACAAGAACGCCTAAATGCATGTCATACCTTCCCACCGTGAAACAGACGCAGTTCTGAGGGGAGAAACGAGAACAGAAGCCGAGAGCAGAGTCGTGTAAGCTAGAAGGCCCTACGATAAAGGACGGACACCCCCATCTCCGGCCAACTGCCAAGAGCAACCCCCAGCCCATGTTAAAAGATAGAGCCCTCCAGAAGAGAAGTATAGATCTTACGACAACACTAAAAGGGCCACACCAGCTGCAAGTTTTAGTGTGAGACTATAGGCGTCTCTGTTACGTTGCAAACATTAAAAACATTGACCCACCACAAAAACTATAACGTTTCTCGTCGGACAGACCGAATTTTTGTAGGCGGTGCTTAAGGTTAACATTGAGACCCTGATTTGTCAGTTGAAAACACAGCCAGATACCTTTTTCTTAAACCAACTTCGGTAAATTGTAGTAAGGAGAAGTTCGAGAGAGTTGCTTCCAAGACGGCGAGGTGTCTGGGGCTGTGCCGCCTGCCGCCCCCTTACGATGCCTAGCCACCGACAAGGTAATGAACGCACGCGATGCCGCAGAACTGCTGAAGTTTCATCTGTTACATCCCCCTTTTACGTAATATTAGTGTCGATCGTCAATTAAAGCTCTTGGTATTCACATTTGCTACTTGAAGTTAAAATCTGAAACACGATGATTTTTCTGTTATATAATTATTATGAAGCCACATCAGCCACTGTAATTTACGACAAGTTAAATGAATAATTAAAGGGTTACTGTAGACCAATTTTGATAGTTTTCTCTTTTATGAAACTTAATTTAAACCTAGATTATAGATGTGATATGGCATAGGTCATCCTTCGATTCATTGTTGAACTTGGAAACCCATTCAGGGAATATTCGTTCACATTTTTGTTGAACGTAGTTGGTTTTTATCATCCTCTATTAAAATATTTCCTTTCATCAATAGCGCAATTTATAAACAATGTTTTGTGAGTAGAATAAAAATTCCAATGATAAACTTAACGGATTTTTCGACGTTATTTTACCAGCTAACTAAAAATAGGACAGCCTTGAACCCTGCCACTAAATTTAGTTAGTATTAAGATTCATTTACAGGGAGTGCAGTGGAACTGACTCTGAAATCATTAAGTATTTGATTATATCATCGCTAGTCTCACTGAACTCTTCTGAACTCTACATGCCGTGTGTGGTCTGGCGTCTCCTTACCAGCAATAGGTCTCAGGTTCAAACTAGTCAATTCCCTAAAAAACACGCTCAGAGCGTCGTTGCGCGAAAGTGATAGGGAGACACGACTCAGAACAAACAGAAACCACGCAGATTGTTAGAAATACACAACAAAAATTGAACGATGAGATGATCTCGATGTAACTTTAAACACGATTCAGAGACAAGTATTAAGAATGTTATAACAGTTTTTGATTGTGATTACTATGCTGGAAAGTACGAGCAGAACTTCATAACGACTGAACCACTAGAGCGATCACATCATACGAAGTGTCAAATGAAAGCTTGTGACTTCATTGGACACTAAAATTGGCTATATTTTACTTCCTGCGTAACTTTCAAAAATTGAGGAGAAACTTGGAGCAGGTGTCGCATAAATTTCCTGGTCACGTTATAGCTTTAGGTGGAGATCTTACCAGCTATAACGTAGGATACTCAAGTGATTAAGAGGGGTAGTAGGGAATGACTTCCTCGGTACTAGATGGATCTTTAGAGGGTAAAAACTCTAGAGGAAGACAGAGATTGGAGTATATCAAGCAAAAAATTGAGGACGTAGACTGTAAATGCTATCCTGAGATGAAGAGGTTGGCACAGGAGACGAATTCGTGGCGGGCCGCATTAAACCAGTCAGAAGACCGTGATTAAAAAAAAAAAGTAGCGACAGAGAATTACGTGAAATTGTTCCAAGTGCCAAAAAGGACAAGAAGATTTCTGTACGGCAAGAGCGACAAAACTCTTACCAAGATGAAATTCGGACTGCTGTTTCTCCTTTAAACGGTCGCACAACCAGCAAAATGACAAAATGACATACATCGAAATAAGTGGCCAAAGGGACAGAAAGGAACTGAAATTGCTTGCTGTTGGGATACCAGTTCGATTCTAAACCGGGTATGAGAAAGAAGTTAGCCCTCTTTTATCGGCAGTGTACCGTAGGTCTCAAGAGGAGCGAAGCGTCTGTTATGATAGGAAAAGCCACAAATCATTCCTAAGAAGTGTTGTCGAACAGGCGCATAAAACTATGAGCCTTTATCTCTGGCGCCGTCTGTCGAAGACCTTTGGAACATGTCGTACTTTAGCCTATTTTGACATTTCTGGAGACCGAAATTCTCCTCAGTAGGAACCAAAATCAGTTCCCAAAACAATGATTGTGTGAAACCCAGCTCACTCTGTTTGTTCGCATGACCGACAAAGCAGTAGATACAGGGGCCCAAGTAGATTCCGAGTTCCTTCACTTCTGGAAGGCGCTCGATACAGTTCAGCACTGCCGTCTAATGTACAAAATATACGGGATACCAGACCAACTTTGTAATGGGAGTGAAGAGTTTCTAGCAAACAGAACTCAGCAACTCATTATTAACGAAGAGAAGTCATCAGACGTGAAAGTAAATTCGGACCTTCCGCAGGGAAGTGCTACGGGACCATTACCTTTCGAGATGTATACAAATGAACTGGTAGATAACGTCGGAAGTTCCATGAGGTTTTTCGCGGTTGTTGTTGTTGTTGTACGCAGAGAAGTTGCGGCACTAGAATATTGTAGCAAAATGCAGGAAGACCAGTAGAAGATCGTCGTTTCTATAGGGGATGGCAATTGACTCTCAACGCAAACAAACGTAACGTACTGCGAATACATAGACAGAAAGACCCTTTATTGTGTGATTAGAAAATTGCAGAACAATCACAAGAAGCATTTACTTCCATAACATATCTAGGAATACGCGTAAGGGGCGATCTGAAGTGGAACGCCCACACAAAATTGATCTCGAGAAAGGCAGAACGAGAATCATTGGAACAATCCTCAGGAAATGCACTGCATCAACACAGGAAGTATCTTACAAATACCAGAATACTGCTCGGCAGTATGGGATACGTACCGAAATACAAGTCATACGAGAAGATCCACAGAAGAGCGGCACGTTTCGTTACAGGTTCATTTACGAGAGTCATGTCAAAGTCCCGCATACTGTGTATGCGCCATCGTTACGGTGGCATGACCAAGCTGAAATTCTTATCAGTTGCTAGCGAGACTTTCGGCGTTGCGGTGTCCTGAGTAAATCAGTTGTAATAAGGAAGCTGAAACCGAGTCAGGTCGGACTAAAGGTAGTAACCAATGTTCCTACATCAAAATCGAATTCCTGCTTGAAAAGAATCCAGCGGAAATACACACAACTTTGAGAGAGTTGTATGGGAATAGTGTAGTATATCGTAGCACAGTATCACTGTGGGGTG
The DNA here is from genome assembly GCF_023864345.2 of Schistocerca serialis cubense. NCBI lineage: Eukaryota > Metazoa > Arthropoda > Insecta > Orthoptera > Acrididae > Schistocerca > Schistocerca serialis. The sequence goes on from NC_064639.1 coordinate 371,752,066, forward strand.
CCCGTTTCCGTGAAGGTCGGGTACATCTACATCTACATCGATACTCTGCAAACCACATTTAAGTGCCTGGGAGAGGCAAACCTTCACAATTCTCTACTATTCCAATCTCGTATAGGGCGCGAAAAGAATGAACACCTATATCTTTCCGTACGAGCTCTGATTTCCCTTATTTTATCGTGGTGATCGTTCCTCCCTACGCAGGTCGGTGTCAACAAAATATTTTCGCATTCGGAGGAGAAAGATGGTGTTTGGAATTTCGTGAGGATATTCCGTCGCAACGAAAAGCGCCTTTCATTTGGTGATGTCCAGCCCAAATCCTGTATCATTTCTGTGACACTCTGTTCCATATTTCGCGATAATACAAAACGTGCTGCCTTTCTTTGAACTTTTTCGATGTACTCCGTCAGTCCTATCTGGTAAGGATCCCACACCGCGGAGCAGTATTCTAAAAGAGAACGGACAAGCGTGCTGTAGGCAGTCTCCTTAGTATGTCTGTTACATTTTATAGGTGTCCTGTCAATAAGACGCAGCCTTTGATTAACCCTCCCCACAACATTTTCTGTGTGTTCTTTCCAATTTAAGTTGTTCGTAATTGTAAAACCTAGGTATTTAGTTGAATTTACGGCTTTTAGATTAGATTGATTTATCGTGTAACAGAATTTTAACAAGTTCCTTTTAGCAGTCATGTGGATGACCTCACACTTTTGGTTATTTAGGGTCAACTGACACTTTTCGCACCATTCATATATTTTTTCTAAATCGTTTTGCAGTTTGTTTTGATCTTCTGATGACTTTATTAGTCGATAAACGACAGCGTCATCTGCAAACAATCGAAGACGCCAGCTCAGATTGTCTCCCAAATCGATTATATAGATAAGGAACAGCAAAGGGCCTATAACACTACCTTGGGGAGCGCCTGAAATCACGTCTGTCTTACTCGATGGCTTTCCCTCAATTACTACGAACTGTGACCTCTCTGACAGGAAATCACAAATCCAGTCACATAACTGAGACGATATTCCGCAAGCATGCAATTTCACTACGAGCCGCTTGTGTGGTACAGTGTCAAAAGCCTTCCGAAAATACAGAAATACGGAATCGATCTGAAATCCCGTGTCAATAGCACTCAACACTTCATGTGAATAGAGAGCTAGTTGTGTTTCACAGGAACGATTTTTTCTAAACCTATGTTGACCGTGTGTAGGCTGAGCACTGAGGGCAACCTAAGAAGTGGAAGGCCATTGGCTGTAACAGACTATACCTCTCATGCTATTTTAATGAATTTTGAGAGAGGATCGACGAAAGATATGCGAGGAAACTGCATATGAGGCCAGAATATCTGTCATTTCAGTTTACACAATCATAACCGAAAAGTTAGAGATGAGAGAAGTTGCTGCCAGATGGTGCGCATGATCTGAATGAAGAGCAGAAAGCAGGTCGCAAAAAAAACTCGCGGAAGAATTGCTTCAACGCCATCGAACAAAATATCAGTTTCTGGAAAGGATTGTTGCGATTGGTGAAAACTGGATACGAGATTTTGAGATAAAACTGAATTCTCAGTCGTCATAATGGAAAAGTTACAACTCTCGACGCACGAAAAAATTCCGCCTGCGACAATCAGAGGTGAAACTGATGACATATATGGAGTCCTAGCTACAAATAGTACCATAGGGGATGTCTGTAACAGGTGCTAAACACAAGTTGTTTCTGCAAAATTTTTTTCGGAAGAAAATTCGTCACAGAAGGCGTGACTTGCTTGCAGCTGGTGTCCTCATTTCATACGATAATACAAGACCGCACGTTGCCCTGTCATAAGCAAGAATGGAGATTATATTGAAGACCTGTAAAGTTATTTTGTAAAATGAACTATTTCCTTCAATTCTATTTACAGTGTGCATAACTTTTGAAATGATCCTCTTAGTAACCTCGATAGCATCGAGGAGACCCTCGCTCAACTCCGGTGGCAGTGGCTGCAAGAAAGGCTTTCCATGTCACGGTATGGTCTCCTGGTAAAGTTCCAAGAGCGTACGTTCCAAGAATAGTCAACCAACAAATTACATTCTCCTATGCATATCTTGCGAGAAGAACATGAAGATGCAATTACAGAGATTCGAGTCCACACAGAGGCTTACCAGAAATCGTTCTTCCCACGAACCATAATTGACTGGAACAGGAAAGGGGGGAAGTGACAGTGGTATGCGAAGTACCTTCCACCACACATGGCAAGACGGCTTGTGGAGTACAGATGTAGATGTAGATGTTAAGCAGATTTTATAAAAGTCGCATATGCAAATGTGTCACAGCCATAAATCCTCCACAATAACACGTAGTATGACGGCTGCATGCACTGCCTAGTTCTTCACCAATCATCGTGGATAATGAGTATCCGTAGTTAACTACTAAATACGCTGTAATGATTAGTTACGTAATTGGCCATTAATAAACGTTATATTAAATCGCTATGGAAGTGCAAAGTTCCAATAATATGTGTAAAAAACATTAGTTTCGAATGGTGGTCAATATTTCAGTAATTAACTTGGGGTCGGTAGAGTGTGACGTCACAGAAAGTATTTAAAGAATAGCAATTTTTTGTCTGTAGCCTATTCTCTTTTGAAGGTTTCGTCACTTGCGACTGGTATTGTACCAGTGGGTTGTTTGTGGTCAGTCGAGATTGTCTGGGGGCGAAGCAGCCACACTAAAACACTTAAGTTTGTTGGGATGGCGAACGTTGGAATATTTTTGAATAGCGTTGGCTCATCCTAAAACTTTTCACTGAAAATAATTTTGGTGAGTGCAAATTCAGCTATTCGCTAAACAGAATGCTTGACGGTGGTTTCGGTGATTGAGTTTGAGCGCAGATACTCACTTTATTAGTGGCCTTTAAAGTCGCTGATAGATTTACATATTTCACTGCAGTTTTTTTTTACAGTGCCTCTTTAGGATAGTGAAATTCAGTACCATGTCGCGATTAATAGCGAGAAACTGTGCTCTTGGACTTCGAGTGTTTGTTATAGAATTTCGAGAAATGGGTTCAAAATAAACTGCACACACGCGTTCCAATGTCAGTCACAACTGATTTATTTAAAAAGTGTCCTGTTTCGGACTTGCGCCCATCATCATGTGATTATACATTCCATTTCGTTTCGCATGCAGTGTTGTAGTGCAGTATAACTACAGTACCAAAATCGTAATTGTACGCCAATGTGAACACTCTGGATATAGCAAGTTCAAGTCGCATTTACAGTTATTTTAAAATCCCATTACTGTGTTAAAGGCATGTTACGACAGTTGAAATAATTCAGTTAATGAATGGTAATCGATACGAGCTCCAACAAATTTGACAAATGTGCGATTACGATTTGGAGACTCCAGATATAATGAACTCCAACACTGAATGTGGGAACATGAAAACGAATTTATAGGAAACTGAAAATGGGCACAATAGCGGAACCGGTCGTGTCTTAAATGTACACTCAGTGATAAAAAGTATCCGGACGCTTGGCTGAAAATGACTTAAAAGTTCGTGGCGCCTTCCATCGGTAATGCTCGAATTCAATATAGTGTTGGCCGACCCTTAGCCTTGACGATAGCTTCCACTCTCGCAGGCATACGTTCAATCAGGTGTTGTTAATCTTCTTGGGGAATGGCAGCCCATTCTTCACGGAGTGCTGCACTGAGAGGTATCGATGTCGGTCAGTGAGGCTTGGAATGAAGTCCGCATTCCAAAACACCCCAAGAGTGTTCTATAAGATTCGGGTCAGGACTCTGTGCAGGCCAGTCCATTACAAGGATGTTATTGTCGTGTAACCACTCCGCTACAGGCAGTGCACTATGAACAGGTGTTTGATCGTGTTGAAAGATGCAATCGCCATCCCCGAATTGCTTTTCAACACTGAGAAGCAAATTGGTGCTCAAAATATCAATGTAGGCCAGTGCTGTGATAGTGCCACGCAAATCAACGAGGGGTGCAAGCCACCTCCATGAAAAACACGACCACACCATAACGTCATGTCCTCCGAATTTCACTACTGTCACTACACACGCTGGCAGATGACGTTCACCGGGCATTCGCCATACTCACACGCTGCCTTTGGATCGCCACATTGTGTACCGTGATTCTTCACTCTACACAACGTTTTTCCACTGTTCAATCGTCTAATGGTCACGCTCCTTACACCAAGCGAGAAGTCGTTTGGCATTAACTGGCGTGATGTGTGGCTCATGAGAATCCGCTCGACCATGAAATCAAAGTTTTTTGTCTTCCCGCCTGTCATATTACTTGCAGTGGATCCTGATGCAGTTTGGTATTCCTGTGTGATGGACTGGATAGATGTCTGCCTATTACACATTACGATCCTCTTCAACTGTCGGCGGTCTCTGTCAACAGATTAGGTCGGCCTGTATGCTTTTCTGCTGTACATGTCCCTTTGCGTTTCCACTTCACTGTCACATCGGAAACAGTGGACACAGGAATCTTTAGGAGAGTGGAAATCTCGCGTAAGACGTATGACTCAAGTGACACCCAATGACTCAAATGACACCCAATCGGGTGACCACGTTCGAAGTCCGTGAGCCCCTCGGAGCTCCCCGTTCTGTTCTCTCACGATGTCTAATGTCTACTGAGGTTGCTGATATGGAGTACCTGGCAGTAGATGGCAGCACAATGCCCCTAATATGAAAAACGTATGTTTTTGTGGGTGTGCGGATACTTTTGATCAGATAGTGTATCACCTTTATTGTGATGGACAACGGGTTTTATTCTATTATTTACCTTTCTTTTCGTTTGAACCCATAAATTTTCTGTATCAGTGTATAACGCCAATAAAAACGCAATTTTTCCATTTCATTAATACTCTTTCTAGTCCTTCTGTGAAGTGTACCAGTAGCTAGCAAACACTGTAATTGGCAAAAGGTATACATAAATGCGCACAATATTGGCCACCTCTGAATGTGCTCAGCTATTTAACAGAGAGTGAATTCGTGATATTCGGTGGAAAGTCTCAGTTTGTATTAAACCAATAAATCCGTTAAACAGCAAACATGACAGGATGTTTCGTGGAATAATCTGTAATTAATGAACCAGTAATTACCGATCATACATTAATTTGTTTTGTGTAACGGGTAATATAATGGCTTTATCTGATGGTTTACTGTTACTTTTGAAATTCACTGGCTTTTTCACACACGATTTATACTGGGGTTTAATTTCTGCTCTGCCATCTCTCTCTTTGACGTCAGTCCGACACCGATCAAAAATGGTGTTTTAAGCACACAAGTTTTTTCAGTATTTAGACTTGAATCACTCCTACTCGTAAAATATCAAGAAGTATTGTAATCATGAAGTGGAATTAACAGTGTGTAAGGTTCGCACCGGTAATTTTTAGAGAGTACAGTAGGTGCTGCTGGCTGCAACAGTTTGCTGTAGTCTTACAGCAGTGCTCACTGAGCACTTACTACTTATAATCGTATAAAACAGCAATTCGCTGGCGAGTGCGTCGAATTATCTTTGCATTTATAATGCAGCAACACTTGAATTAACGGTAAAAGTTAATCCTTGGACTGGAAAAGTCACTTTTGAAGTACATAGCGTTGCGACAATTTATAGCATTTTTGTTATTTTTCATTCCTTTACAAGGTGTCCCACACATATAGGGTCAAAATTATGTACTTGGTTGAGTATTTTAAACTCACGTTGAGATAAGGTACTAATGATCGGAATTCGACATAACTTACACACTATAGAGAGACCTTCATGAGAATTTTCGAAGTAATCAATGCAGGCTGAAGGAATTTGGTCAAAGGAGTACCACATGTGATAATGTACTAAGAGGACTGAGCTCTGGGTTAAAAATAATTCGAATCCATTCATTGCACACACGATTTATACTGGGGTTTAATTTCTGCTCTGCCATTATCTCCCCTCTGCATTTTCCGAAGCATGCGGCTCACAGTGGAGTTGACTCTCAAACAGACTCTTCTGCCATACAGTACATCATTATCTCCTTAAATCTCAGGACTCAATGATTCATTTTCTCTGAAATTTCCTTCGAACGTCATAAATATTTTCCAATTTGACTGCTCTTGCACAAAATTTGTCTCTACTGCACCTTTCAGCTTTCAGGATACTATATCCTGTTGCACCGTAAATTAAAACAATGTCTGTAAGTTAAGGTAACGAGTAACGCTCCATCTTCGGCCAGTTATAAGCTACAGACATTGGCAGGCTCCATCATACACGACTGTGTATCGTTCTTTCAGGTAGTGACATGAACTTCTATTCGTCAGACCATTGTTTGTTGTGAGATATAAGCGGTTTACAAACAGTTGTCTACGGGCATTGCTCGTTGAAAACCTCTTATTGACTGAACTAATTCACTGTCTTAAAATACTCTGTATGAGATCTATCGTCTACGCAACTGTGACCATAAAGGCTCGGGAAAAACTGAATGTTACATGTTACGATCTGGATCGAGCTAATCTCTCCACTTCTACTGACTATCGAATTTTGACAGGCCATTAAAATATTGGCTGAGCACTGATTGCTTTGAACGATTGAGGGACACTTCATGCCAGACTGGGATTCAGACCCCCGTCATTTTAGAACTACCGTTGAGCCACCACGGACAAATTGAGGGTCCAACTCAAAGCTTCATGTTATCATTTAGGAAGGTTAGTTTCTAAATTCCGAATTTGTGGATGAACTAGATGCAGATTTGGAACGCTTAATCGATAAAGCGACGGCTGTAAAAAAAGAAAGAAAAAAAAGATAAAATAAAATAAAAATTCAGTACTTACGAAACCACCAACTGAGATATTACGTATAGATAATGGTTCATTTCATATTTACTCTCTATAACTGAAGTCCCATCATATAGACATTTGTCATAACCATAGATTTTCCGCCATTGAGCCATCCAGCTCAATACAAAAAGGACTTGTTTCGTTCTGCAATAAACAGACTCATTAAAATGCCACTGAATGTCAGTGAAGTGGAAAAGGAACTTCGCTGATTGCAAAATATTGCTAGGAATAATAACGGCTATCACAAAATGGTCGCTGATGAAGTCTATAATTTTACGAAGCCTAAAAAGAGTCAACTGACACAAAATGAGTTACTACACACAGATTAAATTGCGTCATTTCCTACAGATTAAATAATCTTTTTAAAAAATATAACGTAAATCTCGCGTATAAATGTCAAACGTCGCTTTGACACCATACGAAATTAACACAATGCTTGACGTATACCAAAACGGTAGCTTATACACTACTGGCCATTAAAGTTGCTACACCACGAAGATGACGTGCTACAGACGCGAAATTTAACCGACAGGAAGAAGATGCTGTGATTTGTAAATGAGTAGCTTTTCAGAGCATTCACACAAGGCTGGCGCCGGTGGCGACACCTACAACGTGCTGACATGAGGAAGGGTTCCAACTGATTTCTCATACACAAACAGCAGTCGATCGCCGTTGACTGGTGAAATGTTGTTGTGATGCCTCGTGTAAGGAGGAGAAATGCGTACCATCACGTTTCCGACTTTGATAAAGGTCGGATTCCAGCCTATCGCGATTGCGGTTTATCGTATCGCGACATTGCTGCTCGCGTTGGTCGAGATCCAATGAATGTTAGCAGAATATGGAATCGGTGGGTTCAGGAGGGTAATACAGAACGCCTTGCTGGATACCAACGGCCTCGTATCACTAGCAGTCGAGTTGACATGCATCTTATACGCATGGCTGTAACGGATCGTGCAGCCACGTTTCGATCCCTGGGTCAACAGATGGGGTCGTTTGCAAGACAACAACCATCTGCACGAACAGTTCGACGACGTTTGCAGCGGTATGGACTATCAGCTCGGAGACCACGGCTGCGGTTACCCTTAACGTTGCATCACAGACAGGAGCACCTGCGATGGTGTACTCAACAACGAACCTGGGTGCACGAATGGCAAAACGTCATTTTTTCAGATGACTCCAGGTTCTGTTTACAGCATCATGATGGTCGCATCCGTGTTTGGCTACATCGCCGTGAACGCACATTGGAAGCGTGTATTCGTCATCGCCATACTGGCGTATCACCCGGCGTGATGGTATTGGGTGCCATTGGTTACTCGTCTCTGTCACCTCTTGTTCGCACTGACGGCACTTTGAACAGTGGACGTTACATTTCAGATGTGTTACGACCCGTGGACCTACCATTCATTCGATCCCTGAGAAACCCTACATTTGAGCAGGATAATGCACGACGGTTCAGGTCCTGTACGGGCCTCTCTGGATACAGAAAATGTTCGACTTCTGCCCTGGCTAGCACATTCTCCAGATCTCTCACCAATTGAAAACGTCTGGTCAATGGTGGCCGAGCAACTAGTTCTTCACAATACACCAGTCACTACTCTTGATGCACTGTGTATCGTGTTGAATCTGCACGGGCAACTGTACCTGTACACGCCAGCCAAGCTCTGACTCAATGCCCAGGCGTATCAAGGCCGTTATTACGGCCAGAGGTGGTTGCTCTGGGTACTGATTTCTCAGTATCTATGCACCCAAATTGCGTGAAAATGTAATCACATGTCAGTTCTAGTAAAATATATTTGTCCAATGAATACCCGTTCATCATCTGCATTTCTTCTTGGTGTGGCAATTTTGATGGCCAGTAGTGTACGAAACTAACTGCTCTGATTGAGAGAGAGAGAGAGAGAGAGAGAGAGAGAGAGAGAGAGTATTGAGTTTACGGGCGCCCAATGGCGAAGTTATCAGCGCCTCAAGTACATTAAAAGAACCGAATACGGATAAAATTACGAAAATGTTGTCATACATTGAGGAAGAAACCTATGAAATGGCACTCATGCACTGATTCCTACCTTACTCGTATTGACCACAGAATAAATCTAATACGGCGGAGAAAGGGTACGAGGTGCTACAGGTGGGATTAAAACAGAAATAAAACGACAGAGGAGTTAAAAGCAAGACGCAGGGAAATGTGACTGGCTGACCACTTACAAAAACCAATTGCGAGCCAGACACCCTGTTAACACGTTGTAAACATCTCCCTAAAATATTCTGAAACTTGTTAGACAAATCACAAAATCTTAAAACTCTCACCACATTCGTTTCAACGTTACCTAAAATAGATGGCAGATCCGTCGGAAAATCTGCCGCAGTGCGTAGTACGTGGAATAAAATGGGGTGCACGGCGATCTGTAAGCCACAAGTACCATACACTGGAGGGTCCTCTCGCCGTAGCAAGAAGCCATGTGTTATAGGGCTGCGGCCCATGCGGAGACGAATAAGGAGGACTTCGTCCGGTCGTCGCCGCTGACAGAGGTACGCCACGGCCGCGCTGTGGGCTTTGCGGCACGGAGCTTATTGTGTCCCAGCCACCCATCGGCGTAAGACGTTGTATTCAACAGTGAGAGGATAGCATGTAGGGGAACGGCACACGGAACTAACTGAGCATCGCGACAAGTCTCCTTGGCTGCTATATCTGCTCATTTATTCCCCGTAACACCCACGTGCCCTGGCACGCAGCAGAAAGCCATGGCAGCAGAAAGCTCCGGACGGTCACTCATCCAAGTGGCAACCACGTCCGACAGCGCTTAATTGCGCTGATCTGACGGGAACAGGTGTTACCACTGCGGCAGAACCGTTGGAAATCTTAAGCACTACTCTCCGGTGATAAATTCCACTAAGATCACGGTTTCCTGATGGTGCAGTGACATATTTCAAAAATATGTATTTATGATGTTTTTAATTATCTTCTTGCAGTGCATATGAGCTATGGTTCATGGAAGTGCAGAAGAGTACACAGAATATCATTTTGTGAGCCGTTTGCGCTCATTGCCACAGAGCAGTAAAGTTGCAACAAATGTTTGTGTAATTAAGTGACTTCTCACACCACTACAGATTTGTTGCTGCAGAAAGAAAACTTAAGATTTATTCGGAAATCTAATTGCGTTTTTGAAACATCAGCTCCTTATCCAATAGCACCCATAGTTATGTTTTTAAGCCAATATATCGTAATTCCATTTATGTAAACAAGTTCGTTCGACATCATACTTGGAGCAAGAATTTAATCTCAGAACAGTATGGAAATAGAGAAATCAAAATTTATGTCTTGGGGTAATAATCATATTAGTAATGCCCTTCTGGAGGCGAAGAGGACCTTAAACGTGAAATTGAGGGGGAGATAACTCTCTAGCCGGAAAACAATTAGCATTAAATTTTAGAAAGTTTAATTACGTCTTTACGACTTCTTTTCCTTTGTCTTCTTGTTACCTCATTGCTGTCGGCACTCCATCCCACTGTCCTCTCTCTCTATGTGCCCCTCTCTGTCTGTCTCTTCCTCTCTCTCTCTCTCTCTCCGTCTCTCCTCTCCAAGCGCGTCTGTATTCGTGTGTTGAGTGCATGACGGAGAGGTGGAGCTTCATGGATTGCGCGTAATTTTAAAGGATGTTTCAATTCCTTCCCTGTTCGAGTACGCCGCTTATTTCTATCATTCTGCATATGTTTGTGGCTATTTTCCGCGTCCACGTGACATGATTCTTGGACTTCAAAATATGCACGTCTCCTTTTCAAGAATCTTACATTTCAGTTAGAGTGACTACATTGTTAAAATTAAAATAACTACAGCCGCTTCAGCAGCACCACACTTGTTAAGCACAATAAACCACTAAAATTATACACCAGCACGTGTTTTCAAACTTCTTTTTATTTACTGCAGGAATCCACATCAGTTGTTTAATCGTCCAAGTGATTTGTGGATGCTATAAACAGTACGCGATGCTGGACGTATAAAATAACAATGAAATCTTAAAATCAAGTGATACCTTTCTTATAAGTGTTTGTGTTATCAGTTTTCAGTTATGGCATCGACACACGAACTTTTAATTCGGAAGCGTTCAAAAATTATGATAGTTTTGTGAACAAGGGAGAGATGCATATTGGGCGTAACTGTGAGAAATAGGAAACCAGCTTGATCAGGGAAGAGATTTCAGCAGCAGACGTAATTATGATTCTAATGAAAATTAAACAGATGAGGTTAGATGTGTAGTCTATTTTTGCTAAATGTGGAGAATCTGCAGTGAACAATACCTGGAAGGTTAAGGAGCGGAAAGGTGATAGAAGTGTAGAAATGTTTTCCAGGGGAATGTACACATGAAAGTTCTTTCACATTGACCCCTGTATCAATACCAGGCACGTAGTTCGCCAGCATGTGGTAAGCCAAATGATCGGAAACATTCTCCACGACAACTACCACGTACGCTGCATATAACCTATGGATTTGCCTCTGCACTGGTTCGTCGCGAAGGTCCTAACGAGGCAGGGATTTCTCTCATCCGACCTGTTCACAGATGAGGCTACTTGTACGAGAGTCGGTATCGTCATTCATCACAACGCCTCGAATGAGCTACGTGGAATCGTTATGTGCGCTGGCAATGAACCATCAGCTGTAGTTCAGCCCCAGTGTGTGGGCAGGGGTAACTCGTTACAGTTCGTGTGACCAGTCATCCTTCAACAACGCCTCACAGGTGAGACATATCTGCACTTGCCCCTCCATCCCTCTCCCCCCTCCCCCCCCCCCCCCCACCGCCATTCCACGCTGCATATACTGATAAGGAACGTAATGTGGCTAGTGCATGATGGTGCTGCTCACTGCCCTCTTAAGCGGAGTGCTAAAACGATTGTATAGACAGAATATTTCCACATTTCTGGTGTGGTTCGATGTGTGCTTTCAGTCTTTATCTCTACCTTTTAGTGAGTGAACCTCCCCAGCAGCGCATTTCTGAGAGTAAGTCCATACAACATTTTTGGTCCTTATCCATTCAGATGTTGTTTCCTGCACTTCGTCTCCATTTCGCAAAATCACCCTGTATAGATGGCTAATCAATGGTAGATGGACACGAAAACTCTCTGCTGGATTCCAGGAAAACATACAGGAGAACATAGATGCGTATATACACACGGTTTCGTTTAGTCCTCTCGTAGACGTAACAAATGGGACGATCTCTCTTGTGTCAAACTGTCACTCACAGTGACTTGATGGTTTTGAAGAAAGGTGGTGTTGTGTTGTTAGGAGGAACGGTGATCTTACATCATGAAAGTAAAAGTAACCGATATTCTATATTAAAAAACTAGAAACCCGCCTCGACTGTGAAAAAAGCACCTAGTCCAGAATGAGATTTTCACTCTGCAGCGGAGTGTGCGCTGATATGAAACTTCCTGGCAGATTAAAACTGTGTGCCCGACCGAGGACCGAGACTCGAACTCGGGACCTTTGCCTTTCGCGGGCAAGTGCTCTACCATCTGAGCTACCGAAGCACGACTCACGCCCGGTAATCACAGCTTTACTTCTGCCAGTACCTCGTCTCCTACCTTCCAAACTTTACAGAAGCTCTCCTGCGAACCTGCAGGAGAGCTTCTGTAAAGTTTGGAAGGTAGGAGACGAGGTACTGGCAGAAGTAAAGCTGTGATTACCGGGCGTGAGTCGTGCTTCGGTAGCTCAGATGGTAGAGCACTTGCCCGCGAAAGGCAAAGGTCCCGAGTTCGAGTCTCGGTCGGGCACACAGTTTTAATCTGCCAGGGAGTTTCAAAGCACCTAGTGTTTACCTAGGTTTCGGCGTAGATAACTACACCTTCTTCACGCCGAAACCTAGGTAAACACTAGGTGCTTTTCTCGCAGTCGAGGCCGGTTTCTAGTTTTTTAATATATTAACCAAAGACTGCTGACGCGCTGCAATGTTGATGGTTCTTACAACCGATATTCATTGAAAAAGTCTTCTATTTAAGGGGGGACGTTGATGAAATTGACCAAAAAGTCACACTTTCGACTTATTTTTTATTTGTTAGTTCAACTCAGAGACAATAAGTTCCCAAAATTTCAATGTTGAAATCACATCCGAATGGCCTGAAAATTAATTAAAAGTATGACGCGGCCTCCCTGCCACGCCCACGTTTTGAAGCAGCACTTCAATACCAGCTCACTGAACAACGATTTTGTGTATTACTTTCAATCAAACGTGTGCGGCATACATCTAAAAGGCCATGATACATACTCTCTGGTTTTATAGATCATCTTTGACTCTGTTCCTTATGTTATAAACAATAACAAACTAGCTGACGAAGCAATTTTTTTTTTTTTTTTTTTTTGCCTTGTGATGCTGACGGAGATTTATACAAGCTTTCGATTCTTTCTTCATTCAGTTATGCCACGATCACAAAGAGTGTATAAGAAAGTGGATAAACTGCGTTTGAATGAGTTAGTGAATGGAAGACGTGAAAAACAAAGACAAACCAGCAGTGAGGCTACGTCTCTGCAGCAGGAAAGTCAGTTGAAGACCTGGTAAAGGAAAGAAGAAAGCCAACAAGAAATCACAAAATAAGCCTTGAAGGAAAAGACGACCCAGAGTAAAATGTGATGCCTTCTGAAGAAGTGACGTAAGGAAAAAAAGTTATGTTGAACTTTAAATTGCGTTTCCTGAAAAGTTTGTTTTTTGAAGTTTATGTGCCTTTTCCACAGTTTCTGTGAGTGCTAGAATTATGAAAAATTTTACTCATATTTCTGGAAACCTAATAAACGTTGTCTCAAGTGCAAATTTTCATATTCCTACTGCAAGCTAAGATATGGAACAAAGTGCTTGGAATTTTGTAGGAATTTAAAATTGTACTTGTGGAGTTATAATTTTAAAATTTTTTTAAATTCGCCTATTTGACATATTCCGAAAAACTCATGAGAGAAGCTTACAACATATAAAGAGATAAAACAGAATTTTTTGTAGAAATCTCTTGAATACTTTCTGAGAAAAAGAAACACATATTATTTTTTGAAAATAAAACTTCACTTTTCATTCGATAAAAAAGTTGAAAATATATAATGAAAGAATATTATATATAAATGTGTTACTTTCATGTAAAGTGTAGTACAAAATTTCATTGCCATATCTCCAAAACTGTGGATTTGATGCATTTTTGAAATAGTGTGTTTTTTTCATCAACGTCCCCTCTCAAAACCCACATGTTCTTGCGTGTACTACTAGGACAGCGCGTTAAACGAACTTATTTTCTCTGAATTATAAATAGTGTCCTTCTTGTGCACATCCCGCAATCTTCATTATCGTCCAGAATACAAACCATCGTCCTATAGAGGGGATCCAAAAAAAGAAGCGTCGATAAATTTAAAGGACAGACTCCTTACGATAAAACAATAAAACATATTATAAACAAGGGCTCTAAAGCACATACTTAAGAGGTTTGAGAACTTGTTCATTTTCGATACTATGAAATACATCTCTTCTCTGCTTTTCACATTTTCGGAGGCTCCAGTACGAACTAAATCAAGAGAAAAAGTCCAGTAAACATGGAGTCTAAAATGCACACCTTAAGAGCTATGAGCACTTGTTCAGTAGAACAGATGTGTTTCACACTAACGAAAAAAACAAGTGCTGACAGTTCTTAAAATATGCATTTTCGACACTCATGTTTCCCAAGCATTTTTTCTTCTTTTGGTCAATACTTCGAGAATATGGAACGCAAAGGCCTTGCAGTAAAAGAGGTCTGTTTCACAGCATCTACAAGTAAGCTGAACAAGTGCTCAAAACTCTTAAGGTATGCATTTTAGAGACCACGTATACCAGATATTTTTCATTTGTTTCTGTAGAATGAACCTGTCTCTAAAGTTTGTCGGTGTTTTTGTGGGACACCGTGTATATACTGGAGGAGTAGATCCATGACCAGCTCTCCGTCCTGGCGTTATTCTTAGATTCTGCAGTACCCACGAGTAGGCGATGGTACATCGTAGGTCTGGCGTGTATTTCTGTCGCCGGACGTCGTTCCTGCCACCACAACTTTAGCAGAACATAAAATATGCTGAGAGCAACGTATGCCATCCATCCGTGAAAAGCCAGTGCAGCGGGTCGTGTACGACCGGAATTCAGATTTGTTTCTGTTCTAGTTCACAACATTTTATTTCGCAATCTATCGGTGTATATAGTTCGCTGTTTGAGCGTGTACCCCTAAAACTATTATCGGGTCAGAGGTGAGGTACTGTGTATATCATCTGTCTGTTCCAAGGCACGTGTGACGAGGCCAAGTAAGGCTGCGTTATTCGGAAGGCCACCTTTTCGCGTCGGTTTGTTTACAGGGCTGTCGGCAGTGACTGTGGCGTTTACTGTCAGCCGTTGTGAGGAGACACTCTGCTTATTTCGGCGGCCAGCTTACAACCACTGAGATACAGCCGCAACATGCACCGGAGCTGCGATCAGCATAACTAACGCCTCGTCAAGGTTTAGTAGCGGCCGCTGCGAAAATACAGTAACCGTTACAGCTAGAGTGGTGGCCAGTGTCACCAAGACTGAACACGGATACAGAGATCCCTGCTGGATAGGTCGAAAAATAACGTACGTTCCTCCTCTTTATGACACTTTCAGAGCCTGTGTGTTCCCAGTTAACAGGATGATTTCATTAATTTTGCCTACAGATCGATTTCTTTAAGTAGCCGGTTAATTACGTGTACCAAAGATCAAATTCGCGACAAAAGTTACAGCGCGGCGTAGACATATTACAGATACACACTAGGTGATCAAAGGTATGCGGACACCCTCCAAAAACATGCGTTTTTCATATTAGATGGTTTGTGCTGCCACCTACTGCCAGGTACTCAAATCAGCGATGTCAGTAGTCATTAGACATCGCAAGAGAGCAGAACTGGACGCTCCACGGAACTAACAGACTTCGAACGTGGTCACGTGATTGGGTGTCACTTGTGTCATGCGTCTCTACCCAAGATTCCCATACTTCTAAACATCCCTAGCTCCACTGTTTCCGATGTGGAAACGTGAAGGGAAACAGCAGAAAAGCGTACAGGCCGACCTCGTCTGTTGACTGACAGAAACCAAAAACAGTTGAAGAGGGTCGTAATGCGTAATAGGCAGACATCTATCCAGAGTATCACAACGGAATTCAAAACTGCATCAGGATCCACTGCAAATACTATGACAGTTAGGCGGGAGGTGAGAAGACTTGGATTTGATGGTCGAGCGGCTGCTCATAAGCCACACGTCACGGCGGTAAATGGCAAAAAGACGCCTCACTAGATGCAACGAGCGTAAACAATGGACGATTAAACAGTGGAAAAACGTTTTGTGGAGTGATGAATCACGGTACACGATGTGGCGATCCGATGGCAGGGTGTGGGTATGGCGAATGCCCGATGAACGTCATCTGCCAGCATGTGTAGTGCCAACAGAAAAATTCGGAGGTGATGGTCTTATGGTGTGGTCGTGGTTTTCATGGAGGGAGTTGCTCCCCTTGTTGTTTTGCGTGGTACTGTCAAAGCACAGGCCTACATTGATGTCTTAAGCACCTTCTTGCTTCCCACTGTTGAAGAGCAATTCGGAGATGGCGACGGCATCTTTCAACACGATCGAGCACCTATTCACAATGCTCGGCCTGTGGCGGAGTGGTTACACTTCAATAACATCCCTGTGATAGACTGGCCTTCCCAGAGCCCTAACCAGAATCCTACAGAACATGTTTGGGATGTTTTGGAACGCTGAGTTCGTGCCAGGCCTCACCGACCGACATCGATACCTGTCCTCATTCCAGCACTCCGTGAAGAATGTGCTGCCATTCCCAAGAAACCTTCCAGCAGCTGATTGAATGTGTGCCTGCGGGAGCTAAAGGTATCATCAAGGCTAAGGGTGGGCCAACACCATACTGAATTCCAGCATTACCGATGGAGGGCTCCACGAACTTGTAAGTCATTCTCTGCCAGGTGTCCGGATGCTTTTGATCAGATAGTGTATTTGGCAACATTGAAATGAGTTCATAATTATTTTGTAAGACATGCGGAAACAGGTACGATGCTCCGTCTGTGACAACAAAATACAAGTTACTCCTCATGCGAATTACAAAGTAATCAGTTCACTGCGAGTTTTAAAATAATTCTCTAACGTCTCCTAACAACTGTTCTGCAGTGCTCCTGTACGCAAAAGACAACTTACCTCGCCTTGGCGCTGCAGCTGCTTGATCAGCAATGTTCAAAAATATTTCAAAAGCAACACTGCGATTCGCCGGCCAAGATGGCCGAGCGGTTCTAGGCGCTACGGTCTGGAACCGCGCGACCGCTACGGTCGCAGGTTCGAATCCTGCTTCGGGCATGGATGTGTGTGATGTCCTTAGGTTAGTTAGGTTTAAGTAGTTCTAAGTTCTAGGGGACTGATGACCTTAGAAGTTAAGTCCCATAGTGCTGATGACCTTAGAAGTTAAGTCCCATAGTGGTCAGAGCCGTTTGAGCACTGCGATTCATGCAGAGTGCATTGCATGGACTAATTGCAACAATTACTGTCATATAGTGATCAAGAGAGGTTTGGTCAACTAGCCTTAAACAGCGTAAAAAAAACCATTAAGTCTATTACATTTGAAATATATTATTTAAACACTGACAAACTTTACATTTCACATGGTCCTTAGTCAATAAACACGTTTCTGTGCAACAACAAGATACGAATATTGCTCCCAAAGGATGCAACACAAATCTGACAAAATCCCTCTAGTGCTCAAGCAACCAACAACTACATGCAGAGAAAGTGAAAATTATGATGAAATGGTTACCTCTAGTTGCATGCAGGCGTTGATATAAGTCAACGGGGACAGTTGAAAATGTGTGCTCCGACCGGGACTCGAACCCAGGATACCCTGCTTACATGTCAGACGCTCTATCCATCTTTTTTTCTCATTTTTGTTCTACATATTGTTCGTTGAATCTGTTCGTGGCGGACGACCGATGACACTGGTTCAGGTTCCAGAATGATATTTTCACTCTGCAGCGGAGTGTGCGCTGATATGAAACTTCCTGGCAGATTAAAACTGTGTGCCCGACCGAGACTCGAACTCGGGACCTTTGCCTTTCGCGGGCAAGATACTGGCAGAAGTAAAGCTGTGAGTACCGGGCGTGAGTCGTGCTTCGGTAGCTCAGATGGTAGAGTACTTGCCCGCGAAAGGCAAAGGTCCCGATTTCGAGTCTCTGTCGGGCACGCAGTTTTAATCTGCCAGGAAGTTTCACTCGTTCAGGTTGTTCGTTGATCCGTTTATTCAGTTGCAGAGGGTAACTAAACCCTCTGACCGAACACTCTGAGCTACCTTACCGGCCGGCAAATCCATCTGAGCCACCACGGACATAGAGTATAGTGCGACTGCAGGGACTTACCTCTGGCACGCCTCCCGTGAGACCCACATTCCCAACTAATTGTTCCTCACTGTATTCATAGTGCCCCTGCCCATTATACTCATTGCTCTCGGCTGTTTGCCGATTCCCGTAAGAGTTCGGGCACTGTTTGTGCATCCACATAGAAGAAGAGGGTCAAATGGCCGGTGAGCCTTATATATATATATATATATATATATATATATATACTTTCGGGCATGCACTATCACTATCCTCCGTGCCATCGGTGGCTGAGATGGACAGAGCGGATAGAGCGTCTGCCATGTAAGCAGGAGATCCCGGGTTCGAGTGCCGGTCGGCCCACACGTTATGAACTTTCCCCGTTGACTTATATCAACGCCTGTATGCAGCTAGGGGCATTCATTTCACTGTAATTTCATTCTAACGAGCTGCATGGTCACCGATGGTATCTTTTCTTTCGGCCATGTCCGTAAGTACAGATACCATCTTCATGTATATAAAAGGAAAATTGCCAAAAATCATCAATTAATGCCAAAGTCTCCTCCGGCGCCACTAGCACGATCACGGAAGACTACGACCTCTAATGTGGCGCGACTTCTCTCCACCGCACGCTGCGTCCGTCCACTTCCGATTCCCCTATCGCTACTATTCGCGAGCCTCTGACACAGTCTCAGAGTTTTTATATATACACACAGCAGAATCATAGACGTCTAACTTTCATAATGATAAGTAGTTGCACTTTTTTGTGTATAAATGACAAATTATTTCTATTCGAATTCCTCTGTGGTATAGAAAGAGTTGTTAACGAGAAACATATTTAACCGAAATTTTTACTCTTCACTTTTGTAACTCCGTATCTTGAGTTACAGAGTATTGTCCAAATCTGTCGTAGCAACAGTACAACAGATATTTTTGCTACTTATTTTGCTTTGTCACTATACACCGGAAAACATTTTGTGCTAGCTTATTATGGCTTGTGTTGTCCTTTTGACTATGTCTTTACAAAAGCAACCTTCGTGTTACTGAAAATAAGAGCAAAACCCTCTTCACTAGTTATTTCGAATAAAAATTGTTAAGAGGCTTTAGGAGGAAATTGATATCCAGTTTCCAAATTTAATCTGCCTGCGAAACACTTCAAAATTCATTTTGGCGGTCTACTTATATCATGAAACCAGCAGACAATTTTCAAACGCCAGACGTACACGGAAGGAAGGACGGTAGATTAGGGTCTAACTTCCCGTCTACATCGAGGTCACTAGAGACAGAACACAAGCTTGGACTGTTTCAAGGATGGGGAAAGAAATGGGACGTGCCCTTCAAATCCGCTCGGCATTTCCCTGGACCGATGTAGGGAATGATTATGTATGTAGGGGAAATGATGTATGGAAATCAAGAAAAGCCTAAGTCTGGATGGCCAGAAGCGGATTTGAATCGTTGTCCTAACTAATGCGAGTCCAACGATCTTACTATTGTGCCACCTCGCTCGGTAGATGTATACGACACTGGTTCAGTCAGGTTATGGCACTGGTGTGAGACACGAAACATTCAGAAACAAGAGTTTCACAATGTTCTTCCTTTCGAGTGGAAAGTCGTAAGGGAAATCTTATGTCCAATATAAGACGTAGAAAATGGAGAATGGTGGATCCGCCGCAGTCTTGAGTTAATACAACCTTAACATTGCAGCGGTGATGAGTAGCAAACGACTTGTGCCGTGAGGTTGTACCTTTCTATTGAGAACCCACAATTGGTCTGTAAAAGCACCTGATCTTGCTGTATTTGGATGATTACTACGGGGCAAAAAAAAAAAAATGGACTCCGCGAGTACCTTCTGCATACTAGATGACAGGCAACAGGCAGCAGGCGGCAGCTGACAAACTCAGTGTAGTCGGAGAGTTGAGGATGTGTTCGGTTGCCTGAAACTGACAGCCACAGGATGATTACATACACGACACAATTAATTCAAAGGCTGGGACAATTCGTGAGAAAAGTTACACAAAACCCATCAATATTTGCCGTCAAATTTAGTGTAAGGGCAGTCGAGAAATTAGCTAAGAGGAGAAGCAAAATCAGCTCGAGAAACATAGTTTCAAGTCTTTTATACACTCCTGGAAATGGAAAAAAGAACACATCGACACCGGTGTGTCAGACCCACCATACTTGCTCCGGACACTGCGAGAGGGCTGTACAAGCAATGATCACACGCACGGCACAGCGGACACACCAGGAACCGCGGTGTTGGCCGTCGAATGGCGCTAGCTGCGCAGCATTTGTGCACCGCCGCCGCCAGTGTCAGCCAGTTTGCCGTGGCATACGGAGCTCCATCGCAGTCTTTAACACTGGTAGCATGCCGCGACAGCGTGGACGTGAACCGTATGTGCTGTTGACGGACTTTGAGCGAGGGCGTATAGTGGGCATGCGGGAGGCCGGGTGGACGTACCGCCGAATTGCTCAACACGTGGGGCGTGAGGTCTCCACAGTACATCGATGTTGTCGCCAGTGGTCGGCGGAAGGTGCACGTGCCCGTCGACCTGGGACCGGACCGCAGCGACGCACGGATGCACGCCAAGACCGAAGGATCCTACGCAGTGCCGTAGGGGACCGCACCGCCACTTCCCAGCAAATTAGGGACACTGTTGCTCCTGGGGTATCGGCGAGGACCATTCGCAACCGTCTCCATGAAGCTGGGCTACGGTCCCGCACACCGTTAGGCCGTCTTCCGCTCACGCCCCAACATCGTGCAGCCCGCCTCCAGTGGTGTCGCGACAGGCGTGAATGGAGGGACGAATGGAGACGTGTCGTCTTCAGCGATGAGAGTCGCTTCTGCCTTGTGCCAATGATGGTCGTATGCGTGTTTGGCGCCGTGCAGGTGAGCGCCACAATCAGGACTGCATACGACCGAGGCACACAGGGCCAACACCCGGCATCATGGTGTGGGGAGCGATCTCCTACACTGGCCGTACACCACTGGTGATCGTCGAGGGGACACTGAATAGTGCACGGTACATCCAAACCGTCATCAAACCCATCGTTCTACCATTCCTAGACCGGCAAGGGAACTTGCTGTTCCAACAGGACAATGCACGTCCGCATGTATCCCGTGCCACCCAACGTGCTCTAGAAGGTGTAAGTGAACTACCCTGGCCAGCAAGATCTCCGGATCTGTCCCCCATTGAGCATGTTTGGGACTGGATGAAGCGTCGTCTCACGCGGTCTGCACGTCCAGCACGAACGCTGGTCCAACTGAGGCGCCAGGTGGAAATGGCATGGCAAGCCGTTCCACAGGACTACATCCAGCATCTCTACGATCGTCTCCATGGGAGAATAGCAGCCTGCATTGCTGCGAAAGGTGGATATACACTGTACTAGTGCCGACATTGTGCATGCTCTGTTGCCTGTGTCTATGTGCCTGTGGTTCTGTCAGTGTGATCATGTGATGTATCTGACCCCAGGAATGTGTCAATAAAGTTTCCCCTTCCTGGGACAATGAATTCACGGTGTTCTTATTTCAATTTCCAGGAGTGTACCTTGTGAGTATGTACAGTAACGAGTTATAGGCGAAAATGTAAAATTTGAAATCCACCTGCTGTCCATGGACTCCAAGTAGGCTCATATTTATGATAATTTTATTTACCCGCATAATTCGTTAAATGTGCTAAATTAAAATCAGTTGCCAAACTTCTATGTAGGCGTGATATAGTCACAAAAGTTCTGTCGTACGTATTTGGACAATTCTTGTACGCTGGCGGCAATAAACCATTCTTAGCAGGCATGGTAATGGTCCAGTGCGTCCTCAGGTGTTGTAAGAGGTCCATGATTAAGGAATTTGTTGCTAGCGCACTCGAGCAGATGTAATTTCGATGGATTGCTCAGGCGCTGCCTGCGATATGTAAGGTATAAGAGAATCTCAGACCAGAGAGCAGTGTTGTATGCGGTAGGAACTGTGTAGCAGTAAGTAGCTGCTAGCGAGCAGTCTGGTGTATTGTGTTGGCTGGGCCGGTCGTGTGGAGCGATGGCGGAGCCTGAGCGTTGTAGTATAAGGTAAAAGCAGCCTTGCGCATATGTAGCATTGTTATATCAAGTCCCATGTAAATGTTTTAAAAATCTCTTAATAATAATCTTTCTCATAAAAAGTAACTTTTGACAATCATTCATTTCAATTTAAAGAATTTACTAATTTCTCCAATCCTTGGTCATCCCGAGTATTGAAAAGAAAACTCAGTTGTTTCTTTTTATATATGACAAATCTATCGGCCAGCATTGCACTCGGCTATGCCAGAAAAATTTCTTATAGGAGCAGATATATATGCGTTATCCGGCGACCTTATTGAGGTAAGAATTTTCAGTTTATTCAGAATGATCTTTCAGGGCCATGACGCAGCACTGCTGACGTCCAAAATTTATCAATTTAAATTCATAGTCAATTATTGAAAAGTTATAAGTGAGCCACAATTTTTTATTGAGAGATTAGTCACATTTTATTATTGATAGGTTACGCAATTTATTTATTGGGAGCGTAACCTCCCAATAAATAAATTGCGTAACCTATCAAAAATAAAATGTGACTAATCTCTCAATAATATATATATATATATATATATATATATATATATATATATATATATATATATATATTACTGTTGGGAGGTTACAGAATCTTTTGTGGGGAGGTTACAGTGTTTACTAACCATTTCAAGCGGGTCCATACCTCTGAATTAGGCACAGATTCTACTGCAGATAATCTTCAGCTCAGCGTCACTCTCACAAAAATTAATACATTCAAAGGACAAATGTTAGGCAATATTAAAAGTGGAAAGATACAGTACTTGTACATTCGGGGAACCTATCACAATGGTATCTGACAAAGAAATATTGCAGTCAGCGTGAGTATGAAATTGCTTCAATGGTGATTCTAGATGTCAGTAATGTCAATGAATTTGCTATAATGCATGTTTCATCAGACTGGTGCAACAATCGCCAGGAGACCACTCACCTGGAAAATTGCAATTAATTTGTTATACACTGCAGGTAATGCAAGTGTGAGCGAATCTTTAAATTGGACCCAAGCTTTTTACTGCAGCATAATCTTCAGATTAGTCTCACTCACCCAGAAATTGAAAAATCATAGGTTTCTCTTTCAAAAAGTGGTTCATATCAATAATAAATTGTTTCGATGGAGTCTTTAGTACGCAGCGATTTCAACGATTTTGCCAAAACTGTGTTTCATCATACCTACTCAACGCCCATCAGTCGAATCCAGTCACAAATAATTTCTAGTAACATGGCCAGGAAATACAGGAGCGTGCTTATAAACCGCTTAGATTTAGCGACTAACACTGCGTAACAGAAAATGATGAAGTAGAAAACGAACTTTTTCTCCATTGCAATTCCTTTTGAGATGGGCAGTCGCCAGATTTCTGGTTCAACGCTCAAGCACATTATCATCTCCAAAACAGTGTGTCTTTGTGCTCAAAGGCGAAAGAATGTAACTTTCTTAAAACTACAAGCAAATTGCGACAGCGGATTCTCATGACCGTCTTTAATTTGTTGATGCACCTATTATAAAGCAATCCATGAAAGTTTAATGCAAACAGTGGATACAAAGAGTTCAGACTGGTAATGTCTACTGCAAATAACACGCCGCAAGTAGATATTAACTGAAATTAGCTTCTTCATAATTATTGGCCAATGCAAGACCGCTCGGAATACATCCACGTGCATATTACGTCTGCCGTAATGAATATAAACGTTGTCCACTTAGAATTATATTGAATACCATGTGTCATTATATCTAGGACAAGTGACACGTTTTACAGAACGTCTTCATAAGATACGAATACTGAGATTACGACAGTTATAGAACGGCTGTGGAACGCTTTGTTGTAGGCAAAGTACAAGGCTGAAAAATAGGAGATATTTTACAGTTTTAAATGTGCCCTTGTCTGTGCGGACAACTAGTTGAGCATGTTCCGTTGGCGGCGCCTTCACCAAAGCTTTATAAAGATTTTAACTCTAGTACACGCGAAAAACATGTGGCGTAAAGTACCACAAGTTCGCAGAATTTACCGCTTTCTGAGCGTTCATCTGTCTTCAGAAAATATTAGTGTACAACATACACCACACTCTAGCCTTATCCCAATGGGAATGAAGGTGGTTGAAAATTTGTAGACCGTGATATGAGTGGACTACAGGTCACCCAACAGACGATTTTCGTGTCTTTGTTCTTTGTGAGAGGCAAATAATATGTTAATTAGTAGGGGAGATACATGCAAAACGAAACGAGACCCTCGTCGCGTGAAGGCACGTCTTCCGACCACGTGTTATTCTCTGCCTTGCGGCGTCACTCGGATGCGGTATGGGGGGCCTGTGCTCAGCACCTGACCATTTTGCAGGCTTTCCAGACAGCGGAGCAGCTGCTACTCAGTCAAGTAGTTCTCCAGTTGGCATTATGAGGCTGAGATACACCAAGGAAAAATTCTTGACAGTACCGGGATTCGAACCCGGATCCACCGCGTGGCAGCTATCTACACTGACCATTTTTTTAAATCTAATTGTACTGATTAGTGTCTGATGAATTTGTTCGGGGTGGACGTCCCATGACAACAATTCAAGTTCATAGTTGATCCATTCACTCAGGTTTTTTTTTTTTTTTTTATTTTGCCCAAACACGCTGAGCTACCGTACCGGCACCACTTAGGTACGGAGGTGGACAGAATGGTTAACGCATATGATGTTAGTGGCGTGCAAAGAAGGACACAGCTTTACCTGTGTTCGGCAGGACGACAATTCAATCATAAATGCTATGTTTTACATGTGAGGTTGGGGAACGTCTATCTGCAGTTTTAAACAAGAAGGAATTGCCATCGCCACCTTACATGGACAGGTCGCTGACCAAGCGGCAACAGACGACTTGATTTTCATTAGTGTTATTATCACAGTGACATCAGAATTGTAATACTTTAAGTGCATGCGTAACTTGCACAAGGTGCTACATGCATAGCAGCACCGGACAAGTACGTATCTATGCGCCAATAGTGCGCCGGCCGGTGTGGCCGAGCGGTACTAGGCGCTTCAGTCTGGAACTGCGCGACCGCTACGGTCGCAGGTTCGAATCCTGCCTCGGCCATGGATGTGTGTGATGTCCTTAGGTTAGTTAGGTTTAAGTAGTTCTAAGTTCTAGGGGACTGATGACCTGAGATGTTGAGTCCCATAGTGCTCAGAGCCATTTTAGCCAATAGTGCGATCTAGAGGCGTGTGCCTTTATGAATTTACTTGGAAGGACATGGATGTCCAGATCTCCATCTACACGCATAGACCCCAGTACTGTCCGAAATTATATCCCTTCAGCAATGCGTCATGAACAGTAAGAGGTTCTGGCTTCTTGCCAAATCGAAATCAGTAAGGTGCACATTGTTTAAGGCGATGGCAACGCATTCGGGAAAACCTAGTTTCAAATCCCCTCAGACTATCCATATGTAGTCTTCTTCCTCGAATTCCTAAATCGCTCATAGATAATGCCTCGAAGGCTCTGTTTAAAACGGCCACGACCGATTCTTTGCCCGAAATTCAACCACTGGGTCTTGCACCGTCTCTAATCAGCACCTTACGACTGTATGTTACGCTAACCTCCGTTCCCTGGCATTGTTACTTTGTAACCTACGTCAGAAGTCGTTCCGGTATCAGAAGGGCCACTACAATCGCTTCCTCCACTGACGGGCGCTGAGCAGTGCACAAGCGTGGCGGGTCGCTTCGCATACACATCACCTTCGTAACTCCTTCTGTGGTCGCGCACTGCCAGACGGTATCGCACTTCCGGTGATAGCAGTAACGGCGAGCCGTAGTTGGAACCATAACAATCAATCTGTCATCACCACGCGTCATAGCCGGAACTGAGGTTCGAAGGACGAACATTCAGACACCTGACGCCTTTGTGTTTGACCTACCTCCAACTTGCTAACGCCACGATCCCAATTTGTCAAGTAAATTCTCAGTATCTTTGTGTGGAGTGGGTTATCCTGGTCTAACTTTACATAATGCCCACATCACCGCTTGCCATCCTAATTTTTAACACTGCACTAGTTCATTTCGTACAGATGAAGCAAGTCGAATGCAGTGTCGCAGTCCCAAACTGATTTTATTCCTGGCGTATAAGCGAGATCAGCGGAGTAACTACGGTGGCAGCTTGAAATGAGAACTGTATGCAACAGATACGCACTCGATCAGACAATTGTAAACAAGCAATGTTTAGTGGCGTATGAGCGGCAGCAGTGTGTCGATGTTGTTGTGGCCCATTACACTTTGCAGCCGGCCGGAGTGGCCGAGCAGTTCTAGGCGCTACAGTCTGGAACTGCGCGACCGCTACGGTCGCAGGTTCGAATTCTGCCTCGGGCATGGATGTGTGTGATGTCCTTAGGTTAGTTAGGTTTAAGTAGTTCTAAGTTCTAGGGGACTGATGACCTCAGCAGTTAAGTCCCATAGTGCTCAGAGCCATTTGAACCATTTTGAACACTTTGCATAAACGTTCACATTTATGTGTCGTCGAATTTTTGTTCTCAGCACGATTCTGTCGAAAATAGTAATTGGAATGAAGGTCTTAAAATCAAGCTATCATGGCTTTAAGAAAAAAAAAATACAAATATGTGCAAAGTTTGTCCCACACACATTGAATCCTGCACAAAAACAAAGACCGTAGCCGCCTGTCGCTATTTGATTGAAATGCTAAATCTTTTCTGGGATATACCATCACAGGTGACGCGACTTTGTGTCATCAATACGAATCTACCACAAAATGACGAAGTGAAATTCTCATGAAGGGTCAAAGCATTGATGAAATAAGCGATATTCAAGACAATGTAACGCGTTTGTTGAGCATTCCAAAGAAGGACTTTCCTGACAGTTTCACATGGTCATATGAACGATCTGTGCGTCGTACTCAAGCTGAGATAAACTATGCATAACACTTGAGACATTATACCCACCATCTCAACATTAATCTGATTTTTATCAAACCAGCTCCGAAACTTTTTGCACTGACAGGGTAATAGTTTTGTGCTGCGTTACTGTGGTAATGACATACTGACACTTTTGCCCCAATTACTCATTGCTGCGAAAAGTTAATACTTATTGAAAAATGTTTATTGAAACTATAAAATAATAATTACTAAATTATGTTACCTGTTTCAGTAGCCATAGCCACCATATCAAGATCACATTACCACCTTGTCAGTATATTAATAAATTGTTGGATACCCAGATATTTAGGACCACGGAAACATTATCAGGTAGTAAATTATGTAATGTGTTACCGGCAAGAGTCTTTCACCCATAGAAATAACAACCAACACACTGATCTCCGTAGACACAGGGTGACAATTATTTAACTATATAAAAAAAATCGTCGTAACTTCTGAACGATTTGTGTGAAGACGATCAAACTGCACGGTTAGCCGTGGAGCATGATAGGTTCAAAAATGGCTCAGAGCACTATGCGACTTAACTTCTGAGGTCATCAGTCACCTAGAACTTAGAACTAATTAAACCTAAGTAACTTAAGGACATCACACACATCCATGCCCGAGGCAGGATTCGAACCTGAGACCATAGCGGTCGCTCGGCTGCAGACTGCAGCGCCTAGAACCGCACGGCCACTCCGGCCGGCAGCATCATAGGAATTAGTATAGTTTATTCGATTTGGTTTTGCGACGAAGTCTACTTTCATTTAGATGGGTTCGTCAACAAGCAAAATTGGCGCATTTGGGGGACTGAGAATCCACATTTTACGATCGAGTAATCACTTCACCCTCAACGGGTGATTGTGTGGTGTGCAGTGTCGAGTCACGGAATAATCGGTGCGATATTACTTGATAGCGCGGTAGCTACATAACGGTACGTGAATGTTTTGGAAGATTATTTCATCCAAATTAGTCAAAGTGACGCTGATTTCGACTAGATATGGTTCATGCAAGACGGAGTTCGACACCATCGAAGCAGGAGAGTGGAGGAGTTTAGGGACCGCATTCTGGCTCTGGGCTACCAGAAGGCCTCTGGCATTGGCCTCGATTGGCCGCCATATTCTCCATATCTGGACACATGCAACTCCTTGTAGTGGGTTATATTACATCTACATCTACATTTATGCTCCGCAAGCCACCCAACAGTATGTGGCGGAGGGCACCCCACGTGCCACTGTCATTACCTACATTCCTGTTCCAGTCGCGTATGGTTCGCGGGAAGAACGACTGCCGGAAAGCCTCTGTGCGCGCTCGAATCTCTCTAATTTTACATCCGTGATCTGCTCGGGAGGTATAAGTTGGAGGAAGCAATATAGTCGATACCTCATCCAGAAACGCACCCTCTCGAAACCTGGACAGCAGGCTACACCGCGATGCAGAGCGTCTCTCTTGCAGAGTTTGCCACTTGAGTTTGCAAAACATCTCCGTTACGCTATCACGCTTACCAAATAACGATGTGACGAAACGCTCCGCTCTTCTTTGGATCTTCTCTACCTCCTCTGTCAACCAGACCTGGTACGGATCCCACACTGATGAGTAATACTCAACTATAGGTCGAACGAGTGTTTTGTAAGACACCTCCTTTGTTGATGGACTACATTTTCTAAGGACTCTCCCAGTGAATCTCAACCTGGCACCCGCCTTACCAACAATTAATTTTATGTGATCATTCCATTTCAATCGTTCCGTACGCATACTACTAGATATTTTACAGAAGTAACTGCTACCAGTGTGTGTTGCGCTATCATATAATCATACAATCAAGGATCCTTCTTTGTATGTATTCGCAATACATTACATTTGTCTATGTTAAGAGTCAGTTGCCACTCCCTGCACGAAGTCCCTATCCGCTGAAATACAGCAATAACCCCAAAACCATAGCTGAGCTGAAGCCGGCCATCCAGGAGGTTATCGCCAGCATCGATGTTCCGACACTTCAGCGGGTCATGCAGAATTGGCTGTTCCTCTGCGCCGCATGAACGCCAATGATAGCGGACATATCGAACATGTCATAACTCAAATGCGAATATCTGCAGTGACGGTTACATGTTGAGTAAATTGTATGCGTGTCGCAGTTTGCTACTAATTTACGTATATATCATACAGTGCATAAATTGTCACCCTATATATACACTTACTGTAATACGACAAACTGCGAGATAGAACTGTGACTTTTCTCTTGTACGTTGGGGTGCTTCACACGTATTTTCTAGTGACATAAACTAAAAATTATCGCTTTTTGACTTGTGTCACTTTTCTTGCCAGGATACAATATGTGGCCGAGGAAGGTTTTATTTTGTGCGTAAGTACGCCCTTCGAAGCACTGTCTAAATGTTTTACTGTTTGCGCAGAATGCTGTCTATGGAAACACATTTCGTAGGGCTCCCCTATTCCTCTTCACTTTCAACATTTATAATGAAACATTATCATTTGCAATCGCATCTCCTTTCTTCGCATCTCAAAAGACTACACTCATCTGCGATTGGTGGCTTTTTCGTTTTGTAAAGCTACGGCATTCGTAAATTCCTTCTTATATTTTTTAATTCTTTTTATGCTTTACCCAAACATGTTTCATCTCGTTTTATATCTGTAAATTATCATACCAAGCTCCAGATCGGTTTAGTATTTGAGGTTTAAAGCCTATAACATACGCGTTTTTATTTTGAAGTGATTGATCACCCCAAACCGATATGATTTTAAAGATTGTGTTGTACGAGTTCTCTACAGTTTGTGGCTTGGAAACATAAAACAAGGAAATTACGGCGCAAAGCCTGGAATCGAAAAATACCGAAAATTTTGCGTAATGCTTTACAGAAACAAAAACCAGTGTAGGAAGAGCCACATACATGTCAAAATATGATTTGGAAAAGAATATCGAAAAATACCGAAAATTTTGCGTAATGCTTTACAGAAACAAAAAACGGTGAAGGAAGAGACACATACGTGTCAAAATGTGATTTGAAAAGAATACGGAAAGGAAATACATAGTGTCGTGCAGAAGATAAGAGTTCTACAAAACTAGCGTTACTTTCATTATTACTATTTTCCATGGTGTATGTTTGTGATATACACCTTTGAATTATCGTCTGATTTTTCTTCTTACTGCAGGCCGTGGTGGCCGAGCGGTTCTAGGCGCTTCAGTTTGGAACCACGCGGCAGCTAAGCTCGCATGTTCGAATCCGGCCTCGGGCATGGATGTGTGTGATGTCCTTAGGTTAGTTAGGTTTAAATAGTTCTAAGTCTGGGGGACTGATGAACTCAGATGTTAAGCCCCATAGTGCTTGGAGCCATTTCAATTTCTTCTTGCTGTTACGCGATATACAGGGTGTTACAAAAAGGTACGGCCAAACTTTCAGGAAGCATTCCTCACACACAAAGAAAGAAAATATGTTATGTGGAAATGTGCCTGGAAACGCTTACTTTCCATGTTATTGCTTCTCTTCAAATCACATTAATAATGGAATGGAAATACACAGCAACAGAACGTACCATCGTGACTTCAAACACTTTGTTACAGGAAATGTTCAAAATGTCCTCCGTTAGCGAGGACACATGCATCCACCCTCCGTCGCATGGAATCCCTGATGCGCTGATGCAGCCCTGGAGAATGGCGTATTGTATCACAGCTGTCCACAATACGAGCACGAAGAGTCTCTACATTTGGTACCGCGGTTGCGTAGACAAGAGCTTTCAAATGCACCCATAAATGAAAGAGGGTTGAGGTCAGGAGAGCGTGAAGGCCATGGAATTGGTCCGCCTCTACCAATCCATCGGTCACCGAATCTGTTGTTGAGAAGCGTACGAACACTTCGACTGAAATGTGCAGGAGCTCCATGGTGCATGAACCACATGTTGTGTCGTACTTGTAAAGGCACATGTTCTAGCAGCACAGGTAGAGTATCCCGTGTGAAATCATGGCGGTGAATCGAGGAATTACGGTACATACTGACGAAACTAAAATGGGCTCTAACAGGGAAATTAAGCGCTTCCGGACACATGTCCACATAACATCTTTTCTTTATTTGTGTGTGAGGAATGTTTCCTGAAAGTTTGGCCGTACCTTTTTGTAACACCCTGTACTGTACGACTTAGTTCGTATATGTTGAACGTCTTACGTATGAAGTGATATGAAATCATTGATACAAGTATTTCAGGAACGTGGTGTAGACTTGTGGACTTAGGCCAATCCGTCACCGCGCCTAAAGCTAACACTGCAGCAACCGCAGCCTCGCCACGTGCCCACAACAAACTAGGCGAAGTAAGCAAAGTAGCTGCCAGCGGCACCCGCGGAGATCTGATTAGTGAAGTTGTATAGGTTAATCTCTTTGCTAGAATTTCCAGCGCAAAAGTTCCTCGTGGCTCTTCTTCAAAAGAGCTGGGAAACACTCTCACTCCGACAGACGTGCCTGACTACTGAGTGTGAACTAGAGTCATTGGTGCGAGCGCGTTCTCCGCCACCGAAAAATCAGGCTGCAGCGTCATCGCATCAGTTTACAAACCTGAGGTCCGCATTTCAGACAAAATACACTACTGGCCATTAAAAATGCTACATCAAGAAGAAATGCAGATGATAAAATATTATACCAGAACTGACAGGTGAGTAAATTTTCACGCGATTTGGGTGTATGGATCCTGTGAAATCAGTACCCAGAACAACCACCTCTGGCCGTAATAACGGCCTTGATACGCCTGGGCGTTGAGTCAGAGCTTGGCTGGCGTGTACAGTTGCCCATGCAGATTCAACACGATACCACAGCTCATCAAGAGTAGTGACTGGCGTATTGCGACGAACCAGTTGCTCGGCCACCATTGACCAGACATTTTCAGTTGGTGAGAGATCTGGAGAATGTGCTGGCCAGGGCAGAAGTCGAACATTTTCTGTATCCAGAAAGGCCCGTGCAGGACCTGCAACATGCGGTCGTGCATTATCCTGCTGAAATGTAGGGTCTCTCAAGGATCGAATGAATGGTAGAGCCATGGGTCGTAACACATCTGAAATGTAACGTCCACTGTTCAAAGAGCCGTCAATGTGAACAAGAAGTGACAGAGACGTGTAACCAATGGCACCCCATACCATCACGACAGGTGGTACGCGAGTATGGCGATGACGAATACACGCTTCCAATGTGCGTTCACCGCGATGTCGCCAAACTCGGATGCGACCATCATCATGCTGTAAACAGAACCTGGATTCATCCGAAAAAATGATGTTTTGCCATTCGTGCACCCAGGTCGTCGTTGAGTACACCATTGCACGAACTCCTGTCTCTGATGCAGCGTCAATGATAACCGCAGCCATGGTCTCCGAGCTGATAGTCCATGCTGCTGCAAACGTCGTCGAACTGTTCGTGCAGATGCTTGTTATCTTGCAAACGTCCCCATCTGTTGACTCAGGAATCGAGACGTGGCTGCACGATCCGTTACAGCCATGCGGATAAGATGCCTGTCACCTCGACTGATAGTGATACGAGGCCGTTGGGATCCAGCACGGCGTTCCATATTACCCTCCTGAACCCACCGATTCCATATTCTGCGAACAGTCATTGGATTTCGACTAACGCGAGCAGCAATATCGCGATACGATAAACCGCAATCGCGATAGACTACAATCCGACCTTTATCAAAGTCGGAAACGTGATGGTACGCATTTCTCCCCGTTACACGAGGCATCACAACAATGTTTCACCAGGCAACGGCGGTCACGTGCTTTTTGTGTATGAGAAATCGTTTGGAAACTTTCCTCGTGTCAGCACGTTGTAGGTGTCGCCACCGGTGCCAGCCTTGTGTGAATGCTCTGAAAAGCTAATCATTTGCATTACACAGCAACTTCTTCCTGTCGGTTGAAGTTCGCGTATGTACCCGTGGTCTAGGGGTAGCGTCTTTGATTCATAATCAAGCACGTCTATGGTCCCGGGTTCGATCCCCGCCACTGCTTAAATTTTGATAAATAATCACCATTGGCGGCCGAAGACTTCCGGCATAAGAAGTCAGCCTCATTCTGCCAACGGCCTTGTCAAAGAGGGCGGAGGAGCGGATACAGTTTCAGGGCACTCTCCTGTCCCAGGGGTGGGAAATTTCCCCTAAAGGCGGAAGAATCAGCAATGATCAACGACATGAGGATGCAGAAGGCAATGGAAACTACTGCATTAAAGACACGTAACGTGTATCCACAGGACATGTGGATGACTGTAATTGAAGAAGTGTCATGATGATCTCTCCATTAGCATAAGATTCCGGAATAGTCCCCCATTCGGATCTCCGGGAGGGGACTGCCAAGGGGGAGGTTACCATGTGAAAAATATTGAATAATCAACGAAAAAAGGATAACGTTCTGCGAGTGGGGGCGTGGAATGTCAGAAGCTTGAACGTGATAGGGAAACTAGAAAATCTGAAAAGGGAAATGCAAAGACTCAATCTAGATGTAGTAGGGGTCAGTGAAGTGAAGTGGAAGGAAGATAAGGATTTCTGGTCAGATGAGTATCGGGTAATATCAACAGTAGCAGAAAATGGTATAACAGGCGTAGGATTCGTTATGAATAGGAAGGTAGGGCAGAGGGTGTGTTACTGTGAACAGTTCAGTGACCGGGTTGTTCTAATCAGAATTGACAGCAGACCAACACCGACAACGATAGTTCAGGTATATATGCCGACGTCGTAAACTGAAGATGAACAGATAGAGAAAGTGTATGAGGATATTGAAAGGGTAATGCAGTATAAAAAGGGGGACGAAAACCTAATAGTCATGGGCGACTGGAATGCAGTTGTAGGGAAAGGAGTAGAAGAAAAGGTTACAGGAGAATATGAGCTTGGGACAAGGAATGAAAGAGG
This sequence comes from Schistocerca serialis cubense, assembly GCF_023864345.2. Classification (NCBI taxonomy): domain Eukaryota; kingdom Metazoa; phylum Arthropoda; class Insecta; order Orthoptera; family Acrididae; genus Schistocerca; species Schistocerca serialis. The sequence continues at coordinate 371,786,086 of NC_064639.1, forward strand.
AGAAAGACTAATTGAGTTCTGTAACAAGTTTCAGCTAGTAATAGCGAATACCCTGTTCAAGAATCACAAGAGGAGGAGGTGTACTTGGAAAAGGCCGGGAGATACGGGAACATTTCAATTAAATTACATCATGGTCAGACAGAGATTCCGAAATCAGATACTGGATAGTAAGTCGTACCCAGGAGCAGATATAGACCCAGATCACAATATAATAGTGATGAAGAGTAGGCTGAAGTTCAAGACAATAGTCAGGAAGTATCAATACGCAAAGAAGTGGGATACGGAAGTACTAAGGAATGACGAGGTACGTTTGAAGATCTCTAACGCTATAGATACAGCAATAAGGAATAGCGCAGTAGGCAGTGCAGTTGAAGAGGAATGGCCATCTCTAAAAAGGGCCATCACAGAAGTTGGGAAGGAAAACATAGGTACAAAGAAGGTAGCTGCGAAGAAACCATGGGTAACAGAAGAAATACTTCAGTTGATTGATGAAAGGAGGAAGTACAAACATGTTCCGGGAAAATCAGGAATACAGAAATACAAGTCGCTGAGGAATGAAATAAATAGGAAGTGCAGGGAAGCTAAGACGAAATGGCTGCAGGAAAAATGCGAAGACATCGAAAAAGATATGATTGTCGGAACGACAGACTCAGCATACATGAAAGTCAAAACAACCTTTGGTGACATTAAATGCAACGGTGGTAACATTAAGAGTGCAACGGGAATTCCACTGTTAAATGCAGAGGAGAGAGCAGATAGGTGGAAAGAATACATTGAAAGCCTCTATGAGGGTGAAGATTTGTCTGATGTGATAGAAGAAGAAACAGGAGTCGATTTAGAAGAGATAGGGGATCTAGTATTATAATCGGAATTTAAAAGAGCTTTGGAGGACTTACGGTCAAATAAGGCAGAAGGGATAGATAACACTCCATCAGAATTTCTAAAATCATTGGGGGAAGTGGCAACAAAACGACTATTCACGTTGGTGTGTAGAATATATGAGTCTGGCGACATACCATCTGATTTTCGGAAAAGCATCATCCACACAATTCCGAAGACGGCAAGAGCTGATAAGTGCGAGAATTATCGCACAATCAGCTAAACAGCTCATGCATCGAAGCTGCTTACAAGAATAATAAACAGAAGAATGGAAAAGAAAATTGAGAATGCGCTAGGTCAAGATCAGTTTGGCTTTAGGAAAAGTAAAGGGACGAGAGAGGCAATTCTGACGCTACGGCTAATAATGGAAGCAAGGCTAAAGAAAAATCAAGACACTTTCATAGGATTCGTCGACCTGGAAAAAGCGTTCGACAATATAAAATGGTGCAAGCTGCTCGAGATTCTAAAAAAGGTAGGGGTAAGCTATAGGGAGAGACGGGTCATATACAATATGTACAACAACCAAGAGGGAATAATAAGAGTGGACGATCAAGAACGAAGTGCTCGTATTAAGAAGGGTGTAAGACAAGGCTGTAGCCTATCGCCCCTACTCTTCAATCTGTACATCGAGGAAGCAATGATGGAAATAAAAGAAAGGTTCAGGAGTGGAATTAAAATACAAGGTGAAAGGATATCAATGATACGATTCGCTGATGACATTGCTATCCTGAGTGAAAGTGAAGAAGAATTAAATGATCTGCTGAACGGAATGAACAGTCAGATGAGTACACAGTATGGTTTGAGAGTAAATCGGAGAAAGACGAAGGTAATGAGAAGTAGTAGAAATGAGAACAGCGAGAAACTTAACATCAGGATTGATGGTCACGAAGTCAATGAAGTTTAGAAATACTGCTACCTAGGCAGTAAAATAACCAATGACGGACGGAGCAAGGAGGACATCAAAAGCAGACTCGCTATGGCAAAAAAGGCATTTCTGGCCAAGAGAAGTCTACTAATATCAAATACCGGCCTTAATTTGAGGAAGAAATTTCTGAGGATGTACGTCTGGAGTACAGCATTGTATGGTAGTGAAACACGGACTGTCGGAAAACCGGAACAGAAGAGAATCGAAGCATTTGAGATGTGGTGCTATAGATGAATGTTGAAAATTAGGTGGACTGATAAGGTGAGAAATGAGGAGGTTCTATGTAGAATCGGAGAGGAAAGGAATATGTGGAAAACACTGATAAGGAGAAGGGACAGGATGATAGGACATCTGCTAAGACATGAGGGAATGACTTCCATGGTACTAGAGGGAGCTGTAGAGGGCAAAAACTGTAGAGGAAGACAGAGATTGGAATACGTCAAGCAAATAATTGAGGACGTAGGTTGCAAGTGCTACTCTGAGATGAAGAGGTTAGCACAGGAAAGGAATTCGTGGCGGGCCGCATCAAACCAGTCAGTAGACTGATGAAAAAAAAAGAAAAAAAAAAAAAAAAAGCTCGTCATCTCCGTGGTGTAGCAATAGCAATTTTAATGGCCAGTAGTGTTTCTGCTGCCTGTGTCAGGCGTACGGCAATATAGTAGCACATTAATGTCGCATTGCCACTTCAGCACGGGCAAGTCAAAAAACATATAAACATTAGAGGAAGTGTGTCTTTTGAATAGGTTACCCAAACATCATAGAGACGGAATGCTTCAGGGAATTTCTAGTTAGAAAACGGGTGTGTGATCACCAGGGATGGCAATCCACGGTCTACAACGTCCTTCCACGCTGCTCACAAGGTTGCTAAGGCGATCCATTCCTCCATTCCCCGACTTAAATCTTACCGAGAGCGCGTGCGATGCGTTGGCAGCAGTTGTCACTCGCGCTGGCAGACTAATGGAACGGCCGACAACACGAACTCCTTACCAACCTCGTGGTCAGCCTGGGAACACGTTGTGGAGCGGGGATTTCGTACGTGGTGATCATCCACTCTACTGAGTACCATGTTTCGCTTTTTCTAAGATCCAGGTGAGCATCGTAAATCGCGGTGACTGAAGTGTAATTACTTCTTTGCATAAAGGTGTCATTTCGTTTCGTCTCAGTGGGTATTTCGTTTGGTTACCATCCGTACTACACTGTAGCAGTTATTTCTATGTCTGGTCCAAGATTCATCGAGATGTGTTACTTGACAGTGACACATCATAGTAAAGTTACTTTAGTCCTTACTAATGGAACGGCCGACAACACGAACTCCTTACCAACCTCGTGGTCAGCCTGGGAACACGTTACAGGAACAAATACGAAATGATTCCTGCTGGATTACTGATCCTCCAGTGGATATAGCTCACATGAAAGTGTAACAGAAATGCTATGGCAACATAAAAGGCAGTCCTTGGAAGACAAAATGTTCACGGTACGCTGATGAGTGTATTAAGGAACCTTTATTCAAAGAATATGCGACAGTTCCGCTCCCAGAAAACACCGATGAGCCAAGAAGCTGGTACACCTGCCTAATACCGTGTAGGGCCTCTGTGAGCACGCAGAATTGCTGCAACACGACGTGACATGGACTCGACTAATGTCTGAAGTAGTGCTGGTGGGAACTGACACCATGAATCCTGCAGGGCTTTCCATACATCCGTAAGAGTACGAAGGGTGGAGATCTCTTCCGAACACCACTTTGTAAGGTATCCCAGATATGCTCAATAATGTTCATGTCGGAGGAGTTTGGTAGGAAGCGGAAGTGTTTAAACTCAGAAGAGTGTTCCTGGAGCCACTCTGTAGCAATTCTGGACGCCGGATGTGCCCTGCTGGAATTGTCCAAGTCCGTCGGTATGCACAATGGACGTGAATGGATGGAGATGATCAGACAGGATGCTTACGCCATCGTGAACAGTCCCCTGATGATATGGATTCACGAGGTTGTCTCCATACGCGTACACGTCCATCTGCCCGATACATTGTGAAGCGAGTCATCAACAGTCCAATATCGGTGCTGACGGGCCCAGGCGAGGCGTAAAGCTTTGTGTCGTGCACTCAACAACGGTACACGAGTGGACTTTCGGTTCCGGAAGCCCCTATCGATGATGTTCGTTGAATGGTTCGCTTGCTGACACTTGTTGAAGGCCCAGCACTGAAATATGCAGCAATTTGCGGAAGGTTTGCACTTCTGACACGTTGAACGATTCTCTTCAGTCGTCGTTGGTCCCGTTCTTGCAGGATCGGAGAGTTGATGTTTTACCGGATTCCAGATATTCACGGTACACTCGTAAAATGATCGTACGGGAATCCCCACTTCATCGCTTCCCCGGAGGTCCTGTGTCCCACCGATCGTGCGCAGACTTTAACACCACATTCAAACTCATTTAAATCTTGGTAACCTGCCATTGTAGCAGCAGTAACCGATCTAACAACTGCGGCAGACATTAGTTGCCTTATATAGGCTTTCCCGACTACAGCGTCGTATTCTACCTATTTACATATCTCTGTATTTGAAGACGCATGCCTATACAAGTTTCTTTGGTGCTTCAGTGTATATTCCTCACAGTGTTATCTAAGACAGGTTATAAAAAGAATAGAATAGATGAATAAGGGATGTGCTGCTATGAAAGTTAGCTGAAAATTAGATGAATTGATAAGAAATGAGCAGATTTACTTCAGAATCGACGAAGACAGGAACAAATAGAAAACACTGGCAAGAAGAAAGAACGTGTTGATAGGACGTTAGGACGTCAAGGAGTGAGCTGTAGAGGGTAAAATATATCCAAAAATAACTGGGAAGGTTGGATGCAAGGCTACTCTGAGATGAAAAGGTAGGCACAGGAGAGGATTTCGTAGCGAGCCACACAAAACTAGTGAGTACACATACACAATAAACAACAACAAAAAAGGATGGTAAAAATCATATCTAGAAGTGGCTATATGCTCATCATGCATATAACTATCTCTTCATCTGAAAGTAGCACTTGTAACCTACGTCCTCAGTTATTTGCTGGATGTATTCCAATCTCCGTCACCCTCTAAAGTTTTTACCTTCCACAGCTTCCTCTAGTACCATGGTAGTTACTCACTCATGTCTTAACAGAGGTCATAACAGATGTCACCATGCTGTCCTTTTTCTTCTTGTCAGTGCTTCCTATTTACTCCTTTCCTCGCCAATTCTGCAGAGAACCTTCTTATTTCATACCTTGTCAGTCCACCTAATTTTGAGCACCCTATTGAAGCACCGCATCTCAAATGCTTCGATTCTCTTCAATTCCGGTTCTCCCACAGTCCACGTTTCACTACCATACAATACTGTGCTCTAAACTTACATTCTCAGAAATTTCTTCCACAAATTATGGCCAGTATTTGATACCAGTAGACTTCTCCTGGCCAGTAAAGCCCTGTTTGCCTGTGCCAATCTGCTTTTGCTGTCCTCTTTGCTCTATCCGTCACTGATTATTTTGGTGTCTAGGAAGCAGAATTCCTTAACTTTATTTGTTTCGTGATGAACAATCCCGATGTTACGTTTCTCGCTATTCTACTTTCTGCTACGCCTCATTAATATCGTCTTTCTTCGACTTACTCTCGATCCATGTTCTGTACTCATTCAACGCATCCTGTAATTCTTCTTCACTTTCACTGAGGTTAGCAATGTCATCAGCCAATCTGTTGAACTTTCTTTTATTTCTGTCAGTACTTCTACGAGGTGTATACTGAACACTAGGGGTGAAAGGCTGCATCCATGTCTTGTGATCTTTTTAATCTGAACATTTCGTTTTTGGTCTTCCTCTCTTATTGTTCCCTGTTGACTCTTGTACATATTGAACATTACCTGTCTTTCACGACAGCTTTTCTCTATTCGTCTTACAGTTTCGAGCATAATGTAGTATTTGACTTCGTTGAACGCTTTGTTCATGCCAAGAGATTCTATGAATGTGTCTTAGTTTTTGTTTAGTTTTTCCTCCATTACCAATCGCAACGCCAGAACTGCCTCTCTGATGGTCTTATATTTCCTAAAGTTTACGCATATGGCACCGCAGACGAAAAGCGAAAATGATTTGTCAGTTATATACGGATCAGACCGTTGAGCCTTTGACGCCCACTACCAGACTTGCTGTCTGTTGGTGTTTGACTCAGGATAGTCGGTCGACAGCCGATCAGTAGCTTTTTCTGACGCTTCACCGACACGAGTGGCGGTGTCTGCTCTTGCAGTGTAGGGTGAACTGTGACACTGCTGGCTGGTGAATGTCAGAAAAATCACTAAATGACTTCACCGGGGGTCCCGAGAAGAGATCCTACAGGCAATGGCAATATTTCCATCTGATATTGTGCGTCAATGAGTCGTGAAACCACCACTCCACGTCACAAAGGACACAAGAGTTACAGCAGTGAGAAGCAGGCAGCGGTGGCACACGGTCTGTAGTAATCCTCGAGATTTAAGCTATATGTCTACTTTGCTATCTCGGCGAAGTACCTGATGTTTCTTTTCGTGGTATCTGGATGCAAGGCTAAAACAGGGACTTGTTTACATTCGTTGTCTTTATTTTACACGGTTCCCGATTTTCTATTCTGCTCAAGTTCCGCAGTATTTGTGTTAATGGGGTGTCCTGTTTGCCAATATAGACCAGTCCACAATCACAGCTAAGGTCGTGGCTACTGGTGCATGATGCTTCAGTGGAGTTCAGGAAGCTCCATATTTTGTTGTTACTGTCATTGGCTTGTTTCCCGTTCGCGACAATTGCCCACGCCATCCCTAATGTCAAAAAGTTTAAAAATCTGTCTGGCTTCTGTTTTCTTGCCGAGAATTCCAAAGTCAGTTACGACGATTAATACTAGAATTTTACGTTTGTTTCCGTTTCCTGTGATTTATCGCCAGTTCTCTAATCAAACAGTTATGGTTCTTTCCACCCACCTGCTGCACAAAAAAATATTTTCTTTGGAAGTCATCCGTTAGAACCTTCAGCAACATCATATACGTGTATGCACAAGGAACTTTCGAAGTTATATCTTGAGCAGTAGCCGTAATAAAACACCTACATGGGGTGCTCTCCAAGTTAAGAGGACGCTTCAGAAATAAAATAGCACATTACTGTGGCACGCCTTGTAACTTGTATTGACTGCTATTTTACACTTCAAAGTGACGCAGGTACATGACAATATTCTTCAACGAAGTCACCAAATTTTTGCTAACAAAGGTCTGAAAAACCTACGAGTTGTCCTGTTCCGAGACGACAGAAATCCGCTCCTTGGTCAGGGAGTCATTCGAGAACCGCTATGTGAACGTCCTCATCTTTGGAAAAATTCTTCCCCCTGATGTTCTTTCAGATTGTCGAAAAGGTTCTCTGGATATAGTTATTTATCTCTATTGATCTACTGTGGACGTGGGGCAGCGGCGGGTCAAATATTTAACTGCAACAAGTCGTTGAAGGAAGCACTTGGGAATTCACGACATCCAGAAACAAGTGATTCCAGTATGTTAATATTGATAAGATTTTAGAGATGCACATGGAGCCTGAAGACGGCGTACTGAATTGTCGAAACTGGCAGTGAAAGTAAAATAAAATAAGCTCTCAATTTGGACAGCTGTTTGACGAATTTCTTTGTTAAATAGTTATATGTGGTCCATAATGATGGTCTTCTTTTTCTATTTGCATCATACATGCCTGCATGGCACCGCGCGGGATTAGCCGAGCGGTCTGGGGCGCTGCAGTCATGGACTGTGCGGCTGGTCCCGGTGGAGGTTAGAGTCCTCCCTCGGGCATGGGTGTGTGTGTTTGTCCTTAGGATAATTTAGGTTAAGTAGTGTGTAAGCTTAGGGGCTGATGACCTTAGCAGTTAAGTCCCATAAGATTTCACACACATTTGAACATTTTTTTTTGTCAGCATGGCCTTGGTCGAATTGTTGGCACCATTCCACTGCAGCTGGACGCGACATCACGTTTGGGCCTTATAGCACCAGAATTCCACAGTGAATCGGTGCGCAGTGTAGACTTTTGTCCACAATTATCATACTGTCACTCGTACTTCAACTTTGGAATACGTCTCCAGTTGCTGCACCATTATTTGCTCACTGTAAGCACACGTCATGCATACCACAGCAGGTCTGTGTGTGCTGTGAACCCGGCTAATGAACTCTTCTAAGAACGCGCCACTCCAGTTGAGCAATGATCTCAGCGTGAGACGACATGGGTAGCTTACCTTCTGAAGTCTATACGTATTTGTACGTCCAACGACTTCGCTCGTGTAAGACCGGCGTATTCCATGTGCAAACTGAAAACTACTATGATATTCCATAAACTCTAATCGAGAGTGCAGACGCCTTCATAACATTAAATAAGACAAATCAAACAGAGCGCTGGAGAGATAAGCGGGCTGAGATTGTGATCTCTGTTTTCGGACACTGAAAAACTGTTTGACAACCGGTATTTCAGAAAAGTCATTAAATTTGGTAAGTTGCGGTCGTAACCAGTTGGTTGTCATGTGCTTCATTCAAATAATTCTTTTATGCTTGTTTATTAGTAACACAAAGTTTTTTTTTTCCTTGGGTCATCAGTCTTCTGTCTGGTTTGATCCGGCCCGCCACGAATTCCTCGCCTGTGCTAACCTCCTCATCTCAGAGTAGCACTTGCAATCTACGTCCTCAATTACTTGCTGGATGTATTCCAATCTCTGTTTTCCTCTACAGTTTTTGCTTCTACAAAAAATGGTTCAAATGGCTCTGAGCACTATGGCACTTTACGTCTGAGGTTATCAGTCCCCTAGAATTTAGAACTACTTAAACCTAACTAACTTAAGAACATCACACACATCCATGTCCGAGGCAGGATTCGAACCTGCGACTGTAGCGGTCGCGCGGTTCCAGACTAAAGCGCCTTGAATCGCTCGGCCACACCGGCCGGCTTTTGCTTCTACAGCTCCCTCTAGTACCATGGAAGTCATTCCTTCATGTATTACCATGGAAGTCATTCCCTCATGTCTTAACAGATGTCCTACCATCCTGTCCCTTCTCCTTATCAGTGTTTTCCACATATTACTTTCCGATTCTGCACAGAACCTCCTCATTCCTTACCTTATCAGTCCACCTAATTTTCAACGTCTGTAGCACCACATCTCAAATGCTTAGATTCTCTTCTTTTCCGGTTTTCCCACAGTCCATGTTTCACTATCATACAATACTGTACCCCAGAAGTACATTCTCAGAAATTTCTTCCTAAAATTAAGGCCGATATTTGATATTAGTAGACTTCTCTTGGTCAGGGATGCCCTTTTTGCTGTTGATAGTCTGCTTTTGATGTCCTCCTTGCGCCGTCCGTCATTGCTTATTTTACTGCCTAGGTAGCAGGATTACTTAACTTCATCATTTCTACTACTTCTCATTACCTTCGTCTTTTTGGATTTACTCTCAATCCATACTCTGTACTCATTAGACTGTTCATTCCATTCAACAGATCACGAAATTCTTCTTCTCTTTCACTCAGGATAGCAATGTCATCAGCGAATCCTATCATTGCTATCCTTTCACCTTGAATTTTAATGTCACTCCTGAACCTTTCTTTTATTTGCATCATTGTTTCCTCTATGTGCACATTGAACAGTAGGGCCGAAAGGTTACATTCTTGTCTTACTCCTTTTTTAATACGAGTACTTCGTTCTTGGTTGTCCACCCTTATTATTCTCTCTTGGCTGTTCTACATATTGTATATGACCCTTATCTCCCTATAGCTTACTCCTATTTTTCTCAGAATTCAGAACACCTTGCACCATTTGACATTGTCGAATGCTTTTTCCAGGTCGACAAATCCTATGAACGTGTCTTGATTTTTCTTTAGTCTTGCTGCCATTATCAACCGCAACGTCGGTATTGCCTCTCTTGTGCCTTTATCTTTCCTAAAGCCAAACTGATCGTCATCTAGCGCATCCTCAATTTTCTTTTTTATTCTTCTGTGTATTATTCTCGTAAGCAACTTGGATGCATGAGCTGCTAAACTGATTGTCGATAATTCTCGCACTTGTTAGCTCTTGACCGTCTTCGGAATTGTGTGGATGATAGTCGTGCATAGTCGTTTTGTTGCCACTTCCCCCAACGATTTTAGAGATTCTGATGCAATGTTACCTATCCATTCTGCATTATTTGATCTTAAGTCCTCCAAAGCTCTTAAAACCTGATTCTAATACTGGGTCCCCTATCTCTTGTAAATCGACTTCTGCTTCTTCTTCTAACACATCAGACAAATCTTCCCCCTTATAGAGGCTTACAATGTATTCTTTCCACCTATCCGCTCTCTTGTCTGCATTTTACAGTGGAATTCCCGTTGCACTCTTAATGTTACCGCCGTTGCTTTTAATGTCACCGAAGGTTGTTTTGACTTTCCTGTATACTGAGACAGTCCTACCGACAATCATTTCTTTTTCGATTTCTTCTCAATTTTCACGCAGCCTTTTCGTCTTACCCTGCACCTCACATTTATTTCATTCCTCAGCGACTTATATTTCTGTACTCCTGAGTTTCCCGGAACATTATTGAACTTCCTCCTTTCATCGATCAACTGAAGTATTTCTTCTGCTACCCATGGTTTCTTCGCAATTACCTTCTTTGTACCTACGTTTTCCTTCCCAACGTCTGGTATCATCTTTTTTACGGATGTCCATCCTCCTTTAACTGTAGTGACGACTGAGCTACTTCTCATTACTTTATCTATAGCCTTAGAGGACTTCAAGCATATCTCATCATTCCTTAGTAGTTCCGTGTCCCACTTCTTTGCGTATTGATTCCTCCTGACTAATGTCTTGAACTTCAGCCTACTCTTCATCACTACTATGTTGTGATCTGAGTCAATATCTGCTCCTGGGTACGCCTTACAATCCAGTATCTGATTTCGGAATCTCTGTCTGACCATGATGTGATCCAACTGTAATCTTCTCGTATCACCGGGCCTTTTCCAAGTATACCTCCCCCTATTGTGATTTCTAAAGAGAGAATTCGCTATTACTAGCTGAAGTTTCTTACAGAACTCAAACTTTCTCCTCTCTCATTCCTTGTCCGAAGCCCATATTCTCCTGCAACTTTTTCTTCTACTCTTTCCCCCACAACTATATTCCAGTCCCCCATGACTATTAGATTCTCATCTATCTTTAGATACTGTATTACCCTTTCAATATCCTCATACACTTTCTCTATCTCTTCATATGCACCTTGCGCCGTCGGCATGTATAGACGAACTATCGTTGTCGGTGTTGGTTTGCTGTCGATTCTGATAAGAATAACCCTAGCACTGAACTGTTCACAGTAACACACCCTCTGCCCTGCCTTCCTATTCACAACGAATCCTACTCCCATTATATCATTTTCTGCTGATGTTGATATTACCCTACACTCACCTGACCAGAAATCCTTGTCGTCTTTCCACTTGACTTCACTGACCCCTACTATATCTAGATTGAGCCTTTGTATATCCCTTTTGAGATATTTCCTTACCACGTTCAAGTTTCTGACATTCCACGTCTCGACTCGTAGAATGTTATTATTTCGTTGATTATTAATCTTCTTATCATGGTAACCTCCCCCTTGGCAGTCCCCTCCCGGAAATCCGAATGGGGGACTATTCCGGAATCTTTTGCCAATGGAGAGATCATCATGACACTTTTTCAATTACAGGCCACATATCTTGAGGATACACGTTACGTGTCTTTAATGCAGTCGTTTCCATTGCCTTATTCCTCATGCCGTTGATCTTTGTTGATTATTCCGTCTTCAGGGGCAGTTTCCCACCCCTATGACAAGAGAGTTTCTGAATCTCTGTCCACTCTTCCGTCCTCTTTGACAAGGCCGTTGCCAGAATGAGGATGACTTCTTATACTGGAAGTCTTCGGCCGCAAACGCTGATTATTAATCAAAATTTAAGCAGCGGTGAAATTCGAACCCTGGACCGAAGACGTTTTGATTATGAATAAAAGACACTACTGCAAGACCATGGGTTACTTATTAAATACGTCCTATAATATAGTTGTGCTGTTTCAAATGAAGTACATAGGCAACGTTAGGAGAAGAAATTGTCAGTGGTTTTGTTTTTCCTATGAGAAAATAACCGTAGCTGTACAACTTTAGACTGTTATGTTTTGGGTTAGTTGAAAATTTAGCTGTCTCTGTGAAATGAAGTGCAATGTTTTACATGAAGCCTTGATGGATTTCAAACATAAAATACTCATATAAAAATGAAAGCTATAATAATTTCAATTAATATTCTTTATCTGTAGTTGTTAAAAATATCATTTAACATACTGAACATAAGCTCACTTCTTTGACTGTCACTCGTAAGATCAAATGTAAGACCTTTTTCTTTCGACGAAATCGAAGATAAACTTAAAACGCCGTGGAAATGATATATGATGCAGCAAACATACGTCTCTTTTATTGAAACTGGCATTTATATTCTTTATTCTCACATAATCACAATCTCTTCAAGTATTCATGATGACAAATACATGAAGAATAACTTTTGTAACGTATGGATGGTTATATCTATTTTTTGGAGATTTACAGCTAGTTACTACGCATCCGACAACTTGATCCTTGATAATTTCCTTTCGCTAAGAAGGACTGCTACATGCCTTTGAGGTCTAACTACCTCACCATGTTATAGGTCAATATAATCTCAGTCTGCAAAATACGTGAATGGTTCGGCACTCAAAATGTACAACATGCCGTTGAAAACCTTAATATACATGTAACTCGATTATCCCATACAGGAATCACGTGGAATCCAACCTGCAAACCTGTACAAACATATTGAAAAGCAGATACTCCACTGACTGCAAGATACGAGCACATTGAACGAAATGTGCTTTATAAGGTCACTTGATGTACTGCTCGTCGACTTACTGTGTGACGCTGAAAATTGCAGGCTATTAGCGCAAGACATCTGAAGAAGAAAATACACTTAAATAGGATCAAAATGGCTCTGAGCACTATGGGACTTAACATCTGTGGTCATCAGTCCCCTAGAACTTAGAACTACTTAAACCTAACTAACCTAAGGACATCACACACATCCATTCCCGAGGCAGGATTCGAACCTGCGACCGTAGCAGTAAATAGGATCATATACACAGCACAGCCTCTTGGTTATGAGGCCTCAGATGTGTGACGAGGGAGGAGGACGGAAGTAAATCTTGGAGAAAATCATTCTAGCTGGACATAGTCTGTTTTAGCTTCCCTTTATATAATACGTAAGATTTTACAAATAGAACTCGATACTGAAACTTCCTGGCAGATTAAAAATGTGTGATGGACCGAGACTCGAACTCGGGACCCTTGCCTGTCGCGGGCAAGTGGTCCTTCTAGTCAGTTACGCAACCTGCAGGAGAGTTTCTGTGAAGTTTGGAAGATGGAGGTGAGGTATTGGTGGAAGCAAGGCTGTGGCGGCGGGTCGTGAGTCGTGCTTGGGTAGCTCTGTCAGTGGAGCACCTACCCATAAAAGACAAAGTTCTCGAGATCGAGTCTCTGTCCGGCACACTATATGAATTTGCTAGGAAGTTTCGTTTCAGCACACGTTCCGGTGCAGGGTGAATATTTCATTCACGTCACGTCTGGATTCTTCCTCCCCCCCCCCCCCCCATTCCCTCCAGCTCAGCGCTCCATCGCTGTTAATGGCCTACGGCGCGCCAGAGGAAGGGTTTTCAGCCTCCTGCCGACCTCAGCGCCACGCCGTGGCGGAGTTCAGTCGGCAGTAAAATAGCGGAAGCGGGCACATCAACGTGAGCCGAAGCCGTAAGTCGCTATGGGTAGCGGCGGACAAGCTTTGAGATTGTCGCCGTATGTGGATGACACGTCGGCCGTGCTTGTCTTGTTATCGGCGTGGCTGGCCAAGGGAGTGAACGCAGTCTCCAGCTGAGACGAAGCTGCGCGGGCTGGCAGCTGGTTGATGGCCATCAACGAAAGCAGACCTTGGGGAAGCAGAGTACCGCGGAGCCGAGAGCACGTAGAACCAACAACAGTGGACTGCAATAAGAGCGGGGCGGGGCCGATTGTAAAGTAGTCGTCATCGACCTGTGGTAGCAGGCTGTGTCTTCTTTGCCGCGTCCAGAAGAAGACGGCAACTCATAGAAAGGAAAGAAGTACTAAGGAGAGTTTCGGTGTCGGCAGTACAGTGCAGAGCATAAAGGGACGTGTACTTTTGTCTGTGCCATAACTGCATTTGGCGGCTATTGGTAGTTGTCAGAGTTTTGACTGACCAAAATACAGCGGGGTGGTGTCTACCAGGATAATTCAGTTCGGCCTAGATTTGTTTTTAGTTGTGAAGAAGCACAGAAAGGATCCTGGGGAATTTGACCGTGCCATAACTGTATTTAAATGCATCTGCATGGCGTGGTGGTAATCATGGTATTTCAGTGTAGCATTACTGTTTTGAATTTGAAAACCCCTGATGGCCATTGAGAGATGATTGTGCAATAGCGGTAAGTCGTTGCACCTTTTACTTGTTTATAAATTTTCGTTGTAGATTCTATTGTAGATTATACAGGGTAGGGCAAGTAAAAGTGACCCGAACAAGTGGATACGATTGGACGCGAATTTCTGGCAACATTAACAGAGGAGGAAAAGACCTACAGTTACTTCCAACAGGATGGAGTAACTGCCCATACAGCCGGCCGAACCTTGGAGCACATTCCTCACAAACTTCATGCCCGATAGAACTGCTAGCAGAGTCGGCTATATTTCGCATCTGTAGCACGTCATCTTCGTGGTGTAGCAATTTTAATGGCCAGTAGTGTACTTACCGAAACTAGTAATGTCAATATTTTATGCAAATTTGAGCGATCGTGAAGTAATAGATTATTTCACAATTATTTACGAGGTTCATATACTTCAGCTTGGCAATATGACAATTCTTAAACTGAGTGGAGCTGTATCTATAACTTCCGAAGAATTCATCGATTGTAACGAGTGTGCTTGAAATGTCAGTGGACCTGTTCCGAAGTCATTTGTCTAGACTGATACTGTACCCCCCTCCGAACGTGAAGGGCGCCGACAGCACGGCAGTGTATACCAGTGAAAGTCCCCTACGACTAAATTGTTCAGGACGGGACAAGTTTCCACCCAACTCGCGAGCAGCGGTCCGCAAATCGGGTTAAAGCGATTCGCTTCACCGGTCGCTCCGCTCTCCAAATTCGTGTGGCAATTACGGAGTCCTCTCAGGCCATCAACGGAGCGGCCTTGTAGACCTCGTCTCCCATCCCCTGCCACGAACAAAGTAGCACCACGTGGACGCATTTTCGACGCTCGCATTTGCGCGTTCCGTCCCTCTAATGAAAGGAACTGCTGCACCGTGAAAAGCACCGACCCAGAGGTTAACGACTGCCTCGTGAAAAGAGGTGTCCTTTATCTGCGTTGCACTAGTGCTTCCAATAGCACGTATTCAGCGCAGACTTTCGCCGGGACCCGGAAGCAACGGTACTGGAAGACGACAGATGTTACAACTGTAATCAATTGAATCTGGACATTATCCAATTTTGCTCATATTTTATAAAAAAATTAGGAATGGAAGATAATGATTTTCAACGCAGTTTGAGAAAAATATCTAGCCACATCCCTGTACGACTGGGTGGCGAAAGAATGACGGACAAAACGATGGATAGTGAATATAATCAAACGGACAGGGAGCCGTCATTTAGATAATGCGTGGAATCCATCCACACACACAGACACACACACACACACACACATACACACACAGATACAAAAGTGCGCGCGCTACACAAGGCTGAACAAAAATTCACGCACTCGGAATCTGTACATACCAACATCACTAAAAATGCACGTTGCACGTTACAAAGTATCGTCCGTTGCATATTTTCGGTAGAAAATAGACATAGAATAAAGGCAATTTGACAGTACCGTAATCACATGAATGACAAGTATCTTCGTTCAATAATCTGTGTCCGTGCTGCTTAGTTAGTGTAGTGAGTGTAACTGTGCATTAAAATACTTTGAGAATTCGGTTCCAGGCCTAGGTTTAATTTCTTTATGTTACAGAATGCAAGACACGGTACCTGGCTTCCTAATTGTTATACAAACATTACACAAAGCGAGTGCAGCTATTTACTACTAACACAGAAATAGGAGTACACTCGTCTTTTTCTTATTATTCCATATTTAAAGACGTATTTTCCCTTTAAATATTTACTCTCTTGTGTCTCACACACTACACCCCTCCATGCTTTCCGGTTCATTGTAAGCATTGTTTCACTTTTATTCAGCTATACCGCAAAGCAAAAAATAAAAGATGACTCTATGCCTCTCTTCTTTGGTCCATCCCCGCTTCTTTTATCCTAGGTTTCTACACTGCAGCCATGGAAATAGCATCGTCTAGGTATATTATTTCGCTGTACTTCATCACCTACACTCGAACACTGTTTCCACTTGAGCTTAGGACATTAGGTCACCAGTATAGCTAGCTACCACTAGTTGCAACCACTTGTACTGAAGTCCCGCATCAGATACACGATACGCAAACATTTCGAAAACTTTCGCTCACTTTTACGTGAACAACACTGCACGCTGTTGGCGTGCGCGTATTTCCCTCCCTAAACCTGGCCGGGTGCGGGGGGGCTCACGACGTGGTGACGTGTGGCGACATGGAGGTCATCAGGCCATCTGTTTAACAATACAGAATCCGTTACGAACCACGCAGGCCTTGCGCTGATGCAGGACAAAGTACAAGAAACAGAAATAAACAAGAAGATCTTGTAACTTTTAATCACTTTTTTCAGCTTTCAGACAAATCGCCGATCTTACCAAAGGTAGCATGTATCATTAACATCTATTTGTTGATAAGTGTTGTAGTTATTTATTCGCCATTGTAGGATTATATGATAGTGGAACAAACACTGGTAGCAGTTACTTCTGTAAAATATCTGGGAGTATGCGTGCGGAACGATTTGAAGTGGAATGATCATATAAAATTAATTGTTGGTAAGGCGGGTACCAGGTTGAGATTCATTGGGAGAGTCCTTAGAAAACGTAGTCCATCAACAAAGGAGCTGGCTTGCAACACACTCGTTCGACCTATACTTGAGTATTGCTCATCAGTGTGGGATCCGTACCAGATCGGGTTGACGGAGGAGACAGAGAAGAGCCAAAGAAGAGCGGCGCGCTTCGTCACAGGGTTATTTGGTAACCGTGATAGCGTTACGGAGATGTTTAACAAACTCAAGTGGCAGACTCTGCAAGAGAGGCGCTCTGCATCGCGGTGTAGCTTGCTCGCCAGGTTTCGAGAGGGTGCGTTTCTGGATGAGTTATCGAATATATTGCTTCCCCCTACTTATACCTCCCGAGGAGATCACGAATGTAGAATTAGAGAGATTAGAGCGCGCACGGAGGCTTTCAGACAGTCGTTCTTCCCGCGAACCATACGCGACTGCAACAGGAAAGGGAGGTAATGACAGTGGCACCTAAAGTACCCTCCGCCACACACCGTTGGGTGGCTTGCGGATTATAAATGTAGATGTAGATGTAGATGTAATTAATTTGAACTGTTTATTAACCTTTAAGTATTCTTTAAACTGCTGGTTATCTGTAATTGCAACTGGTACCATGTGCGATTTTATTTAGGATGAGTCGTCATGACTTGAATATGATTGCACTGAAGATGGCCACACAGCAGCTGAAATCGATCTGCAATAAACAGATTAAAAATTTACGACCGGTGCTACCCTTCATACTATCTGGGACAGATAACATCGCTCCGAAATTTGTAACATGAGAGGGTGAAGTGGCAACTATACAATTATTTAAAAGTCTGTTGAACCTAAGAGACTGGATGCATACCATTGTATAGCGTCCAGAAAGGTATCAATTCACAGAATATGAAAGACATTAAAGGCAGACATGCGCGAGAAGTATGTTACAATCAGACAGCTCAATAATCTGCTCCGATGACATGAATAGCATACAGAAAAACTGAGAAGTTAATTGGAGTCCTTATGTTATGATTGATGACGGGGGAAGTAAACTGAAAGATATCATGACATCTTCATAGGACTTCTCGACCTAGAAAAAGCTTTCTGCAATGAAAAATAGTGTAAGACACTTGCAATTCTAAAATATATATATATTTGAGGAATAGGGAAATAGCAGTAATTCTCAGTATCTACAAGAATCAATAGGGAAAAATAAGAACCGAAGACGAAGAGAGAAAAACTCGGATCCATAAGATACTGATGCAGTCTATATATCGAAGAAGCAATGACGGCAATAGAAAGTTCCATAACTGGAATTAAAATTCAGGGCGAAAGGATATTCATGATAAGATTCACTGATGACACTACCGTTCGCCGCGAAACTAAGGAAGAACTACATGACCTGATGAGTGGAATGAACGGTGTAATAAATGTGCAGCAGAAATGAGACTGGCGAGAAATTTAAGTTCAGTGCAATGAACGAAGGAAATTCTGCTACGGTGGAAGTAAAATAAAACATTATGGACGAAAACAGTGGGAATTAAGAGTTACACTGGCACGCAAAGGGCACATTACTTGCTAAAAGGCTTATACGTATGACACTTAGGAATTAGGTGTAGGAAGAAATTTATGTAAATTACATCTAGAGAGCTGGATTGTTAATGATTGGATCTTGGACTATGGGAAAATTAGAAAATAAGGGAATCGAAGCGTTAAGAAATAATGTGCTCCACAGAGTGGGTGAGGAACGGAACATACGGAAAACACTGACAGGAAGAAAGTACAGGATTATAGGACATGTGTTGAGACATTAGGAAATAACCTCCATGGTAATAGAGGAAGAGAGATCTTGGAATATGTCCAACAAATAACTGAATAAGCTAGGTGTAAGTGATTGGGTGCGGTGAAGGACTTGTCGCAGAAGAGGGAGTTGTGGCTGGTTGCATCAAACCAGCAGAAAAATGATGACAAAAAATTCAAACCAAGAATTCTGCGTTTCGTCATGGAATCGTTTACTATTCGCAAGAGCGTTTCGGATATGCTCATAAAATTTCAGCAGCAGGTGCTACACGACAATCGTCTTGTATCACAGGAAGAATGATCGTACGCTCGCAGAAGAGGCGGGCAACATATTACGTCTTCCCATAAACAGTTCAGGAAATGATCACGGCCAGGAAATAAGTTTGAAGTCTTACGAAGGCTTACAGCCAATCTTTCTACACGTGCACCAGTCGAGAGTGGACCAGTGAGGAGGAGGGGGGGGGGGGGGGGTGAGGGGGAATTACAATGACCGCCACTCATGGTCAGGTGGGTTTCAGATGTGTAGAAAACCGTCTCCTCAAATTCTACTCTGCGCACAGTTATTTTACGAGGCCCTTGGGCTGCTCTTTATGGCTTCAACGATCCCATTTCTCTCACGTTTATATCCAGGGTGATAAATTTCTACGACGTAGGTTGTCATCTGTTGCAATTCCTTTCTCTACTGCTTGATTACTTATGTTACTTTTATTGACGGGTCTGTAGCAGGTAAAGTACTTGTTTTGCAGACACACGTTCCACACACACTGCATTTTATTTTATTTGTCTTTGTTTCATTCTTATATTATATAGGGTTACCTCTCTGAAACTAGAGCAAGAAAGAACGACATTGTTGTAGTTGTTGTAGTCTTCAGTCCAGAGACTGGTTTGATGCAGTTCTCCATGCTACTCTATCCTGTGCAAGCTTCTTCATCTCCCAGGACCTACTGCAGCCTACATCCGTCTGAATCTGCTTAGTGTATTCATCTCTTGGTCTCCCTCTACGATTTTTACCCTCCACACTGCCCTCCAATACTAAATTGGTGATTCCTTGATGCCTCAGAATATGCCCTACCAAACGATCCCTTCTTCTAGTCAATCTCTGCCACTAATTTCTCTTCTCTCCAATTCTGTTCAATACCTCCTCATCTTATCTACCATCTTATCTTCAGCATTCTTCTGTAGCACCACATTTCGAAAACTTCTATTTTGTTCTTGTCTAAATTATTTATCGTCCACGTTTCACTTCCATACATGGCTACACTCCATACAGATACTTTCAGACACAACTTCCTGACACTTAAATCTATACTCGCTGTTAACAAATTTCTCTTCTTCAGAAACGCTTTCCTTGCCATCGCCAATCTAGATTTTACATCCTCTGTACTTCGAACATCATCAGTTATTTTGCTCCCCAAATAGCAAAACTCATTTACTACTTTAAGGGTCTCATTTCCTGATCTAATTCCCGCAGCATCACCCGATTTAATGTGACTAGATTCCATTATCCTCGTTTTGCTTTTGTTGATGTTCATCTTATATTCTCCTTTCAAGACACTGTCCATTCCGTTCAGATACTCTTCCAGGTCCTTTGCTGTCTCTGACAGAATTACAATGTCATCGGCAAACCTTAAAGTTTTTATTTCTTCTCCATGGATTTTAATACCTACTCCGAATTTTTCTTTTGTTTCCTTTATTGCCTGCTCAATATACAGATTGAATAACATCGGGGAGAGGTTACAAACCTGTCTCACTCCCTTCCCAACCACTGCTTCCCTTTCATGCCCCTCGACTCTTATAACTGCCATCGGGTTTCTGTACAAATTGTAAATAGCCTTTCGCTCCCTGTATTTTACCCCTGCCACCTTCAGAATTTGAAAGAGAGTATACCAGTCAACAGTGTCAAAAGCTTTCTCTAAGTCTACAAATGCTAGAAACGTAGGTATGCCTTTCCTTACGAACGATAAATGAACGAAATAAAGCCATTGTAGCTTGTGCAGCGTCTACTTCCAAAACAAATATCTTTCTCTGTACATATGCCAGTTTTCCAGACTCTGCATCCTCTTATGCCTAGCAATGCTAATCTGCAAGCTCTTACTACACTTTTTTAAGAATACTGTCCCGAGTGTCGATGCGGTACCCAACTACACAAGTGTAAGACTTAAACCGAAACCAACTTTCGCATGATGTGTCGCTGCCAAGTACCACAGCTCGATGAAATTTGGATCATACATAGAAAGAAGTGCTGTAGCATAGTAAAGAAGATAACTGAAAGAAGTTCGAAATAAGACGAACAGAAATCATACTTTTGTGCAAAAACAACAATTACACTGCTTTGGAACAATTTATGATGTTCCGCTGTACATTACAGTAGGCGGGACATAGTTCTTAAGAAGGTACGTGATCACTACGGACGACAAAGTGTGCTCTATACCTTGCTCCCTTTCTGTCCACAGGATTGGTAAGATGTCCTCTTGGCAGGCATTTCATTCCTCCTCCAATGCGGTTGACAACTGCTGGATGTGGACGACTGCAATGCGTCTCCTCAACGCATCCCTCACGTGCTCGATGGCGTTTAGGTGGGGGGGACAGGCAGGCCAGGCCACACGCCGAATATCTTCTCGCTCCAGGAGCTCCTCAACCTGTGCTGTTCGATGCAGTCGCGTATTGTTATCCAAAAAAGGAAAAGAACTGAAGTCAGGGTCGAATAGCCCCCGAAAGGTGTACCATGCTCAAATATTGGGAGGTCATGAAACCCACGAAACATTATGCTTCCCCACACTATGTCCTGGACCAGCAAAACGATCATGTTCGACAACGTTCCTGGGCGTATTCTACTCGTCATGTGTCGAACATGATCCTTTTGGTGGTACAGGTATTATGTTGTGGGGAGACATAATGTTGCTTGGGCGTACGTAACTGCTGAGGATCTAAATGAGTATTTCGCCACATCGACATCTCTACTCGACCAGCGCACAGGTGAGCAAACCGTCGATTCCCTTCAACTATCAGTGGTTGGCACAAACGAAAAAAAAAAAAGATCTGCAGCCAGTAAACCTTAATAGAGTCAGAATTCACTGCGCGAATTAGTTCGGCAGCGCAAGGACACGTCAATATTACAATGAAATTGATGTATTTTCTTGTCAACCCACTACTGCCCAAAAAACGAAAATTTTAAGAGTTTCTGACTTTCAGCATCTTCCCATCATAATACCATTACCCAAAAAGGAATATTCAAAACAACGTTCCGACTCCTATTTGCGTTTTACCAGCATTATCCAAGGCCTTAGAATACGTAGTCCACGGACAATTATTTACCATTAAATGTTCAAATGTCTGTGAAATCATATGGGACTTAACTGCTAAGGTCATGAGTCCCTAAGCTTACACACTACTTAACCTAAATTATCCTAAGGACAAGCACACACCCATGCCCGAGGGAGGACTCGAACCTCCGCCGGGACCAGCCGCACAGTCCATGACTGCAGCGACTGAGAGCGCTCGGCTAAGCCCGCGCGGCTACCATTAAATAATCCATTAGATGAACAGCAGTCTGATTTCTGGAAAAATCGCAGCATGACGACTGCTCTTATAAAACTGACTGACGAACTGGAACAAACTATTGACGAACAACAGATGACTATTATGTGCCTTTTGGGTTCGATGTTGACATTCTACTTAGAAAACTCATAAGTCAAAACTTTTCTTCAAGTGGAGTACAATGTTTCCACTCTTAGCTTACGCCTCACCAACCGTCTACTGGTTAGGACAAAAATGTGTCAATGGAGGGATGCACAAGGATCAGTATTTTGGGCCCATTACTTTTCTGATTACTTGCTGTAAGTATGGAAATATTTTAATGATGTGTCAACTATTCTCTCCCACTGCAAAATCATTTCTTCGCTGACAACCTGCAGTCATATCAAAGTGCGAATGCAACAGACCTATACACAGCCATCCAGCATGCAAATGCCGATTTACTTGCCTTATCAGAGTGGGCCAGAAGATAGGTTTGAAACTTAACCCACCTAAAACACCAGCAATCTTAGTCCCTGACGAAGAGTTATTACCACTCATTTCAGATAATCTCTTTCGCTCTTAACCCTAAACGGCACACAAATAACCTCTCCTTCTTCTGCGAAGAACTTAGGATAATAAAAATGGTTCAAATGGCTCTGAGCACTATGGGACTTAACATCTGTGGTCATCAGTCCCCTAGAACTTAGAACTACTTAAACCTAACTAACCTAAGGACATCACAGATATCCATGCCAGAGGCAGGATTCGAAGCTGCGACCGTAGCGGTCACGCGGTTCCAGACTGAAGCGCCTTTTAACCGCACGGCCACACCGGCCGGCCTAGGATAATACTGGTCCATCACTTAAACTGGTCTGAACACATAACTGCAGTCTACAAGAAAGTGTCAGCCTCAATTCATTCACTACAGAAATATAAAAAAAGTATTTCCTTTAAAAAGAAGCTCATAGGGTTACTAATCCTCCCCATACTTGATTATGGTGATGCTGTACTCCAAATATTTTCGTACGAGAACTCAAGCTGGCTGGAACTAGGGATGAATGCTTGTGTCCGATACATTTGTGACTTGCGCTATTTCGACCATATCACTCCCGTCTACGAACAGTTATCATAGCTGCGAGCCGATAAGCGCAGAGACTAACATGCTCAAAGCTCGCTCTATCATCTTCCAAATCATTGCACCTCTTCTTACTTACTTTCACTTCTTACACTACTATCTGAAAAGCACAGCAGAAATATTCATTCTCAACCAAGTTGAACAATTACTTAACACTGCCATGTTCTATAAATCATTTTCTTTTCCAGGAACCCGGTTTTGGAGCAATATTTCTCATAATAAAGGCACTCCGCCTACAGGCCACGAGTGGCCTACCGGGACCATCCGACCGCCGTGTCATCCTCAGGGATGATGCGGATAGGAGGGGCATGGGGTCAGCACATCGCTCTCCCGGTCGTTATGATAGTATTCCCGACCGAAGCCGCTGCTATTCGGTCGAGTAGTTCCTCAACTGGCATCACGAGGCTGAGTGCACCCCGAAAAATGGCAACAGCGCATGGTGGCCTGGATGGTCTCCCATCCAAGTGCCGACCACGCCCGACAGCGCTTAACTTCGGTGATCTCACGGGAATCGGTGCAACCACTGCGGCAAGGCCGTTGCCTAATTTTTCTCATTCTAGAGAAATTAAACCCCTTTCAAAGATTGTATCACAAGTCATCTCTTCCATATACTAACCTGCAGCTCACTTTCGTCAATTCTCCCCATCCCCTCCCCCCCCCCCCCCCCCACCGCCCCTTTCCATCCTCTCCCACAACTTGTCGGCAAAGTTCTTTATGTTCTGTTCAGCCACTCTCACTCTCATTTCGGTCTTCATCTACATCTACATCTACATACATACTCCGCAATCCACCATATGGTGCGTGGCGGAGGGTACCTCGTACCACAACTCGCATCATCTCTCCCTGCTCCACTCCCAAACAGAACGAGGGAAAAATGACTGCCTATACGCCTCTGTACGAGCCCTAATCTCTCTTATCTTATCTTTGTGGTCTTTCAGCGGAATGTAAGTTGGCGGCAGTAAAATTGTACTGCAGTCAGCCTAAAATGCTGGTTCTCTAAATTTCCTCAGTAGCGATTCACGAAAAGAACGCCTCCATTCCTCTAGAGACTCCCACCCGAGTTTCTGAAACATTTCTGTAACACTCGCGTGATGATCAAACCTACCAGTAACAAACTAGCAGCCCGCCTCTGAATTGCTTCTATGTCCTCCCTCAATCCGACCTGATAGGGATTCCAAACGCTCGAGCAGTAAAGAATAGGTCGTATTAGTGTTTTATAAGCGGTCTCCTTTACAGATGAACCACATCTTCCCAAAATTCTACCAATGAACCGAAGACGACTATCCACCTTCCCCACAACTGCCATAACGTGATTGTCCCACTTCATATCGCTCTGCAATGTTACGCCCAAATATTTAATCGACATGACTGTGTCAAGCGCTACACTACTAATGGAGTATTCAAACATTACAGGATTCTTTTTTCTATTCATCTGCATTAATTAACATTTATCTATATTTAGAGTTAGCTGCCATTCTTTCCACCAATCACAAATCCTGTCCATGTCATCATGTATCCACCTAAAGTCACTCAACGACGACACCTTCCCGTACACCACAGCATCATCAGCAAACAGCCGCACATTACTATCCACCCTGTCCAAAAGATCATTTATGTACATAGAAAACAACAGCGGAAAAATGGCTCTGAG
Source organism: Schistocerca serialis cubense (assembly GCF_023864345.2). Lineage (NCBI taxonomy): Eukaryota > Metazoa > Arthropoda > Insecta > Orthoptera > Acrididae > Schistocerca > Schistocerca serialis. The sequence continues at coordinate 371,810,992 of NC_064639.1, forward strand.
CACTATGGGACTCAACATCTGAGGTCATCAGCCCCCTAGAACTTAGAACTACTTAACCCTAACTAACCTAAGGACACCACACACAGCCATGCCCGAGGCAGGATTCGAACCTGCGACCGTAGCAGTCACGCGGTTCCAAACTGCCGGCCAACAGCGGACCTACCACACTTCCCTGGGGCACTCCAGATGATACCCTCACCTCCGATGAACACTCACCATCGAGGACAACGTACTGGGTTTTATTACTTATGAAGTCTTCGAGCTACTCACATACTTGGGAACCAATCCGATATGCTCGTACCTTAGTTAGGAGTCTGCAGTGGGACACCGAGTCAAACGCTTTCCGGAAGTCAAGGAATATGGCATCCGTCTGATACCCTTCATCCATGGTTCGCAAGATATCATGTGAAAAAAGGGCGAGTTGCGTTTCGCAGGAGCGATGCTTCCTAAAGCCGTGCTGATGCATGGACAGCAACTTCTCTGTCTCAAGGAAATTCATTATATTCGAACTGAGAATATGTTTGAGAATCCTGCAACAAACCGATGTTAAGGATATTGATCTGTAATTTTGATGATCCGTCCTTCTACCCTTCTTATATACAGGTGTCACCTGCGCTTTTTTCCAGTCGCTCGGGACTTTACGTTGGGTAAGAGATTCGCGATAAATGCAAGCTAAGTAAGGACCCACTGCAGTAGAGTACTCTCTGTGAAACCGAATTGGAATCCCAACAGGACCTGGCGATTTATTTATTTTCAACCCATTCAGCTGCTTCACAACCCCAGGGATGTCTATCACTATGTCCTCCATACGGGAATCTGTACGAGACTCAAACGGCGGTATGTTTGTACGATCCTCCTGCGTGAATGATTTCTCAAATACTTCTCCTTCTCCTTTGTCCTTTCCTCTCCTGGTAATACTAAACATGACTTCAATCGTGCTAAAATAACCTAAATCATTCTAAACTTCTTTACCGTTATTGTTATTATTATTACTATTACTATTATTATTATTAGTGTCAATTATTATTATTGTTATTATTATTGTGAATTTCTTGTAATATTTTTGGTATGTGTTGTTCCTAGTCAGATGTTAAGAGAAGGCCTGAAGGCCGTAATCTGGACAGGCTAAATAAGCAATAAATAAATGATACTGAACACTAAATTTTTGAGTACGGTACACTTACCATTCAGCATTGTTGTGACGTTGCACTCATTCCCCAAGTATGTCCGTTTAGTGGTGCATTCTGCACTGATATTATTTTTGTGGGGGAAAATGTCCCTTTTCTGCTTGGAAGGTGCACTGTTTACATTTTTGGGCAGTAGACTCTGTGTTAAAAAGGACAGACACCTAACGGCTCATTTAAATTGAATATTGAAGTCCAAGGGGTGAATCGTTTGCTTGACGACGCAGTGCTGCCAGAAAACAATCGAAGTCGGCAGTAAGACAGGATACGTTTTGAGTGTTGGCCATTTAATGTCCTGATGCGTGTGATTTGACTGAAATCGAAATCAGTGCAGAACTTGCTTCTTCCATCGAAGTTTCACAGTGTTGGCCACAAGCGGCGCTCTGACCATGAAACCGCTTTATTTCATGTTTGATTAATTTGCTGTCATGCCATATTAATTCATCTGCGGCATCTGCGCGATAAACCACACTAATTCATGTGTGACGCATAGGCCTTGAAGTTACTTTGAATTATGCTCACTTGCATCTCAAGGAATAAGCATCTGCGATTTACATTCCGATGTGTCGTTCCCGTACTCTGAAATGCAACGCCTAAGACATAAACTGGATGTAATCCCCCCATTAAAGCTCGACCCTAAATATCACCCACAGCTCGTGCCCCCCTTCCCCTCCCAATCACGCCAGAACAGTTTCATTAACTAGAGCGACAGTATCAGCATGCAGGTCTATAAAGTTCAGTCAGTATTTGGACCTGCTTAAGTAATTTAGGCAGCACGAGAGTTGCGAATCGGAGAGCTCTCTTGAAACCAGAAAGCGATACAAGCAGGCGCACAATGAAAGATTAACCATCGGTTCCGCTAAGTGCGAAAGTCAATTCCACAAAGTTGGGAATAGCTGTTCGTAGGAGCTATTCACTGCTCCCCTCAGAGAGGTCACAGTTCGTAGTGATGGACGGTAAATCATCGAGTAGAACAGAAGTGATATCTGGCGTTCCGCAAGGTAGTGTCATAGGCCCTCTGCTGTTTCTGATGTACATAAATGATCTAGGTGATAATCTGAGCAGCCCCTTTAGATTGTTTGCAGATGTCACGGTAATTTATAGTCTAGTAAAATTATTAGACCATCAATTCCAACTACAAAATGATATAGAGAGAATTTCTGTGTGGTGCGAGAAGTGGCAACTGGCACTGAACAAAGAAAAGTGCTAAGTCATCCACATGGGTACTAAAAGAAATCGGATAAATTTTGGTTATACGATAAATCGTACAAATCTAAGGGCTGTCAATTAAACTAAATACCCAGGAATTACAATTACGAGCAACTTAAATTCGAAGGACCACATAGATGATATTGTGGGGAAGGCGATACAAAGACTGCGCGGGGAAGGCGAAACAAAGACTGCGCTTTGTTGGCAGAGCACTTAGAAGATGCGACAAACCCACAAAAGTAACAGTCTACATTACACTTGTCCGTCCTCTGCTGGAATATTGCTGCGTGGTGTGGGATCCTTACCAGGTAGGATTGATGGAGGACATCGAAAAAGTGCAAAGAAGGGCAGCTCGTTTCGTGTTATCGCGCAATAGGGGTGTGAGTGCCACTGACATTATAAGCGAGTTGGGGTTGCAGTCACTGAAAATAAGGCTGTTTTCTTTGCGGTGAGATCTATTTGCGAAATTTCAATCAGCAACTTTCTCTTCCGAATGCGAAAATATTTTGTTGACACCCACCTACGTAGGGAGAAATGGTCATCATAATAAAATAAGAGAAAGCAGAGCTCGAACGGAAAGATTTAGGTGTTCCTTTCTCCCACGCGCCATCCGAGAGTGGAATGGTAGAGAAGAAGTACGAAAATGGTCGATGAACCCTCTGCCAAACACTTAAGTGTGAATTGCAGATTAGATGTAGATGCAGATGTAGATATAGAACATCACTCGCAAGGCAGAAGAAGTCATAAGTATCGAAGAACTTTAATGGATGTGTGTGAGTGCGGCTGAATCGCCACCCATATCAATGTAGGAAATTTTTCGCTGCTACAGCGCCCTCTAACACCGCTACCTCCGCAAGACTCCTCTCTATGCCTCCATAGAACCAAATGCCATTACTCCTCATAGTTTGTATCTGTAGGCTGTCTTATTCTCAGGTTTCTTACTCCACAAATTTGCTCCACAGCGCTTACTACCAGTACAATACAAACTGTTTAGGTAAAGTTTCTTTCAGAAACGTTATATGTAGCGGTGCATGCTCACAATCAAAAGAGGGAAAACGAGACTAATTATAAGATTATACGTTAATTGGTACATGAGACTGACTGTTGTTAATACCTGAACAGATTTATCATATACAAGGAATATATTTAAAGTTTTGGTATGTGTATATGTACGGTGTGTTTCGTAAAGGAAACTGCCTCCTCTTTCTTTTCGTATTTTTCATATTTAGTTTTAATCTTATTATTTGTCTCCTTCTGTTTGTAAATGTAATTACATCTTCTGAAACTGTGCTACAGTACTGTAGTAGACATCGCTTGGCATGCTGTTGAGTGTTTCTTGCGGCAACTTGATTACTACCTAATTGGCTCTGAGCACTATGGGACTTAACATCTGTGGTCATCAGTCCCCTAGAACTTAAAACTATTTAAAACTGCGACCGTAGCAGTATTACGACCTAATTAATTGAGTAATTTAATACTTAACGCTTTTGTGCCAGGTTGGTAGATCGTGCTGCAATTATAAATAGTTCAGCATCAACAGCACAAGGGTACCTTGAATGTTCAAATACTTTCGTGTTTGTAAAGTGAAGAAACCGTACAATAGCTGCTGAATCAACGATCTTATATTGTATACACTACTGATTTCGGAACACTCATATAAGTTCCATCATCTGGTGTAAACTGTAATAAAGAAAACATTATGTTATAAGACAATAGAATGGGATTCTAAAGTCTTAAATGTCAGATTAGGGATTATATGGCTAATATTTCTAAAAGAAATTGTAAAAAATTAAAACAGAGAACAAGAAGTTACTTACAAATAAAATCACTTGATCACCTGAAGTCTCCTCATCTCAGTACTGTCATAGAACAAAAGTTCCGCACCAAAAGAATGACAGGTGGGAGAAGGGGGACCTAAGAAATCCGAAGAAACTAATATTACGATCGGACACCAAAAATGACTATAAACTTGAAACATGTAAAATGCAAAAAAGACGTGAAGATAAATCACGTACTGTGTTTAACTCCTTACATAAATTCCATAAAAATCGTTCCCCCTTTCGTGTTATTAACTTTATAAATACTAGCATACTTTTCTGTCTTTCATTGCGATTATCTTTCGCTACAACTGTCGCATGTTTCTACATTCTGTATAAGCCAGTGTGTTCGTTTATTATGTAGCTTGTAGCATATCTGTAACCTGAGTTTACAACAAATAGGACTATTGATTGGATTGGCGTATTCCACCACACTGCCTACGGTCAGCCAAAATTCAGCTCTTGCCCACGCAACGTATCCGTCACGATTCAGCCTCACAAGAACGTTACAAATTTACAAAGCTGCTACATGAACAATATTTTCTCGTAGAAAAACTAATAGTGTGGACAAACAACATTATTTTGGTGGCCGATTTGAAACTGACAAACCCATCGTTTTCAGATCTAAAATGAGGAAAGAAGAAAGAATGTGTCCAACGATGCAAAGTTCTGCATGGCAGCGCGAAATTAAATAATGTAGTCGGACGCTCCAGAAACAAACTAAAAATTTCAGCAAATTAGTGGTACCTAACATTGTAACAAGCAGTTTTCCTATAAAGGTGTAGTCTACAACCGTATCCCGTCAGTCCAAAAAGGTTTCGAGACTGGATTAATTAAAAAAAACAGAGAAACATTAAGATGACTGTTTTAATATTTCTTCTGATTTGCGCTTGAGTAAAACTAACAGAACTTCGTGTAACCATGTGAAACTGTCAGAAAATTCCCTTTTTTGGGATGTTATTCAACTCGAAAGTCACATTGCCTTAAACGGCGGTTATGTCGTCAACGCGTTGTCCTTTCATGTGAATTTCTACCCTTTGTCAGTTTGTGGTAGATTCCTATTGATAACACAGTATTGTCACCTATGATGATTTTGTCCAGAAAGAATTATCCACGTTTAGTATTTCAATCAAGTCGCAGTAGGCGTCCACGCGTAGCTATTTTCTTTCGGAAGTCAAGGCGTGTGGGACAAATTTTCTCTTCTTAAAACCATTCTAGAGAATGTCTTCAACATAGATCTGTGACACAACAACGTTGACAACCTACGGCAGAACGTCCATTACTTTACGGAGCAAGGTGGAGTAATGAGGCTCGCATTCGAGAGGGTGACGGTTCAAACCCGCGTCCAGACAAATGCCGGGATGGTTCCTCTGAAAGGACATGGCCGATTTCCTTCCCCATCCTCAACACAATCCGAGCTTGTGCTCCAATGATCTCGATGTCGACTGGACGTTGAACCCAATGTTCCTTTCTTTTTTCCACTACTTAACACTCTCTGCTCACAACTAATTGACCGAATGCGCGTATGTTGTTTACAGCTGTTAGTTTAAGCTGCCACCTTAGTAATTGCGCCGAGTCTCGTATAAGGCAGGAGTAAAATCAATCTAGGAACATTCTGGAGGGACAGTATATGCATCTGAGTTTAAACTCTTTGCGAGTGAAATAACATAGTCAAACACGGTAACATACCCAGTTTTCACACACTGGCGTAAGTTAACTGTTCATACAAGAAATGTGAACAAATTGATAAAAACTGCTGTAGCATAGCTTTGCCTCAAGCACTTTAATTTTGCGTATATGCTTTCTCTCTCGCTATCGTCGCATCACTCACTATGAATGAACGATAACAAACTGCGATGCACGATATCGAGCCGTTTAGATCCAGTAAACATCTTACTTTCAGATACCACTCGTTTCTGCACTCGTGAATCGATTCTTGTTACCTTCCAAACGAATAGGGACTCTACGCATCTCTCCGAGCCGGAGATATAAGTTGTTCGTCGCTGTTTGCAGGACTTCGAAGCATTCTAGGATAAGGAACATCGAAAGCACTCGGATGCTGAGGTAGATGTAGGGCGGAAATGAATCGAGACTTCCAGGGTTTCGACAACGCAACCATACGGAGGTTCCATTTTAACAGCATTATCGCAAGAGAAAAGTTTATTGTCGTGACTCGCCCGGACTCCTGTCCCAGTACATCAGAGGATGTCCGTTATTGAGACACGAATTAAAATGGAGTGCAAAGGGCATCACGGTCTTCTGCAGCTCCAGCTCTGTCTCCCCCCCCCATCAACCCCTCCCCCCCTCTGCCACTCCAGCCAGTCGTCCTCACGTCTCTCTCTCTCTCTCTCTCTCTCTCTCTCTCTGTGTGTGTGTGTGTGTGTGTGTGTGTGTGTGTGTGTATGTGTGTGTTTGTTCTCCCTGCAACCTGGCAACTACCGATAGCTGGTACGCAGAAGTTTCTGTACAGGGACTTAATAGCTTAATGGGGTAGCTTCGCAGGTGCAACACCGAATAGCGGTTACACAACCAGTGCGGCAGTAGAGGAAGGCGCATTAGTCACCTTAACAGCAACTATTAATTATTACGTATTGCGCCCTCCGCGGCAGCAACACAAGAACGAAGCAGGACGCAATACTATTTAAATTTTTTCAGTGTGAGATGAAACTAGGGATTAATAATGACGCTCTACTACGCTTTTAACTCAAAAACTTACGTGAAGAATAGCATTTCCTCTCGGTATTATGTTATCTTTAGTTATATTCCTTAGCGTTTTCCCTGATTGCATATAGAAATGTTACCAGCGGATTTAGTCAAATGTAAAATAATTAAAAGTATTGAGCATCTTATTAATTACGTAGAACCATAAGTTTAAAAATACGGCATGAGTAGGCAATGCTTGACGATTAAAGGGACTCGCACCTCACAATGTCACTGGTAGAATTTCCCTCACATTAATACTGCTTTAAGTCATGCGCCCATTCACTGGCAACCTGAGGGAAGTTCACTGGGCAATAGGTAAAGGCATTAAATGGATTAGATTTAAATTATGGTCTCTCCACACAAAATACATTTTCAGGACGATTTTTAAGTGAAATACATCTTAAAATTATTATTTTTTAGATTAAAATTGGCATATATCTGTCACATAACACTGAAGCAGAGTCCTGAAATGGAGTAAGTTCGGGCGCCATAGCACCAAATGAAAGAGGTATGGGCAAAGCAAGGTCCAAAAGTTTCATTCACTGACGGATATACTGGTCAAAGACATAAACTGTGTCGATGCTAAGGGATCTATTGCCTTTTAGCAGTACCGTAAAAACGGGCAACTTTATGACACTTTGAGAAGTTTTACCAACATAACCTAATGAAAATAATTACTCAGTGAGACATTTAATTTCCACAAGTATGGAATTTTGTAACCTTTATCCTCTGAGAATAGGAAAATCTTCTGCAGCCAAGATCGCTTGGTATATTCGATTTATTTCACGCTGACCGGCTTCGAAAGAATCATGCTGCGTCACCGGATCTTTGGAAATTTCTCATTAACCTCTATACATGCCACCAACACAAAGAGAACGTGTGGCATGTATGCATGTTAATTAGAATTCTCAAAAGATCCGATGATGTGAAAGTTTGCCGTCTTACCTCCTTGCCTAGGGACGCCAGATCAAAGTTGATATCGTCAAGCCCTGAATGAAAATTGCGCAACGGATAACTGGGGAGGGCAGCTTGAGAGCGCTACCTAGAGAGCGTGCCCTTTCTGTACGATACTAAGCAAGGTGCTGGAGGGCTCACACGCTGATGTGTGGGTCCCTGCATTCTATAGCTTTTATTTTAAATAAATTCCTTTAACTTGACTTCTTTGTGATTTTTAAGGTATGTTAAAGATTGATGACGGTTGATTATCTATTTATTTTAAACATTATCTCTCGACTTTACAGCGATTGCAGCAATTGTTTCAGTTTACAGATATTACAGTTTTACAACTGAAATCGGGTATATTATATACTAATCTGCACGCACATTTCTACGGGTAAGACGGAATTGCGTTGGCCAAATGTATACCACCAAAGTCTCCCAATATTATACATAGGACATTCACTATGTGAGGAGGATAACGGGCAAATTGAGGACCAGATGCTTTAACACAGGGGGTCAAATTTCCGGAATTAAACGAGCACATTCATTTCCTTACACAATCAGAAGCTGGAAATAAAAGAATTAGTACAAATATTCAAATACCTCTCTTCCATGCTTGAACATTGAGACAGGCGCACTGAGGGCACGTCTGCTCACTTACCCGTCTTCTGTAACACTCTTAGAATATGGCGGGCACCCGGAGGTCTTCCTGGGCCCCGATGGAGGGGATGGTCGAAACACTTTGCCGTGACCAACCTCTCCACCCCAAATCTTGTGACAATGGAAAATCTTTGACTTTTACCTGCCTGTGCTGTCTCTCTGATCCCCTGCCTAGGAGTAAGGTTGGCACTACTATACTACAGAACTACTCTCCAACAAAGATTTGGCCACGCTTTACGGAAAGGTGTGAGCAGGATTAGGAAAGTGCATGTGCAGATTCACATTCACGTGCAAGAAATGCATAATACACGACACATATGAACAAGTATTATTAAGCCTGACACATTTCTTTCCACCCGTCCACATGAGTTCTGTTGCACCCGCGGCCGGCCGCGTCGTGTAATAAAATTGGCTGCGGAGCCGCCTCTGTTTCTATTTCCCGGTGCGAGCGAGCAGCGAAACCTGCTGCTTATAGAGCGGCAACTACTGTACCGTTTCAGATGAGAGCAAGATTATGTCGAAAGCAGTCACTGTGAAATAAAATTAACATACTAAGCGATCTTGGCTGCAGAAGATTTTCCTTTTTACCAACGACACATCGCTTCCAACCCTTTAATTTTGGTAACAATAAAGTTTTTGTGCCATGAGGTGTTCGGAAAATTAAATGTTAATAGTCACAAAGTCATACCCCAGCAAAGAACAACATTGCGACACGAAGTATAAGACAGGGAAAGTAGAGTTACATTAATGTTTCAAAAGCTCAGCTGACCTAGTGTTCCTTTACGATACTCACTTGTATCTTTGTTACAAATTTGCCCAATTTTATGAATTTCAGCCATAAGCAGGAAAACGTTTGTCACAAAGCTTGCCAATCTGGATTTATTTTGCAAAGCTTTTAAAACAAATAATTAGACGCCTACACTAATTTATAAAGAATGAAAAAAGTAAGCGACCTGAATTAAGCATGGCAATTAAACAAAACGGTTACACATTTGTTTGCGTATTAATTCAGTGGAAGCGTTTACAGAAATCCAAGTCACAGAAATAACATTTAACACAATAACCTCTGGGGAAGGAACTTACATCAAACTGTTATACAAGTTTAATGGTATAAGAGAAAAAATCATGACACACTTAATACAATATTCTGCGTAACTGTGTGCTACATTTAGAAACAAAGTCTAATGGGAAATAAAACATAGTCTTTTTTTAGTAAACCATTCATAAATGCCACTAATTTCACTAGTGAAACCTGTTCTAAAAATTCAGTAGTTACACTTGTTTCTGCAGGTATATACGGTGGCACAAAGTTGTGCATTTGATCTAAGAAAATAAATTTTTTACTTTCCAATGGCGCTGAAGAAAATTGTACAAAAATTTTGCTCTTGAACATAATGATCAACACATACAACAAATTTCAAAATCTTAAACATGGCTGCGAATCAGCAGCTGTATAAATCTGAAGAGGTTGAAAAAATCAGCGAACCAGTTGCAAGACAAAGGTTTATTAGCCCTAACCTTTGTTTTGCAACTGGTTGGCTGATTTTTTTCAACCTCTTCTTATAACAAATTTCTATCGAGATATTTTCAGTTCGTCAGCTCTCTGCAGATGTAGGCAGTGGAAGAAAGTTTAGAAGAAATCCACTTATAAACAAAACAGCACTGTGGCCAGCTCATATGTAATGCACTTACGTGTAACTTCCAGAACTAACGGAAGCACTATTTAAGAACAGACTGCCGCAGAACTATCTGACATGGCACCACTCTACTGATCGGAGTCGAAGCCAGCCTCTTGCTGCATCAGTAACCTGCCCATCATCCTAGTAACGCTCGAACAGTTAGGCACAGATAGTTCTTCGTTGTTCTTTATGGCATTCTGCTATGCGGCGAGAAATTCAGCGGTCACAAATGTTTGAGAACCCCAACTGATGTACGAGTGTGTCAGCACTACCAACAGGAACGTCCAGTTGTGCAGGTGTTTGATTGTGATCTATCGATCAACCTGGAATAAGAATGTTCCAACGTTTCAGGAGTAACAACTGTGTGCGGCCGGACAGCACGCGTAAAATCGGACAGATTTGCACGACCTTGTTGAGATGATCACAGACGCTTTGCCCAACGACTCACCGTGTTTTTGTTCGCTGCCATGTCTATGAAGACAGTCTTCAAGCGCTTACGAATATCTTCGATGTTATGGTTTCCAGCCGACAGAAACTGAATGACAACTCTCTACTTGGAATGCCCCTCCTTTTGAAGGGTACGTACAGCGCTTCCACCTATCGGAACTTCATGAAACCATATGGACTGGACCGGGAATATTCCACGATATTGCGCAACAAAGTATACATTTTTTTATACGGAACTAGCCGCGAAAAAAAGTGTTGCATTACTTACTGAACACCCCTCATAAGAATAAACAGCCTGAGGCCTCTGTTGTCACAAGGTGATAAATCAGAAAGTTGCACACTTTCACGGCAATGAAAAGGTCTCGTAGATGAATAACAGGCATGTAAGTCCATTATCGCTATAGTCTCTTGTAGGTTAATGTAATTTTAAAGTTGTAAACTGAACAACCAGCACAATATATAAAGTAATATGAATTCACCAAAACGTTCCGTTTCTTAATACTAATTAGGTATGAAGAACCGAAACGTTGAACTCTATGTATCCAATCACGAAATATTAATGTAAATATTTCGTATACTACGACTGCAGACATGCAAGTGTCAAACCAAACCGAAATTAGTGGAAGACAAAGACATGTAGACCAAAAATCTGACCAATAAACGACAAAGATATCCTAAATATGCCAGTGCATATGATGTAGTGTACGCATCATTTCTGTACGCACACTAGTCAGTGAGAGAAGTCATTTGATTAAGGCAAGCTTGGAAGTGACATTGACGTCGGGATTGAGGATGCCCGTATGGCCAAATCAAATGCGCTTTGATCTTGACAAACAGCTCTTGTTTGTGTGGTGTCACCGCCAGACATCACACTTGCTAGGTGGTAGCTTAAATCGGCCGCGGTCCATTTAGTACATGTCGGACCCGCGTGTCGCCACTGTGTGATCGCAGACCTAGCGCCACCACAAGGCAGGTCTCGATATACGACAGAGCACTCGCCCCAGTTGTACGACGACGTTGCTAGCGACAATACGGACAAAGCCTTCCTCTCATTTGCCGAGAGTCAGTTAGAATAGCCTTCTGCTAAGTCCATGGCTACGACCTAGCAAGGCGCCATTAGCCTTACCTACTTTGAGAGTTATCGTATAAATGTCTTACGAAGAACGTGTAAATCAAGAAAGATTAAAGTTAAGTATAAAGCAGCTACGTACTTTTCTTGCTACCATTCAATAGTTATCCTGTTCCAGAATTCACGCCCGTCTGCGTTAGATAGCGTGCCTATCGGCCCCCTCAAAATAACACTGTGTCGGCACTTCTGTCGACACATCAGTTTGGAGTGCAGCAACAATAAAAAGGGGACAGCGGGATGAAACACCATTTCATTGTTAACAAAAAGGAACGGAATCGGTGCCATCCTATTTATGTTTTTCCTGTTACCGGTGGAAATCTATAGCGAGAACTTTACTCTTGACAAGAAACATGATACGAAAATACTCACATGAAATACGTGTGTGACCAACGAGATTTTCACTACAGACTGCTCCAAAATATACCGAATCCACCATCTGTGATACTGTACCAGCAGCAGCCGAATGCATTTGGTGATGCTCTACTTATTATTGACAACAACTGATAGGTCAGAAATGTTATAGTGACAGAATCACAATACAAGGTTACATGAAATGTGTTTTCAGTTGCGAATATGAACCACCATCGACTGAATATTTGAAGGACGACAATGAAAATTTGTACCAGACAAGGACTCGAACCCCGATTATCCGCTTTACGCGAGCGATCGCCTTAATTGCTTCGGCTATCCGTGCACGAATCACAGCCAGACCCGAACTTCCATATGTCGTCGTCCTTGCGTCACAACCTGCACCTGTAAGTTTCGTATGCCGAGGCTCTGGTATTGGTGAGTAAATTCGAAATCGCAGTGCCTCTGTCATTAAGTACGATGCAATGTGAACGGGAACAGCAGCGACTGCGGCTGTCAATAAATATAGGAAATGAATCAGCAGTTATGAATATGAACCACCACAGCTGGATATTGGAATGACGACAATGAAAATTTGTGCCAAACCGCGACTCGAACCAGGAATTCCGGTCGATCGTGGTTCATATTAGTAAGTGGGAATACAATTCCTATGTTTCTTGACGTCTGTAGTCGCTGCAGGGCCACGCATGTCCGCAAGAACATTGTAACGTATTTCTTAATAACACAGGCGGTGCGATTTCGTTTCATACAGGGTGTTTCTAAAAAGATTTGTTTTAACTCTCAAGGCTATACCTTTTACAAATGGTTCAAATGGCTCTGAGCACTATGGGACTGAACATCTGAGGTCATCAGTCACCTAGAACTTAGAACTACTTACACCTAACTAACCTAAGGACGTCACACACATCCACGCTCAAGGCAGCATTCGAACCTGCGACCGTAACGGTCACGCGGTTCCAGACTGAAGTGCCTAGAACCGCTCGGCCACAACGGCCAGCACCTTTTACAAGAATGTAGGGGTAAATGATTATATTGGCGCCAGTTGTTGGCGATTCATCGGCTTGCGGGCAGGAGCCTGCCTAATGCAGTTCGCTCTTTTGTTATCCAAAATGCATGGAGTGGAGATTACGTAAACAACAAGAAAATGCGTTTGGTGACCCTCGTTCGAGCTTGCGCAGTTCGTTGAGAGTAAGGCATTACATGTCCAGTAGCTCAAAGCATACGACGACGGCAGTAGAGGTTTCGAGAGACGGGTTGCTCATGTGAGGAGTAATCCACAAGCCTCCTTCTTGCACCAGTTTAAGACGCAGAATGCATTTTACTGACTTACACACGCGGCACAGCTGTAACTGAATTGCATCTGTTGAAACGAAGAAAGCAAAGCGCCTTTGGTTGCTCTCTTGGCACCATCTCGACTCGACATACGTTGGATAATGAGCGAGCGAACTAGCTGACGCGAGGGACCACGACCGGCGACAACATAAACCACCGTCTTACAGCTGGCGTCAAGGAAAAATTTCGGTGCGTAAGATAAAATATTTATTTAATCATGTTGAAGATTTCTGCTCTCTTTAGTGTATCTGTCTTACGATAGGTTTCAACTGGAGGCTCTCCATCAAGTCCTATTCTCGTCATTTGTTTTCATCTTTTTGTACACTACTGGCCACTAAAATTGCTACACCACGAAGATGACGTGCTACAGACGCGAAATTTAACCGACAGGAAGAAGATGCTGTGATATGCAAATGATTAGCTTTTCAGAGCATTCACACAAGGTTGGCGCCGGTGCGACACCTACAACGTGCTGACATGAGGAAAGTTTCCAACCGATTTCTCGTACACAAACAGCAGTTGACTGGCGTTGCCTGGTGAAACGTTGCTGTGATGCCTCGTGTAAAGAGGAGAAATGCGTACCATCACGTTTCCGACTTTGATAAAGGTCGGATTGTAGCACATCGCGATTGCGGTTTATCGTATAGCGACATTGCTGCCGTTGGTCGAGATCCAATGACTGTTAGCAGAATATGGAATCGGTGGGTTCAGGAGGGTAATACGGAACGCCGTGCTGGATCCCAACGGTCTCGTATCACTAGCAGTCGAGATGACAGGCATCTTATCCGCATGGCTGTAACGGATCGTGCAGCCACGTCTCGATCCCTCAGTCAACAGATGGGGACGTTTGCAAGACAACAAGTATCTGCACGAACAGTTCGACGACGTTTGCAGCAGCATGGACTATCAGCTCGGAGACCATGGCTGTGGTTACCCTTGACGTTGCATCACAGACAGGAGCGCCTGCGATGGTGTACTCAACGACGAACCTGGGTGCACGAATGGCAATACGTAATTTTTTTGGATGAATCCAGGTTCTGTTTACAGCATCATGATGGTCGCATCCGTGTTGGGCGACATCTCGGTGAACGCACATTGGAAGCGTGTATTCGTCATCGCCATACTGGCGTATCACCCGGCGTGATGGTATGGGGTGTCATTGGTTACACGTCTCGGTCACCTTGTTCACATTGACGGCACTTTGAACAGTGGACGTTACATTTCAGATGTGTTACGACCTTTGGCTCTACCATTCATTCGATCCCTGCGAAACCCTACATTTCAGCAGGATAATGCACGATCGCATGTTGCAGGTCCTGTACGGGTCTTTCTGGATACAGAAAATGTTCGACTGCTGCCCTGGCCAGCACATTCTCCAGATCTCACACCAATTGAAAACGTCTGGTCAATGGTGGCCGAGCAACTGGCTCGTCACAATACGCCAGTCACTACTCTTGATGAACTGTGGTATCGTGGTGAAGCTGCATGGCAGCTGTACCTGTACACGCCATTCAAGTTCTGTTTGACTCAATGCCCAGGCGTATCAAGACCGTTATTACGGCCAGAGGTGGTCATTCTGCGTACTGATTTCTCAGGATCTATGCACCCAAATTGCGTGAAAATGTAATCACATGTCAGTTCTAGTATAATATATTTGTCCAATGAATTCCCGTTTATCATCTGCATTTCTTCTTGGCGTAGCAATTTTAATGGCCAGTAGGGTATATATGTCCATTTCTAACGTCGTCAATCGTTCCAATTCTATTCCGACACTTTCCTCTCATTTCTTCTACTGTTCCGTGCATAATTCTTTGTTGCTGGCAATTGCTCAGCGGAATACGACCCAGTGAAGACATTTTTTTCTTTGTGATTAGTTTCAGCAATCTTCTTCCATCACCCATTTCCTTCATTGCCTCCTCATTCTTACGTATGCCAGTCCACTTCACTTAATGTATTGTTCTCCGTGGGAACTTCCTACACTTAAGAAACGCGTCTCTCCCTTCTTTTCATCTGTCCATGATTCACTGCGCTGTAACAGGAAACTCTTGGCATGATATTTACCAAATCTTTCCCTCGGCGACTGGAGAATTCTTCTAGCAGTTAGTAATTTCTTCATCTTCCTCTTTCCCATAGATATCCTCCTACTTACTTCTTCGGTGCAGGTTTCTCCGCATGTCATTAAACTTCCAATGTACGGAAAGGGTTTCACTTGTTCTGTCTTTTTCCCGTCTAAGTATATAATAACTGGCTCTTCATTCTTGCTTATTCTCCTCCCTTTTCCTGTATGTATCTTCATTCCACACTCCTCGCTCTTTCTTGCAATAGTACTCAATATCTGCTATAACCCCCCTCCTGATTCGCCAGTACTGCTGGATCATCCACGTATTTTTGTTGTTTATCCTTTCTCCTCCCATTACAATGCTTCTTGCGTCTTGTATGGCTTCCCTGTCAGTTCTGGTCTGTATATGTTGAACAGTTTCGGAAACAGTGAGCATACTTGCCTTACACCCAATGCTCATCTCTTCCTATGATATCGAATGAATCTTTTTAAAACTCCACCTGAATGGTAAACAGTAACGATTCTACCGCTCTGGGTACTCTGTGATGGTCCAGTGGCTTCACGGAGATACGTGCGCCACGGCAGCCGTTGCTCTGCACACATCCTCGCGTGCTATACCTGTGAGTGTTGACCGATCCGTTGTGTTACATCTTCTTAGGATGTCCAGTACGGTGCCGAGATTCGGGCACATTGGGGACAATTCGTATTTTGGAGCTGTAGGTTTCAAATATCACTCGGGCCGTTAAACGTAGATGTTTCGTGATGATCCTTAACCATTTCAGCCGATTACGGAAATATTATTCTCTACCACCGTTCTAACAATCGCTCACCCTGCATTCTCCAGTTGCAGTGATGATCGCCTGAGATTCATTCCTTTGTCCAGGTTGGGGATTAGGTTCCAGAATATAATTCTTTCGCCAGCCGTTGTGGCCGAGCGGTTCTAGGCACTTCAGTCCGGAACCGCGCTGCTGCTACGGTCGCAGGTTCGAATCCTGCCTCGGGCATGGCTGTGTGCGCTGTCCTTATGTTAGTTAGGTTTAAGTAGTTCTAAGTCTAGGGGACTGATGACCTCAGATGTTAAGTCCCATAGTGCTTGGAGCTATTTGATATAATTCGTTTCGGATGGATTTATATTACTTGAAACGGCAAGATTTTCCATCTGTAGCATATCCCGAGTGCTGAAACTAATATTTATAAATTAATTTTTATCATGAATTACTCCCACTTATCGCTTTTAAATTGAACTAATTCTTAACCTGATTGTTATCTTTGCTGGGGCAACGTATTCAGGTTTTAACTGACGGTGTAGTTCTGTTGAAGTACAGCTTTGGATACCTTAATTCTTTCATGTGCTTCTCTTACGTAAAAACTGCACATTCTTTGAAAGGTTGTGGTTTATCTGTGTCATTTACCCATAAGGGACCCAGTGATTATTTATTACATTTCCTGATGGAAACAGTAGATGCATGTAATTATGTGGTACAGTGTTTCTAGATTCTGAAGTAGCCACATCATGTAAAAATTGTTGGGAGTTACTGTACAAGACACGTTAAGTAAAAAATAGAGAGGTACCCAAAATAGATATGTATAGAGAAAAAAAGAAGTATAGGAATTGTAAATGGAAGAGCAGAGAAAATGTTGCTCAAAGGAACAGATGGAGAGTAGTAACAGGTAATGAATTATTTAATATGTGAAGAAAAAATGCTTTGCAGTATCCGTTGTAGGGTATTTCTATGTTCGTACCGATGAATAAGTTTCAACGTCCATTAGGTTTTCGTTGATACTCACTTACGTACGGTTCTTTACTATGTGTAACTTTCACTCTGTTGCCGATATGTTTACCTGTGCGTCACATCCGGTGTTAAACACACATAAACCGCTGTTTGATACTGAGACGTAAACTGTTTACCACAGAAAGGAGGCGAAACGCGGCGTCAGCGCCACGTTTTGGTCCCCACGTTAGAGAGACCAGCACGCTTGCGGAAAAACCACAAACATTCACTGTATGTGACGTCTGGTAGCTGTTCTAAACTTTGCCAAACAAAGTATATTCGACAGGATTCTCCCATTTCATACACACTCACGAACCCCACTCCGTCAGTGTATGTAACGAAGTTATTTCTAACTATTTATTTCTTTGAAAAGTGTACGAACTAATTTCTCGACAGCAGACATTCAGAGCACATACCAAATAAGATCACCAGACAAAATATTAGTCATCCACTTAAAAGAGCACACTGGTCGCTTCGGAGCGCTGTAAATGATGTAAAGCTGCTACCAGACGATCAAGTAACCCACCACCAATGACCCAAGCAGAGCAGTGAAGTGTTGCGTATGTACCAGTTGATCGCATGGAATCAGCGCAGTAAGATGGTTCGACGTTTAAAACTGAAGTTGCGCTCTACCAAAACTACAGATCGGCAGTTTGGGCACACTACATAAATGACGTAGTGTATAATACACGCCTACTGGTAGTACTAGAAGAAATGGAAGGGAAAGAAATATAAATGAATGTGTAAAAAAGAAAATGGGAGCGAACGACTTCTCTTTATTTTTGTTGTCTGTTTTGCACATAGCCGGCCGGAGTGGCCGAGCGGTTAAAGGCGCTACAGTCTGGAACCGCACGACCGCTACGGTCGCAGGTTCGAATCCTGCCTCGGGCATGGATGTGTGTGATGTCCTTAGGTTAGTTAGGTTTAAGTAGTTCTAAGTTCTAGGGGACTTATGACCACAGCAGTTGAGTCCCATAGTGCTCAGAGCCATTTGAACCATTTTTTGTTTTGCACATAATTAGAATCACACATCATTCAGGGTTAGTCCATTGTGTATTTTATATCCATACAAAATATAAATTTCGTTTTATGAGTAATAAAATATTAACTGATCACGTAATTCTGCGCTTTTATGTAACAAAAGCAATAACTTTTGATGCAAGTATAGTTTACATGTACAAGCATAAAGAGTGTGTATAATTTTTGTAATTACTTGGTACTACATTCTTCATCATGATCAAAGGTAAGAGTGTCCCAAATTATTGACAAATGTGAAAGTAGTTTATCAATAACACAGACATATTTTATTTAAGTGCGACGAAGTATTCAGCCGACGTTTGATATATTTGTGTTTCCCCGTCTTTTTTACCTCTTTGTTGAGGAAATTGTGTTTTCTAGCGCTACATGATAAGTCTGCATTGTTTTTTTAAATTTTTACTCCTTTGTTCCACGTTACAGGTCAACAAATTCCAAATACTACCTGAATTAAATAATGACAGTTTCAGTTTTGTATAAATACTAATACTGTTTATTTTTGAGTAACAGACAGGAGGATAACGATGTAGAGACAAAAATGTTCCTTAAGTTACATGGCCCTTTATGTATCTTCACTCAGTTTATAGACAGCTTGCGGTTTTTAGGGGAATATAGTGAGACACTGATCGCATACGTTAAGAAAGCGATCGTTACGAGACAGTGCCCGATACCTATGCGGCACACGCAGTGTACACGTGATGTGGGTGCGGCCTTAACTGACCAGAGCTACTGGAAAAACTACCCGAGTCCACGCTTACTTGCGATAGCCTACGGAAGCCTGCGATAGGTAACTTTAAAATGACAGAATGGCACACATGAGCTGTCGTGATCGTATGTGCCAAGGATCATACTGTGTGTGAAATTTCACCACTCGTAAGTGTATCAATGTGGTCTGTCCAGTATGTCTACGAGAAACGATATGCCACAGGCATCCGTGTAACAAGGCGTAGGAACAGTGGTCGCAAAAAGATCCTAATATACAGAGATCAGAAACGAGTGTCGCACTTTGTCAATTACAGCTGGGTTCATACTCGACTGCAATTACTCCTCTCAGTGAAATCAGATCCCTCTCAACCATCAGCCTGTTGAAGGGAATCGTATGCAATGGATATGTGAATGCGGTACCTCATATTTTCTATATAATAAATTTTAGTGTCTCTTCATTGATCTCGTAGAACGTGTTACTTGTTGTATCCATCTTTCTTGCTCTGTATTCTTTCATGAGTATACACATTTTTAAAAGAATTAAAAAGAGACGACACATCACGAAGGACAAAAAATTGGTAGACGTGACGTACATGTACGGACAAAGAAATTACGTGAATTTCACAAAAGTTAGACAATTTATTCTAGAGAAAGAGCTTCACAAAATGAGCAAGTCAGCAACGCGTTGGCTCACCTCTGACCCTTGTGCAAAAAGTCATTCGGCTTGGCATTAACTGAAAGAGTTGTTGGATTTTCTGCTGATGGATATCGTTCCATATTCTGTCCAATTACATCTTCAGACTCCGAGATGTTTGCAGGGCCCTGTGCGTAATGCTCGAAACGTTCTCTGTTGGCGAGAGCTCCGTCGATCTTGATGGCCTAGGTAGGATTTGGTAAGCAAGAAGACAAGCAGCACAATCGCTCGCCGTATGCGGGCGGGCATTATCTTACTGAAATGTCACCCCAGGATAACTTGCCATTAGGGCAAGGCAACAAAACGGGGCGTGGAATATCGTCGACGTGCCACTGTACTGTAAGGGCGCCGCCGGTGACAACCAAAGGGGTCCTACTGTGAAAAGAAGTGACACTCCAGACTATCACTACTGGATGTTGAGCCTTATGGCGGGCGACATCATGTTCTTAGCCCACAACTGTCGGGAGCGTCTCCAGACACGTCTTCGACCTGGAATCTCATTGGCTGGAGTAGAATTGTCGTCAATGATTAAGTCCCGCTTCGAACTTCAAAAATGGCTCTAAGCACTATGGGAGTTGATATGTGAGGTCATTAGTCCTCTTGACTTAGATCTACTTAAACCTAACTAACCTAAGGACAGGACACACAGGATTCCAACCTGCGACCGTCGCAGCATCGTGATTCCGGACTGAAGCGCCTACAACCGCTCGGCCACAGCGGCCGGCGCTTCGGAATGAAGCGTGTGTGGAGACGCGACCGGACAATGATGGGATACCAACATGACTGACTGTAGTGTCAGTCTATTTTTACTAATAACTGTAATCTTTTCTTAACAGAACGGTTATCACATATCGTAGCAAAGCAAAACATGAATGCAACAAGATGTGCAGTCGGATGCATGGGGTCCGGTTTTATGGCGAGGAATAGAGAGTAATACATAATTTTAAACTACAATACAACCTGTCACAAGAACCTTCTTGTGATTTTATGGTTAATGTCACAAAAGCACACATTGTTGTTCAAAACCATATAGCTAACAGCTACGTGAATACAATTAATTAAATCTGAAATCTTTCTGGTTAAACAAACGTTGTGCATGTTACTATTGGCCTTTTGAACGTTCGTCACTATAGTCCCTTGTCTACAGCGCATTTCTAAGGCAAGACAGTAGTATCATAAATGTGTGAATACTTGCGCTGCTCTATTAGGTAATATTCGATTAACGTCATACCTCAGTCGCAGTATGTGAAACTAACATAGGGCAATGAAAATTCGTGCTTCTTTGTTGTCTTTTATTCCCCACAGTTTCAGACGCAGGGGCCGCGTAACTCTGGAACTGACGCGCTGTCAACTACAGGCTTGCGGAGCCAAACTTGCGTAAACGCCATCGGCGGACCAGAGAGCTTTTGTCTGTTTGGCGATGCGTTGTCCGTTCAGGCCTCCATTGTATTGGGGAACATGTCGACAACAGCCTCCGTGGTAACAGGTTCGACACTGCAGTTGACATCAACGGCTTGATTATGGGGAACACGTATTACGTAACGCGTAAACAAGTTACAATTTTGCGCACACTCAGGAAAAGTCTTGAGAGACACTGAACGTTTTATTTCTTTTCCCTTTTAATGAGTTCATGCCATTGTAAATATTGAAACATATCTACAGCCATGAAGAGATACGACAATAATTTGATAAAACTAATAAAAAAGCAAGAAAGAATGTTTCTTTCGTAAACAATTCACCTTACTTCTCGACTTAGCCTCCTTTGAGGGATATACACTTGTTCCAGAAATCCTGCAGCCTTTTCATCCCATCGGAAAAGTAGGTTCTGTCAAACTCAGCAAAATACTCGTGAACTGCATCTAACATTCCTAAAAAAAAAAAAAAAAAAAAAAAAACGTATTTGGCTCTGATCACTATGGGACTTATCATTTGAGGTCATCAGTCCCCTAGAACTTAAAACTACTTAAACCTAACTAACCTAAGGACATCACACACATCCATGCCCGAGGCAGGATTCGAACTTGCGACCGTAGCGGTCGCACGGTTCCAGACTGAAGCGCCTAGAACCGCCCGGCCACTCCATATTTCAACAAAGATCTTAGATCGGCCCAAAAAGTCTTGCAGATTGCGATTAAACATCGCCAGAAATTATACTGAAATGTCATGCCAGAAGCGCTTTTGGTCGACTATGACCTCGCACACAACTTCCTCATAGCCAACACTTCGGGCAGGATATTATGCACTCGCTCTGTTGAGGTGCATACAATCTCAGCAATCTCAAGAATTTTTATTCGACGGTCTTGATTTTGTAAAATGGGTTCCTTTGTGGTGAATCAGTTGCATGGCCGGAACACAGTTAGCCTTCGGTGCTTGTCCACCATGTTTAAATTCATTAATCCAAAAGTAAATTGCTTTCAGTGATGGTGCAGAGACTGCGTGAACTTCATCCAGATCAGTTTTGATTTGTGCTACAGCCCAACCCTTCAAATGGAAATGTTTAATAACAGCACAAAATTCGGTTTTCTCCATTTTCAGTCGCACTCGACACACTAATCGACCGACCGATTCAGATGGCTGTCAACAATGAACTATACGCTGTACATTTTTGAAATTCTTTCCTTGGAATAATCAAGCTTATCAGCCACGAGGTGGCAAGAAAAACTTTCCATTCTTTCATGGAGGTCTACCAGACTTATTAAACCACCATCGTATTGTTTGAAGTAACAAATGACTAATCTAAAATAAATCTAGAAAGCCTAAAAACAATCAGTGGAATTTTCTCTTCAGCAAACGACGAAGCAGCAGTTCATCATTACTCGCCGGCCGCTGTGACCGAGCGGGTCTAGGTGCTTCAGTCCGGAACCGCGCTGTTGCTATGGTCGCAGGTTCGAATGCTGCCTCGGGCATGGATGTGTGTGATGTCCTTAGGTTAGTTGGGTCTAAGTAGTTCTAAGTGTAGGGGACTGATGGCCTCAGATGTTAAGTCCCATAGTGCTCAGAGCCATTTGAACCATTTGAACCATCATTACTCTTGTTTCATTGATAAGTTACAAATAATCAACAATTTGCAGCAAAAATATACGTTTTGAGGCTTGACGAAAAGAAATCATGACAATTTATCTTTTGGGGCAGACATTGCCCTCCCATATCGCGGATGTAGGTAATAGGGAATACCTACAACTGCCATGCTATTTGGGCCATCTGTTTTCGTCGAACGTGATTCTAAGAAATATGTAAGCAGAAATTGAAATTATTTGTATGCAATGGGAAATAATAACGTTTCAAACTGTTTATAGTCTCAGTGTCCAATACCCAGTACATAAAACGAAGTAATATAAACACAAATACGTATGTGTTGCAGAGCATTGATGATACATTTGAAATAATAAAGATGAAATGCTTATGGCACTAAAAGTCCTTTTCTTCCGTTGTAATTAGAAGGCTGCAAAGTGATTTAGCGGACCAGTCAATGTGCGATACAGTGTCTCATTGTTCGCCAAACAAAGAACGTATGCGTGCGACCTACGAACACGACTGTTGTCATCGTGTTTATGCCTACTCATTACGAAGTGGAAGGAAGGGATACACTTGGTCAGCCACAGTGTTCAGATACAAATCATGGTTCGTTGTAACCCATGTCATCTACATCTACATGGATGCTCTGCAAACCTCATTTAAGTGCCTGGCAGAGGTTTCATCGAACCATCTTCACAATTCTGTATTATTCCAATCTCGTATAGCGCGCGGAAAGAATGAACACCTATATCTTTATGTACGAGCTCCGATTTCCCTTATTTTATCTTGGTAATCGTTTCTCCCGATGTAGGTTGGTGTCAACAAAATATTTTCACATTCAAAGGAGAAAGTCGGTGATTGGAATTTCGTGAGGAGATTCCGTCGCAACGAAAAACGCCTTTCTTTTAATGATTTCCAGCCCAAATCCTGAATCATTTCCGTGACACACTCTTCCATATTTCGCGATAATACAAAAACGTGATACCTCTCTTTGAACTGTTCCGATGTACTCCGTCAGCCCTATCTGGTAAGGATCCCACATAGCGCAACAGTATTCTAAAAGAGGTTGGACAAGCATAGTATAGGCAGTAGGTCTGTTACATTTTCTCAGTGTCCTGCCAGTAAAACGCAGCCTTCCCCACAACATTTTCTATGTGTTCCTTCCAATTTAAGTTGTTCGTAATTGTAACACCTAGGTATTTAGTTGAATTTACGGCTTTTAGATTAGACTGATTTGTCGTGTAACCGAAATTTAACGAGTTCCTTTTAGCACTCATGCGGATGACCTCACAGTTTTCGTTATTTATGGTCAACTGCCACTTTTCGCACCATTCAGATATTTTTTCTAAATCGTTTGCAGTTTGTTTTGATCTTCTGATGACTTTATTAGTCGATAAACGACAGCGTCATCTGCAAACAACCGAAGACGGCTGCTCAGATTGTCTCCCATATCGTCTATGTAGATAAGGAACAGCAAAGGGCCTGTAACATTACCTTGGGGAACACCAGAAATCACTTCTGTTTTACTCGATGACTTTTCGTCAATTACTACGAACTGTGACTTCTCTGACAGGAAATCGCAAATCCAGTCACATAACTGAGACGATATTCCATAAGCACGCAATTTCACTACGAGCCGCTTGTGTGGTACAGAGTCAAAAGGCTTCCTGAAATCCAGGAATACGGAATCGATCTGAAATCCCTTGTCAATAGCACTCAACACTTCATGTAAATAAAGAGCTAGTTGTGTTTCATAGGAACGATGTTTTCTAAACACATGTTGACTGTGTGTCAATAGACCGTTTCCTTCGAGGTCATGGTATGAAAACACCTCCAAAACATCACAAAACTGCCTTCAGCCTGGACTAGAATTTCCACACACAGCGGGTGAACCGCCTCATTGAGTCGTCGATGTTGTCGACAGTTTTCATCAGTCATATACATTGTAGCATCAAAGAAACTGGTATAGGCATGCGTATTCAAATACAGATATATGCATAGAGGCAGTATGTGGCGCTACTGTTGGCAACGCCTTTATGACACAACAGGCGTCCGGCGCATTGTTAGGTCGGTTGTTGCTGCTGCAGTGGCTGGTTATCAAGATATAAGTGAGTTTGAACATGGCGTTATAGTCGGCGCACGAGCGATAGGACACTGCATATCCTAGGTAGCGACGAAGTGGGGTTTTTCCCGTATGACCATCTCACGATAGTACTGTGAATATCAGGAATCCGGTAAAACATCAAATCTCCGACATCAGTACTACCGAAAAAACATCCTGCAAGAACGGGACTAACGACGACTGAAGCAAATCGTTCAACGTGACAGAAGTGCAACCCTGCCTTAAATTACTGAAGATATCAATTCTGGACCATCAACAAGTCTCAGTGTGCGAACCCTTCAACGAACATAATGAATATGGGCTTTCGGAGCCGGAGGCTCACTCGTGTACCCTTGATGACTGCACTACACAAAGCTTTACGCCTCGCCTGGGCCCGTCAACACCGACATTGGGCTGTTGATGACTGGAAACATGTTGCCTCGTCGGACGGGACGACTCTCGTTTCAGATTGTAGTGAGCGGATGGACGTGAACGGGTAAGGAAACAGCCACATGAATCTATGGACCCTGCATGTCATCAGAGGACTGTTCAAGCTGGCTAGGCCCTGTAACGGTGTGGGGCGTGTGGAGTTGGAGTGATAAGGAACCCAAAATGTCTAGATACGAGTCTGATAGGTGACACGTATGTAAGCACCCTGTCTGATCATCTGCATCCATTCATGTCCATTGTGTATTCCGACGGACTTGGGCAATTCCAGCAGGGCCGCGCGGGGTTAGCCAAGCGTTCTAGGGCGCTGCAGTCATGGACTGTGCGGCTGGTCCCGGCGGAGGTTCGAGTCCTCCCTCGGGCATGTGTGTGTGTGTGTGTGTGTTTGTCCTTAGGGTGATTTAGGTTAAGTAGTGTGTAAACTTAGGGACTGATGACCTTAGCAGTTAAGTCCCATAAGATTTCACACACATTTGAACATTTTTGAATTCCAGCAGGACAATGCGACACCCCACACCTCCAGAACTGATAAAGAGTGGCTTCAGGAACTCTCTTCCGAGTTTAAACACTTCCGCTGGCCACCACACTTCCCAGATATGAACATTGTTGATCATATCTGGACTGCCTTGCAACGTGCTGTTCAGAAGAGATCTCAAGTCCCTTGTACTCTTACGGATTTATGGACATCTCTGGAAGATTCATGATGTCAGTTCCCTCCAGAACTACTTCAGACACTATTCGAGTCCATAGGACGCCGTGTTGCGGCATTTCTACGCGCTAGCGGGGGTCCTACACGATATTAGACAGGTTTACCAGTTTCTTTGGCCCTTCAGCGTGTATGTGGTGTCTGTTCTTTCAGACATGACCGAAAGAACAGACACTATTTTGATCCTGCAGCCCTATGAATCACGATACAGTGGAATCGAAGACATTAACCGACACTGGGCGTTGATTTTTATCGGTGGGATTTGAATTCGAGACTCGTGCTCAGTAGGCAGATGCGCTCAGCAATACGCCATACATATGGTCACCACTACCACACGGACTGGGACTGTCAGGAGACGTGCTAGGGTACTCTGTGCAGTTGTTCTGAACACTGTGTCTGTATGGCGTAGTGATCAACGCATGTGCGTACTAGGCAGAAGATCTGGCTTCAAATCCCTGTCTGACACAAATTTTTAACTTGCCCTATTGACAGAAATCAATGTCCACTGGCAACTAATGTCTTTAATTCCTTTGCGTCATGATTCATCAAACAGCTGCTGTCCACTGTCTGTGCTTTTTGCCCCTTTGAAGACGAGCAGATTTATGTGCCGCTGTAAGCAAGAGCCCTTTCAGTGCTATCCTGCTCCTAATGTCCGCTGCATGCAGTCACGTTCGCGGCGCTCGTTCGTTGCCGGCTGAGATGAACTGGCCTTTGCTGACAGCAGAAATTCCTGTAGCTTTGGAAAAATATTTTCAATGACAAGGCTCGACAGTTACCTTCGGTCCCTGGAGGTCAGGATCTACGTATCAGGATTGTTCTTACACCTTTTATATGGCTGCCAGCGTAACTGAGGTATGTACAAGCATTAGTCCAACAAATGCTTGTACATGCCTAAGTTAGATTGGGATATGTGTCGTTATAATTACCTTGAGTCGGCATAACGCTCTGTCGATGGCTGCACTGTAAGCTGAAATCTGGATCTAGCACAAAAATAAAATAAATGAAGGAAAAACAGATGACACTCCAACCAATGTCGACTTCTTTCTGTCCTGCGACACATCATGGACTTGCGGCACAGTTACGTCCACGGAATCGAACATAATTTAAATTGAAGTTCAATAAAGCCCTTACGTGATACATAAAACCTGACTTCAGATTCAGAAAAAGGAGGCAAAAATACATAAAAATCCCCCGTCAGAAACAAGCATTGACAAGAAATAAAATTTTGTGGTATTAACCAACTTTACAATTTTGAAATGCTGGGACGTAAAATCTTACGCTAAAGTTCACCGCTGTAGAAGTGTGTATATGTTTTGAGGTATCGTAACTCATTGCTTGCAGATTACCTACACTATAATGACCCAGTAGTTGAGAACGAGAGCAAATAGCGATTTCCAACAATAAAAAATTATTTTGAACATTTTCGTAACTTTTCTCGTTGACATGCCCCGCCTGCCGGGGTGGCCGAGCGGTTCTAGGTACTACAGTCTGGAACCGCGCGACCGCTACCGTCGCCGGTTCGAATCCTGCCTCGGGCATGGATGTATGTGATGTCCTTAGGTTAGTTAGGTGTAAGTAGTTCTAGGTTCTAGGGGACTGATGACGTCAGAAGTTAAGTCGCATAGTGCTCAGAGCCATTTGAACCATTTTGACAAGCCGCCACCCCCCCCCCCCCCCACTAAAAGAGTGAAAGGAATAAAGTTTGTTTACTTATTACATTTTCGGTGTTCATGCAGCAAAATATCAGCTTAGGCAGGGGTTCTTAATTTATTACTTCTTGCTACAAACTCTACTCACATTTCATTCTGCAGACAGTATCCATATACATTACTGAACGTACTTGCAAAATTACATCGTTGTACGAAATATACACTCCTGGAAATTGAAATAAGAACACCGTGAATTCATTGTCCCAGGAAGGGGAAACTTTATTGACACATTCCCGGGGCCAGATACATCACATGATCACACTGACAGAACCACAGGCACATAGACACAGGCAACAGAGCATGCACAATGTCGGCACTAGTACAGTGTATATCCACCTTTCGCAGCAATGCAGGCTGCTATTCTCCCATGGAGACGATCGTAGAGATGCTGGATGTAGTCCTGTGGAACGGCTTGCCATGCCATTTCCACCTGGCGCCTCAGTTGGACCAGCGTTCATGCTGGACGTGCAGACCGCGTGAGACGACGCTTCATCCAGTCCCAAACATGCTCAATGGGGGACAGATCCGGAGAACTTGCTGGCCAGGGTAGTTGACTTACACCTTCTAGAGCACGTTGGGTGGTACGGGATACATGCGGACGTACATTGTCCTGTTGGAACAGCAAGTTCCCTGGCCGGTCTAGGAATGGTAGAACGATGGGTTCGATGACGGTTTGGATGTACCGTGCACTATTCAGTGTCCCCTCGACGATCACCAGTGGTGTACGGCCAGTGTAGGAGATCGCTCCCCACACCATGATGCCGGGTGTTGGCCCTGTGTGCCTCGGTCGTATGCAGTCCTGATTGTGGCGCTCACCTGCACGGCGCCAAACACGCATACGACCATCATTGGCACCAAGGCAGAAGCGACTCTCATCGCTGAAGACGACACGTCTCCATTCGTCCCTCCATTCACGCCTGTCGCGACACCACTGAAGGCGAGCTGCACGATGTTGGGGCGTGAGCGGAAGACGGCCTAACTGTGTGCGGGACCGTAGCCCAGCTTCATGGAGACGGTTGCGAATGGTCCTCGCCGATACCCCAGGAGCAACAGTGTCCCTAATTTGCTGGGAAGTGGCGGTGCGGTCCCCTACGGCACTGCGTAGGATCCTACGGTCTTGGCGTGCATCCGTGCGTCGCTGCGGTCCGGTCCCAGGTCGACGGGCACGTGCACCTTCCGCCGACCACTGGCGACAACATCGATGTACTGTGGAGACCTCACGCCCCACGTGTTGAGCAATTCGGCGGTACGTCCACCCGGCCTCCCGCATGCCCACTATACGCCCTCGCTCAAAGTCCGTCAACTGCACATACGGTTCACGTCCACGCTGTCGCGGCATGCTACCAGTGTTAAAGACTGCGATGGAGCTCCGTATGCCACGGCAAACTGGCTGACACTGACGGCGGCGGTGCACAAATGCTGCGCAGCTAGCGCCATTCGACGGCCAACACCGCGGTTCCTGGTGTGTCCGCTGTGCCGTGCGTGTGATCATTGCTCGTACAGCCCTCTCGCAGTGTCCGGAGCAAGTATGGTGGGTCTGACACACCGGTGTCAATGTGTTCTTTTTTCCATTTCCAGGAGTGTAGTTCAGGAGCTACGACATCAAATATTTAACATCTTAAGACCGCTGTATAGAATTCAAGCGTTTGAAGTTTTTTATATACGGGAGGTCAGTTATTTTAAAGAATCGGATGCGGTGCCTTTAATGGCTCTGATACACCGGTAAGCCAAAACATTATGACCACTGCCCACCGCGACTTTGGATGCCGCCTGGAGGCGTTGCGGGCACGTGACTCTTTAGCAAAAGTATGTAAGCGGACGGGGGATCACCCTAGCGAAGATATGGGCTGCTAATGAGGAAATCCATTGAGATAAGCTACTTCATTACGCAGAGCCTGTGAACGATAATCTCGAAAACGTCTAAACTGGTCGAACTTTCAAGTGCTACTGATGTGAACATCTACGGATAGAGGTAGAAGTACAACGAAATTACCACTAGGCGCTAAATGGTTGGATTTCTACGACTTTGCACAAAACGCGGGGTTCGGAGGCTTGTCTGATCTGCAAAGTAGCGTAGATGGCGGTCTGTGGCATCTCTGCCGAAAGAGCAAAATGCTGGTTGACGCACAAGTGTTTCGGAGCTCACCATTCATCGTACATTGTTGAACATGGAGCTCTGTAGCAGACCACCCTGAGTGTTCACGTCTTGACACAACGACATTTTAAGTTACGATTGCGACGGGCACGGGACCACCGGGATTGCACCGTCGCTCAGTGGAAACGTGTCAGCTCTTCCTGTGAATCAAGTTTTTGCTACACTAGGTCGATGCTTGTCTGCACAAACGCCGTCATCGAGGTAAACGGCGGTTCGAAACGTGCAGAGTGTTACGAACGCAGGGTAGTAGGAGAAATATCATGCTATGGGAGACACCCTCCTATGCTTACGTGAGACCTATGGTAGTAATCGAAGACACGCTGACAGCTGCGAACCACCTGCATCCCTTCAAGATTATATACTTATACGGAAATGGTGTATGTTTTCTCAGACATGTCCGAAAGGACAGACACCGTATCCATACGATATGTACATAGTTCTGGCAATACTTTCCATGACCTTCTTCTTCTGTGAGGATGCACACATATTACCCGAACTCTTACGGGACTTGGTAAGAATGTCTTCCACGAGTAATAAGTGTGTTGGGTAGGGACACTACGAAAGTAGTGTCTGGACGTATAAGGTGAGAGTGTGGGTCTAGCGGGAGGCGTGCGCGAGTTAGTCCTTGCAATCGCACTACCCTCTGCGCCCTCGGTGGCTCAGATGGAGCCTGCACGGTAGCTCAGCGTGTTCGGTCAGAGGGCTGCGTGCTCTCTGTTATATATAAAAAAAACTGAGGCAAGTAATCAACGATCAACTTGAACGGATGTCTTGTGACGTCCGCCCAGACCAAACGCAAAGAACTATATGGAAAAAAAAAAAGATTGATAGAGCGTCAGCCATGTAAGCAGGAGATCCCGGGTTCGAGTCCCGTTTGGGGCACACATTTTCACCTGTCCCCGTTGATACATACCAACGCCCGTCAGCAGCTGAAGGTATTAATATATAATTTCCTTCAAGATTATTGTCTTCCCCGACGGCAATGTCTACTTTCAGCAGCATAGATGTCCGTGTTTCGGAGCCAGAACTGTGCAACAATGGCTTTAGGAGCATTATAGCCAACTCACGTTGATGCCTCGGCGACCAAATACGCCTGATGTAAATCCTATGGAACCCATCTGGGTCGCTATTGGACGCCGTCGCCGCGTACGCAATCCAGCGGCCCGTTATTTACGTGAAGTACAGGACCTGTGCGCAGACATCTAATGTCACATACCACCACAAATCTACCAGTAAACTGTCGGATCCCTGATACACGGAATCAGTGATGTATTTCGTTCCAAAGACCGACAAACAAGCACCTAAGCAGGTAGTCATAATGTTTTGGCTCATCAGTGTATACATTTTTTCAGTTTATATTTATTTTCACCAACTATACTGTGACAGACGCCGTAAGCGCAAGGACACGCCCGTTGGGTCGTTGATAACGGCACACGCTACCGTAAAGTGATCTCATTTATTCTGAAATGTCCGTTTATGGTCACAATCTATAAAATATAAGCCACAGTAGGGTTTTTCATACAGTTTTCACTAACAGACTGACTTACGCAGTAGCTTTGTGTTTTACAGCATTTAATTATAGGGATCAATCACATTGATGTGACTGCGGCTCGTGTTCGACGTCAACGTGCAATAACCACTCACGGGTGGCAGCATTAACAGTGGAGGGCACATGAAGTGTGTCGATTGGACGCAGAAGAGTTGAAACGTCTCCATTTGAGAAACTATATACGTGACTGTCCTTAAACTGACATGCAATATTTTTAGCGCAACGCAATCTGACTTTCAAAAAATCCCCACAAAAGAATGGCCCTGACTAACATTAACCTATACGTTTCACAAATCACTTACCTCACAAAAATCTTGGTTACTCGAACTACTGCAATACAGCAAGCACCACTACTGCCAGCTAAATAAAAGATTCAAACTACGGAAGGCACTAACTACTGATAGGGATAGTTAGCAAATGAAAGATATTAATAGAGAACAAACAATGTATTTACCTTAATATCATCAAAAGTCATAATATATATAGGAGTTCATAACATCCATTCTTACAAATATCAAAACTCCGCCATTTCTCTCTCCACATCCACCACTGCTGGCGGCTCACCTCCAGCTGCGCAACACTACGCGCTGTTCACATCCAGCTGCCGCTGCCCAACACTACAATGGCAGACAACAATGCAAACTAGACACAGACTGCACACAGCACAGCCAGTGATTTTCAGCGCTACGTAACGTTGCCAATAAGAAAACATAAACAGCCTACTTACATAGCCCCCATGCTCCCCACAAAAAATTTTACAAATTGTTTTGGGCAGTGGCCAATAATGATTTGATAAAATTTTTCATAATTACAATAACAAAGAAATCAAAGGCACACACTTATTGATACAATGTTGGTCAAAAGCTAAAATTTTCTCACAGTCCATAAAGACAGTCCTGATCATTGATCACAGTATTAATTACAATTTTATGCACAAAGTCTGAGCAGTAAAAGAAAATGCACACAGAAGTAGTGGATTTCCATGCTGTCTTAAAGAAGTAGTGTTGTCCTTCCAACGGAAAGACATTGCTGACTCTTGACATGCAGACAGGTAATGGGCCACAACAGAGCAAACCCACAGCAGAGTCAGTCGAAGTTTTCAAGAATATTGGTAGGTAGGTCATCACAGAGCAGACCCACTGTAGTCCTGTTAGAGAGTGTGGTATTGGTGGGCCACCAAAGATGCAGACCCACTGTAGTCCTTGTGGAAATAATGTTATTGGTGGGCCATTAAAGATGCAGCCCCAATGTAGTCCTTGTAGAGATGGCCAGCAGCCATCTGCTGCGACTGTGCAGGTGCACAATCACCATCGAACAGTCTTGCGGAGAATATAGCAAGTCCATAAACCACCACTTGTCCACTCACAAAAATTTTTTTTTGAAATGTCCTTAGAACCAGCAATGCTGTTATCCAGTCCCTTGCTGAATTTTTAACACACGTGCAAACACTAACAGTCCCTACTTCTCACATATTGTCCATATACTATGACCAACAGAAATGTGTGCAGTGAAATGTAACTTAATTTGAAGAACTAGTGTCTATTACAATATTATAAAATGAGAATACAATTACAAAGGTACAAAATACATCATTAAAAACATAACAATACAGATAACACTTGTAGTACAGGCTTTACAACAGAATAGAAATAAACACATACATCCGTGTTACAGGAATTATGAGATAAGTAGATACATAAAAGATCAGAATAAATTTTGAAACATCAACTTCACACATGAGCATTAAAACAAAACAAAATAAATAATGTCTAAACATCTTTACAAAGAAAATAACATAGTATTAGAAAAATTCTACAACATAGCTCTCATCAGCTAAACACATACAGACAGGAAAAACACGAATACACAAGGGTACACAAACATATAGAGGGATGACACAAAAGGAAAGGACAGGGTTTGTTTTACTGCAGTATTTTGCATGGAGATCTCCCTTTGTTCATCATTATTCCCAAAAGTACTATCTAAGCCTGCTTTCTGTATTCTGTTCACATCCTCTTTCAAAATAGTTTTTCTCCACTGTACACGACCCTTTCTTTTTGGCCAAACCATTTTCTTATATCTTCTCAATGCATTTCTTCCAATTCATCATAGTTAGTTTCTTATATAGTCTACCCCCTCTTAAGCTAACTTAAATCTACTGAGCTCAGATGCTAAACTTAGGGACGAGGCAATGCAGCAGCACAAAACAATTAACACAAACAGCAATGATCAAAAATACAAATGGCGAAGCAAGCAGCATAAATTACAACTAATATAAGGCAATGAGCAGCAAACAAGAAAAATAAATCAGTGGTAAACTGGCTTAGCAGAGTAACACAAATTAAAATTCAGTAGCACAATGCCTGGCAAACAGCAGCAGTAAATGCTATAACGTATACCTAAGCATGACAAAGCTCAAGCAGAAGAAATAGTACACTAAAGACAACAATGCAGATAAAGGAAATGTATAATTGCATCTTAATGTCTATGTAATTAAAGTGGTGCACCACAAGAAGTTATTCTACCAAAAAACTTACCAAGTACTTGAAAAGAAAATTATGAATGCAGTTCCTGTGAAGGTAAATGTCTTTGTGCTCCCTCATTTTTTTGAAAAAATTTATTATTTACTCCATCTGTAGACAGAAAATATTTATATTAGTACATCTATAAAATTTTATTTTAACCAATGCTGCAGTGCCACTAGAAACTAGATATTAAACAAAATGAGCAATATCTCAACTAGAAAGAAAATGGATGTAAAATGTTTCTCATCATTTCATTAGGCATTTTAGTAAATATCATAAATTAAGAGCTCCACAGTGTAATCATATGTTTTCAAGTTCGAGCGTGTCGTATTTGCGATGCTTTCTACAAAGGAATGTCAATAGCGAGGAAAATGGCCTCCTTTTTTTTCCACCTGTGCCTCTGAAAGGGGCACACACTAATGGCTTTTTTCCAGGCGACTGTCGCCCAGCTAGGTGCCCACGACGCATTACGTGCAGGTGGTCACTTAACTTTCTTACCGAAATATTTACGAGACCAGTTTCCGCTACAGTGACAGTCTCATATGAAAAAAAATCACAGGTTGAGAATTTGCGTTACAAATGTGTAGAAACGAAATCCTATTGATATAACAGTGTCCAAGAAATTTTCGTCGGCATTGTAATACACTCACACATTTACATACATTTCATAACTCTTAAAGTACGATTCTCGGTTTCCAACATCCTTTTTCACAAACCAGAGTACTTAACTTCTATTCATCATTCATATACATATAAACACGTAATCACATTCCTTATATAGCATCAGCTTATTGATCATAAACATACCTCAACAGCATAATACACATCGTCATCGTAAAAATAACATCATAACACCTCAGTCAAATCTCAAAATCGTCGTAGCTTCCTCCAATAATGTCAAATCCTAAAAAAAATTCTCTGCTCATGTCAAAAGTGTCAGCTGCCTAAAACGTACTTTAAAAATCGTGATCCCATACCAAATATATCATTCAAAGCTCTCATAATATCACAATGGGTCCAAAAAAATTTGAACATTGCACAAAGTACAAACAAAATACAATTTCATAAGTGTGAAGTTATCCAACTGTGTAATTGCGTAAACATCTGTCACTGACGTAGTAAAAAGAATGTTTGTTTCTCTGTCAAATAATCAGATAGCTGTGTAATTCTGTGTTAGAGAAATATGGTACCGATGTGTAAAGTTGTATAAGCAAATACCATATTAGCTAAGGCTCCTTGTGCTTGCCAAACACATGGTACACAAAGTAAGCATGTACCCCCCTGAGGATTAACGTAATTATACCCTCAGGTGTTACAGATTACAACAATGGAATGAAATTATTACGGAAAACCTTTGTATCATTGTACTTCAAATATCTTTAAAAATAAATGTTTTAAGTATAAAATTAATCACTCAAATACGTGTCCTGCAGCGCTAAATGTGCGTCTTGCTGTAAGATAATCTCTGTGGAAGTGTCGTAGTTATTGTCCTCCGAAAGCAAAGTTCTGCAGAAGTCAATGTACTTACCTCATGATAAACAAAAGTGAAATGCTTTGCTTGTTGCTCTTACTTATTACGCTTATTGCCATGATGAAGAAAGTACTGTGCTGTAACGTATTGTTGTGCTACGGAAAAGGCAGTCTCATTGTAGCTATACCACAAAAGTTACTACTAAAACATGTTTTACTTTCCAGAATAAAACAGAAAACTGTGCAGATGTAAAACAGAAACACCGCAAAGCAACATTGTAAATTGTCACTCATTAGTAGCGTCGTGATAAAATCGTGTAGCTGTTACATAAACTAATCACTGTGTCATCTGGTGTCTCACATAAAGTACTTTAAATCCAGAATGTATTTTCAAGTAAACCAAAATGTTGCATTAGAATCTCATTAACAGCACCAGTATATGTTCTAAGTATGTGAGCCTTATAGTCGTTACGTAATCGTGCAACTAACAAGCAAGAATGTACACACACAATAACACTGTGTCGTCTGTTCGCAATAACAATGCATTCGTAATTTCTGTTTAAATAAGTTCTCTTGGTTCTTGACTGTATATTTAACTTCAAATGTTGTTGCATGGTAACAGTTTCTAAAGCATACTAGTAACGTGAAGTGAAACGTTTTATGGCAAAGACAAAGTTAAAAAGCAGATTATCTTTCAATAAACGGTTTTACATGTGAAATGTGGTGTAAACCTTTACTCTTCCTAGTACGCAGAGTTTCAACTGAAAAGCAATTGTCATGTTTTATACGTCGGTAAGGAATGCTAAATCTTTTCTCAAGGTTAGCGTCTGTGTAATTTTTCTCTGAGCCAGCCGGCGCAGGTGGCTGCCTGCGGTGCGAGTCATTGTCTGTTTCTTTGTTGGCGCGCGTCGTTATTCGGATCAGGAGACCGAACTTCTAAAAATTCACCTTGACGAGAGGGCTCTGCTCTGTTTGAATCCCGCCAGTTCTGATGCAATTCAGGTCTGTCGTTACGATCATATCGTCTGTCGTCATGTTGGTAGATTCCGTAGTTTCTTTCTTGTCGGTCACGTGGTGGGAATTTCTCCCTGAATCGTAACTGCACGCTGGACCATTGCATCTGAAGTTATTTTGTCTCCCTTGATAATAATTATTTTGGTTCCCATATTGTCTGTTTCTCTGATTGTCTCTGTGATAGTCATTACCGTGGAGAGGTGATCTTTCCCTGTAGTTAAAAATACTACTCTGCCAACGGTTGTCATATGGGTGGTGTCTGTTTCGGTCACGATTTACGTTGAAAGAATAGCCTTGTCGTATATTATTTCTGTCATCGCGGAATTGTGAAGGATGTGATCTGTACTTGTTATGCTCCTGTTTCCGCGTTCCCCGATTGTCAGTGTCAATTTCCAGTTCTTGTAACAGTCCCTGAAAGGCTTCAATGTCGTCTTTGCAACGTCCTACTAAAATAATATGTCGTAAATGTTCAGGCAATTTGATTAAGCAAATGCGGATGAGTCCTGAGGGGCTGTATGGGTTTGAAAGATACTGATTCTTATGCAACATGCCTTCAAAATATTTGACAATACTGGAAAATTCAGGTTGTTCAAAGTGTTTCATCATCATGATGCTATGTTTTACTTGGTCTTGTGTAGCTTGAGACCAATACGCTGAGAGGAAGGCATGATAAAATTCTCCTTCACTGTGACAATCGTGAATGACCGATCGCATTCTTACAGCTGGTTCATTCTCCAAGTAGCCACACATAAATTCTAACCTGTGCTCCAATGACCAGTTGGGAGGAAAACAATGAGAGAATTGATGGAGCCACGCTTGTGGATGAATGTCGTTGCCAGAATTCTTAAATGTTTTGAATTTACGTGTAGTAATGAACAGCTTATAGTCAAAATCATCATGTCGGCGAGTCGCATATTGATCATTGTTACGTCGTGTCGGCGGTTCCATCTCAAAATTCGGTGCACCTTGCCAATTTCTTTCATAATTTCCGAAATGCCCTGTGTTATTATTTTGTGGTTGTTCCGTATTTCTATGTCCCTCTTCCCATACTGGAGTGCGAGTGTCCTCTGAAATATGTAATTCTTGTATTACCTGCGTCAACTGATCTTGTACTTCCCGGATTTCTCTTTTGTACTGTGTATTGATTTGATTTTGATTTTGTTTGAATTTTCTAATTTGTTCATATTCTTCTGTGTCAGTGAAGGCTACAGGTCTTGTGTCATTCAGATCATCATCTACCAGCCGGCCGAAGTGGCCGTGCGGTTAAAGGTGCTGCAGTCTGGAACCGCAAGACCGCTACGGTCGCAGGTTCGAATCCTGCCTCGGGCATGGATGTTTGTGATGTCCTTCGGTTAGTTAGGTTTAACTAGTTCCAAGTTCTAGGGGACTAATGGCCTCAGCAGTTGAGTCCCATAGTGCTCAGAGCCATTTGAACCATCATCTACCTTTGCAGATAAGTTATGAACTGATCCGCAAGTTCGGCTACTTTCTCCGATAGTGTACTTATTTCCTCAGTGTGTTTTTCTGAACCAAGTTTCAGAGTGTCCATTTGTGTTGAAATCGTATCTACTGTGTCCTTTAAGTTTTCTTGAGTTTTTGCAAGTTGCGTAACCGAATCGGTAGATGCAACTGAGTCAATTTTAGCTTGCAAGGTGTCGTGATTTTCATGAACAATAGTTTGCAGTTCTTTTATGGCTGCTTCGTGATTCTGTAATGCATTTTCATGACGCGAAAAAATAGGTTGGAAATGCTCACAAATTTGTGTTTTTACGTCATTACAGACTTTTTGACATTTCGATTCAATGTTATGTAACTCAGTAGTTAAATCTTCACGTGTTTGTTCAAGCGTATGTTCCACTGAGTCTAACTTTTGAAGCTTTTCTTCCATTGCGTCTAACTGTTGCTGTGTTTGTCTTTGGTGTTGTTCCATTGTGTCTAACTTTTGAAGATTTTGTTCCATTGTGTCTAACTGTTGCTGTGTTTGTCTCTGGTGTTGTTCCATTGTGTCTAACTTTTGAAGCTTTTGTCCCATTTGTTGCATTAATTGTAATAACAATGCACTGGTGTCTGAAACATGTTCCTCAGTGCTTTACGGCAGTGAATTTGCACCGGCAACATTCACATTTTGACAAGCGGAAAATGTGTCTTGACTCATTTGAGAAAACGGTGAGAACCCAAAACCTGAGTCTACAGAATTTGCAATATTGTGTTCTGTCATTCCCGATTCCTGAGGAGAGCTGTTGCCGACCGATCGATCGATAATGCTTCCCTGTTCACTACCTGTTTCACTGTCTACACCATTATTTGACGCCCGCTCCATTTCCTTATGCACAGTTACCAAATTACTACTTTGAATGTCTGTTAATTCATTACACAGCGGTGCTGGTAAGCTACACTCGTCGTCACTATTATTTCTCTGTTTACTTTGGAGCCTAGTATTACGTTTTTCACACGCCATTATTGTCACAATGTTTCACACGATAACACAGAAAAGCACAATTTGAAGAGCAAAAATAAGAAAACACATTAACATAGCACTGAAAATAATATCTCGTTAATTGCAAGCGCAGCAGCGAAATACTTGGTGCAAATCTACATGCATGCCACAACTGTTTTACTGTACAACAATGAAAGGCTGCAACTATAAAGGAGATTCTCTCTACAATTACGCGCTAGCAATAAACAATAGCTACACTAATTACACAAACTACAAGAAAAAATCAGAAGATTCCAGTGAGATATCCTCGGCTAAGGGTCGACATATGAAACGTCCCCTTTTGAAAAATTATATACGTGACTGTGCTTAAAGTGACATACAATATTTTTAGCGCAACGCAATCTGACTTTCAAAAAATCCCCACAAAAGAATGGCCCTGACTAACATTAACCTATACGTTTCACAAATCACTTACCTCACAAAAAACTTGATTACTCGAACTGCTGCAATACAGCGAGCACCACTACTGCCAGCTAAATAAAAGATTCAAACTACGGAAGGCACTAACTACTGATAGGGATAGTTAGCAAATGAAAGATATTAACAGAGAACAAACAATGTATTTACCTTAATATCATCAAAAGTCATAATATATATAGGAGTTCATAACATCCATTCTTACAAATATCAAAACTCCGCCATTTCTCTCTCCACATCCACCACTGCTGGCGGCTCACCTCCAACTGCGCAACGCTACGCGCTGTTCACATCCAGCTGCTGCTGCCCAACACTACAATGGCAGACAACAATGCAAACTAGACACAGACTGCACACAGCACAGCCAGTGATTGTCAGCGCTACGTAACCTTGCCAATGAGAAAACATAAACAGCCTACTTACAGCGTGTGCAGTCGTTGTCATAAAGCGGAAATGGAGAGATTTATCTTACGTCCAAAAGTGCATAATTATTGGCTTTTGCGATTTCCGAAACGATTATGTCTCTAAACTGTTCGCGTGGCCACTTGGTTAAAGTATACCGTGCATGACAAAACGTCTCTATCCAAAATGGGTGCAGAGGCACTACTGTGCTCCACTGGCCGTAGATGACGGACATGGAGATGCGTAGGAGCGGATAGACGCGTAACTGTTGAGCAACCAAGGGGCTACCAGCAGCATCTCCTCAACAACTATTCAGTGAACTTTGCTGCGTGTGGGCTTCGATAGCAGGCGCCTGGTGCCTGCACAATGATTGACTGGAATTTTCGCGTCATTGCCGCAACTGGGCGTTAGCTGAGTGGCGACAGGTAGCCTTCTCAGATCAAAAACGTTTTATGCTTCATAGGACTGATGACTTTTGGCGTGTTCGGCGTGTAACGTATGGAAGCAAACACCCTGCAAAAATCGTCGGAAGAGTCCACGCCAGGGGGGTTCTCCTAGGTGATCTCGTCATTCTCCTACTTCGCAGAGTATTCCAAGTAGCCGAACATAGCCATTTCCAGAAAATGAATTGACAAGACAACCCTGTTAGTTCCACGTAAGCAGCCCACAGCATTATGGAGCCTCCACCAGTTTGCACAGTGCCTTGTTGATAAATTATGGCATCGTGGGGTCTGCGCCACACTGGAGCCCTAGCATCAGCTCGTACCAACTTAAACCGGGACTCCTCTGACCAAGGCACGGTTTTCCAGTCCTCTGGGGACCAGTCGATATGGTCACAAGCACAGGAGATGCGCTGCAGGCGACGACCTGCTGTCAGCAAAAGCACTCGCGTGGGTCGTCTGTTGCCATAGTCTTGCCCGATAGGTGAGCGGTCAGCGTGGCGGATTGCCGTCCTACGAGCCCGGGTCCGATTCCCGGCTGGGTCGGGGATTTTCTCCGTTCAGAGACTGGGTGTTGTGTTGTCTTCATCAACATTTCATCCCCGTCCGGCGCGCAGGTCGCCCAATGTGGCGCCGAATGTAATAAGACCTGCACCAAAGTGACCGGACCAGCCCCGCAAGGGGCCTCCCGGCCAATGCCGCCAAACGCTCATTTCCATTTCTGTTGCCATAACCCTTTAACGAAAAATTTCGCCGCACTTTTCGAACGGATATGTTCATTGTTCGCAACATTTTTCCAGTCATCAACAGCCCAATGTCGGTATTGACGGGCCCAAGCGAGGGCGGGCCGGAGTGGGCGAGCGGTTCTAGGCACTACAGTCTGGAACCGCGCGACCGTTACGGTCGCAGGTTCGAATCCTGCCTCGGGCATGGATGTGTGTGATGTCCTTAGGTTAGTTAGGTTTAAGTAGTTCTAAGTTCTAGGGGACTGATGACCACCGATGTTAAGTCCCATAGTGCTCAGAGCCATTTGAACCATTTTTTTTTTTTTTTTTTTTTTTGTTCATTGTTCATCCCACATAAATTTCTGCGATTACACTTGTTGTAGCTAGGATTGACAGTCATAAAATATTTTTTGAACGGCATCATCTTAAGCCAGTGACTGTGGTAAGTTTTTATTACATTATTGCAATTTCGGCGTTAGGCCATTATCAAGTGCTGATATTATGACACTTGATAATAGCCTAAGGCCGAAATTGCAATAGTGTAATAAAAACTTATAACAGTCACTTGCGTGAAGACGATGTCCTTAAAAAAATTTCTGCCATTATTTCGCACAGTATTGCTTGTCTCTTGGCGCTGACAACTCTACGTAAATGCCGTTGTTCTCGGTCGGTAAGTGGAGGACATCGGCCACTGCGTTATCCGTAATGATAGATTCCTCTTTATTTATTTATTTCTTTTTTTTTCTTTTGAGTCATCTGTCTACTTACTGGTTTGATGCGGCACGCTCTTGACACTGTGGATCTCAGAATATGGAATATCCTGATGATATCCGAAATAGATTTTCCTATGCGTCTATCTCTACCATTCCGCGTTCATGGTCTGTTAATTCACGTCGTGGAGCCATAATCACATCGCAAACCTTTTCACATGAATCACCTGAAGTATTTGAACAATTATAATTAAAACCAACAGCTACATTATAATCCAACGATGTTTATTCGAAATACGCCACCAGTTTCGACTCCAAAAAGCGCCATCTTATGGCCCTAAGCGTAATCCGCCATCACCGCACGAACTGGAGTGACAAAGACCGACGGAGTCCACAAACAGTAGAATTTTTTAAACATGTACCCCAGCATGTGCAACCAACGAAGTCGTGTCCACCGGGGCGACAATCAACTTGATTCCGTGTCTTCGTAGCAGTAACAAGGTCAGCAACGGTCAGACGAGTTGTCATCTGATCATTGCTGGACTTATTACGGCTACGAAGATATGGAATACAGTTTATTTTGGCCCCACTGCACAAGACTTTGTTGGCTGCAGATTCTGGCGTACATGCTTAATTAGTTGTACTGTTTCCATTTGAAGACTCCGTTAGTCTTCCTTATTGCCGTTTGTACGTTGATGGCAGGCTACGCTTGGGGCCCGAAGATGACGCTTTTTGGCGTCGAAATTAGTGGCATGTTTTGAATAAACGACGTTTGATTACAATACGGCTGTCGGTTTTGATTACCACTACTCAAGTACTTCACGCCCTGCTGCTGTCCCAGTGTCTCGATGGATTGCCAGAGAGTGAACCACCTGTATACAAACAACAGCTGTGCCAGTGCGTTACCCTACTGTATCTTGCGTGTGTGATACTCTCGCTATCTGTATACTTGTATATCGCAATCCCATGACTTTCGTTACCTCAGTGTATATCTTCTACTTATATAATGAAGTCCCCCGCAGCGTTTTTGCGCCTGACTGAAAACTAATCTCAGGAATTACAGTAAGGATTTAGATATGTTTTTTTTCTGCGATATAGACTCATTCACGAAGAAGCTTTGTGTATATAATTTATTACCGCCATGCAAGATATTTAGTGGTACCTGTGCTAAGCTGGAATAGAGCTTTAGCAGAATACATTTGCCAACAGTGTGGCTTTCCTTGCTGCGGCAGTGTCATTAATAGTGCCCAGTAAGTTGACATAACTGGAATTACCAACACGTAATTGACACTATGTTGGCAAAGATAGCTCACACACTCAAAGGTTATAGAGCGTGACGTTTACCTTTCGCGAGACGTAAATTACGTTCGTAATTTACGACATCGAGAGACGAGCCGGCGGTCCACAGTTGAGATGCTACCACCTGCAGGCTAGTGTACGCGGCATTGTGTGCCACTGCCGCTCTTCACTGCTCGCAGTTGTCTTTATCTCACTTTCTGTTTGTTTCCCGCTCGTCTAAAACTAACAGGACCTTCATACAATGAAGGCGTTCACGACCGGATGTATCAGCTGCTGAGAATTTTTCCGGGTTGTATGGCCGTGGTCCATGGAACTCCTCCATTTCTGACGTTTCGTCCAAGGTTACGTTGGACATCTTCGGAGGTGCTCCTGTTTGTGTTGAGTCTTGCCAATTGACGAGTCGGAGATCGAAGAGTGGCCTAAATACTGTGGGAAGTGGGCGTGGTCTGGATTTCACGTCATAGCAGAGATAAACCTTGTCAGAGATAAATTTTTAACTATCGATTGTAGTACGTCAAAGATAAAAACTTCTTATAGATTCTGTAGCGTCCCAGTCCATATATCACTGAGATTCATGGCTTCTTCTTTTCTATTAAAATTATCCCCATGTTTATATATTTCGATGGCTTCTCTATACACCCGTGGATAATAGTTCGTCATAGTTCATAAAGCTTCAGTTTCCGAAAATTTCACTACGTGATCACCTGATCAGCCGTGGCGGAACATGCTCTTCAATCAAGCCATCAAAATGTATAAATATGGGGGTAATTTTAATGGAAAAGAAGAAGCCATGAAACTCAGCGATATATGGACTGTGGCGCTACAGAATCGATAAGAAGTTTTTCTCTTTGGAGTACTACAATCGATAGTTAAAATTTTATCTCTGACAAGGTTTATCTCTACTATCACGTGAAATCCAGACCACGCCCACTTCCCACAGTATTTAGGCTGCTCTTCGATGTCCGCCTCGTCAGTCGGCAAGACTCAGCACAACCAGGAGCACCTCCGAAGATGTCCAACGTAGTCTTGGACGAAACGTCAGGGGCTGAAGAGTTCCATGGACCACGGCCATACAACCCGGAAAAATTCTCAGCAGCTGTAACAGGACCTTTCCGAACATCAGATGATATTCATTTTGCAACCATTTGTATATTATCTTTGTTAATTCGTGAATCATGATGATCTATACTGATACCTTTTTCGTATGAATTCAGCTCGTAATGTTCCTTGAAATAAAAATTAGTTATCTAGCGTGGTTCCTCAGTCTTATAATGTTACATATATGGCATAAACTACTTTTCAAGAAACTCTTCTTAGTGTCGTATTTGCTGGGGCATTGGACGATTCCTATAGAATTCCGTAATCAAATGCTGATCAGCATGTTTAATGTTGTCATACAACGTAACATCTCCTTCTGGCCCCTATAAATATGATGATGGTATGTTCTTGATGACGGAACTTTACTTTCAGTAAATGGTTACCTTCTTGTAGAGAAAGCAGTATTGGAAGTTGATTGGAAAATAATTTCTTGCATTTATACTACTGCTGTAGTTGTTTAAGCGTAACATATATTTTGCCCGTATGGTTTATGTCGTATAATTCTTGCATATATATTTTATAATTCAGTGTTATCTATCTTGTGTAATTTTCTAAAGTACGGAAGACTACAACATGGTGTTTACAGTACTACAGGTTTCCATGAAACTGCAACCTGTCGTACTAGTCATATATTCCAGTACTCATTTTGCCTGACTGTTGTATGGAAATTCGTTTGCTGCTAT
Organism: Schistocerca serialis cubense; assembly: GCF_023864345.2. Taxonomy (NCBI): domain Eukaryota; kingdom Metazoa; phylum Arthropoda; class Insecta; order Orthoptera; family Acrididae; genus Schistocerca; species Schistocerca serialis. Next base: position 371,855,687 of record NC_064639.1, read on the forward strand.
GCTTTAGCGCTCAATTCGTAAATGATTTAATTAATATCTTGAGTAGCAGTGTTTCAAGACGTGTGTTTCAATGCTCAGTTCACCGTCTTTGAAGGTGTTACTCTTTTTATCAACAGCGGTTTTTTGTTTTTTTATGTACTATTGAAAATGGCTTTAAACTTACAAGCACTCTATCAATATGTTACTATATACTTTGATCACTGTCTCTGTCTGCATTCCTTTATGAGTGCTTACGTAACACGTTATATCGTTGCCTTATGTTTAGGAACACGTTACTGTTTAAAAACTTATGTAAAAAGTGCGCTAAACAGATATATTGATTCATCTGGTGTTTATACTAGGACTTATTTCTAGTCACTCACAAACATTTTATTTTCTCTAGGTTTAACCAGGGCGCGTGGCTAGGATTTTGGAACGTTTCCATCGAAAATTCCAGCCACGTCCCTTAACAAAACGTTAGTGAGAAGAAACGTGAATGGGTGACATCTGTTACGTCCGAGAATCTACCACAGGTGAATTGTGGCCATGTAAGCCTCAGTATTTTAGCTATATATATAATGGAACTTCGCTGCATTTGGCGACGTAAAGTGTTTGAAGCAGCAAGCTTCAAATTTTGCAGAATGCTTAATGAATATGTGTAATGAAACATATTTATGATATTTAGTCTCATTAACTTTCCCTCATGAACGAAATTCTGTAGTGACAAACAATACTGTCGACTCAGTAAAAACCTACATTTCTGTGGGCCACATAGAAATGTTTAGTATTTCGTTACAACAGAGTATAGGTAACTCAAACAAAAATATCTGCTTATTTGAAAACAAATGAAATGAGATACGACTAGATCAAAAGGAGCTGAGTAGCCTTACTATGGTATTGATATCCACGGTAGCAGAACGTCCTTTGGGTACGATGTGATTAGATTGGGAAATAGCGGCGTGCGAGAAGCGCACACTGCCGCTTTAAAACTTGTAAACAAGATGACAGCAAATCGATACACCACTGTGATTTCACGCACTACGTAACACAAACGCCTACTCAATCTAAGTGATATAAAAATTAGAGCGTCAACGCACGCGTGAACTCTGAAAGTGCAGTGTGTCCGTTAATTTCCCAACCGAATAGATGCGGTATACAAAATACTAAGCAGATGGATTGAAAATGTCATTTGCTTTATTGGTTGAATAGGACAGAGCGTTAAGTGAATATTTTAGTTCACTGTGGGTATAAATAATTTGTAAGTTTGCTGCAGGATTTACAGGCAACATTAGAATATGATAAATTCGACAAGGATTAAGTACGATGTTCTATATGGATAACGTAATAAGGTTTCCGATACATGTTGGGCTTCTTTATCTCTCTGTGTATAGAAATCGGACAAAAAGGATGTGTACTAAAAATGACACACTTTAAGCACCCTCTGCAACACAACCTATGGTTTATGGAATGTAGATGTAGATGTCATTATGTATCTGGTTAACACCACACGTCCAGGATTTTCCATTTCCACCTAAGTTTAAAACCCTTATTTTTGAGCTCGATTTCCGGGTTGAAAGTCCACAAGTTCATTGTATGAACATTACTGGTATGTTGGATGGCAACTCATTAACTTCAGAAACATAGGCATAATGAATTTGTCTAGGAAATGAACAGACAAATATGATACTTCAGTTATAGTGCAACATGCCTAACATGAAGCAAATCTAAAATTACTAACAAGAATCACCTCTTAGGACTAACAGAACTAAGCAGTAAGAAACCCGTTTATCTTAAGCTACGGTGTCAATTAAGAGAGAAAACTGCGTTGTGAATAACATAATTGTTCGCTGAACAGCAAACAAACCTAAATTAATATTTTACAATAATTTTAAGCGGTTTTCTATCCAAGAGTGCCAACTTTCTTTTGTGGGGTGACTATTTATTATTATTTGATTTAACTGGGTTTGGGTATGGCCACATTTAAGAATAAAAATGCTGAGTGGTCTTTAACATAAAATTATAAAAAAAGTTGCTGTTGTCTGGCATTTATTTGCATTTTGTATGATAATAGCTTGTTTCTGGCGTTAAAATACTCTTGCCAAAATATTTATGAGGTAACTAGTACTTTAATGTGGCTATATCAAATAATTATACATATTGCAGTACAATCTTTTACCTAGGTTAAAATCTTCTAGGAGCTCATGCCGAGTCATTTTTCTTTAAACAGTTGACTGAAAAAAAAAGTTCCTACCAGACCAAACGCTGAGGTCATTGGTCCCTAGACTTACACACTACTTAAACTAACTTACGCTAAGAACAACACACACACCCATGCTCGAAAGGAGGACTCGAACCTCCGGCGGGAGGGTGACTACACAGTGTTCAGTGACGCAACAATATGCTGAAGAAAATTTCAGCAGAGGGGTCGAAACACCGATTGTTTGAAGAAATGTGACACTGCCTAACAACCCAGAAGATTTTACGTTCAGCGAAAACGGGCACCAAAGCCTGTAGACCTACATAAATCTTCTACTTCAGTTGCCTGTAAAGATGTCATTTAACAGTCATCTTCGTCTGTAATACCACAGTCACTCTTATAAGAGAGATTTGATCAAAACGTTGCAATAAGGCCTATGCGCTACATATCAAGTGTTACGGTTGAATTTAGCGAAACAGTAGTCTACAGAGCCTACCATGAACTGCACGTACTCTTATCTACTAAAAATGTTAGTGTAATTTTCGGTATATATTCGATACCTGATAGCAACATAGGATTTTCAGATATATGTCCACAACAGTGAAACGAAATGATTGTATGGCATTGATGGCCGTGAGTCTCCACCTGGGGAAGTTCTGCCGCAAGTCTTTTCAGTAGATGCCTCATTGGGCGACTTGAGTGTCGATGATGATGGAATGCTGATTGGGACGACACAACAGCAGTCCACGAGCAGAGAAAATCTTCGTGCAGGCAGGGAACCGAACCCGGGCCCGCTGCAAGGCAGTCAGACGCACTCAGCACTCAGCTAAGGGGGCGGACTTCCACATCAGTAACCGGATTAAGTGTATATCTCATATCAAACAAGTTAAAAAATTACAGGTAAATGTAAGATGGTGTCAGAACTTCGAAGAGTCGGATTTTGTCTTACACGTACGCATATCTAGATTATGAACCTAAAACATTATACTTTCAGGAGCAGTCAGTTACCGAGCTTGAACATGCAACGGATCTATTACGCGTAAGGATCAACAGATAAATGGAATTACAACACATCATGGAGCACGTGTCGAACAAGCATTATCCCGGAGTGCGGCTTATACTGGATGGACATCGACATGATCTAAGGAAAGAGTGATTATTCTGAGCAAGCTATTTGCATGTTTTGTTTCATGATTTAACCGAAGACAAGGTTGAGGGGATAAAAGCAGCACATGCCAATGCCGCCTGCTGCTGTGCCATTTTTTAGTGCGTGGACCTATGGAGAGCTCTGAAACTTTCTTTTGCGAAACCGTACTCTACTGCGAATTATCAAAAAATGTCTTTTCATTTTCATCAGAACGTGGTCTATCTGCGGTTTAGACGTATTCCAACAATTTTTGAATTACTCATAGCGATAGAACGCTTGTTTCCAGCTGATGAACCTGCATAGTGCGCACTACGTGAAAATCACTGAAATCGACAGGGTTCCCTACACTTTTCACATGTTATTGCCACAGTGAATTCTGTATATTGTCAGCGAGGTTCAAATGGCTCTGAGCACTATGGGACTCAACATCTGTGGTCATCAGTCCCCTAGAACTTAGAACTACTTAAACCTAACTAACCTAAGGACATCACACACATCCATGCCCGAGGCAGGATTCGAACCTGCGACCGTAGCGGTCACGCGGTTCCAGACTGACGCGCCTAGAACCGCACGGGCACACCGGCCGGCTTGTCGCGAGGTTTATGTTGCTTCTAAATCACGTCACGTAATTCTGAAATGACCCTGGAGTCCCCATTTTTTTCTGATTTGTGTTACTGTAGTCATTATTATTAAAAGTTTTATTAATTTTGTCCACATTCTTGTCGAGAAAGAAGAAATGGCTCGTTCATCAGTCCCAGAAATGAATTAAATCGATCCATTAGTCCTCGTAAATACTACGGTTCCGGTTTACAGCCTGAAATTAACGGCCGACAGAGTGGTTTTGGTAACTGCAGATGACTTATGATATTGCTGTTCGATGGGTGCTGGGGGAAGTATGAAACAAAGGAACTTTCTTGGCCAATATCCAATAGATATAGCGGTTCAGTTCTGAAAGTTAATTTTAAAATCGAGGAAGGTACGCAGACCACATATAATTCAATATTGGAACATTAACGCCTTGGGCCAAACATAAAGCGATAGCCCATCGCCGGCTCAATAACATGGCCAAAATTTTTTGATAACTCGTCCCGTGGTTAAACATTCTTAACTACTGGATCAGTTTCGATTATTACACAATGACCTTCACATACACAAACTGGTACGCTATATTTTAAGTAGGAATCAAAGTAACGCCAGCTAAAGACTACCCAGGATGCCATTTTCCACCTACAAAGGCTGTAGAAAGAGGTACCTTTCTGCTGGGTGCCAGAGCACATGAGGCATAAGAGAAACGACGTGGCAGCAGCGGAGCAGGTGTGTCGGTATGGTAAGATACTTCAGTGTGCCGCCACCCTACATGGTATCATCTCACTGCTGAGGTACGGAATCATGCGTATCCGGGTATAAAAGAGTGGCCAGAATTGGGAGACAATAAGCTGCGTCTAGCAAAGTCAACAGCTCGACCATGGCGTACCTCCTTCCAACAATACAAATGAGATGTGGTCCTTCTCCTTCGTCTTTGCGTAGAGCACAGCCTTACGGTGCACAGCTTCTTGCCCTGAGAAAGGACCCTCCAATGAGTTGTGCTTGAGACGTACGGATTGCAGTGCTCCATATTTTAGTCTGTATTCAAGAATCAGGCAAGAGGGCAGCAGCTAATTTTCCTACAATTGCCCCCTATTTTAACCAGCAAAGACACGATGTGAAATGTCCGATTTGTTCCCAAAAATTTTAGCGGGAAGTTTTTAATGTGTTATCAGTGTGGCTGGCTCAAACATGTTATTTTGTAAGTGCTCAGCCTTTACCTGCCTCTTGTATTACTTAGGTTTTGACTGACAGTTTCAACGTTTTCAGAACATTTGAACGTGTTTCCAGTGTCGTCAACGATGTGGATGTCCGTGAGATTGAGAGAGAGTGACTGCAGTTTTATGACAGACTCACACTTACTTTTTTATAACATTTTAAACGTTTCACCACATTCTCTCCTACTAATTTTCGTAAGGGTGCTGATAACCTTGCTATTGAGTGCCCATAAACCATAAATAGACACACATACACACAAACACACACATCAGTCAAAATGTACCCTAAAACTCTATCTTTTCTTCTAATGTATGTGATTCTCTCTTTTTGAGTCACATTTCCATCGTGTAGCTATTCCCAACTGGGTAAATTTGTTGTTCGGTCACTTATAGTGGTCCGGATCCAACAGTTATTACAACGGCTAATAATAGTAAGATGTCTTGAAACAATTATGCACCCAGAATCGTGAAGCAAAATACAACCATTACAGGTTCAATTATGGACAGAGCTACCAGAAGCTACCATTGGGGAACCACGATGTCTCCATGCCTCCCAATATCACCATCAGGGGAGACTCGCAGTAGAATAGTACAATTGAGTTAGTATCCGTATAATTTCGGCCTGTGGAAATACAATTAATTACCAATTTTGGGTAGAACCAAAATTAAAAAGAAGGGAGAAGAAGAATCACTGATCAGTTCTCCACCTAGGACCCCTCAGCATAGTCTTTTAAATACGTGAAGCAGGTTGTATCCCTGTATTACCTGTTGCGAGAACCAACAGAGGAAACCGTCACTAAGCTTCAGTGAATGTACAGGGAAGAAAGTCGCGGTAGCAGTAATTTTTATGTTTTAAAAACCGCAACAGAGACGACCTTCAACCTTCATTACGGACAATGAGATTGAGAAACCCCACGAAGAAGTCGTTTGATCATTGCATAATAGTTTCTGAAACTAATTGAAATATCTGCAAGTCTGTCAACTGCCATTGTATCTTGCCTGGAGATTTTAAGACCAGACGCGTGTACTTTCCGATGTACGCAGAACAATCCGAGTAGCCACCAGGAATTGATCGACACTGACCGTGTAAGAAAATTCATTACAGGGAACGAGACAAACAAGTTAAGGTATGAATTAACGACAGCAAAACGAATGAAAATTAATGTGAAAAGAATGTTGATGTGATTCATCGACCCAGCTATGACCCCATTATGAATTTCGTAACTGGAATTACTAACTTCAGGTGCTTAAACCAGAGAGTGGTGCACTGCCAGTATTTTGGCATCAAAGTGCTGACATCATCATGATAACGCTACTGGTAATACAATGCTGTGCGTCACATAGTTCTTGGCCAAATCAAAATGATGCAGTTTTTTGCCCACTCAACTAACTATATCTAACTCCTTGAAACTTTTTTTTTCTCATAGAAAAAAGACCTAAAAATTGAGAGTTTTAGGAGATAGATGAAGTGAAACAAGCAGGCCATATTACTGTACGCTTTAAAAACTGTTTGTATCAGTGGTTCAAAAATGGCTCTGAGCACTATGGGACTTAACATCTTAGGTCATCAGTCCCCTAGAACTTAGAACTACTTAAACCTACCTAACCTAAGAACATCACACACATCCATGCCCGAGGCATCCAGACTGTAGCGCCTGGAACCGCTCGGCCACTCTGGCCGGCTATGTATCAGTGGGTGAATTAGTGGGGAAAGATGCGTAGGATTCGATATACTGATGCAGTTTTAAGAATGTTTAGTGGAACACAAAACGTGGACTTCGGTAGCTCTTCTTTTTTCGTTTCTTTCCCATCCTTCTCCCGGTCTCCCCATTTAATTTACACGTGATTATGACCTTTACCGCCTCTTGATCAGTGGACCCTGCCAAGGTGGGTGTAGCATCTCAGTAAAAAATTATTTAAACATATGATTTGTTATGAAAGATAGTAAATTACCTCTCTGGTCTAGCAGCGTGTCTCTTCTACAACCAGGGAGCAACACGTTTAAATTAATATTTTCACTCGCTCACTCTTATCCGATACACACGAAACAAATTTTATTAGGTCTTCAGATATTGATACGCAAGAGATGAATATTTGTTACGCGCGACTTTCTTGCCATATTGTGCGCTGAGATTAAGGCGAAAAAATATCCCTTCGTTCTGGTGAGCACTGCAATAAGCGCCGATCTTATTGTTTCATTATCCGTGACATTACTGCTAATCGAGATGCAGGTTCCGGTGAAAGATTTTTTACTGATTTAAATGAAGAAGAAGAGCTGCTTCACACGAAACAACTCCAATCTAATAAATCGCAACTATGGCCACTAGACTTTCAATAACTTTCTTTTCTTGCGAATATAACGATTTATTTTATCTTTCTCACTTTATCAAAGATAGAATACCAACTTTAATTTTGCATTCAGGTAATAGGATGTAACAGAAATAGACAGCACTTTAGATAGGGTGGCTTCCTTGCCTCAGCGACACAGATAACCGTACTGTAGGTGCAACTACAACGGAAGGTATAGTGGGGAGATCAGACAACTTCTGTTTTCTGAAGACATATAATAGCCTTTTGATTAGTTACAGGGGTACCAGCCTCGATGATCCACTATTCCGGCCGTGTAAAATTTTGCTAACATAATGTTGTTATGTTGCTGTTGCGATTGCTGAAAACTAGAGGAAACCACAGCTGTAATTTTTCTCGAGGGCAAACAACTCTACTGTTACCCACACTGTGATAGCGTCTTTTTGGATAATGTATTTTGGCTGTGAAAAAGTCTCCCATTCGGATCTCCGTGTGGGGATTACGCAGGAGGATGTTATCATTAGGAAAATCAAAACTGGAGTACAACGGGTCTGAGCGTGGAATATTAGATCCCTAATCGGGTAAGTGGGCTAGAGAATTAAAGAAATGAAATGGATAGAAGGAAGTTAGATATAGTGGTTGTTAGTGGAATGCTGTGGTAGAAAATCTGGCCAAATGAGTACGGGTTTATAAATATAAAATCAGATATAAATAATGCAGGGTTAGATCTCATTATGAGCAAGAAGCTAGGAATGTGGATAAACAACTATGAACCTCCTAGTGGATGTAATATCCTAGCTAAGACGCACATGAAGCCAACACCAACCAAGTTTTATATATATCGTTGTGAGCCTGGTGGCAGTCCTCAATGTACAGTAACTGAAGAACATTTCACAAGCCAAGATTGCTAAAAAAGCATTTTATTCGATAATCGGTGCTGTCGTCATCGGTGCTGCACGAGTATGAACAAAAGTTCATAGGAAAATATTTTATATTAATGATGTTACCAGTTGTTAACCTTCCTTGTTACATAACCTATGTAATTATAACATAGAGGCTACCTTATGCTTTTGGATTTTTATAGCATATCAGCCATTAGTGTTACAAATCGCTTCACATTTCATATGCACTTCCCGCTATCATGAAGATCACTACACATCGAAATGTCGAATATAAAAGTGTTATGTACAAGCTTAAACATAACTATATTGCACCGATTACAGATATTTTCATTCACCACCGCTGGCAACTGACAGAAGTGGTGTAAACACAATGACCTCCATGTACCTCCACCAGGTGGCACTGTGACGGTTGACTGGATAATAATCTTGCATATAGCATAGAACATAGATACATAATTCCATATAATTAGTAATACATTACTAAGGACAATTTTTATTTCTATTTTTATCTCCAAATGAGAGAAATTTGGGAATTTTTCCATGTAATTAATGTATATACCTTTGATAATTGTGTAGGTTAAAATGTGTATGGCATACATTAGAAAACAAGAACTAGGCTGGCAATATGCTAAATTTAGACAATTTGTTTTTTTAAATGGTTTCTTCAGGCAGGATGTCTATTCTGTTGTACTCTGTGTGATGTTTATAATTTACATCTGAATGTTCATAGCTATGTTTAGAATTTTTCATCATAATTACTAGACAATTAGGCAAAACATTTTTTTGTATTTTACAAAAACACAATGCTATACATCAATATCATAAACAGACCATCGCTAAAGGCATAACGATAACTGTACATAGCTTTAACCATGAATTACAAAGTTCATCTTCATCGCGAAAGTCACCCGATATCTACGTATTCATTGGGGATGTGAGTGGGAAAAAAGGTTCGTTATGATCTATCTCATCAAGTAGAATTAAAATGATGTTGACTAGCACTTAAAATTTATACAGGAAATACTATAAATCTAAGTACAGTAATACATCGAAATATTACCTGCAATGTCATGTTGTATACATGATACATGCCTATGCTTTTCATTATCTGTGTTCTCGTAATTCCACTCAGACATCGAGTGACATGTTCATATAATGAGAAGTTTTTTGTAATACGACAAGCACAGGTGCTCTAAATAAATCGTTAACACGGTTCTTTGTATATGATGTTTTCTTTGCGTATAAGATGTAAAAGAGCTAGCAAGCGTATGTTTCTCGTGATTTAAATTATGTCGTTGGACTACAGCGAACATTAAGACTCAATAAATGTTTGAAAAGATATAATGTAATAATTATGGATTAATGATTTAGATATGCAAAATGTTTTAAACAGTTAAGAATGGACAGCATACCCCCTCGTGAATATGACATTCTACACAAGAAAACCAAAGACCACAACATTAACAACAACAACAGCAGCAGCAACAACAAGAAGTACCCTCTATTCGAATTACATAGATTTTTGACTGCAGTGATATAGCATCACATACTATAGAAGAATACAGGAATGGATCTTAACAGACGTCTCAACGTCACGCTAATGTGACAAATTTCTGAACTGCAGTCACAAGAAGAGTGACTTGTGGTAGGCGGTAGCTAGAAACCATTAAACCGTAACTTGGCCGCAACTTAATTACTACGTTAACCAGGAAGTTAAAGTTTGCGAAACTACCTGACAATCTGGCGGGTAACTGCAACTTCCGAGCGAAGCAGAACAGCTGGAAGGGTATTCGTGTAGCTAGTGCCATTAGCAGAACAATTATGCTCACCGGCATAGACGGAAGTAATTTCTACCATTTAGAGAATTTCTCCATTACGCAATAATAAGTGAATCCAAGATATTTATTTTGATAATGAAGTTCGCAATTAAACTTTGCACTCTCTTGATAAGATTAAATGTCGACTTCATTAAATAAAAAGTAGGTAATCGATTGGTCAGAACTCGAGAATACCACGATAGAGGAGTCATCCAGTAGAATACTCCCTGTCTTACATTTCTCATAAACTTAAGAACTGATTAGAGAGTTTTCTTGAAAAATGTGTTTTTGAATGGAGAAATCACAGTTGAAAATTAAACGTAAATAACATAAATAGCTGCAACCAGTAACTTATATACATTTTTTATTTCCATGAACTAGTTTTTTTTTGCCTCTTCAGGTTCATCTTCAGAAGTTCATATATTCTCGTTTTCAGCGTGATACGGGGATTTCTTCACGCCATAGTATGGACGGTATTGGTGTTAACATACGTGCGACAGCTTATTTCGTGAACACAAGATGTCACGTGAAACTGGGTAGTATCCAGCATGAACTGTACAGACGATGTATGTTGCAAAGATTTTTTTGTATACATCTATTGTGCAACACATGCTGGACGCAGGATGTATAATAAAAAGATATTTACTGCATAAATCAGCTGTACATTACATGCTGGAACCTGGACGTATATCACTAAGACCTTGGTAGTAGCTACAACGTGTACAGCACATTGTACTACGAAAATCTCTGGTTTTTTGATAAGGTGTTCTTCTCTTCAACTTACGAAACAGTTAGTGAAAGGAGTACTTATTTAGATAGCAAACGTAATAAGTCCTTTTTTTCTGCGGAGTTATGAACAAAGTTTATTTAGTTATTTTTCACAGAGATGCAGCAATGAGTTTCAATTCTTTAAGTAGAAGATTATTTTTTGTATCACATAGATTAAGCATTTAAACCAATTGTGTACAATTTAATTTAAACCATATTTCTACCAGTTTAGTTGTGGAGCTAGAAACTTTAAGTAAGTTCTAGAAGCGAGTGCCCATCTTCCTGAATGCAAAACTCAATGTGCCTTTTAAACGAACCTGTGGACCAGATGCAAAACTGCTGGTGTCACTGAGTAACAAGCCTAACTAAAATTGATAGGAATTTGATTCAAATTGATTTGCATACTGTTTGAATACATCGCTAGATGACAGAAAGAATAAATCCCATTTATAAAATTGCCGCTCGATTCTGTAACTCTGTGGGAAACGAGCAAATGAACTAATCATCCTGGATGCTGGATGCATACTGCGAACATCTTTGTATTATTATGTACAGTTTTCGTAGCACGTGCTGAATTCTAACAGGTTTCTGACGACATTATTTACAAAATAGTAACAAATAGTGGACTGAAGTGAATAGTGTCCAACTCTGTAGTAGATACGCAACGACAGTGGAAACGGCCATTTGAATGTTAGCCCCACACCATTCATACTAGCGCTTGAAGTAGCCTCCAGATCTCAGCATTACGCTAAAAGCCTGATTATCTGAACTACTGCACGCACAGAATGGCAGCCAGTCAAGGAATATTTTAGGGAATTCTATAAAAAAATTATTTCAAAGGCCCGGTGGACTCTTTACACGTTCTCTCCCAGAGTAATTCACACCGTGTCTACATGACACAAGTCGCTTGTCTTTCAAAACAGAGGCAGTTCTGTGCAGTTAAAGCTGCTGACAGGAGACACCCTGAGCCCTCTGCTGAAACTGCTAGCGAATTCACGCCATATTTTAACCTATAGCGTGTGCGGGATACCGATCACGTGTGTGGACGCCGGGGCGTGCTGCGGTGCAGAACACAGCTGCTTCGCTCTCTTGTAACCTTCGAGCAGAACAGACTCTTCTTGGAAGGCAGAGCCTCTGGCTTTGCTTTTTACGACGGCCACCAACGTAAGTTAACATGAACCGTTTCCCATTTTAATTAATTGTTCGACCTCCTAGGCTGGCCTAAACCTGCTAACTTCCGACCCTAGGCGCGCCTTTTGTACTCCGTATATTGAAATATATCCTCTTTATTGTACTTAATTGCCTGTTTTCTCATTTAACGGCAGCCCTGGATGCTCACTCTCTAGTCCTGACCGCTCGACTTCCTGCACACTGACACCACGAGGCATATTTAACAACCTTCTTCCCCCTTCCCTGCCATTTTATACATGAACATTGGTGTCAGAAGTTTCTCTCCACATCCCCAAACCACGTACTCTTTTACAATTTGTGTCAGGAGAGCGATGTAGCCGACCGAGGTGGCCGAGCGGTTCTAGGTACTTCAGTCTGGAACCTCGTTGCTGCTACGGTCGCTGGTTCGAATCCTGCCACGGGCATTGATGTGTGTGATGTCCTTAGGTTAATTAGGTTTAACTAGTTCTAAGTTTAGGGGACTGATGACCTCAGATGTTAAGTCCCATAGTGCTTAGAGCCATTTGAACCATTTCAGGAGAGGGATGTAACAATTATATCTCCCCTTCCGGCACGAACTCTTTTACAGCATGCGTTGTCTCAAGATAAGTAAAGGGTCGAAAACTGGTTCGTGGAAGTAAAGAAATACGCTGTCCAGTTTCACAAATGTGATCACCTGCCAAAAACCTTAATAATTACCTGTTGCAGCGCGAGCCATTGCGAGACGTGCAGGAAGACTCCCAGAGGTTGTGGAAGAAACCAACTGGGATATGGAGCCTTTCTGACTCTAGCGCCGTGCCCAGCTACGCTTTGTTTCTCCGTCGAGGATCCACGGAGTGAACAGTCTGATCGAGATGGTTCCAGAAATGATCGATTCAATTTAAATCCGGGGAGTTTGGTGGCCATAGGAGTACGGTAAAATCATCCTGGTACTCTTCGAGTCACGTACGTACACTGTGTACTGTGTGACACGTTGCATTGCCCGCTGGTAGAACCCATCGTATCGAGAAGAAACAAACTGCGTGTATGGGTGGACATGGTCCCCAAGGATAGATGCGTAGTTCTGTTGATCCGTTGTGCCTTCCAGCATGACGAGATCACTCAGGAAATGCCGCGAAATGGTACCCCAGACCATAATGCTCTCTGCTCCGGCCTCGACTTTTCCGGCGATTGTTGCAAGGAGTCGGCCATCTACCCGATGGAGCGTGAAACGTGATTCATTTCCAAAGGCCGCCTGTCGCCACTCAGTGGACGTCCAGTTGCGGTGCTGGCGCAAGTTTCAACCTTCGACGCCATCGAATACCGGTCAGCACAGGTGCATGACATCTAAATCTACATCTACTTCTACATCTACATCTACAACTTGCCCCCCTTCTTGCAGCGGTGTACCGTAGGTCTCTAGAAGAGCGTAGCGTTCCAAAGGATTGGAAAAAGGCACAGATCATCCCTGTTTTCAAGAAGGGACGTCGAACAGATGTGCAGAACTATAGACCTATATCTCTAACGTCGATCAGTTGTAGAATTTTGGCTTGAAAATGGTTCAAATGGCTCTGAGCACTATGGGACTTAACATCTATGGTCATCAGTCCCCTAGAACTTAGAACTACTTAAACCTAACTAACCTACGGACATCACACAACACCCAGCCATCACGAGGCAGAGAAAATCCCTGACCCCGCCGGGTAGAATTTTGGAACACGTATTATGTTCGAGTATAATGGCTTTTCTGGAGACTAGAAATCTACTCTGTAGGAATCAGCATGGGTTTCGAAAAAGACGGTCGTGTGAAACCCAGCTCGCGCTATTCGTCCACGAGACTCAGAGGGCCATAGACACGGGTTCACAAGTTGGTGCCGTGTTTCTTGACTTCCGCAAGGCGTTCGATACAGTTCCCCACAGTCGTTTAATGAACAAAGTAAGAGCATGTGGACTATCAGACCTATTGTGTGATTTGATTGAAGAGTTCCTAGATAACAAAACGCAGCATGTCATTCTCAATGGAGAGAAGTCTTCCGAAGTAAGAGTGATTTCAGTTGTGCCGCAGGGGAATGTCGTAGGACCGTTGCTATTCACAATATACATAAATGACCTTGTCGATGACATCGGAAGTTCACTGAGGCTTTTTGCAGATGATGCTGTGGTGTATCGAGAGGTTGTAACAATGGAAAATTGTGCTGGAATACAGGAGGATCTGCAACGAATTGACGCATGGTGGAGGGAATGGCAATTGAATCTCAATGTAGACAAGTGTAATGTGCTGCGTATACATAGAAAGACACATCCCTTATCACATAGCTACAAAATAGAAGGTCAGCAACTGGAAGCAGTTAATTCCATAAATTATCTGGGAGTACGCATTAGGAGTGATTTAAAATGGAATGATCATATAAAGTTGATAAAGCAGATGCCAGACTGAGATTCATTGGAAGAATCCTAAGGAAATGCAATCCGAAAACAAAGGAAGTAGGTTACACTACGCTTGTTCGCCCACTGCTTGAATACTGCTCAGCAGTGTGGGATCCGTACCAGATAGGGTTGATAGAGGAGATAGAGAAGATCCAACGGAGAGCAGCGCGCTTCGTTACAGGATCATTTAGTAATCGCGAAAGCGTTACGGAGATGATAGATAAACTCCAGTGGAAGACTCTGCAGGAGAGACACTCAGTAGCTCGGTACGAGCTTTCGTTAAAGTTTCGAGAACATACCTTCACCGAAGAGTCAAGCAGTATATTGCTCCCTCCTACGTTTATCTCGTGAAGAGACCATAAGGATAAAATCAGAGAGATTAGAGCCCACACAGAAGCATACCGACAATCCTTCTTTCCACGACCAATACGAGACTGGAATAGAAGGGATAACCGATAGAGGTACTCAGGGTACCCTCCGCCACACACCGTCAGGTGGCTTGCAGAGTATGGATGTTTATGTAGATGTAGATACATCTACATCTACATATAATTGACACTTAGGTGTCTGGCAGAGGATTCATAGAACAGTTTTCATACTACTTCTCTACCATTCCACTCTCGAATGCAGCGTGGGAAAAGGAATACCTAAATCCTTCCGTTCGAGCTCTGATTTCTGCATGAAACGGGCACTTACTGCTGAGGCTTGTAAACAACAACGATCGCCGAACATTCGTTGAAGAGGAACTGTTGGCATCTCGGTAATTAGTTGCTCAACAGTTGCACATCTATTCCCCCGTACACATCTCAGCAGCCGTTGTTCACAGTTATCATCTACGGCCCGTGGCGCACCGCAGTTGCCTCGGTGCCGGTTTTGGAAAGCGCTATTTTGCCATGTACGGTATACTTTAACCACGGAGCCACGCTAACGGTTTACAAACTTTCATCTTTGTCCCGAAAGCCAATGATCATACCCTTTTGGATGTCAGATAAATCGTTCCGTTTCCGCATTAGGACAACGGAAGCACTGTTTTGAGCGTGTCCCCGACGCGCATTATGCACCCTTTACTGCCAGTCCTGCCACCTGTCTTCCGCGAGTGGTTATTGCTTGTTGACTTAGAACAAAAGCGGTAGACACATTAATATGTCTGGAACATGTGTTTCGTACATGACTGATCGCTGCTACCTATGCTTATATTTCATACATGACACAGCCACAGAGTTCTACAGAATTCATAATGTATACTGTATTTTCACGCAGCCCCAAGCTCATTATATTAGTTTTCAACAAGTAACACAACAACTGACGTAATAACGAGTTCTCCTTCCACTGATGATATAGTGACAGAAATTAAATTACAAAACAATGGCTCTGAGCACTATAGGACTTAACTGCTGTAGTCATCAGTCCCCTAGAACTTAGAACTACTTAAACCTAACTAACCTAAGGACATCACACACATCCATGCCCGAGGCAGGATTCGAACCTGTGACCGTAGCGGTCGCGCGGTTCCAGACTGTAGCGCCTAAAACCGCTCGGCCACCCCGGTCGGCTCAGTTTAGAAATCGAGTCTACAGTGTGAGCAGACAGTGAGCACATATTTAACTAAAAAGTTGATAAAATGTAAATGAATTCCTATTTCCATATTCGAAGAAAAACAACGATTGAAACTCGTTTCTATTGAAACGCTCTAAAAACTTGTTAAACCAGAAAACACGGAACACATCATTCTGCTGACGCTGTCTCCGCGGCAGATACTCGTCTGTTCTTCCATCTAAGGACCACAAAGGTGGCCATCGCCTGTGACGTTCGCCGGCTGCCTACAAATTCGGCAGTGAGGACAAATCGCGAGGTGATGTTGTTGAGGTCCGCGGAGATTTACGGCCAGAGGACAGACACAGTGGCGAGTCGGCCGTTAACAAGGCGAGCGGCGCGGCAGGTTTTACTGTCGCCTCTGGTCGGATTGCCATTTACGACCCTCTGGCCAACCAGACGGCCCCACTTGCCGCTGCCCGCCGCCCTTTCCCACTGCAGGTTCACGCGGGATAGTCTCAAAGGGATTTGACACATCTGCCTCACGAAATCAGCACTTTCGATACTATCAGGGTAATGAGTTGTAGCATTAGTAGGATGTGCAGGTATTTCTTCAGCGAACAGTTCGTACGCTTCTGGCCATTAAAACTGCAACACCGTAAGGCGGAGTGTAACAAATGTCAAATTGACAAATTGGCGTGAAATGTTCTGTGTTCCTGGAAATGGAGACGACTAGGAGTTCGTTTTATACGATTCTCATTTAGCACGACATCCATCCATTCTACACACAGGTTGATTCAGTTGCCCCTACCAATGAATGTGCAGCCGGCATCACCTTGAAAGACTACGGCCTGCAGTGGAACTGCCTCCATGTACGAAATTTAAATTCATTAAACCTCCTACAAAAAGGTCATGTTCATTCTTTCTGTAGGGCTAATGGTTTATGTGTAGCCAACGAGAGAATATGACAGTCTTGCACACGGAATTTGAGGGCATTGCGGGATGCATAAAACCTAGCGGTAGGAACAAATGAGCCACCATTTGAGGAAACCGCGGGTTGCATAAAACCTAGCGGTAGGGGCAAGTGAGTCACTCTGTACTGATGTGACAGAAGCCACGTGCTAGCGATGTGCACATACACAGATGGCGGTAGTATCTCGTACATAAGGCATAAAACAGCAGTGCATTAGCGGAGTTGTGATTTGTACTCAAGTGATTTTTGTGGAAAGGTTTCCGACGTGATTATGCCCATATGATTTGAAATGCGGAATGGTAGGCAATCATTTCGGAAATACTTAGGGAATTCAATATTACGATATCCACAGTGTCAAGATGTCCTGAGAATACAAAATTTCGGACATTACCTCTCACCACGGACAACGCAGTGGCTGACGGTCCTCACTTAACGACTGAGAACAGTAGCACTTGCGTAATGGAACATGAAATAACAACATAAATCAGTGTGGGACTTACGGTCAACTTATCCGTTAGGACAGTGCGGTGAAATCCGGCGTTAATGGGTTATGAAAGCAGATGACCGACGCGAGTGCCTTTGCTAACAGCACTACATCGCCTGTAGCGGTTCTCCTAGGCTCGTGACTACATCGGTTGGACTCTAGACGACTGGACAACCGTGGCCTGGTCAGATGAGTCCCGATTTTAGATGGTAAGAGCTGATGGTAGCATGTGAGTGTGGCGCAGATCCCACGAAGTCATGAGCAAGTTAACTGTGAAAGATGGTGATGTCTCGATAATAGTGTGGGCTGTTTACGTGGAACTGACAGGGTCCTGTTGACCATCTTAAGCATGTTTGGGAAAGGTTCTGTTTGTTTGGGTATGGTTATGTTCGGCTACTTGCCGACCATTTGCAGCCATATTCCCAAACAAGGCAGAAATTTTTGTGGTTGACAGTGCGCCACATTACCGGGCCACAATTGTTCCCGATTGGTTTGAAGAACATTCTGGGTAATTCCAGCGAATGATGTGGCCACCAAGGCCGCCTGAGGTGAATTCCACCGAACATTTATGGGACATAATCTAGAGGTCTGTTCGCGCAGAAAAGCCTGCACCGGCAACACTTTCGGAGTTATGGACGGTGATAGAGGCATCATTGCTCAGTATTTCTGGAGGGGACTTCCCGTTGAATCCCTACCACGTCGCGTTGCTACACTACGACCGGGAAAAGGAGGTTCGACACGATATTAAGCCGTATCCCATGATTTTCGTCACTTCCATTTATAATGAAGAAATAGCCAACAAAGCAGGTTTAAGAATATCTGTAGAAAATACAAAATTTATGACAAATATAAAAAATGCTCCGGAATCCCTAGCAACAGATATTGGCCAGATAAAGAGGGCAAATAAATTAAATATTTGGGAGAAATTATCCAAGAAAAGGCTTAGAAAAATTCGCTATAGAAGAAAGAGTACATAAAATGGAGAGAGCTTATGGAATAACTAGGAATGTCTACAACAAAAGGTGTCTGTCTAAAAATTTGAAGATACAGCACTACAACACAGTAGTAAAACCAGAATGTCTTTATGCAAGTGAATGTTTAGTACTGAACTACAAATTACATAAAACTGAAGTCCTAGAAAGAAAAATCAATCGAAAATTACTTGGACCACCAAAAAATACAGAGGTATGCAAATTAAGAAGCAATGAAGAAGTTAATCGCAACACAGAAAACATAAAAGAAACACTACGAAAGAGGCGACTGCTATTTTTTGGACACTTACACAGAATGAACAGCAACAGGTAACCCAAACAGATTTTTAAATATCTTTGGGACAAGAAGTCAACAATAGCCTGGATTCAAGAAGTTAGGAAAGATTTGGAAAGAAAGAACATAAGTGAAAAAGATGCAACAGAAAGTTTCAAGAGAAAAGTCTTAAAAATGGATGGATTCCAAGGCAAGGGGGAGTAGAAGACAGGGTCCAAATGGTCCGAGGAGAGAAAAACGATGTATAGTGAAAAGATGACAGAATACTGGAGGAAAAAGAAAACAACAAAGAAGGAAGCATTGAAATTGATGCGTGGTCCTTAGATGACCCAAACGAAGAAAGAAAGTAAGAAAGAAAGAAAGAAGAAGAAGTGATTTTATCATTGAGTAGTGTCATTAGGTTATTTGTGAGAAAATCGCGTTGCGCCTGCTTGGCTGTTTCGTCCGCTCTTTTCGTTCCGTCATTTAGTCTAATGTGCCATACCGCCCGCAAGCTACCACCTCGCTGTTGAGGTATAGAGTCATTCATAGGTGTGCAGAAAAGTAGCTGGGAGTGATAGATAATAAGCTGCCTCTCGTAAAGTCGACAACGCGGCCATCGCGTACTTCCTTCCTGGTTGAGGTTCTTCTCATTCGTCGCCATATAGGGCACAGCCCTTTGACGCATGGATTCTTGCTTCTGCGTGAGCACGCTTCGACATGTGGTGCTTATGGCTTACAGATTACTGCGTGTCACGTTTTGCTAGAGTGCGTTTTATTTTCAGGCCAGGTGGCAGCGGCAGTTTTACCGAGAGGTCTGACCTCTATTTTAAGTGACACTCGAAGGAATGTGATTAGAGTTTTAAAGTTTTATGATGTGTTCAACTTGTTTCCTAAAATTTTATGGACATGTTCCTAAAGTGTTAACAGTGTGGCTGGCTCATACCTGGTTTTTGTTAAGTGGTCAGCCAGTCACACTTTACCGTGGTGTCGGTTCACTTTTGTTTTACTCCCAGCTGTGGCACCTTTGACCCGTTTTCCCGTCGTGTTATGTAGTGTGAGTCAACGTGACCGTAGTGGGAGTGAGTCAGTGTGATTTTGTACGTTTACATTTCACCATGTGACAACGTTTTTAGCTACTGTATCCGCATTATGATATATGTACGCAGACTAAAGTGATGAATGAAAATGTATACCAAGGCCACGAATAGAACACGTGTATTCTACTCACTAGTCAGATGTGACAACCATTACACCACCTTTCCACAATGCCTTTGCTGAACTCCACAGACTACGCTATCACGCCTCCTCCCTCATTTCAAATTCCCATTCACGCATCAGCTCACTTGGTACTCCCTCTGAACCCGAAAAGCATTGCAGAGGGGATCCTGCCTGAAATCCATCAACAGGTGCTTTAATCAAGTGAAACCACGAGAGACATTTTCTAAGTCTCAAAAATCTACGATCATCATTATTAACGGCGTAGACGCATGCAGTTGAAACTACACGATGTAGAAGCAAAAAAAGTCTCAGTAAACATAGTGTCGAAAATGCATACCTTAAGTGCTACGAGCAATTTTTCATCTTCGATACTGTGAAACAAATCTCTTGTACTACAAGTTCTTTGCTTTCCATATTTTGGAAGTGGTAGTGGAAGAAAAAATGCCAGCAAACATGTTCTCTAAAACGCATACCTTAAAAGTTACGAGCAATTGGTCGTTAGAAGAGGTGTGTTTTAAAGTAGCAAAGATGAACAACTGCTCATAGCTCCTAAGGAATGCATTTTAGAGTACATGATTACTGGACTTTTTTTTCTTGTTTTGGTCCAAAATATGGAAAGTAAATAACTATACCAGCGGAGACAGAGACACTGCTGCAGCGAGTGGTGGGGGCGCCTTGTACTGATTTTCATGTCCTGAAACACAGGGTGAGTCAGGATGAAGGGTACATGCTTTGAGTGGTGATAGTATTAGTGATTCTGAACAAAACGCTTCATATGGACATGTACCCCGTTCCGCATGCTTTCCGAGAGAGAACACGTTTAATGTACACTGTTATTTATTTCTTGTATTATTCAAACATTGTCGTTGCTTTCAACATACCGCAGAAGTATAGAGAAAGTTTTATACCGGACCCTTGTGGTCTGTCAAGTCGGGAAACTACCTTAAAGGCCGGCCGGGGTGGCCGAGCGGCTCTAGGCGCCACAGTCTGGAACGGCGCGACCGCTACGGCCGCAGGTTCGAATCCTGCCTCGGGCATGGATGTGTGTGATGTCCTTAGGTTAGTTAGGTTTAATTAGTTCTAAGTTCTAGGGGACTGATGACCTTAGAAGTTAAGTCCCATAGTGCTCCCTTAGAAGTTAAGTCCCATAGTGCTCAGAGCCATTTGAACTACCTTAAAGTGGCCCTCAAACGCAACCTAAAGCGCACGTTCGTAGGGCAAGATTTTCAGCGCCTTCGAGAACACTATAAGAGAAAAAAATGGACAGGACTTTTTTCGTGGGAAATTTGATGTAGTTTAATTTTGTGCTGCGACAATTTTTTCACGCGACGGTGCGGTTTTCGAGCTGTTCAACAAAAACGCACGAATGATATTAAATGGATTCTGTCTCGGCAACCATTCGGAATAGGACATATATCCATAAAAAGTTTTTTCTTCAGATTCACTAACACTCTCATGTTCAGAAAAAATAGAACTCTTTGAACGATTAGAGGTAGGACGTTTGTATTCAGAGGACATGTACATTAGTATGTTCCGCAGAAATAATTAGTATTTTAACCACGTCGGCCCACGGGTTCATGGTCAACATCGATATCGCGGCGCAACACCACCAACTGGTAAAGTGTGCCTGTGGGTCTCATTGTCGCTATAAACCGAAGGTAATGGATCAGGATGACCTAGTGTGACCTGAGCAGACCTGCAGGATGACTGACAGACGTATGCGCGAACAGCAGTACTGTCAAATCAGTGGGTTTGAAAGAGAGCACATTATTGACATGATAAAATGTGATGCATCCATCAGGGATATTGCTGCTCGTGTGGGACGAAGTTTTTTCGACAGTGCAGTGGGTGTGTGCCGAATGGTTCACGGTAGGCCGTAGAACACGACGAGATGGGTCACGTCGCATCCCCTCCCCTCCCTCCCCCCCCCCCCCCCCCCCCCGCTCCGAGACCACCCTCCGAGAAGATCGACATCTCATCCGAATGGCATTGCAAGACAGATCTGCGACCACCTGCTCTGACGGGACAGTGGAGCTGTGTAACTCATCGCACACTATCAGGGGTGATAGTCCGTCGCCGTTTATTACGCCATGGGCTACGTAAGTATCGTTCACTTCTCCACTTACCTTTGACGAATGTGCAGAAACAAGCTAGACTGCAATGATGTATGGAACGATGTGACTGGGGAAAGGAATGATATCTGATAGCGTTTTCGGATGCATCCAGGTTCCGTTTGTTTGAAAATGGCGGCCGCATTTTGGTTCGCCACGGACAGGGGGAGCAGCATCACAATGACTGCATTCGTACAAGACATACAGTGTCAGCTCCAGGCCTTATGGTGTGAGGTGGTATTGGGTACAACCAAAAATCACAGCTGGTGCGTTTTCACGGTACTGTGACCAGTCTGACCTACGTGAATGACATCCTGCGACTCATTTTTGTAGAACACCCCAGACGTCATATTTCAGGAAGACAATGTGTTACCATATGTTGTTACACGAACACATGCCTTCCTGGTGTCACGAGATGTCAGCCTTTTACCCTGGATACATTCCCGATCTGAAATACTCTATAATCTTTCAGAAAGTTTAAAAAAGCTCATTCTGCTGCAACTCATTTAAAAATCATCCTGGGAACTCGTACTCGTATTTTGACAGTTTTCTTTCCAGCACAGTGTGCTGTATGTGATTCCACTTGCAGGAGAGCCAACGTACGCTACTGGCTACAGTTTCAGTAGTAGAGGCACGTGGCGGTTGAAATCATATAATCCGGATATACTGTCAACGCTACTTATCATTATGCTACATACCCTTGTAAGTACTTTTAACCGTTTTGGGATAGTGTATTTATCATAAATTGGGTGTAAAGATGACAAATGCATTTTACTCTGCAATATATTTGTAATAATCGACGAGAGTAATAGAATCAGTACATTAGTGTTGAACATGTGGAAGCTTAGAAATAAATTGTAACCAGCGTCTAATAATGATATACTGTCGACAACCATTTTAGTGTACTTTTGGTTTTTGTATAGTGATTATCTTCCAGTGAATGTTTCGTTCGTACATACATTCTGGTACCTTAAGATAGTCGTGTTGGATGAAGCCGCTACTGAATAAAGTTGTTTAATTCAGTAGCTGAAGCTGTCACAAAGTCATTCCTGCGAGCATATGGTACGTCTTCCTGTCTGTGGGCGGCAGAATACAGCGAGAATATTACTCTATTATTATTATGCTATTGCTTTTTCAACACAACTGTTATGTCCACTGAAGCCATATCTTAACTCCTAATATAAACTAAAGTAAATATCAAATTAAATTCAACGTAAGTTACAATATATGAACCCTTAGTTATACTCGTAGATTCGTCAGAATATTAATACTGCTTGAATATTTACGACGATGCTATTGTTTCCATTAGATGCCGTCTTCAGACCGGTAAATTTAGAATTGAAAACGCAGTCATGGGTGGTGTTTCCATACCGCCGAAGATATTCTCGACAGATCCATATGAATTTCGCAGATCGGTAAAACGAGAAGAAGAAGAAGAAATGCGTTTCCCTTATAGCACTGTTTTGTTTACTTTCAGACAAATGAACGTCAACAACAAATGCAAGAACTTAATAGGGTAAATTTGAAAGTCAGTTACATTACGACCACAAATGCACGAAGAATTACTGTTTCGATGACTGGATTGCAAGTGTTTCTTACTTGTGGTTGCCATTTTGCAATTCGTATTGGGCTCACAAGAACAAGTGTCGAACTGATTCTTTCGGTGGTTCACTGCAAGTCCTAACTCTAATTTGATTATCCCTTTCGGATGAATGGAGTGCAGTTAGCTTATTAATATGTTTCTCTGGAATAGTTGAAATTCATACCTCTTGTTGACAACTGATTAAGATGTCTCAAGGAAAATGAAATTTGCATTTGCGAAAACGCCTTAGGCAGCAACATTCGTTTAAGTCTTATTGTTTTTTTTTTATACGTCTCTATGCTTCTCGCATTCTTCACTCTCTCTCTTTCTTTCTCTGTTTTTATTTGTGTGTGTGTGTGTGTGTGTGTGTGTGTGTGTGTATTACTCTCTCTCTTTCTTTCTCTGTTTGTGTTTGTGTGTGTGTGTGTGTATTAAAACGAAGGAGGGGGGAGGCTAGAGAGAGAGAGAGAGGTTTTCACTTAAAGCAGAGCTCACTGACAAGTAGAACCAAAAGCGACATTTTAAATAAACAGGGTTTCAGCTGCCTTGTTTACTTGTGTCTGTCGATGTGTAAACAGCATCCCGGACAAGCATTAGTCAAACGTCTCAAAAAAGTTTCTGAAAGCTTGAAAATCTACACCCGCAAACACGACAGTAAACACAACACCACGTTCCCTAAAACAAATTTTTCCTCGGCGTCTGCTGTGATCAGCGGCTATAAAAAATAAGACAGTAAAGTGGTTTGAGGCAATCGGCCTGGGAATATTATGTCAGCTATCATTCACAATGGAAGAGCCTATGCTAATTTTGTGTCGATTGAAGTACGAGTACAATAGAACCACCGTCATATGATGTTTGGAAACTGAAAAGCGATTTTGAGATATAACATACTCACAAAGAATGTTAAGCCTTTCCATCGTTCCAACGGATTAGAGGGACACGCATCGGTAATGTGTGCCTTTCAATTCTCATAATGGACATGCGTCTGATACAAATCATATATTGAGATTCTAGAGACATCTGATGACATGGGAAGTCATGAAATCCATATTGTGTAATAAAATTAAAAGATAATATAGTGCAGTCTGAGGTGTCAACTCACGAAGATTTGGAACAACGACTGATGGCCAACTTTACTATAATGGTAATTGTACTGATCAGTGGTATATTGCGTAGAATTCACGCAATACATGGAACGCCCACATGTATTTAAATCATGTGTTGGACTCGTTGTCAGAACTACATTAATAACTCGGCAGCTAATCCAACGTTTCTATATTTTTAGTCCACATTTGTGTGGGAACACAGTATAAGCTCATATGAATCTCGAATGTATTACTACCTGCATAATGTTAAAGGCGTTGTCTTGAAATTAGTTATATACCATGTACTACTACATAAAGACGCAATGTTGCTTAACGTTTTTACCAAAAATTTCAAAAATTCTAGCCCGATTTACTACAAATTTTTATTCGATCTAACAAACGCTGAAACACACATTTTTGTTTTCAAACAACACTGTAAGGGTTGCCCATTAAAACCGTTTGCGAGAAGGAAAATGGTGTGCTGCGCTGTGGTATGGAAATGTGTCGTTTCGTTTTCTTTCTCACATCAGTTTTTGATATGATAGCAGGAGATTTGAACTGTTTGAGAAATGGTTTCTCTCATATACAATCTTTCTCCTCAAATTTAATTTTAAACAAGAATTGCATATACTACAATGCGCTGTTTTGTTTTCTTTCTCGCAGTCGCTTTTAACAGAAAACAAGAGAGTTGCATTTGTGGATTATCGGTTTATGATTAGAACTTTACTACAGAAATTGAATCGTCCGAAGCTTTGTAATCCTATCCGTTGGCAGATTAAAACTACGCGAAATACCGTCACTGACGCTAATATCTTCATAGATCCAGCAGCTGGACAATCTGTCTCGTACTCCGTATACCAATGATGCCAACTGATTAACCCATTCATTTTAAGGAACTACGAGCCTCAATGAAAGTCTCGTTTGCAATTACAATAAACAATGGACAAGGTCAAAGAGCGGGCGAGGGGGTTTTTGGACGGAGAGGAGGGGGTTGGGTGGAGATGGACAAAGAGAGGTGGGGGACGAGATGGACAGTGAGGGAGGAAAAAATGAGCAGTCGAGAAGCATTGCTGGGTTCGCTAGAACAAGTCCAAAAACACGTTTTTTTGCCAAAATTTGAACATCACGAATCACAAATAGTGAAATCGCTGCAATTTGGCTGTCGAGAAAGGATTGTCAAATAAAAGGCACCATCCCGTCGAGGCATTAATCACGAATACCTTAGCAACGAACTTCGTATTTAACTGCACTTGTGACGAGGGGAAATACTAATGTTAAAAACTGTTCACAGCAGGAAGCAGCAAACAATGCACACTTTTCTATATGAGGCTAATCTATTGCAATTATTATAAAGCAAGTAAAACTAAAGGAAGAGTTTGAAAGATAAGTACATGCTTAGAAAAGTTGCTACAAATTTCTAAGAGTAATAAAAACAAAAGCATTATAGTTGAATAGCGCTCCGCAGATACTTTTCATAACCACATATTTCCACAGAAACACTTCTCAGCGGCATTCAGATAATTTTAAGAAATATATTCGATAGTACTATGGTGTTCACGTAATGAAATTAGCCTACACTAAGAGTTAGACGTTAGTAAGGGAAAGGAGCGTATTTCAGGCAGACGCAAAGAACTATAACAGACAGAAAAACAGACACACACGCACACACACACACACACACACACACACACATACGCAAAAATGGTTCAAATGGCTCTGAGCACTATGGGACTTAACTTCTGAGGTCATCAGTCCCCTAGAACTTAAAACCTAAGGACACCACACACATCCATGCCCGAGGCAGGATTCGAACCTGCGACCGTAGCGATCGCGCGGTTCCAGACTGTAGCCCTAGAACCGCTCGGCCACTCCGGCCGGCCATACATACACACATTTGTTTGTACGGAAATCTGAAATGTAACCGATACCTGTATGTGCGTACAAAACAGTTATCATATGAAATTCTATTTAAGCTATAATTAATTAGAAATAGTGAACCAACTAGAATTCTCGTGTGTGTGTAGAGGAAAGGATATTTTTCGTTTCCAAGGAGCGACTTGCGTTTCTTAGATACTGAGTCCACTATTAATGAAACCGAACAATACTGCCGATCTTTGTATCAATTTGTCAGCTATGAATGGAAGACCAGCGTGTGACATGTAGTTCTGTGGTGTCATTGGAGGCGACTACGCAGGCTCATGGGCAGTCAACAGGTTTCCGTTATCGCTTCTCCGTTACGTGACTAGATTGACCGACACTGCCGGCCGGAGTGGCCGTGCGGTTCTAGGCGCTACAGTCTGGAACCGAGCGACCGCTCCGGTCGCAGGTTCGAATCCTGCCTCGGGCATGGATGTGTGTGATGCCCTTAGGTTAGTTAGGTTAAAGTAGTTCTAAGTCTAGGGGACTGATGACCTCAGATGTTACGTCCCATAGTGCTCAGAGCCATTTTTGAACCATTTGACCGACACTATTTTTACGGGTGCCGCTGCATGGTACACGTATCTTGTTTGTTCGTTGTCACTTACGAAGAAAATGTCTGTACTGCCTAGATAAATACGGTATTCATCCGAAAATTGTGGATTCGTGGTATGAGGTGCGGGACTCGTATTTGCGAGCAGACGTATTCTTATTTCCATTCCGTCAAACACTACTGTTTTTCATCAAATCACCTGAGTCTCCATGGCTATTATCCTTTACTCTAACAATCTCTTTCCGTTAGTGCCACTATTCTACCTGCACCGGTTACGTTTGTGGGACTTCAATGGCAGCACAGACTCACTATTACAGTGATCACTTCACAGTACTTAGTGGACCTAAGAGAAATGATTATATTACTTACTGAGTCGTCACTACTTTTTTCAGATTGTCAGCATGTTAAAAAAAAGAAAAAAGAAACCTTGTAGAGTTTAGCTCGTGAGAAGGTCTCCAGAAACTAGAAGGTTTCCACTATGATGATCTGATAACCTTAACCGTTCACTGATAAATTGTGCAGCACGAAGAAAAATATTCCTAATAAAAACTTGTAGAAGATTTTAGAACTATGTTTCCTAGTTCATATTGGCCACGTTGTTGGTGTAGAGCATCCGTGAACTCGTTAAATTTGACTAAAGGGAAAAGTGGCCTTTTCGATCTTGGGGGGAGACAGGTGATATCTGCATCGAATTAAATTATCCGTTACGAACTCTAAGTACTAAACAAGACAGAATTCCTATTAAGCCAACATTAACACAATAGGAAAAACGATTCTTGATGTCATACTATTAATGTATAAGAAGAATGAGAAGCGTTTCACAGAGACGATATTTATTTGGTATTTTGTAACCAGGACCTATCAAATTAATTTAGTGTTACATGAGTTATGGAATTCATACGATTGAAGCCAATGTCACGCAATACCCAATAGTCTAGTAATTTCATCTTTGTTTTAACAAGAATTTCTTGTAATTTTTTTATTACACTCTCCAATCTCACTTATTTTCAGGAAGCCTAGGTTCCCAGTTCTTTGAATGTGGTCAAAAATATAATTTCAATAATTCAAAACATCAACGTTACTATTTTCTCTGTGATTTCCATTTAAGGGCTTTAAGTATATTCGTTAGATGTTGATATGTGTTGTACTGTCCCGTTATGATCCTTGCATATCGTCAATGAATTCATTTGACGTTTGTTCTCGTGCCCACTGTGGCAAATCATTGTGTTTCAACAACAAGATTATATCGCAGAGTATAAAATTTATTTTGGTGTTTAGTTATGTACGAGATTTATTGTTAAAAAATTAGAGAACTTACATTCAGTCTTCTTCTTTTTCGAGCCTCGCTTCTAGAAGGTTGTATACTTCTTGTATAAGGGGCAGTCAAGTGTAAACCGAACACCCGTCACAATGGGAACAGTAATTCCGATACGCGTTAAGACATTTATCTCGCTGGGAGACAAGACGATCAATTCCTCTTCCACAGAACGCGGTCTGCCACTCACGAATCCATAACCACACCCACTCTTGCACTTCCTTGTTCGACTGAAGCCGATGTCCCCGCATGTCTTTTTTCAGGTCGCCAAAGACGTGAAAATCACACGGCGAAAGATGTTGTAATGTTTCCCAACCATATCACTGAAGCATAGCCTTAGTCGGATTGGCAGTGTAGTGTCATCCTGTTGCACGATAAAACCTGTTCCCACCCTGCCAGTCGGAGAAAGGCTAATCTACAGCGATTTTGTTGAGAACAGTGCAGCATCCTCCGTACGGATCGGGTCTTTCATGGTGTGTCTGAAGGAAGATTTGTGTGAACGTCGGTTTCAGTCGGACGTGGAGGTGCTAGAGCGGGGTGAGGTTGTGGATCCGTCAGCGGCCTACCGCGTTCTGCGAAACAGGAACTGATTGTCTTGTCTCCCAGTGAGATAAATATCTTGACTCATGTGGAGATTACTTCTGAATGGAACGATTCTATAGTCCCGTTGTGGCGGGTGTTCGGTTTTCATTTGACTACCCCTCACATAATGAATTTTCTTGTGAGATAATAACGTCTTTTAAGTCTTTTAAAACATTAGTTGGTAACTCAGTGCATTACGCTGTCTTTCCTGTGAAATGAAATAATTTGTGTATTTTTGACCTTTTAAATAAGCTCGAAGTAGCCAGCTGGCTACGCTAAGATCGCGTGCCAAAAGCGCGCTATCGTTTTTACATTTCAACATTTGTAAGTGGAAACTGCAGTCTATAGTTTTAACGAAGTTCGATTATTATTATTGTTGTAATGCAAACTATTCTTTTGCGTTAACAATTAACAATAACATGATGTCGTGTCACCAAGTTCACTACTTACCAATGACGCGTTCTGGGCCTGTAGCAAAATCCGCATGAGTAAAGAGATAATCTCTTACAGAATCATTTCACGGTGCAATAACAGTGTAAAGTTCAATGCTTTGTCAACAGTTTTCGTAAATATATGTTTTCCTTTATTGTTGGCAAAATGATGTGGTAACGTTCAACGTTATTATTTAAATTTAAAATCAGAAATATCCACACCGAATGGAAGAATGCATGACATTACTTTATAAGATTTCTAAATGCTAATTCAGAGTACTGGTACAGGTCGCACCAATATCTTTAATACGAATTCCGTTACAGATGCACCGCATCTCGCCGGAACTCTCCCAGCAATGCTATATCTTCCAGCCGCCTTACCTACAGCGGATTTCAGGAGTTACATTTTGCTGCGTAAAAACTTAAACGAAGTGTCAGACTTCAGATCTTTGCTAGTAATCTCGTAAACGATTATAACAGAGGTTCTATTGTTCAGTTATGGGTATTTACTTGCGTTTATTCACATTTAAAAAAGAACTACCATTTGATAAGTTGTGTGTTGGTTTGAATTTTCCACTAACCATCCAAAATGTAATCATCATCTTCGTCAGCTAACTATCTGAGAATGGTGCTGACCCTATCTGACTAATTTTTTAACTGCACTGCGAACGTTAAAAGCGCTCTTTGTCACTCTTCGTTAGGAGACACCCGATATTATTTTGCTTCTGATTCACCATAACAATAAAATTCTAGAAGTACACAATAAAATCACTGCATGCTGGACTAGTAGCAACATCTTTTTTCTGCACGCGAGTAGCGTGTAGTAAAGGTCGTTTGTTCTGCTGATTTTCCTAGGTTGACAGGCATAATAAATGTTCGACGTCATTGCTGAAGACATTACGAGTAATAAACGCCTACATACGGGTCGTTCATTGAAAACACAGATACTAAGTCTGTACCCTTGTCCCAGTTTTTTACTTTTCCGGCAGATTTCTCATATGTAACATCTTATCACATTTACCAACAATATCGTCCGTCAATGAATTGAGGTTTATACAGGACACATTGAGGGCGACACAAAAGAAGTTTGTAATTTTTTTTTACCCCCACGCGGATAAAATTGCACTCTTGGAGCACTTCGCGAACTATAAAAGAACAAAGTTGCTCCCTGAATCTTCGTGTTAACTTTTCTAGCAATGCTGCACATGACGCCACGAAGACTGTCTCATCCGGAGGACGGAGAGAAGTGTTCACATGTAACCGCAGAAAGCGTCCTCGTTTCGCTTTAGTAGGGGCATTAGCCATGTGGTGCCGGTACTGTGCACGGCAGCCAGCTCGTAAAACGAGACGCTGAAAAGGCAAGTTTGTTGATGCTCGCGGATTTATTCTTGGGATGAAAACCTGGAAAACTGGATCACGTTTAACGGACTGCTGTCCACAAAGTTACGCCAGCGCGTCACTTCAAAGGGTCAGTGGCCTCTCCGCAGCAGAAACTGGACACAAACGCATCTTCCATCTGTCCTTTCTGGACTCGTCCTTTGCTCATACAACAGTTCCTATAAGTAAAACTGTCAACTGCATTCTCTTCTGTTAAACCATCATCCATACTAGTTGCTCCTATGTGTACTTCACTTTCACTGAAGTACATTGGTACTGTCGTCGATTATGGCCATAGACTTCTCCTTATCCCCAAGTCAAGGCCTTAAGATTGGGAGAAAGCTGCTTTAATATTATAGTGTTCATAGTGTTCACAGGAATATTCAGAACTCATCGCACCGTATTTAAGTGTCATTTATCATTTTTGTCCTGTCCTCTTTATTTTCATTGATGCATATCCTCCTGCGTTCCGAAGGCACATATAATCACTTATTTTAATGAAAGTCTATTTCTGGGCTACTACATGCATAAATTACTACAAAATATTTTTGTGTTCTTAATTTTTATTTTTAATAAAGTTGGGGTGATAGTATCATATTTGATACCCTGGGGACTCAACTATTACATAATATGCATGAAAGGAAAAATTACGTTCTTACATTCCAAATCTAAGCTTCAACTTCAAATAGTGTAGTTTTTTGATTACATGCTATAAAACTTCAAGAAACAGTTGCGTTCGCTTGTGAAGCATAAAAATACCTTGCATTCTGTACAGTGAATGAAGGTGAGATCCTTACATCCTGTGAACCTACGTTTGAATCTGCACTTCCGGTGAGAGTTTTTCACCTCTGGCAAGTGTAAAGCGTTTGATGAACTGGACTGAACTGGTGAGACTCTCAGACGTTTGGACTCTTGCTGTCAGTCAAATACTTCTGAACTGCTCGCATTTTGTTCTGCAGGTCTCTTGTAATAGATCATATTTTGAGCCATACCAAGTTTAAAAGCTTAATTCTGCATTATATCCCTTCTTGCCCGTTTATTTTGTATTGCGTCATGTCTGTGTCCTAGCCACGCAGCAGCTATGGCGAAGTCCACAAAATGTATTATTCTTACTGTTAATTTTTTTGTTCTCCGTCTCACTGCATACCCGCCTACAACGCTGTCAAATAGATCTATTCCACCCATAACAGAATTGTATTGGTAATAGCGTCTGCCGTAGGGATTTTCACATGTTTTGCGTCCTTCTTTCATTTTCAGACAAGCCAGCAGGCAATTAGAGTGTAAGTATAACCTCCTGTATGCCCTTCTCAACAATTAGAAACCACATGCTTTTAAAATTTTTGTGTCAAAGGCTTGATATTTAGGCGTAAATTGATATGGCTGACAGACGTATTGTAGTAATAAAGTTTCAGGGTATCATGGGTGATACAATGCAAAAAAGTGTTCGTTGGTGATAGTGATATGACTTTCAAGCACTGGACTTTGCGTCATGTTATTTCGAAGACAACAAGATACAAAGCCATCCGAAGTAATAACAGCTGTTAAAACTGCTTAATTTACCTTTGCTATTCCACATCTCATTTCAGAACAAAATCCGTTACTACTGAACCCGACTGCTACCTGCTGGGATCGTTGAAAATGTGAAACAAATGGCAGACGGCAAACTCGGAACCCAATATACGATACCAGCAGCCAACACGCCAACGTCAAAGCAGGATGAGATAAAAAATAAGAACGTGCAGCATCCTGTGGGGTGCCGAAGAACGCAGTAGGATATATTGATTTATGACATGCTGCCTTTATCCATTATCTGTCAAAATCTCTACATCTCCGTGCAGCTAAGACATCAATCGTTCTCGCAGATACGTACGAAAAACTTCACACGCTGTTGATGCTGTCAGTGGATATGTCCCACTTTTCCTTTGACGGGTACATACCAAGGTCCCTAACGCGCTCCTCTTTGCTAGCGCTGTGCTCGGGGTTGCTGATTCGAATCCCGGTCATGTAAGAAATTTCGGCAGCATTCAGCTGTACTATGCTTTCTGTTTCTTTTCGTTGATAGACTAACTATTCTTTGGTTTGTCCATGTAGTCTTCTGCTGCGACACGACTACGTAACGTCCTATCAGCTGTTCAGGGCGCTTTGATTCAATAAATTTATTGAACTTTCGACATGTGTCACTATCTTGAGAATTTTGAGAAAAAAACAAGCTATGGACTCTACGTCTCTACACTCATCCTGTTTTCTGTGGTACATCATCTATTATTTCTTGATGTGATATCTCGGTATAGTAGTACTGAATCACGAGAATGTTCATCCCAATATTAAATTTAGCATCGAATGAAGAGGGATAGCAATCAACCTTGCATGGGGTTCTAGTTGAAGGCAGACAACAAACAGGGGTATCACTAGTCTGATGGCCATGGCCAAATAGGGCATCTTCGGGGAGAGTCGTTTGTTATTTACTGATACTGACCTGTTTACTGATCTGTTGACAGTGAATTTTGCTCTGATTACACGCTGATAAGCCAAAACATTATGACCACTGTCCACCGTGACGTTAGAGCCACCCGGTGGCGTTGCTGCCACGTGACGCAGTAGCAAAAGTATGGATGCGGAGCAGACACGGACGGGAGATCACCCTAGCAAATATACGGTCACCAAATGGGAAAATCGATTGAGATATGCGACTTTGAAAAAGGGCAGGTTATCGTTACGCGGAGCCTGTGAACTAGTATCTGGAGAAGGGCGAAGCTAGGAGAATGTTCACGTGCTACTGTCGTGAGCATCTGCGGAAAGAGATAGAAGGACAGTGAAACTACCACTAGGCGCTAAATGGTTGAACGACAATTACTCTTCACAGAGCGTGAGATTCGGAGGCTTGTCTGCTCTGTAAAGTAGGATAGATGGTGATCTGTGGATTGTCCGTCGAAGGAGCACAATTCTGGCGCACGTACTAGTGTTTCGGAGCACTCCATTCATCCGCAGCAGACCGGCCCTAAGTGTTCACGTGCTGACCCATCGATACCGATTGCAGTGGCCATGGGACCATCGACATTCGACCGTCGTTCAATGAAAATATGTCGGCTCTTCGGTTGGGTTACATTTTTGTCACACTAGGTCGATGGTCGTCTCCATAAACGCCGTCATCGAGGTGAACGGCGACTCGAAGAGTGCAGCGTGGCACGGACGCGTGCTGGTGGGAGCAGTATTATGCTATGGGAGACGTTCTCCTGAGCTTTTATGGGACCTGTGGTAGTAATCGAGGACACGCCGACAGCTGCGAACCACCCGCATCCCTTCATGCTTGATGCCTCTCCCGAAGACGATGTCATCTTTCAACAGTATAATTGTCAGTGTCTCGGCGTAGCGGTTTGAGCAACATTATAGTGAACTCATGTTGATGCATCGGCTACCAAATTCGCCTGATGTAAATCCAATGTAGTTTACAGCAGTCTTCGAAAAATTACAGAAATGTACTAGAAGTTTCTAGAAAACCATTGGAAAGGACCACTAAATTTAAGTAACGTAATGTCATAATATTATCTTAATATTTGACTAGCTTCGGCATCAATTAATCTACGCCAGAAGTACATAACAGATCATTGTTACTGTGCAGCAATGAAATGTCGCCCACATCAGGATCCAGAGACTGCGATGTTCGGTAATGACCAAACCTGCAGCACTGAACTTCCTCTCACTTGATGTACTCGTGGTTGGAATACACAGTATGCTCTTAGCTATACGTGCCAGAGACAGTAGAGTCGTTTCATTTTCTGTCCACCACACAAGAATATCAATTTCCGCCTCTGCATCTCTTTCGATAGCGGCGATTGAAAGATACAACGGTACTTCGCGGT
Organism: Schistocerca serialis cubense; assembly: GCF_023864345.2. Taxonomy (NCBI): domain Eukaryota; kingdom Metazoa; phylum Arthropoda; class Insecta; order Orthoptera; family Acrididae; genus Schistocerca; species Schistocerca serialis. The sequence goes on from NC_064639.1 coordinate 371,890,451, forward strand.
GTTTGTCCGTATGGTCCCGCCTACTCGCATACCTCGGGAACTTCAACCGCTGCGGCAGTTTCAGTTGGCCTGGTGTGCTTTCATGTGAACCACGAGTAACTAAACAGAGCGGATACCGTATTTTGCAGCAACATTCACTTGTAATCACGTTACACGAGTAAAGAAAATTAAGTGTTTATCTGATCTGAAATGTTTACAGACAGAGCACCAAATTCTTTGAAAACATTACCTGTGGCTTCAGTGTTCTGCAAAAGATCACGGTATGAGTGACACAAAAATGTTCCGATCTTGTAATAGAAGTGGAGTTTAATCTTATCCTTACTTCGATCTATGTTACTTCTGAATTTTAATTTAAGTATTACCATGGCATCGTTATCCAGTTCATTAGAGCTCTAGTGCTCATCCAAAAGTTTACATCGCCAAAGAAATACTAAATGGAAATTTAGATACTTGTCACCTTCTAGATTATTATTAGCTTCTTTGAATGATTCAACAACACGACAAGCTCATTTAGGGTATGCTGATCTATATTTTGAAGTCTACTTATCTCCTGTTGTGGGAGCAAACCCTCAACCTCGATCAAAGTATCATGTACTGAAACTAGCATGTGTAACAAACTGTCTCTTATTTCAGTGGTAGTGTGAGTCTCTTTGAAAAACCAACTATATTACAATATGCCACTGGGGCTTTAGACAAGTTAATTATCTCTCCTACAAGAGTTAGTTCCGGCTGCGCTGTTCAAAATTTCGTCTTAAAAATATGCGCTGAGACCATGATAAGTGCAAAGACGTCTTGTGACGTCTTCCAGAGCTGTCAATATCTCAGGACCTTGATCTGTTAAGAAAGCTGCTGACTTCATTAAGTATTCAGAAATTGTCTTGGACCCGAAGCGGCGAACAACCTCCGACAAACAGTGAACTGCTGGCTTTTCCTCAACAGAAAATGAGGCGGTAAACAGTATCCTGTTCTCCATATGCCACGTTTGACCAATAGTCACAGTGACTAGTAGTCAATATGCCAACCCTATGTCGGTTTGAAGGGACTCTCTCGTCTGTAATAGAAGCATTAACCAGTGCAACCACCACCTTTTAAATAGAGTCTGCAATTTCAGTTACTCTATTCCTCATAGTAGTCGTATGAGGAAATACAACCTCCACATGAACGTCACAGCTCCTACGGGTATGAATGCTTAGGGTACTTTTTTGAAACCGGTGTCATGATCCACACTGAATGTTCTAACATCTTCGCAGCACCAGAATGCCATTAAATCACAGATAGCGCGCTGTTTGGTTGCAGGGACATAAGAGTAACTTTCATCTATGTCCTATTTTATTTTTATGGTACACGTCTGTTTCCTCGTGGTGGAAGCAGAATAAACAAGAACACTTTACAAATTTAATATATTTTCTGACCGCAGCGTACAAAACAGCATTCAACTTTTACCAGATATCACTCTTTCACTTGTGGAGAACATTTGAAATTATGTATACTCCATCACTTAATTTTCGTTCTACATCCTCTACAGTCTCGGAAACCACATCTTCGTTAGAGGCGGTCGTTTTCGCCCTGTCAGTGCTACACAACACAGCAGCATCGTGCTCTCAACTTCCGTACTACGCCACATCTAGACTTACATTCATGCACAGTGCAAAATGAGGAAACGAGTCGACGAGTGTGAAGCGACTGTAGGCCACCTTCTCAGAGTCGTCATATGCGCGGAACTACAGTGGGAACGGAGGTAGTGAGTACAAAACTGAAGTAAGGGCAGCGCCTTGATTTCTATTGTATGCAACCCGCAACTTCATTTCTGGTCTCTAATAGAGATCTGAATTTTTCCAGTTAGTTAGGATAGAACAGGAAGTCAGTGATCATAAGGCGGTTAGGCATCACTGAATACGGCTGTAAATAGGCAGACAGGTAGATCTTTCATTAGGGTTTCAGATTACCTAACACGTAATCATGAAAATGTTGTAATCTCCAAGACTGACAATGTTAAGCATCGGTTGACAAATTTCATGAGTATTGTTCAATGCGATTTAGATAAGCGTGTACCAAGTAGAATTGTGAGGTACAGAAAAGCCCCACTGTGATTTTTGCTGCTGCATTAGGAAGCTGCTACGAAAGCAAAGAGACGTTCACTACAAATCTAAACGTTGTCAAAGCCTCACAGCCAAACAAAAGCTTAACGAAGCCAAAATTAGTGTAAGGAAGACAGTGCGTGACTCGTTCAACGAATATGAAAAAGAAACTCTATCTACTAGCGTGAAAGAAAATCCTAACAAGTTCTGGTCTCGTGGTAAATCAGTAAACTGATCGAAGCCGTCTGTTCAGACACTGTGTGATCATACTGGGATTGAAACAGAGGCCGGATTACTAAACGTCTTTATCCAAACCGTTGCATAGAGGAAGATCAAACTGTAATCCCATCTTCAAATCTCTGCACGAACGACATAACGACTGATGTCGAAATAAGTGTCCAAGGAATAGTAAAGCAACTACAATCACGCAACAGAGGGAAGGCCACTGGACCTGACGGGATACCAGTTCCATTCTACCCAGAGTATGCGAAAGAGTTTGTCCCTCTTCTAGAAACAGAGCACCGCACGTCTCTAGACGGGCGAAGCGTTCCAATGTTTAGAAAATATCACAGGTCATTCTCATTTTCAAGAAGGTCATCGAACACACGCATAAAACTATATGCATGTATCTCTGACGTCAATCTGTAGAAGAATTTTGGAATATGTTTTATGGTCGTGTATTATACCCTTTCTGAAGACCAAAAATCTCGTCTGTAGGAACCAACACGGATTCCGAAAACACAGATCGTATGAAACACAGCTTACTCCGTTAGTTCACGAGATCCAATAAGCAACAGACACAGGCGCCCAGGCACATGCAGTAACTCTTGACTTCCGGAAGGCATTCGATATAGTTCAGCACAGCCGCCTCACAAACAAAATGCAAGCATGCGGAACATCGGATCAGCTGTGTGATTGGATTGAAGAGTTTCCAGTAAAGAGAACACAGCACGTAAACAAAGGCTTCCGCGGCCATTGTCACAGTCCATAAAATTCTTTTTGGTCTGTGACAATATTGTCAGTGTGTCAAACTTCCGACGTTTCGGAAACTATTGCAAGTCGCCTTCTTAAGGGTGTTTCTTCTGCTAACTTATGATTGAGAAAAGTTTGATTCTTATTTCATGGTGCAAGAGGCCGTTATCAAACTCTAATAGGCTATTGGGCATGAGGAGGAAGGGTGTTAAGACTTCCTTTATGGTGTTTTCATCTTTTTATTGGTGGAAATAGACGTTCTTGACTGGTGCAGGCGAACGATAAACGGGCGTCAGTTGTGGCGTAGCGCTGTTTACTTCCTGCCTAGTGACGGCTGAGGCGTGCCAGCACTCTGTGTATCTGCGGCCGCTGCGCTCTCCCGCACGCCTGTGAATGTATGTTGACATGAGCTGCCTTTCCATAGCACCTGTTACTGCTGGCAGCGTTTTGCCTCTCGTTTCATGTTGGTGGTTCGCTTCTCCAGTTGACGGTCTTCTCGAAATTGCGTATGTTTGCCGCACTCATCCTTGTGTTGTGTCACATTGACAAGAGCATAGCATATCACTGTGAACAGAGAAAACTCTTCAGACACGAAATTAGCTTCGGGCGTCTCTCTAGAGACCTGTGGGACCATTTTACAATATATAAAAAAAAATGGCTCTGAGCACTATGGGACTTAACATCTATGGTCATCAGTCCCCTAGAACTTAGAACTACTTAAATCTAACTAACCTAAGGACAGCACACAACACCCAGCCATCACGAGGCAGAGAAAATCCCTGACCCCGCCGGGAATCGAACCCGGGAACCCGGGCGTGGGAAGCGAGAACGCTACCGCACGACCACGAGATGCGGGCAATATATAAAAATGACCTAGTAGATAACGTCGGAAGTTCCATGAGGCTTTTCGCGGATAATGCTATTGTATACACAGAACTCGCGACACTTGAAATGCCGAAAGACCTGTAGAAGATAGACGCGTGGTGCAGGAAGTGTCAATTGACACTCAACATAAACAAATGTAACCTAATGGGAATAAATAGGCAGAAAACCCTTTAATGTATGATTACAAATTGCGGAACAATTACTGGATGCAGTTACACTGTGTGAACAAAAGTATCCGGATAACCCCAAAAACATAAATTTTTCATATTAGGTGGCGCTACGCGGAACTCACGGACTTCGAAAGTGGTTAGGTGATTGAGTGTCGCTTGCATCATACGTCTGTACGCGAGACTTCCACACTCCTGAACATCCCTAGGTCCACTGTTTCCGATGTGATAGTGAAGTGGAAACGTGAAGGGACACGCACAGCACAAAAGCGTACAGGCCGGCCTCGTCTGTTGACTTACAAGAGACCGCCGACAGTTGAAGAGGGTCGTAATGTGTAATAGGCAGACATCTATCCAGACCATCACACAGGAATTCCAAACTACATCATGATCCACTGAAAGTACTATGACAGTTAGGCGGGAGGTCAGAAAACTTGGATTTCATGGTAAACGGCTGTTCATAAGCCACACATCACGCCGGTAAATGACAAAAGACGTCTCGCAGCATGAACATTGGACGATTGAACAATGGAAAAACGTTGTGTGAAGTGACGAATCACGGTAGAGAATGTGGCGATCCGATGGCAGGGTATGGATATGGCGAATGCCCGGTGAACGTCATCTGCCAGTGTGTGTAGTGCCAAAAGTAAAATTTGGAGGAGGTGGTGTTATGGTGTGGTCGACTTTTTCACGGAGGGGGCTTGCACCTCTTGGTGTTTTACGTGGCATTATCACTGTGCAGGCTTGGTGTTTCAATCGCCTTCTTGCTTCCCACTGCTGAAGAGCAATTAGGGGATGGCGACTGCATCTTTCAACACGGTCAAGCACCTGTTCATAATGCACGGCCTGTGGCGGAGTGGTTGCATGACAATAACATCCCTGTAATGGACTGGCCTGCACATAGTCCCGACCTGAACCCTATAGAACACTTTTGGGATGTTCTGGAACACCGACTTCGTGTCAGGCCTCACCGATCGACATCGATACCTCTCCTCAGTGCAGCATTCCGTGAAGAACGGGCTGCCATTCTCCAAGAAATCTTCCAGCACCTGATTGAACGTATTCCTGCATTAGGGGAAGCTTTCATCAAAGCTAAGGGTGGCCCAACACCATACTGAATTCCAGCATTACCGATGGAAGGCATCACGAACTTGTAAGTCATTTTCAGCCAGGTATCCGGATATTTTGGATCACATACTTCCAAAAAATATCGAGGAATATGCATATAGAGTAATTTGAAGTGGAGCTACCATACAAAACTGATCGCGAATAAGACATATGCAAGACTGTGATTCGTTAGAAAAATTGTAATAAAGAAATGTAGTCCATCAATAAAACACTCTTTCGACCAGTACTTGAATATTGCTCGTCAAAATGGTACCCATATCATATAGGACAGGCAGAGGAAATAGAGAAAACCCGAAGAAGAGCTCCGTGTTTCGTCAAAAATTCGTTTAGTAAGCGCGAAACAGTCACGGAAATGCTCAATCGGCTCCAGTGGTAGTCGCTGCAAGAGAGGCGTTCTGGATCAAGCTGTGGTCTACTGTTAAAGTTGCGGGAGGGTACGTTCCTAGAACTATATTGCTTCCTCCTACGGATATCTCGTAAAAATATCACCAAGACAAAATTAGGGAGATTCGAACGCACGCGAATGCTTAGCAGCAGTCGTTCTTCTCGCGAAACATTCGCGAATAGGAAAAGAGGACAGTGACACTGGTACACAAAGTACCCTGAACCGCAGACTGTAAGGTCGATTGCGGAGTGTACTGACGTAGGTGCAGATGCTTTCCAGGCAATTTCAGATTGCCAATGAAGTGATATTCAAGTTGGAATGTCTTCTGAATGGCCAAGTGCAGCATTCAACATTCACGTTCTCAGCCAAGTCGCTCATCCTTGCGAAAAATGTGTCATATTGAACGGTGAATACGTAGAGGAGGACTACCACTACAACTAACATCAATGAAACTTGATCTTCTCAGGGTGATGATGAAATACACTGCCGGAAAAGACGACATCGCTTTTGATCCGAGGACGGCATACGTCTCCTGGGGGATGATAAATTTTCTGTTAATGGTTTCAGCGTCGTCCTCCAAGAAATGTCGTAGTTGCATAGCTACCAGGGCGCCACCTGTGTGAACTCTTTAATAGGGAATACTCACAGCCACAAGATTCAATGCGGTGCAAACGTGTCAAGCAAGCAGGCAATCAGAGACACATTGGTGGTCTGCAGCCAATTGAGCGAGATTGAAAGAGGTCAAATTGTAGCCTTCTGAGAGGTGGGATGGTCCTATCGGAGAAATGCAACACAAGTTTACGTGCAGCGTAAGTTGTGTAACGATGCTAGTGTCAGTGGTCACGTGAAAATTCTCACACTCGTAGACGAGGTTCTGGACGTCCTCACAGCACAGACGCTCACCAAGATCGTATTATAATGGCAGCCGCGCTGCATTAGCCGAGCAGTCTAAGGGCGCTGCAGTCATGGACTGTGCCGCTGGTCCCGCGGAGGTTTGACTCCTCCCTCGGGCATGGTTGTGTGTGTTTGTCCTTAGGATAATTTAGGTTAAGTAGTGTGTAAGCTTAGGGACTGATGACCTTAGCAGTTAGGTCCCATAAGATCTCACACACATTTGAACATTTTTTTTTTACAATGGTGCACAGACAAGAGGGCTTGTGAGCCGAGACGTGTCAGCACAAACTGTTGCGAACAGGTTATTGGCAGAGGGACTACAGGCACAAACACCTGTGGCCCTTCTTCCACTCACGCCACAGCATCGACGTGCATAGCTTGGAAGATGCAATGGCGCGCCGTGGTCTTCAGCGATGAAAAAAGATCCTGCCTGCACGCAAGAGATGGTACGACGTAGACCCGGTGAACGCTGTCTCGTAGAATGCATTCGTCCAAGACATACCGCCTCCACCCCAGGCCTAACGGTCTGGGATGCGATAAGCTACTACTCTCCTTCATCTTTGGTGCTTCTGAAGGTGACGTTAACCACCGCTCGATGCATGTAGAATGATTTTACACTGTCTATTTCGCTATTCTTGCAACAGGAATGTGGTGTTGTTCCAACAGGATAATACTCGTCCACATAATGCCCGTCAAACTCAAAGCGCCCTACAAGACGTGCAGTAACTTCCGTGGCCAGCACGATCTCTGGACTTGTCTCCAATTGAGCACGTGTGGAATATGATGGGACGGAGGTACCTCGTGCTACTCGCGAAGAAATTACTCTCACAGAATTAGGTGAACAGGCCGAGCAGGCATGGCATAACGTATCCCAGGACAATATTCGCCGTCAGTGCGATCCACTGGATGCCCGATTCACGCCTACATTGCCGCATGTGGATGTTCCATCAAGGGTCGACAGCTGGTACCTCTGAACTGCTTGTGCCATTGATCTGTACATGTAATCATTTTATGTGCTTCAAATGCACTGTTGCAAAAATAAATCTTGAATGAAATGGAATCCTCTTAAAAAGGTACTAATTTTTTTCCGGCAGTATAGATATGTCTCTCAGCCTATAGTAAGTATTGTGACATATCGTATATCGAGAGGCATTTAAGTAACCGATGGTGTGCTGTGATCAAATGTGGCTTACTAATGTGGTTTAAAACAAGTGTCTTGGCAATAGTATGATTTAGCAGTGAGGCATAAAGAAAAGGTTTCTCGTATTTGGTGTCATGTAATGTGGCTAATGTTATCTGACCAACAAAGTTCATTTATATACTTGATATGAAGCATTCTCCGGCACGTAGTAGGAGTGAGACATATTATAGTACATGAACAAAAGGTTTCCTTTATTTGGAATCATGTAATGTAGCTATGTTATGTGACCCAACTTCCTTTAGATATTTGACACGAAACATTGTTTACAAATATACTTCGCAGAACATAATTACATTTCTTTACAGTGTCAGGGGTCAGTGGACGATTAGTTTACTACAAAAATGATCATACTCCGCTGGAAAATAGCGAGTAAAGATTTGAGACAAATTATATCAGACAGATAACGCCGGCCGCGGTGGCCTAGCGGTTCTGGCGCTGCAGTCCGGAACCGCGGGGCTGCTACGGTCGCAGGTTCGAATCCTGCCTCTGGCATGGGTGTGTGTGATGTCCTTAGGTTAGTTAGGTTTAAGTAGTTCTAATTTCTAGGGGACTTATGACCTAAGATGTTGAGTCCCATAGTGCTCAGAGCCATTTGAACCATTTGAACAGATAACGCAAATTCATTCAGTTAGTGGTGTTTGCGTTAAGGTAAAATACGTTTTAATTACCACTCGATAGAAGTCGATTCTTGAACTTCGCAAGTTTCATTTCATATTCTGTGAGATTCCACAGGAACTGCCTCGTTTTTGCCTCCTGAAGAATACACAAGAATATTATGAGGTAAATTATGGAGAAACTTCCAGTGAGTATCGATTTTCGTGGAAATCGTCACACATAAGAGCCAAAACTCAGTCGCGAAGAACTGTCGTATAGTACTGTGCCAGGACAAATGTTTTCTTAGAACATGAGCAGTCTAGTTTAGTTTGTCTTTCCGTGGTGGATGTCCAACAATGATGGGATGAAAACCAGGTGATTAATAATGCAAAATTTATAAGTGGGCAAGTGAATATGAATGATTGCAGAATAACACGCCTATAAGGAGCAAAGAGAAAAGTGTGAATTTAAAACTGTCGAAGCTGCATACAGTTTAAATATTAATCGGAGAACAAAAGAAAATTGTTTTCTAATGAGAAATTGTATTTCCATTCAGCAAACTCTCTTCTTGTGAATACAAGGCTTCGGGGCTAAACAGACATAAAGTAATCGACAGAGATTATAAAACGAGATCTCAACAGGTAACGGAATGACTGAATAAAAGCAGAAGTCAGAAGTAGTCTTACCTCTGTCAAGAAGACAGCTTTCTAGTGGACAGGATGATGAAAAGTATTCGAATTCAGGTACCATTTGAAGTGGTGTGACTTCCTACACACTGAACGATGTTCCAAGCGTAGAGTATCCACGACATATATCTTATGAACCTTCGTCAAATGGTTCAAATGGCTCTAAGCCGTATGGGACTTATGATCTGAAGTCATCAGTAGCCTAAACGTAGAACTACTTAAACCTAACTAACCTAAGGACATCACACACATCCATGCCCGACGCAGGATTCGAACATGCGACCGTAGCAGCAGCGCAGTTCCTGACTGAAGCGCCTAGAACCGCTCGGTCACAGTGGCCGGCGAACCAGCATCATTTCGAAGGTAAATTTGGTGTAGTACTGAATACCTTGAATGTGATTCATCTACTGTCACAGTGTCGTTTCACCGTTATGTTACGTAAGCGAAGAGTCGTCGATATGCCGCAGTAAATAAGACAGGCAAAGTGATTCAGAACTGACGACTGGCTACTCAAAATGCTCCACGGAGAAATTCGCAAAGGCGAGCGACGGTAGCTGCCCTACCGTTACGCCTTCGTAATATATATTGCAGGTCAGGATGTACGTAGTGGGAACCATATGTCTTTCATAGTTACCCTCTTAAAAGACGACAGTACATCCGGGCCGGCCGGAGTGGTCGAGCGGTTCTAGGCGCTTCAGTCTGGAGCCGCGAGACCTCTACGGTCGCAGGTTCGAATCCTGCCTCCGGCATGGATGTGTGTGATGCCCTTAGGTTAGTTAGGTTTAAGTAGTTCTAAGTTCTAGGGGACTGATGACCTCAGATGTTAAGTCCCATAGTGCTCAGAGCCATTTGAACCAGTACATCCGGACTGTTACATAGTCCTGGCAAGTCTCTTGTTTTTGTCTCCATAAGCATTAGCAGTTTAATAACTTGATACTCAAGTATCCTATTTTTATGCTAGTAAAACTGCCAGGTATTTCACCATGCACTAATCGCAGGTCTAAGAGAAGACCCTTCCTTACATACCGTCTACAGTTCACACAGCGTTCGAAACTGCGCAACACATGGTATTTGTTTTCTAATCGTATAACACAGCGAGGCCAGAGGATATTAAATCGAACTGATACGGTTCGAAAATCGAAAGGATTTCATTCACACCGTGGACGTGCTAACAGCACGTAGTAATGTGAATGCAGATCTAGATGAGTCACTCAAAACATGACGTCCGGGAATGTACACAATTGATTCGGAAGCTGACACACAGGTAAATCGAAAATAAAGGAGGCTACGAAGGACGCACACCAATACGAGAGACCACACACCAAGATTCTACTCCTCCTCCGTGCAGGCTCTGGCCACAAGACGTTCTCTGTTTTACAGCCTCCTCTGAGTCACAATCCACAGAAGGCGGCGGGCTGCGTGGGAAAACAAACGGTACCGCTGGATTCCGTGTGGGCGGCTGCCAGAAATGAAACAAAAGACAGCAACGGCGATGTGTTTTCCAAGGGCCCACGCAGCTTACGGCGGAACTTGTTGCAGAGTTCGCGCCTTGCCCCTCTGCCAAGACCTACAACATGTGCTGCGCGGCTTAAGTTCAAGAATGATGCTTATGGAAAGCACGAACCATTGTCTTTGCAGATTTAAAGTCCTGCCATTTTCCTATTCGTTTCCTATCGTATGGCATTGTTGGCTGGGAGGCCCCATGCGTGGAAGTTCGGCCGCCCTATTGCAAGTCCTTTTTAGTTGACGCCACTTCGGCGACTTGCAAGTCAATGATGATGAAAGAGACACAACACCCAGTCATCACGAGGCAGAGAAAATCCCTAACCCCGCCGGGAATCGAACCCGGGACCCCGTGCGCGGGAAGCAAGAATTCTACCGCAAGACCACGAGCTGCGGACTATATAACAGAGATAGATACAAAAGGTGTAGTTGAAAGTGATGTATATGAACGCACAACTGGTTTCGTGCTCTCAAAACATCGTTAGAAAGTGATGACACGCATGCCTGCATACGAAAACGAAATGTATAAGTCACCGTGTACAAGATCCTACATTTATACAAACAATCCATAAGCAACTTCATGGTGTTTGACGGAGGGTACTTGGTATGTCGTTGTCGCTTGCAAGGTCGTTCTACAGCATCTCTATCGATACGGGAACAGACACAAAACTAATAGTGACATTCCAGTCATTCATGCTGAAGGAACACCCACCACTGGTAACTAGGAAACAGTAATCTACATGGAGTGGAGTGACTACATGCATAGGAGGTGAGCAAGGGGGTGAGCACACGCACTCCCCATCATTTCTCTTCCAGTCGCGAATAAGAAAGCAGCCTCTTCGTTGACTCTTCTACGGACGTACGCTCCTCAATATTCATGTATCGAGAATTTTGTAAGATTACTTCTTCATTTTCCGAGGCTTCTTCGAATGACTCAGTCTGGCATCTGTATTTCATATGACAATTTTATGAAGTTGTTCCATTTTAAATAGTTCCGTATGCATTCTCCTACATATGTAATAATTGTGAATGCTTCTAGTGCTTATTTGGCAAGCGTGTGGTCATACAGACGCTTACCATATATTTACGAGGCGTGTTTTTTTAAGTAAGTACCGTTTTGAAATTAAAAAAAAAAGACGTGCAAAGATATCTCAATTTTATTTTTACATGAAAGCCTGTACCTTAATCTAGTTTTCTACATAATTTCCGTCAATATTGAGGCACGTGTCATAACGTTGTACCAGTTTTTGAATACCCTCCTCACAGAAGTCTGCCGCCTGACTTGTTAACCACTGCATCACCACTGTTTTGACTTCGTCATCATCTTGAAGACACTGACCCCCCAGGAACAGATGGTAGTCACTGGGCGCAAGATCGGGGCTGTACGGAGTATGATCTAGAGTTTCCCATCGAAAAGATGTGATGAGATCTTTGGTCTGATTCGTTACATGCGGACAGGCATTGTCTTGCAGCAAAACGATGCCCCTGCTCAACTTCCATGGACTGTTGCATTGATTCTGTTGTGACGTAGGCCACCCATGTGTCATCACCCGTAACAATTTGGCTTAAGAAATCGTCACCGTCGTTGTGTTACGCTCAAGGAAAGTCAATGCACTGTCTAAACGTTTGGTTTTCTGCACATTCGTCAACATTTTCGGTACCCAACGTGCGCACAACTTTCGGTAATTCAAGTGCTCGGTCACAATGCCATACAAAACACTACGAGAAACATTAGGAAAGACATCCCGCAAGGAGGAAATCGTAAAGCGTCTGCTTTTTGTCACCTTATTGTCCACTTCCTGCACCAAAGTTTTCTATTGTCACTCATGCGTCTACAGTTTCGCATTTCCCCTTTAGAAGATCCTGCTTTACATTTAGCATTTTCTGTCGGTTCCATTTGTTTGATGTCTGTGTTATTCCTATTCTTACTTTCACATCCACATCGATACTCCATAATCCACAGAACGGCACGTGGCGGAGGATACCCCGTATTACTACTAGTCATTTCCTTTCCTGTTCCGCTCGCAAATAGAACAAGGGAAAAACGTCTGTCTATATGCCACCGCATGAGCACTAATTTCTGGTATCTTATCTTCGTGGTCCTTATGCACAATGTATGCTGCGGCAACAGAATCATACAGCAGTCAGTTTCAAAGGCCGGGTCTAAATTTTCTCAACAGTGTTCCTCGAAAAGAATGTCGCCTTCCCTCCTAGGATTCCCATTTGAGTTCCCGAAGCATATCCGTAACACGTGTGTGTTGTTCGAAAATCAGTAAAAAATCTAGCAGCCCGCCTCTGAACCGACCTGATACGGATCCCAAACACTCGAGCAGTACTCAAGAACAGGTCGCACTAGCGTGCTAATACGGTCTCCTTTACAGATGACCCACACTTTCCTAGACTTCTCCCAATAAACCGAAGTCAGCCATTCACCTTTCCTACCACAGCCCTCACTTGCTTGTCCCATCTCCTATCGCTTCGCAGCGTTACCCCCAGATATTTAAACGATGTGACTGTGTCAAGCAGGACACTGGTAATGCTGTACCCGAACATTATGGGTTTATTTTCCCACTCATCCGGATTAACGTACGTTTTTCTACATTTAGAGCTAGCTGCCATTCATCACACCACTTGAAGTTTTGTCTAAGTCATAGTGTATCCTCTTACAGTCACTCAACTTGGACATCATACCGTACACCACAATATGATCAGGAAACAACCGCAGATTGCTTCCCCACCTATCCGTCAAATGTAACTCTCTCTCTCTCTCTCTCTCTCTCTCTCTCTCTCTCCCAGGTGTACCGGTATGAAATGAGCGTTAAGATACAACTGTGTCGATAGTGAACATTTGTTGTGAACGAGCCTTAATTTTTTTTTTGTTTGGTTGGTATGACATTGTCGAAGATATTTAGTATACATCAAGTCATGGAACAAACGCCGGCCGCGGTGGTCTAGCGGTTCTAGGCGCTCAGTCCGGAGCCGCGCGACTGTTGCGGTCGCAGGTTCGAATCCTGCCTCGGGCATGGATGTGTGTGATGTCCTTAGGTTAGTTAGGTTTAAGTAGTTCTAAGTTCAAGGGGACTGATGACCACAGATGTTAAGTCCCGTAGTGCTCAGAGCCATTTTGAATCATGGAACAAAAACATCAAATGTTTTCAACGTGTTAACAATGTTGAATTTTGTACCGGGAAGTGATGATTTGCGGAAAGCATTAATTTTTTGTTTTCATTTGAAAAAAAAATGCTGCAGAATCGCATCGAATGCTTGTCGAGGCATATGGTGATTATGCTCTATCAGAAGCAACATGCAAAAGATGGTTTCAATGGCTCAGAAATAATTATTTTGATGTAAGAAATGAAGAACGTGGAAGACTACCAAAAAAGTTCGAAGACGCCGAATTGCAAGCAATATTGGATGAAGATGATACTGTGAGTCAGAAGCAAATGGCAGCAATGCTAAATGTTGCTCAGCAAACAATTTCTGGCAGTTTGAAAGCTACGGGAAAGATCTAAACATGTGGAAAATGGGTGCCACATGAATTGAATGAAAGACAGACGGAAAACCGAAAACCATTTGTCAAATTTTGCTTCAAAGACATGAAAGAAAATCAATTTTGCATCGAATTGTTACTGACGATGAAAAATGGATTTATTTTAAGAATTCTAAACGGGAAGAATCATGGGTTAATCCGGGACAACCATCAACATCGACTGCAAAACCAATCGATGCGGCAAGAAGACAATGCTGGGAGCTGCTACCCCACCTGCCGTATTCGCCAGACTTGGCCCCTTCCGACTACCATTTGTTTTCATCAATGGGACACGCATTGGCTGAGGAACACTTCGATTCCTACGAAGAAGTCGAAAACTGGGTATCTGATTGGTTTGCTTCAAAAGACGAACATTTCTATTGGCGTGGTGTCCACAAATTGCCAGAAAGGTGGTCAAAATATATAGAAAGCAATGGTCAGTGCTTTGAATAAAATGCTTTTACTTTTCAGTTCAAAATTAGTGTTTCATTTTCACAAAAAAACGCTAATTTCATACCGGTACACCTGGTATATATATATATATATATATATATATATATATATATATATATATATATATATATATATAGAGAGAGAGAGAGAGAGAGAGAGAATAACATAGGTCGCATCGCATCACACTTCCCTGGGACACTAATGACGATGAACACTCGCCGTCGAGGATAATATTATGGATTCTATAACTTCAGAAGTATTCTCACATAATTGTGGATCTGTTCCATATGCTCGTACCTTCTTTGACGGCCTGCAATGGGGCATCATTTATCGGACTCCATTCTCGTATCAGAAGTCTACGTTTCCGTAAAGATAATAATTTCATTTCGTTCACAATAACATAGCACATACAAGGTCCGTATCTCGAGAGTAGCTTGATCAGTGATTTTTAAGGGACTTGTCTACCCTTATTTTTGATCAGGAGGAAATTTCTCCTCTCGGTATTTGTAAGTTATTAGACACTAGCTCACCACTTTTCGTCT
The DNA here is from genome assembly GCF_023864345.2 of Schistocerca serialis cubense. NCBI lineage: Eukaryota > Metazoa > Arthropoda > Insecta > Orthoptera > Acrididae > Schistocerca > Schistocerca serialis. The sequence continues at coordinate 371,905,468 of NC_064639.1, forward strand.
CTAGTTTACTGCGTTGTTTCTGCTCGTTTAGGTAAGTGCTCTTTGATCTGAGGTTTTGCCTTACTGCCGGATATCCGAACGAAGGACCAGAGATGGCAGAATATGTCCTTTACCTTCTAGATACAAAACATATATTCATTCTATCTGGTATTTGTGACCTTGAACTAAAGGTACATATTTAGACCCGCTACAAAAGGCTTGAAGCCTTGCCAACCCAAGGAGAGCAGCGAGTCTTGTTTGGGACGCGTCTCCCAGCTTCCGTGGTTATTGACTCACTGAAAAGTGCTGCCATATTAGGTACCTCTGAGGAACCACGCGTCCTGTCAGTCCGTGGATTAGCGTCTGAAGGACCGGTTTACAGTCGCGGAAGAAACACGCTGTCTCTCCTATCGTCCATCACGTTATACGCACCTTACCAGCAGCAAGACGTTATATGGACTAATCGCTTTATTTACTGTATTGTTTCACCTTGTCCGAACTGAATTTACAGGTTTATCACGTCAATTTTCTGGGAGTGAGTAACTGTATATTTGCTAATGCTTCTTTAATACTTAGTGCACCGCACGACACGCAATGAAAGAATAAGTACGCCAATGGTCGAATTACTGAGGGTTGCCACCGATTATCATCTTTCTCCTAAAATCTCTGATTCAGTCAGATAATTATTCGAGTGGAAATATTATCTAGCAAGGAAGTAATATCGGTAACCTAATGCTATATAAGAGGTGATGTAGCGTGGAAGCAATAATAAAATTTGTCTTTCGCCGCAGACGTGGAATGAGATTGTCCGACTGACGCGATAAAGCGAAAACCTGTTGGCCCGACTGGTAATTCTACTAATAATACGTTGAACGACAAATTTACCGTGCCTAAATCACATACTTCCTCTTATATACTGGGTATATGCCGAAAAAAGCGTTTGAAAGCAAGCCCTTGAAGACAGTAACTGTAAGTTGTGTGGGGAGAGATACGAACCTGACAGTCGCCCAACTAATTCTCCGACCCACTTATTAGTCCTATACGAGCTAGCCTTCGTTGTACTACCAGGAGTTCCATTCATGTGCGAATGTTGGTTGTGAGAATGTGCTATTCCATGTCTTCTAAATGTTGTCTCTGAAAATAAGACTGACGCTTGGCCGTTTGTGTAACAAGATATCCTGTGGTTTAAGACGGTATGGACACAAAAACTGCATTTCATGTGCCTATTATGTGCTTCAGTTACGATGACGCGCGTTCTTCCTGGTCAGACGTGCTACAGACTGTTATTTCACCTCGGTCGACCATTACGGATCCTGTCACATCAGCTCGATGATAAACTGGAGAAAACTTGAAAACTTTATACGTCTTCCGCCTGGAACGCATTTCAGTAACAAGCATGCAGACAAGTCTCCGTTACTCGTACCACTCGCACTGCAGTACATCCAATTCAGTGCTCACGAAATGAATAGCCTGTCGTACTCAGATAGTAACTCGCTAGCACTTCGCGCACGAAATTTTAGAGAGAAATCAACCATATGGATTCTTCCATGTTAATAGTGGTTGGTTTCCGTGGTTTCAAACTAAATTACTTGAAAAAATATAGCAATAAAGCACCGTTTATTTAGTTTAATTTATGCGAAGACATGTTCCAGGGTTTCCAACAGTGCTCATGAATTTAAATCTATACTTTCGTCAGAATTGCACTTTACTTTACAACATATCGAACACTGCTGTTAGACTGGGCAAAATAAAGTTATGTGTAGCTACCACATTTCCCGAGTTGTAGATGTACGCTTCATTAATATCCGGTCACACTCATGTTTCTCTTGTATTTCGTGGCTCCTTTTATCGCCAGTATGTGTATAGTACAGCATATCATTCGTCATGTGACCCGCCTTCCTTTGTGTCGGATATCCCGTCTAAAGTTATAATTTTCCGTTCTTGTTTCAAAAGTACTTTCCAAGTCAGTTGTATTTATAGATTTAATATTGCTGCTGGTTGCGGCAGTCTAACACTTCTCCACCACTAGAGGCCCCAAATAGGAGCGGGGATGTTTCTTCGCATCCAGTACCCCCAGGTCGGCCCCAGGTCCATTCAGTATGATATTAAATAACAGGAATCTTTCTCATTGATAAAACAGCGCTTGGATTGCCACACACACCCTCCTAGCGCCGCGGCGAGGAAAGGCTGTACCGCACCTGGAGTCCAGCCAACAGCCTGGTTACGGACTTGTGCCATTTTTTTCAGTATTACTGACCTTAGAACTGGTTGCTAGGCGTGATCAATAAGTACTGGCAATTTTTTAATTTAGCATGTTGTATTAGTCCGATTCGCGCAATGTTTCGTTGTTGCGTTGGTAAACATGTCTGAAACGTATCTGTACACTGGTATCCATATTGGATGTTTAGTGTGTCGTCATTTGTCAAGAAGTTTGCTTGCGAGTAGCAATTATCGATTTGTTTTAAAAAAAGGATCAGAAAATTTGCATTAAATCTTGCTATAAAAATAGAATAAAATGTAACACAGTTTTAGAAACGTTGAACAATGCTTTTGGCGAGTCTGCTATGAGTAAAACAATAGTTTACGAATGATAGGAGCGTTTCTAAGATGGCCGTGAAGAAGCTGAAGAGGACGAGCGTCCTGGAGGCACCAGCGCATCAAAAACCGACGAAAACTGGAAAAAGGGAAAGAAATGATTATGAACGATGACCGAATCACAATCTGAGAACTTGGTGATTCAGGCCGTGAAATATTTTTGGATGTTCTGGGTTTGAAATTGTGAGAGCAAAATTTCTGCCCAAAGTGTTGAGTTTCGAGCAAAAACAGGAACGAATAGAAGTTGCTCAGACGTCGGTAATGACGGAGCTAGGATGCGCAAGTATGACTTTGAAACTAACATGTAAGGCTCAATCGTCCCAGGGGTTAGATTTTGGAATGCCAAGACTTGAAAAAGCTCGGCAAGTACGATCCAATGTGAAGGTTCTGCTCACAGTTTTCTTCAATTTTAACGGCATAGAGCATCATGAGTTCTTGACAAAAGATCAGATGATCAAAAAGGAGTGCTACCTACAAGTTCAAAGACGTGTGCGCGAAGCAATCCGAAAAAATCGCACGGATCTGTGGCAAAACAATTCATGGCTTTTGTGACACGATAATGTAGCTGCTCACACTTCATTGCTTGATCGTAAACTTTTGGCAAAACACAACATATGCGCCAGATATGGCCCCGTGTGACTTTTGTGTTTCCAGACATAAAGAGAACCTTAAAGAATTATCTTTTTGCAAGCTTAGATAAGATTAAAAGCGCGTCGCTGATAGAGCTATCCCGAAGACCGAGTTGCAGAAGTGTTTCGGCGATAGGAAGAAGCTCTTGCATAAGTGTATAATATCTAATGGGGTCTATATTGAAGGAGATAACATTTATGTAGACGAATAAATAAAATTATTTCCAAGAAATGAAAATTCCAAATAGTTTTTGAACACACCTCGTACATGCCCTTACATAATTAGGAGTAAAAATGTAATGAGTACAAGCTGCCTGCTTCATGTAATCGCAGTACTTCTATTATGATTGCCTGAACAGTATAACAATTAAAGAAAAAGGTCGTGGGTTGTCTCTAAAACAATCGGCGTAGTTAGAATACCGAGATTTTGTGCATCGCCGGCTCCGGCTCGGCTCCTACATCAGCTTCGAAATTCAACAGCGGTATCGTAGTACAAATCTGCGACAGACCACCTTAAAGTAAATTATGGACTGTTCGCTGCGCTCAAAAGGACTGCGACAGTGATTTGGGTGTAAATTGTGACATAGTCTAGAGCAGAACAATATGCGCCGTTCTAAAAACATAGTCAGTACAGTTAGATCTACATTAAACGAGATTGACTTGATGAGGTTCGAATGATGAAAACACACTGGCGGAAAACGAAATCCCAGCCCAAAAAAGACGTCTGCTTAGATAAATAGGAAGTGATTCTAAGCAATTGCCTAGGTAAAATGTTTGTTTGATTCAAGTCTTCAGCTCACACGCATGAGTGGGAAGAAATGTGAAATGATGACACCTTAGTAACATCTGTAATCACCTCGATTTTGAAAGAAAGTATGCAAACCTTTTTTTATTTTGGGATGTTGTGCAGTGCCTCTTGCAGTTGGACAATGCAAATGTGCACGTTTTTTACAGATATCTTTTTTTTTTTTTTGATGTTGTCAGTGCCTATTGCAGTTGGACAGTCAAACAGGCAACACTTCAAGCTAGTACTGTGTGACGCTGGTTTTGTCGTCACAAAATTTCTCTTAATTGCTCAGTGGGTAATCTCGAAAGGCAAGGCAAGTGGTCGATGGCTCTTTGGGCGACAACATGGGTGTTACGGCACGCTTGATCTAATTGGAAAATATGGTAGAACAGCCTGTTAAATTTTTTTATCAAATGACGTAGGATGGTGAAAGAGCAGTTGTCTGACGCCAAAATTCTAATCTGCTGCAGATGTTGCATACTTCACCACAGCCAAGCGGCGAGTAAGAATATCTTCACTCTCTGTGGTGGCACGTATATGGCCGGACCCGCGTCTTCTTGCGTTGGAGCCTTCCCAGGATCATTGTTGCCAACAATGATGCACTGTGGTCTCAATTCTACGAAGTTCTTCTGTAGAAATAAGAGGGAGGGAATAAGATCCACATTCCCACTTTACTATTACGCTACCACGATCAAACTGCAAGCTTCTTTGTCTCCTTAAAAGCATGTTTGAGTCACATCGATCTGACTTTAAGTTCGCTCAGTAATCGTAGTATAGCAACCGTTCTTTTCCGAGTCAAAGAGGCTTATAAGGAGCCAGGTTTATAAGGAGACCAGATGAAAATCCGATTTTTGCAACTTTTGTTAATTATGTTACTTGAAGTTCAGAACTCAAATATCAGTATTCCTAAGCCAACCGATGGAACTCTCAAAAATTCCCGTAAAAACCGACTATGAAGTTTTCCGAGCGACTGTAATAGCCTAAAATGAGATGTTAACTGAATCTTCCGTCCATTCTTGGTAGAACAACATTATAATAAAGGAAAAACATCAGTTTGTTATTGTTCTACAGTATTACTTTTATTGTGTTAACTGGTTTTCAGCTTACTAGGCCATCTTCAGACATTTACTGAGTATTGTCACCAAAGAAGTTACAATGTTTGTAAACAACATTGGAAAAGAAGTTACACGTCTAGATTGAAGCAGAGACATATATTAAGTAATACCTTTGACAATGTGGTGATAATGCAATGAAAAAGTAAAAAAATGAACAGTAAATAAATAGAAATGGAGTAGACAGGAGAAAACTTTTACACAAAATAGGGCCAGCATGTCTACATAACAGTTGCTATTAATAAACAAAAATAATAAAATAAAATTAGTGCATGACAAGGCTACTTCAGAAGGTATAAAACATGGAGAGTGAGAGACAAATCAATTAAAGGAAGAAACAATTATCAATGCAACTACAGAATACACAAGGAACACAATAAAATAAATAGAAATAAACAAATAAACGGAGGAAAATCTAGGAGTTTGAGGGAACATACAATAAATTCAGTCTTTGAGAGTGTGGTGGTACTGCCTGCACTTTTAAAAAGTTAAAAAGGCTGAACAATGCACAATTACAAAAGGAGCAAACAAGAAAAACATTAATGTTGTATTCAAAACAGTGGCTCTGTAACAGTTTACATTAAATAAATGAACCAAGTAAAATACATACAATATTTGATGAGACAACTACAAGAGGTATTAAACATGGACAGTAATGCACGTATCAGTTAAAAGAAAGCCTTAACAATTGAAACTACATCTATATGGAATATATAGACAACTTCAATAAAACAAAAGAATTTAATGAATACAAGAAAATGGGAAAATGTAGGAGCAGACAGTGGGAAGTAATGAACAACAGAGATGATTATATGAAGTTTAGGAGAGGGGAAGTGTTGAGCTGTGTCTGGTCATTTAGGGCTTCCAGCAGGTGGAGTTTATGTTTGCTGGACTAACTTCTTTGGTGACAATAGTAAACGTTTGAAGATGGCCTTGTAAGCCGAAAACCGATAACACAATAAAAGTAATATTGTAGAACAAAAGCAAACTGATGCTTTTCATTTATTACTAAAATAAGATCTACTTTTCCTCAGGCAGGGTAGCTTTATTAGGGTCGTGGGATCGATTTCCAGCCGATACGAATTTTGAAACAAAGGTGCATGTTCTATGGGCATTTCCGAACAGCGTAAAAATATAAAGGTGGAAAAAATCAAAAGTGCTTGAGACTGGTAACTGCTGGATCGCTTGTTTGAGTCCCGTTTTTTACATTCAGTTCGAATACCTACGTCATTTACATATAAAATTCATCAATATATTCGAATTAACACATGTAATGGTCATTTTTGTGGAAAATACACATATTATTGTTTCTAATTACATATCCTACACAAAAATCAAGTTTTAATTATATAAAATCTTAATCACCAATGTTTCATAAAAGACTGTTAATAAACATTGTTGGAACTAAAATTTCTTTTCATCTTTATGTGTTTTATGCTTTACCAATGCGATCATGGAACATACACTTTTGTTTAAAAATTAATCACAGCTGGGAATCCAAACTGGGCCATCCAGCTGGCAGAAGCTGATGTATCAATATCGTAGTTTACTAACAATGGTACTGTGGTGTGCATACTGTAAGACCTTCAGTACACACACCATCACATTATTTGACTTGTCGGTCTAACGAAGAAGGCGAGTGTCAGCAATATGTCTCGTGGTCTTATTGTGGCATGTTTATCTTCTGCCGTTAGGTCAGACGATAGAAATGCCACTTGCACGCTTAGAGTAGCAGATTGACGGTGACCAACTTTAAACAGAACTTGATTAATTTTCACACATATTTATTAAAATAATAATAAGCATAAAAATTACTTAACTTGGTTCTGGATGGTATTTACAAATGACAATCTGAAGTTCCTTTGGTATTGGTACGTTAATCTTATTCTCACATATATCTCTGATACTTGACAAAAGTGTCTATACATTTATCTTCATGGCTATGTACAGGAATATGGTAATCTTATTAGGCGCAAACTGAAACTTGGCTATAGACTGGTACAGACAAATGTAGAACTCGTACAGACTGGTACAGACTAATGTAGACTGGTACAGACTGATGCAGACTGGTACAGACTGATGCAGACTGACTAATCGGAGGTCTGTACACTCGTTATAATACCTCGCACGTTCACCTTGTGTATAACTACTTAAATACACTTTGTTGTCATCACACACGTTCCATATCCCGAGAATTGTAGAGTTTCTTTGCTCGTTTGTTGCTTACAACTAGTAATGATATTTGAATATCTGAAAGTTTCTTACTCCATAATTTTTCTCCTGTGCGTTGATGCTGCACATATAAAGAAATCATATGAGAGACCGTAAATAGCAAACTATGGGAAACAACAAGGCCGAAATTGAAGTCTAGTAGTACTGCAATATTCCTCGGAGGGACCAGTAATGTCGATCATGGGCAACCGCGGAGACTGTATCCCAGCTCTCTACATCACCAGTGGCAGGCACTTTTCCGAGCTGCCTTGTGTAGTTTGTTTGTAAACGAGGGCGCTACGCATGCGCTAGCAAGAGAGACACCAGCGCTCACAGGAATCAGCCGACAACTATCGGAGTACTGTGCTTCGGTGGCAGGCGGAGGGATGGTCCCTCACAGAGCGCTGCAAGGCAGAGTAGCGGCAGCGGGCGCGGAGCAGCGGCACTCACCGAGCATGCGGATGACGTACTTCTGGTTGGCGGCGAGCGACACGGGCTGGCGGGCCGAGTCTATGGAGGGCCTCTTGAGGGCGGCGCCGGAGCCGCGGCACGAGCTGGCCGCCGACACGCAGCCGCCGCCGCACGAGCTGCCGCCCCCAGCGGTGGCGGAGGCGGAGGCGGAGGCGCAAGCGGAGGGCGCGCGCGGCGAGCGCAGGCGCAGTCCGATCAGCACGTATAGCACCGTGATCACGCTCATCGGCAGCACGAAGAACACGCCCGTCGACACGTGGAACGCGTTCTCCATCACCTGCTGCTTCACGCTGCACCGCGTGTTCGGCTCGTCCACAACGCCGAACTGGATGGCCTGAGAAAGGATGACACTGCGTAAGGAGTACGTCGAGGAAAGTGGTATAATGTATACATGTATTCAAAATACAGGATTATTCATAAATAACACCAGGATTTCAGAAGACGCCTGTGCAAAATCCACAAAAGCGGAAAAAGTCACGTACAAGCCGATTTCAAAAACTAAGTTAAACATACACTACTGGCCATTAAAATTGCTACACCACGAAGATGACGTGCTACAGACGCGCAATTTAACCGACAGGAAAAAGATGTTTTGATATGCAAATGATTAGCTTTTCAGAGTACTCACACAAGGTTGGCGCTGGTGGCGACACCTACAACGTGCTGACAAGAGCAAAGTTTCCAACCGATTTCTCATACACAAACAGCAGTTGACCGGCGTTGCCTAGAGAAACGTTGTTTTGATGCCTCGTATAAGGAGGAGAAATGCGTACCATCACGTTTCCGACATTGATAAAGGTCGGATTTAGGCCTATCGCGATTGCGGTTTATCGTATTGCGACATTGCTGCTCGCGTTACTCGAGATCCAATGACTGTTACCAGAATATGTAATTGGTGGGTTCAGGAGGGTAATACGGAACGCCGTGCTGGATCCCAACGGCCTCGTATCACTATCAGTCGAGATGACATGCACCTTATCCGCATGACTGTAACGGATCGTGCAGCCACGTCTCGATCCCTGAGTCAACAGATGGGGACGTTTGCAAGACAACAACCATCTGCACGAACAGTTCGACGACGTCTGCAGCAGCATGGACTATCAGCTCGGAGACCATGGCTGCGGTTACCCTTGACGCTGCATCACAGACAGGAGCGCCTGCGATGGTGTACTCAACGACGAACCTGGGTGCACAAATGGCAAAAAGTCATTTTTTGGATGAATCCAGGTTCTGTTTACAGCATCACGATGGTAGCATCCGTGTTTGGCGATATCGCGGTGAATGCACATTGGAAGCGTGTATTCGTCATCGCCATACTGGCGTATCACCCGGCGTGGTGGTATGGGGTGCCACTGGTTACACGTCTCGGTCACCTACTGTTCGCATTGACGGCACTTTGAACAGTGGACGTTACATTTCAGAAGTGTTACGACCCGTGGCTCTACCCTTCATTCGATCCCTGCGAAATCCTATATTTTAGCAGGATAATGCAAGTCTCCATGTCGCCGGTCCTGTACGGGCGTTTCTGGATACAGAAAATGTTCGACTGATGCCCTGGCCAGCACATTCTCCAGATCTCTCACCAATTGAAAACGTCTGGTCAATGGTGGCCGAGCAACTGGCTCGTCGCAATACGCCAGTCACTACTCTTGATGAACTGTGGTATCGTGTTGAAGCTGCATGAGCAGCTCTACCTGTACAAGCCATCCAAGCTCTGTTTGACTCTATGCGCAGGCATATCAAGGCCGTTATTACGGCCAGAGGTGTTTGTTCTGGGTACTGATTTCTCAGGATCTATGCACCCAAATTGCGTGAAAAAGCAATCACATGTCAGTTCTAGTGTAATATATTTGTCCAATGAATACCTGTTGATCATCTGCATTTCTTCTGGCGTAGCAGTTTTAATGGCTAGTAGTGTAATATGAGGGCAAGTCAATTATTATCCTCAAAGTAGTTATAAAATTTTATTGTAATCAGATAGGAAACTTACAAGAACATCACTTTTCGACATTGTCTCCTTGCGTTTCAACGCACTTGGTCCGTCGTTGTACAAACTTCCTGATGCCCTCATAAAAGATGGTTCTCGGTTGAGCTGCGAGCCAGGAATGCACCGCTTCTTTCACTGCTTCGTCCGAGGCACGTCGACGACCCCTTAAAGCCCGTTTGAATGTACCAAACAAATGATAGTCAGAAGAGGCAAGATCGGGACTATATGGAGGATGATCCAGCACTTGAAATTTAAGTTTCTGGAGCGTTTCAGCAGTGTGGGCAGCAGTATGCGGACGGGCACTGTCGTGCAACAGCCCAAAACCTTTTGACAGCAATCCTCGGCGTTTGCTTCGAAGTGCAGGCTTTAGCTTGGCATTATAGGTCTCACTGTAACGTACAGTGTTTATAGTTGTACCCCTTTCCCCATAATGTTCCAGTACTGGACCTTGTACGTCCCGAAAAGCCTTTAGAATCAGTTTTCCTGCGGACGCTTGGGTCTTCAACATTTTCTTGCACGGCGAATTTGGATGTTTCCATTCCATACTCCGCCATTTACTCTCCATCTCGTAATTGTTTCGTAACCAGTAATGATTCTGTCTAAGAAGTAATTAAAATTATATGTTAATACCTTCAGCTGCTGACGGGCGTAGATACACATCAACAGGGACATGTGAAAACGTGTGCCCCGACCGGGAATCGAACCCGGGATTTCCTGTTTACATGGCAGACGCTCTATCCATCTGAGCCACCGAGGGCACAGAGAGTAGCGCGACTGCAGAGACTATCTCGCTCACGCCTCCCGCGACACTCACATTCTCATCTTGTATGTGCACACACTACATTCGTAGTGTCCCACCCCAACACACACATTACTCGTGGAAGACAGTCTTACCAAGTCCCGTAAGAGTTTGGGGAATACGTGTGCTTGTGCACAGAAGAAGAAAGTCATGGATCGCCAGAACTATACACTTATATGTCTAAGAAGTTGTCCCCTTCGTTACCATAGCGATCCGATTTTTTTACAGTTTCCTGTAAATAAAAAAGATTTTGCAGCCGGGACTGTCTTATTTCATGTAACAGCAGCTACATAGTAAATATATAAAGTGTGATAAACAGTGCACTCTTTCACGTTAAATCAGCAATCAGTGTTACCGATGTGAATTATGTTACCATATGACAACAACGTGTTTTTCTATCCGATGTCAGTGATTTTATATTCGCCTGATATGAAGCGGGGATAATGCTTTTAAGAACCCGATGATAGTCTGTCGGCCGAAACTGGTTGTTAAGCAAAGAGTTTCATGAGCAAATCGGGGCGGTAAATGACAATCTTCAAACAACTTACACATGTCATACCACATTACGACCGTTGCTCAATAAGAGTGATACCTTTCCAGAAGAGAGTTCATCATGTTCTGCGTTTTCTGCAGATACAGTTCTGTTGCGGAGCGGATAACAGATGCTTCACAGTTCCAATTTCGTGGAAGCTCGAAATGCAGACCGAAGTTGAAGTACGACGAGTACGACGTACAGTACGATTCTGGTAGCAAAAACGATTCACCGTGAAATTCTGAATTTTGTTTGTTTGTTATGTTTTGAGTGATCGGTCTTCTGACTGGTTTGATACGGCCCGCCACGAATTGCTCTCCTGTGTCAACCTCTTCATCCCAGAGTAGCACTTGCGACCTACGTCCTCAGTTATATGCTACGTGTATTCCACACACTGTGCAACGCGGAAAGAACGGACGGAGTTGGCGATCTAAATCGATAACTGGCTGTCGACTGACAGGCAACGCAGTTTGGCACAAGGGGCAACTCTGGAACAACAAACTGCAGTTGCCGTGTGCGTGCTTGGAGCACAAACGATGTTCTTTGATTCTTTTTGTTTCACTCAGCCTGTCGAATGCAGATTCAAGCTCAGACAATTCTGGATTCACCTGTACATTCAGAAAAAACATCCACTGCAGGCAATCGAGGGACTGCAACAAATTCGAAATTAATAGCTTTTTTACAGAATTAGTACGAAGTGCTAGAGCATTAAACAGAGTAAAATGAAAGTGTCAGTGAAGAGTAACGGATATTAATTCTTCTATGGTAAACCATACAGAGAATATATCGGAAATCAAAGCACTATGTTTTGTAATTTTCAGAATTGAGATATAAAATGATCTCCGCAATTAGTACAGTGGCCTTTTGATTGGAGGTCAGCTGTTTGCCGAATTACCTCACAACATTCGTTCTGCAGGGGACTGTTCTCAGTAACTTCGTCTGATACGAGTGGGACATAAACAGGTTTGGGGTTCCAATTACTGCGTTACGGCTACGGGGGAAAACTGGGTTGGAGCGGAAGACAGGTTGATGATTTCATCGACTACTTGAAATACTAGTTCATTTTTGAAACAAAACATGACTGGACAGTGTTCGGGTACACAGTGCAAGTCAGATCGAATGACAACGCGGACGCCAAGGAGCTGGCAACGGGTTGGCAATTCGCTGCGAACGACTTCCTGCTGAGTCACTCCAGTCGCGCCATCTGTAGGATTCCAGTCAACCGCAAGAGTCGTGATTCGCAAGAGACCAGTTATCAATTCTCGTCATCATCTGTTTCATGTGAGCTGCTCCGAGTGCAAAGGGATTTTATGTGATTCAGTAAAAAAGAAACTAAGAATGTGTATGTCAGCGATTCTAAAACCCTCAATACACTTGGTCATAGTCTGCAGTGACGTCAATGATGTACTGAAAGTGGCTGATATGCTGTGTGTCGAGCCAAGTAAGAGACCTGGATTCTCACGGTACGCAGATAATGATTTTGAGGTGCAGCAAAGTTTGCAAAGTTTGAGGTGCAGCATAGTTTTCCTGCCAGCACTGCTAAACCAGCAGGGATGCTGTGGAGTTCGCAAGTAGGAGTTATTCAAGCTCCGATTCAGGTTGAGGGGTCCTCATTCGACAATTGCTGCTGGCTGGCAAATATGGAGGTCCTCTTGATGGTGCAGCTGCAGATCCCGCAGTATCTGTCCACGGACACGGCAAAGTGTTGAGTAGCTGTGCGTAATACGTGTAGAATTTAACTATTTATTCTAAAGTTACAGGGTAGGGAGTAAAGAGTCTTGTTTGCAGTTGAAAATGAAAGGTATTCATCTAAAGAAGAGCTGTGACCAATAGATGGAAGTTTACTGTTGCGGTTTACTTAAACTGAGGCATCGGAATGGAGTACCAAAGGGACTCGCATCTGTAGATCGCATTTGTTTCTCATAATGCCCGAGTGCGCTAACAAATACGATCACGCTTGAATTTTCAGTCAATAATCAACTTCATGAGCCAATCCTATTTATGTAACCACCTGTCAAAGGCCTAAATAGCCATCTTTTACACCGCGAAAGTGCATGAAGAGAGCCAATGAGGCTCTGGAAGATACCGAGCTCGGCGCCGGCTATGGAGAGCGCCATTTAGTCATGCTCGGTATACTTTAAACACTGTGGCACGCGAACAGTTTTCAAATTTAGCCATTTCGGAAATGCTTCCACCTTTCGCCGAAAGCTAATGATCATGAGCTTTTGGACGTCATATGAACCGCGTCGTTTCCGCATTACGTCAGCGGCTGTTCTGTTTCCCACGTTCCCCTTCCCCCGCCTCCCGCACATAGTAGTAAACATAGTAGGTGAATATGGATTGGGGGGAAGAAATGGAAGAGGAAGCCGCCTTGTAGAATTTTGCACAGAGCATAACTTAATCATAGCTAATACTTGGTTCAAGAATCATAAAAGAAGGTTGTATACATGGAAGAATCCTGGAGATACTAAAAGGTATCAGATAGATTATATAATGGTAAGACAGAGATTTAGGAACCAGGTTTTAAATTGTAGGGCATTTCCAGGGGCAGATGTGGACTCTGACCACAATCTGTTGGTTATGAACTGTAGATTAAAACGGAAGAAATAGCAAAAAGGGGGAATTTAAGGAGATGGGACCTGGATAAACTGACTAAACCAGAGGTTGTACAGAGTTTCAGGGACAGCATAAGGGAACAATTGACAGGAATGGGGGAAAGAAATACAGTAGAAGACGAATGGGTAGCTCTGAGTGATATAGTAGTGAAGGTAGCAGAGGATCAAGTAGGTAAAAAGATGAGGGCTAGTAGAAATCCTTGGGTAACCGAAGAGATACTGAATTTAATTGATGAAAGGAGAAAATACAAAAATTCAGTAAGTGAAGCAGGCAAAAAGGAATACAAACGTCTCAAAAATGAGATCGACAGAAAGTGCAAAATGGCTAAGCAGGCATGGATAGAGGACAAATGTAAGTATGTAGAGGCTTATCTCACTAGGGGTAAGATAGATACAGCCTACAGGAAAATTGAAGAGACCTTTGGAGAAAAGAGAAACACTTGTCTGAATATCAAGAGTTCAGATGGAAACCCAGTTCTAAGCAAAGAAGGGAAAGCAGAAGGGCGATGTACTTGAGGGCAATATTATGGAAATGGAAGAGGATGTAGATGAAGATGAAATGGGGGATACGATACTGCGTGAAGAGTTTGACAGAGCACTGAAAGACCTGAGTCCAAACAAGGCCCCGGGAGTAGACAACATTCCATTAGAACTACTGACGGCCGAGGGAGAGCCAGTCCTGACAAAACTCTACCATCTGGTGAGCAAGATGTATGAGACAGGCGAAATGCCCTCAGACTTCAAGAACACTATAATAATTCCAATCCCAAAGAAAGCAGGTGTTGACAGATGTGAAAATTACCGAACTATCAGTTTAATAAGTCACAGCTGCAAAATACTAACGCGAATTATTTACAGACGAATGGAAAAACTGGTAGAAGCCGACCTCGGGGAAGATCAGTTTGGATTCCGTAGAAATGTTGGAACACGTGAGGCAATACTGACCTTACGACGTATCTTAGAAGAAAGATTAAGGAAAGGCAAACCTACGTTTCTAGCATTTGTAGACTTAGAGAAAGCTTTTGACAATGTTGACTGGAATACTTTCTTTGAAATTCTAAAGGTGGCAGGGGGTAAAATACACGGAGCGAAAGGCTATTTACAATTTGTACAGAAACCAGATGCCAGTTATAAGACTCGAGGGGCATGAAAGGGTTTGTAGTCTATCCCCGATGTTATTCAATCTGTATATTGAGCAAGCAGTAAAAGAAACAAAAGAAAAGTTCAGAGTAGGTATTAAAATCCAGGGAGAAGAAATAAAAACTTTGAGGTTCGCAGATGACATTGTAATTCTGTCAGAGACAGCAAAGGACTTGGAAGAGCAGTTGAACGGAATGAACAGTGTCTTGAAAGGAGGATATAAGATGAATATCAACAAAAGCAAAACAAGGATAATGGAATGTAGTCGAATTAAGTCTGGTGATGCTGAGGGTATTAGATTAGGAAATGAGACACTTAAAGTAGTAAAGGAGTTTTGCTATTTGGGGAGCAAAATAACTGATGATGGTCGAAGTAGAGAAGATATAAAATGTAGACTGACAATGGCAAGGAAAGCGTTTCTGAGGAAGAGAAATTTGTTAACATCGAGTATAGGTTTGTCAGGAAGTCATTTCTGAAAGTATTTGAATGGAGTGTAGCCATGTGTGGAAGTGAAACATGGACAATAAATAGTTTGGACAAGAAGAGAATAGAAGCTTTCGAAATGTGGTGCTGCAGAAGAATGTTGAAGATTAGGTGGGTAGATCACGTAACTAATGAGGAGGTATTGAATAGGATTGGGGAGAAGAGAAGTTTGTGGCACAACTTGACTAGAAGAAGGGATCGGTTGGTAGGACATGTCCTGAGGCATCAAGGGATCACAAATTTAGCATTGGAGGGCAGCATGGAGGGTAAAAATCGTAGAGGGAGACCAAGAGATGAATACACTGAGCAGATTCAGATGGATGTAGGTTGCAGTAGGTACTGGGAGATGAAGGAGCTTGGACAGGATAGATTAGCATGGACAGCTGCATCAAACCAGTCTCAGGACTGAAAACCACAACAACAACAACAACCTTCTTACCACATGGTGTGGCTGCCCTGCTGTATTACGTTTTTACAGTGTGTGTTTTTCCTTACAGCTTGTCATCCGCAACTATATACAACTTAATGTAGGCAAAATATTTACGCAAAAATTACGATTTCTAAATCGTTATGGCTATGCCAGAAATTAATAATTTTTATGAAATGTTGTGTGTGTGTGTGGGGGGGGGGGGGGGCAGGGCGTGTATCAATTTACATTATGTGTCACTTACGTTTTCTTTTTCCGTCATCTTCTCCATTGTCAAGTTCTGTGTATTGAGTTGTAACTGTCATTGTCACTGTTTACCAGCTTAAAAACAAGATGGCGGGCAGTGGAACAGTTGACTGTGTGAAAACAAAGTCGAGGACAGTGGAACAGCTGAAAATGTCATGGGCAATTGTTTAGAATTTCTCAGAGGTGTGTGTGTGTGTGTGTGTGTGTGTGTCTGTGTGTGTGTGTGTGTGTGAAAGAGAGGGAGGGAGAGAGAGGGAGAGAGAGAGAGCAGGTTTGAGGATTTATCATTATTATTATAATTATAAATATTTATTTATTTATTTTTAGTTTTATGTGTATGTGTGTATGTATGTGTCTGTCCGTCTGTGTGTGTGTGTGTGTGTGTGTGTGTGTGTGTGTGTGTGTGTATGTATGTGTGTGTGTGTGTGTGTGTGTGTGTGTGTGGTGGCGGGGAGTTCTATAGGTTGGTGTTATCTAATAATTCTTTGAGGGCAGAGAACAGATTTCCATTGCAGGGATCTGTGGATTAATTTATTCCTTCCTTTCTCTCAACTACGGCTTTTTGTATATGATAATTGTCTTCAGTTATCAGTTTTGGTGGGGGGCTGTTGCTGCATTTGAGAATTTTTAAATCAGTGTTGATGTCTGTTGGGCTATGTTTATTGTCCATAAGGTGTTCAGCAAATGTGGAATGTCAGCTATTACTTTTAAATGTTCTTCCGTGTTCTGTGCAACTGGTATTAAAGTTTCTGCTTGTCTGTCCTATATAAACTGATTTGAAGTCCTGACACGTTAGTTGATAAATACCAGATGTGTCGTGTATGTCTGTACGTGTGTTGGTTGTCCTTAGTTTCCTCTGTGTTGAGTTATCTGTCCTCTAAGCTATTTTTAGCCCTTGTTTTTTGAGTATGTTGCTTATTCTGTGTGCTGCTTTCTTGTTGTAGGTGAGAGTGAACCACCTGTTTGTTGTTGTGGTTGTTTCTTGTTCATATGTGCTCGTTTGTGTGTTCTGTGTGTTTGTAAGTTGGTGAGAAGGTTTTAGTTTTTGTGCGTTGGGTGTCTTTTTTAATTGGTGTTGGTTGTTGTATCTGTATATTGTGAGGTCAAGGAAATTTAACATTTTGTTGTTTTCTGTTTCCACGGTGAATTTTATTTTTGTTCCTTATGTTTCACAGCTATAATAATAAGAAACCCACTAATGATGCTGCAACTGCAGTGAAACATTTCTGGGACAACAAACAAAACTGTGTTTTCCTAAAGGCGGACCCCACCTAACAACATATGTTATATTGCAGTGAACATACAGTGCGTAGTGGGGCGATCACTCTGTTGTAGAAATAATTCAAAACTTTTTTTTTTTTGGTCATCAGTCTACTGACTGGTTTGATGCGGCCCGCCATGAATTCCTTTCCTGTGCTAACCTCTTCATCTCAGAGTAGCACTTGCAACCTACGTCGTCAATTATTTGCTTGACGTATTCCAATCTCTGTCTTCCTCTACAGTTTTTGCCCTCTACGGCTCCCTCTAGTACCATGGAAGTCGTTCCCTCATGTCTTAGCAGATGTCCTATCATCCTGTCCCGTCTCCTTATCAGTGTTTTACACATATTCCTTTCCTCTACGATTCTGCGTAGAACCTCCTCATTCCTTACCTTATCAGTCCACCTAATTTTCAACATTCGTCTAAAGCATCACATCTCAAATGCTTCGATTCTCTTTTGTTCCGGCTTTCCCACAGTCCATGTTTCACTACCATACAATGCTGTACTACAGACGTACATCCTCAGAAATTACTTCCTCAAATTAAGGCCGGTATTTGATATTAGTAGACTTCTCCTGGCCAGAAATGCCTTTTTTGCCATAGCGAGTCTGCTTTTGATGTCCTCCTTGCTCCGTCCGTCATTGGTTATTTTACTGCCCAGGTAGCAGAATTCCTTAACTTCATTGACTTCGTGACCACCAATCCTGATGTTAAGTTTCTCGCTGTTCTCATTTCTACTACTTCTAATTACCTTCGTCTTTCTCCGATTTACTCTCAAACCATACTGTGTACTCATTAGACTGTTCATTCCGCTAAGCTGATCATTTAATTCTTCTTCATTTTCACTCAGGATAACAATGTTATCAGCGAATCGTCTCATTGATATCCTTTCACCTTGTATTTTAATTCCACTCCTGAACCTTTCTTTTGTTTCCATCATTGCTTCCTCGATGTAGGGGCGAAAGGCTACAGCCTTGTCTTACACCCTTCTTAATACGAGCACTTCGTTCTTGATCGTCCACTATTATTATTCCCTCTTGGTTGTTGTACATATTGTATATGACCCGTCTCTCCCTATAGCTTACCCCTACTTTTTTCAGAATCTCGAATAGCTTGCACCATTTTATATTGTCGAACGCTTTTTCCGGGTCGACAAATCCTATGAAAGTGTCTTGATTTTTCTTTAGCCTTGCTTCCATTATTAGCCGTAACGTCAGAATTGCCTCTCTCGTCCCTTTACGTTTCCTAAAGCCAAACTGATCGTCACCTAGCGCATTCTCAATTTTCTTTTCCATTCTTCTGTATATTATTCTTATTAGCAGCTTCGATGCATGAGCTGTTAAGCTGATTGTGCGATAATTCTCGCACTTGTCAGCTCTTGCCGTCTTCGGAATTGTGTGGATGATGCTTTTCCGAAAGTCAGATGGTATGTCGCCAGACTCATATATTCTACAAACCAACGTGAATAGTCGTTTTGTTGCCACTTCCCCCAATGATTTTAGAAATTCTGATGGAATGTTATCTATCCCTTCTGCCTTATTTGACCGTAAGCCCTCCAAAGCTCTTTTAAATTCCGATTCTAATACTGGATCCCCTATCTCTTCTAAATCGACTCCTGTTTCTTCTTCTATCACAGCAGACAAATCTTCACCCTCATAGAGGCTTTCAATGTATTCTTTCCACCTATATGCTCTCTCCTCTGCATTTAACAGTGGAATTCCCATTGCACTCTTAATGTTACTACCGTTGCTTTTAATGTCACCAAAGGTTGTTTTGACTTTCCTGTATGCTGAGTCTGTCCTTCCGACAATCATATATTTTTCGATGTCTTCACATTTTTCCTGCAGCCATTTCGTCTTAGCTTCCCTGCACTTCCTATTTGTTTCATTCCTCAGCGACTTGTATTCCTGTATTCCTGATTTTCCCGGAACATGTTTGTACTTCCTCCTTTCATCAATCAACTGAAGTATTTCTTCTGTTACCCATGGTTTCTTCGCAGCTACCTTCTTTGTACCTACGTTTTCCTTCCCAACTTCTGTGATGGCCCTTTTTAGAGATGTCCATTCCTCTTCAACTGTACTGCCTACTGCGCTATTCCTTATTGCTGTATCTATAGCGTTAGGGAACTTCAAACGTATCTCGTCACTCCTTAGTACTTCCGTATCCCACTTCTTTGCGTATTGATTCTTCCTGACTAATGTCTTGAACTTCGGCCTACTCTTCATCACTATTATATTGTGATCTGAATCTATATCTGCTCCTGGGTACGCCTTACAATCCAGTATCTGATTTCGGAATCTCTGTCTGACCATGATGTAATCTAATTGAAATCTTCCCGTATCTCCCGGCCTTTTCCAAGTATACCTCCTCCTCTTGTGATTCTTGAACAGGGTATTCGCTATTACTAGCTGAAACTTGTTACAGAACTCAATTAGTCTTTCTCCTCTTTCATTCCTTGTCCCAAGCTCATATTCTCCTGTAACCTTTTCTTCTACTCCTTTCCCTACAACTGCATTCCAGTCGCCCATGACTATTAGATTTTCGGCCCCCTTTACATACTGCATTACCCTTTCAACATCCTCATGCAGTTTCTCTATCTGTTCATCTTCAGCTTGCGACGTCGGCATGTATACCTGAACTATCGTTGTCGGTGTTGGTCTGCTGTCGATTCTGATTAGAACAACCCGGTCACTGAACTGTTCCCAGTAACACACCCTCTGCCCTACCTTCCTATTCATAACGAATCCTACACCTGTTATACCATTTTCTGCTGCTGTTGATATTACCCGATACTCATCTAACCAGAAATCCTTGTCTTTCTTCCACTTCACTTCACAGACCCCTACTATATCTAGATTGCGCCTTTGCATTTCCCGTTTCAGATTTTCTAGTTTCCTTACCACGTTCAAGCTTCTGACATTCCACGCCCTGACTCGTAGAACGTTATCCTTTCGTTGATTATTTAAAACTAAGATCGCTTAAATACTATTTAATGGATAACCGGTTTCAACACACTAAAGGTGCCATCATCGGATCTGAATGTAGCTTAACATTTATAAACCATTTGGATATGACGATACATGAGGCAGACCAGCTGATATAAAATCATTGGGCTGCCTCATGTATCGTTTTATCCAAATGGTTTATAAATGTTAAACTATATTCGCACCCGATGATGGCACCTTTAGTGTGTTGAAACCGGTTATCCATTAAACAGTGTTTAAGGGATCTTGGCTTTTGAATTATTTCTACATATGTTATAGTCTGACTAGATAAGGTCCTTAAGGTCTTCTCTTTCCTTCCGGCGTTATTTGATGGTAACACATGACGTCTAATCCCTCTCTTCCTCTAGAAATAAGGAGTTTCGAAAGTAGTCAAGGAGTGTAACAAGTGTGCTAAGAAATGAACAGTGTGTACTGAAATCGATGGTTCGAACGGCAACAGTTCTCAGTAACATTATATAGCCCCCTTGTTGCAGGATACCTGCCTGTAGCCAGGATATATAGATGGTGGGGTTGCCAACTTCGAATTTTGTATTTAATGATCTGGAAAGTTGTGTTCAGTATAGATGCGTCAATCTATTTCACCTTCGATGTTTATTCATTATACAGAAGCCTAGGATTTTGATGGAAATGACTGACCTTGAAGGAAAGAGTGCCTTTCAACGGTTCAGGACCTGTCGCAATCAGAATGAGAGCAATCCACTTTCATCAACACACCCGTAATATCAAACTCCCTGATGCACTAAGCTGTGCACTGAAATGGGCCTTGAAATCCGACTTTCTCCTTGTACAGTCAATGGCCTCACCAACAGAAATATCACATCTGACTTATATACTTCTTATAATTTCTATTAAACAATACCTCTCTCCTTGTACCCAACTCTTCGCAATGCCTCTCCATATCCGTACTGAGTTTCAGGACTAGAGGTACCTTGGCAGTGGGATAGGCACAGAATAGAATTTGTTTCTAAAATGAATCTTCCCTTCCGCGCCTGACTGCAGCACTGCGAAGCTGTGGGAGACTGCTGTGCGGTGCAGTGCATCCTGCCTATGCGAGCTGTACTATCACCAACGGAGATGTTCACGTGAGCATGAAATTTCTGCGAAGTTGGCACAAGAGGATAAAGGTGTCGGGGGAAAGCAAGTTTGGTGGCCGGGAGAGAACGGTAAACTCATCCTGGTGCTCTTCGAACAACGCAAGAACACTGCGAGCTGTGTGACACGTTGCACTGTCCTGCTGGTAGATGGAATCCTGCCGAGGATACGTTGTGTGTTATGCTGCATCTGTGGACAAGTAGGTAGACAGAGAACTGTGGTACAGGTATGCTGGGTGCTTTGCTTGAGATCATGCTGCATGAACTGGATAAGACACACCAAGACTATGTTAGTGATGACTAATCATCCAAAAGTATACCTTTAAAAATCTTTGAAATGTGGAAATAATAGTGATTACACATTCTATGTTACTCTTTAAATACATTTCACTATTCTAATGTCCGCCCCGATAGCTGAGTGGTTAACGTGACGGATTGCCGTCCTACGGGCCCGGGTTCAATTCCCGGATGGGTCGGAGATTTTCTCCGCTCAGGGACTGGGTGTTGTGTCGTCTTCACCATCATTTCATCCCCATCCGGTGCGCAGGTCGCCCAATGTGACCTGCACCAAGGCGGCCGGACCTGCCCCGCAAGGGGCCTCCCGGTCAATGACGCCAAACGCCAGGAAATTTAAGTGCTGACAATTTTCACGGATGTAGGTTCTATGTTTAATATATCTCCCTTCTAAAGTACACAATACTCCAGTCACCTCAGGGGGTAGACAATCATGCGCAATCGTATTTAAATTGATTTATTATAGTAAATACACAGAAACTTCAGTAATATTACCTAGGATTTGTTTCAGTTTACCCATCACGAATGAGTCAAAATACTGGGTACTATTCATCACTTCTTCATTATATTATCCCACTTTCCAAGTTGAGCTGAATGAATAAACGACCTGTGTCATAACAAGAAACAGGACCTTCTACAGTCAAAATAATTGTATAGTAATTTCTGTGAAGCGATCAAGCACGTAAATTGGTTTTGAGCCGATTGAAGAAGTGACACAAATTTATTTTAGCATGCTATAATGTGTTAGCCAGACAAGATTCCAAATTAAGCCAGAAACTAAGTAGACAGAGAGGGCACATACTACTCCGAAACGAGTAACCAAAGGCCGTGAATTATAGGGACTAGACGCCTATCGTGAAAGACACGGTGACCCGGTCGCTTGAAGGGTGGATCTCGAAAGGTGCCACTGATGGACTTCACAGTGCCGTTGTCAGAACGGGTGGGATGAAGTGGTTCCCACGAAGTATTTTGCCTAGCTATAGGAATGCATATATTTTGTATGTATTGAAGAGAACGTATCTTGCTATAACAAAGGAATGCTTTCGAGAAAAACTTTCTTGATCAGTGCAGGTTGTGTATCCTTCATGTTGAGACAAGAGAACGGTGAGGCAACGGTTAGGGAAGTTGATGTTAAATAATAATCTGACTTCTGAGAAGAAGAATATTAGCAGTCTATTGTCCATCCCTCGTACTATTCGCTAATGGCGCGGGTGAGGGGGGAAATACTTGTGATACCTCAGGCACACATCGCCACACACCGTGAAGTGGCGTTAGTAATAAAGAGGCCATTGTAGATGATCATATACATTGCTTTGGCAACCTGGATGAAGAAAGGAACCACTTAATAACTCGTGCCACTACGCTAAACGATTAAAAATAATCGCTGCTATAAAAACTCAAAGAACCGGCCATAAACATTTGTGAATCAATTATCTGACGTAGCCCGACTACTCGCTTGGAAAGCATGGCTGGAATGAAGTCCAGACCCCAACGATTAATCGCTGCCTCCACATTTCATTCCATTAATTATGTACACCCATTTCGTATCCCACAAAATACAGTTTACTTTGGCTGTAAATAAATCGAGATTTCTTCAGGCATGCCTCGCCATTGCAATCAATCTCAGTACCATTAATAATAATAAAGATTTATAACTAGAGTTATGTAGTCTAGTGAAATAATTTTAGCATCACAAAGCAAGTTTTCATATGTCAAAGCCAACGAGAAATAAATAGGCATCATAAAATCTTTCAAAGAATTCAGTCTAACTGCAAACCCTATCTCAATGGAAATTAGAGAAATAAAAAGTTTGTGTTTCATCTATTACGTCTCCATAATTTTTTTTATCTTATACACCCCAAACCTAGTACGTACAAATACGTAACTAACTGATGTGTGGACAGTCGACTAGCAGCGTTCGTGATTTGGTTTTTCGTCATTTCTAATGAATATTGGCATGTTTTTCTTCTTCTTCTTCTTCCTCTTCCTCTTTTTTGCCCAGCAAGGGACGGGCCAGATTCCATTCTCGCTTTTTTTCTGCCTCTAACCATCTTGATGTTAGCATGGAATTAAACTCTGGACTTCTTTGTTCCATTTTTGAGTAAGAACGTATCTAGTAATGTCAACGGACTAAGCGCGCATCAAGATGCCAAACATCTGTGTCCCTCATTTTGTGATACAGTTCTCACAACACAATGCGATCCATTAAAGAGGATTTCCAGAAAATGTGCCCCAAAAATCTCTCTTCAGCCTCTGACAAAAATATTAGTAAAATAATTTTATTTGGAGAACTGCTTCTGTACCACTAAATATCGAATAAGAAGTTTTCTTTTTAGCCAGTATTACGGATATGAGCTTCGATGCAGAATATGCATAATTATCGAAAATATTTACCTCATTTTTTGTGGTAATAAGTTATTATTTGAGCACTTATTATTTGTCAAAGTCATAACAAACGTTCTACTAGTCGTTTGGCTTGATTACTATAGCTGATAAATATTTGACCAAGTGCATTTAAGCCATCCCACCTTATTTGTTCCCGGAGAATGTTAATATATAGGAACACTACAACGGCAAGGTATTGGCTAAAAACGTCAATTCGTGGTACCGCTTCTTCAAAGAGTGCTATTTCAGCAAAATTTGCTGGAGAGGTTTTGCGAAGTTTCGAACACGGCAAAGCAGGATTGTCGTCGGGTCGACAGCAGTGTGTAAAGCTCATTCGATAATAGCACTACTCCGAATTGGTCCCGGCGTAGGTTCGAGTCCTCCCTCGGGCATGGGTGTGTGTGTTTGTCCTTAGGATAATTTAGTTTAAGTAGTGTGTAAGCTTAGAGACTGATAACCTTAGCAGTTAAGTCCCATAAGATTTCACACACATTTGAACATTTGAACTACTGCGAATTCGAGTCTCGCTGCAGCACGCTGTTTCATTCTGTCGGAACTTTCACAACAGCGCAGCGAAGTGGCGCAGTGGCCAACACACTGGACTCCCGTGTAGGAAACTACATTGCAGTGCCTGTGTTGTTCCGAAGTACACACGTCGCCAAGTTCCTTCGAATATGCATGCCTGTCCGAACGAACATCCATTGCGGCGGCTACAGCCGTTGTGAACTACATGAAATGTATTCGCATTTGTGAACGTAGACAACAATTAGCAGTATAATGAAATGACGACAGTGAAAATTGGTGCCAGGCCGGGATTCGAACCCGAATTTCCCTCTCATCCTGAGCAATCGCCTTACCATTAGTCTACTTATACGGCTCACCGCCAGGCCCAAACTTCCATATGACGTCGACCAGGTGTCTACAAGCTGCTCTTGTACATTCATTATGTATAATCCCGTACAGACGTGACATTTCAATTGGAAGTCGCTTGCCCTCTTTAGGCGGATAAGTACGAGATTGCAGTACCTGTGTTGTTCAGATGTGTAATGAAAAGTACTGACATATACGTGACGAACGTACGAGTGCAGGTTGTGGACACATGGTGGATGACATATGAAGGGCTTATTTCAATAGTGGTACAAGTCCATTACCTCCACTTTTCTGTCTATAACGTGTCTGAAATTAATGAGCCAAACAAACAGAAAGAAAGGTTAATCTCTAGCAAGAAGCCATATGCTTGAATATTTCTGGTATCTCAATTGCAGATTTTTCAACGCTCATTTAACTTTAGGACTCTGTATCTCAATATGAACAAA
Source organism: Schistocerca serialis cubense (assembly GCF_023864345.2). Taxonomy (NCBI): domain Eukaryota; kingdom Metazoa; phylum Arthropoda; class Insecta; order Orthoptera; family Acrididae; genus Schistocerca; species Schistocerca serialis. The sequence continues at coordinate 371,930,832 of NC_064639.1, forward strand.
AACGGACTTGTACCACTGCCGGCCGGAGTGGCCGAGCGGTTCTAGGCGCGACCGCTACGGTCGCAGGTTCGAATCCTCCCTCGGGCACGGATGTGTGTGATATCCTTAGGTTAGTTAGGTATAAGTAGTTCTAAGTTCTAGGGGATTGATGACCTCAGAAGTTAAGTCGCATAGTGCTCAGAGCCATTTGAACCATTTGAACTTGTACCACTATTGAAATAAGCCCTTCATATGGAAGTCTGAGTATAGCCGTGAGTATTGTTCAGATGCCTCATGGTAAGGCGACCGCTCGCGATAAGTGGAAAATTCGACTACGAGCGCCGGTCTGGCACAAATGTTTAGTGTCATCATTCCACTGTGCAGCTGATGGCAGTCCATATTTGCTAATGCGGATACATTTCATGTATCAAATGCAGGAGGTCGGCTGTTAAAATTTTCTCCGGCTACCTTTATTTAAGCTTTCCCTAAACTGCTTAATGAAAAAGCTTGGATGGTTCCTTTGAAAAGGGCCGTTTTCCTGCCACATCTTTCCGGAATCATAGCTCATGCTCCATCTCTAACGACGTCCGGCATCGACGAGACTTTAAATCTTAAACTTCAAAATGGTTCAAATGGCTCTGAGCACTATGGGACTCAACTGCTGAGGTCATTAGTCCCCTAGAACTTAGAACTAGTTAAACCTAACTAACCTAAGGACATCACAAACATCCATGCCCGAGGCAGGATTCGAACCTGCGACCGTAGCGGTCTTGCGGTTCCAGACTGCAGCGCCTTTAACCGTCTTAAACTTCCTCTTTCTCCCTACGACATTGTAGACTCTACTGCTGAGTGAAGGATTCTTCCGAAAAAAAAACAACAATAAGTAAAACAAAGTTGTTGTAGTACTACAAGCCTGGTCCCATCTCATGTGTGCTGTTGCACCCTCCTCACATTACACAGTATACTTCATCTACATCTACATTCATACTGCGCTGGCCACTTTACAACAACCGCTTGTGATTCTTCCGATATTACCTATCTGTTGAGTTTGTTCTGTTAAGAAGGACGTGTTGCGTCCTGGCTGTAAGTAAGTCCTGAATCCAACTGCAAATGTGATTCGATACTCGGTAGGCTTGTACACCACCAACATAAAACCATAAAGGACTGTGTTCGTTGGCACCACAGTACAGTACCGGATGGTTGTAAATAAACACCGCTGTTATGGCTGCCGTTTTCATGAAACAAGTGTAGAGTACACGTTCTTTTTTCTTAATAACCACTGCGTTTCCTATGGAATACTTCAGCCTTCTTAACCCTTTACACCAACCGTTAGAAATCAACACTCATCACCAAGTGACAAACAACAGACTGACGTCAAAACAGGAGAACATTACCCATTCTTACAGCGCCATATTTTCACCTGCTGGCAGATAGTGGAGCTGTTATTTTTCTGAGCATTCTCTGCTGGCTCACCGGTTAATACACACCTACGATGCCTCAGCACCATGCGATATATATAGGCCACACTACAGCACTCGGAGCACCGTCAGTATAATTATAACCACTCGGTATATGCATGTAGAGTGATTCATTTGCCACAGTCATCGGCAATTAGACGGAGATCACCAGGCCTGCCTGTGCGCCTTCTGCTTTGTATCTGCAGCCAGTAATTGTGCCGAGTTTAGGGATGAGCTGTAATTGAAACATTCGTTCTAGGCTACAATCATGCACCACCCGACGAGTGCGTGTTCTTGTCGAATGACTTCAGCCTTTTGAACGAGGTCGCATTGTGAGTCTGCAGGAAGCTGGAGAGACGATCACCGGATCGTTGCACGTGTTGGGCACAATGTATCAGTGGTTTGTCGCCACTTTCAGCAGTCGTCTGTGGAACATTTCGACAATTGCAGAGCAAGTTCTGGAAGTTTGCATCGTACAGACGCACACCAAGATGCGCCTGTAGTGTCATCAGGGGTCTTTGGTAACCGTACCCTTGTAGCAGGATTAAAATGACGCTTGCCTCTGGCCAAGCTACTGCTGACAACACGACTCTGCCAAGCGCTGCTACTCTGGTGGCATGAAAGAATAGATTGGAAAGTAGAATGGCACTCTCTTGCTTTCGGTTATAAGAGTAGGTTCTGTCTGTACGCGGTGGTGGACGTAAGGTGTAGTGCTGGTGAGTGGCCTATTCTTTCTCCCATGACACCCAGGTCCCAAACAGGTCTCACCCCACGCTCCGTGGTGTGGGAAGGGGGATCAGCGAAAACTTGCGGTAATACATTGAAACGCCAAAGAAACTGGTACAGGCTTGCGTATTCAAATACAGAGATATATAAACAGGCAGAATACGGCGCTGTAGCCGGTAACGCCTATATAAGACAACAAGTGTCTGGCCCGGTTGTTAGATCGGTTACTGCTGCTACAATGGCAGATTATCAAGATTTAATTGAGTTTGAACGTGGTGTTATAGTCGGTGCACGAGCGATGGGACACAGCTTCTCCGAAGTAGCGATGGAGTGGGGATTTTCCCGTACGACCATTTCATGAGTGTACCGTGAGTATCAGGAATTCGGTAAAACATCAAATCTTTAACATCGTTGCAGTCGGAAAAGGATAATGTAAGAATGGGACCAGCGACGACTTAAGAGAATCGTTCAAAGTGACAGAACTGCAACTCTTTCGCAGATTGTTGCAGATTTCAGTGCTGGGCTATCAAAAAGTGTCAGCGTGCAAACTATTCAACGAAACATGATGATATGGGCTTTCGGAGCCAGAGGCCCACTCGTGTACCCTTGATGACTGCACGTCACACAGTTTTACGCCTCGCCTGTGGCCGTCATCACCGACATTGGACTGTTGATGACTGGAAACATGCTTCGTGGTCGGATGAGTCTCGTTTCAAATTGTATCGAGTGGATGGACGTGTACGGGTATGGAAACAAGATCATGAATCCATGGACCCATCATGTTAGCAGGGGATTGTTCAGGCTGGTGGGGGCTCTGTAATGGTGTGGGGCGTGCACAGTTGGAGTGATGTGGGACCCCCTGATACGTGTAGATACGACTATGAGAGGTGACACGTACTTAAGCATCCTGTCTGATCATCTGCATCCATTCATGTCCACTGTGCATTCCGACCGACTTAGGCAATTACAGCAGGACAATGAGACACCCCGTACGTCCAGAATTACTACAGAGTGGCTCCAGGAACACTCTTTTGAGTTTAAACACTTCTGCTGGTCACCGTACTCTTCAGGCGTGAACGTTATTGAGCATATCATGGATGCCTTGCAACGTGCTGTTCAGAAGAGATCTCCACCCCCTCGTACTCTTACGGATTTACGGTTAGCCCTGCACAATTCATGGTGCCAATTTTCTCCGGCAGTACTTCAGACATTAGTCGAGTCAATGCCATGTCAGGTTGCGGCATTTTTCGTACTCTAGGGGGCCCTACACGATGTTAGGCAGGTGTACGAGTTTCAACTGTTCAGTGTATTTGGTATTTGTGCTTCGTAAATTAATCTGTGTCCACTACATTGTATAGGTTGTTATCCCCGTGCCGCTATAATTTCTTCGACAGCACATACGGCTACTGCGATGCATGGTCCTCTTTGTGGTCTACAACGACTGTCCTGGCCAGCAAGATTCCCAGACCTCTCACCTACTGAACACGTATGGGTCATGGTGAAGTACGAACTTACGTTCTCCAGAGACTGCAAGAACCGTTTCCGAACTGCAGCAAAAGTTTCAAGATGCTTAGGACAATCTATTCTAGGGCGGCATTCGGCACCGTTGTGATCATTTCCATACGAGAACGCACGCCTGTGTTGCCGCCAGAAGGGAGTATACTGTGTTTTCAAGGACTGTTTGGGCACCCTTTCTTGTGACATGTGTGTCTCATACGGACTAAATTTGTTATAAAGTATTACAATAATAAACTACTTGTCACGTCACTTATTTTTACAATTACCTTGTGATGTGTTGGCAGAAGAGCCAACACCGTGTAGCTAGAGGAGGCCGAAATGCACGCGTTTAAACTCACGCAGACTGGCGTGAGGTCTGGAACAAGGTAAAGTAATTATCCTATGAAGAAACGAACGTAGTTGTTTTTTTTGTTTTTTTTCTTTATTGTTATTTTCAAACCCGTAGAAACAGGCAGGCTGTCAGCAGCATGGTACGCCGCTCTTCAGCCGTAGAGGAGATAAAGATAGAACAGAAAGAATACACAAATGTGACATAACGGTGGGTAATAAAACAGTAGACACATAAAGACAAACACGGAGCCGTTCACACTTGACGAAAATTCACTACAAACTGTTGTCACGACGCACTAACACTGAAGATGGCGATGGCACAGGTGAACGATGGAGTATGACGGGAACACTGAACACGAAACACGACGGCACTCACGAGACACTGATGGCGATGATCTCCGGCGCGCGAATGTCCACTCAGCGTGTACGAGTCCGGGGACCTGCCAAGAGAGGAGGTGGAGGAGGAGGAAGGGGAAATGGGAGAGGGGAGAGCAGAGATGCCATGGGCAAAGGAGAGAGGGGGAGGGAGGAAGGGGGAGTGAAGCCCGGAGGAGAGGGTAGGAGGGAGGGGGGAAAGGAAAGAGAAGGGAAGGGAAAAGGGGGGGGAGGGAGGGTGCCTGAAGGAAAGGACACAGGAGGGGGGGGGAGGATCAAAGTTGATAGGAGGGGTAGATGCAGGGGAGGAGGACATCATCAGGGAGGGGGAGCTGGCGGAAGCCACCTTGGGAGAGGGTAAGGAGGGTGGAGAGATGGAGACCGGGTGGGACATGGGAGTACAGGCGCGGCAGCGGGCGGGGGTGGGAGAGGACCGGGGAGACGAGCGGGTGAGGGGGATCGAGTTTACGGGAGGTGTATAGGATTCGTATCCTTTCGAGGAAGAGGAGGAGATGGGGGAAGGGGATAAGGTCATACAGGATCCGCGTGGGGGAAGGGAGACGGATGCGATAGGCAAGGCGGAGAGCATGGCGTTCAAGGATTTGGAGGGATTTATAAAAGGAAGGGGGGGCGGAGATCCAGGCTGGATGGGCGTAACAGAGGATAGGGCGGATAAGGGACTTATAGGTGTGGAGGATGGTGGAGGGGTCCAGACCCCACGTTCGGCCGGAAAGGAGTTTGAGGAGACGGAGTCGGGAACGTGCCTTGGCTTGGATTGTCTGGAGATGGGGAGTCCAGGAGAGGCGACGGTCGAGGGTGACGCCAAGGTACTTAAGGGTGGGGGTGAGAGCGATGGGACGGCCATAAACGGTGAGATAGAAATCAACGAACGTAGTTGATTGAATACTTAACTTTAATCCATAATTGGAGAACATCGCTCTTGAGGATACATAATGACAATCTCAATATAAACTGGTAATGGCGCCTTGCTAGGTCGTAACAAATGACGTAGCTGAAGGCTATGCTAACTATCGTCTCGGCAAATGAGAGCGTATTTGTCATTGATCCATCTCTAGCAAAGTCTGCTGTACAACTGGGGCGAGTGCTAGTAAGTCTCTCTAGACCTGCCGTGTGGCGGCGCTCGGTCTGCAATCACTGACAGTGGCGACACGCGGGTCCGACGTATACTAACGGACCGCGGCCGATTTAAAGGCTACCACCTAGCAAGTGTGGTGTCTGGCGGTGACACCACACCTTGTCCTTGAGAGTGTTGCATTTTTTTCCGGCAGTATGTTTCGTTCACTAAACGGTTATGAATTCGTTCGTTATAGTTCTCACATCCTGCTTTCCACTACGTTAAAAATGTTTCCAGTTTGTTCCGGTGACCCAACCACTCAGCTAGAGGAAACAACATAGGCCTATCGACATCCGTAATTCTTGCTGCAATTAGTACATTAGCTCTACTTGTCTCATACACAGACTATCGGACGCTTATAGCCCTCGCTGCTGTATAATAGTCCATTACTCATTCAAATACGTGTAAATCGCGCCAACAGATATTCAGGTACAGAGAATTTAGCACCTGTTCTGTTCTCCCCGTAGCTAGATTCGTGCTCATCAGTAATGTATGATTCATGAGTGCTGCTGGCGTACCTACTGATTCAGGTGTAATGTAACGCGGACGTCGGACATATTACCGTTATACTGTAGTTAGTTTATTTACCGTTCTCTGAAACTACCGAATGTTCTAATGTAGCAACAAATCTTATTGTCTGGATGACATTACGCAGTAAAATAGAATGTTTAGCAAGTGGCTACCATCTCTGAAAGACTCAATTGTCAAAGGGTTATGTCCGAAAGAACAGATACCAGTAGCGATCTTGCAGCTCTCGAAGAATGAAATTACAATGAAATCCGGACTATTAACTGTTTACAGAGGTTGATAAACATCAACGGGGACAGTTGAAAATGTCTGCCCCGACGGGTACTCGAACCCGGCATCTCCTGCTTATATGGTCTTTTTGGTCTTTTTTTTTTGTTCATTTCGTTTGGTCTGGGCGGACGTCACATGACATCTGTTCAAGTTCATCGTTGATTCCGTCACTCAGTTTTCTTATTACAGAGAACAATCCGCCTTCTGACCGAACACGCTGAGCTACCATGCCGGCACCCGACTGCGTCACCGAGGAGACAGAGGATAGTTCGACTGCAGGGACTTATCTCTGGCACGCTCCGCGTGAGACCCACACTTCCAACTTCGAGTACCGGTGGGGGCAGCCAATTTCAACTGTCCCCGTTGATATTTATCAACACCTGTAAGCAGCTAGTGTTCTGGATTTCATTGTAATTTCAACTATGCAAAACGTACGGAAGACATATTTTATTAGGAAATAATATCTACTGTACTAGTTATGACGTCGCGATGATGATGCGAGAGAAAGAGAGAGAGACTTAAGAGAAATTGAGACACGTTCATAGGATTTTCCGACATCTAAAAAGCGTTTGACAATACAAGTAGGTGCAGGTTGTTAGAAATTCTGAGAAAAATAGGAGTGAGCTGTAGGTAAATATGGGTGAGACACTATATGTGCAAGAATCAAGAAAGAACAGTAAGAATGGAAGACTAAGGACGAAGTGTGTGGGGAAAGGGATGCAATCTTTCGCCCCTGATGTTGAGTCTATGGATCGAACAAACAGTGACGGAAATGGGAGAAAGTTTCAACAGTGGGATTAAAATTCGCTGATCACATTACACTCCTTGGTGCAGGTGAGCGAGGATTACAGAACCTGTTGAATGGAAAGAATGGCTCTGAGCACTATGGGACTTCACTTCTGAGGTCACTGGTCCCCTAGAGCTTAGAACTACTTAAACCTAACTAACCTAAGGACATCACACACATCCATGCCCGAGGCAGGAATCTAACTCGCGACCGTAGCGGTCGCGCGGTTGCAGACTGTAGCGCCTAGAACCGCTCGGCCACCCCGGCCGGCTGAATGGAATGATCAATCTAATGAGTACAGAATGTGGATTGAGAGTAAACCGAAGACAGGAGACAATAACGTAAAGTAACAGAACTGAGATAAGCGATAAAGTTAACATTAAAATTGGTGACCACGAAGTAGACTACGTTAAAGACCTGTGCTACCTTCTGAGCTAAATAAAACATGAGAAACGAAGCAATGAGGATATAAAAAGGAGACACGTAGTATCAAACACAGATCTCGATTTCAGGCAGAAATTTCTGAAAATATTCGTTTCGAGCACAGTATTATATGGAAGTGAATCATAGATTAGAAAATCGGTGAAACGATATGAAATGAAGAATCGGCGAGGAGAGGAACGTTTGGAAAATACAAACAAGGAGAACGAACAGGATGACAGGACACATGCTAAGACATCAGGGAATAACTGCCATGGTACTAGACGAATGTGTTGTCGAAGAAAACTGTAGGGGGAGAAGGAGATTGGAAAACAAACAACAAATAATGGAAGACGGTTATAACTACTAATATGGGATTAGGAAGCTGATGGTTAGTTTTTCTGATCACTCACGGAGAATACAGGACTCCAATTCAAAGATTAAATATGAATTACGATTTATTTTCGTAAAACCTGAAAAAAATTAGGATACATTACGTATGGTACGTATACAAGCTTTAAACAATCTCACAGAGTACCGAAAATTTTTAATACACGAAAAATTTTTGTAATGGACAAGACACTGAGGTATCAGACGTTAGTCTGCAGGGGAGACTGTTGAAGTTTGTCACAATTTGTGAGTTTCAATTTTCTAAAAGGCAATATTTATAGATTCTTCTTCTGTCATCACTGTTTTTCATAATATAGTATGTATCCTTTTCTAGATATTCCCACAAATATGATAGCCTAGCAAGACTTTATTTTTCGATATAGGCTTTCGGAGACGAAGCCCCACACGTGTACCCTCGATGACTGTACAACACAAAGATTTACGGCTCCCCTGGGCCCGTCAACACCGACATGGGACTGTTGATGACTGAAAACATGTTGCCTGGCCGAACGAGTCTCGTTTCAAATTCTATCGAGCGGATAGACGTATACGGGTATGGAGAAAACATCATCAATCCATGGACCCTACAAGTCACCAAGGGGCTGGTGGAGGCTCTGTAATTGTGTATGGCGTGTGCAGATGGAATGATACAGGACAACTGATACGTCTAGATAAGACTCTGACAGGGGAAACGTACTTCATCATCCTGCCTGATCACCTGCATCCATTCATGTCCATTATCCATTCCGACGCATTTGGGCAATTCCAGCAGGACAATGCGAGACCTAATACGTCCAGAATTGTTACAGAGTGGCTTCAGGCTCTGTGTTTAAACACGTCCGCTATCCACCAAACTCTGCAGACATTCTGAGCATATCTGGGATGCCTTGTAACGTGCTGTTCACCCCCTCGTACTCTTAGGGATTTATGGACAGCTCTGCAGCGTTCATGGTGTCAGTTCCCTCCAGCACTACTTCAGACATTAGTCAAGTCCAAGCCACGTCGTATTGCGGAACTTCTGCGCGCTCGCGGGGACCCTATACGATATCAAGCAGGCGTACCAGTTTCTTTGGCTCGTCATTGTACAATAGCAAACATCAGCAGCTTGAAGAACTGATTACTTCGCTTCATTCTCGTCGTCATTAGCAAAAAGGACTTTTCTACTTGGAAATAACCGTGTATCTTGTTAATGTTGGACAACTGATACGAATATCAGCTGCTCGTTCACGAACTGATAGTTCCTCCATCCTTCCTTCTTCACTGTTGCAATCGTGATGTCTGGAGAAGCTTCTCTTCGGTTTATCTTTTCTTATTTTCCACTATCTATACGTGAAGCAAGCGAGAAAGCTACTGAAAACTTGTGGGATTAGGTTGTCTGACCTGAGATATATTTTTGTAGCAACCAACGCCGAATCGACGCTTCAGACAAAAACCGAACTGGACAAACAGAAATAGAACCTAAGCTCAAAGTTGATACCGTATAAAATTTTTCGACTGTTATAAAGTAGTGGAAGGCATTTGGGAAACACACTCCTCTGAATACATAATGAATGATGAGCGTCAATTGTACCAGTGAATGAGTACAGCTGCGACACAAAACACAAAAATATCAATAAAGTCCAGAGAACTATTTCCAGTAAATAGAAAACATGTACTAATTAATATCGTATTCGTGCTGTGGTTTGGGTTTAGACAGAAAAGGTGAGTGAAAATTGAGACTTGTGCCGACCAACCCGTGTGACAACCAGCCCCATTCTCCCCTAATACCACAATGTCTGCAACCCAATATTAACGTAATTACTGGCAAGAAATAGTCGACGAGGTACTTATGTGTTTAATCTCGGGATTGATATCCGTTGTTTCTTTGAAGGCCACTCAGTGGTTCTAAATTGAAGCTGCTTATCATCTTAAAATTTTCCGGTTTGTCTGCAGAGATCTGCCGCGGAGAGGTTTTATATTACGGTAGCTCACTTGAACCGTTAAACCCGTCGCAGATGGAAAGAGGAGATGGCGTCACGGTAAACGAATTTTTTGGCGTCCAGATACCCTTACTGAAGTAACAAACGAAATCGGGTATCGTCTATAAGACTAGCTAAACCCTAGAAATTTTCTAGACTGTGAGGGAAAGGAGTTGAATTATTTTATGTTACAAAGGCTATATCACGAATTTGTAGTGAAATAAGTGCAACAGCTGTCGCCAGTGATAGCCGTCATACTATTCATACATCTGATAGGTCATTAAAGCATAGCTGTGACAACTTAAAATTTCTAATTGCCGGGAGAGGCAAGCTCACCCCCATAAGTACGCGAGGCAGCATCGTGCAGAACGTTACAATAGTTGGACAAATTAACATATGCGCAGGAAGATTAGTTGAGCAGGCCAACACAGCTGTGACCCACCACAAACGCGATGACGTCAGCAGCAGCGAGGGGCCGGCGCCATAATCAAAAACCCTGCTCTCACCGATCTAATCGTCGGCTCGTCAAACAGTATTCTGTCACTGTTGCCTTGGCGATTCCATCCACGGCCAACGCTTCCATTAACACAGGTTGATGATGTTAATATTTTCAGGGATGATGATGATAGAGCACGGTAAGTGTATCACTCCGAGGTAAGGGACCTATTGTGTCGTCCGAACAAGACACAGCCGGGGCAAAGGCGCAAAGATGCGAGCTGGTGCTAGAGCCATACTGAATCGCCAGTTGAACAGGGTCCACCAGCGCCACGGGCGTCACTGAGAATGAAGAAATCGACTTTGCCTCGGCCAATTGCCGGCTGAGGACAAATTGCCAATGTCCGGACGACAGAGGACAGAAGCCTAGTCGGGAGGCAGAAGAGGAGCTCTCGGCCACTTGGTTATAGATAATTGTCCATCGCTGACTTAGACAAGGAACGTCATTTAGTGAACTGTTAAATGCGAACAGACAGTTGTAAATTACATTTGCTCTGGACTGTGAAGTTACCTACGATTATTGCACTTCACCATCGAGGGCTTTTTTGTGTTATATTACATGCAACGTTGTAGACATAATCATTCAAGTAGTCACAAAGATAAGAAAACCTTCCAAATCATTTGTGTGACTTTGTTACTAATTTGTTGGAGTGTTGTAGAGCCTTCGTTCTCCTAGTCTGTTTTCTGACTCTGGGGCATAGCTGTGTAATAGTGGCAGGGAGAAATTGTCTTAGCGCTGTACCGCACCAGAAGCCGTTCGCCCGCAGCTCGTGGTCGTGCGGTAGCGTTCTCGCTTCCCACGCCCGGGTTCCCGGGTTCGATTCCCGGCGGGGTCAGGGATTTTCTCTGCCTCGTGATGCCTGGGTGTTGTGTAATGTCCTTAGGTTAGTTAGGTTTAAGTAGTTCTACGTTCTAGGGGACTGATGACCATAGATGTTAAGTCCCATAGTGCTCAGAGCCATTTGAACCATTTTTTGGAAGCCGTTTCACGAACTCGCCAACTCAGCCTCCACAACAGCAGCGACGAGGCCTTCATGAGCCGTGCGTGGCTCGTGTTCCCGCCTTCATGTATTTTCACCCTGTATTTAACGTACTTCCACCTCACTACGTTAATTTGAATCACTACTGTCACTCAGTTGCTGTTTTGCCTGACTGTGACCGGGGCTATCAGCGCGTATCGATAGATCCCCTCTCGTAGTATCTTTGCTCGACTGCTGTTATTTCCCGGTCGTTGTCTGTCGCAAGGAGTTCGGGCTGCGAGTTCGGGTCTGCCAGTCGCTTGGAAAGCGTCTGGAGGGCAGTCCGGACCTGCGAGTCGGGAAGTTGCAATGCGGCACTACCGCAGTCGGGTTGGAGCAGCGGTGAGGTCTGCGTCGACATGGCTCGCCCGACCATTGCCGCCACGCATTACTTGAGCCGGGCCTCAGGTTTGGTGGATCGTCGGTCGGTCGTCCTACCGGACGACGCGTTTTCTCTCGCCGATCGTTCATGAGTCGGCTGCGTGTGCGTGTGCGTGTGTGTGCGCGCGCGCGCGCTCATCGACTCCCGATTTGTCTTCTGGTGTGCTTAGTTACTGTTGGGTATCGTTCAGTCTTCTTGCAAGTGTTTGTCACGTTGTGTGTGTAGTTGGCGTTATTTCCATTGATGACTATTTTAGATGTTGTCGGCGGTCTGAGGGCAGTCGGTCGGTTGCTGCGGACCAGGCAAGTTACCTCAGCGCGGTGCAGTCAGCTGGGTCCGCTGGCGGTCCCCGCGCAGTGTCAGAGCGTGTGTGGAGCTGTCCAATCGCGACGAGCTTCGTGGTTCACCGTCCTAAGACGTCAAAGTTGAATAGTGGTTTCAAGTACCCCAGCCACGACCGTTCATATTGTGTGGTTTGTTTCGGTGGTTCGCTGTTGGGGAGGTTTCCCTGTGAGCAACACCGAGTGTTTGTATTGCTGAAATTTAGCCGCCATGCGGCGCAATTAACTATATTGGTTGCATAAAAAGTTTTCGGTTTGCATGCCGCGTCAAATTAGACGCGACAAGTAAACTGATAAATTTTTATGCAAGCACTCTGTCGCGAAAGACTTCGTAGTCAAACTATGTTGGTTAACTACAATCCAAGTGCACCAGCGGAATTTTCTGCCATGTGACCGTTAGTGTTCCGGTTACCTGCCCTGGCCTCTAACGTAATTTCAGACAGTGTCCTTTCCTCGTCGGTTGTCGCTGTCCAACACAGTGTTTAGTTTTGACAGCGTAATTCACATACATATTTGATTGTTGATAATTACGGCCGTGACATTTTGTGTTTGAGTTCTCATGTATCAATTGGTGGCAAGCAAGTCGTTTGTCGGTCGGTCCGTGACTGTCCCTTGGTTGGATTCCGACGGATCAAGTGTCGTTGGGCTTACCACGTGTCTCACCTAAGTGAACGAGGGCAGACCAGCCTCCTGGAGGCTTCTGAGTGCTGTTGTCTTTACTGTCTTTTTCACCGGTGTTTAATTGTCTGTTTATAATCTATCATAGCCAACGATAAAAAATTCTTAGTTTTACTGTGTTTTATATAAGTAAGTTTGAATTCCGTAAAGTGGATATTTGCTGGAAGGTTATTGCCGTTGTGTTGTGTTTTCGTTTAGTCCGGTTTCAGCTAATTAAAACTTAAGGCTTATGGTTATATACTTTTTTAAATTTAGGAAAATTAATTGTGGGTCTTCGGCCTTGGAACCTTATTCTTAAAAATACCTTTCAAGCTTAAACATTGCGGCCTTCTGCCTTTGAAAGGTACGGTAATTTATTTTAAAATCATCAAAATTTTACTGTGGGCCTTCGGCCGTTTGTATTGCACCTTGTTTATGTCTATCCACTTTTTCCTTGAGGCTTTCAGCCAAGCTGTGATAAAAATATATTTTAATTATTTTATTTGCTATTTTATCTGCTTTTTTATCTTGTTGATTTTTAAGATTTCTTGTTTGGAGGCCTTCAGCCGTGAAAGAATTGCGATTTGGAAATTCGTTGTAGTAGAAGTTCGGCTATGTGCCGCTTTGGTTGCAAATGTGTTATTAAATTACAATAAATTACAATTTTAAGGTGAAAATGATCCCAACCTTATTTGGCCCTTTCCATAATCCGAATCTCCTGTTCTGCCCAGCGGGTTTAGCGAGCGTCTCACTTCATAAAGCTGGCGACGAGGGTTTAGAAAAGGACCTAAGTTCGGAAGCGACTGAGTCGGAAGCTATTAGCGAAAACGTACCCGAGTTCCGCCTTAGCCCAGCGCAGCGCTCGAAATTTCGAAACCTGATCACGACGTAAAGATTCCCGCCAAATACTCCCGAATATCCCCGGATTGGACTGGTAAAGCGAGCGTAACTTAGTGTCAAAGAAACCCAAAATTTTAAGTCTGTAATAACTACCAACACAAGTTTCGCAAGCTACTACATTTACAACAGTTGTTCAAAATGGCGTCCCCGAGCGTCAATGCAGGCATGGCAGCGTCGCACTCCTTCTAACACCCCCGAGTGTCGTTTGAAGAGTGTCGCAGGCAATGACAGTTCTTGACAGGAGATATTCAGTCTTGACAAGCATTTCGTACACAAGACTTTTCACTTGATCCCAGAAGAAGAAATCACGTGGGACCAGATGAGGTGAACATGCTGGTCTATCCACTTTTCAGGAAATGTTTGATCCATGTGTCAGGAAAGCTCAATGCAAAGTGGGGAGCGGTGCATGTTGTTGGATCCGCACCCACTAACGAATAGCCGAGCAGGATTAGCCGAGCAGTCTAGGGCTCTGCAGTCATGGACTGTGCGGCTGGTCCCAACGGAGGTTCGAGTCCTCCCTCGGGCATGGGTGTCTGTGTTTGTCCTTAGGATAATTTAGGTTTAGTAGTGTGTAAGCTTAGGGACTGATGACCTTAGCATTTAAGTCCATAAAAAAACTAACGAATAACAAGTGGAATACGTTCCAGGAATCACGGCAGTACGTCTCTAATGATCACTGTGTTCACTGGACGTCTATGCGGGAAGGAGGGAGAAAGAGACCTAGTACGCAATCACTGACAATACCCGACCAACCGCATACTGATAATCGGTGTTAATGGTTCTGCACAATTGCAGCGTGGGGATTCTCACCGGCCAAGCACAGATATTGAGACTATTTAGCATTCCGTCTCTGATGAAATAGGTTTCACACCTGAAATGTACATACGCAGGAAAGTGAAGATCGATTGCACGGCGCTGCAAGAACGATTGGCTGAACACGACACGTGGTCCGAAATCTGCAGGAAACAAATCATGAACTTTCTGTGGACGATAGTGGTGTAGGTGGATTCCCCGCAATACATTTCACATGCGACTGATCGAGCGGGCGTCTCATCCACTCCAGCATGCACTACATCAAAGTCGGGAGTCCTTGTAGATTGTCGTCCTCCTGGAGCATTGTACTAGCTACGTATTGCCCTGTTTTACTAAATCGGTGGAACACTACTGGAGAAGTGGTGTGAGCGGGATCTCTTCTAAGCAGATGTCCGGTCACATACAAACTTTTCGCTTCTCTGCTACTTCCATTTTCTTGTCCACGCACGCAAATGATGTCTGGAAGTTCCGTCAGCGAGTACAACTCTGTTTGATTAGGGCCGACGAAGTTAGTACTTAAACTTGTACATCTACATGATCACTCTGCAGTTCACAATTAAGTGCCTTGCAGAGGGTTATCAAACTACCGTCAAGCTGTTTCTTTGTCGTTCCACTCTCAAACAGCGCACAGGAAAAACGAACGCTTAAGTCATTCCGTGCGAGCTCTGATAGCCCCTATTTAATTACGATGACAATTTTTTCCTGTGTGGGTGGGCGCTAACAGAATTAACACAACAAGGTAAACACAGACGGCAGTGTACTACTGTACAAATATTGTACACCAGGACCGTTCATGTCAGTAAATAGTACTCCATTTGCAGTAGATAATTTGTTATTATCCAAGTCTCTACATGTAAGGTCTCATCGGAACTGCCTAACCTACAATCCCAGCAACAACAGTACCGGTACATGTGCTTCACAGTCAGAAATATCAGAACGATTTTCGCTTATAACTGTCGACTTGGTCATTTCAGGACCAGGGCCCCTTGGCCCAAATTGATACATTTGTAACGTCCCCTTAGAAAAATTAATGAATTACTCTGCTGGTAAACATCTTACGTTATTTGATTTTCAAACAGCTGAGCAGAACTGAACGTACTCAGACATTTCTCTCTTTACTTATTCTGAGCAACACTAAACTAACACACTATATTTTTAGCGCAACGCAATATGACTTTGAAAAATCCCTACAAAAGAATGGCCCTGACTGACAATAACCTATAGTTTTCATAAATCACTTACCTCACAAAAATCTTCGTTACTCGAACTACTGCAATGCAGCGAGCGCCACTACTGCCAGCTAAATAAAGGATTCAAACTACTGAAGGGCCTAACTACTGATAGGCATAGTTAGTAAATAAGATTTCGATAGAGAACAAACAATGCATTTACCTTAATAGTGTTCATGAGTCATAATATATATAGCAATTCATGACATCCATTCTTACAAATGTACCGTTTCTGATGGACACACGTCCAGATCATCCGCTCTCAAAACTCAGCCATTTCTCTCTCCCATCCACCACTGCTTGCGGCTCACCTCCAACTACGCAACGCTACACGCTGTTCACATCCAGCTGCCCAACACTACAATAGCCAACAACAATGCAAACCAGCCACAGACTGCACACAGCACAGCCAGTGAATTCCATACAGAGCACTACTTGGCGTTACCAATAACCCTGAAAGTTTGTAACATCATGACGGAATCACTCTATATAGTGTGCGTGTGCAGCGCAGCGTTCGGCGACTGTTTGAACGCTTTGTCCTGGGTAAACGTTGGAAGGTTTTAACTCGTGTGGACGATGGACGTGACAGCTGTCGAAAGCCCAAGCATGTTATTTCAACTGACATGACATGAAAACCGAGAATATTTTATGCAACATTTGTACACTCAATATATTTTCGGAGGTCCAGTCCATTCGATACATATTCTATATGTGAATCGAACAAGGGACAGAGATTGTGACAGCAGTATCAGCGCGAATGACACGTGTGGTGTTACTACTTTTCGTACGTATTCGAAAGAGACTGCCTCCGTCTATGCTCTCTACAACGTAGGTCGCCGATATCAAAAAGCGTCCGTAAACAAACTATAGTATTAGATACCACGCGAGAACTTACAGATTATGGTGGAATAATTGACATTGAAGCTAGAAATAGGTAAATAATTTTAGAGGTGAATTCCTTGCCAGCATATGGGAAAAATATTTCCAGACCATTCACATAACCAGCGGGATGGGTGACGGGGACGTATGCGTCAAGTAATATTGTAATACATCAGTTTGATAGTCCACAGCGTCACGAAGGCTTTTCGCATTTGGGGATGTGCAGTGCACGGCTCAGAAATGTTGCGGGTGCATGCTTCGTATGGCGGAAGTGTAGACACGATATCTAAGAGGCGTGTTGCAAAAGGGTGTGTAGTAGTGGCAGCTCGACGCGAGTTAACTGAAGTTGAACACTGGGTGACCGTTGGTACAAGCTGCAGGGTTCATAACACATATGATACTACCATTGATACTGGACAAGATTTCGTGTTTCCGTGGTCAACAGCATCCACAGTGGAACGGCATGAAGAGCTAATGTTTTCACACGCGTAAATCATCGCATAGGACCGAAAAAGTAACAGACGCCACATCACCTCCGCAGAACCACGTGGAGCGATCGTGATATTTCGTTATCGCCGAAGTTTGAACGTACCGCGTCTACAACCCATTTCTCCGAGGACAGTACGGAGACAAAAGCACCGCACATCACATAGAGTGTGTACTCATTGCTATTTCGTTTCCATTCTTACGAATGGAAAGGAATGGAAACGAAAAATGAAAGTTTAAAGTAATACTACTTTAAATTTTCATTGGACCTGTTTGTTAGATAATTTTTTCTTCCGTTTAATGTCTTCACAGGTCTGTAATAGTTTTATGATGAAAAGCAAGTTCTGAATTACATACTGAGTTTTG
Organism: Schistocerca serialis cubense; assembly: GCF_023864345.2. Lineage (NCBI taxonomy): Eukaryota > Metazoa > Arthropoda > Insecta > Orthoptera > Acrididae > Schistocerca > Schistocerca serialis. The sequence continues at coordinate 371,948,272 of NC_064639.1, forward strand.
TGGCTTAATATTGTTTTTTAAAAAAATGGAATACAAGACTCAATTCAGATTAACAACAGTTACATGGATGCGCAGCAAAAGAAATAGTAAAACAATAGTAAAGTGATCCCACGACCCGTTGTATCGATGTTGATTGATTTGTTCGCTGTACGTGTTCCCACGCACCATTAATGACAAAGATATGTACAGGATACCACTTCATTAATATGTGACAAAAACAATTGGCGGTGCTCCCTTTGGGGGCTCGGAACCAGGTCGTTCAGGTCTGACGTCAGATTTTTCGTGCCACGGAGCGCATTTTCTGTAATTTGTGACTCAAAAGCAGTTGACAGGTGGGTTTGGGTGCCAAGTGTCGTGACGGTAAAATTAAGTGTAACATCACTGTTTTTATCTTCCCCAGGAGCACCCGTACGATCGTTGGGGGTGGGGGGCGCCAGACGTCGGAGTATACAAAAGGCGACTTTTAAGTACTCAGAAAAATGTTCCAGCTCCAACCCTGTTAGAAACCTGCTTAATACAGATCTTAAATCATTTTCTTGAAAAAAAGGGCCTGACTACACTATATCTTTTCCTTTCCTTGACAGATAGTGGTGAAGGGGGGTGGCTCTCGCTTTTCACCGGTTATAGGTTCCCTCGGCCAAGAGACTATACTTTCATGTGAGTAATCGCGTAAATAGGCCCGTATTGCAAACAAATCACCACCAGGAAAGATATGTATGTACTAGGCTAGTAAAAGTAGTATATTGGAGATTATTTGGGATTACAGATTTTCCATTCGCGTGAAGAGCAAGCGAAAAGAAACAAACGTTCAAAAAAAAATGGCTCTGAGCACTATGGGACTCAACTGCTGAGGTCATTAGTCCCCTAGAACTTAGAACTAGTTAAACCTAACTAACCTAAGGACAGCACAAACATCCATGCCCGAGGCAGGATTCGAACCTGCGACCGTAGCGGTCTCGCGGTTCCAGACTGCAGCGCCTTTAACCGCACGGCCACTTCGGCCGGCAGAAACAAACGTCTCAGTACCGCCATTCAGCATTCTTCTAGCTGAAGGGTCAACGTGTCTGGATGCCAACCGAAGCGGTCAGGGTTCGATTCCCGGTCGGATCGGAGATTTTCTCCGCTCAGGGCATGGGTGTTGTGTTTTCATCAACATCGTTTCATCCGTATCGACAAGCAAGCCACTTAAATTGCGTCAACCATAGATACTTGGTCATGTCGGCAGCGAGTCTCCCACAACAGACAGAGAAATCTACAACTGTGTACATACTCTGCAAACCATTGTGAAGTGCATGACACCAGAAATTTGATACCTGTACTTTTCTCTCGTTCCGTTCACGTCTGGATTGCGGGAAGAATGATCGCTGAAATGCCCCTATACAAGCTGTAACTAGTCTAATCTCGTCTTCGCAACCTTATTGGGGACGATACGTAAGCGGTTGTACTAATACATTTTTAGTTTCAGCTTCTGAAGTTGGTTCTACAATCTTTCTAAGCAGATTTTCGAGCGGTAGGCTGCTTCTACCATCAAGCGTCTGCTAGTTCTTTCAGCACCTCCGTGATACTCTCCCACGGGCCAAACAAACCTGTGACATTTGGTGCTGCCCTTCTTTGTATCCGTTCAATATCATCTGTTAGTCCTGTTTGGAGCGCGTTCCACATACTTAAGCAATATTATATGGTGGGTCCCACTAGTGTTTAGCTTGCAGTCTCCTTTCTTACACTGATTTCACTTCCGTAGTGCTCTACCAAAGAACTGCAATCTACCCATTGCTTTGTCTACGACTGAGAATGCGATCGTTCCATTTCATATCCTGACAAACTGTTACACGCAGATATTTCTATGAGTTGGCCGGTCCCAACTGTGACTCACTGATGTTACAGTGATAGGATTCTACGTACTTACGTTGTGTGAAGTGGACAGTTTTACATTTGTAAACATTTAAGCAAGCTGACAATCTTTGCACTTTGAAATTTTATCACGGTACAACTGAATATTTGCGCAGCTTCTACAACTGAATATTTGCGCAGCTTCTTTCAGACCTTGCTTCATTACAGGTTACGGAATCGCTGCAAAGTGTGTGCCTGTTAGTGTCAATATTGTCTGTAAGGTCATTAATGTACAAAATGAAGAGCAAGTTTCCCAGCGCACTTCCTTGGGGCATACTCGAAATTACTTCATCTGTCGGCGACCCTCCATGCAAGACAACAAGCTGTGACCTCGTATCAAAAGTCCTCAGTCCAGTCATAAATATCGCTTCATACCCCATACGATGGTATTTTTGATAGTAAAGGTAGATGTGGTACTGGATCAAATGTTTTCAGGAGATGAAGGGATACTTCATCTACCTGACTGCCTTGATCCGTCGCTTTCAGTATGTGACGCGAGAAAACTGCGAGTTGGGTTCCACACGTTTAATGTTTTCGGAGTCCATGATGGTTGGCATGGGGGAAGTCATTCTGTTCGAGATACCCCATTATGTTGCTTCTCAGAATGTGTTCTAAGATTCTACTACCAATGGAAGTCAATGACACTGGACGGTTATTTTGTCGATTACTTCTACTACCTTTCTTGCAGACGGATGTGGCTTGTACTTTGTTCCAACTACTGGGCACAGTTCTTGTTCAAGGGATCTACAGTAGACTATACTTAGAAGAGGGGCTAACTCAGCCGCAAATTAAGTATAGAATCTGACAGAAACTACATCGAGGCCAGGAGCTTTGTTCAGTTTCAAAGATTTCAGCTGTTCCTCAACGCCATTGACACTAATATCTATTTGGCTCGTCTGTCCAGTGGTACGAGAACTGAACTAGGACAATACTCCTAGGTGTTTGTTTGTTAAGAAACATTTGAAAATTGAGTTAATCATTTCTGCTTTTTCTTTGCTATCCGATACTGCAGCTCCTGTCTCATCCGTGAGTGATTGAACACTAAATTTGGTACCACTAACAGCTTTTAGATACCACCAGATTTTCTTTCGATTTTGTGAAAGATCTACTACGGTAGTCACTGAAGGTTTCACGCATTGCTCTCTTTATACGGAAACGGGTTTGATTGAACATGTCTTTATGTATAGGCTCCTGCTTGGTTTGCCCCTGTTATTCAATAGTTTGTTTCCTTACGGTTATTGCTTACCGTAGATGGTCCCTCTCTATACCAGGTGTCCTACTGGGTACATATGTTCCCTGTGCATGGTCAAATATTCTATTACATTTAAACCATAATTCCGCTACATGATCCTGCTCTGAACTGAGAGTTTAAAGTTCCTCATTAACTTCCTTAACTTTTTTTTTTTTTTTGGTCATCAGCCTACTGACTGGTTTGATGCGGCCCGCCACGAATTCCTTTCCTGTGCTAAACTCTTCATCTCAAAGTAGCACTTGCAACCTACGTCCTCAATTACTTGCTTGACGTATTCCAATCTCTGTCTTCCTCTACAGTTTTTGCCCTCTACAGCTCCCTCTAGTACTATGGAAGTCATTCCCTCATGTCTTAGCAGATGTCCTATCATCCTGTCCCTTCTCCTTTCCACATATTCCTTTCCTCTCCGATTCTGCGTAGAACCTCCTCATTCATTACCTTATCAGTCCACCTAATTTTCAACATTCGTCTATAGCACCACATCTCAAATGCTTCGATTCTCTTCTGTTCCGGTTTTCCCACAGTCCATGTTTCACTACCATACAATGCTGTACTCCAGACGTACATCCGCAGAAATTTCTTCCTCAAATTAAGGCCGGTATTTGATATTAATAGACTTCTCTTGGCCAGAAATGCCTTTTTCGCCATAGCGAGTCTGCTTTTGATGTCCTCCTTGCTCCGTCCGTCATTGGTTATTTTACTGCTTAGGTAGCAGAATTCCTTAACTTCATTGACTTCGTGACCATCAATCCTGATGTTAAGTTTCTCGCTGTTCTCATTTCTACTACTTCTAATCACCCTCGTCTTTCTCCGATTTACTCTCAAACCATACTGTGTACTCATTAGGCTGTTCATTCCGTTCAGCAGATCATTTAATTCTTCTTCACTTTCACTCAGGATAGCAATGTCGTCAGCGAATCGTATCATTGATATCCTTTCACCTTGTATTTTAATTCCACTCCTGAACCTTTCTTTTATTTCCATCATTGCTTCCTCGATGTACAGATTGAAGAGTAGGGGCGAAAGGCTACAGCCTTGTCTTACACCCTTCTTAATACGAGCACTTCGTTCTTGATCGTCCACTCTTATTGTTCCGTCTTGGTTGTTGTACATATTGTATATGACCCGTCTCTCCCTATAGCTTACCCCTACTTTTTTCAGAATCTCGAACAGCTTGCACCATTTTGTATTGTCGAACGCTTTTTCCAGGTCGACAAATCCTATGAAAGTGTCTTGATTTTTCTTTAGCCTTGCTTCCATTATTAGCCGTAACGTCAGAATTGCCTCTCTCGTCCCTTTACTTTTCCTAAAGCCAAACTGATCGTCACCTAGCGCATTCTCAATTTTCTTTTCCATTCTTCTGTATATTATTTTTGTAAGCAGCTTTGATGCATGAACTGTTCAGCTGATTGTGCGATAATTCTCGCACTTGTCAGCTCTTGCCGTCTTCGGAATTGTGTGGATGATGCTTTTCCGAAAGTCGGATGGTGTATCGCCAGACTCATATATTCTACATACCAACGTGAATAGTCGTTTTGTTGCCACTTCCCCCAATGATTTTAGAAATTCTGATGGAATGTTATCTATCCCTTCTGCCTTATTTGACCGTAAGTCCTCCAAAGCTCTTTTAAATTCCGATTCTAATACTGGATCCCCTGTCTCTTCTAAACCGACTCCTGTTTCTTCTTCTATCACATCAGACAAATCTTCACCCTCATAGAGGCTTTCAATGTATTCTTTCCACCTAGCTGCTCTCTCCTCTACATTTAACAGCGGAATTCCCGTTGCACTCTCAATGTTACCACCGTCGCTTTTAATGTCACCAAAGGTTGTTTTGACTTTCCTGTATGCTGAGTCTGTCCTTCCGACAATCATAGCCGGCCGCGGTGGTCTCGCGGTTCTAGGCGCGCAGTCCGGAACCGTGCGACTGCTACGGTCGCAGGTTCGAATCCTGCCTTGGGCATGGATGTGTGTGATGTCCTTAGGTTAGTTAGGTTTAAGTAGTTCTAAGTTCTAGGGGACTGATGACCACAGCAGTTGAGTCCCATAGTGCTCAGAGCCCTTTGAACCATTTGAACCGACAATCATATCTTTTTCGATGTCTTCACATTTTTCCTGCAGCCATTTCGTCTTAGCTTCCCTGCACTTCCTATTTATTTCATTCCTCAGCGACTTGTATTTCTGTATTCCTGATTTTCCCGGAACATGTTTGTACTTCCTCCCTTCATCAATCAACTGAAGTATTTCTTCTGTTACCGATGGTTTCTTCGCAGCTACCTTCTTTGTACCTATGTTTTCTTTTTCAACTTCTCTGATGGCCCTTTTTAGAGATGTCCATTCCTCTTCAACTGTACTGCCTACTGAGCTATTCCTTATTGCTGTATCTATAGCGTTAGAGAACTTCAAACGTATCTCGTCATTCCTTAGTACTTCCGTATCCCACTTCTTTGCGTATTGATTCTTCCTGACTAATGTCTTGAACTTCAGCCTACTCTTCATCACTACTATATTGTGATCTGAGTCTATATCTGCTCCTGGGTACGCCTTACAATCCAGTATCTGATTTCGGAATCTCTGTCTGACCATGATGTAATCTAATTGAAATCTTCCCGTATCTCCCGGCCTTTTCCAAGTATACCTCCTCCTCTTGTGATTCTTGAACAGGGTATTCGCTATTACTAGCTGAAACTTGTTACAGAACTCAATTAGTCTTTCTCCTCTTTCATTCCTTGTCCCAAGCCCATATTCTCCTGTAACCTTTTTTTTCTACTCCTTCCCCTAAAACTGCATTCCAGTCGCCCATGACTATTAGATTTTCGTCCCCCTTTACATACTGCATTACCGTTTCAGTATCCTCATACACTTTCTCTGTCTGTTCATCTTCAGCTTGCGACGTCGGCATGTATACCTGAACTATCATTGTCGGTGTTGGTCTGCTGTCGATTCTGATTAGAACAACCCACTCAGTGAACTGTTCACAGTAACACACCCTCTGCCCTGCCTTCCTATTCATAACGAATCCTACACCTGTTATACCATTTTCTGCTGCTGTTGATATTACCCGTTACTCATCTGACCAGAAATCCTTGTCTTCCTTCCACTTCACTTCACTGACCCCTACTATATCTAGATTGAGCCTTTGCATTTCCCTTTTCATATTTTCTAGTTTCCCTACCACGTTCAAGCTTCTGACATTCCACGCCCCGACTCGTAGAACGTTATCCTTTCGTTGATTATTCAATCTTTTTCTCATGGTAACCTCCCCCTTGGCAGTCCCCTCCCGGAGATCCGAATGGGGGACTATTCCGGAATCTTTTGCCAATGGAGAGATCATCATGACACTTCTTCAATTACAGGCCACATCTCCTGTGGATACACGTTACGTGTCTTTAAGGCAGTGGTTTCCATTGCCTTCTGCATCCTCATGTCGTTGATCATCGCTGATTCTTCCGCCTTTAGGGGCAATTTCCCACCCCTAGGACAAGAGAGTGCCCTGAACCTGTATCCGCTCCTCCGCCCTCTTTGACAAGGCCGTTGGCAGAATGAGGCTGACTTCTTATGCCGGAAGTCTTCGGCCGCCAATGGTGATTATTTATCAAAATTTAGGCAGTGGCGGGGATCGAACCCGGGAACGAAGACTTTTTTTTTTTTTAATCTCAATTTGTTCTAGATTGTTCGTTGAATTTGTTCGTGGCGGACGTCCGATGACGCCTGTTCAGGTTGATCGTTGATTCGTTCACTCAGTTTTTTAGTTACAGAGGGTAGCTAAACCCTCCGACCGAACACGCTGAGCTACCGTGCCGGCAACCCCTAGACCACGGGTAACTAGTTTATTGAATGTATAAATCTTTTTACCTGTTTTAGTTGCCCTCTCACGATTCTTAGGCGAGATATATGTATTAAGGGAGGTGAATTGTCACAGTCGTCCTCGAATTCTGGGGGACAATGTCCCCCATCTTGAACAGCTTCTCATTTAAGATCGCCTTGCACTTTTGTTACAATTACGTGTGGGCTCTTTGTAAGGGTTATACCGCACTGTTACGCACAAGCAGCGTGTCTAGGAATTCCTCCAGTGTACTCCAAACGCAAACTCAGTGCCTTAGAATTAATTGCACTAACGCCACTGTGGGGCTGGTTCCGGTGGAGGTTAGAGTCCTCCCTCGGGCATGGATGTGTGTGTTTGTCCTTAGGATAATTTAGGTGTGGAAGCTTAGGGACTGATGACCTTAGCAGTTAAGTCCCATAAGATTTCACACACATTTTTGAACAGTAACGCCACATTTGCGATTTCTTCGCAGGTGCGCCTCATTTTCCCAACAACTTCCATATCGTTTCTTAGTAATGCCCTTAAATATTTATTCGATGACATGCACTTCAGAAGAGTAGCCTTACGATTTTAATAAAACACTATCCTGTTCTTTATCTTTGTGGTGGACAGTAACTTGAATTAAACTCCATTTAAAGAAGGCTGCCGTTCGTTACAGCCAGTAGAAGTAATTATGTCGGGAGGTAACAGAGTGTAGTCCCATTACAGATATTGTGTGTGTGGTTAAAAACTTTGAGAGATGACATGCGTCGCGGGTGATACGATCAGAAAACGTTTATGTACGTTCCATTTTAATTTCTCGTGTTGGTATAACTAGATAAAAAGTTACCGGTTTCAAAGCAGGAACGACTGAAACAATACGAGGGCGCGCTAAAAAGTACCGCCTCCCAATTTTTTTTTTTTTTCTGTTCCCCATATCGAATGAGGTATCACCTGTCACGCATATTCCTCTGTCGAATTTCTCATTTCGCTGACGCAAGTGCAGCTCACCGCCACTAGAGGCCTCCTAATGGAGTGTTACATGGGGATGTATAACGTAAATGTGTCGATGACTGAGAAACAGATACTCGAATTTCTAACTGCAGAACACATGCCTCCAATTGAAATCCATGGAAGAATGAAAACTGTCAGTGGTGATGAGCGTGAGGGTGACGGATTCCTTAACACCACTGTGACAGATGATGACAGCCGGGTTCATCATTTTTACCCCGAAAACAAGAGGGCATGAATGCATCACCCCCACAAAAGACCATCGACGCCAAAGAAGTTCAAGATCATGTCATCACTAGGCAACGTCTTGCCCACAGTGTTGTGAGATGTTAAAGGTGTGATTAATTCGACGCCCTGCGTTCTGCCATCGATCATCCTCCATACAACACCCACTTGGCACCATCCAATTTTCATGTGTTTCCAAAGCTTAAAAAGACCATCTTCTAGGACTCCACATTGAGTTTTATGAAGCGATGCAAGCTGAAATGAGGTCGTGGATCCGTCAACAAACTCATTCTACACTCCTGGAAATGGAAAAAAGAACACATTGACACCGGTGTGGCAGACCCACCATACTTGCTCCGGACACTGCGAGAGGGCTGTACAAGCAATGATCACACGCACGGCACAGCGGACACACCAGGAACCGCGGTGTTGGCCGTCGAATGGCGCTAGCTGCGCAGCATTTGTGCACCGCCGCCGTCAATGTCAGCCAGTTTGCCGTGGCATACGGAGCTCCATCGCAGTCTTTAACACTGGTAGCATGCCGCGACAGCGTGGACGTGAACCGTATGTGCAGTTGACGGACTTTGAGCGAGGGCGTATAGTGGGCATGCGGGAGGCCGGGTGGACGTACCGCCGAATTGCTCAACACGTGGGGCGTGAGGTCTCCACAGTACATCGATGTTGTCGCCAGTGGTCGGCGGAAGGTGCACGTGCCCGTCGACCTGGGACAGGACCGCAGCGACGCACGAACGCACACCAAGACCGTAGGATCCTACGCAGTGCCGTAGGGGACCGCACCGCCACTTCCCAGCAAATTAGGGACACTGTTGCTCCTGGGGTATCGGCGAGGACCATTCGCAACCGTCTCCATGAAGCTGGGCTACGGTCCGGCACACCGTTAGGCCGTCTTCCGCTCACGCCCCAACATCGTGCAGCCCGCCTCCAGTGGTGTCACGACAGGCGTGAATGGAGAGACGAATGGAGACGTGTCGTCTTCAGCGATGAGAGTCGCTTCTGCCTTGGTGCCAATGATGGCCGTATGCGTGTTTGGCGCCGTGCAGGTGAGCGCCACAATCAGGACTGCATACGACCGAGGCACACAGGGCCAACACCCGGCATCATGGTGTGGGGAGCGATCTCCTACACTGGTGATCGTCGAGGGGCACTGAATAGTGCACGGTACATCCAAACCGTCATCGAACCCATCGTTCTACCATTCCTAGACGGGCAAGGGAACTTGCTGTTCCAACAGGACAATGCACGTCCGCATGTATCCCGTGCCACCCAACGTGCTCTAGAAGGTGTAAGTCAACTACCCTGGCCAGCAAGATCTCCGGATCTGTCCCCCATTGAGCATGTTTGGGACTGGATGAAGCGTCGTCTCACGCGGTCTGCACGTCCAGCACGAACGCTGGTCCAACTGAGGCGCCAGGTGGAAATGGCATGGCAAGCCGTTCCACAGGACTACATCCAGCATCTCTACGATCGTCTCCATGGGAGAATAGCAGCCTGCATTGCTGCGAAAGGTGGATATACACTGTACTAGTGCCGACATTGTGCATGCTCTGTTGCCTGCGTCTATGTGCCTGTGGTTCTGTCAGTGTGATCATGTGATGTATCTGACCCCAGGAATGTGTCAATAAAGTTTCCCCTTCCTGGGACAATGAATTCACGGTGTTCTTATTTCAATTTCCAGGAGTGTATATCGACGGTATCGATAAATTGGTTGCTCGTTAGGAGAAATGTATTCGTCGTCAGGGTGACTATGGTTAGGAATAAATATGTAGATACGAAAAATAAAGGGGTAGAAAGTTAATACAGTTTGTATTATTTAGAAACCTTTAAGTGTTTTGAGATACGAAATTCGGAACATTACTTTTCAGTACGCCCTCTTATTTTAAAGCTTTCGACAGCTGTCACTGCTATCGTCCTCATGACCTAACCCTTGTGACTGATGAGACAGGCAGAGTTCCACCTTATATACGTGAGACTTAATGTCGGAATCTTCCCATATTTCTTTACGGTTGCCGAAAGATTACACTTCATCATCGAACTATTTGATAATGCTTATAAATTGTGTATATTTATTGAGGACGTCGATGCTTCTGTTACACTTCCTTGCGACACACCCGATTTTACTTCCCTCCTAGCTCAACATTCATCGTCAATTCTATTACCGGAGACTTCATTGAGTCGATGGTACTCCTGTGAAGATACTACGTAGAATCGCACGTTGGCCACTCGTCAACGAAGTGCTACAGAGTTGAATGGCTTTCGGATGTCTAGGAAGATGTAACCTATCTATTTTGCTTTGCACCTACTATTTGCTTGACATCACACGTGGACAACGAGACGTGTGTTTCACTCAGTTTTTATTGATCGTTCCGATTATTTTAGTGGAACTTCTTTTCTTCCAGGTTTGTCAAAATGTTTTAACATAAAATATCTTTAGAATTCAGAAATATGAGGAGGTTAGAAAAAATGGTATGTAATTCTGTGCGTGCGTTCTTTTACCATTTTCTGTAAACACTGAACGACCTGTGCTCTTTTCCCGTCTCGCAAGACTGTTCGTTGGACAGGAGAGTCGAGAGTGGTTCAAATGGTTCAAATGGCTCCGAGCACTATGGGACTTAACATCTGAGGTCATCAGTCCCCTAGAATTTAGAACTACTTAAACCTAACTAACCTAAGGACATCACAAACATCCATGCCCGAGGCAGGATTCGAACCTGCGACCGTAGCGGTCACGCGGTTCCCGACTGAAGCGCCTAGAACCGCACGGCCACAAACGCCCGGCGAATCGGGAGTCTCAGTAAATATCAGTCGTGATAATTCCGCAGTTAATCAACACAAATTCTAATAGGAATTACACATAGAATTTGTCAGGAACGCTTCAGAAATATTCCGAGTGTAATGTAAGTAGTAACAATGAGCTGACATTTTTATCACCATCTCCAACCCTTTCTAGCAGCAAAACGAATACTATCATAGTCTGACGCTTTGTTCCCTATCAGAAATGTTAATTGTTTTTCCATTTTACGAGAGCTTATTTCAATATCATATTGACACAGACTGGGTTTCTTTCTTGGTCGATTTCTATCGCCACTTTCGGCTAAGTCATCTTTGTGTCCAGTGTGATGAAGTGGCAGCGCAAGCAGCAGTGTTGTAGCCCGGTCAACACGCCATTGAGCTGTGCCGGGGTATCGTCAGGATTGCCTCAGGGAACTGTGATGGGTCTGCTGTTATTCTCTACATACATAAATGATCTGGCGGACAGGATGGGTAGCAATCTGTGGTTGTTTACTGATGATGCTACGGTGTACAGTAAGGTGTCAAAGCTGAGTGACCGTAGGAGGATACAAGTTGACTTAGACAAAATTTGTAGTTGGTGTGACTGGCATTTCGCTCTGAATACAGAAAAAATTATGCTAACGCTGATGGCTAGAAAAAACAAACCCGTAAAGTCATTAGTAGTGTCCTGCTTGACTCAGACACGTCTTTTTAAATATCTCGGTGTGACGCTGCAGAGCGGTATGAAATGTAACGAGCATGTGAGAACTGTGGTGGGCAAGGCGAATGGCCGACTTTATTGGTATAATTTTAGGCAAGTGTGGTTGGTCTGTAAAGGAGACCGCATATAGGACACTAGTATTGCCTGTTCTTGAGCACTGCTCGAGTGTTTGGCATCCGTACCAGGTCGGTTTGAAAAAGAGATGGTAGCAGTTCAGAGAGGGACTGCTAAATTAAAAAAAATTTCAAATTTGTGTGAAATCTTATGGGACTTAACTGCTAAGGTCATCAGTCCCTAAGATTACACACTACTTGACCTAAATTATCCTAAGGACAAACACATACACCAATGCCCGAGGGAGGACTCGAACCTCCGGCGGTATCAGCCGCACAGTCTATGACTGCAGCGCCTTAGACCGCTGTATTTATTTATTTATTTATTTTTTAATCTCATTTTTTCGTTTATTTCGTTCGTTGTATCTGCTCAGGGCGGACGTCGTAAGACACCCGTTTCAGTTCATTGTTGATCTATTAACTCAGTTTTTTTTTATTACAGAGGGCTGCTAACCCTCTGACCGAACACGCTGAATTACCGTGCCGGCAGACCGCTCCGCTAATCCCGCGCGGCACGAGAACTCAAGTGGGAACCCCTAGCGGCAAGACGACGTTCTTTTTCTAGAACACTCTTGAGATAATTTAGAGAACCAACATTTGACGTTGACTGTAGATCGGTTCTACTGCTGCCAGCATACATTGCGCGTAAGAAAATAAGGTACGAAAAACTAGGGCTCATACGAAGACGTATAGACAAGTCATTTTATTTGCAATATGAACAGGAAAGGAAATGAGTAGCAGTGGTGGAGAGTACTCTCCATCACGCGCCGTACAGTAGCATGAAAAGTATATATGTAGCTGCAGAAGGTGTGATATTTCTGGCTTTAGCAGCCATCATATCTAGCTCCAAATTCTCTACTCAGCATTATGGATATGGCGTAATCAGTGGTGTGAGGACCCAGTAGCACACGGTACCTTTCTCTTGCGAACTAGCGCTAGAATTGTAGTCTGTCAATATGACTGGCTAATAATTTCGCGAGCTGCGCGCCAAAATGCTTTCTTCAAACAATGGAAAATCCAGGAAGGGATGTAACAAAATTATGAAAAGGAAAGTTGATACCATATAGCGGAGATGCTGAGTCGCAGTTAGGCACAAAGAAAAAAGAAGACTGTCAAAAATAAGCTTTCGGCCAGCACGGCCTTTGTCAGAAATAGACGACAGTCACACACACAGTCACACACACACACACACACACATTCACACACACACACACACACACACACACACTTACGCAAACGCAACTCACTCACACATAACAGCAGTCTCTGCGAACTCGAGCCACGCTGAAGCAAACTTTGTTTCATTCGTATTTTAATAACACTACATTAAACTTGCTTAACAGTATGCAGTAGGTGTCGCTAAGTAGAAAGTTATCATCTACTTGTTTCTATAGTGAAAATTACTTCTTATAAAACTATAGCTAAACGAAAAGTCAGACGAAGCTCATCGGGTGTCTTCAGGGTTTCTAGTGAAGTAGCGGTGCTGCCTAATCACTTCAGAAGGGGCGGTCATGGGGTACAGACTTACAGTCTGCTGCGATCATTATATCTCAGTTTTAGTTATAAATGTTAACCAGATCGGTTTCAGAATTAATAAAGCGTAGTTCGCGCGGCTTCCTCCCGTCGGAGGTTCGAGGCCTCCCTCGCGCATGGGTGTGTGTGTGTTGTCCTTAGCGTAAGTTAGTTTAAGTTACATTAAGTAGTGTGTAAGCCTAGCGACAGATGACCTCAGCATTTTTGTCCCACAGGAATGCACCACAAGCAAAGAATAATCATTTACTGGTATCGCAAAATAAAGTTATAAATTTATCAATAACGCTTGACATGTTCAAAGGACAGTGGATAAAATTTGTAACTTGCACTTGCTCGTTTTTTACTTACATAAATAAGAGTGGCATCCCTAAATAGCGAAAGAATCAGTTATTTACGTAACACTAGTTCCTCACTAGCAGTTTATTACAGCCTCAAGGCCACGGATCTACGACTATATGCTGCTGTCTGTGCGCAGGACATCTTTAGAAGACTGCAGGTAGGTCAAAATTAACAGGACTCTAGATATTCGCTTAGGGCGGTGAAAGCAGCTAGGCACCTCGCGTGTAATAGATTCCCCGAACAAATGCGATCATTAACACGTATTCTGTGGCAACACAGAGGAGGCTGATTGTATGGTTCATTATTCACTAATCATAATATTTTACGCCATAAAGGAGCACAATCTGCAAAGAAGGAATTTTATTCAAATGGTTCAAATGGCTCTGAACACTATGGGACATAACATCTGAGGTCATCAGTCCCCTAGAACTTAGAACTACTTAAACCTAACTAACCTAAAGGCACCATACACATCCATGGCCGAGGCAGGATTCGAACCTTCGACCGTAGCGGTCTCGCGGTTCCAGTATTTTATTCCGAAAGCTTTCTAGACTTAGGCCGTATTTCTATGAAAAGCCGTATAAAAATTTCGATCATTTAGCTTTGTGTCACGGCAAAAATATCACTAGCTGAATTGGTTTTCTCTGGAAGTGTGTCAGCATATTGATTCAAGAACAAGGAAAGGAGTATTGCTTTACACAGCACGCGTAAACTGACTGTAAAGATTGAAATAATAGAGTGAAATAACAGTAAGAGTTAAATGATAGTAAGATTGAAACAACAGTGAAGTTCTTTAGCTGGGAAGGAAACATGGCGCTCGTCATGTTTCGGTAGTGCCGCCGCTAATGCTGGAACACGCACAGCGCGAGAGCAGAGGCAGTGAGCAGAGTGCAGAGAGTGCCAGGTAATTGAATAACGCACAGGTCAACTTGAGTTAACCTTCGCAGCAGTAGCGACCATCCGGCGATTATTAGTCTGGGAACTGCATTACAACACTAGTAGGGGAAATTCAAATTGTGCCTCTGCTTGGTTTGCTTTGGTTTGTCTTCTAACTTAGTCTTGTCTCGTAAAATTGTGCGTTGGTTAATTACATGAAATACTCGGAAAGTCCAGGTGAATTGGGATATGTCTGAGATTAAAACGGAAGGAAAGTGGTAAGGTAATTGTCGACCTTCTCGAACGTCACTCACAGTGTGTTCTTGCAAATACACTACTGGCCATTAAAATTGCTACACCACAAAGATGACGTGCTACAGACGTGAAATTTAACCGACAGGAAGAAGATGCTGTGATATGCAAATGATTAGCTTTTCAGAGTATTCACACAATGTTGGCGCCGGTGGCGACACCTAAAACGTGCGGACATGAGGAAAGTTTCCAACCGATTTCTCATACACAAACAGCAGTTGCCCAGAGTTGCCTGGTCAAACGTTGTTGCGATGCCTCGTGTAAGGAGGAGAAATGTGTACCATCACGTTTCCGACTTTGATAAAGGTCGGATTGTAGCCTATCGCGACATTGCTAATCGCATTGGTCGAGATCCAATGACTGTTAGCAGAATATGGAAACGGTGGGTTCAGGAGGGTAATACGAAACGCCGTGCTGGATCCCAAGGGCCTCGTATCACTAGCAGTCGAGATGACAGGCATCTTATCCGCATGGCTCTAACGGATCGTGCAGCCAAGTCTCGATCCCTAAGCCAACAGATGGGGACGTTTGCAAGACAAAAAACCATCCCCGCGTCGACGTTTGCTGCAGCATGGACTATCAGCTCGGAGACCATGACTGCGGTTACCCTTGACGCTGCATCACAGACAGGAGCGCCTGCGATGGTGTACTCAACGACGAACCTGGGTGCACGAATGGGAAAAGTCTTTTTTTTTCGGATTAATCCAGGTTCTGTTTACAGCATCATGATGGTCGCATCCGTGTTTGGCGACATCGCGGTGGACGCACATTGGAAGCGTGTATTCGTCATTGCCATACTGGCGATCACCCGGCGTGATGGCATGGGGTGCCATTGGTTACACGTCTCGGTCACTTCTTGTTCGCATTGACGGCACTTTGAACAGTGGACGTTACATTTCAGATGTGTTACGACCCGTGGCTCTACCCTTCATTCGATCCCTGCGAAACCCTACATTTCAGCAGGATAATGCACGACCGCATGTTGCAGGTCCTGTACGGCCCTTTCTGGATACAGAAAATGTTCGACTGCTGCCATGGCCAGCACATTCTCCAGATCTCTCACCAATTGAAAACGTCTGGTCAATGGTGGCAGAGCAACTGGCTCGTCACAATATGCTAGTCACTACTCTTGATGAACTGTGGTATCGTGTTGAAGTTGCTTGAGCAGCTGTACCTGCACACGCCATCTAAGCTCTGTTTGACTCAATTCCCAGGCGTATCAAGGCCATTATTACGGCCATAGGTGGTTGTTCTGGGTACTGATTTTTCAGTATCTATGCACCCAAATTACGTGAAAATGTAATCACATGTCATTTCTAGTATAATGAATTTGTTGAATGAATACCCGTTTCATCTGCATTTCTTCTTGGTGTAGCAATTTTAATGGCCAGTAGTGTATCTACCACTTAGTCCTAAACGTTTCGAGACTGGATTACTAAAAACTTAAAAGACTGATTTTAGTACCTCATGTTGTGTAGTAACCACTTAGTCATCAACATACCTCTGTGGGTTCAGAAAGAGAGGTGTCACGTGACTTTACCAATAATTAGCTCACTTCCCATAGCGTCATGTGAATTAATTACAGGTGGATAGCTTAATGAATCTAAATTATTAAATAAGTGTGGTCGTAACACATATGTTGTAACTACAAGATGATGAAACAGGAAATTTCACTCCCAATTTGCTATTGACTTCAAGAAAATACAAAACTACAGTACAAAGTCGTTGCGTTCATTGAGTATTAATGCGTTTTTCAATGGTTTAAAATAACAGCACCTTTGCATAGATTGAGTAACGAGGCTGAGGTGAATACGCTTAAGTCAACGTAACATTGGGGGGGGGGGGGGATACAATCAAGTTGGCAAAATTCGCACAGTGCTAGCCGAATGCTAATGAGAGAGGAAAGAAATAACTATAGATGGAATCATCCATGCACACGCTATGCCGACTAACAACACGTTGAGATCCAGATTGTTAGTACAAAAAATAAAAAAAAACAAAAAACTATAATTGGGAAGGTAAGTGGCTCTAACGGCAATCTAAAGTCACCGCATACCTCCTATTGTAAGTAGGCTGTGAAGGTTTTCTTATTGGTAACGCCACATAGCGCTCTGTATGAAAATCACTGGGTGTGCTGTGTGCAGTCTGTGGCTAGTTTGCATTGTTGTCTGCCATTGTAGTGTTGCACAGCTGGATGTGAACAGCGCATAGCGTTGGGCAGTTGGAGGTGAGCCGCCAGCAGTGGTGGATGTGGGAAGAGAGATGGCGGAGTTTTGAAATTTGTAATACTGGATATCATGAACTGCTATATACATTATGATTATTAAGGTAAATACATTGTTTGTTCTCTAATAAAATCTTTCATTTGCTAACTATGCCTATCAGTAGTTAGTGCCTTCCGTAGTTTGAATCTTTATTTAGCTGGCAGTAGTGGCGCTCGCTGTATTGCAGTAGTTAGAGTATCGAAGATTTTTGTGAGGTAAGTGATTTGTGAAAGGTATAGGTTAATGTTAGTCAGGGCCATTCTTTTGTAGGGATTTTTTGAAAGTCAGATTGCGTTGCGCTAAAAGTATTGTGTGTCAGTTTAAGCACAGTATTGTAAAATTGTTCAAAGGGGATCAGAAGATTCCAGGTTCGTATCCTGGCAGGGTCGCCATATGAAACGTCCCCTTTGAACAATTTTGCAATACTGTGCTTAAACTGACACAGAATACTTTTAGCGCAACGCAATCTGACTTTCAAAAAATCCCTACAAAAGAATGGCCCTGACTAACATTAACCTATACCTTTCACAAATCACTTACCTCACAAAAATCTTCGATACTCGAACTACTGCAATACAGCGAGCGCCACTACTGCCAGCTAAATAAAGATTCAAACTACGGAAGGCACTAACTACTCATAGGCATAGTTAGCAAATGAATGATTTTATTAGAGAACAAACAATGTATTTACCTTAGTAATCATAATATATATAGCAGTTCATGATATCCAGTATTACAAATTTCAAAACTCCGCCATCTCTCTCCCCACATCCACCGCTGCTGGCGGCTCACCTCCAACTGCCCAACGCTACGCGCTGTTCACATCCAGCTGCACAACACTACAATGGCAGACAACAATGCAAACTAGCCACAGACTGCACACAGCACAGCCAGTGATTTTCATACAGAGCGCTACGTGGCGTTACCAATAAGAAAACCTAAACAGCCTACTTACACTATCACTTACGGTATTGTAGTGCCTGCGTTCCAAATTACTATACGGTGTTTCCTTCAGACACTGAGGCGACTACAGCCGTTATGAAATACATGAAACGCATTCACAGCTGGTAATATGGACAACCATCAGCTGTATGATGAATTGATAATGAAAAGTTGTGCTAGACCGGAATTCGAACCCGGATTTCCAGTCTTATCGCGAGCGGTCGCCTTACTATTAGGCTACATGAAATGCATTCGCAGTTGCCATTATACAGTTAATGGGTGTCCAAGTTCGCAACTGTGAATACATTTCATGTATTTCATAACGTCCGTAGCTGCCGCAGTGCGTTGTCCTCCGGACATACACACATGCCCGAAGGAACATTGCATAGCACTGATCAACACAGGCACTGCAATATGGTATTTATGGACTGACACCGGGCAGACGACTTTCAGTTGAAATGTCTCCTCTGTACAGGAATATACCGGGCGATCAAGAAGTCAGTATAAATTTGAAAACTGAATAAATCACGAAATAATGTAATAATGTAAATAGGTACAAATTGACACACATGCTTGAAATGACATAGGGTTTTATTAGAACCAAAAAAATACAAAAGTTCAAAAAATGTCCGACAGATGGCGCTTCATCTGATCAGAATAGCAATAGTTAGCATAACAAAGTAAGACAAAGCAAAGATGATGATCTTTACAGGAAATGCTCAGTATATCCGCCATCATTCCTCAACAATAGCTGTAGTCGAGGAATAATGTTGTGAACAGCACTGTAGGCCTAAAGCATGTCTGGAGTTACGGTGAGGCATTGGCGTCGGATGTTGTCTTTCAGCATCCCTAGGGATGTCGGTCGATGACGATACACTTGCGACTTCAGGTAACCCCAAAGCCAATAATCGCACGGACTGAGGTCTGGGGACCTGGGAGGCCAAGCATGTTGAAACTGGAGGCAGAGCACACGATCATCACGAAACGACGCGCGCAAGAGATCTTTCACGCGTCCAACAATATGGGGTGGAGTGCCATCCTGCATAAGCATCGTACGTTCCAGTAGGTGTTTTATCAGCCACGCTGAGGATGATGCGATTATGTAACCTATCGGCGTGCCTCTCAGCCGTCACGCTAGCAGTTACACAACCAGAATCACGTATTTCCTCGAAGAAGAAAGGCCCGATAATGGTTTTTTTTGGGTTCTAATAAAACCCCATGTCATTCCAAGCATGCGTGTCAGTTTTTACCTCGCTATCTACATTATTCCGTGGTTTGTTAAGTTTTCAAATTTATACTGACTTTTTGAACACCCGGTACACAATGAATATATGAGTACAGGATACAGACACATGGTTGATGACATGTGGAAGTTTGGGTCTGGCTGTGAGTCGTCCTCAGATAGCATAACGGTATCTCGGCACGGTAGCTCAGCGTGTTCGGTTAGAGAGCTGATTGGTCTCTGTAATAAAAAAAAAAACTAAGTGAAAGGATCAGTAACGAATGTCAAGTGATGTCCGCTACGACCAAATACAACGAACACTAACGAACAAAATGCGAAAAAAAAGTTAAGGCACCGCTCGTGATAACCGGAAAATCCGGGTTCCCGTCCCGGCCCGGCATAAATTTTCGCTGTCGTCATTTCATTACACAGCTGATATTCGCAGCTGCAAATAAATTCCATGCACACCTATCCCTTGGTTTGTGAACACTGCAGTTGCTCACACACAATACCTAGCATTACTGGTGACAGCGAGTGGCAGCTGACGGAATTTTGACTGTATTTGAGAAGTTCCAACGTACTGATGACAGGACCAGCAAGTTGGGAATTAAATCATTATTTTCTTCAAATATACGTCGCATAATCATTTTTTGTGGTGACTAGTTGCGGACCATATATTCTATTTTCAAACAGTGTATTAAGAAAGATTTTGTAGTGTTGGCAGCACACGAATGAAACGTGCTGTAGGAAGGATGTTTCTAAACGTCAGTGGTTTCAGTGACGGATGCTAAATATGACGAATTTAGCTATTCCAGTGATCAATAGGTTTTAATTGTTGTAATCTAGAATTACAACTGGTTATGTCGGTCATGACAGACATATGTTAGTTGCTGTATTGTGATGTTGCTGTGGTGCGTATGTATAAGATAGGTAAATGATTGTAATTAATTGTAACAATTGTAACGAAGGTTTGCGCTGTTGATAGTGGTTTATTTACCACTGACAGAAAGTGCAAGTAATGTTTCAGTTACGTATAAGGCTGTGGCATATCTCTGCTAGCGACCTCTATTTAGGTTACGAAGCAACTGGGGAAGCGCACCATTTAAGTTTGCTGAGTCGATTGGAGAGAAACCGCATTGTACACTCAAAGTTTATCATTTTGTATTTAGTTAATGATTACTAGTGTGGGAGCTGTTTGATTATACTTACGTATAAGGTATTTAATAACATTTATTGCGCAGTTGGAAAATTTTTGTAACGCTTTACGTAAATTCAATTTTTATGTACAATTATGGAAGTTCTTTATAATTGTTACTTTTGTTGACATCACAAAATCTTTTGTAGGTCGTGGTCTGAAAGTGGACGTGATGGTCTTGAACTAGTCACTAGAAACAAATATTATCACAACTGTGACGAATATTGGAAGAAAATAAATATTTACTCTGTCTTTTTGCGTGTGGGACTCGTGCACGATTTTTAGCGCCAATGACAGTGATTCTTTCAAATGCCATGCAATCAAGTCCGTTCTAACAATACAACACTCTCCTTTCCATACTCACTTTAAGCATAATCAACCAGCCTTGTGGGGTTTCAGTGCTGGAGTTCAGAAACAAGCAGCTTCTGACTCCCACCATCTCTCGCATTCCGTGTTTTAGACAACGGGCTTTCCCTCATGCAGACATAGCGATTTATTTTTCTCAGTCTAGACTTCATTTATATTGTCCGATGGTAACCGCTTTTACTATCTCTGAGCAGAGCCAATTAACTTCGCACTAGGTCGCATACCGTTAAACACAAAACGACCGTATGGCCTTCCGTGACACTCCGCTTCAGAGGCTGTATCTTTGTACTACTTCAGTCCTAATGTTTCCCAGCACACTGGCTTCCTGCAGAGGGCAGGGCACCGCAGTACTGCTCTCCCTTTTTGCTTGGTCGCGGCGCATCTCCTGTGTGGCAACTGACTGCTCACGTTAAAAGCATCGACATGCAAGTCGATGAAGTGGCGTCAAAGACAGAATTGCACCAGGCGATCGAAACTGTCAGTAGGGGACTCACTGCCAGATACGAAAAGATGCACATTTCATTTCGGGAAACTATATTCATAGAAGACAGACTTGATTACTATGTAGGAATTGTGAAGGAATTGATTTTTCATTTTGCTTTGTTCTCTTTCGTTGTCTCTCATGCTCTTCAAATCATTAGTCTAGTATTCATATGCGTCCGTGCAAATGTTGATTTCAAATGAGCAACAGTTGCCTCACTTCTCCGCTACGGCGTGGTAGCGGCTTGATGAGGGATGGATGGAACAAACAAAACAGAAATACTGGACAGGGGTGAGGGAAGGAGGGATGCAAATTCGAAATTTGCCCGGGCGCCAGTAATTAACCTGGGCGCCAGTAACACTGTTAACGCCAACGCTTGCCCACTCTGTCCTGCCCGCCTCCACTCACCTCACCTCACCTCACCTTCATTCATTAGCTTAATCCTGTGGAGCGTGTCTGAAATGCTATCGTGTGAGATGCGTGCGTAGCCTCCGACCATTTTCCGTGGTTTGTCCATGTGGGCTGTGGTTGAGAAAGACCCATCAATGCATCCGGTGCCTCGTTGTGCCTCGTGAAGTCGTATGTCTCACGTGTTCATGCTTCTGTATGTGTATCATCTACGTTGTCAAATTACGTAGCAGCATGTCGGCGAATTGAATGATCAAAGAATTTTCGGGATTGCAACGGGTCACTGTATTTCTGCTGACCACCTGGCAGTAAACCTCAGGTGAACCATCTAAGGCTGGCGAAGACTAACCTAGTTTCGCAAGCAATTTATAAGCGCACTATGTGTATTCTGTACTTGCATTAAGATGGTTGTGACAGACTGATCACCATGTCCAGGGGAGGGGGGGGGGGAGGGGGGGCGGAAGAGCCTCTACTGGTAGAATTGTGGAACTCAGGAACTCAGTTGTAGTCAGGTTTTCCGCTCGTTGTGGCCATCGGTGCACTCTGTCGTGTTTGCTTAAAACAAATCGTCCGTATGATAGGGTTCCAGGCATTATTTAACTGATACCCCGATCAAGGCTCCTCAAGTTTCATAATGCAGTGTGAGAAAACTGTTGCTGTGGTCAAAATTATTGTACTACCTTTTGATGGTCCGGGGTGAGAGGCCACTATGAGGGTAAGGTGGCCAGTGACCAATGGCCAGTGGTTGCTGGGGAAACAAGGATACAGAAGAATTGCTCGCCTCTGAAGGCAATGGTGGCGGATACGGAAACGCTGGCTCAGAGGCTGGAGGGCGGCGGAGCACACTGCCCTGAGCACAAAGCACTGCACTCGAAAGCAAAATCTCGGCTGCCACTGTGGTGAGCGTGGGGTTACTCATCTGTCGCACAGCGCTAAGTCCCCATTGGTGGACTCAGTACCGGGAGCTGGTCTGGTGGGGGTGACGGCCCCGTACATTGTAGACAGCTAGTTATCCTTAACTTGATGGTGAGTGCAGAGACCCTCCTGTCATGGTGGGTGCTACCCGGCACCACATATCTCTGTTAAAGTCAACGAGTGTTTATAAAATGATTAATGACGTCTATGTCTTTTTGATGCATGGCTTTCAAACTCGTACGAAACCACCTTTCTTCCAGTAGTCTTGCAGGGTTCGCAGGAGAGCTTCTGTGAAGTGTGGAAGGTAGGACATGAGGTGCTGGCGGAAGTAAAGCTGTGAGATGCAGTCGGTGCTTTGGTAGCTCCGTTAATAGGCAACATGCCCGTGAAAGGCGAAGGTCCCGAGTTCGAGTCTCGGCACACAGTTTTAATCCGCCAGGAAGTTTAACACCATTGAGTCTCAACTATATAGAAAGTCCCTGGCACATCCCGCAGTTCTCTCCGGAATTACAAGGCACACCGCTGCGTGCTTCGTAGTAGGTAAACAGGCCTGATATAGGCGTACCATTGCCGCAGCGCCAGACAGCTGACCGAGATTTTCAACATAGCCATAGCAGAGCTGCTACGTTTATTGTAGTATCCAAAATTTAGCGGGTGCATACTCCGTTAAAAGTCAGGTGAAGATGCCAGGTGGTTATAACCGAAGTGCAGCTATTTACGGAGGTCCAGTGAGGACCGTAATTATAGTACGGCGACGAAACTTGGTACATACGCTAATGCGATGTTGCAGAACCAATTTACTCCAGGTGCTCATATTGAAAAAATTTTGTATGTGGTGTTTAATAATAATATCAAAAGTATGCTTTTCTCAATTGTTTGACCTTTTCTGACCACGTCGCCCAAAGTCTAATGCGTATGGAAACATTTCTATACGTCTTTCTTTCATTCACAGCGCCTGGCTGCAAAAATTGGCCGGCCGGAGTGGCCGAGCGGTTCTAGGCGCTACAGTCTGGAACCGCGCGACCGCTACGGTCGCAAGTTCGAATCCTACCTCGGGCATAGGTATGTGTGATGTCCTTAGGTTAGTTAGGTTTAAGTAGTTTAAGTTCTAGGGGACTGATGACCTCCGAAGTTAAGTCCCATAGTGCTCAGAGCCATTTGAACCATTTATTTGCAAAAATTGGAATTAATTTTATTTCAGCGGAAATCGGCTCCGCATTCACGGATTAGCATATCTAAAAGTTTCGCTGCCACACGATAATTACAGCCCACACTGGATCTTTGTGAGTAGCTGCACTGTAATTATAGCCAGCTGGTGCAATGTTCAGCAATAGCAGACTTGGTTGATTGCAAAAGGCGAGTGCAGCGTTAACGTTACGCGCAACGTTCCTTCATGGTGGATGTGGGATCAGTGAAGGACGACCTGAGCTGCAAGAGGCTGGGATTTACAAAACACCTTGCCATTTTGGTATAGTTTACCCAGGCCAGACCATGCCCACTGGAGAGGAACGCTGCAGTGACCGGCGAAACTGACAACTGAGTGCCGCATTTTCTCCAGCGACGGTGCTGACCACTGGATACTGTAGTCCGCCTGTCAACACTATTTTAACGCGTGTGTGGAATAGACATAGAACGCTTATAAACAGCAGAGTGGTGTAATGCTTTGTCAGTCTTCAATGGCTCACCTCAGGATTACTCGCAGGTGTCCAGCTGAAATATCGTGGAGTATATTAAACGAATACAAGGTGCAAGCTCGAAATATCTGTAAACAACAAAGCTAATCTTCACATACAAATTAAACAGCCTTGGAACTATTGCCAAGAAACGGAAAAATTAAGTCATAAATGAAATGATCGCTTTCACGGACTCACTATTCTTCACCACTTTAACTCGCTAGAGTCGAACAAAAAACAATTATTGTCTGTAGCCATCTCCTTGTAATTTTTAGAGAAATTATATATTACCTTCACTAACAAGGGGAGGCCGCCAATTGTGAAATTCAGATTCGATTCATACTGCGCATAATAAAAGCTCATGGCCAGAGGTGTAATGTGGCAAAGCACCAAGATGCACTTCTCAGCCGTTGTCGAGAAAATCGACAGTTAAAAGAAACCGTTGCGGGGTAATACTCTCTACGATTAATAATTTTCTACAGCGTCGTGGTGCAGCGGTAAGCGCTCGGGTTCGTAATCCGAAGGTCGCCGGATCGAATCTCGCGCCATGCAACCTTTTTTTTTTAGTATTTGTTTTTTGTAATTCAATATATATATATATATATATATATATATATATATATATATATATATATATATATATATATATATACTTACTTACTTACTTACTTATCGCGAATGGACCCAGAAGGATCACGCAAAGCTTTCTGACGTCGTTTCTTACATACTTCTTTCATTCGTTCTCCATGTTTTCTTTTTCTTTCTTCTGTCCATTTTGTTCCTGGTCTCTTTAGTGCTTCCTTCTCCGACAATACAATCCACTTTTCCACCTTATTTCTAAAAGTTTTTCTATCTTTGACATCTTTAAGTTCAATATTTGCTTTTTGTAAATCTAGTTTTACTTGGCTAATCCATGGTGTTGTTGATTTGACTTTTTCTATGTAAGTGAGAATTCTGTGGGTGAGTCGTGTGGGGGGGAAGTCTAGTGACATGTCCATAAAATTTTAATCTTCGCCTTCTTATGTCTGCTGCCAGGTTTGATATAGTTTCTGTGGTTCTTCTTGATTGTATCCGGTATCCTTCTTCTGTTAATTTTGGACCTAAAATCTTTCTCATAATTTTGCGTTCTTCTTTTAGTATTTTTTCTAAATCACATTTTGTGTGGAGTGTGAGCGTTTCACTAGCATATAGTGCTGCTGGCTTAATTACTGCGCAGTAGTGTCTGATTTTTGTGTTCGAGGAGATGCATTTTATATTGTATATTTCATGTGTCATACCATATGCTCTCTTCATTTTCTGTTGTCTGATCTTCTGTGCAACTTTCTCTCCTCCGGTTGGCTCCAAAATTTCACCTAGGTATTTAAAATGTTTTACTCTATTTATTTTTCCATATTTTGTGTTCAAACTGTGTATATGGAATTTCGTACAGAAAAATTCTGTCTTTTGAAACGAAATTTGTAAACCTACTTTATCCGCGCATTCCTTAAGGATCTCTATTTGTTTGGTGGCGATTTCTTCATCATCTGCAAGTATGGCCAAGTCGTCCGCGAATGCTAAACAAGATATCTCCACGTTGTCTTTGGTTCTACCAAGATGGATTGGTTTCCAGTAGGATTGATTTTTTAATTCTTTTTCCCATTCCTTAATGACTTTATCCAGGACTATATTAAACAGAAGTGGAGATAGCCCGTCACCTTGACGTACTCCAGTTTTTATGAGAAAAGGTTCAGAGATTTCTCCCCTGAATTTAACTTTAGATACAGTGTCTGTCAGTGATTCTTTGATAAGCCTTAGTGTTTTGGAGTCAAGTCCAAGTTCCTCTAAAATGTTAAACAAAGATTGCCGGTCAATTGAGTCATAGGCTTTCTTAAAATCTACAAATGTACAAATTATGGGGGCATTTCTAATTGCTTTGTGTTTTAATATTGTCTTTAAATTAAATATTTGTTCTATGCATGAGCGACCGGGGCGGAAGCCTGCTTGATAATCACCAATTTGGCGTTCCAGCTGCTCTTGTGTTCTTTTCAGCAGGCATGTTGAGAGAATTTTGTAGGTGACTTGTAAAAGTGAGATTCCCCTGTAGTTATTGACATTTGTTCTGTCTCCTTTTTTATGTAACGGGTGAATAAGGGCACATTTCCAATCCTCTGGTAATTTTTCTGTTTCCCATATTTTTGTTATTATTTTTGTGAGCTCTTGCAACGTCTTTGGTCCTAGGTTTTTTAATAGCTCTGCAACAATGCCATCTTCGCCAGATGTTCTATAATTTTTAAGTTTTTAATGTGACATTTGATTTCTTCCTGTGTTGGTGGTAATGAATCCGGTTGAGCGTTGGCACTGATTTCTTTGGGAAACCTTAAACTAGGTTCTGGGCAATTTAGTAGGTTAGAAAAATATTGAGCCAATACTTGACAGTTTTCCTGGTTTGTTAGGGCTAATTTACCATCAGGTTTTCTGAAACATAAATTTTGAGGGATATATCCTCGTATTTTATCTGCGAAAGTTCTGTAGAAGTCTCTTGTATTATAGTTTTCGAAATTTTCTTCTATGGCATCCAGTAGTGCCTTTGTGTACTTCCTTTTTGCTTGCCTAATGGATATATATATATATATATAATTCCCGGCAATCAGTTGCAACAATTATGCATATAATATTGTTGAAAGTCGTTTGTCGTGGAAAAACTGGCGACTTCGAACATCATTATGTTTTCCGCGAACAAAGTTGTATTTCACAAATGTTATTAATTGTCTTCATAATGTTAACCACGTATAGTTAACGGAATACGTAGAAACGATATTCCGAAACGAATACGTATAGCGTAAGTCAAACGTTCGAATTAGAATAAAGACCCCACGAACACAAATTTGCTGTGACATGTAAGAAATATAAACTCCGTTACTCGCTCGTTACACTTGAAGGACAGATGTTGAATGGGCCAAAACGAGCCGCCGCATAACAGCGTAGTTGCCTCCTAACTTCGAAATAAGGTAGATGCGGTCCCTAGCGCAACTTATAACATCGTCGAAAATCAGTGCGGACGGGAGAGCTTTGGTACACCCTGTTAAACAAACGGAAAAATGGAGGCGGTACAACTGGAGAGTGATCCACCTTCACCAACATGCATAAGCAGTTCATTAATAGATTACAAAAAAGTAATAATAAAAAAAACTGCATGGCGCGAGATTCGATCCGGCGACCTTCGAATTACGAACCCGAGCGCTTACCGCTGCGCCATGACGCTGTAGAAAATTATTGATCATAGAGAGTATTTCACCGCAACGGTTTCTTTTAACTGTCGATTTTCTCGACAACGGCTGAGAAGTGCATCTTGGTGCTTTGCCACATTACACTTCTGGCCATGAGCTTTAATTATGCGCAGTATGAACCGAATCTGAATTTCACAATTGGCGGGCTCCCCTTGTAAGATCAAATAATTTATATTCTCTGTCATCTTTACAAGTTTCTTCTACCATCAAACATACTTCCCCGAAGTGTGTAGAAGGCATTAATTACAAAGTGATGGGCAACACCTCGGTCAACACATCGATAGTGGTAAGGAACCAAGCTTTATTTTGACCACCATCTTGTTTCTACTGCACCATGGCGTTCCTTGCAGTCAGAAATGCGTTGAAAATATTCTTCACAAGTCTGTAAACAGTGGACAACAAATATCCTCTACAGTTTTGTCCGATGAAGAGAATGAGTAATTATTAATATTTTTGTGTTTGCGAAAGGCCAGTAAAATATACGAAGGCACTCTAAAATGGATTGCATTTTCTTTCGTCGCAGGCAGGTTACACCACACGACAAGACCGGAAAATCAAGATCCATGTGAATTCATAGTAAATGAATTTTTTGTCGATGATCATGTGAGACCTCGAAACCTGTTGCATCATTCAGTAACTTAAACACGTTGCTAAAGAACTAATTGGTAGCAATGTCTCAAAAATATATTTATATACAAACAGCATTCATCGCACACGTTCTGTAGCCCAGTGGTAAATTGACTACTTACCGAGGTGTATACAATATTGCAGTGCCTATGTTGATCCTTCGGACATGCGTGCACGAGTATAGATTGTATCCATAAGGTTGGCGATGGAAGTTTGTGTCTGGCCGCGAGGCGTGTTAGGATAGCCTAATGGTAAAGGCGACCTCTTGCGATAAGCGAGTAATCCAGTTTAGAGTCCCGATCCGCTACAAGTTTTCACTATCGTCATTCAATTACACAGATGTCGGTTGTCCATATTCGCAACTGCAAATACATTTAAAGTATTTCGCTTACCGAGATAGTCAGATTTAGCGATCCTTCACATCACGTTTTTTCGCCTTGCAGATTGTGTAAGCATCCTTCTTGTACATCACTTGCATACAGTATTCACTAACAAAAAAGAAGACAATTATATGAAAAGAAATCATTTCATCTAGCTTAAATAGTAGGCGTACTAAAGCATAAGATTAAGTAAGAGCAGTTTATATAGATAACTGCAAGTGCATTATAAAAGAGTGAATCAACAGTACTTTATCATACAACAACGCTAACGTAAAGACGGGACAGAAAATATTACGAGGGATTTATTTCGTAATCTTCTTCATTTGCTGCACCACAAAGTGATGGAGAAGCAACCATACCAACGCAAATGAAACATATTATATGGCGGTCATTGTGAAGGTCTGAAAGAGTATACTAATTCTTTTTGTTGTGTATGAATGATATTTGTACAACAAAAACAAGCAAAATTACTTGGTAGGAATGAAATTGATTCATCTCGAGCTTCTAGTCCAAGGGATTTGGTATTGCAAATACCTAAGGATTTATGAAATCTATTGATGATAAAATATTCATCTATATCTACGTACATACTCAGCGAACCAACATACGCCGCTTGGCGGAGGCCATCTTGTGCCATTTGTAGTCACTTCCTTTCCTGTTCCACTCGGAAATGGAGCGAGGCATAAACAACTCTCCCTGTGCTACCGTACAAGCTCTGATTTCTCTTAACTTGTTTTCGCGGTCCTTACACGAGTGTCGGTTAGACCGTCAGTGAGAGAGCACTTCGATTTCCTGCTGCTAATAAGGCGAGTACACCGTTCGCTTGTTACACATTTTTGCGAGCTTCAAACAGGTACAACTTATTTTCAGTTATCTGGGTAGTTACTATTTTATTTTTGTAATTTCTTGCGTGTTTGAGTGCCTACTAGACACAACCGTTTATTTTAATAACAGTGTAGTGTACAGTATCGCCGTTGCTATCGTCCCTCGTATCGTACAGGCTTTTGTTTGTTTGGTTAGAACAGCTCAGTGTCGGTTAGACCGTCAGTGAGAGAGCACTTCGATTTCCTGCTGCTAATAAGGCGAGTACACCGCTTGTAGGGTAAACATAGTCATGTGTAGGGACTGTGGTTGTTGTGAGCGGACGCAAGGAGAATTGGCCACTCTTCGGGGGCAGGTGGAGGCTTTGTCTGTTAGGCTCATCGAGCTCGAGGCGCAGGTGTCGGCTCGTAGTGGCGTTGGGGCAACTGTGGTGAGACCTATGCCTACTTCGGTGGCCTTGGAATCGCATGGAACCCCTGATGTCGCTGCGTCTTCCGGCAGTGAGCATCTTACCGGTCAGCCATCACTCCAGGGTGAATGGCGGACAGTGGTGGGCTCGCGCGTGCCTGGCCGAAAGGCGAAGGTGGGATCTGGCCGCGTGGCAGCTGCCTTACCCCTTTCCAACAGGTACGGGGTGCTTCCTAGTGGTGATGACATCGTTTCCGAGCCACCACAGGATGCCTCGCCTGTTGGGCCAGTGGCCGATTCTCCGGCAAGGTCCCGACAGTCACAGAGGGCGGGCCTATTAGTTATAGGGAGCTCCAACGTTAGGCGGGTTATGGAGCCCCTTAGGAAAATAGCGGGTAGGTCGGGGAAGAATGCCAGTGTGCACTCGGTGTGCTTGCTGGGGGGTCTCGTCCGTAATGTGGAGGAGGCCCTTCCGGCAGCTATTGAACGCACTGGGTGTGACCGGCTGCAGATAGTAGCACATGTCGGAACGAATGACGCCTGCCGCTTGGGTTCTGAGGCCATCCTTGGTTCCTTCCGGCGGCTGGCTGATTTGGTGAAGACAACCAGCATCGCACGCGGAATGCAAGCTGAGCTTAATATCTGCAGCATAGTGCCCAGAGTCGATCGCGGTCCTCTGGTTTGGAGCCGTGTGGAGGGTCTAAACCAGAGGCTCAGACGACTCTGCGACTATAATGGTTGCAAATTCATCGACCTCCGTTATTGGGTGGAGAACTGTAGGGCCCCCCTAGACAGGTCAGGCGTGCACTACACACCGGAAGCAGCTACTAGGGTAGCAGAGTACGTGTGGCGTGCACACGGGGGTTTTTTAGGTTAGAGGGACCCCCCCCCCCCTTGGGCGAAACGATAAAATACCTGACGGCTTACCAGAGAGGACATTATCATCGTTGATAAAGAACGTCCGTCCTCAGAGACCAAAAACAGGAAAAGTCAACGTAATATTGGTAAACTGCAGGAGTATCCAGGGCAAGGTTCCTGAATTAGTATCTCTTATTGAAGGAAATAGTGCGCATATAGTATTAGGAACGGAAAGTTGGTTAAAACCGGAAGTGAACAGTAACGAAATCCTAGACACAGAATGGAATATATACCGCAAGGATAGGATAAACGCCAATGGTGGAGGAGTATTTATAGCAGTAAAGAATTCAATAATATCCAGTGAAGTTATTAGCGAATGCGAATGTGAAATAATCTGGGTTAAGTTAAGTATCAAAGGTGGGTCAGATATGATAGTCGGATGCTTCTATAGACCACCTGCATCAGCAACCGTAGTAGTTGAGCGCCTCAGAGAGAACCTGCAGAACGTCGTGAAGAAGTTTCGTGATCATACTATTGTAATAGGGGGAGACTTCAATCTACCAGGTATAGAATGGGATAGTCACACAATCAGAACTGGAGCCAGGGACAGAGACTCTTGTGACATTATCCTGACTGCCTTGTCCGAGAATTACTTCGAGCAGATAGTTAGAGAACCAACTCGTGAAGCTAACGTTTTAGACCTCATAGCAACAAATAGACCGGAACTTTTCGACTCCGTGAATGTAGAAGAGGGTATCAGTGATCATAAGTCAGTGGTTGCATCAATGACTACAAGTGTAATAAGAAATGCCAAGAAAGGAAGGAAAATATATTTGCTTAACAAGAGTGATAGGGCACAAATCGCAGAATATCTGAGTGACCACCATCAAACGTTCATTTCTGAGGAAGAGGATGTGGAACAAAAATGGAAAAAATTCAGAAACATCGTCCAGTACGCCTTAGATAAGTTCGTACCGACTAAGGTCCAAAGCGAGGGGAAAGATCCACCGTGGTATAACAATCATGTACGAAAGGTACTACGGAAACAAAGAAAGCTTCATCATAGGTTTAAGAGTAGTCGAATCATAGCTGATAAGGAAAAGCTGAACGAAGCGAAAAAGAGCGTAAAGAGAGCAATGAGAGAAGCATTCAACGAATTCGAACATGAAACATTGGCAAACAATCTAAACAAGAACCCTAAAAAGTTTTGGTCATATGTAAAATCGGTAAGCAGATCTAAATCCCCTATTCAGTCACTCGTTGACCACGATGGCACCGAAACAGAGGACGACCGAAGAAAGGCAGAAATACTGAATTCAGTGTTCCGAAACTGTTTCACTGCGGAAAATCGTAACACGGTCCCTGACTTCAGCCATCGCACGGACGCCAAAATGGAAAATATTGAAATAAACGATATCGGAATTGAAAAACAACTGCTATCACTTAGTAGCGGAAAAGCATCCGGACCAGACGAGATACCCTTAAGATTCTACAGTGATTATGCTAAAGAACTTGCCCCCTTTCTATCAGCAATTTATCGCAGATCGCTGGAAGAACGTAAAGTACCTAGCGACTGGAAGAAAGCGCAGGTCGTTCCCATTTTCAAGAAGGGTCATAAATCAGATGCGAATAATTATAGGCCTATTTCGCTTACGTCAATCTGTTGTAGAATAATGGAACATGTTTTGTGTTCTCGTATTATGACGTTCTTAGATAATACAAATCTCCTTCATCATAACCAACATGGATTCCGCAAACAGAGATCATGTGAAACTCAGCTCGCCCTATTTGCCCAAGAAATTCACAGTGCCGTAGACACTGGCGAGCAGATTGATGCCGTATTCCTGGACTTCAGGAAGGCATTTGATACGGTTCCGCACTTACGTTTAGTGAAAAAAATACGAGCTTACGGAATATCGGACAAGGTTTGTGATTGGATTCAGGATTTCCTAGAAGAAAGAACACAACATGTCATTCTTAACGGTTCAAAATCTGCAGATGTAGAGGTAATTTCGGGAGTACCGCAGGGAAGCGTGATAGGACCTTTATTGTTTACAATATACATAAATGACTTAGTTGACAACATTGGTAGCTCCGTGAGGCTAATTGCAGATGACACGGTTGTCTACAAGAAAGTAGCAACATCAGAAGACTCGTACGTACTCCAGGAGGACCTGCAGAGGATTAATGCATGGTGCGAAGCTGGCAGCTTTCCCTAAACGTGGATAAATGTAATATAATGCGCATACATAGGGGCAGAAATCCATTCCAGTACGATTATGCCATAGGTGGTAAATCATTGGAAGCGGTAACGACCGTAAAATACTTAGGAGTTACTATCCGGAGCGATCTGAAGTGGAATGATCACATAAAACAAATAGTGGGAAAAGCAGGCGCCAGGTTGAGATTCATAGGAAGAATTCTAAGAAAATGTGACTCATCGACGAAAGAAGTAGCTTACAAAACACTTGTTCGTCCGATTCTTGAGTATTGCTCATCATTATGGGACCCTTACCAGGTTGGATTAATAGAAGAGATAGACATGATCCAGCGAAAAGCAGCGCGATTCGTCATGGGGACATTTAGTCAGCGCGAGAGCGTTACGGAGATGCTGAACAAGCTCCAGTGGCGGACACTTCAAGAAAGGCGTTACGCAATACGGAGAGGTTTATTATCGAAATTACGAGAG
The DNA here is from genome assembly GCF_023864345.2 of Schistocerca serialis cubense. NCBI lineage: Eukaryota > Metazoa > Arthropoda > Insecta > Orthoptera > Acrididae > Schistocerca > Schistocerca serialis. Next base: position 371,981,655 of record NC_064639.1, read on the forward strand.
AGCACATTCCGGGAAGAGATGGGCAACATATTACTACCGCCCACATATATCTCGCGTAATGATCACAACGAAAAGATCCGAGAAATTAGAGCAAATACGGAGACTTACAAGCAGTCGTTCTTCCCACGCACAATTCGTGGATGGAACAGGGAAGGGGGGATCAGATAGTGGTACAATAAGTACCCTCCGCCACACACCGTAAGGTGGCTCGCGGAGTATAGATGTAGATGTAGATGTATGCTGGTGGCTGGAGGATAGTTATGCAGGCTGTCACAAAAGTTGTTTCTCCAAACTTTCCCAATGGTGTTTCGGTAAAAGAACATATCGTTCCTTCAGGGATTACCGTAATACCGGGTTTAATCGAACCTACTGGAAAAAAAATCTAGCAGCACACCTCTGAATTGTTTCGAAGTCTTGCTTTAATTCGATCTGGTGGGATCCAAAACACTCGAACAGTATTCAGGAATGTGTCGTCCAAGTGTTCTATAAGCGTTCTTCCTTATAGATAAGCTGTTCTTAACAGAATTCTCACGAGAGTCAACCATTTGCCTTCTCTACAAGCGACCTCATGTGCTCATTTTATCTCACGTCGCATTGCAACGCACGGCTAAATATTTAATCAACATGTTTGTGTCAGCACTAATGCTATATTCGAACAGTAATGGATTCTTTTCCATACTCACCTGCAATACTGTATCTAATAATTTCGTTATCATCAGTGATTTGCTTTAGCTAAGGTATTTGCGGTTTCAGAGATTCTGAGGCCACGGTGAGCACCATGAGTGCTATGTTTCTTGCGACGCTATGAGCTAATTTTGTGATATTGCTTGGCAAGCACAACTTCACCGCCCTTTTGGGTTGCTGTTGTTGTTGTTGTTATTGTTGTTGTTATTGTTGTTGTTGGCGGTGGTGATTGGTGGCGGTGGTGGTGGTAGTAGTGATGGATTGGGGCACCTGACAGCGTCGCTATTAACACCTCGCTCAGTTTTGAATTTGATAGATTGCTATTTGGGTCGGCGCACGGTATTAACAACTTTCTCGCTGCTATTACAGAATCGAAAGAAATCTACACGAGATTAAAAACAAGTATGTGATCTTCTCAGGGCTCTGCAGACTCATTAACTGCCGCGTTCCTAATCGAAACTCTCGAAAGCTGCATCATTTGTCGGTCGGCAGCCATATCATACACATCTAGGCGCTCAGTCCGGAAACGCGCGACTGCTCCGGTCGCAGGTTCGAATCCTGCCTCGGGCATGGATGTGTGTGATGTCCTTAGGTTAGTTAGGTTTAAGTAGTTCTAAGTTCTAGGGGACTGATGACCACAGATGTTAAGTCCCGTAGTGCTCAGAGCCATTTGAACAATTTTTTTTTATCATACACAAACACATACACATTTTCGACTATGCAGAAAGTCAACAGCACAGTCAAGTTCGAGGTTCGCAATTACGCTTCCTGAACTGGCAAACACGATTAAATTTATACAGTTTCAGACTGTCAGGTAGACACTGACAAACAGTGTACAATGAATATACTAACAAAATTAATTATCAGCATGATTTTCACTCTGAAAAGGGGTGTGTGATAATCTGAAACTTCTTGGCTGATTAAGCCTTACTCCGGACTGGGACGGGACCTTTGCTTTTCTCGGAGAAGTGCTCTGCTGACTGACCTACACAAGCAGGACTCACGCTTGGCCCTCACTGTTTTACTTCCACCAGTGCTTCATCTACCTCATCTCCATATTTCTGGAATGCTAATCGTGCAACTTCCTTGAAGTTTGTAAAGTAAAGAAATGAAGTAGGCCTACTAGCGGAATCAAAACTGTGCAGCTCTGTCCTGAATCATGCTTCGGGGACTGAGTCGGCAGAGCACTTGGCCGCAAAAGGGAAAGATCCAAGGTTCGATTCCCAGTCTCCCACACGGTTTTGATCTGTCAGGAAGTTTCAAGGAGAAACTGTTGTTCTGTACCTTTGGTCAAGACGCTTATATTTTAACGTGTCAAGTTGTGTTGAACTCTTCAGTGATGAGGTGTAGCGGTATTTTTGCTTGTTTTTAGTTACATTAAAAAATGTGAGTCTTCCGATTAAAAGCGTAAGTACACTGCCTGACAAAAAGGTGAAGCACCTAGAAGACATGACTGGAAATCAATGTAACTTCTTCCACATGCACACAGTCAGCAGGTACGTAAATGATAAATTACACAATTATGTGTGGCAAGTAGAACGGCCGCCAGAGTACAGTATTTAATGTTATCAGGGCTGGTAGGATATATAAGGGTCGTGAACAGCGCCACAGGTTGAAGATCACTGTGAAGGACACGGAGATGCCTTGTACTCGAGTGAGGAGTGTTATCAGCATCTAACAGTTTGAAAGGGTACTCTTTGTGGGCCTGCAGTCGTGCAATATCCAGATTTGTGGGGCATTCGGACATGAAAGTGGCCCGATGTAGGACTGCATGGGAAAGTGAGGTCAAGGTCCTGGTCGATCACGTCTGACCAACACTAAGGAGGATCGCCGTATAGTGCATCAATCACATCGTAAACCCTTTACATCAGCGTTTGTCATCAAAAAACAGGTGATAGACTCGCCGCAGTGTTCTGTGGCATCCAGGAACATTGGTCGAAGACTAGCAACAACCTGACTGGGGAATTACCGTCCCATGGGTAGACTGCAGTTTCACACCGGAACACAAACGGCTGCATCAGTAGTGGTTCCGTAACCGGGAAACATGGACTTATGATGAATCTGTGTCACATTGTGGTCAGCGATGAGTCACGGTTCCGCACTACCCCAGGCGACCGTTGTCGTCGAGTATGACGGCAACCTGGGGAATGATACCATTTTTCGAACGTTTTGGAGGAACACAGTGGTGTTATTCCTGGCGTCGTGGAATGACTTCAAGTTATAGCTCGTCGTGATTGAATGATCTCTGACGGCACAACGGATCTTGACGGATGTGCTTCGTCGTCATGTGTGAACTCTCATGTGACAATATCGTGGTGCCATTTTTCAACACGACAATGCTCGTCCACAGCTGGAACATGTTTCTATGAACCGTCTCCGTGATGGTGAAGTACTCCTGCAGCCAATTAGATTCCTAGATCTGCCCTCTATAGAATATGTTTGGGACCAATTGCGACGTCAACTCCGTCCTAGTGCGAGCACCCAGCGCTTCTTCCTTCCCTTCTGAGTGCTTCACTTCTTTTCAGGTTGTATGAATTAGTTACCATTAAAACTGCAACATGTGCATGGATAGCAAATAATGAAGTTGTACGTAGAGTGCATAAGCAGTATAGTACAATTTTGAAGGTAATTTTCAATATTTGATTTTTTAAATAGCATGAAAATTGAAATCGATAGAATGTAAACGTGGTTTCAATGAATCCAGCTGAGTGGGCCAGGAAGTGTTTTCTTTTTCTGTTTTTTTTGGGGGGGGGGGGGGGCGGGGCGAAGGTTACTCTTTGGTGATTGCTCACAGTTTGCTATTCACGTCCGCGATGCTTTTCGATCATTTTTGAGGAAATTACAGCTCATTTAGAAGTTTTAATGATTTTAAACGGTAAATCCTCTTACTTTTTGTGCCTGCAGGTAGAACTGGAAAACCATGTCAGTAAAAACACAAAATTTGATTCACGTGTCATTCATTTAACCTGGAACAGATGATTAACGGGCTGTTCAAAAAGTCTCTCCGCAGTGCCGTATGACTGTTAGCTGCTCGTGCCGTGTGCCGCAGTGAATACTCGTATACCGAAATGAAACTCAGTGAAATTATAAAGTTGTTAATTTATTGAATATTCTATTTTACTTACAAATTTTCACATTAAATGCTGAAAGTGTCCTCCCCCCTTGTTCTTGAATACACAATTCAATTCGTCTAATCATGTTTCCAAACACAAGCTGTAACATTTCTTCTGTAACAGAAGCAGTGAAAGTGGATATTGCAGTTTTCAACTCATCGATGGATTTTGGACGGTTTTTATAGACAGTTGCTTTCGCTGCGCCCCAGAAGAAGAAGTCAGGTGGTGTTAGGTCAGGCGATCGCAGAGTCCAAAGTCGCTGTGAAATTATGCAATCACCAAAAACGTCAGAAAGCAGTGACACTGCAACGCGAGCTGTATGCGTGGTTGCACCATCTTGTTGAAAATAGCCATTCAGTATTTCACTTAACACAAGTTCTCCTATGAATGGGTACAAAATATCATTGCAGTATCGTTGTGCGTTTATTGTTTCGTTGAAAACTATGGGACCCACAATCCGAGGCCTAGAAACTGCAAACCAAACTCCTATTTTCACAGAATGAAGTGGTTCCTCATGAACACACAGTGGATTTGCAGTACTCCACATACGAGAATTTTGCGAGTTCATGCACCCGGATAAATGAAACCACGCCTCATCAATGAAAAACGTTTAGATAAAAATATCCCTTCCATTTTGTTGAACTAAATTTTTGAACCATTGACAATAATGCAGTTTCTTTTCATGATCAGTATTTTTCAGTTCTTACACGACTGTCACTTTGTATGGGAAAAGTTCTAATTTTTCCCTTACAGCTGTGACGGCCGTTCCGACACTAACATCGGTTTCCTGGGCGAGTTTTCTTACTGACTTGTTCGGACTCGTGGACATTTTATCGGAAATATCGAGTAGTTTATCCACAGACAAAAAGCTAGGACGACCACTTCTCGGTGCATCTGTCACTGAACACGTACATCGAAATTTATTAATCAAATCTCGCACAGTATCGCAATGTGGGAGTGTTGTCTCCGGGAAAACTGAATTAAATGCTTGACGAACTGAAACTTTGTATTTACCGCCAGCTTTGAACACTTGTTCGAGTAAAAACACGCGTTCTTGAATGGTTAGCATTTTAACAGTGACAAAAACGAAACAAACGAACAAAGGAACTAAACTTAAAACGTTCACGTCAACACGTAACGACACACACCAACGATACTACTGACGCTGGCTGACATAAACGAAACAGTGGAATGTTGGGAGAGTCCACTTGAAGGGAAGTAACCCAGGCAGGCGAACAATCATACGGCACGCACGACTAACAGTCATACGGCACTGCGGAGAGACTTTTTGAACACTCCGTATAAACAACCCTGACTAACCACAGTTAGATGCAACAAAATATCCTCTGGCATTCCGAGTGGGCTTAGACGAAAACACTTGGAAAGTATTTTAGTAGTAGCTTACGAGACTAGTAAGTAACGACAGAATAAAAGAAATTATCTATGGTCTATAGTCACGAAAACTGCTCGTTGATAATCATTTCAACATTATTCCAAGAGGCGCTGAGCAGTTATCCCGTTATCAATTAAATGAGCGATGTTCACCGGAGACAATACACTGGACTCGTTTCGCGAGGGTGACAGTTCAGTTTCCCATCTGTCCATCCATGTTTAGGTTTTTCGTGGTTTACCCACATCGTTTAAGGAAAATTCCCGATGTTTATTTCAAAAAGGACCGTGTCATTTCCTTCTCCATCTTTCCCGGTTTCAAGCTTGTGCTCCGACCCTAAAGATCGGGTTTTTGACTAGATGTCAAGCCATAATCTATTCGACTTCCTGCCAATTATTTTGGACGCTCAATTACAAGGATCTGGAGAAGAATCTTCCATAGTGCGAAAACAGAGCGGGGAACACACCTTAAACTGTTACTTCGACTTTGCCGGAGAAAGTGTCGCAGTAAGCGACTAACCTGAAAAATGCTCCGCCAAGAAATTGAAAGGATGATAATCATCAGAACATCATTAGCAACAATTTAAAAATGGTAGCGAAAGCAATTGCGCCTTCAACGACCTTCCTCCCAGGGAAAGAATGACGTATATACTTACGTAGCTTACACTTTCAATGGTATTGTGTGTTTCGAAATAAGCTGTAGAGAAACTATTTTTGTTCGTTTATTCATCGTATTCTAGTTGTCAGCGTAAGATGTATCTGAGAGTCTGAAAATTATACATCATTCCTTGTGATCTCCAAGGGAGGCATTACATTAGCGCACAAAGAAGTTCTGCTGCTCTGTTGGCATTCCGCATTGTTGAAAATCTCGATACATTTCCACATTGAAGGAAATACAATTAAAACACCATGTAGGGTACATGCAACAGGCGTTAAATTTGCATTTCGACACAACCGCACGAAGCGGGAACGAGCAACGCCATCTACATTCTGTGCTTGAAGGAAGATTATGCGCCAGGTTTCTCTGTCACAAACAGCATTTTAGTGATGACCGTTTTACAGAAAATCATGTTATGGCTCTTGTAAGAAAGGGAAACGTTTGCCACGTTTCTAAAGTTGATTGCTGAACCACAGTGTCTCATAAAGACGGCAATTTATTGTTCCGCAATATTGCTGCCAGTGTTGATCAGGATCCCACGGCTGCCATACGAATGTTGGATCAGTGGGTTCAGCAAGATGTAGTTCAGCAAGATATCAGTGGCATCGTGCGCCTATCTTCCAAAAGGACAGATATATTGCTCTCTAGTCTGTGCAGGCTTGAACAGAATCGTTATGTGCCTTGAGAGCGTAAATGTGCTTGTTAGCAGAAACACAGTCATACACAGGGAAAATGTGATATTGTTGTTGTGACGTCTGAAGCATGGCAGTGTCAGGATGACGACCACTAGGCAGCTTCCCCTGACACGGCAGCAGACAGAAGAGTTCGCTGGCAGTTGTGCATCAAACGACAACAACCCTCAGTCTCATCATATCATACTGTAATGTGGCCACCCAATCTTTTAGAAATGTCGTAATAAGTAAAATGCTGTCGTGAAGTACTGGATTAGCACCAGCCAGCTGGTAAGCGCAGTGTGGGGATATGTGGGTCTGTATAACATACACGTAACGGGATTGTGAGATGAGGACAGTATCGCTCAGTGGACAGCTGCACCAGGGGGCAAGAATGACTGTAGCAGGCGAATCGATGTCACGACACCAGGGCAATCCTCTTGTCACGTGGACGTGGCTAGGTGCTGGGTTTTAGTTAAGCAATTGCTTAATAAATGGAGTAATGTAAATACGGCTGAATTTTGAGACGGAAGCATTTCTCGTTACCATACTCTAGCAGCATCAAAACAACGCCAGGGCACCCCAGATCACGGGAATAAGCGCCGCAGCACCGCAACCTACCGTCCACACCAGCACTGAGTTCCCGCCCTGTTACACTGTATCACAGCGCCAGCCGCCGTTCAGTTCCCGCCAGGGAGCAGCGGGTCGAATCCCGTGCACAGCAGACCTCCTGCCGTGGTGGCCGAGGGATCGTCCCAGCAGCCGTCACAGATGGAGTAGGAGGTCGCCACTGACATTACGAGCATGGCCTACGGAGACCCACGGGAATGCTGTCTACACTGTACGACGCCTACGCAATATCAACTCACCAGGACGGAAGCCGCTGCCCATATGTCAGCGCTGGCCAGGGTCAACAGACAGAGGCGTGCTTTGCCTCGATGAGCACGACAAAGCATATACAATGAACAGTTAAAGAAACTGGTACACCTGCCTGATGCAGAAGCTTCGCAAAACGACGTGACGTGGACACGACTAACGTCTGAAGTAGTGCTGGGGGGGGGGGGGGGGGGGGCAGGGGGGGCCCTGATACCATGAATCCAGGAGGGCTGTCCATTAATACGTAAGAGTACGAGGACGTGGAGATCTCTTCTGAACAGCGCGTTGGAAGGCACCCCGACATGCTTTAATAATGTTCATGTCTGGGGAGTTTGGTGGCCAACGGACGTGCGGGGAACTCCCCAAGTCCGTCAGAGGGCACAATGGACATGAATGGATGCAGGTGATCAGACAGGATGTTTACGTATGTGTCACCTGTCAGAGTCGTATCTAGACGTATCAGGGATCCCATATCGCTCCAACTGCACACGAACCACACCGTTATATAGCTTCTATCAAATGCTGACATGAAGGATCCATGGATTCATGAGATTGTCTCCATACCTGTGCATGTCCATCCGCTCGACACAATTTGAAACGAGACTCGTCCGACCAGGAGACATGTTTCCAGTCATCAGCAGTCCATTGTCGGTGTTGACGGGCCTAGGCGAGGCTTATAGCTTTGTCTCACGCAATCACCAAGGGCACACGATGATGTTTCGTTGAGTGGTTCGCACGCTGACACTTGTTGATGGCACAGCATTGAAATCTGCAGCAATTTGTGGAAGGGTTCTCTTCAATCGTCTCTTCTTGCAGGATCTTTTTCTGCACGCAGCGATGTCGGAGATTTGATGTTTTACCGGAATCCTGATATTCACGGTACACTCGTGAATGGCCATACGGGAAAATCCCTCTTCATCGCTACCTCGGAGATGCTGTCTCCCATTGCTCGTGAGCCGACTGTAACACCATGTTCAAACTCGCTTAAATCTTGATAACCTGCCATTGCAGCAGCAGTAACCGATCTACCAACTGCGCCAGACACTTTTTTTTTAATAGGCGTTGCCTGTTTACATATCTCTGTATTAGCATACGAACGCCTATACCAATTTTTTTGGCGCTTCAATGTATCAGCATCGAATAAAAGTCTTGTGTTTTGCCAGCAGTGTTTCAATTGTGTCCTCTGACACATCATCATCATCACTCATTCCATCGAAAATAACGGCAGACATGAATATTTTAAGCCGAATTCTGGTTCTGTACGTAGTATCTAGGTGTACCTACCTTGTATGGAGTCTCCGAGAAGATCGAAGGTTTCCAGACTTTGAACAAATCTGGTCATATCCTGCTGAGAGATTGGCACTCAGTTATTCGCCAGCTGTTATGATAGAGGAACCTGTGGCATGAAGCAATATGAAATGTCGAACCCGTATCTTTTATCCAAGTTCAATTTTGTCTCTCTATAGAGCTGGGTTACAGCTGTCCAGGCGACCAGAAGAACCGGTTCTGTGCGCTGAATTTCATATACTGTATAATCTCAAATGACCTGAAAATTTTTTAATGTATTCTTCCTACTAGAACAACCTGTATCTAGTGCGATCTCGTACTTTACTTAACATTTTACTGTTTTCGTTTCGCTACGAGAAAGGAAAATGTTATGTTCCATCTCATCCTGTACTCTTACAAGTAAAATTCCTTGCAAAGTTTAAAGCAACGCTTTTAGACAAGTAAGTCATCTTTCTAAAGACGCTCCTTACTCGAAGCTACACAGAATTTATTTCTAACGTCCAATGCTACCCTAAAATAGTTCTGAAGCGAAGAAACTATTTCACTTAGTTCACATTAGCCACTAGCGTTTGAAGACGGTAGGTGATCATGTTCATGAATGCACACTTTCACAATCTGAAGATCTGTAAGCAACTGGAATTCTGCCTGCATAGCACTGAATACTTTAAGTGCCACATATCCACATACTCCCAAATCTATTTTTAATGTTGTGAAGTACATTGAGATAATCATTTCCGTTTCCCCATTATTCTATGCTTTCAAAACCTATTCCGAAGAATCAGCCGATAGTCCGCAAACTGTACGGAGTACTTTTCGAAAGCCTTCCAGGAGTACCTGCATACTTTCAGAGATGGTTGAGGGACCTCGGGTGTTCAGTACTGAATGTCAAAGCAAACACTTTTCAGCCGTCTAATTTTAAAACTATTATTTTATTAGGCTAAGAGAGTCGGCGATATATCACGCCATGTTCGGGCCCCCTGACCAACGTGTAGGAAGATTCCAACCTCGATTCCGGACAAAATAGGGGCCAGCATTCAAAGAGTGATATCTTTAGGTTTTGATACAGCGATCACTTCAAAGTGATCGCCCAATAAAATAACAATTTGGAAATTAGACGGCTGAAAGATGTTTGAGTTGACATTCTTCCAGGAGTATAGTTCGGTAGCTGCTAAACTATACGTAATAGTTACGGGAATTACCGAGAAATTATTGTAGGCTAACGCATATAAACAGTCTTTAAGTGTAATTCCTCAGAGAAACTGGTCGTCGATAGCTTATCGTTGAAAAATTGCGTTGCGTGCTGCTGCAATTTCTATTAACTTCGTTAATTTCTTTAGGTAAGAAACTCGAGGGCTAGTAAAGCTATAATTTTAGTTACTATCAGATTGTGAACACTATAAATTGCTACAGGAAAATTAAAGTAACTTATTTCAGTCTGTACTGATCATCGTCTCGTCAATAACATCGTATTATGATAACATTGGTTTAGAGGATTCAGCACTTTGTATTCAGTTAAAAAAATATGGAATAAATAAAGTGTTTCTCAAATGGTCAATGAATAGTACAAATAAAAAAATCATATAAACAATTACTGCACACCTGGTACAACTGCCGAGTGGCTGTGTAAGAGCAAATACTGTTATTTGTTTTGTGATGTTCGTAGTGCGCGCGTTATAATTGTAATTCAGGATTGTTTAGAAAGCGCTTAGACTCGTTTTAGGAAACGAGAAAGCGCGAAGGAGTCGTTTCTGTTGCTCCGCTTGGTAATGTAAGACCTCAAAACCGTTTTCAGAATGTATCGATTCAGGTAAAGAGCTCGACAACGTAAAATGTTGCAAGGTGTTTGAAATTCTCAGAAAAAAATATGTACGCTATAGGGAAAAACGGGAAATATACAATATGTACAGAAACCAAGAGAAAAGAACAAGAGAAACATTTTGAAGGGCAAGGATACTACCTATGACGTCAACCTTTACTTCAAGAATGCAATGATGAAAAAATAAAAAATAAAAGACATAAATGATAAGATTTACTGATGACATAACGACGCACAGTGAATGTGAGAAAGATTTACAGGATTTCTTGAGTGGGATAATGACCATAGGCGTTACAAGTATGACCTCCTGCGGGTTTTTTTTACATTTGAGGCTATAGAGTAGCGATTATGCGTAGTATGGGTTCAAGTACTTGGTAGGTTTTCACGAAGTGTGTGGCAGCAGATGACTACAGACGGGTCGCGCAATTCTCGTAACTTACGAGCCGGTGGCTTGTGGGCTCGGAACTGGCGGCAGTAGCGTCCCAGCTGTGTTCATCGGATTCAGATCACACGCATTTTGCGGCAAAGACGTTAACTATGACGCTCCTCAAACCAATGTAACATGATCATTGCCTTGTGACTCGAAGTTATCCTGCTGGAAGATTCCATCACTGTCGAGGAAGACATTAAGCATTAAGCGATGAAGCTGATCAGTAATAATTACGTAGTCCACTCCTATTATATGCTTTCGATTACTACTACAGGTCCCATGACATCTCAAGTAATTGTACTTTCGTAAAACTGCGTCCACCAGCATATGGCCGTGGTGCATGTTTCGAGCAGCCGTTCGCCTGAATGGTGGCGTATCCAGACAGGACCACTGACCTGGTGCTACAAGAGTCTTGATTCATCTGACCAGGGGACACTTTTCCATTGATCCATTGATCCAGTGTCCATGAGCCTGTGCCCACTGCAATCACATTTGACATGAGGTTGGATCAGCATGGGAACACATTTTAAACTACACCGAAGCGCCAAAGAAACTGGTATAGGCAAGCGAAATCAAATACAGAGATATGTGAATGGGTAGAATACGGCGCTTTGGTCGGCAACGCCTATATGAGACAAGTGTCTGGCGCAGTCCTTAGATCGGTTACTGCTGTTACAGTGGCAGGTTATCAAGATGTCTGGAGGCGATGTTACAGTCGGCTCATGAGCGATGGGAAACTGCATCTCCGCGGTAGCGATGAAGTGGGGATTTTCCTTACGACCATATCACGAGTGTACCGTAAATATCAGGAATCCGGTAAAACATCAAATCTCCGACATCGCTGAGGCCGTAAAAATATCTTGCAAGAACGGGACCAATGTCGACTGAAGAGGATAGTTCAACGGGACAGGAGTGTAACCCTTCCGCAAGTTGCTGCTGATTTCAATGCTGGGTCATCAACATGTGTCATTGTGCGAACCATTTAACGAAACATCATCAATACGGGCTTTCGGAGCCGAAGGCCCACTCGTGTACCCTTGATGACTGCACGACACAAAGCTTTACGCCTCGCCTGGGCCCGTCAACACCGACATTGGACTGTTGATGACTGGAAACATTTTTCCTGGTCGGACGAGCCTCGTTTCAAATTGTATCGAGCGGATGGACGTGTACGGGTATGAATCCATGTACCCTACATGTCAGTAGGGGACTATTCAAGCCGGTGGAGACTCTGCAGTGGTGTGGGGCGTGTGAAGTTGGTGTGATATGGAACCCCTGATACGGCTAGATGCAATTGTCACAGGTGACACGCACGTAAGCATCCTGTCTGATTACCTGCATACATAAATATGCATCCCGAAGGAATTCAGAAATTCCACCAGGACACGGAGACAAAAGTCCAGAAATGCTACAGAGTGTCTCCAGGAATACTCTTCTGAGTTTGAATACTTTCCCAGACAAGAACATTATTGATCGATTTCTGGTGTCATTTCCCTCCGGCACTACTTCAGACAATAGTGGAGACCATGCCACGTCGTGTTGCAGCACTGCTGCGTGCTCGCGGGGCCCTACACGATATTAGGCAGGTGTATCAGTTCCTTTGGCTCTTCTGTGTGTGTGCACTGAAAGGTGGGCTCCGAAACACTTGCAGCTACATATGCAATGTACTCTGTCTATAGATCGGCCTCAGATCGTCACCTATCCTGTTTTATAGAGCGGGCAAGCCCTCGACCTCAACGTTCTATGACGAGCTGTGGACGTCGAAAAATTTCATCGCCTATTAGTTGTCTCATTGTCCTTGTACCCCTTACCATAGATGTTTACGTCAGTGGCAGAGGGGCTGCCGACCAGGTAATCCGCGTTCGAGATGCTCAGATCCGGGCCATAACAATGGCGGCCCACGTCACTGCTAGAGTGTCAACATTATTCTCTTTACCGCTTGTATACTTTCCTTACTGCATCACGAAACTCAGCGTAACCATGTGGCAGCAGGCGAAGTGAAGGAATGCTGCAGCCTGGAAAGCAAAATAACGCGCGAGGGACGAAGATGGTAGGCGGTAAGAAGGAAGGTGGAAACGTGAATTTTTGCGCTAAAGACGTAGACATTAATTTCTGAAAGAAATTTCTGAAAATATACATGTGGAGCACAATATTCTATGGAACCAATTATAGATTGAGAAGAAAAAAGGGAAAGAACAGAGCCAGCCGCTGTGGCCGAGCGGTTCTAGGTGTTTTAGTCCGGAACCGCGCTGCTGCTACGGTCGCAGGCTCGAATCCTGCCTCGGGCGGGGATGTGTGTGATGTCCTTAGGTTAGTTAGGTTTAAGTAGTTCTAAGTACCCATGTGGATGACCTAGCACTTTTCTTTGTTTAGTGCCAATTGCCACTTTTCGGACCATACAGATATTCTCTTTATATCATTTTGTAATTGGAACTAATCGTCTGATGATTTTACTAGACGGTAAATTACAGCGTCATCTGCAAACAATCATATTATCACCGAGATCATTTATGTAAATCAGGAACAGCAGAGGGCCTATGACACTACCCAGCGGAACGTCAGATCTGTTCTACTCGATGGTTTACCCTCTACCACTACGAACTGTGGCCTCTCTGAGAGGACATCACGAATCCAGTCACACAACTGAGACGATACTCCACATGCACGCAATTTGATTAATAGTCGCTTGTGAGGAACGGTATCAAAAACCTTCTGGAAATCTAGGAATATGGAATCGATCTGAGATCCCTTGTCAACAGCGCTTGGCTCAAATGGCTCTGAGCACTATGGGACTTAACATCTGAGGTCATCAGTCCCCTAGAACTTAGAACTACTTAAACCTAACTAACCCAAGGACAGCACACAACACTCAGCCATCACGAGGCAGAGAAAATCCCTGACCCCGCCGGGAATCGAACCCGGGAACCCGGGCGTGGGAAGCGAGAACGCTACCGCACGACCACGAGATGCGGGCTGTCAACAGCGCTCATTACCTCATGGGAATAAAGAGCTAACTGTAATGAACAAGAATGATATTTTCTGAATCTGTGATGGTTGTGTATCTGTGATTCATAATGTTCGGGTACAGTGTATGCTCCAAAATCTTACTGCAAATTGAGGTCAGTGATATGGGTCTGCAATTCATTGGGCTACTCCTATTTCCTTTCTTGAATATTGGTGTGACCTGTGCTACTTTCCAGTATTTAGGGACATACCTTGCATGAAGTGAGGGTTGCATATGATTGCTAAGAAAGGCGCTATTGTGTCTGCATATTCTGAAAGGAACGTCGTAGTACAGACGTTACGCCAACTGAAGTGGGAGGCACTCGAGCACTCGCCCTATATTCTGGATCTTTTACCACATGATTATCGCACTATCGGTCACTTAAAAAATGGCTTGAAAGGTCAAAGATTCCTCTAGAACTACGATGCGCAGCAGGCAGTTACGGACCGTCACGCAGCAGGATACGATGTTTTATCAAACGGCTATCTTCAACTCGGTGCGTCTGTAGGATGATTGCCTCAGTGCTGCCTGAATTGTAGCCAATTGCACGGCCTTTGAAAGGAATTTTTTTGGGTCGCCCCTTATAAGTAGAATGCATCAAATGCGAAGAGTCTGACGTATTGTTAATACTGTCTTTAATGTAGATGAACACCAAGGGTCCCAGCACACTTCTCTACGGCAGGACTGAATTTACTACTGCATTCGTAAATGAGGAGGCAATATTTTGAAGAGTTGCTCAATGTAGCTGAAAATACGATCAGTAATGTTTCAGATTTCGATGTACAATCGGATAGGAATGATGATGGAAATAGGATCACATTTGAGGAAGTGGGGAAAATGGTCAATAGATTGCAGTGCAATAAAGCGGCTGGGGTGGATGAAATTAAGTCGGAACTCATCAAATACAGTGGAATGTCAGGTCTTAAATGGCTACACAGGATAATTGAAAAGGCATAGGAGTCGTGACAGGTTCCATCGGACTGGACGAAAGCAGTAATCACACCAATCTTTAAACATGGAAACAGAAAAGATTGTAACAACTACAGAGGTATCTCTTTAATCAGCGTTGTGGGTAAAATCTTCTCAGGTGTTGTTGAAAGGAAAGTGCGAGTATTAGTTGAGGACAAATTGGATGAAAATCAGTGTGGGTTTAGGCCTCTTAGAGGTTGTCAGGACCAGATCTTTAGCTTACGGCAAATAATGGAGAAGTGTTACGAGCGGAACTGGGAACTGTATCTATGCTTTATATATCTGGAAAAGGCATACGACCGGGTTCCTAGGAGGAAGTTATTATCTGTTCTACGAGGTTATGGAATAGGAGGCAAACTTTGGCAAGCAATTAAAGGTCTTTACATAGATAGTCAGGCAGCAGTTAGAGTTGACGGTAAATTGAGTTCATGGTTCGGAGTAGTTTCAGGGGTAAGACAAGGCTGCAACCTGTCTCCACTGTTGTTCATATTATTTATGGATAATATGCTGAAAACAATAGACTGGCTGGGTGAGATTAAGGTATGTGAACACAAAATAAGCAGTCTCGCATATGCGGATGACTTAGTTGTGATGGCAGATTCGATTGAAAGTTTGCAAAGTAATATTTCAGAGCTAGATCAGAAATGTAAGGACTATGGTATGAAGATTAGCATCTCCAAAACGAAAGTAATGTCAATGGGAAAGAGATATAAACGGATTGAGTGCCAAATAGGTGTAACAAAGTTAGGTGGACGGTTTCAAGTGCTTAGGATGCATATTCTCACAGGATGGCAACATAGTGAAAGAACTGGAAGCGAGGTGTAGCAAAGCTAATGCAGTGAACGCTTAGCTACGATCTACTCTCTTCTGCAAGAAGGATGTCAGTACCAAGACTAAGTTATTTGTGCACCGTTCAATCTTTGGACCAACTTTGTTGTATGGGAGCGAAAGCTGGGTGGATTCAGGGTACCTTATCAATAAGGTTGAGGTTACGGATATGAAAGTAGCTAAGATGATGGTAGGTACTAGTAGATGGAAACAATGGCAGGAGGGTGTCCACAATGAGGAAATCAGAGAAAAACTGGGAATGAACTCTATAGATGAAGCAGTCAGGGCGAACAGGCTTAGATGGTGGGGTCATGTTACACGCATGGGAGAAGCAAGGTTACCCAAGAGACTCATGAATTCAGCAGTAGAGGGTAGGAGGAGTCGGGGTAGAGCAAGGAAAAGGTACCTGGATTCGGTTAAGAATGATTTTGAAGTAAAAGGCTTAACATCAGAAGAGGCACCAATGTTAGCACTAAGTAGGGGATCATGGAGGAATTTTATAAGGGGGACTATGCTCCAGACTGAACGCTGAAAGGCATAATCAGTCTTAAATGATGATGATGATTCGAAAATGTTTTACCCAAAGTTTATTGTTTTGTTGGCTGTTGACTATAGAATGTGAACTATACCCAGTCGGAATACCAACAATTTGCTGAAATAGTTTTATTTGCAACGTGATTGAATCTTCGGCATCAGGTTGTGGTGATCACTGTCGGATACCAAACAGATCATGATCGATCCCGGAACCAACATCCAATGGTGCCAGTACGTGATTTTCAGCGCAGGTGCTGCTGCTGCTGCTGCTGCTGCTCCGGGCGCAACAGGTTAGATGGGAGACAGGCGAGAGGAGCGCCCAGCGGCCGACCCGCGGCTAATGGGCGACGGCGCCGCGCTGCCAGCCTGTCGGCGGTCTGATAAAAATGTATCGACCCGCGCAGTGGGAGGCGTAGCCGCAGCCGCCTGGGACTGGCAGTAGGCTGGAGCGGCCAGGCGACACTTTCTACGGCCGTCCACGAACCGGACGCTGTCGTAACGCCGCGCCGCGCCGCGACCTGTGCCCGCGAACGTGACCCACTGCCGAGTCTGCGGCCGCGACTGCGACCGCCGAGCTCTTCGGCGGATCCTAGCCCTCCGCTGTATCTACAGTTATATAGCGGCGTCCACCACAGCAGCCGGCGTGCAAGCTAGAAACAAGCTACGCGATAATTACACTAGGCTGCATGGTATCAGATGACTGAAAACTAATTCACTAATTAAATTAAAATTGCTGCACCAAGAAGAAATGCAGACGATAAACGGGTATTCATTGGACAAATATATTACACTAGAACTAACATGTGATTACATTTTCACGCAATTTGGGTGCATAGATCCTGAGAAATCAGTACCCAGAACAACCACCTCTGGCCGTAGTAACGGCCTTGATACGCCTGGGCATTGAGTCAAACAGGGCTTGGATGGCCTGTACAGGTACAGCTGCCATGCAGCTTCAACACGATACCACAGTTCATCAAGAGTAGTGACTGGCGTATTGTGACGAGCCAGTTGCTCGGCCACCATTGACCAGAAGTTTTCAGTTGGTGAGAGATCTGGAGAATGTGCTGGCCAGGGCAGCAGTCGAACATTTTCTGTATCCAGAAAGGCCTGTGCAGGACCTGCAAATTTCGGTCGTGCATTATCCTGCTGAAATGTAGGGTTTCGCAGAGATCGAATGAAGGGTAGAGCCACGGGTCGTAACACACGTAACGTCCACTGTTCAGAGTGCCGTCAGTGCGAACAAGAGGTAACCGAGACGTGCAACCACTGGCACCCCATACCATCACGCCGGGTGATACGCCAGTATGGCGGTGACGAATACACGCTTCCAATGTGCGTTCACCGCGATGTCGCCAAACACGGATGCGACCATTACGATGCTGTAAACGGAACCTGAATTCATCCGAAAAAAAAATGTCATTTTGCCATTCGTGCAGCCAGGTTCGTCGTTGAGTACACCATCGCAGGCGCTCCTGTCTGTGATGCAGCGTCAAGGGTAACCTCAGCAATGGTCTCCGAGCTGATAGTTCATGCTGCTGCAAACGTCGTCGAACTGTTCGTGCAGATGGTTGTTGTCTTGCAAACGTCCCCATCTGCTGACGCAGGTTTCGAGACGTGGCTGCTAGATCCGTTACAGCCATGCGGATAAGATGCCTGCCATCTCGACTGCTAGTGATACGAGGCCGTTGGGATCCAGCACGGCGTTCCGTATTACACTCCTGAACCCACCGATTCCATATTCTGCTAACAGTCATTCGATCTCGACCAACTCGAGCAGCAATGTTGCGATACGATAAACCGCAATCGCGGTAGGCTACAATCCGACCTTTATCAAAGTCGGAAACGTGATGGTACGTATTTCTCCGCCTTACACGAGGCATCACAGCGTTTCACCAGGCAACGCCGGTCAATTGCTGTTTGTGTATGTTATATCGGTTGGCGACTTTCCTCATGTCAGCACGTTGTAGGTGTCGCCACTGGCGCCAACCTTGTGTGAATGCTCTGAAAACCTAATCATTTGTATATCACAGCATCTTTTTCCTGTCGGTTAAATTGCGCGTCTGTAGCACGTAATCTTCGTGGTGTAGCAATTTTGATGTCCAGTACTGTATGTGGTACTGCCTCAGCTTTTTATGCTGATACCAAATCTGTTTTCAATATTTTCCTGTCACATATAGTTATGTTGTAATTTGACTTCAAAAATATATTGCTGTCCCAGTAATAAGCTTTTGAAGTCAAGTTACAACCGCTGTGCCACTAGGTTACTTGCATTGTCGGAGGAAAGTTTCTCAATACGATCCTTTATGTCTTGTTACATTTATTAATGCCATCTGATATTGTATGATCTTGTAAGTGTTATTTCTCTCAGAGGATTGAATTACCACTGCTGAATTGTGATAATTCTGTATATTTAATACAGTATTAATGAAACAGTTCGCCTACTGTTTGTAGTTTCTACCGTGTCAACATGCAAGTGACTGAACTTTCTTTTGTATCCCGCCTGCATAGGCGGCGCGTGTATCTGCTCCTGTGAACTGCTTCTGCAAAATAGGCCGAGAGTGAAGGACACGAGTAGGAGCACGAAAAGGTGAAGTACTTCGGTACTGCAAGTAAAGTTAAAGCACCTTTACTGTTGTATAAACATATACAAACACATTACTTAACTTTTGGTACAGATGAGCACGTAAGTGCGAAGCCGTTCATATAGCAAAGCTAACAGTTACTAGAAGTTACAAAGGCAAAGTCTACAAGTAGATTTCTTATTAGTTTGAGTGAAAACCTCAAGCAATAGACAAAAACGTAAGTTATTTCTAGAATCCGCATAAAAATGGATTCAATAACACCCACTTTCAGCAAATCATCTGACAAAATGTCTTAAAATGTTTACTGATGTTATTTCCCAGTGAGGTCCGCATGACCAATCGTATGAGAAACAGTGTTAACAGCGACATAATTTCAACGTCCAGGCATCTGTGCTCCACACAGAGGCAATCTATAATACCAAACGGCTAAACCGATGCACAGTCCCACTTACAGAACACACATCTAACGGCTTACAGGAGCAACAAAAATTTGATTTTCAATATTTCGTGTAGTTATTGACCGAATTTAAAAAGTTAAAATGCTGTTTTAGTCTATTCATTAACAGGTATAATCTTACGTGAAAGGTTTAACGCAATGATTTGAGCATTAAATAAAAATCGTTCGTTCAATAATCAATTTTCTGAGCAAGACAGGGGCTTAGCTCCGGGTAGCTGTCCGGCAGGCTTCGTTGCCAATGTTTTTATTAATCATTGACAACGTGGTTATTTTAAGAACGGCACACATAGATCTGAGCAGATCCTTTTCAGTGGACGTTACGTCGATTACATTTTTACTATCTTTGACGGTGCTGCGGAACAGGTCCCGGGGCTAGCCGAAGGTTTTAAGTCGCCGCACCCTCAGATGGCCTTCACTGACGAGCTAATGGATGGCAACGAGATTCTCAATTATTTGGATATGGAGTAGCGACTAGATGGAGATCAAATTTGGCGTCTTTCGCCGACCATCAACAAGCGATTTCATCATTCATTCCTTGTCGTTCATATCGTCACAAGATAGACTTTCTCAAATCAGTGATTCACCGTATTGCAGAACTTCCCGTAAGTCAGTCGTCCACCGAGAAAGAATGGTCAAACCTAAGATATATTGCAATCAGCAACGAACAGAACCTTAAAATTTTTAGGTGATCTTTATCAGCTTGATGAACATAAAATTCCACTAGGCTTGTTACCTGCTAATATAATTTATTGAAATCCCTTTCCTAGGCATTCTACCGTGTGATCTCGCAAAGCTGTTTAGAAAATGAGATATGGACGTCGCCTTTTCGTCTGCAAACAAAGTCTAGCATCGTTATATCCATAACGAACTAGCTACCAAACATAAATACGCGGACCCTGGAGTTTATAGAACTGAGTGCGTTAACTGTGAAGCTTCATACGTGAGTCAGGCTAGTAGGAAATTTCGTATTTGATTTAGTGAGCAATTGCTTAAAAAAAGGACAGGTTAAGCAGCTTTCGGTTTTTGCTGAGCACTTAAAATCTAGTGGCCACCGGTCTCCGACGTTGAAGAACTTACGCCATAACCACCCGCAAAGGGAAAAGCCAAAGCTTTTAGAGGAAATGGAAATTCACTGATGACATTGATATCCAGAGTGAAAGTGAAGAAGATTATCATGATTTGCTGAATTTAATGAACAGTCTAATGAGTAGATTGAATCGAAGAGAGACGAAAGTAATGAGAAGTAGCAGAAATGAGGACAGCGAGTAACTTAACATTAGGGTGACGGCCACGAAGTACATGAACTTAAGGAATTCTACTATCTAGGCAACAAAATGACCAACGACGGACGGAGCAAGAAGGATGTCAAAAGTAGACTAGCACTGGCAAAAAGTAGGTAAGAGAAGTCTGCTAGTATCAGACACAGGCCTTAAATTGAGGAATAAATTTCTAATATTGTACGTTCGGAGTACATCATTGTATGGTAGTGAAACATGGACTGTCAGAAAAACAGAACCGAAGACAATAGAAGCGATGAGGTGTTACAGACGAATGCTGGAAATTAGGTGGACTGATAGGGTAAGGAATGAAGAGGTTCTTCGCAGAATCGCAGAAGCAAGATGTATGTGGAAAATACTGTCAAGGAAGGCAGGATAACAGGACGTCTGTTAAGACATCAGGGAATGACTTCCATGGTACTTAAGGGAGCTGTAGAGGGGAAAAAATGTATAGGCAGACAGATATTGGAATACATCCAGCAGTAGGTTGCAAGTACAAATCTGGGTTGAAGAGGTTGGCACAGGAGAGGAATTCGTGGCGGGCAACATCAAACCATTCAGAAGACTGATGACTCAAAAAAAGGAAAAAAGGCGCAACACTCCATTCTGTGTGCACCGGAAAACAGTTGTCGCCATACTATGCAAGGTGTCTTAAATATTTTCCTTGGTTTGTCATAGTTTTTCTTTCCAGTATGCATTGTAACTGTACTTGACATTTCATTGCCTGTTTCAGGTTCCTTACGTTCTTGTTTGCTATAACGATAGGACGACGTTTCCTTATTATATTGATCGTAGTTGCTTATGCTTTCATGACAGGACATTACCTCTCATGTAATTTCAGAGTTATTGTTTGTTGTCAAGAGAATACACAGCGTGGAACTTTGCCTCATTCTACCCCCATGTTCCATTTTTTTAATATACCTACCACTCACAATGTTATTTTACACCTACAGGTCAATGTGAAGATGTCTCACAATGGCAAAGCGCGTCATTTCCAATAAACAGATAAACATAATTTGCAGCCAAGGCTGTCTCATTTCAAATAAAGCAGTAGACTTAGAAGGCGGTCGGTGTGGCCGCGCTACGGTCGCAGGTTCGAATCCTGCCTCGGGCATGGATATGTGTGATGTCCTTAGGTTAGTTAGGTTTAAGTAGTTCTAAGTTCTAGGGAACTGATGACCTCAGATGTTAAGTCCCATACTGCTCAGAGCCATTTCAACCAAGTAGACTTAGACAATCTGTATGTCTTGATGCAGCGGTACTCATGGCACTCAAATTATCCAGACCATGTTCATCCGTTATATGATAATGAGAACATTTAGTGACTTCTAACAAACTAATTTATAATCAGAGGTTCGAAACTTTGGTACTTTGATTCTTTAAATAATTCTAGTAAGCCGAGGAACGGGGGGAGGGGGGGGGGAGGTGCGGTGACTAGTATATTTAAAAGCACATTGAAAGAAAAATAATTAATCCCCAAGATACATCGCACCAATATCATTTAACACCGCGTTTAGCCTTGTAAGTGGTCTCAGATGGAAAGGAAGTGTGTCCATAAGCTTTTTAATGTATGAGATACTCAGTGTAAGCCAGTTCGTTCATAATCCTGACTTGTAGAGGTACCAAACACCGCATTTATTGTTTGCCACATTACAACCGCTGTTCCAAATACTCCCACACATTTTCTACGCAATTAAGATGGGGTAATTTTGTGGGCTCACGGAAATGCGATAGGGAGCCTGAGACTTTGTGAATTCAGGAGCATATGCGTGCAACTCTGTGAACATGGCTGTTGTCAGCGAGGAAGATGAGTGCCTATACCATATTCGTCGTGATGTTTGAGAAGAAAAGTCAATAGCTGATCACCGCACACTGCGGGCTAAATGTCTCGAGCCCTCGGTGCATTCGACACCTTGCATCATTTGAAAGTGGCTAAACCACTACTCGTAGGGCCACACGGCATAGTAAATATTAAAATTATGACGTCATTTTTTCTGATTTATTCTGTTGTTTAGAACTGTACGTCGTTAAGCTGTGATGCACTCACAAAATTGAAAGAATTAACACCGAGACGATCTGACTAGAAACTAGTCCGAGAATATATATTTTGGGACCACCTGTGTACTTTATAGAAAATGTTTGTAAATTGCTTATATTTCACAACAAACGCAGGAGAGAGTACAGGGACATCTGCTACGACATCAGGGATAGTTATTTAGAGCTGAAAGGGACAGCCGAGGGGAAAATGATTCTGTCGAGCAATGCAATATGTAAAATAGGTTATGTAGGCTGTTAGGACTAGTTCTTACGTACACATCAAGAGATTAGCATACGATCAGGAAACATACTGGACGTCATCAAACCAGAAAAGAGACCAACTGTTACGGACCAGCTGCCAGGAAAGAGCGTCTCGGAAATGGCGAAGATGGTCGGCTGTTGGCGTGCGAATGTCAAGACAAGAGCATTTATGGAAAGTAGCTAGACGGTGAAACCACGAATAGCCAACAAAGTGTTGGTCGTCCATCCTCATCACACAACATGTAGGACGTAGGTATGACAGCTCTGTGAAGGAGGATAGGCGGCGATCTGGGCAGAGCTGAAGACAAATGCAATAACGGGCACAGGGGTTTCTGTGCACACAGTTCAGCGCGTAGTGTTGAACATAGGCGCTGCAGCAGTCTAATCTCTATGTGTTGGAATGTTACCCAACGACATCCTCAATTACAATTACTTTGGGAACCGGATCATCGAGATTGTACCGTCGATTCAGGAAAACGTGTTACCTGGTTGGATTAATAATATTCCCTCCTACACAAACCAATAGTCTTGTCCGCATACACCGCCATCCAGGCGAACGGTTGCTCTCAGCACGCAGCGCGTCATGGACGTAGGTCGGAATGGGCAGTATTTGCCATTGGGACGCTTGTCTGGGCTTTCCTTTGACCTATGGTAGGAGCGACAGGCAGTGGTCAATTTTGACATTATTATGGATCACCTACATCTTCATATGCTTGATGGTGTCCACGACTGTTAGCGATATTCCTTCAAGGTAACTGCCGGTGTCTCAAGTCCGGAAACGTGCTACAGTGAGGTACAGGGTGTATTAGCACCCAAATACGGCTGATAAGAACCCAATGAAACACATCTAGGAGATTATCATGTACACGCACGCACACGCACACACACACACACACACACACACACACACACACAAGCACGCACCACGCGCTTACATTATTTACGGGATTTGCGTGTCCTGTGCGTACGCGTCCGTTTCCACGCACCCCCGGAAATTTACTAAGGACTTATCGAAGCCATGCCACGTCAGTCGCTGCTGTATTGCGTTCCAAAAGTGGTCGAACACGCTATGAAGCAGACAGGCATAACTTTTGGCTGATCTGTGTTTCTACATAGAATATGCAGGTAATAAAGTAACGTGTCCACCTTTTCCTTTTATACTGATATAGGCAGATTTGTTTCCCATTACATCGATCTTCCTTAAGCATTGTACTTAATAAACGGCCCCTGCCTCATTAGTAGAGTAAATTTGATATTAAAATGGCCAACGTGTAGTGAGACCAAAATGTATTTGCATTCTCTTCATTTTACATACGTCTAGGAAGCAATGATGTTGATTTCTGTTTTCGAAAAACAAATCTGCTACAGAGGTTTCTGCGAATGATGGTTGACTGGGGCTGAGCAAGGAGGGCGCGGAATAGCATTTCGAACGATCAGCATCTGTAGTCAGCTTCTTGTAATTGAAAAGTCTAGGGGAAAGACCTGATAAGTCCAAAATTCCAAAATTTCTGTTTTTTTCATAATTTAATAGACCAGCCAGTGTAGTTTTAGCTGGCTTTACAGAACTGGTCAAAAACCTGATGAGTCAAGAGATATTCTGATATCTTGTAAGCATGTGCAGGCGAAAAACATTATAAGTCCAGCCAAAACAGGGGAATATCCTGACAAGTCCAGAGAATGCAACGATGAAATTTTATGCCATAATGATTCCCAGCCCGCGCAGGTCTGTTTTCACTAATGTTATCGTTGTTTTATCATTGTTGCCACAGTTATTGTTGTGGGTAAGTTGACCATTGTTGTTAGCTTTGGGGAGTTTGTGAAGGAAGTTAGATCTAGCATTGTATTCTGTCAGTGTAAAATGAATAAAGAAGACAGTGACTCATCTACTTGCGAATAAAACTATAGAATGTTATCAAAGAATCTGACAAAGAAAAGGAAGAAGTATAGTCGCGTTATAGAAGCCTCCAAACGTTTAAGATTTAAGTCACATGAAACGGGAGAACAATGTAAGTGAAAAAAAAAACAATTGTTTAGACATTGTCAGTGATGAAAATAAAAGGGATATTATTAATAACATGAACCACTTTCAAAATCATGATGAAATAAACCTCTATTTAAGTGGTTTAATCACAGTGGTCCCTGTACAGCGCAGGCGTCCTAGAAGAGAAGAGCAGGAAGCAAAGTTTCGTGATGCATAATATAAATTCAGTGTTTGTATTACCATTAATGGAAATGTCCAAGAAGTACATGTGTGCAAGCAAGCATTATTTCGTTACATGGAATAAAGAAGGGCAAGGTAGATCATTTAGTGAATAAACTTAAGTCTGGAGATCAACCCTTACGAGACGGCCATGAGAAACACAAATCCTGTCCACAGGCTTTGAAAGATGAACCACGTGCAATAATAAGACGGCACATTAAATCGTTTAAAGGTCGCAACAGCCAGTACAGTTTGACAAAGTCAGAAAAAATTTACCTACCAGAGTCTTTGAATATTAAAAATATGTGCCATTTGTTCAAGGAGAAGTTTCAGGATCAGAATGTATCGTATGAAACATACCACACTATATTCAATTCAGATTTCAATATGTTTTGGATATCCACGATCTGATACTTGTGGCTCCTGCGATGTGTATCTGTCCAAGAAGAAAAATTTGGAGAAGGAACTGACTTTAACATCATCTGCTGAAAATAAAGTAAGGCTTCATTCCGAACTTCGATCCAATGAAATAGCCCATGAATTGCATCTCAGAAAACAAAAAGTGTTCTATGACAGGAAAAAAAGGCAAAGATAGAATGTCAAAAAAATCCATCAAAGGTTGCAATTACGATGGACTGTAGCAAAAACTTTCCTTGTCCAAATATAAAGACAAATGAAGTTTATTATAAACGACAGCTTTCTGTATATATTCAATGTTCATGTTTTGGCAACAGGGGACAGCTATTTTTTCATGTATCCAGAGAGCACAGGCCGGAGGGGAGCAGATTAAGTTTCATCGTTCCTTCATCATTTTGTGCACAGTTTTATAAATGCAGATGTCAAACATCTGGAGATCTTCTGTGACTCCTGCTGAGGGCAAAACAAGAATGCCACTGTGTTCAGATTCCTTCACCATCTGATCCATACAGAAAAACGATTGGACTATGTAAAGATGACATTCCCCATAAGAGGTCATTCGTACCTCGAATGTAATAAAAATGTGGGTATGATAGACCAAACTCAGGAATGTCAAATTCCAAAGGACTTGTGTCAGGTTTTTCACAATTCACGAACACACCCTTCGCCTTTTGTCATCATTGATGTTGAAGAGCAACCAGAGATAATCAAATGCTGGACAGAGCATCTGGATAATACAATATACAAGAAGAAACTAACTTTCCAGTCCAGGCCAATAATAGAATTGGAAGCCACACCACACCATGTAGCACTGGTTCGGTATAGAGGAAGCTACAGTGGAGCATATGAGCAAGCTTCATTACTTCTTGTTGGAAAGAAAGGACAACTCTCCTGCCTGAAAGAGGGCGAGTTCAGCCTACCTTCTGCTAAATATGAAGATATAGTAATTCTTTTACAGCAATATCAGCAATATGACTTGAAACTTTTTTATTTATTGAAATAAGTATTTTTGGTATTAGGCGTATAGCTATTTAAATTAAGGGATTCTGATTTTTTGCAGGTGATCTTAAAATATCTGCCGAGAAATACAGACATTTACAAGAATTGAAAAGATTTTGCTGTATCGAAGTGCAAGTGTATTTTGATCGTCTTTTGCATTAATCCACCATTGAAAAAGCACAGGACCTTTTATAGAAGATTATTAAATGATGATATGAGATAATTTGTTGTAACATGAATTTGAAATTTTGTAGTTACCTGCAATTGTTATGGACTTGCCATATTTTTCCTCTCTACGACCTGCCTTCGTAATGAAAATGCATCATATTGTCGTAAATCCTACTCAGATGTGTATAATTTGAGCAGTACCTTTTCTCTGAAAGATATATTAAGGTATAAAACAAAAATGAAGAATATAACTCGAAAAACTAAAATTTTATGAGTCTCGAAATTTTAAATTTCGTCTCCTGAAAGAAATAAGAATTGTGAGTTATCAGATTTTTCCCCTGGACTCTTCAATTGTTTTCCTGTGAAAGAAGGAAGCAAAAACATGTGCCACGACCTTTTTCAAAAGTGTCGCTCTTTCCTAGCGTTTGTCCTGTTGCCATCCGTGAGAAACAAGTGCGCTTTAATAATTACGTTCAACTGCTTCCAAGACAGGCACCAAAAGATCTTACCGAGAAAAGACGGACAAGATTTTCATACCCGGGATGTGGACGTAATTAACCTTCCCTATTAGGGACAATTGCGAGCAACGGCAATAATACCGAACAGCGCAGTTCTGCAAGTGACAACAATCCGAGAATTTTCGTCCACACCCGAAGCCAGAAAAGATCATTCCCGTGGTGACGAATGAACGGGAGCCTTCGAAGCAGCGTTCCTGTGGGACAGAGATTGCGTTCTCCAGAGACGCTGTTGTACAGAGATTGCTTTCTCCCCACGCCTTTCACGAAGCGTAATCGTTTCAGCTGGCAGATCCCCGTGAATTGCTGTCAGTACTTAACGCACCGCAGAATTTTCTGACGGAGCTGCGAGAGATATCTTGCAACTGCCAGGATTTCAATGCTCTTACGAGTATTACGTGGATAACAGAGTCAGCGTTACTACTGTCTGCAAGTAAGATGAATCACCGTGTAAGATGGCCTGTGAGCAAAATAGCGTCATGGACGCTTGTCTGGATCACCAATTTTGTATAGTTTATTCAGAGCTTAGCTTGCACTATGCTGCTTATAAGCTACAGAAAATTGCTAGATGCTGGGTACGGGGCCTCTGGAGGTGGTTGCGGAATGTAGTCATTAATGTTACTGTTTAGTTCGATATAGAAATAGCAGAAGTTGCAAGATTCATTTTTTATTTAGCTGATGACTAGTTTCGTGTTAACTGAACCCATTTTCAGATCATACAGGCTAACAGAACGGTATTTTCCGAAACAGCTCATGATCACTGTGAAGATTATACATGTACGTAAAACAAATTTAACTATCAACAGTTCAAATGGTTCAAATGGCTCTGAGCACTATGGGACTTAACATCTGAGGTCATCAGTCCCCTAGACTTAGAACTACTTAAACCTAACTAACCTAAGGACATCACACACATCCATGCCCGAGGCAGGGTTCGAACCTGCGACCGCAGCAGAAACGCGGTTCCGGACTGAAGCGCCTAGAACCGCTTGGTCACAACGGCCGGTCTAGCTATGAACAGTGACAGACACACACTGAGCCGACAAACGTAGTGGTATACCACCTAATATCGTGTCGGACCTCCTTTTACCTCGCATAATGCATCAACTCGAAGTGATATGGACACAACAGGCGCGTTGGAGATCCATTGCAGGAATATATAGCCATGCTGCCTCTATAGCTGTCCATAATTGCGAAAGTGTTACCGGTGCAGGATTTTGTGCACGAACTATTTCTATTATGTCTCATAAATGTTCGATGGGATTCACGTCAGAATATCTGGGTGACCATATCATTCGCTCGAATTGTCCAGGACAGTCTAAATAAATCACGAACTGCGGTACATTGTCATCCATAACAATTCCTTCGTTTTTTGGGAACGTGAAGTTAATGAATGGTTGCAAATGGTCTCCAAATAGCCGAACAGTGATTGGTTGAAACTTCCTGGCAGATTAAAACTGTGTGCCGGACCGAGACTCGAACTCGAGACCTTTGCCTTTCGCGGGCAAGTGCTCTACCAACTGAGCTACCCAAGCACGACTCACGCCCCGTCCTCACAGCTATACTTCTGCCAGTACCTCGTCTCCTACCTTCCAAACTTTACAGAAGCTCTCCTGCGAACCTTGCAGAACTAGCACTCCTGAAAGAAAGGATATTGCGGAGACATGGCTTAGCCACAGCCTGGGGGATGTTTCTAGAATGAAATTTTCACTCTACAGCGGAGTGTGCGCTGGTATGAAACTTCCTGGCAGGAAGGTAGGAGACGAGATACTGGCAGAAGTAAAGCTGTGAGGACGGGGCGTGAGTCGTGCTTGGGTAGCTCAGTTGGTAGAGCACTTGCCCGCGAAAGGCAAAGGTCCCGAGTTCGAGGCTCGAATTTCCATAATTGTGGCACTGAGAACCGTAAGGGCCCAAAGTACACTTCGATCTTGAGATTGTAACGTGTACACTTGTTCCGACATCTGTTATCTTATAGTGAACCAGCCCCACACTGCGTATATGAATATTCATGAAAAACTGCCCACCAATTTCTCGGGTATTCATTTCCATATGAGCCCAAAACATAAAGTACAATGTTGTTGCTCTGTACTGCTCAATCGTTATCTATGGTTGAAAAAAGAACTTAGTGTTTACATCATGCATCATGTATATAATAGCAATACTTCATAATCGGGGATGTATCGGCAGTTTCATCTGAAGCTCAGTGCGCACCATGAAAATGACGATAACAAGGACAATGAAATGCTGGAATGAGTCATTATTGTGTGTGTGGTTCATTTAGTATCTGTTCTTTATGTTCTGATTGTACTTTCACGTTAATTAAAAACTTTACAACCGACAAAAGACACTATTGTCATTACCTTGTACACAGAAATTTTGTGAATTAATAGTTTTAATAAATACATTCTCAAATAACATTAAATAAAGTAGATACATTATTTTTTCATTGGAAGTACAGGATGTTAAAACTCGGTTAAAAAATCTGATTTTCACAAACATCAACCGTCATCAAAACTGTTCGTGTGCTTATGGTTCTCAGTGTCTCAATTCATTTGAATTTCCGTACAAACTCCGCTTTGTTGAGGAAAACTTTGATCTCCTAAGTCAATGGCAATGTCATATCATGAAATGTATCCGATATCACTTGTAATTTTGGTTCTGCTGGAAAACCCTTTCACAATTTCTTCCTGCTGTGTATCTTGGATTTTTAGCGTTCAGCAGTTCAGGTACTTGTTTCGTTTTGTTCATTAACACCTTAAGCTTTGCTTAGTATCTCCTTCACTAGAAAAATGTGCTGCGTTGAATATTTCGTTTAACATTTCTACCGAATCTTTGTACTACGTGGTTCCCTCTAATGGACTCGACGCTGAAAGAGACTAACACTTGGCGAATACCTAAGTGCTACAAATCGATATTCACGGCGTTCATTCGCCTTGTGTCGACCGCATTTGTCGAATATCTTGCAGCATTCCCCGACCTGTTCTTCCACTACTAAGTTTGCGTTTCTTTCCTTACCTGACTCTGGCATTGGGCCACATTTTCTATAAAAGCATCTGCTCTTATTTCTTTAGCCAGAGAAGACAGCAATACGACAAAACAATGCTGTAATTTCTGCTCAAAGGCTAAAATTAGTCTTGTCATTATAGGCAACATAAACTTTACAGTGCAATAATTCGGAAGAAATATTCGGTGCCATTACTGTCTTACTCGATTCTTTAGTACAGTTGAAATATAATTAAAATCTCGCAGGAAAATTATTTTCTTCGAGGACACAATACGAGTCTAGCACGGAGCACTGCAGTTACTTGTATGGTTTATGGGACAATGCTGGTAGCTCTCATTGGAGGGTGTGACGGAGATGATAGGGGGCGTGCCAGCAGCTGGTTGTTTAGTGCCCGGTGAAAGACCGGCAGGCAGGCCAGGCTTTTCATAGGAATGAGCTGAAGAAACTGTGCCAAATCATGAGGGCAATATAACCACGGAACACGCAGTGGGACTGCACAAACAGCGAGCGTAATCCTAGTAAACTGAAAGATGTCAACCATAGTAACGAAAGTAATTTTTTTGGCACGTGGTATATAGCCAAAAACTCTGCTTGAGAGGCTTAATAAGTTTTATCCGAATATTTCGTCACGATATAGTTAACTATAGTAAAACTTTAGGAATTGTAGCCAGCTTCTTCTCTCGTCAAACACTTTGGCTTCACCATCTCACACCCAGACATCTTTCATGCTGACCTTACGGCTGCACTTTAGATCACTGTGGAACTACAACCTTCATACAAAGGAAACTGGAAAGTGTAAAAGCTACTGTGGCAGTAATTTGATGCAAAGTAATTATAAGCGAATATTATCAGATATTATTCGAAAATCAAAATCAGTTACTATGTAACAATAGTTTAGAAAGGGCTGAAGAAGTGGAATGCCATGAATAATTCAGTAGCTGAAACCTTTAAGAGATATTCCATGGTTAAGGACGTAACATTTGTGCTACTAACATTGAGATGATAATATGTAAATAAAAAGTAGGTGGACCTAAATACGAACAGTATACGGCGAAAGTTTGTAGATGCGAGCTTTGTTGATTTACCATTGAACAAAGGAACAGGAGGTGTTACAGTTGTAACAAAACCTTTACTTTTCATGGAATGACCATTCAACTACTTTTAAAAGGGCCTAATTTAGAGAGAAACTAGACTGGATCAGGAACCTACAGAGACGACAAAAAAAAAAAAAAAAAAAAAAAAAAAAAAGAAATGTAAATCTGCTAACACTTTCCATTCCGAAACAAAAGACTCGGAGCATGTTTGGGTGATAATGGTAATTAATTTTTCTCAATTATGTGTTTGATTTACAACTAAAGGAAAAATATTTTCATGTCTTGATGCGTGTAGAATATTTGGAATGTCATATGTATGAAGGTCACGGAGGACGAGGAAAGAACAGTGTTGTGATAGCCTGCTTTGCATATTATCTTTAAACGACCTGTTTTATCCAGTACGACGTATAACATTCTCTGAAGAATTGTTTAACTACTGGTTTTATAACAGAAATAACACTTTAACGATGTACAGCTGCAACGTTCAAATGGTTCAAATGGCTCTGAGCACTATGGGACTCAACTGCTGAGGTCATTAGTCCCCTAGAACTTAGAACTAGTTAAACCTAACTAACCTAAGGACATCACAAACATCCATGCCCGAGGCAGGATTCGAACCTGCGACCGTAGCGGTCTTGCGGTTCCAGACTGCAGCGCCTTTAACCGCACGGCCACTTCGGCCGGCACCTGCAACGTATTTTCATTATTCACCACGTATTTAAATTTCAATGTATGACCTCTCCCGCAACAGTTGTGGAAATAGTAGTTTGCCTATAATAAGGAAACTCCTGCTGCATCAGTTTTGTCACCTGTCGATCAGACGACAGTTTTTGTTCCACTTTCTGTACGATTTCATCAGTCTGGATGCTGGACTTGTCTCTCCGCTCTTCATAATGCAGATTTGATCAGTATCTGTTAACGTCTCGTCAACATTATCTAACCTTCCCTACACTCATTGCTGTAGGCCTACTAACTAAGCACAATTCCCGATGTACCGGAGAAACTGTGAATCCTTTTGAACAGAAAAATTAAATGACAGAACACATTTCGCAGTTGGTGGAGGCAGCAACATTTGGAGCCGTTGCTTCCTTTCACCCAAAGTCTAGACGAGTGGTCGTCAACCCGCGGTATATCAAGTGCTCTTGCGGCCAACGGTTTTCAGCCGTGTCTTATTGTCATATAACAATATGCGTCTAGTAACTAACAGTACAATCTCAAAAAGTCAAGGAACGTTAAGAACTTCCCAAGAGCACATTTTTCTTGTTCAGTGACAAATGAAATACTTACAGAGACAATAATGGTTTAATATGTGCTTAATTTTAACTGAAGGTGGTGAATTCGGCTGTGAGATAAGTAAAGTTTGTCGCTTGCATCAGGAGCAGAGTGGTCTGTAGCGCGGCCTCTGCAGCGTTAATAGAAGTGAGAGTGGGAGTACTTTGCTTGTCTTCCAATGCTGCCAACTGACAAACACGTACAACGAGAACCGATCAGCTGCTATGGCATAAATGTCTAACATGGAGTCGTGAATGCGCTTTATAGAGACGGTCAGCTTGATACGTGGTACACGTCCGTCGCAAGTATATCAAATCACATTAAAGCTGTTGTAATACAATGAGCAGTAGAAGAACGACATTTAAAACATTTGGCAAACATTTGCGATCGTATATCGTATTGCAGTTACTACTATTAATTACGATAACATACAAGTTTATTTAGGTTACCATGTAACATTAACATAATGGAAGGTGTGATAAAGCGTCCAGGACGAGGAAAGTGGCCATTATACAGTTTTTGATCAGACCTGGTGCTTGCCGAGAAGTGGTCAGATTAATTCTAATATACATTGGCGTTGTTATCAGTGAGGTTGAGAATGGAAGCTTGTTCAGTAACTTTTTGGCAATTTTTTTGTTTTGCATTTTTTTCTCTTGTTTTTGAGGCGTCTGATGTCATTTATGTAATCCTTATTCCATCGTATGTATGGAGAGTAATACATTCCAGCAAGCTCAGTCTTTAAACAATACCTTTTCGCCAATAAAAGCAGGACCTTCTTATTTCTTTTCGGTCTGAAAGTTTCTTCTGTGAATCACTAATGCTGATATGGCGTCCGATCGTGAAAAGTGTCCACACTACTCGTCGGGAAGAGCGGCCAAGTTGTTTACCCCAGTACGAGTTTGTTACTTACCAAAACACGCATAATACAAGGGATAAAACTGACTTCTAATGCCTTTTATACAGGGTGGCCCATTGATCTTGACCGAGCCAAATATCTCACGAAATAAGCGTCAAACGAAAAAATTACAAAGAACGAAACTTGTCTACTTTGAAGGGGAAACCACGTGACGCTGTCGTTGGCCCGCTAGATGGCGCTGCCGTAGGTCAAACGGATATCAACTGCGTTTTTTTAAATAGGAACCCTCATTTTTATTACATATTCGTGTAGTACGTAAAGAAATATGAATGTATTAGTTGGACCACTTTTTTCGCTTTTGATAGATGGCGCTGTAATAGTCACAAACATATCGCTCACAATTTTAGACGAACCGTTGGTAACAGGTAGGTTTTTTAAATTAAAATACGGAACGTAGGTACAGTTTGAATATTTTATTTCGGTTGTTCCAATGTGATACATGTACCTTTGTGAACTTATCATTACTGAGAACACATGCTGTTTGCGTGATTACCTGTAAATACCACATTAATGCAATAAATGCTCAAAATTATGTGCGTCAACCTCAATGCATTTGGCAATACGTGTAACGACATTCCTCGCAACAGCGAGTAGTTCCCCTTCCCTAATGATCGCACATGCACTGACAATGCGCTGACGCATGTTGTCAGGCGTTGTCGATGGATCACGATAGCAAATATCCTTCAACTTTCCCCACAGGAAGAAATCCGGGGACGTCAGATCCGGTGAACGTGCAGGACGTGGTACGGTGCTTCGACGACCAATCCACCTGTCATGAAATATGCTATTCAATACCGCTTCAACCACACGCGAGCTATGTGCCGGACATCTATCATGTTGGATGTACATCGCCGTTCTGTCATTCAGTGAAACGTCTTGTAGTAACATCGGTAGAACATTACGTAGAAAATCAGCATACATTGCACCATTTAGATTGCCACCGATAAAATGGGGGCCAATTATCCTTCCTCTCAAATGCCGCACCATACATTAACCCGCCAAGGTCGCAGATGTTCCACTTGTCGCAGCGTCGTGGATTTTCCGTTGTCCAATAGTGCATATTATGCCGGTTTACGTTACCGCTATTGGTGAACGACGCTTCGTCGCTAAATAGAACGTGTCCAAAAAATCTACATCGTCCCGTAATTTCTCTTGTGCCCAGAGGCAGAACTGTACACGACGTTCAAAGTCGTCACCGTGCAATTCCTGGTGCATAGAAATATGGTACCGGTGCAATCGATGTTGATGTAGCATTCTCAACACCGACGTTTTTGAGATTCCCGATTCTCGCGCAATTTGTCTGCTACTGATGTGCGGATTAGCCGCGACAGCAGCTAAAACACCTACTTGGGCATCATGAATTGTTGCGGGTTCAAATGGTTCAAATGGCTCTGAGCACTATGGGACTTAACATCTGAGGTCATCAGTCCCCTAGAGCTTAGAACTACTTAAACCTAACTAACCTAAGGACATCATACACATCCATGCCCGAAGCAGGATTCGAACCTGCGACCATAGCGGTCGTGCGGTTCTAGACTGACGCGCCTAGAACCGTGTTGCAGGTCGTAGTTGACGTTTCACATGTGGCTGAACACTTCCTGTTTCCTTAAATAACGTAACTATCCGGCGAACGGTCCGGACACTTGGATGATGTCGTCCAGGATACCGAGCAGCATACATAGCACACGCCCGTTGGGCATTTAGATCACAATAGCCGTACATCAACACGATATCGACCTTTTCCGCAATTGGTTAACGGTCCATTTTAACACAGGTAATGTATCACGAAGCAAATACCTTCCGCACTGGCGGAATGTTACGTGATACCACGACTTATAGGTTTGTGACTATTACAGCGCCATCTATCACAAAGCGAAAAAAGTGGTCCAACTAAAACATTCATATTTCTTTACGTACTACACGAATATGTAATAAAAACGGGGGTTCCTACTTTAAAAAATCGCAGTTGATATCCGTTTGACCTATGGCAGCGCCATCTAGCGGGCCGACCATAGCGCCATCTGGTTTTTCCCTTCAAGCTAGACGAGTTTCGTTCTTTGTAGTTTTTTCTTTGAGGCTTATTTCGTGAGATATTTGGCCCGGTCACTATCAATGGATCACCTTGCGCAGTATACAAAGCAATCAGCCATCATTCTATCCCTTTGCGACAATTTCGAATTAATTTAATTGTATAATTTAAAAGCATCTCAGTTCTATTATATTGGGTGTAAAACAAAATTCCGATTGCAAGTTGTCTGCTTCACTCGCTTGTTACGCCATCAGGTACTACGGCCTGACGATGCCTAGAAAATGTGCCCGGAAATCAGATAAACAAATATGTAATCCTACTGTGATGGCACTGGTCACATTACCCTCTTAGGTAGGGAAAAGTGGACAGTGTGTAAGGTTCAGAGACATGCATTTAGTTCCAGTACATTATTTTCTTTTTCACTTAAAATATTTGGTGTGATACTTTAATATGTAGAAAAAATGTGTAAGTGGCAAGCTTCTATCAATAACGATGGTTTGCTGAAAAGTACTCCACTCCGAAAATCACCAATGTCACTCGAGGTGTCGCCCTACAGTCCCAATATTG
Source organism: Schistocerca serialis cubense (assembly GCF_023864345.2). NCBI lineage: Eukaryota > Metazoa > Arthropoda > Insecta > Orthoptera > Acrididae > Schistocerca > Schistocerca serialis. Next base: position 372,017,712 of record NC_064639.1, read on the forward strand.
GCTCTTAAGCAAGAAAGTTTGACGACCACTGGTCTAAACTCTAAAGAATCAGATCGATGAGATCTGTAGTTTGTAAACAGTCTATAGATGGCACGGCATTCTGGCAACTTTATTCCACGATGTCAACATTTAAATACAAATGTATAATTCCTTGACTTCTGTGATTTATTGCTATCATTAATGGACATTTTTGTGTCATTGATTCATTGCATAACGCTTTCATTCCTTAATAAAATCATCTGCTCTTCAAGAGACTTCTATAACTCTGAATATCAATGCTTCTTTTTGAGAAAAACATCATAGTCTCTTTTGATTGTAAAAGCTATTTGCACTAGTGTAATTTCTGCCGTAATGTCATCACCACACAGTATAACCGAGCTTCAGCACATGTCAAAATCTAAAAGCCTTCTGATATGTATACATTTCATCATCGTATCGTACTGTCAAACTGGGACCCAATTTGACGATTTTATCTTTTGATACCGCGGGACTATCTTTGACCATGTTCTTGGTTTACAGGCACGCGCCGTTGCCCCCAAGTCCTCGGATTAAGCACTTGTGAAACTGTTTGATTTCATGATATCCAGGGATGGCACTGTATGGAATTATCGTTAATTTTGAGAGATGCATATGGGGCCTGAAGTGGTGCAAATAAAATTAAATAACATTTTAGTTACATGGCTGTGAGAGTATTTCATTGATATTGACAAATCCTTTCAATGATGTGTCCGAATGTCTGTGGAGGAATGGTAGCCCATCCTTGCTGAAGAGCCGAAACCAGAGAAGGCAGGAATGTAGGACGCTGGGATGTGGAGCAAAGTCTACGTTCTGACACACACCAAAGATATTCCACTGGTTCAAGTCGGTACTGTGGGCTAACCGGTCCATCTCAGTAATGTTGTTGTCCTCACAAATGTTGTATTATGACAGAGTAACTATGATACTGGTACAAATAGTCATACTCTCCGAACTGTTCCACTCCCGTCTTCAGTACAGAGTGCTGTAATATGTTTTGATATCCTTTCTCATCTAGCGCTTTCTGATGCGCAATAAAATGACCACGTCCGAACCATGAAAATCACATCTCCTTTGCACTTCACTGAAAGCGCTACACATGGTGGCAGGTATCTGTTTTCCAGTCATCATCTGTTCAGGGCCGCCGCTCTTCACCTCATCTCATTCTTTTTAACTCCCTAAGCTGTGTGCTAGCTGCAGTGCTGATAGTACTTTGGAAGTCACAAGTGACACATTTCACTCATTTCATGCGATTTTTTCAACAGCCCACCGCAAAATCTGGTGTTGCCAGCCCGTCGGTACTAGAGATGTGTCTGGTTTTGGCCCATCTGTAGTTGTTCCTTCGCGTTTCCAGTTCACAATCACATCACTAACCGTCTACGTGGGCAGCTTCAGAAAGGTTGAAATTTCCTTCACGGACTTTTACTCTTATGGTGTCAATGACTAGTCTATGTTCGAAGTCATCGACCCATTATACTGTTGCTACGTCTCTACAGACAGCACTCCCCGTCTCCTTTTGCACTGGGGTGGCAAAAGTCATGGCGTAGCGATGTACCCATATACAGATTGCGGTAGTATCCCGTTCACTTGGTGAAAAAGGGGAGTGCATTGCCGAAGCTGTCATTTGTGCTCAGGTAACTGATATGAATTCATGTCAGACTTCCGGAGTGATTATTGCAGCACGACTGGAATCGATAGACTTTGAACATGGAATAGCAGTTGGGGCCAGACGGACGTAACATTCCATGCCGGAAAGTGTTAGGAAATTCAATGTTCTGATATCTACAGTGTCAAGAGCGTGTCGAGAATACCAAAGTGCAGGCATTACCCCTCAACAAACAACAGAGAGGCCGACGGCCTTTACTTAACGACTGAGAGCAGCAGCGTTTGCGTTGAGTTGTCGTTGCTAACAGACAAGCAACACTGAGTGGAATTATCGGAGAAATTAATGTGAGGCGAACAACGAACTTATCCCTTAGGAGAGTACGGCGAAATTTGAAGTTAATGGGCTATGGCAGGAGACGACTCACGCGAGTGTCTTTACTGACAGCACGACATCGCCTGCAGCGACTCTCCTGGGCTCGTGAGCATATCGGTTGGGCCCTAGAGGACTGGAAAACCGTGGAATGCACAGATGAGTCACGATTTCACTTAGTAGGAGCTGATGGCAGGGTTCGAGTGTGGTGCAGATCCCACGAATCCATGGACCCAAGACCACAGCTGGAGAAGGAGACGGGGACGCTACCGTGAAACTCCGATCTTACAACCACGTTGCTGAATTTGAGGTCGCATGTCTGCGTGACCATGTCCTTCATGGCGCAAGACGTAGCAAGAGCAGTACTGCTCAGTGGCAGAACACAGTGTTTCTGACTAGCCAACAACTTGCGAGGTAAGACCCCACGAAGCCATGGACACAAGTTTTCTATAAGACACTATGAAAACTGGTGGAACTGGTGGTTGGTCTATAAAGGTGTGGGTCTTGGTCACATGGTATGGACCGGGACCTCTGGTGAAAGTGAACCGATCACTGACTGGAAATGTCTGTGTTCGCCAACATGGAGCCCATTTGCAGCCATTCATGGACTTCATGCACCCAAGGAACTATAGAATCTCTATGGATGACAATGCGTTATTTCACCGGGCCGCGATTGTTGGCGTCTGGTTTGAAGAATATTCTGGGCAATTCGTGCGAATGATTTAGCCACCCAGATCGCCCGACATGATTCCCGTCGAACATTTATGTGGCATAATGTAGAAGTGAGTTCATGCACAAAGTCCCGCGCCGGCAACATTTTCACAATTATGGACGCCTATTGAGACTCAAGATTTCTGCAGGGGACTTGGAAAGACATGTTGAGCACATTCCACGTCGAGTTGCTGCACTACACAGGGCAAAAGGACGTCCGACATATTAGGAGGCATCTGAAGACTTGTGTCACCTCAGTGTACACACTATTTTTATCAATTAGAATCTTAATAATTTTACCAATTTACAACAAAACACCATTTCCAGGTATTCAGTTTTACACTATTAATCAAGTTCTATTCTGAATTATAGTAGTTGTTGTATGCTTATTAACATGAGTTGATAAGCGACCAGTTGAAGAACCATATATTATAACAGGACGAATCTTAACAATTATCTACTTTACATACTTCTTAATTAACGTTCATGTTGCAGATGCATGACACAAGTTAATTAAGGAATAAAATAATAAGTTAATTAGCTTAGGAAAACCATATGTTTTGAAAACATAGAACTAGAAGTCAAATCATACAATGGTCAGTTCCGCTGTACATAGTGTTGGCTGGTTAGTTTTGATTAGATAGCTTACATGACCTAACAGTTGCTTTGCAAAACCTCGAGGAATAAAGTCCGGTGATCTGCAAGATGGAATTCGCAGCTTATCGTCCGAAGGCTTTCATTGAAGCTGACAGCATCTTGGTCTCGCAATCGTAAAGTGTAGCGCGACGCCGTATCAGATGGAGAGCGGCTGCTTGGAATGAGCGATGATTTATGGGACCAGCTGAGGTGCGGCTGCCCCTCGCTCCGGCCTCTTGCACGTCGCGGCCTACGCCTCCCAATTGGGCCACAGTTTCACGGCGCCTCGGCTTCCAACTTTTTTTTTTCTTTTTCTATATGTCACAGCAGCCAAACTTGTTATCGAGACCACCAGCAATCGCGTCGCACCTATAAGCATTATCGACGCGACGTCAAGTCGTATAGAAATTGGGGGAGGAGCAGGTTGTCTGACATACACTCCGTGCTGTGTATCGTAACCACAAACCTGCTACTGCGGTCCCTCGCCGCGCACAGTTAACCGACAGGACAGCTGAGTGACGTTCGACTGCTTTGTCGCATCTTGGCATCTTTACGCTTCAAATGAAATAAATGTCAACCGCTATAACTTTCGAAACGGAGTGTTTGTGACATAGCGGACCAGCTTGATGAACTTAGATATTTTCCTCAGGTACTAAAGTAATAATTAAAAACAAAAATATCAGATGCAATAGTCATGTGAAGACGAAGTACAAGTCGTTAACACCGCCAATTTTGCATTTCTCTTATCATTCCGTATCAAAAAAGACGTTTCCGGCAATTCTAGAGGACGTTTTCATGTCCTAGGACCGAAAAACAAAAATATACGTGTTTCTGGTGACGATATAAGCTGGCCGGTGTGGCCGAGAGGTTCTAGGCGCTTCAGTCTGGAACCGCGCGACTGCTACGGTTGCAGGTTCGAATCTGCCTCGGGCATGGATGTGTGTGATGTCCTTAGGTTGGTTAGGATTAAGTAGTTCTAAGTTCTAGGTGACTGATGACCTCAGATGAAGTCCCGTAGTGCTCAGAGCCACTTGAACTGGCCATTTGACGATATAATAGTACTGTTTGCCTGTGGGAAACATCACCAAAGGGTGGACTAAGTTAGCACAGCAACAGGTCTCAGGCTTAGACAAAAAATAGCGACACATAACAAATAGATCGCAAAGAAAGTAAAACTCATGAACAAGAATTCGCAGCACTAGTTGATGACTTTTTTGTATTTAAGGCTATATCGAATGGATGAACTGGGCAAGACATAAATTTAACCGTGAAAATTACCCAGAGTGCTTTCAGTTAACGAAAATAGTGTTTTCAAATTAAGATTCCCAATGGATTTCAAAATAAAAGTTTACAGTGTAGATTACGGTTTAAACTTTACCGGCGATGCAATAACGTTTGATGTATAAACTATTCAAAAATCGACTATTTCCAAGCAACCAGCGGAAAAATGTATACTGGAGAAATACGGAAACAGTTTCATCAGCTAATACATCGCAGTGGGAAACGTAATTATAATTATAAGGGAAATGAGATGGGAATGAGTATATAGTAGACATACAAAGGAAATTGTTTGCTGAATTTGAATGGATACGAAAAGACCATGACGACCTAGTGCAAAATGCGATGTTGTAGTGTCTGTGTTGTTACGAACGACACTATTTTCTTTCGGACAAGCACGCATGTCCTAACGAACAGGCACTGCGGCGAGTACAGCCGTTATGAAATACATGAAATGCATTCGCTGTTGCAAATACGAAAAACCGTCAGTTGTATAAGGCAAGGACGACAAAGAAAATTTGTGCCGGACCGAGCCTCGAACCCGAATTTGCCCGCTTTACGCGAGCAGTCGTCTTAAACGCTTTGGCTATCCATGCACGATTCACAGCCAGACCCAAACTTCCACATATTGTCGTTCCTGCGTCATAACCTGTACTAGCATACACAATATGTAATTTCTGTACACGGTACTATATTTTAAATGAAAGTCATTGCATGTCCGAAGAAACATTGCATTGTTGTTCTAAACAACGATACTGCATTTATCCGCCGAAACCAGGCAGCAACTTACAATGAAAATGTACTCCCCACTACGGTAATTACTTAATATGTGCACAAGCAAAGATTGTGTGGCTCGCGAAAGACGACATGCGGAAGGTTGGGTCTGACAGTGCTTCGTGCACGAATAGCTGAAGCGGTTAAGGCGACCGCTCACGTAAAGCGTGACATCCGGGTTCGAGTCCCAGTCCGGCACAAATTTCCTTGGTCGTCATACAGCTGATGGTTTTTCATATATACAACTGCGAATACATTTGATATATAGTGGAAAATATGTAGATGCTGTTGGAAAACATGTACGATGAACATGAAGTCCGCAATCATGGAAAAGTCTTAGGAGTCCTTTATCCAGCAATGAATGTCAAATAGACGCTGATGCATTCGTAGATGGTGTAAGAAAGGTCTACTTTGATATCTGCTACAACCAAAAAATGGTTCAAATGGATCTAAGAACTATGGGACTTAACATCTGAGGTCATCAGTCCCCTAGACTTAGAACTACTTAAACCTAACTAAACTAAGGACATCACACACATCCACGCCGGAGGCGGGATTCGAACCTGCGACCGTAGGAACAGCGCGGTTCCGGACTGAAGCGAATAGAACCGCTAGGCTACAGCGGCCGGCTCTGCAACAACCACGGTCAGCTTTTTCATTGGGTTTCACGGCACCCGCAAGCATTAAACCCTGAAGAAACAGACTGCAAGTTTTGTGATTCTGTCGTGTGAAACGCCAGCAGCTACGTGCCGTGGTCCAGGACACCTTCCCCTGAATGTAATGTAAGAAGTCGAAAGGTACTAAGAAAAAAAGACGTCAGCCAGTCATCCCAGTTTCAGCTAAATAATCTCGCTGGACAAAATGTTAGTCAGCCCCCTTGAAAGACAACACTGGTCGCTTTGTAGCACTGTACGTGATGTAGAACTGATACCGGCTCACACGACCCTTCACCATCTGAGAAAGTCACTACCGAACCTGAGTGTATGTGGTACACTGGTGAATGTAGGATGACTTAGAGGCATGGGAGTCTGGACTTGCCCGATTCGTTTGTGAATCAACGCATACTGTCCAATGTCTACAAGGAATGGTGTTCCACACACAACCATGTAACACGGAGCCAGAACAGTGGTTGTAAAAATATCGTACTTGCAGCGACCGGAGACTGAAGGAAAATCAAGACACGCTCGTAACATCTGTTGAACCGGAAAATGCGTTAATCAATGTAAAATAGTGCACGAAGTTCGAAATTCTGAGGCAAACAGGGATAAGCTATAGGAAAAGGCGTATAATATACGATACGTACAAGAACCAAGAGGGAACAATAAGTGTGGAAGACCAAGAACGAAGTGCATGAATTAAAAAGAGTGTAAGGCAGGGGTGCAGCCTGTCACCCCTTATGTTCAGTCTATACATAAATGGAAATAAAAGAGAGGTTCAAGAGTGGAATTAAAGTTAAAGATGAAAAGGTATAGTTGCTACACAAATTGAAATTGAAAAAGAACTACAGGATATGAAATGAAAAGATTAATGAGTACGGAATACGGATTGGGTTGGCTCAAATGGCTCTGAGCATTATGAGACTTAACATCTAAGGTCATCAGTCCCCTATAACTTAGAACTAATTATACCTAACTAACGTAAGGACACCACACACATCCATGCTCGAGGCAGGATTCGAACCTGCGAACGTAGCGGTCGCGCAGTCCCAGCCTGAAGCGCTTAGAACCACTCAGTCACTGCGGCAGGCTATGGATTGGGAGTAAATCGAAGAAAGATGGAAGATATGAGAAGTAGCAGAAATGAGAACAGAGAAACTAGACATCTGAGTTGGTGACTACGAAGTAGATGAAGTTAAGTATTTGTGCTTCCTAGGCAGCAAAATAATCCGTGGCGGACGGGGCAAGGAGAACGTGAAAAACAGACTTGGCATTCCGGGCCAAGGGAAGTCTACTAATATCAAACCTAAGTCTTAATTTGAGGAAGAAATTTCTGAGCACAGTATTGTATGGCAGTGAGACATGGACTGTGGCAAAACCGAAAAGAAGAGAATAGAAGCGTTTTAGATGTGGTACTAAAGAATAATGTTAAAGATGAGGCGGACTGATAAGGTAACGAATAAGAATGTTAGCCGCAGAATCGACAAGGAAAGGAATACGTGGAAAACACTGACAAGAGGAAGGGACAAGATGATAAGACATCGGTTAAGACATCAAGGAATAACTTCTGTGGTACTAGAGGAGCTGTAGAGGGTAAAAGCTGACAGAGACTGTCATACGTCCAGCAAAAAATTAAGGACGTATATTGTAAGTGCTACTCTGAGGTGAAAAGGTTAGAGCAGGGGAGTTACTCGTGGTGGTCCACATCAAACTAATTAGAAGAGTAAGACCAGCAACGACAATCGTGGCTCGTCAGTGACTATCGGTTACGGGCCCAACAGAAATTACTACTGCCAGTGAATGCAGGTCCATCTCAAACAGTTTCCGAGCGAGCATTCGTTGAGCAACTGCGTGCAATGAACATTAGTACTTGCATATCTCACACACGCTTTCAGTGGGCCAAACATTACAGGAAGTGGACAGTGGGTGACTAGGAGGGTATAGTGCAGTTCGATGAGCCACACTTCTGCCTCTTTTCATACGAGACAAGACGTCGAGAGCGTCGAATGTCCGATGAGCATTCACGTGAAAGTTTAATTCAGGCTGCGTGATGTCCTGTGAGCTGTATGGGGGGTGTCTTTCGTACCACGACTGGGGACCACTCATTAAGATCGCCACGAACATGAACTAGGATCATTATTTCATAATTCTCGCTGACCAGGTGCTGCCTTTTCCCGTAAACCTATAATATGAGTATTCAGTGAATAACCTCATACTCGGAAGATGAGAAAAACGATGTTCACAGGTTGGACGTACCGTATATGCTCCCGATTTGGCAAACAGTCCATCACCCCATGTTAATCAGAAAAATGTGTTTGGGCGTGTATGGAACAGCGGGAGGAACGTAGCAGCTCTCTGAGAAGTGATCATCAATCAGTGTCTACAGCTGTATATGACATATCTGAAGAAACCTGTAGCCGTTTATCCTCGCCCCTTTAGAGACCTTTGTCAAGGCTGGACGAGGTGTTAGCGTCATGCATCATCGGAATGACTAGTTTTGCGTCCAGTGTGCATGTTGTTGTGGTCTTCAGACCAAAAACTGGTTTGATACAGCCCTCCACGCTTACTCTAGGCTGTGCAAGCCTCTTCATCTCCGAATAACTACTGCACCTTACATATTTTTGAATCAGCTGCCTACATTCATCTATTGGTCTCCCCTATCTTTCTCCAGCACTAAACTGATGATCCCTTGATGTCTCAGAATTTGTCCCGTCAGCCGATCCCTTATTTTAGTCAAGTTTGTGCCACAAATTTATTGCCTCCAAAAAATGGTTCAAATGGCTCTGAGCACTATGGGACTTAACTTCTGCGGTCATCAATCCCCTAGAACTTAGAACTACTTAAACCTAACTGACCTAAGGACATCACACACAACCATGCCCAAGGCAGAATTCGAACCTGCGACCGTAGCAGTCACGCGGTTCCAGACTGTAGCGCCTAGAACCGCTCGGCCACTACGGCTTCTTGTCTTACCAATTCTATTCAGTACCTGTTCATTAGTTACGTGATCTACTCATCTAATCTTCAGCATCCTTCCATAGCACCACATTTCAAAAGCTTCTATACTCATCTCGTCTAAATTGTTTATCGTCCATGTTTCTCTTCCATATATGGCTACACTCCAGACAAATACTGCAGTAAGGACTTCCTGATATTTAAGTGTATATTCGATGTTAACAAACATCTCTTCTCCAGAAACGCTTTTCTTGTCATTGCCAGTCTACATTTTAAGTTCTCTCTACTTCGGCCTTCATCAGTTTTTTTGCTGCCTAAATAACAAAATTCATCTACTACCTTAAGTTTCTCGTTTTCTCATTCAATTCCCACAGCATCACCTGATTTAATTCGACTACATTCCATTACCTTCGTTTTTCATTTTTCGTCTTATATCCTCTTTTCACGATACTGTCCATTCCGTTCGTACTCCTCGTAGTCCTTTGCTGTTTCTGACCGAATTACAATGCCATTGGCAAACCTCAAAGTTTTTATTTGTTCTCCTTTAACTTCGGTTCCTAGTCCAAATTTTGGCCGGCCGAAGTGGCCGAGCGGTTCTAGGCGCTACAGTCTGGAACCGCGCGACTGCTACGGTCGCAGGTTCGAATCCTGCCTCGGGCATGGATGTGTGTGATGTCCTTTAGGTTAGTTAGGTTTAAGTAGTTCTAAGTTCTAGGGGACTGATGACCTCAGATGTTGAGTCCCATAGTTCTCAGAGCCATCTTGAACCATTTGTATTTACATTGTCGCATGACAGGATATCCTATGAATCGACGAGGGCCCATTTACGACTCGGTGCTATTCAGAGACGTACGGCACAATATAATTGAGCGATACCGGTACAGTTTCACAGAATTCACTGACATGCACCTTTGTGTTTGGAGAAGTACGTTGCAATGCTCTCGCTGCTGATAGGTTACTCAGTTAACGAGTTCCTAAAAGGCATCATCCGTCACGAAGAGTTTTAGTTCTATCGATCGGCGAATGCGGGAGGCTAATCCATTGGTAAGAAGAAACGAGGGACCTGGCAACATGGGAACCACTCACACACGAGATTGTGTAGAGGAGGTGCTGGAACGTGTTACAGCGGACCCAATACTCGTAGTATTGGACCCAAAATTGCCGCTGAACACACTAGCGTGTAGCGGGTACTCCATAAACAACAGTTGCACACATATCACCCACAACGAGTCCATACAATGCTTGTGACTGACTGGATTGATCGACCAGATTTTCTACAGATGTTGCTGTTTATTGATGAAGCCTCATTTGATCGTGATAGTATTTTGAACAGCAGGAATAGCCATGTGTGGGATGAGGAAAACCCTCGCGCTGTAGTAGAGTCAAGCGATCAAGTACGTTCTGGTGTGAATATCTGGGTCGGCATCGCAGGCGACAGTCTAATTGGGCTAGTGGTGGATCCACATGGGGGTGGAGGGGTGGGGGGTGGGGGGGGGGAGGGGCGGCTCCGCCCGCATTGCCACCCGCGCCGCCCCCGCCAGTCAGACCGCACGCTATTCGTTCGTTTCTTTCAGTCAGTCGACTCGACTGAATCAAGTTATCAAGTAGTTGTACTTCCCTATGCACCGCGCGCGTCCGCATCCTCGTATTTTATACTTTCCTCGGAGCAATTTGCAAAGTTCTTCAAGAAATACAGTGTTGGAAGGATAGAACAACGTCTGCCAAAGCCAATACTCTTCTTCGAGCTCTCTCTAACTGCCAAGTTTATTATCACTCTGTAAACACTGAGTGACTTTATGAGCATATCATATCCAATTTGAACAGTTCTCGGGTATCCGACCGGGTAGCGTCGTAATTTCTCTACAATATTTCGCTGCCATCTTCAGGTGGTTCCCGACGAATTCCGTGCTGTTCCTCTCGACGTCCTATATATACTAGCCGTTACCCCCTCCACCGTTCCTCTCCTGGTGTCTTCGGGGCGGCTGGAGCGGCGGCTACTGGAGGTGGTGGGGGAAGCAGCATGAACTGGGGTCTGCAGTCTCCCTGCTGCCGCCGTCGGGGTCGGTCCTCGATCTCTGGGACCGCATCTTTCTCTCCAGGCTGAGTGCAGGGTTCCAAGCCTGACTAAGTTGAAGGCTGCTGTCTTTATTAATTAGATCGTCCTGTAGTCGGATTTCTATGGCCTCTTTAGTAACGCAGTCCCAGAAGTAGGAGGATTGGCAGAGTATTTTTGTTTTTTCATAGTCCATAGTATGGGCAGTCTTTATACAATGGTCAGCCACGGCTGATTTAGTGGCCTGGCGTAATTCGGTATGGCGCTTGTGTTCGCGGCACTTCTCTCCTACAGTGCGGACTGTCTCCCCAGTGTATGATTTTCCGCACTGACATGGAATTTCGATGGTTTTGGAAGGCCTAGGTCATCTTTCATTGAACCGAGTAGAGTAAAGGTTTTTGCAGGGGTCGGAATACATATTTCACATTGTGTTTCCACAGGATTCTACCGATTTTTCTTGAGGTGTTTCCGAATGCAAGCCATTGACTTGTGTGCTTCTGTTTCTTCTTCTTGTTCTCTTGGCGCAGTCTGATCGAGATCGGGGACCGCCCCCGACGGCGGCAGCAGGCAGACCCCAGTTCAGACCCAGGCGCCGCTTCCCCCACCACCTCCAGTAGCCACCGCGCCGGCCGCACCGAAGACACCAGGAGAGGAACGATGGAGGGGGTAACGACTAGTGTATATAGGGCGCCGAGAGGAACAGAACAGCATTCGTCAGGAACCACCTGAAGATGGCAGAGTGTACGTCTGCCGAAATATTGTGGAGAAATTACGATGCTACCCGGTAGGATACCTGAGAACTTTCCAAATTGGAAATACACCGGAAAAACTTCAGATCGCATATCATATCCAGTCAGCAAAATCTTACAAAACCCCTAGCTTGGATATCGCTATGGCAAAAGCGAAATTAGAATTGACTCTCAAGGTGTACGACGGCATGAGAGAATACTGATAGCTACTTTGCTCGTATTGTTCAAAAGACGAAGGTAGTTACGGGAGAGTTAGAAGTGGAGATAAATGTTCCTCGTCTTATAGGCAGACAGAGACACATGGAAAACTGCGATCATAATGGTGATGGCATGACATGCTGGCAAAGAACTGTTTTAATTCCAACATTGGACCATGTTATGACTGACATGAGAGAACGTTTTGCTGAATAAAATATTTATCATTTAAAATTAAACATACTTTTGCCCTCACAACTACGGAAACATGACGGTAATGATCTGGCACATAAATTGAATCAGTGCTTAACTGAACTACTGTTCTTTGAAGAAGAATCACTCTTTGTGATTAAGAAGAGACTATAGGGAGAGATTATTCAATAAAAGCGAACTCGCATTAGCGCCTGTAATGATCGTGATTCTGTTATGCAAGCGCTGTCCGTTTGTTCTTGATCTGACTATCCTACTTTGCACCACTGTACAAAATATTTGCTTGTATACCTGCATCTATTGCTCCAGTAGAAAGAAGTTTTTCAATTTTCCGGCGTACAAAGACATGGCTGAGGGCGACAGTGAAGGAGGATCGACTTAATGGATTAGCTCTGTTGAACTCTCACCCTGATATGGATTGTCCTATTGACGATGTAATTAACCAATTTACCAGGAAGAATAGGCGTATAGAATTCATCATTTAAGGAAGAGAACTAAAATTGTAACTTCTTTATATCATACGATGGCATTGCCCTGTATATGTGTATAATCGGTTTAAATAAAACTTTCTTAAACTTTGCATGTGACTTGACTATTTTTTATTACGTTAAAAGTAAAGGTAGCTCAAGATATCTTTAGCGCTCCCTCCTTGAGGTTTTTCTGTATCCACCACTGCACTGGGCCATATCTTCTACCTTGCCGTCTGAATGGCCACCTGTTGTTGAGGTTTGTGCCAACAGTTCTACCTGAGTTATTGGAGAACATACCCTTGGCTGTTCGTGAGAGGATCTGGATACAACATGACGGTGCAACGCCTCACATATGTATGGATATCCGCAACCATCTCAATGCTATATTTCCTGGTCACAGGACTGGAAATGGAGATCATATTCCATGCCCTGCGAGATCACCTGACCTGAATCCCCTTGATTATTTGCAATGGAGATATCTGCAGTCACTTGTTTATGAGACTTCAAAAATGGTTCAAATGGCTCTGAGCACTATGGGACTTAACATCTATGGTCATCAGTCCCCTAGAACTTAGAACTACTTAAACCTAACTTACCTAAAGACATCACACAACACCCAGTCATCACGAGGCAGAGAAAATCCCTGACCCCGCCGGGAATCGAACCCGGGAACCCGGGCGTGGGAAGCGATATGAGCCCTCAGTGGATACGGTTATGGGATTAATTTCCAGCATTGAAGTTGCCTGTGATGTGATTCTAAATACACCAGGGATATTACAGAATGAGATTTTCACTCTGCAGCGGAGTGTGCGCTGATATGAAACTTCCTGGATGTTTAAAACAGTGTGCCGGACCGAGACTCGAACTCGGGACCTTTGCCTTTCGCGGGCAAGTGCTCTACCAACTGAGCTACCCAAGCACGACTCACGCCCCGTCCTCACAGCTTTACTTCTGCCAGTACCTCGTCTCCTACATTCCAAACTTCACAGAAGCTCTCCTGCGAACCTAGTAGAACTAACATTCCTGAAAGAGAGGATATTGCGGAGACCTGGCTTAGCCACAGCCTGGGGAATGTTTCCAGAATTAGATTTTCACTCTGCAGCGGAGTGTGCGCTGATATGAAACTTCCTGGCAGCTCAGTTGGTAGAGCATTTGCCCGCGAAAGGGAAAGGTCTCGCGTTCGAGTCTCGGTCCGGCACACAGTTTTAATCTGCCAGGAAGTTTCATATCAGCCCACACTCCGCTGCAGAGTGAAAATCTCATTCTGGAAACATATCCCAGGCTGTGGCTAAGCCATGTCTCGGCAATATCCTTTCTTTCAGGAGTGCTAGTTCTGCAAGGTTCGCAGGAGAGCTTCTGTAAAGTTTGGAAGGTAGGAGACGAGGACTGACAGAATTAAAGCTGTGAGGACGGCGCGTGAGTCGTGCTTGGGTAGCTCAGTTGGTAGAGCACTTGCCCGCGAAAGGCAAAGGTCCCGAGTTCGAGTCTCGGTCCGGCACACAGTTTTAATCTGCCAGGATGTTTCACCAGGGATATTGTCTGGGTGCGTCAGAATATTGTTAATTGATGTCATACTTGCATTGAGATTGAGAGCCGTCAGTTTCTGCACATTTTGTAAGATACAGTACAAATGGTACGTTCATTGTGTCAATGATGGTATTTGCAGTTTCGTGCAAGTAATGTAAGTACAAAAAGACACAGTTGAAAAGTACACAGTAATGTCTCCTTGAGCTGGCTTCTCAATCCCCAGGTTCCTTACCTCAAATTGTTCAGTGTCACATCCTCTATGTCCTGTTGAATTTTTCCACCCCCTTACGGAAACGCCGTGTATTATGTGAAGGAACGACTGTCCGTTTCGAAACACGCTTTAGTATAAGAATTTGTAATGAGGTTCGTCGCCAGAAATCGTGTGAAACTCCAATGCAAGTTCGTAATTATAATTTGGCTAGTGATGCTTATTTTGTTGGTATTAGTTATGGGACTAGTAACGTGTTTTATGTTGCGACACTCCCCGCAAACCTAATGGTATAGTGCGCAACTTACTCGCTATTTATATGAAGGGCACACAAGTGTCCATTGCGTCCTTAAGTATCACTCCATGGTAGAATCAGCTAGAAAGGTATATTATAACAACTAGGAACACTGGTTCGGGCTACGAATAACTCACGTCGAATAAATTGAACGTATATATATAAGCAAAGTTCGTTGCAAAGTCAGGTGACACACAAACAACTTGAATAAACCATGGTTGCCATTAGGTAAGTCAAAGACTATGATATTATAAAGTTACTTAAAATCGAGTAGATGCACCATCAAATGAAATAGAATTAGTTTGGCGGCCTCATCATACAAAATATCTCTAAGGCTATTCTGCGTGGTACCAGCAATGTCAAATTAATAACCCCCAAAGTCCTCTCGAGCTATCACAAGTCGACGTCTTTTTTCCACATAAGGTAAATATACAAATTGTCCTCACACAATGATTATCGAAATCTCGATATAATATTGAGAAATAGGTACCACACCGCGCAAACTACGTCATGTCCGACAGCTTACGAATTTTGATTGATGAAAACAGATGGAATAATTTTTAGCCGCGCAATGCGATAAATATTTGTGTACGTAATACTATACGACACTAAACTCGTCCCACCAATAATTTTATGATGATTAATTATAATTTCTTCGTTCTGCACAGTTAAATAATGGCAGAATTATAATGTTTGAGTATTCTTACTGAATCTCCTGTGCCTCACTTTTCGTGATATGTCGAAAGCTACCAGTTGTAATAGGAATCAGACTTCTCCCGTAAATAGTTATAACCAAGCCTTAAGCTCTGAAACCTTGAACCTAAGCAGAATGTATCATTCTCATGCCCCAGAAAAACAATTTGCAAACGCTGTCTGAACCACAAAACACACACGTACTTTCATAATTCAGGGCAACTGAAAAGGAATGGGCTTCAGTAGCTAATACTTGAATATTATACAGTGAGTACTGCTTTGTAAAGACAACGAACCAATGGAGCATGTCTTAGCATTCTGTTTATAGAATCCTGCTGTGGTAAGAGGATGTTTCCTCAATTCTGTAAGCATTGATCTTGCGTATAAAGAATCTGTAAACCATGTAAACGAACATATAAATCCTGAATACCGTCTTTATTCAAAGTTATAGCAATTTGCGAAATTTATCCGAACGATATGTAAGGAATAGTTCGCGCGCGCGCTTGTGTGTGTGTGTGTGTGTGTGTGTGTGTGTGTGTGTGTGTGTGTGTGTGAGTGTGTGTGTGTGTGTGTGTGAGAGAGAGAGAGAGAGAGAGAGAGAGAGAGAGAGAGAGAGAGAGAGAGAGTTCTTAAGGGACCAAACTGCAGAGGTCATCCGTCCCTAAGGAATAGCAATCGGAGAAACAGCACCAGTCGACCTACCTTGCAGGACCTATAACCCAGTAGCATGTAAAGGAAAGATGCTTATTATTAATGTCTTGTGAGGTCGGAAATCAATATCTGACCACGGACTGAGCATTTGTGGATCATGAAATAAGGCTACATTCAACAAGATGGTGGCCGTCCAACGTAGTACGCTGTAATCCCTTAAAACAAATAACGACAAATTATACATCGAAATATATCCAAAAGAAGTAGATTGAAAGTTTTGCAACACACAACGATGCATCATCTCTCCTACAACGCATTCCTGTCGGCCACTTCTACGTCTCGGACGACCCCCACTGCTGTTCTTTCTTTATAAAAGTATATAAATTAACTTCATAGAAATGTCACTACCGAAATGGACCAGTAGGTTGCTGAACGTGAAATTTTCGAGTCTTCATTTGGTACTGGACGAGATTTTTCTTGTAGCGTTTGGAATCAATAAGACTGCATCAGTAAAAATTAACAGAGAATGAAAACAGTCCTGGGTCACAATATGTGTACGCCATGCACTCGCTGTTACAGCGTTTAATATGATCATCATTATTACTATTGAGTTACATAGAAATGATGGACGTCACTTTTTCACGGAGGAAAATGAATACCATTAGTTTTCCGCTCTTTTATTTCGATTTCGTAATCCACTCAGCCGTATTTTTTTTATTTTTTGTTTCAAACGTTTTTGTGTTTCAAATCCAAACAGTTCCATCGTCGGCAAATCTGCAGCACATATCATCTGATCGAATAACAGCCTTGATAATCCATTATGTGGTGAAATACGCTTTGAGTTTTTGTGTTTTCCTCCTATAAGCAC
This sequence comes from Schistocerca serialis cubense, assembly GCF_023864345.2. NCBI lineage: Eukaryota > Metazoa > Arthropoda > Insecta > Orthoptera > Acrididae > Schistocerca > Schistocerca serialis. Next base: position 372,034,631 of record NC_064639.1, read on the forward strand.
GGAATCGGGATAATGAGCCAGTCACTCCATTATGACTATGTTCCGTGGAATACAGCAAAGAGGCAACTGACGGCTGGCTACAGAAGTAGGGAGGCAGACTAAACACCTCGTCACGTGGGTGACACGTGTGTTATTCGGTGTCCTTTATAACGACAGAACTATTGGAGGATGCTTAATTACGGACGATAATGAATTACAGTCGACACCCTTTTACTTTCTACTTTCATACTGAATAGTCAGAGGCATTAGCGTGCATTTACCTGAGGGCAGTGCGGTCTGACATTCATTACGCTCCAGCGGAAGCTTTCAGACAATACCGCTTTTGTGCCAGCACTCACGCTTGTTAGGGCAGATGAAAACAATTCATAATGGATCTTAAACCGTACTAATTGAAATCTGTGATAGCCATTTCATTTTCATAACGAAACTGCACTGTTCTGCATTTTGTATCGCTTTTGTAGGATGGTTAATCGGCTCTCTGAAACCATGTACATCTCTGTAGATCCGTAAAACCATACAGTACTATATCCTCACATTTCGAATTATGGGTGATTTGCTACTTTTTTATTTTAGCTTTTCGTTTATTCACGTTGCTGTGACTGGCACCCGATATCTGGCAGATCTTTGCTCTAACAATAATGGTGTATGGATCGACAGTGTTGCGCGCAGCCAGCGAGACAGTTTTACCGTCTCGCAGTATAGTAAATATAGTACAGTGTGGAGTGTAGTTGATGACGACCGGATCGAAGTCCGAAATTTCTTCTGACACATTGTGAGTCTGCTCACGGAAGTGATAGTTTCACTGTGGAATGAGCTGACGATGATTATTGATACATGGAACGAATTTTTTAAATATGAGCTACGTTTTCACGATCTTTACTCTGAATAAATTTCAGAGCGCATCATTTGTAAAAGTGACTTGAAATTCAAAATATACAAAGTCTGCGAAAGTCCGATCCGTAGCAAAAGGAATCACAGTAAGGAATGGTAAATGCAGTCACTTATCAGTTCGTTAGCTGTGGAGGGGAATGAATTAATACGGGATGTTTCAGCATGCAGTACTTACTGGTTGCGTTATAAAGGATGTTTGAAAAACTTTACGTCAAACGTCTAGGAGTAACAGATGGTGTCACGGGGAACAATTTTTTTTTTAGGAAGTAAATGTTGGCTAACATTTCCCGCGACGGTAGGCATCATTTAAGACTTACATGAAATGTATTCGCAGTTGTGAATACAAACATCTATCAACTGTATAATGAAATTAAAAAAGTTTGTGCCGGATCTGGACTTGTTACCATTACGTTCTCCGAGCACGACTCACGTGCAGAACCGAACTTCCATATGCCATCAACGATGTGTCAACTACCTGCACTTGTACATTCATTATGTATATTCCCATACAAAGTAGATACTTTAATTGAAGGTCACTTCCACGGTGCCGGCGGATAAGTACGACATGCATGTCCGAATGAACTCAGCATCATACTTTTGATGAACACAGACACTGTAATATCGTATCGACGTTTAAGACTGGTTATTCCCTAACCGAAAGGCGGCAAGTGCTTAGGCACTCGTTCACATCCCATTCGTTGCCTGTTACTCAGCCATCTGCTCTGCGTGAAAGCGGTAGGTCGAGCAAAACTATAGTTCATGATTCACCTCTAAAATATCTCTCTCCGCATAGAGACATTCATTTTCTACATGTGCATATACATTATAACTCTGCAATTCACAATTAAGTGACTGACAGAGGGTTCATTGAACCAACTTTAAGCTACTTCTTTATCCTTCCACTCCCGAACAGCGCGCGGGGAAAACGAAGGCTTAAAGCTTTCGATGCGAGTTCTCATTTCTTTTATTTTATTATTATGATCATTTCTCCCCATGTAAATGGGCAAAAAATTATAAGAAAACTAAAGTAGCATCCACGCATATAACTGGGAGTAGGTCACTCTTATTTGAAGCTTGTAATTATAATTCGCAATCGAACGGTGTACTCGCCTTTATCTGCAGCAGAAACCCAGGTCCTCCATCACTGACGGTATAGCCGATTTTTATTGTTCTCTTGTTGAAAGTAATGCAGTCAATTTACTGGGGAAGGTAGTACGCTGCACACTTCGTTAGCAAACGCTGCTAGTTCGGCGAAATTGTGTCACTGAAGTGCGAGCGAATACTAAAGGACACCTAGGTTTGTTGGGAAACGTAGTCAACATTCTGTCTTTAACAAACGTCATTTCTCATGACGTCATCTATCACCCTAAGTCACTTGCCATAAAAACTTTGAAACACCCTGCATAAGACGACGATGTTTTTAGGATCCGGATTATACACGTTAGCTTTGGAGAAGTTAACTGCTCGTCAACAAGAAGAAATGGTGAAAATGAATTAAGATTTAGAATGGCGCCTCGCAATGTCATCTGTTGCAGCGTTGGATAGATTAAAAATGTGGGACGCCTTGGCTACCTGAACTATATACGATTTTAATATTTCTGCACTTTTGTATATTTTCGTGTATAAAATAATGTATCAAAAATTGTTGAAAGGGACAATAATAGTCAACAAATTAGAGGAGATAACGGACGTGCAGTGGGTGGAATTGATATCTATGATGAACTGTCAGACTGATTTTCAGTGGAGACTTTAAACTGAAATGGTAGTGTATTGAATCCAGACACTATGATGAAGAAATCTGCTGTCAGAGACGTTGACAGAAATTTCGTTATTCTGCCATGTTTTAAATAAATAATGAAAAATAAAATTATTTGTGTACAATCTGAACAATGAATTAGACGAAAATTCGCGCGACGTTACGTAAATGAAGTGCGAAATAAAGGAAGACATTCGAGAGTTATTCGCAGATATGTAAACGAGCTTATAGAATCGACAAATATCGAACATTGTGATTACACACAGAAAAATAATCAACACGACGAAGAGAAAGAGTCCAAGATGTCAACCTTACAGCAAGGAGAAGTTCTAGTTACTGAAGCGAGTTCAATAATATTCAAGATACCATTGTTAACATGCGAAAATCACCTGAGCAAAGTGATTCAAACGTCAAATTCGTTTCCGGCACACGACAACATTCTTCTGGCCTTAAAATTAATGTTAATGAGCTAAATCAACTGGTCATCGACACACAAAATCGCAATGTTGCAAAGATCGAAATACAAAAAGTCAGCTACATTGACGACAGCTACTCCAGCGTAATGATCGACAATTTCGCTACCAACGGAGAATTTAAATTTGCATTTTCACTTATTCTTAATGAGATGGGTGAGATCGGTATCTATGTACAGCTTCCACCGATCAGCGCAAACATTATGACCACTGCCTATAGTGATTTTGGATGCAGCATGGAGGCGTTGCGGGCACGTGACATGGTAACAAAAGTATGTAGGCGGAGCGGACACGGACGAGGGATCGTCCTAGCGAAGATACGGGCTGCTAATGGGGGAATGAATTGAGTGAGCGTCTTTGACGCAGGGCACATTATTATCACAGAGAATGTGAAGGAGTACCTCGGAAACGGCGAAGCTGGTCGAATGTTCACGTGCTACTGTCGTGAGCACCTACGGAAAGGGATAGGACAGTGAAGTTACCAACCATGCAGAGGCAAGGTGACGACTCCAGCGAGGGACCAAATGGTGTAAATTGCCCTGAAGATGACCCCATGGTGGGTTGAAACCGGTGGGCGGCTAAATAAATAATGCGATTGTGACTGTCATTTTGAATAATTGAGTGAAACTAAAACTAGGCGATAAATGGTTGGACGTGGGGTTCGGAGGTTTGTCTGTTCTGTAAATTAGTATGGTGATCTGTGGCATCTCTGCCGAAAGATCACAATGCTGGTGCACGCTTAAGTGTTTCGGAGCGCACCGTTCATCGTACGTTGTTGAAATGGATCTCCGTAGCAGACCACTCCTACGTGTTCGCATGTTGACCCAACGATATCGTCAGTTACGACTGCAGTGGGCATGGGACCATTGGGATTCGACCGTCGATCAATGGAAACGTGTCGGCTCTTCGGGTGAATTACGTTTTTTGCTCCATAAACGCCGTCATCGAGGTGAACGGCTACTCGAAACGTGCAGCGCGCTACGGACGCCGGCGTGTGGGAGCAGTATTGTGGTATGGCAGACATTCTTCTCTACTTGCATGGTATCTGGGGTGGTAATCGAAGACATTCTGAACGCTGTGAACCATCTGCATCGCTTCAGGCTTGATGTCTTCCCCGACAGCGATGTCATCTTTCGGTAGTATAATTGTCCCTATCTCGGAGCCACAACCGTGCTACAGTGGTTTCAGGAGCACTATAGTGAACTCACGTTGATACCTCGGCGACCAAATTCATATGGACCCTAAGTTATTAAGCAGGTGGTCATAATGTTTTGGCTCATCAATGTTCATGTGTTTATGACCACTTGTGGGGGGAGTTCGGCGTACAGAAATTTACCACATCTGCAGAGTTCGCAACTACATACCCAACTGAATGTCCAACGGTCGAAAATGGAAAGCAACAAAAGATTTGGAGAAGAAATTTGGGTGGAATAAAAGATTGAAAAACGGTTTGTGAAGAAGTGAAAGAAGAAGATTACACGATAATTTCGAAAAGAGAAAGAGGAAAAGTGACTGGGAAGGGAATGAGAAGGAACTTCATATTCACTGTCAGGCGGTAACAACTCGTGCTGACATGGAAAACGTTATCTTACGTAGAAGTTTACTGAGTGTTGTAAGTGAGTGTGTAATACACTGGTTGAGAATCATCCCAGTGATAAGTTTCTAAGAAAATCAAGTCATTGTGGTGTGCTTTCATGATCTCCATTAACCAGATGGAGCAGAATCGTGATGTTGACAGTGTTTTTGAAACTATATTTCTGTGACGGTTTAATTTCGTTACGTCACCGAGCCGCTTGAACACACGCCAAACGACTCCGAGATATCATGAGCTCGCCACCGAGGAAGTATACACTCTGACCGCAAGTGGTGGGTCACTCCGAGGCTCACTTCGAGGGGTGCGGCTTTCTGGACGTGCCCATCGCAGTCTCCAGCAAGGAAACGTCATCTTCCATACCGACGTTGCGTGGGTTTAGAGCCACGTGGCCCGACCTGGAGGAAAATTGGACTCATCCACAGGATTCGCAGCCGGAATTTTACCTTGGGTCGCTATTGGGACGTTGAGGCTTGTGCGAAATGAAGACCGGCTGAATCAAACAAGTATTGTTGGGTGGCTACGAACATCCTTTAGACGTTGTTAAAAGGTGGCTGTAGTAAGCCGTACTGTGATTTGAAGAATGGCTCATGCCTACATGGACGCACTTCTCAAGAAAAATGTGACTGTGCTTTTTTTAATTTTTTTATTTATGCAAACGATTTTATATTCATTAATTATTGACTTATAGGCTCCACGTTAATTTACGTTGCCGACTGAATGACATTTGTTGCAGTTTTCACCAAGGGCACTCAAGGGCCATGGAAACTGGTGTAGGCATGCGTATTCAAATACAGAGATACTAGTATATAAACATACACAATACGGCACTGCGGTCGGCAAGGCCTATATGAGACAGCAAGTGTCTGGCGCAGATGTTAGATCGGTTACCGCTCGTACAATGGCAGGTTATCAAAAGTGAATTTGAACGTGGCGCTATAGTCGGCGCTCGAGCGGTGGCACACATCATCTCCGAGGTAGCGAAGAAGCGGGAATTTTCCCGTACAACCACTTCACGAGTGTACCGTGAAAATCAGGAATCCGGTAAAATAAATCTCCGATATCGCTGCGACCCGAAAAAGATCCTGCAAAAACGGAACCAACGACGACTGAAGAGAATCTTCCGCGATAGAAGTGCAACTCTCGCTTAGATGGCTACAGATTTCAGTGGTGGGCACTCAGTAAGTGTCAGAGTGCGAACCATTCAACGAAACATCATCGATATGGGCTCTCGGAGCAAAGGGCCCACACCAGTACCCTTGATAACTGTACAACACAAAGGATTACGGCTCGCCTGGTCCCGTCAACAATGACATTGGATTGTCCATGACTGGAAACATATTGCCCGGTCGGACGAGTCTCGTTTCAAATCGTATCAAGCGGATGGACGTGTACGAGTATGAAGGGACAACCTCATGAATCCATGGACCCTGCATGCCAGCGTGGCACTGTTAAGGCTGGAGGAGGCTCTGTAATGGTGTAGGGCGTGTGCAGTTGGAGTGATATGGAGCCTCTGATAGTCTAGATACGACTCTGACAGGTGACACGTTCATAAGCATCTTGTCTGGTTACCTGCATCCATTCATGTCCATTGTGCATTCAGAAGGACTTCGGCAATTCCAGCAGGACAGTACGGCACCTCAAACGTCCAGAATTGCTGTAGAGTGGCTCCAGAAACACTCTTCTGAGTTTAAACACTTCCGCTGCCCGCCAAACTCCCAACACAGGAACATTATTGAGTATATCTGGGAAGCCTTGCAACGCGCTGTTCAGAAGAATGTCCACCCCTCGCACTCTTACGGATTTTTGGACAGCCCTGCACGATTCATGGTGTCAGTTCTCTCCAGCACTACTTCAGACGTTGGTCGAGTCTCTGCCAAGTCGAGCTGCGGAATTCTGCGTGCTCCTGGGGGCCCTTCAAGATATTAGGCAGGTGATCCAATTTCTTTGGCTCTTCAGAGTATTAGATGTCTTTATTGTTAATATTTTGGGTATTTTCTGTTTTTTGTTGGCTCTATTGAGAATAAAACGTGTTTCCCCATACTTCTGGTGGGCTTGGTTTTTTTTAGAAGGACTAAATTGGTGCTTAAAAATCACAATCTTTTATGTGCTTGGAGTAATAAATACTGTGCGGTATACAAACAACTGTGAGTTGGTACATAAACTACTGGCATGAATTAGCGTTCTATGTTTGCTTTAAAGGAAATGCAAGTTACATTATACACCTGTGATCTTCAGAGTGTTTCTTTTAATTACTGCATTGACAGCCTGGTACTGCGAGAATTAAATTTTGTAAATTCCTGTAATAATGACGTCATCTTATATTTACTTTTTCATAATGGCTTTATATTGGGGTTGTTATACGTTGTGTTACTGAAATGGAAATGTGAAATGGGAAGTCTACCTCTTGAGTTTGATATGTCAACTGAGATTTTTAAGTTGTTAATGAAGATGTTACCTAAAAGTTGTTACACTCCTCTCAACCCGGCACGAGAACTTCTAAGTGCCATCACAATGTCATCTCTGGTAGTTTGTCTTGCGTCATTCTCCTTCTTCTTCTTCTTTATCGTCGCCTTGTCCCACGTCACGTAGGGTCGGCGTTGCTCTTCTGGATCTTTCTCCTCCATAGTAGCTTATCCATTGCCTCTTCCTTCTTCCATCCTTTCTCCCTTAGGTCCCCAGATATCGTACCCTTCCACCTCATCTTCGATCTTCCTCTCCTTCTCGCTCCTTCAATCTTTATATCTTCAACTCTGTTTCCGATATACTCTTCCCCTTTTCTCTGTATGTGTCCGTACCACTTTAGTCTGCTCTCTTGTATCGTTTTCCCCATAGGTCCCACTTTCATAGCTCCTCTAACAAATTCATTTCTAAACCTGTCCCTCATTGTTACCCCACACATCCACCTCAGCATCCTCATTTCCGCCACTTCCATCTTCCTTTCCTGGGCTACTGTGATTGGTCATGTCTCTGCCCCGTATATCATAGCAGGCCTTACCACCGACTTGTATACTTTCTCTTTCAACCCAATGCCCTTCTTGTCACATAACACTCCACACATTTTCCTCCAGTTATTCCAACCGCAATTTATTCGGTGTTGTATCTCGCTTTCCAGTCCTTCGTCCCTCTGTATGTACGACCCCAGGTATTTAAATTTGCAGACTGATTTCAGCTCATCATCCTGGATCTTGCAAGACCTCATCTGCACATCCTTCAGTGCTAAATATTCTTTGTCCTTCTAATTTTCATCCCTCTTTCTTCTAGTGCCTTCCTCCAATCCTCCAGCTTTTCCTCAAGTCTGTCGATACTCTGCTCACAAAGAACCACATCATCCGCAAACATCATATTCCACGGCGCTTCTTTCTTCACATCTTTCATCAACACATCCATAATCAGGTCAAAGAGGTAGGAACTAAGCGCAGACCCTTGATGTAACCCTACTTTTACTGGAAACTCCTTTGTCATGCCCACACTACTTCTCACCTGTGTCATTTCTCCTATGTACATTTCCTTCACTAACCTCACATACTTTTGTGGCAGGCACTGCTCTCTCATGCTTCTCCATATTTCGTCCCTTGGGACTCTGTCATATGCTTTCTCCAAATCAATGAAAGCCATATGTAGATCGGCTTGTAGCTCCCCGTGTCCCTCCACTATCCACCTTAAAGCGTGTATTGCATCAGTCGTTCCTCTTCCAGGCATGAACCCAAATTGTTCTTCACACATCACAGTCTCCTTGCGAATCTTGTTTCTATAACTCTTTCCCATATTTTCATTGTATGTGCCATCAGTTTAATACCTCTATAGTTACTGCAGTCCTGCACATGACCTTTCCCCCTAAATATTGGGATCAGTACACTAGTTCTCCACTCGTCTGGCATCTCCTCCTGTCTCCAAATCTTCTTCATTAAATCCCAAAGGAGCTCAATTCCCTTTTTACCGAGACACTTCCATACCTCAGCGGGGATCTGGTCTGGGCCAACTGCCTTCCCATTTTTCATCTTTTCAACTGCCCATTCGTCGTTAATCCGTTTGCCCCTCCTTCCTCAGTTTTCACTCTCACATTTTCTTCATTCAGCAATTTCTCAAAATAATTCAACCACATTTGGATTATTTTTCCATGGTCATGCAGAAGTATTCCTGTTTCATCTTTTATTTGTTTTATTGCTGTTAGATCCTTAGGAGCTTTATCTCTTGATTTAACAGTTGTCTCATATCCTGAGTTTTCTGCAGTTATTCGTATGCCCCTCTTACTGATTCAACTTTAGCTTTAGCCACGGCTCGTTTTGCCTCCTTCTTTGCACTTTTGTATGCTTGCCCATCCTCAGCACTTCCGGACATACCCCACTTCCTCTTAGCGTCTTTCTTTTCCTTCACAACCTTCTGCATCTCTTCATTCCACCACCAGGCTTCCTTATCTTTTGGCACCCTTCTCCCAGATGTTAACCCAAACAGTTTCTCCCCGGTCTTCCTTATAGCAGCACTATTTATTTTCCACCACTCCTGCACACTCTCTGCCAATTTTACCTTTTCCAGTACTTTTTCACTAAACTTCTCTCTCAAATGTTTGTCCTTTAATCTCCACCACTTACTTTCCCTTTCACATTGATTTATGTGCCTCTGTCTTTTACATACTTTCATGTCACTATCCGCTACAGTCAGCTTGTGTTGTGTTGCTATTCCTTCACCATATATGACCTTAGTATTTCGCACCTCCCCACTATTTTTCCTTATACATAATATGTAATCAATTTGGCTTTTATTTTCGCCACTCCTGTATGTTATTAGTTTTTCTCTTTTTCTTTGGAAGTAGGTATTCGTAATCACTAGATCAAAGGCCACTTCAAACTCCACTATCTTTTTTCCTTCCTCATTTCCCTCGCCATACCCCCATCCTCCATGCCACCTCTCTTCCCCAACTTTCCTTCCACCAACATGACCATTTAGATCCCCTCCGACTATCACTCTTTCATTCTCTGGTATTCCGACCATTACTCAGTCCAAATCTCTCCAAAATTTTTCCCTCTCGTCCTCCGAACATCCCGCTTGGGGTGCATAGGCTATCAGCACTGTTACCATTTCTCCGCCAAACATCATCTTAACATACATGACCTTATCATTTGCTCTGCTGACTTCACGCACCTTTTCTTGAAGCTCTCTGTGCAAAATAACTCCAACTCCATTTCTTGATTCCCGACTTGTACTACTATAAAGTAGCTTATAGCCTTCAGTTAAGATCTTTGCCTTATTGCCCTTCCACCTTGTCTCTTGCACACACAAAGCCTTTATCTTCCTCCTCTGCATCATGTCTACTATCTCTCTTCCCTTTCCCGTCATCGTTCCCACGTTCAGAGTTCACACTCTGTTGTTTTGCGTCATTCTACTTTGGATATGAGAAGTAACGTATTTAACGCCGTGAGCGGCGTAAGTATTGTCTTTATGATACTGCTGTCTGTTATTTCTGTTTACGAGGTGTTTTAGTGGCGACATCATCTATGCCACTTAAGCACAACCTTCAAGGAACTGCTTCACAGGAGTAATGGGACGTCAGTCCACATGACGCCACGTGTTCGGCAAGGTCTCGCTACGTGGCACTGCAGAGCAACCATTTTACGATGCACCACAGTACGTGCTGCCAACTCAGCACTGTGCATGACATGCGCTGCTGAGCTAGGACCCTACCGCACACGGACGCCACGGCAGATATGCTAGCCACTCTGCTGGCGGCACTCAGGTATGGCGGTACGAGACAACAGAGAAATGCCTTCAGTTCGAAGAGCTAGTAGTTTGGTGTGCTACTTCGAAATAGAAAAGGATGCGGCAAAAGAAGTTCTGGGCACAGTCCTTCATTGCTGATCGTGACATGAACGAGTTATTTCGGACGGTGTATAATGATTTAAGAAATTTTTTTCAGTTTCTTGAGAAGAGGCACGTCGTTCACTTGACGAGCTAGCGAAAATTTCCCGAAATGAATTAACGAAACACGACACTGTTTCAAGGAAAGCAATCTCACCAGAAGAAAATATTTTAGTGACCTGTCTAATTTATAGCTAATTATTTGTTGTCTGTAGTTTCAGTTGTAGCTGTAAAGTATACATAGAAGTTATTCTTCGGTCTTACTATAAGCTGAAAATCAACATAGAAATGATTTAGTCAAAAAGTAAGAAACTTGTCTCATTTGTTTACATGTTGTTGTTGTTATGGTCTTCGGTCCTGAGACTGGTTTGATACAGCTCTCCATGCTACTCTATCCTGTGCAAGCTGCTTCATCTCCCAGTGCGTACTGCAGCCTACATCCTTCTGAATCTGCTTAGTGTATTCATCTCCCGGCCTCCCTCTACGATTATTACCCTCCACACTGCCCTCCAATGCTAAATTGGTGATCCCTTGATGCCTTAGAACATGTCCTACCAACCGATCCCTTCTTCTAGTCAAGTTGTGCCACAAACTCCTCTTCTCCCCAATTCTATTCAATACCTGCTCATTAGTTATGTGATCTACCCATCTAATCTTCAGCATTCTTCTGTAGCACCACATTTCGAAAGCCTCTAGTCTCTTCTTGTCCAAACTATTTATCGTCCATGTTACACTTCCATACATAGCTACACTCCATACAAATACTTTCAGAAACGATTTCCTGTCACTTAAATCTATACTCGATGTTAACAAATTTGTCTTCTTCAGAAACGCTTTCCTTGCCATTGCCAGTCTACATTTTTTATCCTCTCTACTTCGACCATCATCAATTATTTTGCTCTCCAAATAGCAAAACTCCTTTACTACTTTAACTGTCTCATTCCCTAATCTAATTCCCTCAGCATCACCCGAGTTAACTCGACTACATTCCATTATCCTCGTTTTTCTTTTGTTGATGTTCATCCTATATCTTCCTTTCAAGACACTGTCCATTCCGTTAAACTGCTCTTCCAAGTCCTTTGCTGTCTCTGACAGATTTACAATCTCATCGACGAACCTTAAAGATTTTATTTCTTCTCCATGGATTTTAATACCTACGCCGAATATTTCTTTCGTTTCCTTCATTGCTTGCTCATTAAACAGATTGAATAACATCGGGGAGAGGCTACAACCCTGTCTCATTCCCTTCCAAATCACTGCTTCCCTTTCATGTCCCTCGACTCTTATAACTGTCATCTGCTTTCTGTACAGATTGTAAATAGCCTTTCGCTCCCTGTATTTTACTCCTGCCACCATCAGAATCTGAAAGAGAGTATTCCAGTCAACATTGTCAAAAGCTTTCTCTAAGTCTACAAATGCTAGAAACGTAGGTTTGCCTTTTCTTAATCTTTCTTCTAAGATAAGTCGTAGGGTCAGTATTGCCTCACGTGTTCCAATATTTCTACGGAATCCAACTGATCTTCGGCTTATACCAGTTTTTCCATCCGTCTGTAAAGAATTCGTGTTAGTATATTGCATCCGTGACTTATTAAACTGATAGTTCGGTAATTTTCACATCTGTCAACACCTGCTTTCTTTAGGATTGGAATTATTATATTCTTCTTGAAGTCTGAGGGTATTTCGCCTGTCTCGTACATCTTGCTCACCAGATGGTAGAGTTTTGTCAGGACTGGCTCTCCCAAGGCTGTCAGTAGTTCTAATGGAATGTTGTCTACTCCCGGGGCCTTGTTTCGACATAGGTCTTTTAGTGCTCTGTCAAACTCTTCTCGCAGTATCATATCTCCCGTTTCATCTTCATCTACATCCTCTTCCATTTCCATAATATTGCCCTCAAGTACATCGCCCTTGTATAGACCCTCTATATACTCCTTCAACCTTTCTGCTTTGCCTTCTTTGCTTAGAACTGGGTTTCCATCTGAACTCTTGATATTCAGACAAGTGTTTCTCTTTTCTCCAAAGGTCTCTTTAATTTTCCTGTAGGCAATATCTATCTTAACCCCAGTGAGATAAGCCTCTACATCCTTACATCTATGCTCTAGCCATGCCTCCTTAGCCATTTTGCACTCCCTGTCGATCTCATTTTTGAGACGTTTGTATTCCTTTTTGCCTGCTTCATTTACTGCATTTTTATATTTTCTCCTTTCATCAATTAAATTCAATATTTCTTCTGTTACCCAAGGATTTCTACTAGCCCTCGTCTTTTTACCTACTTGATCCTCTGCAGCCTTCACTACTTCATCCCTCAAAGCTACCCATTCTTCTTCTACTGTATTTCTTTCCCCCATTCTTTTCGATTGTTCCCTTATGGTCTCCCTGAAACTCTGTATAACCTCTGGTTTAGTCAGTTGATCCAGGTCCCAATTCCGACCTTCTTGCAGTTTCTTCAGTTTTAATATACAGTTCATAACCAATAGATTGTGGTCAGAGTCCACATCTGCCCCTGGAAATGTCTTACAGTTTAAAACCTGGTTCCGAAATCTCTGTCTTACCATTATATAATCTATCTGAAACCTGTCAGTATCTCCGGGCTTCTTCCGTATATACAAACCTTCTTTTATGATTCTAGAACCAAGTGTTAGCTATGATTAAGTTATGCTCTGTGTAAAATTCTACCAGGCGGCTTCCTCTTTCATTTCTTACCCCCAATCCATTTTCACCTACTACGTTTCCTTTCTTTCCAGTCACCCATGACTACTAAATTTTCGTCTCCCTTCACTATCTGAATAATTTCTTTTATCTCATCATACATTTCTTCAATTTCTTCGTCATCTGCATAGCTAGTTGGCATATAAACTTGTACTACTGAAGTAGGCGTAGCCTTCGTGTCTATCTTGACCACAACAATGCGTTCACTATGTTGTTTGTAGCACCTTACCTGCACTATTTTTTATTGATTATTAAACCTACTCATGTATTAACTCTATTTGATTTTGTATTTATAACCCTGTATTAACCTGACCAAAAGTCTTGTTCCTCCTGCCACCGAGCTTCGCTAATTCCCACTATATCTAACTTTAACTTATCCATTTCCCTTTTTAAATTTTCTAACCTACCTGCCCGATTAAGGGATCTGACATTCCACGCTCCGATCCGTAGAACGCCAGTTTTCTTTCTCCTGATAACGACGTCCTCTTGAGTAGTCCCTGCCCGGAGATCCGAATGGGGGACTATTTTACCTCCGGAATGTTTTACCCAAGAGGACACCATCATCATTTAACCACACAGTAAAGCTGCATGCCGTCTGGGAAAGTTACGGCTGTACTTTCCTCTTGCTTTCAGCCGTTCGCAGTACCAGCACAGCAAGGCCGTTTTAGTTAGTGTTATAAGGCCAGATCAGTCAATCATCCAGACTGTTGCCCTTGCAACTACTGAAAAGACTGCTGCCCCTCTTCAGGAAGCACACGTTTGTCTGGCCTCTCAAAAGATACCCCTCCGTTGTAGTTTCACCTACGGTACGGCTACATATATTCTTAAAATTATTGTAGTGTGTCAGATGCTCGGACCCATTAGCATCACATGCTGCACCAGATGTATCTGTGCCATTTCGGTCTGGAAGTATGTTTTGAGGAAAACTTCTATATCCTGGGTAGTGAAATGTGCTTTGTCTGTGGTATGCTTAGATTCGAGCATCAGGAACAGGCCGCGAGCAACCTGAGGATAATTCCGACAATCTCCAACCGGCCAGAGTCTAAAACGTGCACAGTCATAAGTAGTTTTAACGTGGTTATAATGTGGATGGCCGTATTTTTCGAAATCGGCGTAATTTATGATGCTCATAATTCCGAACACTTTCTTTTTCAGTTCGCGGTTTGAATAGTCCTGAGATGGAGTGTCTCAAATTGCCTGCCGGCAGAACCCCTCAGCGGCCGCTCTGCCGGCAGAGCCACATTACTGAGGTAGATTCCAGATGCGGCAGGCTCCGTTGCGTTCCATGCCTCTGTGTGGCATCTATACCAACAGCCCTGACGTGACGTCCCAGTGCGGTACGGTAGGACCCGTACCAACGCATAACGCACTGAAATCAGAGATCCCAACACCAATGTGCACAGATCACTCTTCGCACTGGTCTATCCACGATGAGATGCGATGTCGAGCAGCAGCTAAGTCTGATGACATAAGCGTCAGTTAGCTTGTTAATAAAACAGTGCACTGACAAGTGAATGTTTAAAATCACATATCGTGACGTAAAGTATGTTCACAGATTGATACTAAAAATTTCTTAGGTATTTAGGAATGAATATTTTTCTTTTACTTAAGCAAACTGTGTTCCACCATCTCATCACTGCTTCCTATTGTATTCTATATTCATGTCTGATCTTACTAATCTTAATATTCATTAGACTATGTTTAAAACATAATGTGTATTTTTTATATGGTTGAAAGTTTTCATAATTAATCTTACGAAGTTGTTATGTAGTTATTTGATGATCCTTTCTTAATAGACAATTTTCTGATCATAGTAAATTTTTTTTATCAAAATTAATAGAAGTTGTTTTTGAGGATTGAGACGTATTACTATCTTTGCGAAGAGTCTTTTAAATAATAGTTTGATGACAGAATTTTATGTTCCAATGCAATTAATAGATAACTGATTTATTTTACCGTGCCTCCTCAATCATTTTTGAATCACTTATTTTACCGTGCCTCTTCAATCAATTTTGAATCACATTCCAAAAATAACATTGTTGGGAGCCTAAGCAAATAAATTAAATTTTTCAGCTATCGAGAAATAATGGAAGATTTTATTAATAATTACCTAAATTCATCTTATATGCAAAATTTTCTGTATGGTACAGAAATGCTGTAACAAATTTTATTTATGTGTCGTTTCTTCACTGACTTTTTCTCATAAACATTACACTTCAAAGATTTTTCCCTGGTATCTTTTTTCACTTGTTTTTGAAGCTGAGTTCTTATGTAATAACGTTTTCCAAGAGTACAGTATACTTTTTTTATTTATCTTAACGTGTCGTCTTGTAGTATTAAGCTATTGTTCTTTTCTTATCTCCTGTGGCCACTTTTCTTTCACACTCGAAGTTCAAGATGCTCTAGGTCTTCAGATGGAAGGTTTTTTTAAAAAAATCTCGTAAAGTGCAAGGCTCCTACACCCTGATAAACAAAGTTACGAGAGGTTTCAATTAATTTTTCTAATTTTATATTCACCATTACTTACACCTGACGTGAGTGTCGTGCCATATCTGGAAGATCTTTGTCTAAAAATAACTGGGTGAGGGTCAGCAATAATGCACATGGCTGGCGAAAAAGTGGTGTTGTCTCGCAGTACAATACTAGTCTGTGCACGGAAATAATATGTTTCAGTGTTCAGTGGAATGTCAATTACTTTTCATATTTGGATAGAATTTTATAAACAAGTGCTAAGTTAGTACGATCTTTATGGTTAATAAATACAGACCGCATCATTTGTAAAACCGACTATATATTCAAAGAACAATTCAAGAACAATTACAATAATAAATGATCAATAGGGTCGGCTATGTGGGGCCATGAACTAGATGAAGTTAAGTAATTCTACTGCCTAGGCAGCCAAATAATCAAGGATGGAGCAAGGAGAACATCAAAAGTAGACTAGCACTGGCAAAAAGGGCTTCCCTGGCTGGGAGAAGGCTACTAGTATTGAACGTAGGCCTTAAGTTGGTGGCTGAGCGGTTCTAAGCGCTGCAGTCTGGAACCGCGAGACCGCTACGGTCGCAGGTTCGAATCCTGCCTCGGGCATGGATGTGTGTGTTGTGCTTAGGTTAGTTTGGTTTAAGTAGTTCTAAGTTATAGGGGACTGATGACCTCAGAAATTAAGTCCCATAGTGCTCAGAGCCATTTGAGCTTTAAGTTGAGGAAGAAATTCCTGAGACTGTACGTCTGCAGTACAGCATTGTATGGTAGCGAAACATGGACTGTGGGAAAACCGGAACAGAAGAGAATCGAAGCATTCGAGATGGGGATGCTACTGGCAAACGTTGAAAATTAGGTGACCTGATAAGGTAAGGAGTAAGGAGGCTCTGCGCAGAATAGGAGAGGAAAGGAATACGTGGAAAACACTGACAAGGAGAAGGGACAGGATGATAAGACATCTGTTAAGACTTCAAGAAATGATCTTCGTACATCCATATTTAAACTGGATGAAGGTGGGACACAGCTGGTGTAATTTTTGTTAAAAATGAAACTCCTCCAGCTGTAATAGTAGCCAAATAAATATAAAACCTTAAGTACAGCTGTATGGCCACGGTATTAGAGGGAGCTGAAGGGGGCAAGAACTGTAGAGGAAGACAGAGATTGGAATACATCCAGCAAATAATTGAGGACATAGGTTGCAAGTGCTACTCTGACATAAAGAGGTTGTCACAGGGGAGGCATCCGTGGGGATCTCCATCAAACCAGTTAGAAGACTGATGGAAACGTTATAAACTCTTTCCAGTTATTTTTAAGCGCAGAAATTGTCTTAGCATATGTACAGAGAGCTGCTAAAGAAAAGGCAAGTAAAGACTTACAGCGTTCTTGAACGATGTTAACAGCAAAAAGAAAGAAAGAAACCTATGCTGTAAGTGAATTTCATTATCTCTTTCTTCAAATGTCAAAAGTAACTACATCTGACTTGAACAGTTACCAAGAGAAGACAATTACTGCTACAAACATGTATATATGTGCACTGACACTGTTCGTGAGGGTACTTTGTACCAATATTAGGGGTATTCTATCCTGCATACTAAACGAGGGCTAAATAACTGTCTGTAAGAATATACAGTGCTGGTATGACTCCATCACTGAATTTATTCAAGTTTGCTGTCAAACTTTCTTGACAAACTTTAAGAACTGCATAAGTATTCTAGAATTGTCGGCACTAACTGTCGTCTTGTATGCGATTTCTATTACAGATGCATTGTACTCCCTCAGAACCCTTCCAATAAACCTAATTTTTTCCATTTGAATTCTCTCCTATAGATTTTCCCAGTTCGTCCCATTTTGTCTATTGGTACTGAGCAATACATCTAAATAATTAAACGGTGTAGCGTGCTGTTTTTTTTCCTTTACTGTGATTTGTACACCTTATACAAAGGCGGACTGGCAGCGGATTACATCTACTCCGCTCTTCAGCCACAAGAATACAATAATTGAAAAAAAGGAGACAGAAAAGTAACAAATCGGAGGATAAAAAACAGGAGATACAATAAAGAAAAAACATGAAGCCGTTCACACTCGACGAAATCCCACAAAAACACTTTCAGCACTGCACACAAACACTGACGAACGAGACGGTACAAGTGAACGAGGAGTGTGGCGGTGAAAAACACTAAATCACAATCACGATGGCACAGAGACAAAACTAATGGCAATGATCTCAGGCACGTGAATGTCCACTTAGCACGTGTGAGTCTGGGGACCTGCCAACAGGGGAGGAAGGTAGGTGGAGGAGGGAGAGAGGAGAGCAGAGATGTCAATGGCAGGGGAGCTGGGGGGGGGGGGGGGGGTAGGAATGAAGGTAGGAGGGGGTGGGGTAGGCCGGGGAGGATGGGGGAGGAAGGGAGGATGGAGGGAAGGAGAGAGAAGGGAGAGAGGGTGCCCTAAGGAAAGGACACAGGAAGTGGGAGGTGAGGATGAAAGTTGATAGGAGGGGTGGATGGAGGGGAGGAGGACATCATCAGGGAGGGGGAGCTGGCGAAAGCCACATTGGGAGAGGGTATGGAGAGTGGAGAGATGGAGAGCAGTTGGGATGTGGAAATACAGCCGCAGCAGCGGACTGGGGCGGGGGAGGATGAGAGGGACAAGTGGGAGATGAGGATCGAGTTTACGGGAGGTACAGAGGATCCGTATCCGTTCGAGGAAAAGGAGGAGGTGGGGGAAGGGAATAAGGTCGTACAGGATCCGCGTGGGGGAGGGGAGACGGATGCTACAGGCGAGGCGAAGAGTATGGCGTTAAATTATCACTGTGTACTTGCAGAATAAAAATTTACTTGCGTCCGCCGAAGGAATGAGACGTTGAATGAGAATTAGCGAATACAGATCGGATAAATACATCTTTGATAGATAAAAAATATCTGAGAAGAACAATGCGTAACTACAAAAAATAATAATAATTGACTAGAAATAACAATAGAAATACTATGTCTCAAAACAATATGTACACTCCGTGGCGGCTGTGAAGTATTCAGTGTCGACTGCAGCGGCCCTGGGGACTGGCACGGAAAGCTGACAGCCGAGACGTAAGCCGCCACGTCTTGTTGCGACACTTCTGCGTGCTTACGGGACCTTACACGATATTGGGCAGGTGTGCCAGTTTCTTTGACTCTTCAGTGTACATTGTATACGCACACACGGGGTGCCTATGTAAAATATGAGGTCCGGTGTAAGCGTTTAAAGCGTTTAAAAACATAACATCGCCGAAGTGAGCTGATCGTGTCAAATAAATGATCGTAGGAAAGTCAGGTGGAGAATGGAATTGTTTTTTAATAATTTTGTAGCTGTGCCACCCGATATGAAAAAAAAAACTTTTTAAAAACATATTCCGAATTCTCTCATTTTAGCTATTAGTCGACAAAGTGGTAGTTTTTCGAATACCTTTAGGTCGTCTAAGAAAGCAAGTCTTGTTTGAAAGAGACACTGAAGTGACAAAAGTTGCTGGATACCTGCAAATAACGTGTCGGATCTCCTTCCACGCAGCGTGTTGCTGCATCTCGACGTGGCGTGCACTCGACAAGTCGCTGGAATTCCCCTGTAGAAATAATGAGCCATGCTGCCTTTATAGACGTCCGTAATTGCGAAGGTGTTGCCGGTGCAGTACTTAATGCACGGACAGATCTCTTGATCACGTTCCGTAAATGTTCGATGGCATTCATGTCGGGCGATCCTGGGCGGCCGAATCATTCACTCGAATTGTTTAGAATTTTCTTGAAACCAATCGCGAAGAATTGCGGTCTCGCCACATCGAGCATTGTCATCCATAAAAATCTCATCGCTGTTTGTGAACATGACGCTCATGAATGCAAATGGTCTCTAATTAGCCGAACATGACCATTTTCAGTCAATGATCAGTACATTCCATGGAAACACTTCCTACACCGTTGTGGAGCCACCACCAGCTTGCACAGTGCGTTGTTGACGACTTATGACCATGGCTTTGTAGGGTGTGCACAACAGTCTAAACCAACCATTAGCTCTTACCAACTGAAATCTGGACTCATCTGACCAGGCCACAGTTCAATCGTCTAAGGTCCAACCGACAGGGTCAGCAGGCCAGGACAGGTTCAAATGGCTCAAATGGCTATGAGCACTATGGGACTTAACTTCTGAGGTCATCAGTCCCCTAGGACTTAGAACTACTTGAACCTAACTAACCTAAGGACATCACACACACATCCATGCCCGAGGCAAGATTCGAACCTGCGACCTTAGCGGTCGCGCTGTCCAGACTGTAGCACCTAGAACAGCTCGGCCACCCCGGCCGACACCAGGACAGGCGCTGCAGACTGTCGTACTGTTAGCAAAGGCACTCGCGTCGATATTCTGCTACTTTAGCCCATTAACACAAAATTTCGCTCCACTGTTCTAACAGATACGTTCGTCGTACATCCCACATTGATTTCACGCAGTGTTGCCAGTCTTTCAGCGCTGACAACTCTACGCAAACGCCGCTGCTCTCGAAGGTTAAGTGAAGGCCGTCGGCCACTGCGTTTCAGCGGTGAGAAGAAATGTCTGAAATTTGGTAATCTCGGCACGCTCTTGACACTGGATCTCAGAACACTGAATTCCTTAACAATTTCTGTAGCGGGATTTCCCATGTGTCTAGCTCCAACTACCATTCCGCGTTCACAGTCTTTTTAATTCCCGTCGTGCAGCCAAAGCCACGGCAGAAACCTTTTCACATGAATAATCGTGGTAGAAATGACAGCTCCGCCAATGGATTGCCATTTTATACCTTGTGTACCCGATACTACTGACATTTTTAGACGTGCATGTAGCTATCCCATGACTTTTGTCACCACCGTGTATATTGTGTGGACAATGCAAGCTGTTAAAACGAGCTGCCTTTCTTGGATTTGTTCTGGTCCTTTGAGATAACAGTCTTTCCTGTGGAAATTAAGATATTCTTCCTCATACGTTAGGAAACATTAAATCTTCTACAGTAAACCTTTAAAAGAAGTCACCTGAGAGTTTCACCACGTAACTTCTCGGCAGGAACAATGGCGACCCAGGCCAACGTGGTAGCACGACTTGTGGCTCAACGAGGGCCTCATATCATTCCATGACCGGTGTCCGTAGGAATCCACGCACGCTTGAAGTCTTTCAGATTCGTTGTCCCTTCTGCACAGATTTGACTAGAGTCATGCATATTGTTGCTGGAAAGTCATGTTCACTTTGTTGTTATTAATTAGAAACACAAACAACAAGATGTAACACAGCGCTTTACGTAGTTCTAAATAAAGAGAGGAAGCAGTTCCCCTACAAAGATTGTAGACTGTGTGACTAGTACGGGTCGAGGCCCACCAAGGAGTGTTGACAGTAAATCCTCACCCAGTGCCGAAGGTCTTTGTAAATAAATATTCTAGAATGAATCTTGCGCTATGAAGTGGAGCAAGTGCTGTTTCCATTATTTTTGTCACTGTAAGGTGACTATATCCTCGGACACCTCAGATGTCGCTTCACATTTTCTTAAGACACATTTGATTCACTTTTAATAGGTAAATTAATATCTGAATTGACTCCTCGACTCAGTGGCCCTCTCATTTAATTCTCTGGTTCCAAGGGAGCGTGAAAAATGGTCCATAAAAGTATTTTTCTCGGCAGAATACTGTGTGTGAAACGCATTGTCTGCTACTGTGATCCCTTGCATACTGTGTCAGAGCCCGATAGACAGGTGGAGACACTATGCATGCAAAAGGAACGCCAGTGCATGCAAAAGGAACGCCAGTGGGGCAGTGTCAAGCTGCCGACGGTCACAGAGCGGTGGAAGAGAGGGATAGGACATCAGTAAATGGTGTGCGGTCACGGTCGGGAGTGCTCGGGTGCAGAACTGACAAAAGTAAATAAATCTAGAAATCATATCAAGGCTGTAAGTAAGGGGCGAGTATCATGTGTGAATAACATGCATAGTATTTGCCAGTTTCAATGTTCGCCAAAGTTGATTAACAAAGATGGTGCAGTCTGTACTATCTCTGTACACTAATAGCTGGCACCGAGACTCTAAGTGATTAATAACAATTCGTAACTCCGAGACGAATATACACTTCTGGCCATTAAAATTGCTACACCAAGAACAAATGCAGATGATAAACGGGTATTCATTGGACAAATATATTATACTAGAACTGACAGGTGATTACATTTTCACGCAATTTGGGTGCATAGATCCTGAGAAATCAGTACGCAGAACAACCACCTCTGGCCGTAATGACGACCTTGATACGCCCGGGCGTTGAGTCAAACAGAGATTGGATGGCGCGTACAGGTACAGCTGCCCATGCAGCTTCAACACGATACCACAGTTCATCAAGAGTAGTTACTGGCGTATTGTGACGAGCCAGTTGCTCGGCCACCATTGACCACTCGTTTTCAGTTGGTGAGAGATCTGGAGAATGTGCTGGCCAGGGCAGCAGTTGAACATTTTCTATATCCAGAAAGGCCCGTACAGGATCTTCAACATGCGGTCGTGCATTATCCTGCTGAAATGTAGGGTTTCGCAGGGATCGAATGAAGGGTAGAGTCACGGGTCGTAACACATCTGAAATGTAACGTCCACTGTTCAAAGTGCCGTCAATGCGATCAAGAGGTGACCGAGACGGGTAACCAATGGTACCCCATACTATCACGCCGGGTGATGCGGCAGGATGGCGATGACGAATACACGCTTCCAATGTGCGTTCAGCACGATGTCGCCGAACGCGGATGCGACCATCATGATGCTGTAAGCAGAACCTGGATTCATCCGAAAAAATGACGTTTTGCCATTAGTGCACCCAGGTACAGAAAGCTGGCTTAAGCCAGAGATAAATTCTGCCGAAATTTTTACAAAGGTACAGACGGTGTTTAGAAAGGATAGACTGCATGCAACCGGTGGTGGAGTTTTCGTCGCTGTTAGTAGTAGTTTATCCTGTAGTGAAGTAGAAGTGGATAGTTCCTGTGAATTATTATGGGTGGAGGTTACACTAAACAACCGAACTAGGTTAATAATTGGCTCCTTTTACCGACCTCCCGACTCAGCAGCATTAGTGGCAGAACAACTGAGAGAAAATTTGGAATAAATTTCACATAAATTTCTCAGCATGTTATAGTCTTAGGTGGAGATTTCAATTTACCAGATATAGACTGGGACACTCAGATGTTTAGGACGGGTGGTAGGGACAGAGCATCGAGTGACATTATACTGAGTGCACTATCCGAAAATTACCTCGAGCAATTAAACAGAGAACCGACTCGTGGAGATAACATCTTGGACCTACTGATAACAAACAGACCCGAACTTTTCGACTCTGTATGTACAGAACAGGGAATCAGTGATCATAAGGCCGTTGCAGCATCCCTGAATATGGAAGTTAATAGGAAGAAGGGAGGAAGGTTTATCAGTTTAGCAAGAGTAATAGAAGGCAGATTTCAGACTACCTAACAGATCAAAACGAAAATTTCTGTTCCGACACTGACAGTGTTGAGTGTTTATGGAAAAAGTTCAAGGCAATCGTAAAATGCGTTTCAGACAGGTACGTGCCGAGTAAAACTGTGAGGGACGGGAAAAACCCACCGTGGTACAACAACAAAGTTAGGAAACTACTGCGAAAGCAAAGAGAGCTCCACTCCAAGTTTAAACGCAGACAAACAGAAGCTAAACGATGTCAAAGTTAGCGTAAGGAGGGCTATGCGTGAAGCGTTCATTGAATTCGAAAGTGAAATTCTATGTACCGACTTGACAGAAAATCCTAGGAAGTTCTGGTCTTACGTTAAATCAGTAAGTGGCTCGAAACAGCATATCCAGACACTACGGGATGATGATGGCATTGAAACAGAGGATGACATGCGTAAAGCTGAAATACTAAACACCTTTTTCCAAAGCTGTTTCACAGAGGAAGACCGCACTGCAGTTCCTTCTCTAAATCCTCGCACAAACGAAAAAATGGCTGACATCGAAATAAGTGTCCAAGGAATAGAAAAGCAACTGGAATCACTCAATAGAGGAAAGTCCACTGGACCTGACGGGATACCAATTCGATTCTACACAGAGTACGCGAAAGAACTTGCCCCCCTTCTAACAGCCGTGTACCGCAAGTCTCTAGAGGAACGGAGGGTTCCAAATGATTGGAAAAGAGCACAGATAGTCCCAGTCTTCAAGAAGGGTCGTCGAGCAGATGCGCAAAACTATGGACCTATATCTCTTACGTCGATCTCTTGTAGAATTTTAGAACATGTTTTTTGCTCGCGTATCATGTCATTTCTGGAAACCCAGAATCTACTATGTAGGAATTAACATGGATTCCGGAAACAGCGATCGTGTGAGACCCAGCTCGCCTTATTTGTTCATGAGACCCAGAAAATATTAGATACAGGCTCCCAGGTAGATGCCATCTTTCTTGACTTCCGGAAGGCGTTCGATACAGTTCCGCACTGTCGCCTGATAAACAAAGTAAGAGCCTACGGAATATCAGACCAGCTGTGTGGCTGGATTGAAGAGTTTTTAGCAAACAGAACACAGCATGTTGTTATCAATGGAGAGACGTCTACAGACGTTAAAGTAACCTCTGGCGTGCCACAGGGGAGTGTTATGGGACCATTGC
The DNA here is from genome assembly GCF_023864345.2 of Schistocerca serialis cubense. NCBI lineage: Eukaryota > Metazoa > Arthropoda > Insecta > Orthoptera > Acrididae > Schistocerca > Schistocerca serialis. The sequence goes on from NC_064639.1 coordinate 372,059,027, forward strand.
TTTCCACAATATATATAAATGACTTAGTAGATAGTGTCGGAAGTTCCATGAGGCTTTTCGCGGATGATGCTGTAGTATACAGAGAAGTTGCAGCATTAGAAAATTGTAGCGAAATGCAGGAAGATCTGCAGCGGATAGGCACTTGGTGCAGGGAGTGGCAACTGACCCTTAACATAGACAAATGTAATGTATTGCGAATACATAGAAAGAAGGATCCTTTATTGTATGATTATATGATAGCGGAACAAACACTGGTAGCAGTTACTTCTGTAAAATATCTGGGAGTATGCGTGCGGAACGATTTGAAGTGGAATGATCATATAAAATTAATTGTTGGTAAGGCGGGTACCAGATTGAGATTCATTGGGAGAGTCCTTAGAAAATGTAGTCCATCAACAAAGGAGGTGGCTTACAAAGCACTCGTTCGGCCTATACTTGAGTATTGCTCATCAGTGTGGGATCCGTACCAGATCGGGTTGACGGAGGAGATAGAAAAGATCCAAAGAAGAGCGGCGCGTTTCGTCACAGGGTTATTTGGTAACCGTGACAGCGTTACGGAGATGTTTAATAAACTCAAGTGGCAGACTCTGCAAGAGAGGCGCTCCGCATCGCGGTGTAGCTTGCTCGCCAGGTTTCGAGAGGGTGCGTTTCTGGATGAGGTATCGAATATATTGCTTCCCCCTACTTATACCTCCCGAGGAGATGACGAATGTAAAATTAGAGAGATTAGAGCGCGCACGGAGGCTTTCAGACAGTCGTTCTTCCCGCGAACCATACGCGACTGGAACAGGAAAGGGAGGTAATGACAGTGGCACGTAAAGTGCCCTCCGCCACACACCGTTGGGTGGCTTGCGGAGTATCAATGTAGATGTAGATGTAGATGAGTACACCATCGCAGGCGCTCCTGTCTGTGATGCAGCGTCAAGGGTAACCTCAGCAATGGTCTCCGAGCTGATAGTTCATGCTGCTGCAAACGTCGTCGAAGTGTTCGTGCAGATGATTGTTGTCTTGCAAACGTCCCCATCTGCTGACGCAGGTTTCGAAACGTGGCTGCTAGATCCGTTACAGCCATGCGGATAAGATGCCTGTCATCTCGGCTGCTAGTGATACGAGGCCGTTGGGATCTAGCACGGCGTTCCGTATTACCCTCCTGAACCCACCGATTCCATATTCTGCTAACAGTCATTGGATCTCGACCAACGCGAGCAGCAATGTCGCGATGCGATAAACCGCAATCGCGATAGGCTACAATCCGACCTTTATAAAAGTCAGAAACGTGATGGTACGCACTTCTCCTCCTTACACGAGACATCACAACCAAGTTTCACCAAGCAACGCCGGTCAATTGCTGTTTGTGTAAGAGAAATCGGTTGAAACTTTCCTCATGTCAGCACGTTGTAGGTGTCGCCACCGGCGCCAACCTTGTATGAATGCTCTGAAAAGCTCATCATTTGCATATCACAGCATCTTCTTCCTGTCGGTTAAATTTCGCGTCTCTAGCACGTCGTCTTCGTGTTGTAGCAATTTTAATGGCCAATAGTGTAATTGTGGGCTTCTTACTGAAGGTAACCGTCATGCACCGAATTCCATGAAAAAACTTTACGTTCATGTCGCCATGGTGTGAGCAACTCACTCATCCAGGATTCAGGGTGCACGTGAAACAGGGCACAGTATGGTCAGGTACCAGAAACGTCACTTCATTAGTAGAGGATAGATCAGGGCACGCTTTCAGCATGAGAAGAGTGGGATTCATTATTCAAAAACACATACTGGGTTCCGCAGATTCCTTTACTAATATCACTTAGCCAAAATGTAACAAAATAAAATGGTTGAGCAACATATGGTTAAATGATAATTACGAGGGCGTACAGTAAGTAATGCAACACGTTTTTTCTCGGCCAGTTTAGGTTAAAACATAATGCGGAATTTGCAGTGGTGCATCGTGGAATCGTGGAAATTTCCCGCTGTAGTCCATATAGTTTCATGAAGTTCCGATAGGTGGTTGCACTACATGTAGCCTTCAAATGACATCTGTAAAGGAGGTGCCTTCCAAGCAAAGTGTTTCTTCTGGCGGAAAATCAGAGCATCTTGGATATTCATAGGCGTTTGCCGAATGTTTACGGGGACCTGGCTGTGAACAAAAGCACGGTGAGTTATTGGGCGAGGTGTCTGTCATTATCGAAACAAGGTCGCGCAAATATGTCGATGTGCAGCTTGCCGGCCGGCAACGGGAACGGCTCTCAGTCCTGCAATGTCGGAACGTGCGGACACACTCACTGGCCAAATGAAGGATGCGCTCCTTGGGGGGCAGTACGTGGATGATGGGGAGGCTATTGTGCGATAAGACATTGGCTCCGACGTCGACCAGTAGAGTGACAACATGCGGGTCCCCGGGCACACAGGCCCTCGTACTAAGGTAGCGGAAGGCCTTCGTAGTGAACGGAGTTATGTTGAAAGAGTGAGCAGTAAAACAGGCGGTTTCATACTAAATACGAAATACGTAGGTTGGTTGATTTGACTAGACTCTCTAGTCACACGACGAGGCCCATACAACGGGCTTAAAGTGAATTTCTACAGTTGGTTTAATAGAAGTGACAAAACCTTATGGTTATGCATCAAGTTTTATGAAGTTGACTTAGGACATGGCATGTTTTAGGCAAACATTTAAATAATAATTTATGTTCTGAAGAAGACGTTATTACTAACGTTGAAACCTAGGTAAACGATAAAGCTAACCTACAACTGTAGGCTGTGTATTTTTATGTAATTCGGAGTATTTGCTATGAAGTCTTCTGATTACACACAAAGCAAGTAAATGTGGCTGTGGAGAAGTAAGATATCGGAGAAGGCAAGAAGTTTTATGGACATACCAGGTTCGGGTCTCTCTACATTCATTGTAGACTTCAGTGACGAGGTAAGCTAAAAGTCAGCTCTCGTTGTGTTTCCGAGAGCCTCATTTGTTAAGTAGGGTACACGTGTTCTATATTAGGTGCAGCACACAGTTTTAACTTGTTGCATAAACCGCTGAATGCAGATGCCTAACCAATATTTAGAGCATTACATTTGGAGCTTGTTACGACTTGAGACAGGGATTATTCTGTAGAGTAACCGCCAACGGCTCTCTCTCGAGAGTCTAACACCACAGATTTACTAATAGCGAAAGGTGGCGGAAGCAATACTAGCGTCAGTGGCAAACGTGGGCTCTTAGCGCGAACATCTGAATAGCAGGATTTTCTCCTTAGCAGCCACAGTCTTGCTTCTCGAACGTGATCTTCAGAAGGAAATGAGTTTTTATCTTACAGAACCGAACAGTTTCACAGTAGCAAAAAGTATTGCTATAGCTTCAGAAGACCAATCTAAATCTTAGCTTAAGAAAGTTTCCAACATTATAAAAGAATTTTTCCTGAAAGTCTTCAAATCTTATCAGATATCCTGCAATATTTGATGCCACACCACTCTACAGCTCTTCAAACGATGTACTTGCTTCCATAATCATGAACTATACTTTAAAAGTAGGGTAATATCTTTTCGTCCAGAAGAAGTGCTTTTTAGGTTACATTTAAAACTTGTTTTGCTACCTGTCAGACAATTTATATTCTTGGGTAAGCGATAAAAAAATGTTTGTTGCAGCATAATGAACTCTACTCTGAAGCACTGGCCTTACTGAACTCCATTCTGAGTCAAAAGGTTTAAATGGCTCTAAGCACTATGGGACTTAAGACCTGAGGTCATCTGTCCCCTAGACTTTGAACTACTTAAACCTAACTGCCCTAAGGACATCACACACATCCAGACCCGAGGCAGGATTCGAACCTGCGATCGTGGCAGCTGCGCGGTTCCGAACTGAAGCGCCTAGAACCGCTCGGTCACAGCGGCCGACCCATTCTGATTCACCGGCAGGTTTAATATTGGTCTAGTTTTGCACTAGTGTAATAGGCTTGCACATCACAATTACTCTCCAATTGTGATGAATTTTTATGACCAATTTAATTTGTGAATGGTGGAGTTACAATGCGTAGCTCCTTGAAGAGGTTTCTATGAGGTGGCTGCAAGTGTACACCAGGTATTATTTTGAGAGGTCGCTTTTGTGCCATCAATACTTCCCTTGTAATTGATAAGCCAGTAAATTATTCCATTAGATTTTATTGAGAGGAAATATGCAAAACAAGTTAGGAGGTTAATTCGTTTGTTTCCAAGCCTACCAATTACACGAAGAGCAAAAGTAACTGAAGTTGATTGTTTGAGCAGCTCAGTGCTACGCTTTCTCCAGTATAAGATTTCACCAGTAAGTACACCCAAAAGTTTGGGGGATAGTATCCTGTTAACTAATTGCTTTGCATATGCTGTATCAAATGGTAGTACGACTCAATTTTACGGAAATAAATATAGTGTTTTCTCTCAAAATTGAGGGAGAGTCCAATTCTCGTGAAAGCACTTAACACATTATGAAAAACATCATTAACAATGTCTTCTGTTGCCTTGTCTCTAATGAAATTTATTATAACACTAACATCTTCTGCAAGCTTACCAATTCTCTCATTCCAACATTATCTGAATGTTTACTAAGTATGTTTCAACCCGTTCTTTGTTAATCCCTCAATTCCACATCTCGATTATGGAACATATTTGTAAATATAACCACAGTATACTCATTATAGACCCACTGTATTCCTATTGCATAAAATTTCTTTTTTTGTGAAACGTACGTATTCCCTACATATTCTTAATGTAAAGAGTTTTCAGGTGAAAGTGTTGCTCGATTTTAGAATGCAAAAATCTTCAGTATGCGTACAGCAACGAATTGTGTGTTTTTGACTGTATGTCATGCTGGCGTATTACACAGAACCAACAATTAATGAAGGCGCTGCGTTCTATAAACTTCACATCTTGTAACGAATTGATGGATGATACATTTTGTTTTACAGAGGTGAAATGATGGTGACCGAAGTATATATCTATGTAGAGAAACGAGTTAAAATATGTTGCTCTTCTAAGAGCTACACACGTATAGGTAAATAACTTGAGAAACAGATGAACATAAAATCTGCCATTCTTTTATTCAAGGATATCAAACTTTCTTTCGTCCAGCATGGTATGTTTTGATAAAGCAAAGATATAGGTTAAAGTTGAAAAAAAAAAAAATTAAAACAGGAAACGAATAATAATGGTTTAAACCTCACAAACAAACTCAGTATTATATCGGACTGCGTAACCACCTGCTGCTAACAAATGTCTGTACTTAGAATTAATGTAATTACTACACATGTCACTTTCTTTGGACTGGCGCCTTCCTAAAATGGACTTCTCCATAGAAATATTATGCTTGCTAATGGGTAATAAATATACAGTGTTTTAGCCCTGCGCTGAGCTTTTGCATTAAGTACATTAAAATTCCAATCACGTCGCTGACTGCGCAGGACAAACTGTTGGCTCTTGACGAAATAAAACCACTGAATATTTTTATGGGAGAGCCTGTTAGCGCTAAAGCGACTAAGCCCAGTGAAAGTGAAAGAAAATTAAGAACGTAGTGCAGCCCAGAACACGAAATACAGCATGCAGAAAGACAGACAGAAAGAGAGAGGGGACAGAGATAAGAATAATGCGGCCGTGCAAAATAATAATTTCTGCAAATTATTTTACGAACCTGACGATTCACAGCTTCTACATTTTTTTGAAAAATCATATTCGCACTATAGCTGCGTGTATTAAAAACTAGCATTTCAACTTATTACTTTACCTGTAAGTTCTACGTTTGTCTACATTCTATGGTTATTATGTAGTTGGTCTTCACCTTTGATCTAGATACAAGTTGTCGTGGTTTTTACATATAACCTGTACTTAATGTCATTTCATATCTGAGGGTGGTCTATTGTTTGAACGAAACTGGTAGTGCTTTAATAAAATGGTATACAGGTCTTGTGCAGATCACAATTTTTCAGGACTAATTTTTAACAGGAATGCCATTAACCTTTACTAAGTACACCATTCGACGGTTATTGTGTGCGCAGTATTAACGAAATGTCAAATGATGCCTCTTATCTATAAAAAGAAATAGCTTTGGTGCAACTTTCATAGTTTGAATTGTAGCCCCTTAAGTGTAAGTACTGATCTTACTCTGAGTGAAAAATATTATTTCGCATTTAAGCTGTTTTTCTTTAAAGGAATCATGAAAAGGGAATAATAAGATTCCGAGGATTTCGATGGTCTAATATTTTAATCGGCCTTCAGTATAGTTTGCTCTCCACTTCGTTGATTTTAGTGAAATTGAAATATGCTGGCTGGAAATTCCTTTACAAGCCAACTACAGCTTGATTCTATGCGTAAAGAGACGCTGCACAAGAGTACTGGGAGAGCTTCTAGTCCTGACTGCAATGTTCCGACTGCTGATAACAGCTTGCGATACCAAAGCAGATGATTTTCTGCCAAGTTGATCTACGGTAGTCCTTGTAAAATTGCCTAAACAGTATTACACTACTCCCACATACTGTGGACTGAATCTCGTCTTCCACAGGGAAGTCAAACAGTGTAGCCACTAATGCACGGCCGGCCGCAGTGGCCACGCGGTTCTAGGCGCTACAGTCTGTAGCCGCGTGACCGCTACGGTCGCAGGTTCGAATCTTGCCTCTGGCATGGATGTGTGTGATGTCCTTAGGTTAGTTAGGTTTAAGTAGTTCTAAGTTCTAGGGGACTGATGACCAAAGAAGTTAAGTCCCATAGTGCTCAGAGCCAGCCAGCCACTAAGGCACGCATAAATACCTGTTATTGGTTCTAGAGTACTGGAAACAACTGTGGCCAGAACGTTAGACACACGTCAACCAACAATGTTTCATACACTTCTGGAACAAAAAGATACCTTCACGGTATACAAGACCATCACCAAGTCCATGTCTGTCATGTTTTTCTTAATCTCTGCATACAATACGTTACGTACTGGTCAGGATTGTTCCTTATCATGATGGTTCCGCAAATGTATTTTCTTAGTGTGTCGGCTCATTTTCAATTTAATTTTATGACTCTCTTGTTGTCACACTGACAGTCTCAACTCTACCTACCTCATTTATTTGGCCTGGGTTCCTGGTCCAGCCGGCCGCGGTGGCCGAGCGGTTCTAGGCGCTTTAGTCCAGAACCGCGTGACTGCTACGGTCGCAGGTTCGAATCCTGCCTCGCGCATGGATGTGTGTGATTTCCTTAGGTTAGTCAGGTTTAAGTAGTTCTAGGTTCCAGGAGACTGATGACCTCAGATGTTAAGTCTCATAGTCCTCAGAGCCATTTGAACCATTTGTTCCTGGCCCCTTTCATTATATTCTGTGCCATCTTCCTTAAATGTTTGCATATTTGATGTTTGATTGGTTCACTAACAGTTTAGACCCTCAGAGAAACAGTGGCACATTTCCTAGAAGCTACAAATTCATGAGTTGTTGGTTACTATATCAGAGTTGGAAATGGTAAACGTCATTTAGGATAGTGAACATGACATTATAAACGATTATCCATGATATCCGGTTGAAAACACAGTTTATGGTCAGTTCGTCTTTGAAAATGGGCCGCAGTATTCATAAGTTTGTCGCATAAATAAGAACACTTCATCAACAATGTCTGTAGAAAGAGAGCTCACTATCCAGTTTCTCATTTAATAACAATCGTTCAATCACAAGAGCCTTGAACAAAATGGTTCAAATGGATCTGAGCACTATGGGACTTAAATTCTGAAGTCATCAGTCCCCTAGAGTTTAGAACTACTTAAACCCAACTAACCTAAGGACATCACACACATCCATGCCCGAGGCAGGATTCGAACCTGCAACCGTAGCGGTCGCGCAGCTCCAGGCTATAGCGCCTAAAACCGCTCACCCAATCCGGCCGGAGAGACTTGAACAAACTTCTACATTCACATAACGATTGAATGAAAAGTAAGTATTCAGTAAAATATAACAAATTTCTAATTTTTTATTTCGAAAATAGAGAAGTGTTCATGTGGAAACCATTCCGATCTCCGGTCGCTCGCTTCGTACTTTTTACACGGTTTCATCGACAAAGAGAACAAATTTTTTTCCAGTTCAAATAATAAACACGTCAATCTTCTATCACTGTGCAGTTAGCGAATAACTGACGGGTCAAATAGAATTTCTTCCGTTGGAGGTACAATATCATACATACATTAAACGACCGTCTTGTTAAATTCAACTTCGAATATACAACCAATGATTAATATTAATCGGTGTTGGTCTCCGAATTGGTTAGAATCATTAAGTGATTTAAATTATGGAGAGTAGGGGCACACGAAAGCCAGAACTGTTCTCTTGTTTTCCGGAAAAGGCAGTAATATATCAAGTCCGTCTCTAATAAACCATCAAATGGTGTGAAAACTAAATCAAAACGTCAAAGGTTGCAATTCATCATGTGAATGAGGCGAATGGGGCAAAATAATAAGCGACCGGTAATTTTTTTTTGTAATTTCAACGTGTTCTGAGCATGTTGCTGAAACAGTGATGCGTGTGTGGAAGCACCTCATAGAAACGATGGGTCCTACACAGCGACCAGCGATTGCTGATCCATGTAACGTGATCACAGCACAACAGAGTGGCCGTCGTGTTGTCAGCAAGGTCGTAACAGAACGTACCGCTTTGCTTGCGGTGTTGGCTGCTGCAGAATTAACTAGTTGCATGCACGGCGTTGCGTTGGCCGCCGTTGCTCGTGAGTATGAATGCCATTGCGGTAATGGCCATGCGATTTCCATTTCTGGCGTTCAGAGTAACGTAGTGAGTTTTAGTACGAATCCCGTTTAAGCCTCACCTACAGTGGTGGCTGCATAAGTGTTACCTTCCACCATCACCCATGGCTTGTGTGTACGAAAATTTTTTCTTTATGTAGCTTTCAGACCCGCGACATAGCAGCAAAATTGCGCATTACAAAATCGCTGCACCACTAGAGTTACAAAGGCCACGAAATTAGCAGTTTTCCACTGGAATTCCGCAGTGGTTGCTTATAAGCGGAGATCATTCCACCAGCTCACAGTACAATTTGTTTCACAGCACTCATCAGATTTCGCAACATTAAAAAAATTCGCACTAAATTTTAACTTACGCATAGGAGCGCCAAGCTTTCATTTATAGAATACAAAGGTATATTTTTAATATGTGTAGACTTATAACCTTCCGGTACTCTTTACAATTACGTTTAGGATTTAAGTTTTCACTTACCTCTCATAAATGTTGGATGTGCCCTTCACCACACGCATGACAAACACCAGACGATAGTCAAACTCGCCCATACTTTTGTAAGCGTGTGTGGAGTTCCTGTACTCAGGTATGTTGCTATTGGGCGTCATAATTCGCCCAGAGCTATTTGAAGTGAAGGCACATACACGAAGTCATTCACAACCCCCCCCCCCCAAAAAAAAAGAAAAAGAATGTATAAGATGACTTTGTTTGAAGATAAATGGTGTTAAGTTGGTGCCTCGTCGAAGGTTTTGTGCCATTCTTTCGAGAAAAATCACGGCGCACACTTTTAACTGAATTGCATCTACTGAAATGGAGAACAGAAATCATCTTTGGTTGTTGCGATATCGCTATCTCTACTCGACGCACTGTGGGTAAAGAATGAGTGTCCCCCTTACCGGCAACCACATGAATCGGCTCCAAGGAAAACTTGCGTTTCTATGGCTAAATTAAGATTTTAAAGTTTCTGTCTTCATTCGTTTGGAAGATATAATCTCGTGAAACAGTATCAATCTTTCTGGAAAACCTTGTATTCCCTTCCAAACTGTCTTTAGTTTATGGTCCCGGCGGAGTTTCGAGTCCTCCCTCGGGCGTGGGTGTGTGTGTTTGTCCTTAGGATAATTTAGGTTAAGTAGTGTGTAAGCTTAGGGACTGAAGACCTCAGTAGTTAAGTCCCATAAGATTTCACACACATTTGAACTTTTTTTTTTAGTTTATGAGTGATCTACCTGTTCACCTGTAAAGCGTACATCTTGAAACGAAAATACTCATAACTTATTTTTGATTATTCCAACTGTCGCCATAGGGAGGAAAGAGTTTGAATTAATATTGAAAAAGCATTCACAAGAGTAATGAAAGATTTTCATTGTATGTATAAGAATTTATGTTGACCCGGCAGGATTCTCTTGATGTTAAATAAAACATACAATCTGCAAAGAAAACTTCTAGGATCAGTAGTTATATTTTTCTACAGACAGTGGTGCAGCTGTTCAAACCGTGTACACGAACTAGGAACGTCGCAAATCGGCTCAGGTCATTCTGGTTCCGATTTCCCTTACAGCATCACACGCCATTTTCCTAACGAAAGCAACGTCCATTCCACCATCGTCCAGTGCGATTGAGATAACGCAATGAGCATGATTATATAACTCGAAATTTTTACCTTTAACTCCTACTCTGGTCTCTTTTGAAACAACTTTTTTAAGGAGACACCCATTTGTCTGGTTTGATGTTGCCACACTTTTCGTATATTGTGCTGATCTTTTCTTTTCTACATATCCGCTGCACCTAGCATGCTGTACGGTTTGACATGTTTTGCATTCTCTAGATTCTTTCTGCGCTACTGTTTATCCTATATACTTCTTTCCTCTCCAATTCTTTTTTATGCTGCTTCATTTCATTTGTTATGTCTACTTACTTAATACATTCTTCGACAGCAGCATATTTCAAACATTTCTAGTTTCTTTTCTACGAATTTAAATTCAGTACTGAGCTCCAGATGTGCACATTCGGGAACTTCTTCCTCTTTTCCATATTAATATCTGATAGAAGGTGTTTAGTGCTTATGCCGACTACTTACGGTATCTAATAATACTAAAGAGCGCAGTACCAAATGTTATTTGGAATGTGAAAAATATTATTGCATATCTTAAATCGTTTCTACCATGGTAGCCGGAGTGACATATCGCCAGTTTAATTACTTCTTCTCGCGGTTAAAGTCCCGTCGATTCGTACAAAATTCGCTGAGTTCAAAGGGATGTCACCACCATCGCTCACCAGAGTTTTATTAGTGACCAGAGGGCATGAAAGGGAAGCAGTTGTTGGGAAGGGAGTGAGAGGGTTGTAGCCTATCCCCGATGTTATTCAATCTGTATATTGAGCAAGCAGTGAAGGAAACAAAAGAAAAATTCGGAATACGAATTAAAATCCATGGAGAAGAAATAAAAACTTTGAGGTTCGCCGATGACATTGTAATTCTGTCAGAGACAGCAAAGGACCTGGAAGAGCAGCTGAACGGAATGGACAGTGTCTTGAAAGGAGGATATAAGATGAACATCAACAAAAGCAGAACGAGGATAATGGAATGTAGTCGAATTAAATCGGATGATGCTGAGGGAATTAGATTAGGAAATGAGACGCATAAAGTAGTAAATGAGTTTTGCTATTTGGGGGGCAAAATAACTGATGATGGTCGAAGTAGAGAGGATATAAAATGTAGACTGGCACTGGCAAGGAAAGTGTTCCTGAAGAATAGAAATTTATTAATACCGAGTATAGATTCAAGTGTCAGGAAGTCGTTCCTGAAACTATTTGTATGGAGTGTGGCCGTGTATGGAAGTGAAACGTGGACGATAAATGGTTCGGACAAGAAGAGAATAGAAGCTTTCGAAATGTGGTGCTACAGAAGTATGCTGAAGATTAGATGGGTAGATCACATAAGTAATGAGGAGGTACTGAATAGAATTGGAGAGAAGAGAAACATAAGTAATGAGGAGGTATTGAATAGAATTGGAGAGAAGAGAAATTTGTGGCACACGTTGGCTAGAAGAAGGGATCGGTTGGTAGGACATGTTCTGAGGCATTATTTAGTATTGGAGGGCAGCGTGGAGAGTAAAAATCGTAGAGGGAGACCAAGAGGTGAATACACTAAACAGATTCAGAAGGATGTAGGTTGCAGTAGGTACTGGAAGATGAAGAAGCTTGCACAGGATAGAGTAGCATGGAGAGCGTCAAACCAGTCTCTGGACTGAAGACCACAACAACAACAACAACAACAGGGGAATATCACTTCTAGAGAATATCACTTGCATCATCCCATTAAATTCATCAAAACACACACACACACACACACACACACACACACACACACACACACACACACACACACGTTGTACACAAGGTAACCGGAAGAAACACGCAATGAGACTCTCAAAGACAATAATTACAGCACAGTTCGTGATAGTTTGGACATGACAAAGGTGGGACATGGTCCATAATGAGGTGTGTCATCACTATGGACTGCAGTGCATGGTCTACACGTTACTCTCATACTGGCCACAAGGTTGGTTAGTTCTTGCGGTAGGGCGTTTGGTTCCTGCACCAGCGCGGTTGACAGCTGCTGAACTGTCGTTCGAGCACGTGGTCACGTTGCAATAAGTCTTTCCAATGCATCCCACACGTGCTATATGGGACTTAAGTCGGGAAAACGGGCGAACCAGTCCTTTTGCCGAATAAACTGCCGTTCTAACAGCTCCTACACGGGCGCTATTCAGTGCGGCCGCGCCGTTTCATTCTTTGTCACCAAGGCCTTAATATGCTACTGTGTCTATTTTGTCCTTCAATTTTGCACAGCAGTGTAATATACTATGTGGTTTCACACGTGTCCTAGGAAATACTACGGCAGTTATCTATTATCGGTTGTAGTCTGTAACGCCGCTTCCTTTGGACGCAAAATTGAAAATATAAAATAGTACCCGAAACCCAATAAATGTCCCAGAATCCAAGCTCCAAATTTCAGGCCCCACTGGAATAGCATCACTTGAATAGTAGCAAGTAAATAGAAAAGAAATCCAGTATAAACCGACTTATTATTTTGAAAAGGAAAAGAAAAGAAATAGAATCCATTAAGTTTCAGCCGGCCGGGTGGCCTAGCGGTTCTAGCCACTACAGTCTGGAACCACGCGACCGCTACGGTCGCAGGTTCGAATCCTGCCTCGGGCATGGGTGTGTGTGATGTCCTTAGGTTAGTTAGGTTTAAGTGGTTCTAAGTTCTAGGGGACTGATGACTTCAGAAGTTAAGTCCCATAGTGCTCAGAGCCATTTGAACCATTAGTTTCAAATTAAAATAATAGTAGATCGCAAAGTGGTGTACTTATAGATCACGGAATAGAACGAGTGAACTCAAAGAATACTCTCTGTGAGTACTCTTTGAGGACACTGCGTAATAGAGAAGAAAAAAGTCATACATTGTTAATGTGCCGCTAGCGCTTGCTGCATCAGGTCGTATCTCAACGAATGCTCTTGCACGTAGGCGCGACGAGATTGTTTTTGGTGCATTTTTGGAAATTTTGCGACCTGCTAGGAATCATTAAACTTGAAATAGGTAGATCAGCAACCTTGAATACATCATTACGTAAAGCCAAGGCAGGAAAAGATCCGAACTTGTCTTAAATGGATTATCATACAGGGAAGACTGAACTTTACCGCAAAGTAATAGACCGTAAGCAATTTACCGACATAGGAAGTGAACATTCATATTGAATTGTGAAAAAGTACTGAAGTTTCGTTAAAGCGGCAAATGAAATCTGGATCTTGTTACAAACTCTTTGACGGAAACGTAACTAGGTGCGCCCAGCTTAGGGAAACGTTACTTCCTTAATACAATAATAGGACGTGAATAGTATAGAATAAACCAGTATAAAGTGGATTTACTGCGTGACATCTCTTTCAACCCATTTAATATTGTGTGTTTATGAAATATTTAGTTGTGCGACGACATTGATTAATAACAAAGCGCAGCATGCATAAATATTCTTTGTCGCGTTAGACAGTTATTGTACCGATTCGAACTATTTAGCTTACGTAAACTGAAAACTTTAGGGTAGAAATTATTGCCGTACATGGACTGTAGCCATAATTAGTACAAGGATAGCCGTTGGTGTGCAGCTACGTGTAGCTGTGCTCGTACACGTCGGGGAGTATATAATTAGTTGAACTCGTTGGTATCATTGATGCGCACTCAGCTTGAATACAGTGCAGCAGGACAGATTTTTTTATGTAATGTTCCTCATAGGATAATATTACCGCTAGTTAGTCGGAGCACGAATTTCATCAACGAACATTTCCAGTATATCTTAAGAGGAGCGCTTACAAGTCTGAACAGATGAGTAAGCTTGGCGGCCGCTGTGGCCGAGCGGTTCTAGGAGCTTCAGTCTGGAACAGTGCGACCGCTACGGTATCAGATTCGAATCCTGCCTCGGGCATGGCTGTTTGTGATGTCCTTGGTTAGTTAGGTTTAAGTAGTTTTCAGTTCTAGGGGACTGATGACCTCAGTTGTTAAGTCCCATAGTGCTCAGAGCCATCTGAATCATTTGAGTAAGCTTAACAGTTTACTCGTTTACGTTATGAATGAAAGTTCATTTCGCGCTGGCTCTACCCGCATCACAAGACAACCTCAGTTTTCCATACACAGGCAGACTGCCACAAGTGCCGACGCTGCTGCTAGAGATGCAGTGGCCACTATCGACATAAATCACGCAGCGCAATATCCGATCACGCTGGGCAGAAGTTGCGGCGGTGCCAGCGATTTTATGCTCGATAACGCGATGCTGCGCTCTGCAGAAGAAAGTTCCCTGGAGTCTGGTGTTCTGTGACAAACAAAGAACACGCCTCATAGAAAGGAAGAAAAAGAGGCAGCGCCAGACTTCCGGCTATTAAGCGGAACAAGTGACATGGCATGCGACTAGAAACGGCATACGGGGTGTAGCACATCGATACCTCAGTGAATTAGCAGAACAGATGCTAAAATAGTGAAGATCTTGTATGAAAATGATATCGGCACTGCATATGGCCACCGCAGGGGTGAAAACTGAGATTCTCAAGTAAACATCATAGGCGTTAAACCATCCATCAGGTGGCACTGTGGTAGTTGGTACAAAATAATAGTAATAATAATAATAATAATTATACGTCGTGTCATATGAAGTATACAGGTTATTACAAAAAGGTACGGCCAAACTTTCAGGAAACATTCCTCACACACAAAGAAAGAAAATATGTTATGTGGACATGTGTCCGGAAACGCTTACTTTCCATGTTAGAGCTCATTTTATTTCTTCTCTTCAAATCACATTAATCATGGAATGGAAACACACAGCAACAGAACGTACCAGCGTGACTTCAAACACTTTGTTACAGGAAATGTTCAAAATGTCCTCCGTTAGCGAGGATACATGCATCCACCCTCCGTCGCATGGAATCCGTGATGCGCTGATGCAGCGCTGGAGAATGGCGTATACAATACGAGCACGAAGAGTCTCTACATTTGGTACCGGGGTTGCATAGACAAGAGCTTTCAAATGCCCCCATAAATGAAAGTCAAGAGGGTTGAGGTCAGGAGAGCGTGGAGGCCATGGAATTGTTCCGCCTCTACCAATCCATCGGTCACCGAATATGTTGTTGAGAAGCGTACGAACACTTCGACTGAAATGTGCAGGAGCTCCATCGTGCATGAACCACATGTTGTGTCGTACTTGTAAAGACGCATGTCCTAGCAGCACAGGTAGAGTATCCCGTATGAAATCATGATAAGGTGCTCCATTGAGCGTAGGTGGAAGAACATGGGGCCCAATCAAGACTCACCAACAATACCTGCCCAAACGTTCACAGAAAATCTGTGTTGATGACGTGATTGCACAATTGCGTGCGGATTCTCGTTAGCCCACACATGTTGATTGTGAAAATTTTCAATTTGATCACGTTGGAATGAAGCGTCATCCGTAAAGAGAACATTTGCACTGAAATGAGGATTGACACATTGTTGGATGAACCATTCGCAGAAGTGTACCCGTGGAGGCCAATCAGCTGCTGATAGTGCCTGCACACGCTGTACATGGTACGGAAACAACTGGTTTTCCCGTAGCACTCTCCATACAGTGACGTGGTCAACGTTATCTTGTACAGCAGCAACTTCTCTGACGCTGACATTAGGGTTATCGTCAACTGCACGAAGAATTGCCTCGTCCATTGCAGGTGTCCTCGTCGTTCTAGGCCTTCCCCAGTCGCGAGTCATAGGCTGGAATGTTCCGTGCTCCCTAAGACGCCGATCAATTGCTTCGAACATCTTCCTGTCGGGACACCTTCGTTCTGGAAATCTGTCTCGATACAAACGTACTGCGCCACAGCTATTGCCCCTTGCTAATCCATACATCAAATGGGCATCTGCGAACTCTGCATTTGTAAACATTGCACTGACTGCAAAACCACGTTCGTGATGAACACTAACCTGTTGATGCTACGTACTGATGTGCTTGATGCTAGTACTGTAGAGCAATGAGTCGCATGTCAACACAAGCACCGAAGTCAACATTACCTTCCTTCAATTGGGCCAACTGGCGGTGAATCGAGGAAGTACAGTAAATACTGACGAAACTAAAATGAGCTCTAACATGGAAATTAAGCGTTTCCGGACACATGTCCACATAACATCTTTTCTTTATTTGTGTGTGAGGAATGTTTCCTGAAAGTTTGGCCGTACCTTTTTGTAACACCGTGTAAAGGCAAACCAATGATCCAAGAATGTTGCTCTGCAGACATACAATAAACAATCAAAATCGCGGTATGCTACACTTGTTATAATTACTTTAAATTAATTTGTATATAATATGAAACCACCTTAAAAACTTAATAGGAAGCGCTACACCTTCAATATATCCTTTAATATACGAGCAATGAAGCCAGTCATATAGCGTGTAACATTATAAAAACAAATACAATAAAATTATATATGTCATAATATACAGACAGCATAAAGCCTCAACAAGCATACGCTGTTGTTCGGTTCTTCGGTATAGTTAAGCAAATGTGAGAGAAGTACAAGTGTTCCACTCATAACTACCACAGACACGTCATTATGATAGTTGTGAATGGAAAACTTCATGTTTCCTTTCAAGTTCTTTCCAGTTTGTTTAACTACTCCGAGGTACTGAACAACAGTGTCTGGTTGTCGAGGTTTTATGCTGTCTGCACATTATGATATGTATATTTTTATCATATTTGTTTTTATGATACGAACATGCCATATGATTGTTCTCACTATTTTTGTATCAAACGACATTAAACGAGGTATTGAACGTACAGTGCTTTCTGTTGTGTTATTGTAGGTGGTTTTAAATTTTATATAAATTAATTAAAATTATTATAACAAATTACATATAACATACTCCGATTACGATTATTTATTGTATGTCTGCAACGTAACGTTCTTGGAGCGTTGGTTTGCCTTTATACTTTATATTAAACGACGCATTTTTGTTTGTAACAACTACCACAGTGTCACCTGTTTGTAACGTCGGTCTTCATTCTGCTAATATACGAAATTTGGAAATTGGTGGTAAGTCCAATAGGACCAAACTGCTAAGATCATCGGTCCCTAAGCTTACACACTACTTAATCTAACCTATGCTAAGGACAACACACCCACTCATGCCCGAGGGAGGACTCAAACCTCTGACGGAGGGGGGGGGGGGGGAGGGGGAGCCCCGTGAGCCGTGACAACTCGCCACAGACAGCGCGGCTACCCCGCCCGGCTCTAATGTACGAATGTGAGCTTGTATAGTAAGTGCAATATATACGTCGTTTTATGCAAAAGTTAACAAAAGCAAAACGAGGATAATGGAATGTAGTCAAATTAAATCGGGTGATGCTGCGGGGATTAGATTAGGAAATGAGACACTTAAAGTAGTAAAGGAGTTTTTCTATTTAGGGAGTAAAATAACTGATGACGGTCGAAGTAGAGAGGATATAAAATGTAGACTGGCAATGGCAAGGAAATCGTTTCTGAAGAAGAGAAATTTGTTGACATCGAGTATAGATTTAAGTGTCAGGAAGTCGTTTCTGAAAGTATTTGTATGGAGTGTAGCCATGTATGGAAGTGAAACATGGACGATAACCAGTTTGGACAAGAAGAGAATAGAAGCTTTCGAAATGTGGTACTACAGAAGAATGCTGAAGATTAGATGGGTAGATCACGTAACTAATGAGGAGGTATTGAATAGGATTGGGGAGAAGAGAAGTTTGTGGCACAACTTGACTAGAAGAAGGGGTCGGTTGGTAGGACATGTTTTGAGGCATCAAGGGATCACAAATTTATCATTGGAGGGCAGCGTGGAGGGTAAAAATCGTAGAGGGAGACCAAGAGATCAATACACTAAGCAGATTCAGAAGGATGTAGGTTGCAGTACGTACTGGGAGATGAAGAAGCTTGCACAGGATAGAGTAGCATGGAGAGCTGCATCAAACCAGTCTCAGGACTGAAGACCACAACAACAACAACATGCAACAGTTATTTTATGCTTAACTTGCTGAGACACTATTGTTCTCATGTTCATCAGGAATCGTTCTATGATATGGCACGGTATAATATGCCCTTGAACAAGATTCCGTGAAATGTACTGCAGAGGGTATGATATATTCCTTGGTAATGCCTATGTTTACGTAAAATTGTATTACGACCCTTACATCTGATCCCAGTGCTGGAGTCTGTTGATCTACGGTTTTCAAATCTGATGATGACAAAGTAGTTTGCTTAAACCGGTCATCACAATAAATATTCTACAGCAGCAATCTTCTTTATTTGAAACTATACTTCCGTTTCTACATTTCTTTTACATAAACTGATTTCTGCGTAGATGGCATTTCTGGCCTTACGTAAGCGTTGCTTAAGGGCGTATATTCCCTGTATTAAAAGCTCTTGTCTTGTGCTAGTAGCGATGTTGTCAGTGTACGAATTATGTTCAACGTGTGTTCCACGTACAGAACCTTTAAGCGGCCCAAACGGATGGATTTCCGACGGCGCCAGATGCTGTTCATTTTTGGAACACAGCCTACGACCAGCTTAGAGACAGACGTGATGACACTTTCTGCAGGACCTGACCATCATTTTGCAGAACCATGTTCGAGCACGTACAGTGCAAGCTGTTGCTGATTTGTTTGTCTGATGGGGCTGCAAAGTGCTATAGCACCTACTGCCTTCCCCTGACTTAAGCCCTCGTAAGTTCAACTCGATTTCTAAACTGAGCTGGCCGGGGTGGCCGAGCGGTTCTAGGCGCTACAGTCTGGAACCGCGCGACCGTTACGGTCACAGGTTAGAATCCTGCCTCGGGCATGGATGTGTGTGATGTCCTTAGTTTAGTTAGGTTTAAGTAGTTCTAAGTTCTAGGGGACTGGTGACCTCAGAAGTTAAGTCCCATAGTGCTCAGAGCCATTTGAACCATTCTAAACTGAAGGAAACACTTCACGGCATTCGCTGCAGAACTGCTGCAAATTCGTCGCGCAATAGACCGCGCCGCTCGAACTGTCAACACAACTGGTACTGCTAATAGTATCCTACGACTTCCACATCGCTGGCAACGGGTTATACACAATGCTGGTGACTACTTTGAAGGTCAGTACTAGCTGTAATTAAATAGTTGCTACTATTAAATTTCCAACTCTCGTATATCAACAGTCTTTTTCGTCGTATCACTGTGTCCAGCCAAGAGTGCAACAAAAGCAATGAATTAATTTCTGCAACTGGTTATAAACCGTTTCGATTGAAATGTTAAAAATTATATTTCCTGTTTTTCCAGATTTTTATAAATCGATTATAAAATTTTTGCCGCTGATCAGTCAAATTCTTATTTTAGGTGCTAATATGCCTTGAAAACCCTGACGACAGATATACTGCGGAAACAGTAATCCACTCATACTTATCACTGTCATTGTTATATACGAATGAGTCACACTATTAATCGATTTGCTCGCAGTTCTTTCACGAAACCTGACTGACCGGCGTTGCGTACAGCCTTCACGTCAGCTACGAATTAGTGGCATCTTCTCTACACTTCTACCTGAAGTAAACTTGGCTGTTTTGCTACTTCCTATGCGGTAGAATTTCCTAAATCTGTTTAACCAGACCGAACAAGACTTTAAATCTGCAGTGTTCATCTCAATTGCGATTCGGAAGACTCAGTTCAATCTCCCTCGGCGACAGTGCACTGCCTCTCACGAGCTGGTTTACATGGTTCATGTCTCAATAAAACTCTTCTAAAGAATTGGTATTCATGATATTTATTGAAGTTTAGAAGTTTATGCTGGTTGTTAATGTGGTAACGGGACTCTGTGGCTATCCTGTACAATAAGTCTTTCGGATGGCTTTTCCTTCACAGTTTTGCGAGTTTCGTTTTGATGCATATTTTTCACTTCGTGGAAGACTTTCTTCCATTTATACAGATTGCAGTCAGATTTTACGAAGGAAAATGGGGTTTCCACACTACTTAACAAGGAGCGTTAAACGTAATGAGTTTTATCTCCATTGATAACACTTACGCTACCGCAAAATCAACTGGTTATAATTATGGATATTAAACGAGTTGCAAATCTGAGTGAACAGTAACTGCGGAGAATTGTTTTAGCAAAACCATCAACGAAAACTGAAATTCGCTTTGCAAATTACGATCGCGATGAGTCGTGTTATTGGTTTACCGACGCCCGTCAACCAAGGTTACGTGCTTTTCCATGTTGTACATAATCAACCAGCTACAGCTCCGACAAAAGGTGTATAGTTTTCCAGCAGTCTGGAAATATACGATTTGACCATTTTCAACATTTAATTTAAAAATACTTGCAGTGCGTCTTAACAGCTAAAATTTTGACAGGGTCTTTCTTTCGATGTTTTTCTTTCTCCATGAAAAAAAGTTTCAGAGCATGTTTCGCGACATGTCGGACTGGACCATTCCCTTGCTCGGAATCAGGCTGGTAACATAGCCCTATTAAATGATCTTCATTTGTCACTAGATGCGTTCATGGGTTATTTTAGTTAAAATAATCACCAGCTTGCTGCGCAGTGATTTGTCTATTATACTGTTGATCCCATTTTTACAAAGAATTTGTGTTTTTATTTGATTTAACTATATTGTGGAACTAAACAAAATAATAAGGGTAAGTAAGGTAAAGAAAGTAAAAAATGTAGTATGTTCGTGAAACTGGAGGCCTTGAGTCAAGGTCGGATGCATTTCATGATTGTGACACGTCTGTTCTGAAGCAATCGGCGGAAATAACATGAAAAAGAAAGTACTTCACTGAAATACTGTGCAACGGAAATATAAAGCATACATGTAAGCTTCTGTACGAATGGATATGTCATGAAAAGGTCTAACTCATCCTCATATACAGGGTGTAAATTTTAAGTTGTCAAACCAGAATAAATCGAAAAATAAGCTTTACACGAAAAAAAAATGTGTAGAATCCAAAGTTGATTATTTTCGATGGGGCATCTGCTGGTGGTAAGATTAGCCCGCCACCCCAGCCCCCTGGGGGTGGGGTGGGAGTCAACTTTAAAATTTCAAATGGGATCCTCCATTTTTTATTGCAGAATCAGATTCTACATAAAAAACTGCATACATTTTGAAACTTCCTGGCAGATTAAAACTGTGTGTACTGGCAGAAGTAAAGCTGTGAGTACCGGGCGTGAGTCGTGCTTCGGTAGCTCAGATGGGCAAGTCGGCTTTCAGCCGTGTTACCGTGCGGACGGGCTCGGCGTGCCGGGCAGTGCTCCTCAGGTGTTATTGTTTACCCGCTAGCGGCCGGTCGCGTCGTTGTCTTGCCGTATAGTACCTGTACCGACCCGACATGGCGTTCTCATATCGAAAAGCTACAATCAAACTAACGTTCAACGCATCGTACACGAGACCGAAGGCCCATGAAATTGAACGGTTTCTGCGAGACATCATGCACATCGAACCACAAGAACTGATAGGAATTCATCTGTCTATTGTAACCAGCACAGTGTACCTCAAACTGATTGACGAAGCGGCCTGCGACAGATTACTCCAACGATCTGCAAACGGCTTTCGCTTCTGTCACGCAGACGGTAACGTGAGCGTGGTAGGAGTTGACCATGCTGGTCTGGGGGTGCGTACCGTCCGCATCTTTGAACTACCGTTCGAAGTTCCTGCCAACCTAGTCGTTGATGCCAC
The DNA here is from genome assembly GCF_023864345.2 of Schistocerca serialis cubense. NCBI lineage: Eukaryota > Metazoa > Arthropoda > Insecta > Orthoptera > Acrididae > Schistocerca > Schistocerca serialis. The sequence continues at coordinate 372,080,979 of NC_064639.1, forward strand.
ACAGAGGAGAAATGGAACACGTTCGAAACGTACCCTGTCCTTAACGGGGTACGACAAGTGCGCATAGAACTTAAGAAGCACGTTCCATCGTATGTTTTCGTTGGTGGCTGCCGCGCAATTGTTATATATGATGGACAACCGAGGACCTGCTCGGGCTGCGGCCAGGAGGGCCGTGTTAGAACTGAGTGTCTGCAGCGCCGCCTCGTTCAGGTGCCCCGCAATGAACTTCCCCAACGATCCACTATGACCTCTCTCCCGCTAACATATGTGGAGGCGGCACGACATGATGTGATGGATGATCAAAACCTGCTACCTCCTCAAGCCGCTGCCAGCTCCGTTGGAGAGTCAGCGCCGTCGACGACGCCGCAGCCCAACGGTGCAGAGGTTCCTACAGCCTCCGCCCACCGCAGCGTCGTGGGCACCCAGCCACCGTCACTGTCGGGATCAGACACAGGGGTTCCTAGCTACCGAGACTGTGTCGAGCCCCGCCCTCCAATGGATGTCGAATCACGGACCCGAAAGCAAAAATCACCCAAGCGACACAAGAAGAGGCGATTGTCAGCTGACGAACAAGACAGGAATGTGAAGCCGGCGGAAGACATCGACTTCGTTGACTCGCCCACAGTTGCAACGGACTCCAGTGGCATCATTCACCAGAAGGTGCCTGAAGACAAGGAACACTCTCCTAAATCTGGTGGCCCAGAAAACGAGGCGCACTGCGTCGACTCCCAAAATGTGGGCTCCTGTGAAAGCGTCCAGCCCCCAATGACATCACAATCGTCTCTTGGTGATTGGGCAGACGATATGGAGGCAGATGATGCACAGCAAACATCGATATCTCCACCAGAGCCCTTGGCTGACATTGAGCCCAGAGGGCTCTGCCAGTCAGGGACTCCTACGGCACAGTAATGCACAGCATGCAGATGGATGGCTGTGTGGTGTGTGAGATCACTGTGGGATTGCACCGGCACACTGGCTCCGCCACTTGATATGTCTCAGTCATACCGTGTGGGAACAGTCAACGTAAATGGTGTCCACTCCACTGTCAAGACCCGCATGTTACACGACATGATCAGAGCGGCAGACTTGGACATTGCCCTTCTCCAGGAGGTCCGTCCCGAGCTGTGTTTAGACCTATATGGCTACACCACGTACAGCCTACCCGTAGGTGATGGCGCAGGAGGAACGGCCATCCTTCTCCGAGATGGCATAGACGCGACGGACGCGACGTACTTGCCGAACGGGCGAGGCATCGCACTCACACTTGGCGCAGTGCGCCTCATTAACGTCTACGCTCCCTCCGGTAGTTCGCACTGTGGTGACAGGCATGTCTTCTATTCGGAGGAGTTGGCCCCACTTTTGCAAGGAAATATGGACCATTACATAGTGGGCGGCGATTTTAACAGTGTTCTGCGGCCCGAGGACCAGATACCGCATTACGTCCCATGCCCGGCTTGACAAGCATTGATACGTGACCTCGCGCTCCACGACACATGGCTCTTACATCATGGGACCCAGAGTGGATATACGCACTTTACCAGCCATTCTGCCAGTCGTCTGGACCGGATATACGTCTCGCGTGCCCTCCGCACAGCAACCCGTGATGCAGAACTCTGGCCGACGGCCTTCACGGACCATCTCGCGTACATCTGCACTGTCACCTTGCCCCGACAACTCACAAGACGCAGCAGGGGCTCGTGGACGCTGAACGTCTCCCTCCTTCGCGAGGAAGCGTGTCGGCGAGCAGTCACTGACACGTGGCGTCGATGTATCAGGCGCCTGCCTATGTATGCTTCCACGTTGCTGTGGTGGCTGGGATGTGTCAAACCTGCCCTCTGAAAGACCTTGATGGCCTACGGGCGTGACAGATCGAACTGGCAAAGGGCAACATCGGAATTTTACTATACAGCGTTACGTGAGCTGGCGACGCAACCGCCGTCTCCCGAACGTCAGATGTCCGTACAACGCATCAAAGCTCGTCTACTTCGCATCAGGACAGAGCAGCTCGACGGTGTCCGCATCCGTGCGCGAGTGCAAGACTGTATCCCCAACGAAACAGCGTCAGTGTATCACATTGTGCGCGAGAGGCGCCACCGCAAACGTCAGCTCATTACGGCGGTAAACACGGAGGACGGCGGGCGCGCAGTGACACAAACGGACATCGCGCACACGTTCGCCAGACACTATGGGACCTTGTACATGGAAGATCCGCGACATGTACGTGATTATGACGAGCTGTTGCACGATTTTCCCGCCCCTCGGGGCGTGGCACCCGATGCTAGTCTGCTGTTGCCCATTACACCCGACGAGCTGACATCGGCCTTGGCACGTGGAGCACCGAACAAGTCGCCTGGACCGGACGGTTTACCCCTGGAATTCTACCGCACTTTTTACCACCTTATGGGTGACAAGTGGCTCCAAATGTTTCAAGACCTGATCCGCCCTGATTTCACTGTCCCCACAGAAGGCATCTTGATCGCAGTTCCGAAACCGAATGGTGGTTGTAGGTGGCAGGATTTTCGCCTCTTAACAAAGACTACAAGATCTTCGCCCGTATCCTCCGCGCGCGTCTCCACACCGCTATCGGGAAAGCCATCCACACCGATCAGACATGTTTAGGTGGTGTCAGCAACATTCATACGGCGTTAGGAGCATACCGCGACGTAATTGCTTTGACGGCGGCCTGCAAAATACGAGGCGTCCTTGTCGCCGTAGTTTTTGACCACGCGTTCGACCGCGTCGATCATGGCTTCTTACGCGCAGTTTTGCAATACATGGGCCTCTCTCCGGAGTCTGCACAGGTGGTCCTTCGACTGGTCCACGGAGCGCGCTCCCGCATGATGGTCAACGGTTATCAGTCTGGTCACATTGTTGTTGGACGGTCAGTGCGACAAGGGTGCCCCCTGTCGGGCATATTATTTGCTGCAGCGCTTGAACCAGCTTTACATGGTCTACGGCAGCGATTAACTGGTATCTCCTTGCGGGACGTGACCTTTTGTTGTGGTGCATTCGCCGATGACGTGGTGTTCCTGGCCAGATCAGAGGATGAAATGCATATGGCGCTACAGTGGCTACGCCAGTACAGGGCGGTCGCTGGGAGCGTCATCAACGTGAAGAAGACAAAATACATGGATGTCGGAGGGGGGATTTCCCACACAACGGCGGTGCCCTTTGACAAGGTGCCCGTACTCAAGTGTTTAGGAGTGCAATTCTATAGCAATGTCCGCCGCACGGCGGCGGCTACGTACCGCCGGCTCCTACACCAGACACGTGCTCTGCTGCAGGACAACAAACTGCGTCGCTTGGATATGCTCCTCAGAACACGTTATGTCAACACCTATCTTGTCTCAAAACTGAACTATTTTGCGCATATCCTTCCCTTGACAGCTACGATGGCCGACAGATTTCAAGCAGCATATGGACATTTCGTAAGCACCGGTCTGGTTTTTAAAGTCCGATACGCCACCCTGACACTGCCGCAGCGGGCGGGCGGTATCGGTTTAATTCACGTATATAACCGTGCGCGATCGCCTTATCTCAACACTATGCGTCGCACGTGGACCTCTGCCCACGCCACTCTGACGGGCACCCTGATAGCGGAAGTAGCACCACACTCTCTGCGTCCCCCGGTTTCTGTAGGACACATTTCACCTGCACTCACCCACATCAGAGACTTCTTTATTGACTTCAGCTACTTACGGTCAGACCTTCCGACGACACGGAAGCCCAGCACAAAAGACTATTATCGCCTCTATCAGCAGCGGCAACCTGTAAATACGGTCACCCACAGACATCCTGAAGTTGCCTGGAACACGGTGTGGCGAGCGGTACACACGCCTTTTCTACCTACGACGGTGCGTTCATTGTGGTACGTGGTTGTGAATGGGAAGTTCGCTACTCGTCAGAGGTTACATTCCATACATCTGACGGACGACCCCTTGTGTCCGACATGCTCAGTCGCTGACTCGGATGCACACCGTCTGACGTGTGCCGCGACCAGCGAGTGCTGGCTACTGACGCAGCGCATGCTGGCATTACTCTTGCGGCGATTGCCGGAGTCTATCTCCCCTGATGACGTATTGCGCCCCGACGTCGTATACTTTCCATCAACCAGAACGAACGCCGTTAACTGGCTAAAAGGCATGGCCGTTTACTACATATTTTCTGATGCTCCCAAAGGCACACTCGACTTTTGGTCCCTATTGATGAAGACACATGCAGCTTTCAGCCGCCACCCGAAGTACAGAACTCGTTTCGCAAATTATTTAGGTTCATTATTTGCGGATCCTCCTGCTCACTGGGGCGTTCCGGGTATGAGACGCTGAAAATGAAGAAGAATCGTGGAGAATATTGATCCTCTACGGACGGAATAGGGGGGAACCCCTCCCAACAGACGAGAAGACGACTCGGACGCTCGGCTACGGCAGTTGTAGGATCTTTCTTTGTAATGAACCAAAAATAAATCTATAATACAAAAAAAAATGTTATAAAAATTAAATAAATAAATAAATAAAAAGAACAACATCGAGAAACCCACTCCATCCTCTTCCTGATCCTTCGATCCTCGAACTCGAACACGTTGCTTGGGCGTGGCGGCGGGATGGCCAGGCTTCGGGTGTCGACCCCTGCCCTACCCGTCGTCCTGCTCCTGCAGCGGTTCATTAGTATAAAAAAAAAAAAAGATGGTAGAGCACTTGCCCACGAAAGGCAAAGGTCCTGTGTTCGAGTCTCGGTCGGGCACACAGTTTTAAGTGTTTTTTGTTTATCCGTAACCATGTTCCACGCAAAAATAGAACATGGATTTTCTTGAATTACAGCGCCAACTACCAAGAATCAAAACAAATGTATAAGGCAAAATGTACGCAGATTTTTATGTAGAATCTGATTCTGCAATAAAAAATGGGGGTTCCCATTTGAAATTTTAATGGCTGGTTCAAATGGCTCTGAGTACTATGGGACTTAACTACTGTGGTCATCAGTCCCCTAGAACTTAGAACTACTTATACCTAACTAACCTAAGGACATCACACACATCCATGCCCGAGGCAGGATTCGAACCTGCGACCGTATCAGCCGCGCGGTTCCGGACTGCGCGCCTAGAACCGCTAGACCACCACGGTCGGCTGAAATTTTAAAACTGCCTCCCGCCCCACCCCCAGGGTGTTGTGGTGGCGGGCTAATTTTAGCACCAGCAGATGGCCCCCTCGAAAATAATAACTTTGGATGCTACACATTTTTTCATGTGAAACTTATTTTTGGAGTTATTCTGGTTTGTCAACTTAAAATTTACTCCCTGTATAAGGCAGACCGGAAATCCGCCGCGAAGTTACCGAGGTTGTTGAAACATATTCTCAGAGCATTCTGGTACAAGTGACCACTGCTTCATTATAGATTAAGTATATACACTCCTGGAAATTGAAATAAGAACACCGTGAATTCATTGTCCCAGGAAGGGGAAACTTTATTGACACATTCCTGGGGTCAGATACATCACATGATCACACTGACAGAACCACAGGCACATAGACACAGGCAACAGAGCATGCACAATGTCGGCACTAGTACAGTGTATATCCACCTTTCGCGGCAATGCAGGCTGCTATTCTCCCATGGAGACGATCGTAGAGATGCTGGATGTAGTCCTGTGGAACGGCTTGCCATGCCATTTCCATCTGGCGCCTCAGTTGGACCAGCGTTCGTGCTGGACGTGCAGACCGCGTGAGACGACGCTTCATCCAGTCCCAAACATGCTCAATGGGGGACAGATCCGGAGATCTTGCTGGCCAGGGTAGTTGACTTACACCTTCTAGAGCACGTTGGGTGGCACGGGATACATGCGGACGTGCATTGTCCTGTTGGAACAGCAAGTTCCCTTGCCGGTCTAGGAATGGTAGAACGATGGGTTCGATGACGGTTTGGATGTACCGTGCACTATTCAGTGTCCCCTCGACGATCACCAGTGGTGTACGGCCAGTGTAGGAGATCGCTCCCCACACCATGATGCCGGGTGTTGGCCCTGTGTGCCTCGGTCGTATGCAGTCCTGATTGTGGCGCTCACCTGCACGGCGCCAAACATGCATACGACCATCATTGGCACCAAGGCAGAAGCGACTCTCATCGCTGAAGGCGACACGTCTCCATTCGTCCCTCCATTCACGCCTGTCGCGACACCACTGGAGGCGGGCTGCACGATGTTGGGGCGTGAGCGGAAGACGGCCTAACGGTATGCGGGACCGTAGCCCAGCTTCATGGAGACGGTTGCGAATGGTCCTCGCCGATACCCCAGGAGCAACAGTGTCCCTAATTTGCTGGGAAGTGGCGGTGCGGTCCCCTACGGCACTGCGTAGGATCCTACGGTCTTGGCGTGCATCCGTGCGTCGCTGCGGTCCGGTCCCAGGTCGACGGGCACGTGCACCTTCCGCCGACCGTTGGCGACAACATCGATGTACTGTGGAGACCTCACGCCCCACGTGTTGAGCAATTCGGCGGTACGTCCACCCGGCCTCCCGCATGCCCACTATACGCCCTCGCTCAAAGTCCGTCAACTGCACATACGGTTCACGTCCACGCTGTCGCGGCATGCTACCAGTGTTAAAGACTGCGATGGAGCTCCGTATGCCACGGCAAACTGGCTGACACTGACGGCGGCGGTGCACAAATGCTGCACAGCTAGCGCCATTGGACGGCCAACACCGCGGTTCCTGGTGTGTCCGTTGTGCCGTGCGTGATCATTGCTTGTACAGCCCTCTCGCAGTGTCCGGAGCAAGTATGGTGGGTCTGACACACCGGTGTCAATGTGTCCTTTTTTCCATTTCCAGGAGTGTAGTTACTATTAATTAGGTTTATTAACTCAAATAACTTGGTTTATGCGCAGCTACCGTCACAGTGCTGAGAAAGCTTTAATCTGTAAACACCAAAAACTAATTAAACAACTTTAAGATCCAAGAATACTATGACACGGTCACCGTTGCCGTTAGAACAGCCTATTGCCGTTGCAACATATATCCATCGCATGAAGTGAACGCCTTCACGAGGTGCATACCGGCCAACCCTCAGCGACAAACCTAACTGTAGTGCTTTGTAACACTGTTAACGGACGGCTAACAAACCGGTGGCAGATCCGAGCAGAACTGAATGTAAGCAACAGGGCAAGGAGTAGAGCGGGCATTGCTATTGTCAGCGGTGCGTGGAAGCAGTGGATATGTGACCAACAACGGGGCAGCTATGGAAGAACCGGCAGAATGGATTGGAGCTTCCAGCGACTTATGCAAGTTGCAGAGGGTTCCTCTGCTGTATCAGTGACGTGCCATTAGTTGAATCCACAGGGACTGTGGAGGATGGCGCTAGCTCACCTGTGGCCCCGCCTCAGGGCTGATCCACTATGGATTCGAGATTGTTTGGGGATGGTTGGGATTTCCTGGAACACCGGTTCTTGACATTTAGCGTGCTGTTCCCAGCCATCAGGGACTCACTCGATTATAAGTATGGAACGGTAGCACGAGTCACGGATGTAGAATTCCGCAACAGGAGCTTCCTGAAGAATACATCTTCGTCAATCCCATGTTTTGCAGTGATTAATGTTAGGAACTGTCAGTAAGAAATCTGCTGCAATGGTAGTGCAGGTGATTAAGAAAGGTAAAATCTTTGCTCAAGTGCTTTAAGGTGTTCTCCCTTACCATTTATTATTTTATAAATTTCTCCATTTCTTTTATAATGAATTTTACTAATTATTAAAGGTGCTTAAATTATAAATCTTGAAGTGAACGTTAGTGAAAATTATATAAAGCTTCGTGTAGCTGTTTTAAAATGTGCCCCTATTAGATTCTGGGCGGTGGGTATCCAAATCGTAATTAGTTCAAATGGTTCAAATAGCTCTGAGCACTATGGGACTAAACTTCTATGGTCATCAGTCCCCTTGAACTTAGAACTACTTAAACCTAACGAACCTAAGGACATCACCCAACATCCAGTCATTACGAGGCAGAGAAAATCCCTGACCCCGCCGGGAATCGAACCCGGGAACCTGGGCGTGGGAAGCGAGAACGTTACCGCACGACCACGAGCTGCGGACTCGTAATTAGTAATAAATAAACGTGGTCAACAAGGAGTACTGTGAATGATGGAACAAGTCAGTTTCCAAAAAAAGACACAGGACGTACAGTTGACGTTTACACTGTTGTGCAGATAAGTTCAACACAATGCAGTTACAAAAATAAACTGGAGTAAGGTACCTGTAACATATCAGCTGATATCACCAGTTAATCATGCCGAAGTAGTCATAATATATCGATGAACAGCCTCTGAAATTTTGTCGGCCGAGTTCACGTTCACCCTGTACGACAACGCATTTGAATGCAGAACCTCTCTTCTTCAGTCACGTCGACACCGAGAGATACGCGAACCACAGTAACAATATAATTTAGCAGACATCGCCCTTCTCTCTCTCTTTCCCTCCCCCCCCCCCTCTCTCTCTCTCTCTCACTCTCGAATTCTCTACCTCGCTCCTTTACAAATGCACTACTGTGCAAACTCTGATTGCAGCGTGCTGACCGAGCATACTGCTGTTAAGTGACTGTCAGTTCCGCAGAACTCCTGCGAGTAATGGTCGTTCCTAACTACAATAGCGCTGTCATTCTCTCTAACCTCGGCCTGATTATGCGATCTGCGAAAGTTTATTCGATGTCAGACCACAGTGGGGCGGTGACCCCTAGAGTGACAGTAAACTCGCGTCTCCCCCGGCAGAGGAGTAAAAGAGGATGGGGGTCTGACGGGAAGGGGGGAGATGCTAAGAGCAGAGAAGGACGCCCCTAGAAAGGGTCCCGGCTATCTCTGGAGACATTTACCCCTGTCATTCTGACCGTAAAGCGGCGTACGGACCAAGCGGTTACAATAAGGGCTCTCGTAGATGACAGCCCTTCCAAAGAATGAGGGACAGCTTCTTTAGAGAGTGCAGAGGTCGGTGATCCTATGGGAGGCATCCTACGGCCGTGTGACTGCTAGGGATGGATTCTTCCTATTTTTGGTCTTGCATATTGTTTTATACGACCCTCTCTCACTATTCCCTTTAAGATTTGCTGTGGTTTCACCAAAACGCTTAAGACAGATACAATTATTGTTCCTTCATCTTTATACAATTGATCGAATGCTCCTATTCTATTTTCGTATGTAGTGGAACGGGGCTAAGTGCCATTTTCATTTTATCATCGACCAAAAATTTTTGTATTGAAGTGGGAAGCCTGCTTTTTTCCATTGTTTTTACCTTCGTTTTCTACACACGTGTTATTCATTTAGGACGGAAGTATACTAACATACTTTATAATATTTTAGTAATAATATTGCGTTACTCTGAGAAACGCATTGTTCAACATAAATTCAGATGCGACCCAAGCCTACAGCTTGCGCTTTTGTGTTTGACCACGAAGGGCCCCTGCACAATGTCCTCAATACGTTGCAATGTTCAGTCGCGGTCAGAACAGTGTTCTGTGTAGCTGTGAGTGCATTACGTCGGAGCCAAGCGATTTCGAACGGGGAAATCATTGGTGATCGTATGGCGGGTGCTTTTGTAACCGTAGCCGTAGTGTTTGGTATTTCAAGAGGTACCGTATCGAAGATTTATACTGCATACAGGCAAAGCGGAGAAACGTCATTCGCTGAGCCACAACGTAGACGATAGTGTGTGTTGAGTGATCCTGATGAACGACCGCTGAAGAGGACTGTGACGAAAATTCATGATGCTGTAGTATACAGAGAAGTTGCAGCATTAGAAAATTGTAGCGAAATGCAGGAAGATCTGCAGCGGATAGGCACTTGGTGCAGGGAGTGGCAACTGACCCTTAACATAGACAAATGTAATGTATTGCGAATACATAGAAAGAAGGATCCTTTATTGTATGATTATATGATAGCGGAACAAACACTGGTAGCAGTTACTTCTGTAAAATATCTGGGAGTATGCGTGCGCAACGATTTGAAGTGGAATGATCATATAAAATTAATTTTATTGATTGGCGACTCCTTAGTGTCCTGTGCACTACGACCAGATAATGGGTATACTTGAAAGGAGAGACAGCATTGGTCGTATATTTTTGTTTATTATCGCAAAATCTATTTTCGGTCTATGTGATCGCCGTAAGCTTATTGACACCAGTGCTCACTAATTTAAGTTATATATTACAGCACTGAAGATTAATTGTTGGTAAGGCGGGTACCAGGTTGAGATTCATTGGGAGAGTCCTTAGAAAATGTAGTCCATCAACAAAGGAGGTGGCTTACAAAACACTCGTTCGACCTATACTTGAGTATTGCTCATCAGTGTGGGATCCGTACCAGATCGGGTTGACGGAGGAGATAGAGAAGATCCAAAGAAGAGCGGCGAGGTTCGTCACAGGTTTCTTTGGTAACCGTGATAGCGTTACAGAGATGTTTAGCAAACTCAAGTGGCAGACTCTGCAAGAGAGGCGCTCTGCATCGCGGTGTAGCTTGTTCCTCAGGTTTCGAGAGGGTGCGTTTCTGGATGAGGTATCGAATATATTGCTTCCCTCTACTTATACCTCCCACGGAGATCACGAATGTAAAATTAGAGAGATTCGAGCGCGCACAGAGGCTTTCAGGCAGTCGTTCTTCCCGCGAACCATACGCGACTGGAACAGAAAAGGGAGGTAATGACAGTGGCACGTAAAGTGCCCTCCGCCACACACCGTTGGGTGGATTGCGGAGTATAAATGTAGATGTAGATGTAGACAACAGCTGCCGAAATCATTGCAGATCTGAATCTCGCACTCGCGAAACCTGTGAGCACCAAAACAATGGGAAGGGAGTTCCGTAAGCAGATAAGCAGGGAACTGCAGGTACAATTGCAATTCCAAAACCACTCATGTAAATTTCTGGAACAGGAGAACGCGGTGACGAGGCCATAAAACCTGATCTAGGGAGCTATGGAAGAATGACATTTGGTTCGATAAGTCTTATATGGCACTTCTTCCAACTTCTGGCCTAGTTTATGACCGAAGAGTAAAACATGGCGAGGGTTTGGTGGTGATGTGGGCAGCCATATCGTGACATTCCATAGGCCTCATTGTTGCTGCAAGGTCGCATTACTGCCAAGGATCATGTGACGATTTTTACTGATGAAGTCCATCTCATGGTACTGTGTTTGTTCCCCAATGATGAAGCTGTGTTCCAAGACGTTGGGGCCCTGTTCAAATAACTCGCGTCACCCATGGCTGGTTTTGTGGGACGAGGATGAGTTGTCGCCTCTCTCCCGGCCACCACACTCAGCCTTTCTCAACATTACTGAGACTGTGTTGTCTACTATGGAGAAAAGATCGCGTGATAGCTACTCAGCTCCATCATCGTTACCTCAACGTGCCAGTATTTTCCAGATTAATGAAACAAATGGAAGACACGTCAGCTTCAGTTGGGTTGTCGCAAGAACGTGACGTCGAAATTTTGTTTCATACCCAGTTTTTCGGTATTTGTGGTCTAAAATAACAGCTCTCTACAAGATAAATTCTTGAGCGTGGCACAAATTTCCGGTTCTTACAGCTCCACGATGGCCGTAAGAACTACAGAAAAACTTATATTAATACTCGTTCATTATGAAAAATTCTAGCCAGCCTATGTCACAGTTATTTCGCTATATTTCCCCCACAGAGCGTTGTTATTTTAGGAAAGGGGAAACAGCCTATTTTGGAGGAAGAATGGTATCAGATTCGTTTGAAAACCATGCATGAATTGTATTTACCCATTCCGAGGCGACTGGAAGCTGTTTTGAATGCCATTTTGGTATTTCTATATTTTTGTCCAACCCGTCTGTATATTTCAGATTTTGAAAATTACTTTTTCAGCAAATTCAGCAGCTATTACAGGCACGTTGTGGTAGAAAGAACTATATGTCTATATGAAATAAAGCGCTTATTTCGAAAACAAAAACAGGCTATTCTTCCCTCAAGTATTCGCAGCGGCTGTGGACTTTATGTGAGACTCTTTAACCCAGTAGCAAAAGGATACCAGGGTGTGCGTTACATGCAATGCATGCCTTCGCGTTCCTCTATGTTAAGTACTTATTGCCAGGCTTCGTACGATACTGATATTTTGTAAATACGAGTGTCTTGGAAATGCTACAAAAATTTTTACCAGATAGGTTTTCCTCTTAAGTATTGCATCAAGTGCGAAACATTTCGTATTTCAAGTACTGTACACTAAATTATCAATGAACAACACGACGATAACAGTCAATTTCCACCTTCAAGGGGCACACTATATATTACTTTGGAACCTATAGGTATGACTCTCCTTCCAGGATAACAGTCTACACCATGCCTATCATAAAAGGTTCGATGCAGTGAGAAACCGGAAAAGGTATCCGACGTGAACACATTTTCTTTTGCAGGCTTTCATATACGAGGACCACCAGGAAAGAAATCCCACACAGTTTTCTCTTCATCAATTATTTATTCCATACAACGAATACACAAATAGAAGAACGATGTTTTATTTTAGAACCCCTTTTTGTCACGTAATCTGCTTCGAGTTATACGGCCTTCCTCTAGCGAGACACAAAGGCCTGCATGACCCGTCACTATCAGTGCTTATTCCGGTCGTGAATCCAACTCGCCAGTCGCGAGAAACTTCCTCGTCGTCCTCAAAATGTCTTTCACGAATGCCATTCTTTCATGGCCCAAACAAACTGAAGTCTGAAGAGCTACGACATGATTGTAAGATGGATGGTGTAACACTGTCCCTGTTTCGTGATGTCTTCTGAAATCCTCAAACTGTTGTGAGACCGACCGTTATCGTTCGTTTTAAATCAAAACATCTCCCGTGTTGTTAGAGCGCCGAAGTACGTGTAAACGCTTCTTAAGCTTGGCTAATGTGTTCACATATGTCTCCGAATTAATGTTAGTAGCTCTTGTCGTCACACTGATGAGAATCACGTCCTCACAGTTCCAAAACGCAGTCGTCATGATCTTATTATTAGAAGCAGAATTCGTTCTTCTGTGGAGAGTGAGGACGACGCCATTCCCTCAACTGTCTTTTCTGTTTCGGAATTGTGAACTCAGGTTTCATCACGTGTTACATTCCGGGAGACGATGGCCTGGCTGCTCCTCAACTTATTTCTGTTCCACGGGGAGATAGCGCAGAGCCCATATTTCACACACTTTGCAGTATCCAATACCGTGGATAATTACATCCACACTTCCATCCACTCTTTTTTCGATAATTGGCAGCAGTATCACCAACTGCGTAACTGCTATGCGTCGGTCCTCGTGAATGAGATCAGCACGCTGCAGCATCGCATGTTTGACAACCGTGGTCAGTTTCGGCGCTCGCTGCAAATCGTGGAGACCCGACGAACCGCCTTCTGACGGTCTCACCCTCTGTGCCCAGCAACCAACTGCACTCCTGCAGGTGCTCTGTAGACTTCACACAACCGTCTGTGAATATTCCCCACCGTTTATCTCACCGTAGTGAGAAACTCAATGATGACACGCTGCCTATAACGTACATCACCTACAGGAGCCGTTTTGAAACGTTGCTGCAGTTGCTGCGTCGGTCGGAAGAAACGGAAATTTTGCTCGCGCCCACATGAAACTTCATCGTCTTCACACCTAACGTTTCGTATTCATGGCATTGTTGTAGGGCGAGAAAAATAAGTGGGGCCTTAGCTTTTGGGTGACCCTCGTAGTACTGCAATGTCTCACGTCTTGGTCGAGAGAAAACCAGAAAAAAACTCACAAGGCACCACACTCCACATCTCCACTGTCAATATGTCTCTGTCTCCCTCTCAATTCGCTGTTATGTTGTTCCACATTTCATGTTCATGGAATTAGGTGTTACAAGTATGTTGTATATTCTTCTCAGTAGAGAGGCATTAAGAAATCAGCAGTAGACAATGTTTCACGTTGTACTACGAGGATCGGTTTACAATGAGTAACATACGTTATTAGAAAAAAAAATTCCTTCCATTTTTACTGTGGAATTTTATTTTCTTTTTTTTTTAACGATCGCATTCAGTATCCAACGATTTGAAGCTGATGAATTGCATTCACATACCATTTCTTTAACTTATTATCCTCCTGCCACTACTTGTTTATGCAAAACTATATTCCCAGTGCGACTGCTGCAGCTAAACGACGTCTTGGAAAGTAACGTCTGTACAGCCAATTGGACGAACGTCTAAGGCAGTGCCTAGTATATTACTATCAAATTTCAAGCTACACAAACGACTATCGTAGCGAACTAGTGACCTCACCAAGATGTGGTGTTCTGGGATTGATGTAACACACAGTCTCTTGTCGCAGCAGACGGTGGATCCTCGATGCTGGGGAGTCGATTAAGAGGAGATATACCTGACGGTGGGAATTTGTGTGAAGAGATAATTCTGCATAAAACGTGGAAATTGTTTGCTCATCGATTGTATCCTGAACGCAACATTTTTGATCATCGATTTTTAAAAAGGATTAACCATGTACATCTCCTTCGTGCCATAGTTTAAGTAGGAGTTTTTAGGATGACATGGAAGTAACATTCCTGTTATTGGTTTTCGGATTTAGTGTCGAAATCCAGCTTTACTGTCATGAGAAGGTGGCTTTGTTCGAAACATAAATGACGTTTCGTATCAAATACGTCACGGAAATGGTAAGAGTGACTTATTGAGCACGAAATAATGTTTTTATTTCATTTGTATATGGAATGAAAGAAAAAAGCGAAATACTTTTCCAAGGAAGTACCAAGTGGTCGCCAAGATTATTTTCTTTATCCAACGGATGAAAATCGCTGCTCACTCCAGCAGCAAATTCAGTGAAACTTCAGCAGATCCCGCGTGACGTTACGATACAATATCGTGGAGGGAAATCGGGGGATACCAACAATCTTCAAGGTTTTGGAAAAAGTCTGTAGATGTAAGTCTCATGTAGTGCAGGATATAGAATTTGATACGGGAGCAAAACAGAAGCAGAATGTATTCTCAGCTTCGTCTGGGGTATTGCATTTTTGTGGCATGATGTTAGTGCAACTAACAACTTAATTATTAAGCCTATCTGATTTCTCTAATATCAAGAAAATACAGTTTTTATGTTGAACTAGAGCAGTATTTTTTCCTAAAGTTGTGCATATAGTTCCCAACACTTAATAGTGTTTCATGCTGCGACAGTGAATGTTCTTTACCTAAGCTGGTCGTAATAGGTAAAACTAACGTAATTTAACATCAGGGACAAAGATAGTTTTTCTATTTATGCATGAGCGATCAGCTTTCTTTGTAACAATGCAACAATATTTTTGTATGACCGTGACATATACCACACATTGTAGAATTTGTACTTGTCAGTGGAGATCTAAAATCATACTTTCCCATGTTTGTCAAAAAGGTAATGTAACCGCTTCATTAAGCCGTCTCTTATCCTGAGGCAGCAGATGTCTAAATAGGAATTAGGATGGGAGGGTAGAGAATTTTTTTTCGGCTGATAACATTTTCAGTCACCATAAAAAATCGTCTTCAATTTCAGTTAAGAGTATTCAAAAAGTCTTGCAACTCGTGAGAGCTCAACTACAGATATAATTTTATTATGTGAATCACTGTTTTTATTGCCTTATGGCCTTCTGAGGTAATGCATTGTAGAGTTTGAAATATATTAATAAAATCAATTTACGGTATAAGACGATCACGGTAGCATCCTATGTTCAGTGACAAAACCTTGACTGAATGTTTTATAGTGCCAAACGTAAAAATATAAAAGAGCATAACAGACAGCTTAATTAAGACTGGAAGCAACAAAATGGGCGCTTGCGTATTCAATAGCGGGCAGCTGCAGCTGACAGCTCGTGTTGACACGTCGGCCCAGTTTGTACCGGTGGCGTGAAACAGATGGCCGATGTACAAATATTCGTCGCTTGACTTTTTCCTCGTACTCTCTAAGATATGTTTACAAAGAAATGAAGCTTAACTTATATTAAACAAGTCAGGCTGTTAGGAGAAGATCTGACCCAGCATCCAGCTGCATTTAATAGTTTACATCCGTGAACGACATTTCATCACAGGCTACTCGGCGCATTTCAGACTTTGATTACGCTTATTCACAGCAATATACACTACACGTGACTGATACGTTGCAGCTACTGCATCAGATCGTACTTACTGGTTAAGGGAGAGGTGTTCACAGACAGTGTCAAAAACGCAAGCGAAATAACGTAGACGTATGAGTCACTTTCGTGGTACTGGCATTTCATTTAGCCCCAACGCTTACTTTCTGTTTTTTCCTTCAACCTGAGATTAATTATGTGATTCATTTTTTACAGAATTCTCTCAGTCGTCAGAAGATAGGTGATTATCTGAAACCTCTAATGACGTGAAAACCTTACCATTTCAAGTGCGTTTTGGACGAAACTAGTTCAACTAAGTTTCGTAAGCCGCAGAAATCCGTCTGACAAAGTAGCATCGTTCTTTTGTTATTTGTAAATAGTACATCGAGGTAGGAAGTACCCATGAACCACTCAATACTTATCTTCTGAAGGACGACTCGATTAAGTTACAGTTACTAACAGCAATATGCGACCAAGTTATTAATCACCCACTGTTTCGTAATGAAATCTCCACGGAAATTTTATGCTACGGGAATTGCCGTAATTCTTCGTGCAGGCTGATTAAAATATTCATGCAACCAAAGAAAAGTAGGAGTTACACAATTTCTCCTTCTTACACATTTTTATCCCGCTTTTCCCTTATTCTTCCTGATATGTGTTTTCATTGTGCTTCGCTCATCATCTGCAATCAACAACATTCTACGACGTTCAGGTGGTTCTGATAAACGTGTGTATGTATGTGCGTGTTCGCGCGTGGGTGCACGCGTGTGTGCGCGTGTGGGCGTTTGTGTGCGTGCGTTTGCGCGCGCGTGCCTGTCGGTTGTATGGAATCAACGCAGTAAAAAGAAAAGTCGTGTGGCAGTATTTTCTGAGAGGCCCACAGGGTCAGGTTCAGCCGCCTAACTGTAGATGTTTCTCCTATCCTTCCCGCAATAGCACATCACCTACCCAGACGATTACCCGTCCAAATACTGGCCACGCCCCTCCGCAAAGTGTGAGAATTGTGTGTTAAGTGTATTAGATACGTTCACGTGGCTATCTGTGTTGTGTGATGATGCTGCTGCTGCTGCTGATGATGATGATGATGAGAGAAAGGGAGTAATGAAACTCGGTGCCAGCTCGTAGTCTACTTCTCTCGAAGAGCACCACTGGGGTTGCCGATCTTGCTATGGTGTTTTTTTTTTAATTATGAAGACTCAAGTTTAAGTTTTAATTACAAGCAAACAAGTAGGCCTCTCGGAAAATAAGTTGTACCAACATTTTCTTTGTTTTGTTTTGTGTTAGACTATATGAAGCAATTTGGATTTATTAAAGTTCAGTATATACTTTTTATTTTAGATTTTGTAAGGGTTGTCCGGTTTTCGGCGTCTTCGCTACAAACTGCTTGCTTCAAAACTGTATAGCTTGCAAAGAATTTGTCCGAGATAAATGAAATTTTAATAGGTCAACACATGTGTTGGTAGTGGAAATCTAAAGTTACAGAATTTTCAATCACTCACAAAAAGTTTTTATGGTAGACATATCAAGAAATGTTTTGCATCACCCCGGTTTCCAGAACTCCTGAAGATAGACGTTGTCTGTGGATATTGTATCACAGACGCAGTCCCTTTGACTGTTCAGAGATGTCACTACACCCGCCCAAAGATGCATGAGCAGTGCCTGTTAGACGGAGGGGGTCCGACAGCCGATCAGTTCCAGTCATTCCACCAGTAAGGAGGTACAGAGCTCGTGTTGTCTGTAGTTCAACCATGCCTAGAGGGTCAATACCGCGGTTCGATCGCGTCCGCATTGTTTCTTTGTATCATGAAGGGCTCTCAACAAGGGAAGTGTCCAGGCGCCTCGGAGTGAACCAAAGCGAAGTTGTTCGGACATGGAGGAGATACAGAGAGACAGAAACTGTCATAACATGCCACACTCAGGCCGCCCAATGGCTACTACAGCATGACCGCTACCTACGGATTATGGCTCGGAGGAACCCTGACAGCAACACCTCTATGTTGAATAATGCTTTTCGTGCAGCCACGGGACGTCGTGTTACGCCTCACATTGTACCCAATAGGCTGCATAATGCGCAACTTAACTTCCGACGTCTATGGCGAGGTTCATCTTTGCAACCATGACACCATGCACCGCGGTACAGATGAGCCTAACAATGTGCCGAATGGACCGTTGAGGATTGGTGTCACGTTCTCTTCACCGATGAGTGTCGCATATGCCTTCAACCAGACAATCGTCGCAGACGCCCAACGTTGGTTAAATTGGGCAATTTGAAGAGAGTCGGTATACTCAACGTGGCAAGGCCGTTGGCTGTTACCACAGTGAGATGTGTTGATGTGGAGACGTGACAGAACGGCAGAAACGAACTATCGTATTTGGACGAGCCCATGATCAAATCGTGAATAAAGTTGCCAGATTTGTTGGTGTATCGAATCAGTCCGCCCCAACGTCTTGAAGCAATGCTGTACTAACCGCAGCCACGGAGGGATGGTGGTCGTAAAAAGCTCTGACCGACAGGGATCGTAGGCGCGACAGGAATTGCTGTTGTCAGTAATTACAAGTATATGAAATACAGGCAGTTGTATATTGGAATGACAATGAAAATTTATGCAGGACTGGGACACAAAACCGGTTTTCCCGGTTTACGCGAGCGGTCGTCTTAGCCGCTTCGGCTTTCCGTGCGCGAATCATGGCGAGACCCCAACTTCCACATGTGGTCGTATATGTGTCGCAACCTGCACTCGTAAGTTACGCATAATTTCATTAAGGAAGGGCATATCTGTTGAGATTTGAGGGTGTTGTATTGGCAGATAGATAAGAAATAGTAGTGACTGTGTTATTAAGAGGTACCACGAAATCTTCCGAGGGAACTGGTTACGAAGTGTTCCCCTTGCTCTTCATCTTAGTGGTAAGTCTAGTGAGTACATTCTGTTCTTCCTAGATGACAAAATGTGAACAGACTGGATCACACGCATGTAATCCAGGTTTATTTAAATCCCTGGTACACTACAGCTCATCGAATGACCAGCTGAATCTTCCGATTTTAATTCCAGAGAAAAGTCTGAGATTGTTGAGGACAGCAGGTGAAACGTCGCAGTCAACGCCCTTGCAATTTGATGGCTCTTGGGATCTAATCAGTCAGCATCATCAAATGGATAATGCAACTTGCAAGCTCTCATGCTCGCCGAACTAAGACCCTTATGAAAGTTAAAGCTGGTATAACAGAGTATTCTGGGTTTGACCAGTACTGATTTGTGTACTTAACCACGAATCTACTTTCAAGAGATTTAATCACATTCGTTTCATAACGGTGTTTTATGTCATATTCTCGTAATGAGACGATGCATTTAATCCTTTATGCAATTCTATGTGACGGATGCTCGTTCCTCACAACTCGTTCTTCCACAACCATCTGTCCCTATGTGTTTCAACCTGAACAAAGTTGACCATTTTGCATGCTGTCTGTCTGACATGTTCACAGCTCCTGACGCTATTCATTTTGGTTACTGCTTGATCCCTACAGCAAACGAACGTTCAGATACCGCTGTCTCACTCCTTGTTCCCCGATTCCACACCTCGGACAACATACCACAAATAAAATTCAATACACCAATCTTAACACATAACATAAAACAAGTATTTCGTAAAAAAAACGCCACACTGTACTGCCTAGTCACACTTGCAATCCTTTACAACGCTATTCTCCCCAAAAGATACTAATCTGGACTGTGGAAAACCTGCAAAATCCTAATTTTCTAGATGAATGTAAGGATTGTATCCATCCACTGTCTCTCACACCTACAAAAGCTTGAGGTTACCCATCCTCTCCTTTGCAAACCAAAGTCTGTAAGCCTCTACAAATTGTTGAACGTCATGCACTCCGCCTCACTTTCCACATCCTTTTACCTTGCCCAACATTGATATCTTACAATTTCATCAAAATTCCACCTCCACTGCCTCACATTGAACATATTCGAACAAACTACACCATCGGCAAACTCAACTCCAATAATGTAATTCTTTACACCCTAATTTCAAATCTTAATGCGATGTAAGAAGCCCATGTTGGATAGACCAAGGAGGACATATAAAACAGACAAGTACTGACAAAAAAGGCACTCCTGTCAAGGAGAAGTATGCTAGTATCAAACGCAGGTCTTAATTTGAGGAAGAAATATTTGAGAATATGTACAGCATTGTATGGCAGTGAGACACAGACTGTGGAGTAACCGGGACGGGAGAGAATCAAAGTCTTTGAAATGTGGATGTATAGAGGAGTGATAAAAATTAGGTGGACTGATAAGGTAAGGAATGAGGAGATTCTCCGTGGAATCGGCGAGTGAAGGAACATACAGAAAACTCTGACAAGAAGAAGGGACAGGATGATAGGATATATGTTGAGACGAGAGGGATTAACTTCGGTTCTACTAGGGGCAGCTGTAGTGAGTATGTAGATAGCAATTTGCATTTGCTACTCTGAGGTGAAGAGGTTGGCACAGTGGCGGAATTCGTGGCTGGCCTAATCAAACCAGCCAGAAAACTGACAAAAAATAAAAAAAAAATTTCTGCACCTCTATCGACAAGTCCTACTAACAAATTCTGCAACAACAAGCGCTTCACAACTTCTCCCACCGAAGTTTCAACTGTCTACCTCTCATTTACCCACTCATGCATTTTCTCCGTTTCCACCTCATCAGGGATCTCTTTCCCTTCCCTCTCCATATCTCCGTATCACTTTTTGCTTCCTCCTTCTTTCCTTATCCCTTTCTTCCTTTCAAATTATTGCCTTACCGACGCCTTCAACTATCTCCTTTTTGTATCCATCTATACTATGTATCAGTCCTCCATTCTTATACTTTAACCCACCCCAACATTTTTTCCTTAGACAAAAGACGATCTTTCCCTTGGCAGGTCCTTCGAGTTGTAGTGGTAGTGAAGGGCTATAATTCACGATCAGTCTTTTACATCATGTTTCAAATGTTTTAATGTATTCATATTGTTTCTAGTTCTTTTTTATTATTCTTGTTTTCAATTAAAAACAAATAAAGCCAAGTTTGTTATATTTAAAACTTTCCACTAATTTTATCTATAAACTTTTTAATTCGCTTGTAAATATCACACATTTTCGTTAGTGTTGCTTCGTCTTAGTTTTACTTGTCACTTGGATGAAGAGCCGGCTGAATGCACCACTGACAGCACCCGCCGTCCCATATGGAGTGAGGGGGCTGAAATAACAATAAAGTAAAAAAAATGTTGAGCCATAGATGCTGACAGCTGTTTTATACATTTCATTAATAAGACAACTGCTGTTCTTCAGCACGTGAGTAATTTTTCTTAACTGTCAATCCAAATTTTTCTACTATTTAATATGAAAACATTTGCGCCTTATTAGTAGAATACCTTTTTGTTTGCATTAAGTGCATGTTAAAGAATAGAACAAGTTCCGCTAAGGACAAATAAGGGTATACTATAGGCAGAAAAACTGAGATCAGTGTACCAAAGTTTATATTTCGTACTTCTTGTCTGTTTTGCATGTAACTACAAATCATTCCTAATATGAATATCCGTAACCTGAACTCTACAAAATAGACGAAAATAAATTACGAGTACTTCAGAGCAATATTTAAGAAAAATATATGGATCCATAAGAGACAGTACTGACTGGAGTTCGAGTATAGAACGTAGCATTGAACTTGTAACGTACAGAGAACCAGATACATAACCACATTTGAAGCAAAAAGACTGCATTGAAGTGGGTACATTGTAGGAGCACCACCAGACTGAACCATCATGAGAGCGAGATAAGAAATTTCCAATAGAAGACTACATCGTGAACTCTCAGGTACGACATACCTGGACAATATTCAGAGTATTTGGCAAATTATGATGAGTCAGACAAAAAAAGGGAAAAGTCGCGAGTGGCAATGAATTTGCACCAAGATTTCCCATTGGTCCAAGATTATATTTATACATTTCTTACACTTTACTGGTCACAATAGCTTTTTAGTACATTAGATAGTTAATTTTGGTTCGTAACAACGAATTCAAATCTGAGTACAAAGTTTGCTAATAATATAGAGTACAGAGTAAGTAATAACAGTACGGACACAATAATGAGTCAAATTAGCTTCGTCATATGCATATAAAATTGTAAGTACCATATGCATAGTGTGACATACATACTCACTCTGTGAAGAAAAATGTTTTTTTCAAAGAGTGAACATGAATATTACAACTGTGCGTATGCCCCTAAAATTTTACAATTAATTGACGAAGATCAGCTGGCTCGTCACTGTCATTCTACCATTTTACTTACACCGACTCTGTATGAAGAACTAACCGTGTACCGTGGTCTGAAAATGGAGATTACGAACCTTAATAAGTAAAAAAATTTTATCATCTGTTACTTGAACAAAATACACAAAGAGGAAAGTGGCTCAACAATAATAATAACAATAACAACAAATTTTCAAGCCTAACAGCATCCTTAAATGTCAATCAGTTGTTGAAGAGCTGACTTTGAAGCAGGAGGCAGCGGGCTAACAAATATTGACCAGCTACACGAAAAGCAACACTACAATATGAAGGAGTATTTTCTAAACAAAAACTCATCGCTCAATAGTAGCTGCAGAGTTTATTGCGTACAATTCAGTCCGGCAGAAATGCTCGGAGCAGTCCCAAGGCTTAAGACAGGATTAATCGAATCAGTTGACTGACTTAGAAAAGAGCTGCAGGGGAACATGCGAGCGACCTCAGCCAGAGTGACGCCAATTTACAAGCGTCGAACAACTGGTTGATGTGCAAGCACGGTTGAAACTGAGGGATTTCTGACAGCGATACAAGATCAAATCACTGAGACGAGTCGCTACCGGAAGTATATCTTTAAAGAGTAAGGAACTTTCGAAGATATGGACATCAAGAAGAAACCGTTTGACACATTACATCAAAATGTAAAGTCTTGGCACGCAGGGAATTCTTGAGGTTTGATGGACGCAATAATGAATCCCCCACAAGTTAGGACAAAAGTATCGATTAATAAAAGTCTCTTCTGCATACAACAGATACGATATCTCACCGCTGTGTAAAATGAAATCTTATATATATATATATATATATATATATATATATATATATATATATACATATATATATATATATATACACAGCGGTGAGATATCGTATTGTTACAAAGTATATATATATACTTTGTAACAATAAGTGATAACACAATCAACTGCTATCGACTTAAAATAACAGTAATCAATAAAGCTAAGCACGTCAGCTTCGTAAGAGACATTGCTGTACCAAAGATCGATAATTTGCAGACCTCTAGAACGTGAAAATGGCCAGATATAAGAACCTGACAGATGAGTAATACATGGCACCGGAACTGTTCCAAAACGGGCTGTGAAGAGCCTACAGAACCTAAAAGTTGGTGCTTAGTTCTGTCAACTACAGAAGTCAATAGCACGAACACTTGCAGAATTGATTATCATACTTCTGGAGAATAACTTAGTGACTACTTCTTGCTTAATTTGTTATCGTTATATCACTTCAGGGTCAAAATGACTGAGCCAATAAATAATAACGATAATAATAAAGACAGTTCAGCTTAGTATCTAGCAGAAAATATGTGGATCCACAGGCTTTCCACAGGTTTTCCTTGTGATTACTAAAATCAGAGGTACAATCTTTTTGCGTTAACTGTTTATAGACAGACAGTCTTGAAAGAAATTAGAACAGAACAAGACCATAATATGAGTAAAAATTTCTAGGAGCGTAAGATTAATTTGTTTTACCAGAACGATACTGGGCTGAAAAACAAGGTAGAGGTCTGAAAGACGAGGAAAATTCTGATGTAGATGTTCTTGGGCTCTCTGAATACCGTGTTATCACAGAAATAGATAAGATAAATGTCAGCATCATTTTCCTGAAGAGTTAAAATAGGAAAAGGAGTTGCGACGTGTGCAAAAGTTGGACACAAAACCAAAATTATTGACAAAAGTAATTTTTTCTAGATCCGAACCTAGAGGCATGTGCCTGTGAATCGTTACTGCATAATACTGCTCTTGTGATGCTAACAGTCTAGAGATCCACTGCTTCAAGCTTTCAGGTGTTTATGAGAAATCTTTATGCATTATTGAGCAACTTGTCAGACAAGAAAAAGAAGTTAGTAGATTATGGAGATTTCAATATGTTGTTGTTGTTGTGGTCTTCAGTCCTGAGACTGGTTTGATGCAGCTCTCCATGCTACTCTATCCTGTGCAAGCATCATCATCTCCCAGTACCAACTGCAGCCTACATCCTTCTGAATCTGCTTGGTGTATTCATCTCTTGGTCTCCCTGTACGATTTTTACCCTCCACGCTGCCCTCCAATGCTAAATTTGTGATCCCTGGATGCCTCAAAACATGTCCTACCAACCGGTCCCTTCTTCTTGTCAAGTTGTGCTACAAAATCCTCTTCTCCCAATTATATTCAATACCTCCTCATTGGTTATGTTATCTACCCATCTAATCTTCAGTATTCTTCTGTAGCACCACATTTCGAGATTCCAATATAGATTTCTTAAAAATATTAACAGGATAAATGAAATGGAATCATAATTTGGATGTTTCAATCTGATTACAACAACAAATTTTTTTAATTTGTGTGCAACAAGGTAGCAGGACCTCGGTTGATAACATTTTTGCGCACAATTCTCAGGCTGAAAGAATTAATCTGAATCTAATTGTCAATGGGTTATATGATCATGACACACAATTAATGGATATAAACAATGTAGCACTTCACACATCTGTGATATGATCATACGAAGCAGTTACGATTGTTAATGAGAACAGGGTACAAAATTTTAAAGATAAGTTAAAAGAAGCGATATGGGATGATGTACATACAGAAAGAGATGCTAATGAAATTCAATAAATTCCATAGTAAATTTCTGTCACTATTAGAAAATGGCTTTCCCTAAAGGTTATCGAGAAAGTCCAGTAAAATAAAAGTAAGCCATAGGTAATGAAAGGGGTTGTAATCACTTTTAAGAGTAACAGGGAAATTTGTACAAAGCCAGAATAAATCAAGATAATGAAGTTACTTGCATTTCGCAAAAAAATATTGTAATGTCTGAAGAAAAGTCATTAAAACGTTCATGCAGATGTTCCACTACAGCATGAAAAAATTAATCATGCGGACAATCAGATAAAAACTACATGGAATATTGTGAAATGGGAGACAGGACAGTCAGTCATTATACAAAATAGCGCAGCAATTAAACTATGTGACAGTTTGTGACTAATAATTCTTAAGCTGCAATTATTTTTAACGAACATTTTCTAAATGTAGCAGCAAAAACGGAATTAAATGGTTCAGCTGAAGAAACGGAATACATTGAAAATATCATTCTACAAAACTTTCAGCAACTAGAAGTAGCAGCAGCGTCTTTCACTGATATTAATAGAATTATAAAAATTCTGAAAATAGTACCTCGTATGATGTTAATGGAATATCGGACACAGTTCGGTAACGTTGCTCTAACTGAACAAGCAATGTCCTTAATGATATATGTCCAGACCATTAAAATAAGCAATTTTTCCAGGCAGATTAAAATATGCAACTGTTAAACCAGTTTATCAGAAGGGCGACCAGAAACATTTAAGTAATTATCGTCCAATATCCTTACAGAAGTATTTTTCAAAAACTTTCGAAAAAGTAGTGTACTCAAGAGTAGTTGCACATTTGGATAGAAACAATTTACTTAGCATATCACAGTTTGGATTCCGGAAGTGCTGAAAAAGCTGTTTATAATTCACAAACTCAATATTATAAGCCTTTAATAATAATTAAATATCAGCAGTCCTAATGTTTTGCGATCTGTCCAAGGTGTTTGATTGCATAGATCATACCATTTTATCATGAAAAGTTAAATTTTATGCAACTGATTTATTTACACACAACTTGTTGGGACCATGCTTAACAGACAGAATGCAAGAAATTGCCTTGAATAATTCAAACAATGGTGAAAGAACGAAATGTTTAGTGACTGAGAGGAAATGGCAAAGGTAGCCCCACACAGCTCAGTTTTAGGCCCACTCTTATCTCTTGTGTATGTGAAAGACGTTCCACTTAATATTCATAAGGCAGAATTGTTACTTTTTGTAGATGACTCTATTGTGTTAATAAATTGCACCAAATTGATGGGAACAGCAGAAATTGTTAATAATGTTTTTCAGAGAATTATTAAGTGGTTCTCTGAAAATGGACTCTCCCTAAATTTTAAAGATTCACTATGTTCAATTCTGTGCCTAAACCAACAATACGTGTAGCGCATGAACACGAGTCAGTGGACTGGGTAGAGTACTCCGGAATTTTGGATGTATACACAATATATCACTGAGCTTCTCAAACAATTAAGTTTATATAAACGTTATCGTTTGAGCAGCTCAGTAATCTGCTGTTCGCATGTTCTTGGAAATAAACGTGTGAGCGTCCTGACATAATTTGCATATTTTCACTCAATACTGCCTTACTGAATAATTTTCTGGGCTAATTTGCCATCTACAAGTAGAAAGAAAGTAGTGGTGGTTGCTCAAAAGTGAACGGTAAGATTAATAGGTGGGCACCGTCGTCATTTGGTTACCTATTCCATGTGTAAGGCATTTTAACTGCACTGACACAGTGCATGTATTCGCTAATAAAATGCGTCATAATAATCCATTGCATTTTGAGAAGAATAATGATATCTATACCTACTACACTATTGGAAGAAAATGACCTCTCTTACCCATTATTAAAGGTACTAGTAGCTCAGAAAGGAGTTAAATATGCAGCAACAATTTTTTTTATCATCAAGGTAAAGTGTCCGACCGGTAGCAAAGGAAGTCTAAAACATAACCTAAAATAATTTCTCCTGGACCGTTCTCTCTATTTCACGGACGACTTTATATTTAAGAATTCTTTGTAAAGAACAACAAAAAAACCGGTTTTCAACTGTAGTTGCATGAGTAGGACAAAAATTGTATGTTTATTAACGTCAACATTAATCATGTATAGAGCTCCTTTAACTCACTCGTTCTACATCGTTTCGATAAAAGAATCGTTAAAATAATATACGGGACATGCAATTAACTGAGTGACTAACTAACTTCCTAATAATTTCATTGTGTCAATGGGTAGCTTATAAGTGTAGCATGTACTGCGGAAGAAACTGAAGTTACTTTTTATAGGCAGTGATAACAGCTAATGCCTCTGGGGATTCAAGATTCGTAATATATTCATTAAATTGGCTTGGCAGAGAGCGAATCTGGTGACATCGCATACAACCTCGAACGACAGACCTGCTTGAGAACCATTGGAAATGCTATCGGCAGAGTGGTGCGTGGTGGGTCGATATGGTCACGAGGCTGTATTCTTCTGGCTCAGCAGTACTTACGCTCAAACGCGGGTAGCAATGATCCAAAACGGTTTTGAGCCGAGCTGGAAGAATGTTCATTCATTAAAAAAAATTGTCGACAGAATCTTGCAGACATTGCTTTTTGTGTCCAACATTTGACATTTGGTCTTCTTGTTTAGTAGAATCACGTAGGTGCTGTGAAGTGTTTAAGTCTGTGAATATTGAAGTTGTTCCCGTATTTGTTGTAGTATCAATATAAGGCTGCATCTCAAGAGGTCGGTGAATGAATCAAAATATCTACACAGAAACAGATCGAGAAGGATCACATTGTTTTGAATAGACCAAACAGAAGCCGATTAGTCCTCAAGAAGAGTTGAGAACTTGTAGCGTCAGGTGGTATAGTGGTTTAGACACTGGATTCGTATTCTGATAGACTGTCCGGTCATGCCGATTTACGTTTTCCGTGATTTCCCTGAATGACTTAAAGCAAATGCCAGGCTGGTTCGGTAGGTAGTGGATAGCTGATTCCCTTCGAAAGTTTTCTCAGTGCGAGCAGAAAGACCTACAGCCTTGCCACCATGGAATTTTAAACCTCAACTTCCATTTTCCTGTCGTACTCCAACGATCCAATGGTGCAACTTGCATGGACATTCCTGTAGCTCTTACATGCATGTCCGAAACAACGGATGCTTTTGACCATCCACAGCTGTAGTTAATAATTCGAAATTAATTTGCTGAATGCCAATTCCTTGACATCAGCTATACTACGCATACATGCACTAGCCAATAATTACATACTAAAATTTGTGCCGGACCAGGACTCGAACACGGAATTTCCACCTATCACGCGCAGTCTACTTAACCACTTTGGCTATCTGTGCACCCTCCCTGGACCGACCGAAACTTCCATTTGTCGCTCTACATATGTCCTTATATTGTTCTTCATTGAATTCATCACTTAAGATGAATTCATCATCTTTGGTGAATTGAGTAGACTACAATGCAAGGTTGCAGAAAATATGGCATATGGAAGTTTGGGTCAGTCTGAGGAGCGCGCATGGATAGCCATTGTGGTTCAGGTGACCATTCGCGGTAAGTGGGAAATCAGGGTTAGACTCCCGGAAAGGCTCACATTTTCATGTGCCTCTATTAAGTACGAAATCTATACCTAATACATCGGCTATGATGAAATCAATGGACTACGATATAAGGATGTAGACAGTGTGTATTGAAGTTTGGACCAATCTGGGGAGCGTGCACAGTTAGCCGAAGTGGTGGTAGTAGATACCTAATGCAGCTGATATGAAGGACTTGGGTTTCAGTGGATTACTTTCGAATTCCTGTAAGCTTCACAGAAGTGAAAAATCGACATACGTGCTACTGGAGACTAGTACTTCGTAAAAGCAGTGCCATTCGAAGGCTATGTCACAACGAATCGTAGGCTGTTCATAGTATCACCCACGTCCTAAAGGTGTTGTATCTTCTTTTTTTGTTTTTGTAGGTTGATGCGTCTGATGAGTTTGATGTGGTCCCCGCCATCATTTCCTCCCCTGTGCCAGGCAGTCGCATAGTCTCTTCAACTGTCTTACACCTTCACCACACTTCCTCAAATTATCTACTGCTTTCCAGCACTGTAAATTTTGGCAGATGCCCTTATTTCAGCACAGAAAGTGGAATTTGGTTCACAACGATTTTCACTTTCGTTGCCAATTATCTGGTGTAGTCGCCTTTGGTTTTCTGCGGATTTTATTTCAGCATACGGACTGCAAAAGAGATACTGCTGGCAAAAGAGGAAGAACGCCGTATTCGGAAATCTGCCATAAAAACATAAAAATTTTGTGGTACCAGTAATCATAGGGTGGTTTAGCTTGTTACTTACAAGCAAGGCAGTTTCCACACTTTACAATTTTATACCTCCTAATGACCATCGCCATTCCACAATTTTTATCTTTTGTGATTTTCGTTCTTTATCTTGCCTTACCTTAATATTGCCATTATGTATTCACAACACGATTGCAGTCCAATTTTTACTACCCTGTCTCTACTTTGCATCGAACACAGTGTACAAAAAATATCCTATTATACACTCCTGGAAATGGAAAAAAGAACACATTGACACCGGTGTGTCAGACCCACCATACTTGCTCCGGACACTGCGAGAGGGCTGTACAAGCAATGATCACACGCACGGCACAGCGGACACACCAGGAACCGCGGTGTTGGCCGTCGAATGGCGCTAGCTGCGCAGCATTTGTGCACCGCCGCCGTCAGTGTCAGCCAGTTTGCCGTGGCATACGGAGCTCCATCGCAGTCTTTAACACTGGTAGCATGCCGCGACAGCGTGGACGTGAACCGTATGTGCAGTTGACGGACTTTGAGCGAGGGCGTATAGTGGGCATGCGGGAGGCCGGGTGGACGTACCGCCGAATTGCTCAACACGCGGGGCGTGAGGTCTCCACAGTACATCGATGTTGTCGCCAGTGGTCGGCGGAAGGTGCACGTGCCCGTCGACCTGGGACCGGACCGCAGCGACGCACGGATGCACGCCAAGACCGTAGGATCCTACGCAGTGCTGTAGGGGACCGCACCGCCACTTCCCAGCAAATTAGCGACACTGTTGCTCCTGGGGTATCGGCGAGGACCATTCGCAACCGTCTCCATGAAGCTGGGCTACGGTCCCGCACACCGTTAGGCCGTCTTCCGCTCACGCCCCAACATCGTGCAGCCCGCCTCCAGTGGTGTCGCGACAGGCGTGAATGGAGGGACGAATGGAGACGTGTCGTCTTCAGCGATGAGAGTCGCTTCTGCCTTGGTGCCAATGATGGTCGTATGCGTGTTTGGCGCCGTGCAGGTGAGCGCCACAATCAGGACTGCATACGACCTAGGCACACAGGGCCAACACCCGGCATCATGGTGTGGGGAGCGATCTCCT
This sequence comes from Schistocerca serialis cubense, assembly GCF_023864345.2. Classification (NCBI taxonomy): domain Eukaryota; kingdom Metazoa; phylum Arthropoda; class Insecta; order Orthoptera; family Acrididae; genus Schistocerca; species Schistocerca serialis. The sequence continues at coordinate 372,111,376 of NC_064639.1, forward strand.
ACACTGGCCGTACACCACTGGTGATCGTCGAGGGGACACTGAATAGTGCACGGTACATCCAAACCGTCATCGAACCCATCGTTCTACCATTCCTAGACCGGCAAGGGAACTTGCTGTTCCAACAGGACAATGCACGTCCGCATGTATCCCGTGACACCCAACGTGCTCTAGAAGGTGTAAGTCAACTACCCTGGCCAGCAAGATCTCCGGATCTGTCCCCCATTGAGCATGTTTGGGACTGGATGAAGCGTCGTCTCACGCGGTCTGCACGTCCAGCACGAACGCTGGTCCAACTGAGGCGCCAGGTGGAAATGGCATGGCAAGCCGTTCCACAGGACTACATCCAGCATCTCTACGATCGTCTCCATGGGAGAATAGCAGCCTGCATTGCTGCGAAAGGTGGATATACACTGTAATAGTGCGGACATTGTGCATGCTCTGTTGCCTGTGTCTATGTGCCTGTGGTTCTGTCAGTGTGAGCATGTGATGTATCTGACCCCAGGAATGTGTCAATAAAGTTTCCCCTTCCTGGGACAATGAATTCACGGTGTTCTTATTTCAATTTCCAGGAGTGTATAATATTTCCTCGTATTCCACCACTTTTTCATCTATCTTCCCATTTTATTTTTATTTTTCTCACAAATCAATTTATACTTTTATATCTTCCTTACCTCCTTTTTTTTTATGACCGCCAAGTGCGTTTGTCTGCACTAGGAACCAGGGCTAAATATAAAGTTTTACGGTAGGTAAGACTTCCGTTTTAGCTGTACGAACTTACTGCGTTGGCCCCTAAACTGCAGAGAAGGCGTAAGTTTGATGTCAAAAGACAAAAGTTATGTGGTCCGAAATGCTCCTGAATAAAGTCCACAGACGTGATCCTGCAAATTCCCTGCGACGCGTTCCAGAAAAACAGTGAGGCACCGTAAAGGATTTCATGAGTATTGCTTGAGTAGGGTGCTTCCCCGATGGTGTTACAATCTGTGAAGGCTAATACAGAAAGGTATATGTAGTGACCTGAGCTAGGGGTGCCATCTGCAGTTGAAAGTAATGAGTGAAAATAAGAAAATTTATCATTCGTCTTCTGACAGTTGCGCAAAAATCGCGTAGAGACGCTTTTGGAGTAATGTTACTTATCCATAAAAGTTTAAGAATGTGTCATATTCATAAAGATTATTAAGAGTGGCATTTTTCAGCTTCTATTCATGCATGGCATCGTGGAACAAAGCTATTCTTACCCGCTGGAATCACCTTGGTGACTCAATATTACTGAATCAAACCGAGCGATAAATGTCCTTGGGGAAGTTATACATTACTGCGAGCCATGTTTGACAAAAGATAATCAATTGTGACATTTTCGGACAACTTCACAGGAAGTGAGAATTCATTCCAGAGTATCCTCCTCAGTCGTCACAAATGTCTCGTACGAGGAATATTCACATATTTTACAAAAAAGAAATGAAATGGGGATAACTCGAAAAGCTTGTTAGACATTTTCCTGCAATTTGGGGCTGTTTCTCTCAGAAGAACACTATACAGTGGAACAGTTAATCGTGGTGAAAGCAGGTTCGGATCTGGTAAGCTGTCATTGATTACGTACACCCACACGTTCACTGCATATCCGTGTTGATGGCTCTTCATGTGTCTAGTGAGGTTATTCTCACTGGCCTATCCACGTTACTGCGGCTATTACGTCCCCTCTCTGGTGATACATGTTTCACCAGAAAACCGAGAACTGACCGCACAGTGCTGCAGGTTCGAAGCCAGCACGAGTATAAACTTACTCTTTCTGTGAGTGTTCCCTGTTTCTTCTGTCGCACTCGCCACTTATTTTATGCACTAGTGTTCAGATGACGACTGAAGCCTCCTCATCCGCCACAGCAAGTGTTGCTTCATCCGAGTCTTCAGTCTGTACATTTCGTTATCCTCCTATTCGTTGTAAGATATTACCATTTCCCCATTTCCCTTAATTGGTTTGAACAACGTCGGATGCGTGATGCGCTTCAAAAGTCTCCTTCTTCAGTACTTCCCTAAAGTTTCCACTTGCTTGACTGAAAACAAATATTCGGTCTGTGAACTTGAAAACACAGAATAAAGTCTTACAGAACTTCCAGCAGGTCGGCTGTGTTAGTGCAACCATAGTAATTCTTTTTGAGTCATCAGTCTTCTGACTAATTTTATGATGCCCACCAAGATTGCTTCTGGGCTGATCTTTCCATCACAAAGTACTAGTTACCCACAACATCCTAAAATGTTTCTTATATACAGGTCGTAACAGAATAAAACCTAAAAGCTTCAAGCACCCGTAGGGGGTATCTTGGGGATCAGTAAACAGAAATATTGAAGATGATAGAAGGTATCCAAGTTAAAGGGAATTACGCCTGCTACTGAGCTACGCCTTCATCTGTAAACGTGGGTAGGTGCAATGAGGAACTGCATTCATGATGTTAGATGACGTCCGCAACCACGCTTGTCACAAAAATGGTTCAAATGGCTCTGAGCACTATGGGACTTAACATCTGAGGTCATCAGTCCCCTAGAACTTAGAACTACTTAAACCTAACTAACCTAAGGACATCACACACATCCATGCCCGAGGCAGGGTTCGAACCTGCGACCGTAGCGGTCACGCGGTTCCAGACTGGAGCGCCTAGAACCGCACGGCCACACCGGCCGGCGCTTGTTACAACAACTATGCTTGAAGTCCGCCAGTGTATAACACATTTGCTAATGAAGGGGTGTTGTAGGGACAGACATTGACTCCTATAACTTCAACATTCTGTAGCAACGTTGGATGTTTCTGAACTTTAAATCCTATATCAGTCCGTTTCGCAAGAATACACTCTACAACTAATGAAATCTCGTTGGTTGTGAAACACGAAAAACAGTTAAATTACCGAAGTTTCTACCATCTTCGCAATAGCCCTCTTCAGGATGATTAACTGATTTGTTTCGGCTATCCCCGGTGGCTAGTGACTTCAGGTTACAGAATGCCATTGGAGAGATCGAGCTAAAGATTGCTGCAAAAGTGTGGCACTATGGTAGGCTACTCCGATACTCCGCCAAATGATGGGTAGGCAACAGCGAATCAACTGGGAATACGATCCATTAAATTTCGGGCCTGCAGCCACAAGTTTCATTTATTCTCCTTATATTTCGGGACTCCTTTCTACAGAGTGATCCGAAAGTCTTTCCATTCACTCTGAAGATGGCCGAAAAGTATACGGGAAAAGCATTAGAACAAGAAACAAAATTTATACGTGTGCACACCCGACATTTAATGGATCAGTCATTGCGCGGCAAAAACATGAAGATGCACAATAGGAGTAATGTTTTCCTTGAGCGAGAGGCTCATGCCTCACAGCAGTTTTATTGCGGTCGCTCGTTTATACGTACTGCTGAACACGGCTCAGCCGACCGTTGTGACCGAGCTGTTCTAGGTGCTTCAGTCTGGAACCATGTTTCTGCTACTGACGCAGGTTCGAATCCTGTCCCGGGCATGGATGTGTGTGATGTCCTTAGGTTAGTTAGGTTTAAGTAGTTCTAAGTCTAGGGGGCTGATGACCTCACATGTTAAGTCCCATAGTGCTCAGAGCCATTTGAACCATTTGAACACGGCTCATGCGGAACTGCTGCTCACGAATACACGCGGCCCGTTGGACTGAGGTTGTTGGCAATCACCACGATTGTAGCTCGTAGACATCGTCCCGTTTCTTGCTGTAAGGGCGTTTAACTACTTAGATGGCGTCTCTTATTTTTCGCTTTGCATCCACGGCTGCCGAGCAGGTACACGAGGTTCTCTAAATTAAAATATTGGCCACAGTTCAGTTACAGATGGATGTTTTTCCTTTGCTTTGACAAGTCGCGCTCTGACTCACGAGTGCTAATGGGTCTCCTGGTTTCACCAACGTAGACTTAACCCCGCAATCACATTGAAGTTCGTAGACACCTGGTGTGCGGTGAGCATTTACTGCATCCTTCGCAGACCTCAACGGGTCTCGGAGCATAGGCAGGTCAGGAATATTGGTTTAATTACTCTGCAGTGCAGCACCTTGCCTACCGGTTCACTAAAGCCTCACATATAAAACAAGTGAATAACGGGGAAAGGTTTTTCTGTGCTTTTGACAGTTTTACTTTCACTGTAGCTATGGGTGGTGTTCTTGGTGCTCTTATTCATTCCCATGGAATGTTGTCCGGAGCTCGGTCAATGCATGTTGGAAGTTGTACCCAAAACAGTTTTATTCAAACTCTTTACAACAGTTCAAGGCTTGTTGTTATCATTTTGTTGCAACCCGTATATTCCAGTCTGCGACTTTCCTTAATATTTTTTCCATTTAAGGGTCCCTTTAGTGTCACGACATTTTATTAGGTGACCTATTATCATACACATAAACACATGCAGCGCTTTAAGAAGCTCCCTGTCGTGACCCCTCAATGACGGGTGGGTTGACCCTTCCTACAATGTTAGCAGCCACGTCATATAGAAAGTAATTCATAGCATGGTTATTCAACTGATAAAATCACAATTATTGCAATGGATTACTGGTTTACGTTTCATCACAATCATCTTCAAATTGTATTAATCCCATCTGGTTATATCAACAAATTAGAATGTAACTACAAATACATGCGACATCATGTGAGATATGACAACAAGATATGCCTCTAGATTTGTCATGATTTGGAATGATTCGTAGGTTCACGTAGTTTATGGGCAAAGTTATCCCAAAACATTTTGTATCGTGATTTTTGAGTTGTTTGTTTCAGGACAGGGATTTTTTGTCTGAAATTGATGCTTTTGCTCCTATCCCTTGCTCCTCAAAGTCTATGTTATCATGATAGGAACACACATCACAAGAGGCTCTATTGAAACCATGTGGTCAGTGCTCTCAGTTTCTGGTGGACATTTCTTCCAAAGCTTTATGATTGTTTGCTGGTTTTCTGTTCCCTGTAAGTGTGACTCTGGGATAACTGTAAGGAACTACAGAACGAATTTTAGTTACACCATTCACTTGTTTTGCAGCCTAATCCTACAATCTGAAATAAAGTTAGTATCGAATTGTGAGTTTATGGTTAAAATAGACATATCCCTGTGGATGTCAGAATGATCTGTAGAGGGTGACCTTTCCGATAGTGGTCGCTGCTCATAGTATCACTTTAATTTCATAACAGGTGTCTTCTTATAAAAAAATTTCTCAGTTGAATTAGCTAAAGAAGGGTGGGCGTAACGTACGTGAAGGATGGATGCTATAAATCACAAAGGTGGTAAAGATAGGGAATTCATCCAACTACTGAATGAAACAGTAGCCATATTTATTACAACTCCTGTAGACTTCAGTAACAACGAATAGTTATGGTAATGAAGCACCAACACAGGTTATAACTGAATTAAAGTATCAGCAGCTTCACAATGGTCAGATAATAAACCTAGAGTGAATAAATTAGAATCAGTACGTATTTTGGGAAGCACCTAAATTAGCAGAAGCCACATAGTGATTGCCAACAGTTAATGAAGAAGAAAGGAAAGAACAAAAGAAACACTCACATATGCACCTACTGCCATGAATGAGCACATGATGAACCTGCAGTTGCTAATGAATGTACGAGGGTTATTCCAAAAGTAAGGTCCGATTCGCCGTAACTATTGAAATTTGGCGCCAATGACAAAACACGCATGCGCGCCGACTCCCGGCAAGCCTTGCGCGTCAAACGCCGCCATTCGCTTTGTTACTGTTGCTGAGTGTAGTTCACAGTGTCACTTTACAATGTTTAAGACAATTGATCAGCCCGCCGATTGTGAAGTAAGGGCAGTGATACGGTTTTTGTCTGCAAGAACCAATTCAGCGGCGGAAATCCATCGGCAGATTACTGAAGTGTACGGTCCTAACATAATGAGCGACAGTAAAGTGCGCAAGTGGGTGCGAGCTTTTAATGAAGGACGGGATAATGTGCACGATGAACCACGGTGTGGCCGACCATCAGTGATTTCAGACGATTTGGTCAATGCGGTTGACAAAAAAATTCGTGAAGATCGCCGATTCACTATTACAGACGTAGACATGCATTTTCCGAATGTGAGTAGAACAACTTTGTACAGAATTGTGTCTGAACATTTTAAGTTTCATAAATTGTGTGCCCGTTGGGTTCCCAGGCTGCTTACTGAGCCCCAACGAATGAAAAGAATGGCTTTTGCTCTTGATTTTTTGGAACGATATCATAAGGAAGGTGACAGTCTTTTAGACAATGTTGTCACAGGGGATGAGACATGGGTTTCTCACATCACTCCAGAGTCTAAACGTCAGTCAATGCAATGGCGTCACACGTCATCGCCAGTCAAGGTCAAGGCAAAGCAGACAATCTCAACACGTAAGGTTATGGCGACTGTGTTCTGGGATAGACGTGGAGTATTGTTAGTCGACTTTATGGAGAGAGGAACAACGATTAATAAAGCCGCCTACTGCGCTACCCTGACTAAACTTCGACGTGCAATCCAGAATAAGCGACGTGGTCTTTTGTCGTCTGGAATCTTGTTGTTGCATGACAATGCCAGACCCCACACTGCAAATGAAACGCAAGCTCTGATGAAGAAATTTGGATGGGAACAGATGGACCATCCTCCTTACAGTCCGGACCTGGCGCCAAGTGATTTCCACCTGTTCCGTTACTTAAAGGAGTTTCTCGGCGGCAAGCGCTTCGACACAGATGATGAAGTGAAAGAAGCAGTTAAGGACTGGTTATCGTCACAGGCGGCCGATTTCTATAACACGGGCATTCAAAAGCTTGTTGAACGATGTGACAAATGTTTAAATAAGTATGGAAGTTATGTAGAAAAATAGATAAAGATGTAAGGAATGTAAATAAAACAATTGTTTTGAAAAAACATTTTAGTTTTGATTTTTTTTTATAACCGGACCTTACTTTTGGAATAACCCTCGTACTTAAAAAAGAAACGTGGAAGTCCCAAAACCGAACTGAAGTGTACATCCTACACCTCGGTTTGCGAACGCTGCTGTTGCTCGAAAAACACTGAGTCACCTGTCCTGCATCGAAGGCTGCTCAGCTGACTTGTCACCTGTCGATTCTCAAATGGAAGTGTTCTGCAGAGCGTACCGAATAAGTGAATTTTTACTCTTACTTTGTTTGAGCCTTGTGCGTAGCTTTCATCGCCAATTACAGTGGTTCTTCTGAGTGACGACCAATCAAATACATTCTAGCAAAGCTGCAATCTCCTTTCCATATTCAATTTTAGTATGATTAACCAGAAGCGTGGGTTCTTAGTGCTGGAACTCAAAAACAGACAGCATTTGTCATACTTCGTCTTCCAGCCAATAAACGTACGCACAGGAAATATCGCTTCTCCCACTCCATAATTTATTTATGTTAACCAGCGGTGGCTTCTCTTGCAATTTCTTATTAAAAATCAATTACCACGATTATCTTGATCCTATCCAGATGGCTGCCGGTGCAGTGCTTCCAAGCACAGAGATGCTGCTCATTCCACCTCTCAGACTGTCGCTGGTCCAGCGTTTCCCAGAATGTGCAACTCCTGCAGGGCTCAGTTCTTAACAATTCTGCACACTCTGTCGCTTTTAGCTAGTGGTAAAAAGTCGCGACGCACACCTGGTGCTACAAGACACTCCATGTCTTTCATTACTCAGCGTAGCCCCTCAGGGCTAATGGCTAGACATTCGCCCTCCCATTCTTGCTCTGCGAGACTTCGCTCAACATCCATTGAACAGCGCTCACAACTACTCATGTAAGTAAACCTCTAGAAGAAGGAATAAGCATGGAAGTTTAGTACTCATATATGGCGAAAACTTACGTTAGCTATTAATTTAGGTTAACTGGGTTTATCTATTTAATAGTTTCATTATGATGTGTGACAGTTTTAATAAACACGGACACGTGTCAGACTCACACCTGTTCCATTAAGGAACCCTGTAGAATATCGCCACGAAACTTTTTTTTTTTCATTTGAAAAAATAGCTATGAAATCAAATGAAAATTGTGACTGTACAACGAAGTATGTCACGCTATGTCGCTGCCTTACATTTGAATTTTTGAACTCTCTTTCTTTTCAAGAGTGTAAAACTTCTTTATTTCTTTATTTTACGCAGTTAGTATTAATACTGTGTAAATTTCATTAAAGAAAACATGGGAAATGTGTTTGTTATAAACAATTAAAAACAATTTTTGTAGCTCTTGTATAGCTGACACCATGCAATGTCAGGGATATAGTTTTGTACAGTCTGGCCGTGCGGTTAAAGGCGCTGCAGTCTGGAACCGCAAGACCGCTACGGTCGCAGGTTCGAATCCTGCCTCGGGCATGGATGTTTGTGATGTCCTTAGGTTAGTTAGGTTTAACTAGTTCTAAGTTCTAGGGGACTAATGACCTCAGCAGTTGAGTCCCATAGTGCCCAGAGCCATTTGACCCATTTTTTTTGTACAATCAGTAATAATAATGAAATAATAATAATAATAAAATATCTGTGTGGTGTAGGAAACACCTTGGGGTATGTGCCGGGAGTACCAAGCTCATTGCAAGCAGAGAGACGTCAGCAGCTCCGGCGCTTTGACTATACATGCAGCAGGTTCTTGCGGTTGCGAGCGACCATGAAAGTTCCAAGGGCCACAGTACATTGATGGTTTATAATAAAGCTTCAGGAGGATTGAAAGAAAGATTACTGTTGGGTCGCGCAACGCATGAGAAAAATTTGCATTTAGAGACCAGAAATGGATACTGCAGCTGCCGCCAAGCTACTACTACGCGCCTGCAGTGTCTCAAAATGTAAAATTGAACCATTCCCGATTTATTCTGTTGTAAAAGAATTGCCAGTGTTTTGCTTTATTTGAAAAATATAGCATTTGAGAGAAACTTCATGATAAATTTTTGGTCATCGCTAACCCAAATCACTGTCACCTAGAACAGGGTCCATGTTCGATTACCCTAAGTCCCGAGCATCGTATTATGAATGAAAAAGTAAACTAATCTGTTGTTGTTGTTGTGGTCTTCAGTCCTGAGACTGGTTTGATGCAGCTCTCCATGCTACTCTATCCTGTGCAAGCTTCTTCATCTCCCAGTACCTACTGCAACCTACATCCTTCTGAATCTGCTTAGTGTATTCATCTCTTGGTCTCCCTCTACGATTTTTACCCTCCACGCTGCCCTCCAACACTAAATTGGTGATCCCTTGATGCCTCAGAACATGTCCTACCAACCGATCCCTTCTTCTGGTCAAGTTGTGCCACAAACTTCTCTTCTCCCCAACCCTATTCAATACTTCCTCATTAGTTATGTGATCTACCCATCTAATCTTCAGCATTCTTCTGTAGCACCACATTTCGAAAGCTTCTATTCTCTTCTTGTCCAAACTATTTATCGTCCATGTTTCACTTCCATACATGGCTACACTCCATACGAATACTTTCAGAAATGACTTCCTGACACTTAAATCAATACTGGATGTTAACAAATTTCTCTTCTTCAGAAACGCTTTCCTTGCCATTGCCAGCCTACATTTTATATCCTCTCTACTCCGACCATCATCAGTTATTTTGCTCCCCAAATAGCAAAACTCCTTTACTACTTTAAGTGCCTCATTTCCTAATCTAATTCCCTCAGCATCACCTGACTTAATTAGACTACATTCCATTATCCTTGTTTTGCTTTTGTTGATGTTCATCTTATATCCTCCTTTCAAGACACTGTCCATTCCATTCAACTGCTCTTCCAAGTCCTTTGCTGTCTCTGACAGAATTACAATGTCATCGGCGAACCTCAAAGTTTTTATTTCTTCTCCATGAATTTTAATACCTACTCCGAATTTTTCTTTTGTTTCCTTTACTGCTTGCTCAATATACAGATTGAACAACATCGGGGAGAGGCTACAACCCTGTCTTACTCCCTTCCCAACCACTGCTTCCCTTTCATGTCCCTCGACTCTTATAACTGCCATCTGGTTTCTGTACAAATTGTAAATAGCCTTTCGCTCCCTGTATTTTACCCCTGCCACCTTTAGAATTTGAAAGAGAGTATTCCAGTCAACATTGTCAAAAGCTTTCTCTAAGTCTACAAATGCTAGAAACGTAGGTTTGCCTTTCCTTAATCTTTCTTCTAAGATAAGTCGTAAGGTCAGTATTGCCTCACGTGTTCCAGTGTTTCTACGGAATCCAAACTGATCTTCCCCGAGGTTGGCTCCTACTAGTTTTTCCATTCGTCTGTAAAGAATTCGTGTTAGTATTTTGCAGCTGTGACTTATTAAGCTGATAGTTCGGTAATTTTCACATCTGTCAACACCTGCTTTCTTTGGGATTGGAATTATTATATTCTTCTTGAAGTCTGAGGGTATTTCGCCTGTTTCATACATCTTGCTCACCAGATGGTAGAGTTTTGTCAGGACTGGCTCTCCCACGGCCGTCAGTAGTTCCAATGGAATATTGTCTACTCCGGGGGCCTTGTTTCGACTCAGGTCTTTCAGTGCTCTGTCAAACTCTTCTAATCTATAAGATGATAACTTTACCAGAATGTGTGACTAAAATTTTCGTTGAATTGGCAGTATATTCCTCATTAACGATTGAAAGCCATTTCATAATTTTTGAACTACAACAATCAGAAATAGCTTTTGAAAGTAATTTTTATAATAACTGTTGAATCTAGCACATTTTGATTAATTAACCTATTTACACTAATTATTTTTACGTTTTTTGATAAATTTGGTATTGAAGTCTCGGCTGTCGTATTTCGGTACCGCCTTGGTATTTTGCTGTTGTTTTGGAGTAATTCACATTTAACTGTTATATTCTTGTCATAGAATTGTAATTGTTGCGAAACATTAATCAACCAAAAATTAGTAATACTGAAGATTACAGTGAGATTATGCGACATCATTGTCCCATTGTAGCGCACTACAGAAATTCATCCAGTTTTTTTCTAACTTCTTTAAAGAAATCTAAAATATTGATTATGTTCTTGAGTTTGAATAAACATTTTTTGGTCACTTGAATATGCAAATTTGTGTCTTTGTGGGTAATGGCCAATGACGCCAATACGCACGTTATTGATTATTACTTAAACGTAAATTCTGTCGTAATCAGTTGGTTTCTGGAATAAATTATTCGTCGTATGTCTAGCTTCTGTGTTATGTCCTCATACAATTATAATTTCAGTAGACCACTTTGTTCGTTAATAGCAAACTGACTAACTATGCATAGCTTCTTTCTAAGTTCATATATTTGCACCCAGTCCTCACTAGCCTTTCCAGATTATCCGTACGCATTTACACATCGCTTCGGTCTATTTTCTTCGGAGCCAATACCTTTCCGACACATAATCATGAATTCAGCGTATACCGGTCGAGGTGGGAAGGTTATATGCTCTGACCGAAATATCGCGCTTATGTGCTCTTCATTATAGTTCTTAACTGCAATGTTCCTTAAAAGTTGAAGTGGTTGAAATTGTTAAGTTTGTATTCACATTTAATATAATAGAGCTGTCCAGGGTTCTTAGCATCGGATTGTTTGCTAAGAAATGAAAAAGTAATGTTAAAATGAGAACTACTAAATTGTTGCGTTGACTTGTCTCCAAAAACAGTTGTTTGAAATCTGTTATTCGATGTTATCAGACACATAATTTTGAAGACATATAAACGGATTCTTAACTAGTAGGATTTCATCCTGGTTTGTAGCAGCGCAGTGGGCAGCCAACTGTCTGAAGAATGGCAACCTTTGTTGTCTCATTGCCGTGAACATGGATGAAACACAATCTCTCCCAGTCTGATGCCTAATCATCTGGCTGCCACGGGCATTGTGAAAAGTATAAGGCTGCTACTGGCAGGTAGCTGCGTACCCTGACGTGCTTCTAACGTTTCTCCTTATTCGACTGTCGGATGGGAATTCGATGCCTGTACATTTTCGGTTCTGCTTCTCACTAGCGTCAGCGACGTTAAGGCGACGAAGTACTCGTCTCAACTTTGATCCTTAAGATCTCTGGCTGGTATGCGTCCCTCTGTATGCAAACCAAACTCTGCTAGTGAGGAAAAATCTTCTGCATTAGTGGGGTAGCGTCTAATGAGTTTCCTTATCGGCACGGAAAATCCTTCCAGGTTAGCTCATTATCATAAGTGGAGAGTACTTCGTCGTTCCCTCCGCCCCTCTCCCCCCCCCCCCCCCTGTCACACCCTCGCCCGCGCCTCCTTTCCTCTTCTATGATCCATTATTGATGGGGTTATCAACACGAGGTACTTCTAACATAAAAATAAGCTGTGAATGGTGTTGATGAAAAGTTTGATTTTAACTGGTTTCAAAATAACGACTACTTCTGTACATTTGCTTTGTTTAAAAATCAAATCTACCATACACAAAATATGGCTTATCGACTTTTCGGTTCTTCATCTGAAAATTAGACCAACACATAGGACTTTCTACAGTGTACGGACGGGAAGTATTTTTGCCTCGTTCGATGGACGTTTTAATACTGCAGTGTCATCGGCAGAGTTTATGAAAAAATTAAATGTAAGAGAAAGCGATTGTTTCTAATTGGAACATGTGGTTTGGAAATGTATGTGGCAAAGGTTATCGAAAGGGATTTTCATTATCTGTGCTGGGTGCAAGTAAATTCTCAGTGTAGTCGACATATGGAAATACTAATAATTATTTGTCCCTATAGGGGATGTTTCAGAATGACGTTTCAGAAACATTGTATGGAACCTTTAGCCAGAAATGTGAAAGTCTCTGTAGCACTATGCACTTTCTGCGCATTCGGTAAGCTAATTGAAATACGGAATTCTGCAGTTCGGAAAACGTTTATTGACGGTAGAATATAATCAAATACTGTAAACAGAATTTGTGTCTCCCACACAACAGAGTAAATCTTCAACGTAACGACCATTAACTTCTACTGTGTCCCAGACCGAGAATCGAAATCGGGACCTTTTCCTTTCGAAAGCAAGTGTTCTACCGACTGAATTACCCAAGCAAGCTTTACGACCCGTTCTCACAGCTTTACTTCCTCCAGTATCTTGTCTGCTATCTTCCAAACGAAGTAATGGCGGAAGTAAAGCTGTGAGGATGGGCTGTGAGTAGTGCTTGGGTAGCTCTGTAACTGGCAGCTTGTTCGGTCAGAGCATTTATTGCCTTCTGTAAAAATAAATAAATAAATAAAATAAAGTAAACACCTGAGTGAAATATTTAACAATTAACTTGAAGGTATGTCAAAAGACGTCCATCCAGACCAAACCACGAGAACAACGACGATAA